>NC_138343.1:38846462-40109587 GCF_046562875.1 Panthera onca
TCTAAAAGAGCTGTTAGGAATGGGCCAGGACCTCACTTGGAGCAGAGAGGTCCTTTCTTTTCCCTGGAAGCTCCACTTCCCAGTGACTCGTTATCCAACCCCGGGCTCTCTTACAGCTGCAGCCTTTGGGTTTGGAGCTCATCTGTCTGGTGGAGGACAGCATGAATTGGAGCACAGCAATCTCGCCGTTGGTGCTGAGTGCCCAGCCCTCTCCTGAGGCTGACAATGGAGCAGGACTGGCCGGGTATCCCCCCGCCCAGGGGAGTGCACAGGCCCTCAGGTAAGAAGCCATGGGCAATCCTGCGGGATGCCAAGTATGGAAGACATGTGGGGGCTGGGGGCTTATTGAAGGGATAGTTATCGTGACCCAGCTGTACAATCCAGGCCTCTTCAAGGAAGAGAACCCTTCTGTGGAGACTGCAAGAGATGAGTTGGTGTTGGCCAGAAGAAGTGGAGTGGAGAGGGAAGAGAATGTTAACAGTGAGAGCAGGTGCGGAGGCCCAGGGTAGTGAGATGACCCTTTTCTCTCCTGCGATACCTGTTCCTGAAGCCATTTCTGAGAAACACCCCTACCTCCTTTGAACCCCTAGTGTTTTACTTTTTCCTTTCCTATGGCATTTGCCTTCTTCCCTTCTGATGTAATACCCAGGTGTGAACTGGTTGAATTGTCACCATGAGCCACCATTGTGGTCCTGAAGGCAGGAGCCAGCTGTCACGCAGCGGCAACTTCAGCAAATCCAGACAAGCCTCACATCACAGGGCCATAAACATCAATGAAGTTCTGGCATCTCAGGCACCCAGCATCATGCGGCTCCCATCAGGGCTCAGGAACTAGTTACAGAATACAAAATGAGATTAAAATCCATATTCTGCAGCCAGATTGCCTGGGTTCCAACCCCTCAGTTCCCAATTGTGTGACCTCAGGCCACTTAACTTCTCTGGGGAGCCATGTGCCTGTCCGTAATACAGGGGAAATACCTAACTCCTGGGCTCATGAGCATTGAATGAAATACTATGTTAAATACCCTTACGTGTGTATCTAAGAACTGCTTAGCACAGGAGTTCAGTGGTAGCTAGTATTACTCTCTATTATTTGTCTGGTGACGGGGGGGAAATAGTCCTCATGTCCAAAACGTTCTGTGAGCTCAGCCATCTTTGACTCTGAAATCCAATCACCATTTTCACAGGAAGATAAGCCAGGACCATGCAGGAAACCTTCCATTATCCACTTCTCCTCCCAGAAGCCAAGGCTGAGCACTGGCTTGCCTGCCTTCCGTGTGTTCAGCACAGCAGTGATGGTCCTAAATTGCCGAATGCACCCAGCATCCTTCCTTGAATCTCTCAGGCACACTAAATTGCATCCGGAAGAGTTTTTTGATGTTCTCCAGGTTTTGCAGCATCTTCCTTATTTGAAAACTCATTGTGTGATGCTTACAGGGAGTCTATTCCAAGCAGGAGTGGTGATTAGGAGTCCCACAGGGACCAGGGCCAAATCCTGGTCTCATCACCCTCCCCCCACAGTGTCACACCCACGGCAGAGGACGGCACTCTGCTCTCAGGAGTCAGCTTCAACTTGATTCCTTACATTTTCTGAGCTTCAGCTTCCTGATCTGGGAAGCTGGGCTGCTAATGGCATCCCCTCCAAGGGTTCTTGAGAATAAAAGGAGGTGATAAAAGGGAAGCTTGTTGTTACCCAGCCCGCTAACAGTGACGTGTGGTTCTCAGTGCACCCACGACTCCTCTTCCAGGGCTCCCTCCAGCTCAGGATAGGCTGGGCTGGGAGGAGGCAGGGTCTGCGGGAGGGAGAAAAGAGCAGTGCAGTGGGCCCTTCTCTTCCCCAGGCTGGCCTTTAGTCCTGCCCCTGTTGTCTGGAAGCATTTGCCGCAGGTATAAAAAAAGCTTAAAGAGGTAGAAGGTGCCAGTCTTATGAGGGGTTGATTGAAGATGGCAAGGGCCCCATTAAATGATCCTCCTGGGGAACAGTGTTGGGGAGACCCTCTGGAATAGGAAATCACTGCCCCTGGGTCTAGCACCTGCTAATGGGGGGGGGGGGGGCAGTGGTTGTCGGGGGCTGGCAAGAACAAGATTTATTCTGGGTGAAAAACTGCATCTCTTTCCCTCCTGGTATTTCTTTTGCCTCCCTTGAAATGTAAAAAGCCAGTTTCAACAAACTCTGTGGCCTCATGAACTCAGACATCCAATTTACATATAAATGGAGACCGGGAGCTTCAGAAGGAAAAGGATGTTGGGGAAATTATCCCTTGAGGATAAGGCTTCAGGGAAAATCCAGAAGAAGAAGCATCCTAAGGGAGAAGGGCCTGAGAGAAGGAGCCTGAGGTTCGTTCTTATGTGTCTACCTGCTCAAGAGGACCCTTGCTTCCAAGAAGCTCGGTCAGGGGCCTCCTTGTGTCAGTGGTTTCCAAGACAGTTCCCCAAGCGTCTAGGTGCGAAAGAATATCCTAACAGTAAAGACGGACACAGAGACTAAGATTTGCAGGACGCAAGGTTCTGAGAGCTTTTCCATTCGCTGCCATGTTTAGTTCTCAAACAGTCTGATGGGTTAGCATTATCACCATCACCATTCTACAGATGAGAAAACTGAGGTCCAGAGAAGCTAAGCAATGTGCCGAGGTCCCCCGGCAAGGAGGTGCCAAAGGGCAGCTCTGATATGCTGCACAATGCTGCCTCCTGGGACTGATCCGTGCAGCAGGGGACCAAAGCCCTCGCCCCCTCCCCCTCTTCCCCCCCCCCCCCCCCCCCGCCGGCCCTGCCCAGCACTGCCAACCTGACTACTGTTGCGCCCCTGGGTTTGCTGCCTATTTGACCAGTTTGCACAAATCCCTCTCATGAAGCTTTGGATTTACCGAATTAATAAATTAGAGAAGAGATATAGCTTTCATCTCACCAATATAGAAATTCAAACACACACACACACACACAAACAAACAAACTTGCAAAACCCTTACAGGGAAGAGGTGTCTATCAAGAGAGAAATGTTTTCTAATTAGGCAGGAATAAAGGGGGAGGAGAGACTGCCCCAATTTTAGCAGTTGGGTGAATCAAGAGAATCATCAATTCTTAATGGTTAGGAGGTTGGTTTGAAGGAAAACTGCGAGCAGAGGCACCTGGGTAGCTGGGCATATGGTTGTTTTTTTTTTTATTTATTTAATTTTTTTCTTTTTCTTTCTTTTTTTTTTTTTAAGGACATTGATAGTTTTCTTCAACATTTATGCTCTCTTTTTTTTAAAATGTTAGTCTGACTGGGACTCTTTGCATTGTGATGAAGCATCTAATAGTTGCCACCTCCCACCCCACAGCACCCTCAAAGCATAAGGACATACCACAATGCTTAATACATGCTTGCTGACCGAATGGGCCATTCTGTTTGAAAATGTGTTTCTGGCTCTTGTCCAGTATCCGTCAAGGACATAAGAAACCCACAGGCCCAGAATATTTGGGCTGGAGGTGACATTAGAGACCTCTTTATCCCATTTCACAGCAGAGAGAGTACGGGAGAGGGGACGAGAAAGTGCCCAGAGCACACAGCAGGTTGGAGATGGGGATACATGGGAATGGGGTCCTCTCACTCCCAGGCCAGTAAGTCCTTAGCCCTTTGCTGATGGAGTAAAATCAGGAAGCCCATTAAAAACACATTCCAGGGGCGCCTGGGTGGCGCAGTCGGTTAAGCGTCCGACTTCAGCCAGGTCACGATCTCACGGTCCATGAGTTCGAGCCCCGCGTCAGGCTCTGGGCTGATGGCTCAGAGCCTGGAGCCTGTTTCCGATTCTGTGTCTCCCTCTCTCTCTGTCCCTCCCCCGTTCATGCTCTGTCTCTCTCTGTCCCAAAAATAAATAAACGTTGAAAAATTAAAAAAAAAAAAATTAAAAAAAAAAAAAAAAAAAAAAAACACATTCCATTAAGGGCGCCTGGGTGGCTCAGTTGGTTGAGCATCCGACTTCGGCTTGGGTCATGATCTCACAGTTCGTGAGTTCAAGCCCTACATTGGGCTCACTGCTGTCAGTACAGAGGCCGCTTTGGATCCTCTGCCCCCCTCTCTCTTTACTTCTCCCCAGCTCTCTCTCTCTCTCTCTCTCTCTCAAAAATAAATAAACACTAAAAACACACAACACACTCCATTAACAAACCCAGGAAACCTCATCAGTTCTGGAAAGCAGAGGCCATGAGCACAGCGTTGGAGAGAGTAAGGATGCCCCACTTAGCACCATCGTAAACATCTCATTTTTAAACTAAATAATTTTACCCATGAGAGCCCTGCAAGAGTAGAACAAGCCTTGCTGAAGTCACCTTAGGGGTAGGGTAGGGTCTTGTCCATGAGAAAAAGAAAGAAGGAAACTGACATGGGCTGAGGGCCTACCCTATGTAAGCCTAGTTGATTCTATAACTTGCATCTTGATCTGTTTGTTCACATATCTTCCCAACTGTCCATCCCTTGTTCACTTTTTAATCCATCTAATTTTTTATGCACTTCAGCCCTAAACACTTCAGCATGCACATCGTATCATTGACAATCGTGTAGCCCAAATCCTTATCAAGCTGCCCAATGTGCCATCACGCCAGAAAGTTTTTGCCCCTTTGCTCTTCACAGGAAATGCAAGAGGTAGAGGTTTTTTTTGTTCTGTGTTTATAGATGAGTAAACTGAGACTCAGAAGTTGGGTGCCTTGCCCCCTATTACACAGCAAGTAAGTGGCTGAGCTGGGTTTCAAAAACAGTAACGTTATCTGATGCCCAGCGTGAGGCCCTTCCTGCTCATTCAAGGATCCTGGGGACAGGTGGAATCCAGAGCCATCCATTTGAAGGAAAATGTGAGTGTACTAGAAAGAGTGCTGGACTTGGGAGTCAAAAGACCTGGAGACTGTAGCTTTCTACAACGCAGACCTCACGCTGTCTGGTGTCAGCACATTGCTGGGTATGTCGTAGAGGCTCAATAAACACTTGTTGAATAAATAATTACTACTGTAGCTGATGAAAGACTTAGATGCAGGATATATATAAAGAATTCCTAATAAGTCAATAATTAGAAGATAAATGATCCACTTAAAAAAAAAAGCAAAGATTTTAACAGACAATTCACCAAAAGGCCTGTAAGCACATGGAACAGGTGAATAGCATCACTACCCATCTGAGAAATCCAAATTAAAGCCATAATGAACTATTATTACACACTTACCCATTAAAAAATTTTAAAGGTTACCAACGCAAAGTGCAGATAAGCATGGAGAGCAACTGGAATTCTCTTACACTGCTGGTGGGAAAGTCAAATGGTACAGCCGCTTTGGAAAAGGTCTGCAAGTTTCCTACAAAGCAAAATACACATCAACTTGCTGTCCCAACAATTCTACTCTCAGGTCTTTACCCAAGACAAGTGAAAACACGTATCTTCAAAAAGATATACAAAGATGCTCATAATAGTGTTAGTCACAATGACTCAACACTGGAAACAACCCAAATGTTCATTAACAACAGGAGGAACAACCAGCATGATCTATCATCTATCTATCTATCCATCCATCTATCTAGATAGATGGATGGATAGATAGATAGATACATCTCCTGTGGATGCCATTCAACAATAAAAAGAAATTAACTCTTGATATGTACAACAACATGGGTGAATCACAAAAACAGGCTGAGTGCAAGAAGCATTGCTCAAAAAGGGGTATACACTGAATGATTCCATCTATATGTAGTTCTAGAACAGGCAAAAGTAATATATGATGCAAAATATCGGAATAGTGGTTGCCTGGGAGTTTGAGCAGAGATTAACTGAGAAGGGGAACAAAGGAACTTTCTGGCATGATGGCACGTTCTGTATCTTGATAAGAATTTCGGCTACACGATTGTCAGTGATATGATGTGCATGCTGAAGTGTTTAGGGTTGAAGTGGATAGAAAATCAGATGGATTAAAACATGAGTAAGGGATGGATAGTTGGGAAGATATGTGAACAAACAAACAAAGCAAGATGTTAGTTGTAGAATCAAGGTGGCAGGTATATGGGTGTCCATTGTGTATCTTTTCCGTACGTTTAAAATCGTTCAGGAGGTCTGGGTGGCTCAGTCGGTTGAGCATCCGACTTCGGCTCTGGTCACGATCTCACAGTTCATAGGTTCCAGCCCCGCATTGGGCTCTGTGCTGACAGCTCAGAGCCTGGAGCCTGCTTCAGATTCTGTGTCTCCCTCTCTCTCTGTCCTTCTCCCACTCACGCTCTGTCTGTCTCTCTCAAATATAAAAAATAAACATTAAAAAAATGGTTCATATTACAATTATGAAAAAAATGAGTAAGACTTGGATTCCACTCTCAGATTAAATGTGCATAGTCTCCAAGGCTGCTTGGGATCTCTCCCTGCCCACTTTGCAACCTCATTTCTCTCTACTTCATACTTTGCTTTCCACATTGTTGTCACAAGGATCTTCTTTCACTTCCTCAAACCCACCAGGTACCACCTCAGGCCACAGGGCCTTTGCATATTCTATCTTCTCTAAGAGGATCTCCTGCCTTTTCTCTCCCAGATAATGTCACAGACTTCAGCTCAAGCAACCTTCCCCTGAGTGCTTTCTCTCTCTCTTCACTAGCTTCATTGCCTTAGTTGTTGGAGAAAGACTTTTTCTGTACTAGTCCTTATGGCTCAGCTCTCAGTGCTGCTACTCTGTTCGTTCTTTGCCCCATGAGACTAACAGCTCCATGACAGCAGGACCATGTCCATGTGGGCTCACCGAGGCACAGCCATACTCAGCACAGTGTCTGGCCAGAGCCCATGCCCATGGTGTATCTACAGAATGAATGAATTTTTCTGAGCAGCCCTGTGGCCCTGGGAAAGGCCCAGCCACCCTTGGCCCATTTCATGCCATCAAACGAGATTAGTGAGGAGCAGTCTTTCTGTTTGCACAGGACCATTTCGCATAAATATTCCTAAACCACATGTTTTTAATTCAAAATGGAAACAACTTTAATGAATCCTATAGAAAATATAATGCATATTCCTTCCACTAAGATTATTCACTTTGTTGAATAAAAGAATTTCAATGAGAAAATTGATGCTGTTTTTTAGCCAGTAAAATGTTCCTACTTGGGCATTTTGAAAAGCCACCGTGAGGATCAGAGGCAGCTTTCCAATCTTGCACCTCTTATGATTTGCAGGGCATTAGAATCACAAAGCTCATTCATAGTTATTTTCTCATCCCTTCTTCTAAGTAGGTGATGTTATTATCCCCTCTTTGTAGATGGAGAAAGTGTAGCTCAGAGAGGGAAAGGGACTTACCCAAGGTCACACAGCAAGTTGATGACAGAGTACCCTTGGGTTCATTCATTCAATGGACAGAATACTTTCTGAGCACCACCCCCATCCTGTATGTGGTATTATGCCAGGGGCTGGGAGTGTGGTGACAATAAGATGTAACTTCCCGTCTTTCCTGGTTTGCACCCCTACCCCTCTTGGTTGTAGGATTTTCTCTCCACTTGGACAGAGCAGGGAGGGCCGATCATCTGAGGTGCCTGGACTGAGTTCCCCGAAGCAGATTCTAAGACAATGATGTCAGGACAAGTAGTTTAGTGCAGGGGTGACAACAGGAAGTACCCACAGGGAAGACAGGAAATAAGGAAGGAGAGGAAGCTAAGACAGGTGTGGGCGACTGGGGACTGATCCCCGCTCCCCTGCCCCGGGGAACTCTGGAATGCTGTGTAGGATACGCCTCAGAGTTGGTATTGATGCACGAACTGCCACTCATGATCGGTCAGGGGTTAGTCCCCAGGGTAACTGTCTGGCACCTCTGCCTTGTGGGAGGGCCCAAGTGTGCTCTGGTGGAGCAAACCCTTGGGCAGCACCCACACATGCTTGTAGGAGGGAGCCATTACTGTGTACGGAAATGATGTAGAAAGGTGTAGGCTAAGAGGTGGGGCATCTATGCCAATCAGCCAGAATCCTGGAAGGACCGGCCGCGGGCTCTGTGGCTGCCGTGAGCCATCCTGCAGCCTAGTACTCACCTCCTGCCACTGTAGTCAGGCTGCGGGCACCAGCCCTGCAGAGTGAGGGCCTCAGCCCTGCCTTCTGAAGGGACCCATCCCATTCCTAGGTGGCATCAAAGCAATTCAAAATCTCTCTGCCTCTGAGCTGCTGGCTCTGGGGGCTTTTCCCTTGATTCTTGCTATTCTGTGGGAACAGAAAGGCAGAGCTGAAATGTTTGGGGAAATAAACCTTCCTGCCATGTTTCCTTTATCTATGACAAGAAATGCAAACCATGACCCATTGTCCAGTTTCCTCTTCTTGGTTTTGGTATCACCCAAGTTTTGTTTTGTTGTTGTTTTTTTTAACATTTATTTATTTATTTATTTATTTATTTATTTATTTATTTTGAGAGAGAGAAAGAGTAAGGGAGGGTCAGAGAGAGAAGGAGAGAAAGAATCCCAAGCAGGCTCTGTGCTGTCAGCTCAGAGCCCTACGTGGGGCTCAGTCTCTCAAACCATGAGATCATGACTTGAGCCAAAATCAAGAGTTGGATGCTTAACCAACTGAGCCACCCAGGCGCTCCTCAAGTTTTAGAGGAGCCTATAGCTGCCCAACTACAGACTGCATTTCCCAGCCTCCCTTGAAGCTACCAGTGGTCAGGTGATGAAGTTCAGGCCTTGGGATATGAGTGAAAGCATGCACCTAAGCATTGTCCAGGGTGTACCCTTTAAAAAAAAAAACAGGCCCACTCTCCACTTCTTCCTAATCCTTTCCACACGCTGGCAGTTGGCCTCCCCTGGAGCATCTCTCTTGGACTCAGTGATGGAAGGACCATGTTGAGGGGGACAGACATGTACCCACAGCCTGGGACTCTGGGTGTCAGATCATCCACCAGTCTGTGGGATATTTCATAAACTCCCATCAGCCACTGTCTTGAGGCTCCATATAGCAGCATGGCCTTTGGCTAACTCAGCTATGCCTAAGGTCCTTGCCACCTCTAATGATAGCTATTTCCATGAGCAATATTCTCACATTCCAGGTCTCAGGAAAGTGACCACTTCACCCTGACTCCCTTAGGTCAGGCCTTAAACCATTGCTCCAATCCCCAAAGTGTGCGGTTGGTTCACTGTCCCCCTGCACCCCCTATCTCCCCGATGTGTGACACAGCTTTTACCAGTGAAATAGATATCTCACAGATCTTGACTCTGGATGCCTGGAAACCTGTCTTCTGGTCATTGTTTTCAGGGCTTTTTAGTGTGCAGAAACCACAGAGATGCCTGGCCCCTGTGTAGCACAGCAAAAGTAAAAAAAGCAGAGTAAGTAGGTTGGGGGCACTGCTCCTCCACAACACTCCAAAATGAGAAGGGGATACAGGAGGTTTGGAGGAAAGCTGATCATTTAAAACCGAGATCTCTTAAGAGCAGGGGTCAGGTAAATGTGATGGGTTTCAGATGGCTCTTCCCAGAAGGTCAGGGTCTCAGCCCAGGCACCTGTATACCAGGAGTTGGGGACAAGGCCACATGACCCGCAGGTGAGTTTTGTTCTAAAGCTCTGGAATAAATCAAATGAGAATTGCTGAGAAGTGTACAGGCCATGAGCTGCTTGAGAGCAGGGATTATGCCAAGGCCCCTCTCGAGCCCCCCAATATTATATAATACTGTACTCTAGTCTCCAAAGATATTTATTGAACAAATTCATAGATAAGTAAAAAACATCATTATCCAACACTGTTTTCTACCTGTTCCTATCATTTTCAGGACTCCACAGTGAAATGGAGACATGGGAAACCTGAGAGTAGAGGAGGAGCATACCAGCTTCTCCAAGGAAAGGTTAGATCATATCCTCCCCAGAACCGTGAATTCACTTTGCTTACAATCACTTATCAGAGCTTATTATAAAAACGTTTATGTATCTGCCTCCTAAATAAGATGGTGTTTTTGAGGGACAAGGACTGAGTCTTTTAAGTGAATTCCCCAGTGCTTATTGGTGCTTGCTGTGAACGTTCAACATGTGCTGGATAAATATTGTTGAATGAATGGATGAATGGATGAACAAATGAATGAGTATAGTTCCCCATTGAAAATGGAACCCTCAAACACATTTCTCTATTAGAAAGTCACTGAGATTGAACACTGTCTCCCAGATCAGAATGGAACCTTTGTTCAGACAGGAAGTCCTTTGAGAGCAGGGTTGTCTCTTCCCTCAGACTGGGACACTGTGAGGGCAAGAGCTGTCTCTCTTCCCTCAGACTGAGGATTCTTTGAGTAAAAGCCTATGTCTAGAGTTCCCTGAGGGCAGGCCTATCTAATGCCCCTCAGATTGGGCTCTCTGAAGACAAGGCTGTGTCTCCCTTTCTCAAACTGGAACTCTCTGAGAGCAGGCCTGTGTCTCCCTCTCAGACTGGGACTCCCTGAGGACAAGACTCTATTTCCCCCTCAGACTGTGGGTCCCTAAGGGCAGGTCTGTGTCTCCTCTCAGACTGGGGTCCCTGGGGACAGGACTATGTGTCCCTCCTCAGACTGGGGCTCCCTGAGGACAGGGCTGTGTCTCTCCTCAGACTGGGGCTCTCTGAGGGCACGGTTTTGTCTCCCCCCTCAGACTGGTACTCCCTGAGGGCAGGGTTGTGTCTCCCCTCAGACTGGGGCTTCCTGAGGATAGGGCTGTGTCTCTCCCTCAGACTGGGGCAGGGTTTTGTCTCCCCCCTCAGGCTGGTACTCCCTGAGGGCAGGGCTGTGTCTCCCCCTCAGATTGGGCTCCCTGAGGGCAGGGCTGTGTCTCCTCCCTCAGACTGGGTCTCCCTGAGGGCAGGGTTGTGTCTTCCCCACAATAGACTGGACACCTACATCCGGCCCCTGGCACACTGCAGGGCAGCCCATCTGAAAGGTCCTTCTTCCCCATCAGTATGCTCCTGTTGATGAGCTCTGAATGGCCCTGTCCATGTCCTGTTGATGAGCATTTTTAATGTTTCAATCTGAATGTGTTGAGGAATCATAAACACAGGGAGAGAAAAAAAAGAAAGGAAAAGGAAAACAGAGAAAGAAAGGCCAAGTTGTGGCTAAGTTCATTCCAGCAGGCGGCCCTCAGCCTGGAGGGAAAAGTCTAATGCATGCAAAAAAACCTCATGAATAATTATTTCTGAGTGGCTCAATATTTTAAATGCTGATTTTTTTTCTCCTCTTCAGAAGAATACCACAACTATTTATTGCAAAGCAGAAGCTGGATGGAAGGCAATTAAGTTTGATTTCTGGGTTGGGGGATGAGCAGAGGAAGACGGAGTGGGGGTAGAGAGCAGGGGTGGATGGTGTGGGCAGGGGTGAGCAGATGAGGCCCCCTTGGCCAGCATCTCGTGAGGGCAGAGAAGAAAGGTCAGCCCTCAACAAATAGGCCTAGAATGGATTACAATATCTTCTTCCCCTGAGGAGCTTCCGGCTTGGTGTTTCTGTCCTCACCCCTGAGACATCCAGGGGCAGATAGCAGAGGTGAAGGAAAAATACAAATGTCAGCTATTTGCCCCATGGTTAATGTCAAGGCTTTGGGGAAATTAAAACTGAAAAGTAAAGGAAGTCTCTAATCCTGGGTGATTATATGACTGTCCCTCTCCCCAGAGCAGGGATAAAAGTTCCCCAGCTCTTCCTTGAGGGGGTCAGAGCTTTGACTTCTTCTCCAGTGGCTCTGAGGACTGGGGGCTCCCACACTGGCTAATTCATACAAAGATCACAGCAACCTGTCTGGCCCTTCCTCCCTGGCTTATTTTACTCTGGCTATGGTCCTGTGAGGCCGGAGGATGGATGCTATTATTCCCATTTATGTTTAAAGAAACTGAAGCTCAGAGAGGCCAGTGAATTGCCCCAAGAGGAAGCACAGCAAAAGGGACCAGGTGTTTGGACTTCCAGGCAGCCCTTGTCCCTTGTGCCATCACTGCCTTAACTGCGAGGTGCCTCCAGGGTGACAAATGGTGATGAGACACTAGGTGTATCAAATTCAAAGAGCACGCCAGGCCCATCCAGGCACGTGCAGGCACCGCGTTCCCTCCCCAATCCTCACCCGGTCCCTCCAGTCACCTTGGGCTGCTCCAGCCTTTGCTGCCTGCACTTCCCCCGGGTCCTTGGTTACCTTAGTGTCACGCTTGCCCATAATGCAGGCCTGAGCACCGGTGCCTGGGGATGCACATGTGGCCTCCTCAACGGGATCCTTGAGGCCAGATGTCATGTCTTATGCTGCTCATATATCCCACACGGGACCTAGAGCAGCCCTGGGCACAGGGACGGGATGGAATGGCAACTATTTGTACATGGTCATAAAAATAATGGCTGATGGGGCGCCTGGGTGGCTCAGTCGGTTGAGCGTCAGACTTTGGCTTAGGTCATGATCTCACGTCATGGGTTTGAGCCCCGCATTGGGTTCTATGCTGACAGCTCAGAGTCTGGAGCCTGTTTCAGATTCTGTGTCTCCCTCTCTCTCTATCCCTCCCCTGCTCATGCTCTCTCTCTCTCTGTCTTTCAAAACTGAATAAACATTAAAAAAAAAAATTTTTAAATAATGGCTGGCATTGTGGAATGCTTATTTTGTTCCAGGTACTGCTGCCAGTTGTTTATAGACATTAATTTATTTAATCCTCATAGCAACCCCATTCAATGGGTATCATTATCCTCCTCCTCATGTACACAAGTGGGAGCTGAGGTTTAGAGAGGTTAAGTAACTATTCCATAGATATAGCACGGAAGTGACTGAACCAGGATTTGAACCTGGACCATTTGGCTTTACAGCCCTCATTCTTAGATCCTACATTATATTGCCTTTCAGCATGGGGTGCATGCGTGTGTGCTGATCTCTGCAAATGGTCGGTTCATCTATTCATTCATTCATTCATTCATTCATTCAGAAATAGGCTTCTTTCATTAGTAGCTACTACACCCAGGGTGTGGTGTTGTGCTCCATGCACACCTCTAACTCTCACTGTCAATTGCAAAGTTGAGGGGTTGCTTCCCCAGGGTCACCCAGCTGGTAAGTGTAGGGCTGGGATCTCAAACCAGGTCTGGTCTGGGTGGCTCCAGAGGCTGAGATGTTTTCCCCCAGTCATGCTGCATCAACCTTAAATTACTCATTCACGAAACTCAGCCCAGCTAAGGACCCAGCACAGAGGAAGTGCTGGCATGAGGAACTAGAGGCCTCTGGTGACAATAAAGATGACTTTGGGCACACCACCACAGCCTCCATCACTCCAGACTACATGGCCATTCTAAGCTGACCCCCAGTGATGGCCATTTTCCAGCACATGTGGGAATCAGACAAGATAATATATGTGTGGCAAGGTCATGGACATACAGTGTGCTCCGATGTGCAAGAAAACCACTTTTCTTGATTTTCCATTAGCTGATTGGAGCTGTCTTCTGCTCTCCTATTTTGTGGGTAATGGGGGAAAGGGGCAGCTAAGTGTTAGCCCAATGCAGTGATCTAGATCTGACTAAATGATTTAAACAGTCTTTAAAGGAACGATTCAATTTCTTGTGGACAGAGTGTTGATCTCTCAGTTTTCTGCCTCTCTTCCCCTCCTGCGCTCCAGGAAGGCATCTACATGGATGGGCGGTGGCTTGTATGGCACTGGGAGAGAAGGGTACCTTTGGCCTCGAGCCAGTTGTTGGGTGTTTGTGTGTTGGTGCCCATCAAGATGGGGTGGTGTGGTCTACCCTAAGTATTCAGCAGAACTTCCAGTGCTGATGGGAAAGGTTGATAACCTCTGGTATGTTCTTCCTCCACTCCAACAAGGCTGAGCTGTCTTAGCACTCTATATAGAAGTGGTCCCAGTTTGCCTCTTAATGATGCTGGGAACCCTCTGAGCTCCTGCCCTGCAGCCTTCTCTGAACCTTCTGAAAAACTCCCCGACCCAACTCACATAATTTCAGGTGCTTGGAGACCCAACCTCATGCCCTCCCTCCTCTATCCATACCACACAGCTCCTGGATGACCTCAGTGCAGCCACCCTACTTTGGAACAGGAGCAGCCTGAGAGGTGACGGCCTTTTTGACTTCTAAATGCGAAGGGAGTCAGAATCTCCTCTGCCCTTGGTGTTTCCTCCATGAATCCATCATGCCCTTCTCCTTGGGTGTTCAGCCTGGAGAAAGATCAGATGTGAGTCTTATTGCCTACCTGCCCATCTCCAGCTCCCTCTTTCCCCTAAGCCATCAGGACAGGAACAAATGGGCTCCCACTCTGTCTGAGGGACATCCGTTATGTAAAGCCCAATGAGCAAGTCCCCCAGGTCTGCTACTGTTTCTGAGGCACTTATTCTGTAACAGTGTCTACCTCACATCTACTCTACCAAGAAGCCGCTAGTATAGCCCAGGGTGCAGGTGAAAGGCTAGGCATCACAGAGAAGTTCGGGGCCCAGGGTCACAGAGATACAGTGCAAACCCCCCTCAGTCTGCCGGAACACTCTAGACCACCGAGTCTCCGTTCAAAGCAGGCCCGCCCTCTCCTTCTCTGGGATGACGAATGCATGGCTCAGCCTTGGAGGAGGAAGGCTGCGTGGGAATGCAGTTTAGTGGGGGAAATTACAGCACATTGATCTCATATTTGTAAAAGAGTATCCCCCTCACAAGTTAGGTAGGTGTGGTAAACTGTAAAGCCCTGAACAAAAGTGAGGAATGATTGTCTTTTGTGATGATGCACTTCCTGGAGGAAGTCAGGGGCGCTGGAAGGAGAGGCAGGCTGCTGGTCATGCTAAATTTTTTTTTAATGTTTATTTATTTTTGAGACAGAGAGAGACAGAGTGTGAGCAGGGGAGGGGCAGAGAGAGAGGGAGACAGAGAATCTGAAGCAGGCTCCAGGCTCCTGCTGTCAGCTGTCAGCACAGAGCCCAATGTGGGGCTCAAACCCACGAACAGTGAGATCATGACCTGAGCCAAAGTTGAACGCTCAACTGACTGAGCCACCCAGGTGCCCCTGGTCACTCTAAATTTTAATAAAAATCAAATTCCCTTTGCTCCCTTGGACATCCAGTCCAGCCCCTCTGCTCACCCTAGAGCCGCCGGGGCCCTGAGTATGGACTGTATTCTGCTCTCTAGCGGATGGTTTAAGTTTGAGTCTGGTGAGAGCAGAAGAGCTCTGGGGTGAAGTGCAGAATCAGCTCCAGTCTCCTTTCTGTTCCAGACAAGAAAGGGTTTCATCATGGCCTGGGACCAGGTTCCCTCACCTTCTCCTTTTTCCTCTCCCCACCCCCAGTTTGTTGCTTCAGAGACCTAGACGTGCTGACTTTTATCTCTACCTTGAGTATTCTGAGTTCTAATTAAGTTCATTTCAGCCCTCTGATTTGAGAAGCCTTATCAGGAATACTTAACCTGTGCAAATAATATGTGGAGCCAGCCAGCACTGGTCCGGCATGCTAATTGAACTTCACACAGGAGCTCAGACAGAACTAAGCGGCCAAGTCACCTCAGAACTCTTGGGTGGGGGAGGTCAGAAAGGAAGGCACCCGTCTTAAGGACAGGAGAGGAGCTGGTCTGGGTCCTTTGGGACCCAAAGCCCTAGGTCATCTGGCAACTGCATTGCTCAGTAATTGGGGTTTAATAAGTTGGGGTGAGTCAGGAGATGGACTGAGGCTTGTTTTGGATCCCAGATATCCTGCACTGCCCACAGGCCAGGCCAAGCTTCATGGGCTGTGCCCTGCAGCCCACAGACTGGCTCCTTGGGGTATGTCTGGTGGGCAATGGAGAGAGCCAGCCAAAAATGGCCAATGGACACCAACCTGCCCCTGGGGTTTGTGGCTTGTGAGGACTTGCATGGGAGGCCAGGGAAGAGGAAAGGGCACCAGCTTGGGAGGGCCAGTCCCTCCTCGGCCAGTAAATGGCTCAGGTAGGTGGCCCCCTCTGCAGCCTCAGCGTTCACCCTAGGGTTGGATGAGCTCAGGGCTTTGGCCTCATGCCACACGGAGCCTTTGGTTCCAAGGCCTGAGGACCATCAGAGGCTGAGCTAGTGGAACTCCAATCCCTCACCGCTTCAATCAAAGCAGCTGCTGTTTATGTTATCTGTGGGAATCCATGAAAGATTACATTTGTGGGAAATGAAAGAATCTGTAGCCAAAACCTGGTGCGAACCATTACCCTGGGTGATTTCTTTGCTTCTTTCCAAATCGAACAAATTTAGCTTCCAAAATCCTAACAACAGGACCCTGGTTCAGTGGTCTCTCCAATCCCAGAGCCACAGGATCCTGAATATATTATGTTTTACTTCTCAGCAATGTTTCTCTGGTGTCTGGCCAGATGCTTCTACAGAGCATCCTGCCTTACCCCAACCACACACGTTTCCCAGAGACATTGACCAAGTTGGTGCAGATGGTGGAGGGAGAGTTAGGGTATATTCCAAAGAGACTCTCCTTGGGGGTGATCACAGTCCAGGGGACCAGAGCTCACCCTGCAAGAGCCATATCCAGAACAATCTGAACCTGTGAATGATGGGCTGTGGAGTAGAGGCAAATGACTAGGAAGGGATAAGCCATGAAAGCTTCCTGGGAGGAAGGGGCAGAGAAGGACAGGTATCCACTAAATGACAGAAGAGTCCCAAGTGAGGGGGTAACATGTCTCAAGGATGCCCCACTCCAGCAGATTCTCAGATCCTGGAAATGATGAGAGTCGAGACAAGGCAGGCCTGTAACACCTGACACAGGTGGATTCTCTCCTCCTCAGGAGGGTCTGTGTCCAAACTCCTCTGAGGTTCAAAGCAGCTCTAAGAAGCTGAGTGCTGCTTCTTGTCTGTATGAACATGAAGGAGACACACATTTAAACCAGGTTCAATCTGTCAGACTAGTTCCCCTTACCTAATAAGCCCTGAGAGGCCAATAAGCCTTGAAGAAGGTATGGAGAAAGGAAGGACACGGAGACAGGGCTAGCCAGGCTGGGTGTACAGGGAAAAGGGAGGCCAGGCTCAAACAGCAAACACAGGCTGGAACTTGACCCTCGCCCCACCCACCCATTGCTCTTTCTCCACAGCCCACAGCCAAATGTAGAGGTCAAGAGAATGATTGGAGAGAACTGTGCTGAGCAGCTTCTGCTTGTCCCTCTGTATCTGCACCACTTTTTCCTCCCCCTGTCTATAATGCAGGAGGCTGCTCTATGTGGGACCCCTCAATAGGCTTCCTGCCCCCTGGCTTCCAGTTGGGTTTGGCCAATGAAGAACACCAGTAAGTGATGAAGGGGAGGGAGAAGATGAGATTGGGGGGCTTGTTCCCCAGGTCCCACAGGGAGGGTCACAGCTCCTGGCACGAGGTCCCCTCCACACAGCTTGCTCTGCCTCTGGATCCCCGTGACTGTGACTTTTTGTTGGCTCTTCAGATGAATGAGTGGGAATGGCGCCCCTGTTACCAGTCTTCATCCTGGACACTGCATCATCCCCAGTGGCTTGTCTGCACTCAGTCCTTACCTTTAATAGACGCAGTCTGAACGTGATGTCCTTCTCCTGCTGGCACCCTGGTTGTGATGTGAGCAATCTCCACTTCAGCCTGGGGCTTCCAGGCCACAGGACAATTTACCAGTCCGCTTCCCCTCCCCTCTCCGTTTCCAAGCGCAGGCACTGCTGTCCCTCTCCTCGGCATTATTTCCAAGATCCAGACTCTGCTCTTTGAGTTCTGTACCTGGCAGATCACTTCTTTGTGAGCCTGTCCCTCTCATCACAGACACTGGCACAATTTGATCACATTAAAGAATAAACACAATGCCAGTGCTTAGCTCCTGAAAACACAGCTTTTCTCCTGAATTGCCTAGGTGCAGGCTGCGTGGAGCGGAACCAGGTTGATCGAAGAATTAAATAAGGATTAAGAAGTCGGAAGGCGCCTGCTAATCCAGCAATCAGACAAACGTGTGCAAAATCATCTTGCTTCCTTTCCTAAAATGAGTTTAAAAAAAATCAGGCAATTGGATCTTTTGTTCATTAGAAGATCAGTAAAAAGTGAAGAGTCGGGCAACCACATCTAGGCGGGGAGGGGAAGAGAATGGAGGTAGACAGCTCATGGAAAGCCACGTTAATAGGGAACCCACATGCCTCGGAGTCAGTCTCCCAGGATGACCTCTCAACCTCTAAATCTGTCTTGAATTCCTCACCCTCTCTCGCAGCCTGGATTTCAAGCTGCCACCAAAGCTGATCTCTTTGGTTGGCTTCCCCATGATTAGAAAGTCAGGGTCAAAGGTCAGTATTATATTCTCCTTCCAAACTCACTTCCCAGGAGGACTACACATAGGATACAAGAAAGTATGGGATTTGGGGTCAGCCCCAAATTCCTAGGATCGACTCTCAGCACTGCCGCTGAATGCCTGTGTGATCTCAGGCAAGCAGTCCCATCTCTCTGGAACCTCAGTTTTCTCATCTGTGAAAGGAGTCTTACACCATGGGGGCTATATAGTGAAGATAAGGAAAGTGACCCAATAAACTACCTGGCACACAGTAACTTAATTAAATGCTAGTGACTTTTGCTCCCCATCCTCCTTCAAAGATAAAAAGCCATTCTTGGGGCTAGGTTTTTCCCCATCTAGATTATTGAGATTGCTTCTACATTCAACACCTATTATCCCTTTGGTATGTGCCAGATCTGTTCTGGCATTTTCTGGCAGCAGGATCCACTGGTCTTTCACTCCTTCCTTTAGGAAGAGGCTCTTCTCAGATTCCATCCACTTCTTACAGGGCCCTTACCCCCAGGACTCCTGCCCCAGCACATCTCTAAGTCACAGCCATTGGACCCTGGTGCAGGTATGTCACCCAATCAGAGAATTTCCTCCCAATTTCCCCTTTTCTCTGAGTAGAATATGAAGATATTCCCCCAGAGCAGCTGTGAGCCATCTCCCTAGCATGGAGAGGACCTCAAGAACATGATGAGAAGAGGCAAAGAGAGTCTTGAGGGGCTTAAACCCAAAGCAGTCACTGGGGTCACCAAACCTTTCTCTTTCTGTGAGTCTCCTGATGAGTTCCAGTCAATTCTTTTGTGCCTGAGATAATCAAGGTTGTTTTCCAATGCTTCCTCTTAACTGGCCTCCTGGAATTCTCTTTTGATCTACTCCTACCCGTTCTCCATACTCTGTACAAAGTAGACTTCTAAAAGCACATCCAATCATGCGTCTTCCTTCTTAAAATGCTCCCATGGTGAGCACCTGGGTGGCTCAGTTGGTTAAGCATCCGACCTTGGCTCAGGTCATGATCTCACAGTTCGTGAGTTCAAGCCCCACGTTGGGCTCTATGCTAACAGGGCAGAGCCTGTTTAGGGTTCTCTTTCTCTGCCTCTGTCTCTCTCCCTCTCTCAAAATACATTAAAAAAAATCAAACGCTCCCATGGCTTTCTACCACTTTCAGGATAAAGACCAACATGTCTACCATGGCCTGCCAGGCCCTCCCTCACCAAGTTGTCCCCTGACTCTGTGCTCTCTCTGGGTTCCAGCTGTTTCCAGGTCTTTGTGTTCACAAGATGGAATATCTTCCCACTTGCTCTTCACTGAGAAAACTACTCAGGCTTCACATCATAGGGAGAGCCTTACTTCCTTAGGGAATGCACTTCTGTCCTCTTCCCAGTTTGCTCAAGCACCTGGAGCAGATTCTCCTTACCATTTGTAATCTTGTGCTGATCTATTGTTGTTGCATTAATGCCTATCTCCTTTTCCAGACTGCAAGATTTAAGAGGGCAGAGACCACACCTGTTTCATTCACTCCACATCACCCCTGCTTGGACCAGTGCCCTGCATAATAGATGCTCATAAATGTTTGTTGAATGAATGAATGAATCAATGAATCAGTGGAGTGACCCATTCAATGAGTCCAACCTATGACCTAGTCCTGGTTACTCTTCATGTGGGAAATCTCTCTTTCTGGATGCTTTCCAGAGCCCTGAAATTACATTGGCTTCTTAATTAGTCTCTCTCTTCCTTCCTTCGACTAATCTATTAGATCACTTTTGTCTTTCTAAAACCACCTGCCCAATCACCTCCAGTGGCTCCCTGGTGCCCAGCACATACCAAAAAATCCACTCGCTGGAGTTCTCCAAATTGATCCCTGCTAGTCAGCAGCCAAGGTAACCCCCTGCCACCCTACCTCCCACTCCCCACATTTATCACATGGTTGTTCTCACTGTGTCCTCTGCCTGGAGGGCCTTCCTTCTCTCTCTTGCTGTCCATATCCCACACCTGCAAATCTCTGCACAACCGCTGCCTCTGTAGAGCTCCCATAATTAAACTGCCCCACAATAAGTCCTTCTGTCTCAGTTCTTGCAGCGATCCACTGAGTATATTTAAGCTTAGAACTGCTTTCCAGGGGTGCCTGGGTGGCTCAGTCAGTTAAGCGTCCGACTTCAGCTCAGGTCGTGATCTCTCGGTCGGTGAGTTCAAGCCCTGCGTCGGGCTCTGTGCTGACAGCTCAGAGCCTGGAGCCTGCTTCTGATTCTGTGTCTCCCTCTCTCTCTGACCCTCCCCCCATTCATGCTCTGTCTCTGTCTCAAAAATAAATAAATGTTAAAAAAAAAGAAGAACTGCTTTCCAGATATTTCATAATTGGTGTAGTTCCTTCCAGGTCACTAGCCCTTTCACATACATTATCTGATTTGATCCTAAAAACTTTGTGGGAAAGTTGGGGCAAGTATTTTAGGGAATAATTCAACCATAAGCATCAGAAACCCACTGAGTTAGCTTAAATAGAGGGGATTTATTGCAAAGACACTGGTAAAGAGTAGCGGATCCTCATTTTAGGTAGTGCAGGAGGGTCTCAAGGGGACTAGAAAGGCATCCAGAGACCTTCTTTCTCTTTCTCATGTCTTAGTCTCTCTTCTCTGTCCATCTGTTCTCCCCTCCTCTCTACAAACCAGCCTCCTTGGAAAAGGTCCCCATAAACTCGATGCCAACATACTTGGAGTTGCTATGTGCCAGTTCTAGCCCCAATTCTAACCTTATCCCCTCCAGGTCCCAACACCATCCAATTGGTCACCCTCCATATCTCAGTTCAAATTCTCAAGATGAATTCTCTGAATGGGTGTTGGCCAGCTAGTTCAGTGGCTGGTTTTGAGTCACCTGCCCAGCCCTGGTGCAAACAGCTGTAGGACAGGTCATACTGCCCACTGCCCATTCAGCAAGACCTGGAGGAGGGCAGGGCCATGGGCTGAATAAGCCAAGTACCAGCGTAATATCATGGATATGAAGGTGAGCACGGAAGTTAGGCCAGCTGTGTATAAGTCCCAGCTACGGTCATCACTGGCTCATGACCTTGCCAAGCCACTTCATCTCTGTCCAATTCCTCATCTTCCAAAAGCATCATCAGTACAGGATCATTGTGATGATTCAGTGAGAGAGCCACTGTAACACATAACCCAGGGCCTGGCACATGGTAAGTGCTCAGTAAAAACTAGCTTCTGCTACAGTAGGCATCATTATTCTTGGTGTATTGCTGAAAGTGCCCTAAGATCCTCAGTTGAATCAGAACCCTGCAGGGCTGGGCCTCAGGAATCCATGTTGTTGCTGTTGTTTTTATGACGTGTGTTTATTTTTGAGAGAGTGCAAGTGGGGGCAGGCAGAGAGAGGGGGACAGAGGATCCAAAGCAGGCTCTGCGCTGACAGCAGTAGGCCCGATGTGGTGCTTGAACTCAGGAACTGAACCGAGAGATTACGACCTGAGCTGAAGTCAGAAGCTCAACCGACTGAGCTACCCAGGCGCCCCAGGAATCCATGTTTTGAAAGAGTCACCTGCGGTAAGTGAACCTGTGTTCACCAATGGTGAGTCTAACCCAGCTCCCTCTCTTACAGATGGAAAACTGAGGCTCAGACAGGCAGAGGGCTTTCTCAGGTCACACCACGAGCTGGTGTCTGGACCTGAGACCCGAGTCCTTGTGCACAAACTGAAGACACGGTTCCCATGGGTGGGGTCTGCACACACTCCCATCTCCAGGTCCTTGGGGAGTGCCCAGAAGGACTTGGCCCAACATGCCACCCTCAGGCAGTGCCATGCTCCAGTGCAAGGGCTCTGGGATTAGCACATCTAGGCCGGCACCCGGGTCAGCCTCTCACCAGCTTCATAACTTCCAGGGAGTTTGGTTTTGTACCTCAGCTTCCTCAATTCAAAAATAAGCTGCTAGTACTCATGTCATTGGATTGCTGTAAGGACAAAATGACTTATGGTATGTGAAGTTTTTAGAACGGTGCTTGACACAATGCTATAACCATCAGCTTTTATTATTAGCAAACATAGACCTTCTGGGTCTCTTTTTGGCCATTAGCTGGTAGGGATAGATACTAAAAAAAAAAAGAAAAAGAGAGATACACTTGGACAAGTGTTTATAAATCACAAATATATAGGGGATAGCACACGTATCTGATTAAAACCCTGAGACCCAACCTCTACGCACAAAGTTTCCAGTGGAACTGGGTGCAAATAACCACAGATACCCACACTGGTAGCTTCTCTCGACACAAAGTGAATTGGCACGGATGCATTTGAAGACACTCACTGCACACACGGACATCTGATGAGGAACTCCCTAAAGGCATCTCTGTGTCTCCCCTCAGACTGGGGCTTCCAATGGTTACAGATCATCTCTCCACATCCAACTTGGACAGGTGGGGGCCTCTAGACACCCACTACTCCTTCATTCCTGACCTTCAACATCAGGGGCAAGGCATTTACTGTCCAGTAAATTGGACTATTCCCAATTTCAAATACTCACGGCTGATGAGGTTTTTCAATGCCATTTCCTGCCACTCTAATTGCTGCATGCCATGTTTTATGTATTTTAATTAGGGCTTTAAATTTTACACCTAAATCTCAAGGCACTCTAGTAAAAGGACCCTCTTTAGAAACTGGAATAAATAAATAAAATCTTCCCAGGCAGATGACAGCCAGGAACCTTGAGATAATTCATATCAACCTGTCACTCTGCCACCACCATTCTGTCATCTGGTGCAGCCTTGAGGGCGTGTGTCTGGGGTCTCCCCAGTAACACTTTCTGCCTTATTCCTACCACCTGAGAGGCATGACTATTTCCAAAGGTGCAGTCTTGATGGTCATAACACTCCCCAAATACTTTAGTTTAAGACACATGTCCCAGGTTTGCTTCGTTCAAGTGCTATGGCAGCTGCTGTCCAGTGTTGGTCCCCAACCTGTGGTCAGTTGTAATTACCTGAATTGTTTATAAAACATACTGATGCCCAGACTCCTCCACACTGAGGTTTGGGTCCTATCGGTCTGCAGTGGGACCACAGCATTGCTAGTGATCTTGCATGACTGCAGGTGACACTATCCTGCAGCCAGAGTGGAGAATCAGCACTGTAGGGAACTCATTGTTGAGCAAAACCCATGCTGGTTTCCCTCCCATGTTGTGGGGGTGGGGGCACATTCACCGACCCCAATGAACTGCGGGCTTGGCGAGGACTGGGACCCCATCTGTCTTGTTCACTGCTGTATCTGCAGTAGGAGTGTGCTGTGTGGCATGCATGAGGTGCCCTGTAAATATTTACTGGATGAAACCTAAGCCACCCCTTCCCACAGACCCCCTGAACTCTTCACATTTCCAATGTAGGTTCTACCACTTGGCAGTTGGGGGCCTTAAGCAAGTCAAGCTATCTTTCTAAACTTCAATTTCTATATCTTTAAAATGGGGATAATGTCAGTAATCTACCCACACAGAGAATTCACTTTTCCCCATGCTTGGCACCCAAGTGGCCAGCAAGCCTCAGTGATCAGCACTGTGACATATTCACCTGTTGCAGGTGAGTTCCTCGGCTTCTCTGTCCTGCTGGCGGGCTCTCTGGACTGAAGTCACACCCAAAGAGGAAACATGTGGTGTTCAAGCAGGACCAAGGGCCTGCGCTGAGAGCCTAGGAACGCGATTTGGGTTTCTCCTTCCTCTGACCCACTCTGTGACCTTGAGCTCGTCTCCTGAACTCTCCAAGCCTCTGAACTCCACCAGCTGCCCTCCCTCCACTACCCCACCACCCCCCTCCCCCAGGCATTCCGTGGCTCTTCAGGTTAGGAGATCACTCTGCTGAATGTGGCAGCTGCCTTTGAGACTTCCATGCAGTGTCTAAGCAGCCGCAGCCAGCCCTGAATGCTCCTTGGATGAAAGTGAGGCACACACACGCAGCTGTGGAGAAAAAAGTCCCTTGATTCAACAGCCCCTGGAGAATTCCTTTTCTAACAGACACAGAAGCTCTGTCCCCCAGACAGCCTACAGCGCCAGGCAGACTCGTCGGCTCTCTCTCTGTTCCATCACTTCTGAGACAGAGAAACAAGGCATGGAGGCCATGTATGCTCAATCAAGGCATGATAGAACAGCCCTCTCTGAAGGGGTGCCCCATCTGGATGGGAAAATGTGTATCAGTTGGAGCCTCCTCCCTTAGGTCCTAGGAACCGGCTGGATTGTCTTCCGTCCTTACAGAAGAAATGGGAATTCGTAGGATGAGCTCATGGTGGAGAGGGGTGAGGGGGAGTCTGGAGGTGGGGGAAACAAGGAAGCAAGCTCTCAGGCTTTTTAATAACCTACCTCAAAGCAGGAAGCTGTCCTGCCCACCCAAGCCTTATGCATCTTCCTACTTAGAACTCCCAAGCATCACACGCTGTCTGCTATGCAGAATTACACACTCCTTTATATGACTTGGGGCTGTTTATTTACAGCCCTGGGGTTGTGTCTTTCTTAAAGAGGAGATAATACAGCAGGCAGCACAAAAGCACAGAATCTGAACAGGGACCAAAGCCCAGTTTTGCTCATTTCTAGCTGTGCAACCCTGGACAATTTACGTTTTCCTTTTTGAGCCTCAATTTCCTCATCTGTAAAGTGGGGACAAAAATACCCAACCCCATAAGATTCCACACAAGATGAAATTGAAGACACTATAATGTGCCCACTACAGTGCCTTGTCCATAGGACATACTCAGCAAGTGGTAATAATAATAATAATAATAATAATAATAAATAATAAGTCCCAATTATGGTCCAGCACCTTGAGGGTAGGGGCATGTCTTGTGGCTCTGTAAATCCCCTCCACACCTAGCTGAGGGTCAAAGAAGACTGGAGGGTTTTCAGAGCTGTGGTGGAGGCGCCTGACTCACTGGCTGGCAGGAGGCCCTTACATGCCACACATCTATTTACAACTGCCCGTGCAGATTTCTGCTCCCAAATGCCGTTATTAATACTAATGCTTTACCTCTTCCGCCCAGTCCCCAGGCCCCGCTTAGGCAGGGAGGGCGCCTCCCGGCCTCTTGCCAAGGAGGCCGCGGGAGAGAGGCCAAGGCCGAGGGGCGGCGGGCGGGGGCACCAGCCGCTGGCGCGCAGGGCTGCGGGGGTGAGTGCCGTTACCTTGGCAAAAAGGGGCATAATTAATCCGCCGCGCTCTCCTTTCATTAAGCCTTCACGTCTATACCTGAATTAACTTTTCACATCCAGTTAAGGCGCGTGGGAGGCTCTGGCCGCCGCAGGCGTGACAGGCGCGTGCTGTGACTGTTGGTGGAAGTGGGGCTGAGAGGACCTGCCACCCAGAAGCTGGAGGCGCCCTAAGCTTGGGGTGGATGTGGGGGAGGGTAGAGTTTCCAAGCTCCGCCCCGCCCTCCTTCACTCAGGCAAGAGAGGGGCGTTAGAAAGGACAAGGGGGAGCTGCCTTCCAGCCCTGGGATCGCTGGGCCACAGGGCAGGCTTCTCCTGCTGAAACAGAAGGCCTCTGGTTTGTTCGGCAGGGATGGGGGCGGGGCTGCACCTGTTCAGGCCAGGCAGCGATGTATGCTCGGTGTGTTAAGTGTCTTCCTCCAGCTGCTTTAGGACCCAGCACAAGAGCGGAAACACACACAGGGGAGAGTGCCTGTGCACAGGCAGATATCAGTGCAAGCGTCCCTGGGTGGTGGCTTTCTCTAAAGGGGACCCACCTAGCTTTAGTTCTGTGGACCCAGAGCTCATTAAACTGCCAGCCTTTTCTTGGCATCATTTGGGAGTAACAGTGGACTTCCGGTGCTCGTCCAGGAACGGGAACCGGAACTGGGAACAGGACCATGTCAGGGCATCTTTTTGCAGGTGTCCTGCTTATCTCTTGAGAAGCCTTCCTGTGCCTCATCTGAGTGAAAGGTTTTCTGGGAACTACTTAGCCCCTCATTTATGACAGAAGAGGGCCACTTATCCTCACAACACCTCCAAGGTGTTCCTTCCTCCTCCTCTTCACCTGCCTCCTCCACCTTGTTCAAGACATTCAGGTCAGCTCAAGAAGCAGCTGTGCACACCCCCAGCCTTGTGCAGGATACTTTAAGGTGTTTGGTTGACAGAGAGAAGGGAGGATGCCCACCAAGGTACCTGCAATGTCTCGAATTATTTGCTTCATGATCTTTGTTCTCTAGTGGCTTAAAATCTAATGGGAGAGCCAAGACAGGCAACAAAGACGTGGCTAGCACGTGGGGGATGAGGGAGGCTCAGAAATGGAGAGTGAGTCAATGCCGGAAAGAGAGTTTGGGCCTCCAGTCACACCCTTCCGAGGAGGGAAACTATTGTGGGCTGGCTCTGAGTCACCAGAGATTTCTCAGGGGAGGTAGGATTTGAATTAAGCCTCCGAGCCAGGCTGTGAGCTAAGTGCCTGACGCCCATTATCTCATTTAATCCTTACAAAACCTCCATGATCTGGGTGTTATAATTATCACTCCCATCTTATAGATGAGGAAACAAGCTGGGGGGTGGGGGTTCAGGGAACTGCCAAGGTCACAAAGCTGGTAAGAAGATTTTAAGCTGGGCCTCCATGACTTTTAAGCCCTTCCTCTGAATCTTAATGCTTTATGGCTTCCTCTAACCTTGAAAACATGTAAAATTTCCAGTGAGGAGACCCAAGGCAAGAGCATGGCCACAGAGGCAGAGTGCTAAGAAGATGGGAGAGTGTCAGGGGGGTCAAACTCTGGACAGAGTGAATTCCCAGGCCAGGGGAAAGAACTAGCAGGTACATGCTAATATCCCCAGCTCTAAGAGCTGTTCATTGGAGGAAAGAGGATTTGGGGTTATTTAATTTCCTGGCTGAGAAATCCAAACCGCTTTTGAGTGAGAGCAAGGGGCAGAGGGGTCTTCTTGTCAATCCTGTCCCCAACAACTTCAGGGTATTGGGGCTTTTAGACACTCTGCAACCCAGCTCATCCAATACCTTCAATCCAGATCAATAAACATTTATGTGCCAGACACTAAGTGCTGGAAATGATTAAGGGACAATTCTTGCCACCAGGAAAATTATAGTCTAACAGGGGTGATGGACACAAAGAGAAAATTCACTATAAATGAGAAATGTGAAGATTGAATGTGTGGTCCCCTCACCTGGGACATCAGCCCAGGTGGAAAGGACACAGGAGCTGAACCTTGAAGGCAGAGCAGGTGATAGGGGAAGAAAAGGAGTTAACCCACGCACCCTGGGTTAGAGGAAAACACCTAAGCAAGGTCATGGAGGTGTGGAAGCATGGTTTGTGTTTGAACTTGTAAGCTGACCAGTTGATGAGAGCATGAGCTTGGAGACAGGTAGTGACATGAGACAAGGCTTCAGAGGTTGGCAGGAGTGAGGGCTCAAAAGGCTTTGCAGGTCTGGCTAAGGAACATGGACTCAATCCTTCAGAGGCCTGAAGGGCTTTCAGCAGAATCTAATATAGTCACGTCACATTCTAGAATCCTAACTCTGGCTATGAAGAGGGAAGTAGCTTTCCCTAGGATAGACTGGATCCTAGGAGGCTGTGAAGGAGAACTGTTACATTTCACCCAAGATATGATGAGGTCCCCGATCAAGGTGCTAACAGTAGAACTGGAGAAGGGACAACCGGGTCAAGGAACACTTAAGAAAAGAACAAGACGGGAAGTCCCTGGGAGGAAGAAGGAAGAGCCTGACGGTCTCCAGACTGCATCTTGTGGGACTGAATAGGTATCTCTCATGAAAATTTGGGACACCAAGAGAAGCAGACTGGGGAGAGGGGATGATAAATCAGTTTGGGTTTTGTTGAATTGATGATACTCAAGTGACATCCAGGTGCTCCCAATAGGTACCTGGACTTAAGTCAGGAAATAGGCTGGAGACATAGAATGGGAAGGTATCGGCAAAGAACTGGGGTTAAAACTAAGAAGGTAGATGAGCTCAAATGTAGAGATCATGTCAAGAGAAAGGAGAGGATCCATAACAGAACCCTGGGAAATAGCCATGCTCAGGAGCATACAGAAGAAGAGACATCCCCAAAAGAGACTAAGCAGACACACCCAGAGTTGGAAACCAAAGGAACAGGGGGTATCAAGGAAGAAGGAACCCCCATGTTAAATGCAGCCAAGAGGTTGAGGAAGATCGTGACTGAGAAGCATCCACCATCCTTGGCAAAATGGAGGTCACTCTGGCTGTCTTATCAGGGTCCTAGCAGAATAGAAAGAACACTCTTGGGTTGGGAAGTTTCAGATTTTAACAAAGGGTCTTGGTAACAGTGGGGCCTGGTCCAGGGAAAGCCTCAGGAGAGTGCATTGGCTGATGGGGAGGATAGCAGGGAAGAGTTTGAGCAGTCAGCCCCCTGGGCCAAAGGACCAAGAAGAGGGAGGAGTTCACAAACCTGGAGGCAGGGAGCTTTGTCTGACAGGCTCATGAAGTTGGTGAAGGGACACAGCCAGCCAAGAGAGACCCCAAAGGTAAGAAGTTGGCAAGATAAATTCCCCAACCTCACTCCCCCTCCTCCTTCCAGCTTCCAGCCAAGGCTCTGTATTGACCACACTCAACTGGAAGCCAGAAGACAGGTGAAGCAACAGGTAGATAGATGCAGGTCCTCCAGCTCAGCCTGTGGGGGCAGACAGAAAGGTGGAGGAGGGTGGACAGACATGGAGGGACAAAGAGAAGCTGCCCAGAATGGTGGTCTTCCCAGAGCACTGGTGGAGCAATGGAAGACCTGGAGACCCAAGGGCAGTGGGTAAGCATGAGCACATGCTTATCATGCCTGCCAGCACTCCCGAACACCCTTCTTATGCATGGTAAACTTCCCACCCTGTGAGCCTCTCTTCCTGGAGAAAGATTCCCTTCTCCCAGCGGCCCTTGCAGCTGCAGCCCAGCCACGTGACCTGGGCTCCACCAATCAGCCAAGCCAATGGGATGCTAGGTGCGGAAGACCACAAGGTGAGGAAACAGGCACCACTGTGTAGAATCTGGTTTCTGGAGTGGTAGGGAGGTGTGCATTCTGGGGTCAGCCGTTCCAGACTGTTTTGGCATCCAGAGCCAATGATCAGTGGGGCCAGCCACAGTTCAGGTCCCCGCAGCCAAGGTCAATGGAGCTGCCAGTGTAGACCAGTGTTGGGCTGTGGGCCCTGCTCCTCATGCTCACACTCCGTGTCTTCTCTGGCCTTCCTGGAGTTTCTGTGGAAGATCCCTGGGATCCCTTCATCTGTTTCTCTTCTGTTTAAACTGGCCAGAGTAGGTTCTGCTACTTGTCACCAGGACACTGACTGAGGGGGAGTGAATCGGCTGTGCGGACAGAGACATAGGAAGGCGGACTAAGCTTTCAGGAGAAAGAGGAAAGAAAGAGTGTTGGGTTCGAAGGGTACTGATAGGAAAAGAACACTGGCGGGCTCATGAGCTGAGGGAGAGAGCACCGAGAATTGAGAGGTGAGGGAGAGTAGTAATTTCCCCATCTCAGAGCTAAGGAAAAGGGTTCGGGGAGGTAAAAAATCTTCCCAAGGCCACGCTGACAGTGAGCAGGGGTGCAGGAACTCCAGCCCGGGCCGGCTGGCTTCAAAACCTCCGGCCACAAGCATCACTGCAGCAGCCACACCAGGCAGGCCCGTCGAGGGTAGTTTTCATCGGAAATTTTTGAAGTCATACCTGGAGCCCAGTTTGAAAGGACAGAATGGCCCCTAAGGAAGTTGAAGAATGAGCTGGCCGGCTAGTCAGAGTGAAAAAGAGACCCAAGTTCTTGTCAAGTGAGTCAAGCTGCCTTAAGACATGAGGACTGGGGCGCCTGGGTGGCTCAGCCTGTTAAGCATCAACTTCAGCTTAGGTTATGGTCTCAGGGTTCGCATGTTCGAGCTCTGTAGGGCTCTCTGCTGTCAGCTCAGAGTTGGCTTCAGATCCTCTGTCTCCCTCTCTCTCTTTCTCTCTCTCTGCCCCTCCCCCACTCTCTTTCTGTCTCTCTCAAAAGTAAACATTAAAAAATGTATTTTTTAAAAAAAGATATGAGGCCCAATGGCCTATGGCGCTTAGCCTCTCCCCCCAATCCTGGAGGAAAATTGCTGTTCCCCACGTAGCTGACTGGGCTGTATGAAGTGCCACCCCAAGTGAAATCCAGCAGAGGGAAGGAGAAAGGAAAGGGGCTACAGAGCACAGTCCACCAATCCCTTGGGAAGTGGGCTTCCAGAACACTGTGGAAACTCCTGAGAGTGGCTGGTCTGCTTCATCGTGGCTGGACCTTATTTACACGGCATGTCCGCGTGTTCAAGGGGAGGAAATGTAGGAAGGTTTTGATAAACGAATATATGGAAAGATTCTGGATTTTCCCAGAAAGCATCTCCAGACCCAACAGAGTTTGTATAGTGTATGCACTCCCGTTGTATTTGAGCCCCTTCTGCAGAAAGAGCTTGTTGCTACGTGTGCAGTGTTGACTCTCCCCAGAGGTTTGGACCTCTGCACAGGGCCTGCCTGTGTGTACGTGCAGAGCTGACCCACATGTTAAGTTTTTGTCTCATGAGGGTGGAGTCCTTTTGCCACCGGCCTCAGAAAGACCAGTCCTACAAAGAAAGTCTGTCGCTATATCCCAATTAAGAGGATAATTTCTCAGGTGCTTTTTCAATTGGCCATATCGACAAAGTCTTGATATTTGGTTATTTTAGTGACACATAAAGCTTTTTCCTTGGTTAACACATTTGAGTTTAATTTCAGTAATATTTCCATTAACAACCCGTAATTAAAGCATCTAATAAAGATCAGTAATTCACTTAGCTGGATTTGCATTTAAAAAAAGCAGAAAGGATAAAAAAATGCATTTGTGGAACTCAAATTTCATTCTTCTGTTAAATGAACATTATGGTTTTTCTGGGTATCTTAATTGAACCTCATTTTTTAACAGGAATATTAAACAAATTAAATTAAGCAAGTAATTTCCCTTTTAAGGAAAAAAAAAGTCTTCAAGTGGAAAAGCTCCCTCTAAAACACCCATTATTGGGATGGGGTGGGACCACAATGTGGGCAAATGTGCTGGTTCTGCTTCAGCAGCAGTGAGCTGACAAGCTGCCATCCTGAGCAGGACCCTGCACCCCCCCCCCCCCACCCCGAGAGCTCAGCTCTGAAGGACACTCAGTCCTGAGGACCTGCTTGGCTGGGATCCCATAGGCTCTGGCCCAGGCTGCTGAGACTCAAAGCAGGAACCAGAGAGGTGGAAGGAGCTGGGATCAGATAAGTCACTAGAGTCAAGGGGAAGCCACCCAGGTAAAGGGCTGGAATCAGCTCGAATAAGGCAAGGTGCACAAGGCAAGCTTAGGGGTGAAAAGCCTCATGAACTGGGCTGTTTACACCCACTCATTTAATTATCCTACCATCAGTCAGCTCGTGGGATGGAGTGGGAATTACTTGCTTTAACTTAACAGATGCAGAAGCCACAGCCCTGGGAAGTCACCACGTGAAACCATATCTGCCGGGCTCCAAGACAGGAGTGTTAGTCTGGGTCGTCCCAGAAGTGGACTCCGACTTAGGACAAGGTGTGCAAGAGGTCGATGAGGGGCAGTGTCTTTGAGGGAAAGCATACGGGGAATCTGGGGGAGGCCAGGAGGGCTGCCCGCCCAGGGGGGTGCAGGCCTGACCCTGGCAGGAAGCACAGAAGCAAGGAAGGAAGGTCATGTGAGAGCGTCTTGGGCTATAGTCCTGTCCAGAGAAGGCTCAGCCAGGCCAGCGGAGTCCTCAAGTCAAAGTGACCCATCACAGGGTTTCCACATGTCCAGAGAGGACCAGTCTTAGCAGCTCTGCCACACTCGGACACGGCTGGGAGTACAATGACGTCAGTCAGAGGTCTGGAAGGTGCCTTGTCACAACTGCTCCATCTGTGCACTTCTCCGTGGGTTCAGATGGATTTGATACCAGGGACTGGCAAGGACAGGGCAGATTAGGGACATCAATTCCAGAATCAAGGGATTTTCAGGCAGTGTTTGGGACTTAGGACAGTGTTTGCCCCAAGAGGCAAATACCTTTGGGGTGAATGGAGTGGAAAGAAGTAGGACCCAGCCAGGCTGGGGAGGAGGCAGGGCATGGTGGACAGGGTTGTTGGGGGCTGGGATACCCAGTCACTGGTGTGGAGGGCAGGCTTTCCTGAAAATCAGCGGGGATGCTCCACAGGGTTACCTAACACCAGAGATCCAGGCTTTCGAACTGGCCCACCCAGAGGTCATAGGGATGAGGACCCCCAAGCCACACCCGTAATGCATTAGGTCCACAGGCTGGTGGGAAGCATCAAGTCAACAAGGGGAGGCCCACAGCAGCCACCACTGCACACATCCCATGCCTGTGGGGAGCCTTGTCTCCCTATTCCACTCTCTTTGGTTTGCAAAGCCTTAGGGGGAGGGCAGGGCCAGGGGGCATAGTATGATAAAAGAAGGGGATCTTTAGTGGGGAAGGCACTGTCTCCGCCTTAGGGGAACTTCCAATCTTAGAGAGAAAACATAGTTTACTCAAAGAGTCCCTGGTCTGTTGGAAAAATACAGCCCTTTGTTTATTCATTCCATAAACATTAATTGAGCACCTACTTCACACTTGATATACACCAATGACAAAACAAACACAATCCTTGCTTTCTAGATGACCTTCTATTAGGGAGATAGATAATAATTAATATAAATGTGTTTCTGGTGTGTAATAAACTGAAAGGTTCTATGGGGCCAGAGAAAAGTAGAGCAACGTAAGGGAGGTTGGGGGGCAGTGGGGGAGGGTGTGTTGAGTTTAAATAAGGTGGCAGGCCAGCCTCTCTGAGTATAGGACAGGGGGAAACAAGCCATGTGAAAGTCTGGGTGAAGAGCTTTCCAGCAGGGGGAATGGCCTGTGTAAAGCCTTGGAAGAGGTGAGGTGAGCTTGATTTGATGTGTTCGAACAGCACGAAGGTCACCGCCGCTGGTGCAGGGAGGGAGGGGACAAGCCCTGGGAGAAGCTGGGCAGGAACATGCTGGGGATCCAAACACACAGAGCCCTGTAGGCCACTGGGAGGACCTTCAGCGTTCACACGGATGGAAATGGGAAGCAACGGAATGGTGTTGAGCAGAAAAGAGACTGAACTTTTAACTGGATCATTCTTGCCATTGTGTGGAACATGGGCAGTGAGGTAGGTGCAGCAGGGAGGGGGAGAGCCCAAGAGAAGGCTCCTAGAGTGAAGCAGACAAGGGATGAAGGTGGCTCTGAGCACAGTGATGGCATGGGGGCTGGTGAGAAGGGACCCACTGAATGTTGTTCAAAGGATTTGCCCACAGATTGGATGTGGCCTCTAAGAAGGAGGTGGCACAAACCTAGGTGAATGCCTAACTCAGCCCTGTGCCTCTGAGGTCCTCCACGCACACACACACACACACACACACACACACACATGCAACAATGGAGGCAGGGACATTTTGACCCTGCGCCTGCCTCCACCCAAGCCCCCAACCCAGGGAAGGCATCCTGGCAAGATTCCACCCAGAGCCCCAGAGCCACTGATACCTCACTAGGTCAACACTGCCGTCGCATGAACAGCCCCGGGAAAGCACAGTAACTCAATTCAGCTGTGCAGCTCCATAATCTCATGTCAACCTCACAGCTGATGATTACTGTTTTATCACAGGCTCGTAAAGTCCCCACACTGCTATGAATCATGGACACTCTGCCAGCGAATGCAGGGAAACCTGGCCAACTCCAGAAGATGCTGGCTTGACAAGCAGCTGCTGTGGTTCATCTGAGGTCACTTTTCACTATTGCAAGGGTCTCCCACCTGCTCGTTCTGGAAATCAGGGAACAAGTCACTTGCTGGGGGTGGAGCCTCTAGCTCCCCTCTGCTGGAGAAATAATAAATGCCTGGAGCTCTCTTGTGTAACATACTGAACGGGCTGGCAGCATGGTACAGAGGGAGATACCTGGGGTTTTGAGTCCAAGGATATTTAACTCTGCATTTGCTATTTGCTAATTGTGTGACCTTGGGCAACTCATTTAAGCCATCCTAACCTCAAAATTCTCATCTGTAAAATGGGTGTTGTAGAGCTTCAGTGAGAGATGTTGTAACATACTTGAAAACAGCAAATCACTAGACACATTTAAATTGTAATTGCTATTATATCAGGACCCAGAAACCAAACCCCAGTCAGGCAGACACCTAGAACCAGGGAGGAAGCTGCATCCAAGGGTCAGAGGGTCACAAAAGATCAGCAGAAGGACACAGAAGCCAGACTTGAGGTTGAGCAGTGAGATGAAACCAGACCTGAGGTCAAGCCGTGGGGTAAAGCCAGGACAGAACATGTAGCAACACAAACAACTAGAAATGGAAAGAAACTTAAGCTCTTCTTGCCTTGTAGTATTTTTTATTTTTAATGTCTATTTATTTATTTTGAGAGAGAGAGAGAGAGTGTGCACGAGCAGGGGAGAGGCAGAGATAGAGGGGGAGAGAGAATCCCAGGCAGGCACTGTCCTGTTAGTGCAGAGCCCAATGCAGGGCTTGATCTCATGAACTGCAAGATCATGACCGAGCCAAAATCGAGAGTTGGAATCTTAACTGACTGAGCCACCCAGGTGCCCCTAGCCTTGTAGTTTTTAAAATTCTATTTAGCAGGTGAACCTTTTCCACATGAAATATATATTGGTCAGGGTTCTCCCAAAAAACAGAACCAGTAAGGTGAATGAATGGATGAACCAATGAATGAATGAATGAATGATGAATGAATGAATGAATGAATACAGAGAGAGGGATATTTAAGAAATTGGCTCATGTGGTCATGGAAGCTGACAAGCCCAAAATCTGCAGGGTAGGCCGTCAGGCTGAAGATCCAGGGATAAGCTGCTGCTGAAGTTCAAGTCTAAGGGTTGTGTGCAGCTGAATTCCTTCTTGCTGGGGGAGGTCAGTCTTTGTTCTATTAAGGCCTTCAACTGATTGGATGTGGCCCACCCATGTTATATAGTGCAATCTGTTTTATTGAAAGTCCACCAATTTCAAACTTAATCTTATCAATCTTATATATCTTGTATGATATATATACCCTCGAAGAAACATCCAAAATAACATTTGGCTACCATGGCCCAGCCAAGTTGACACATAAAATTAACCAGGACCTTATGCAGATCTCTAGTACTTAAAATAGATACAAGAACACCTGCCATACTGGAAGAGGGAGAGAAGGGACCATATCCATAAAGCCTTATCTTCCACAGAGGCTCCAAGGAACCAAGTTTGAAAAACCACTGGTTTAGTTTCCATTGAGGGTGACCTTTATCCAAGAGGCAAGGCAACCATATGCTGGACACCCAGCTGGCTGATGCTGCTTTCACAACGTCCTAGCTCCTGCTGGACCGCAAACTACTCGCATGTAGGGCCCACTTGCCTCTGCTTGCCCAGCCCACAGCAGTGGGAAAACACATAGGAGGGAGACACTCTGTATATATGCTGAATGAATGAGTGAGTGAATGAATGAATGAATTAACTCCAGGGCACCGACCATTCAAACCCTGGCAATCCAAACTGAGAAAAAGGTGCAACCCAAGAGAGCAGAGTCTGCAGCAGCACCAGAACTAGTGCCTCATGTCCGCCCCACAGCAAGCAGGGCCCACGACTGCATTCGAGGGGAGACGGCAGGGCTGAGATGCTGCCTTTTGCCGCACCTGACTGCCAATGCCAACCACACCCCTCCTTGGCTTTAGAAGGCGCTCTACGACTGTTCCCACAGCAAACTCGCTGTGGGCTGGTGGTAAAATGAGTCTGCATTCTGGGAACATGTTCAGAGGGATGAGAAGAGGCAAATCGCCCAGAGAGGCTGCTGCAGAAGGAGAAAAAAGGGATGTTGCCCCAGGATGCCAGCGTATAGCAAATGGAAGAAGCAGTAATAAAATATCTGTTCAGTAAATAACCAAACTCAGACTGTGCAGAACTGGTCAGTCTTCCAGGGATGCCCTCTGCCGTGGGCTGCTCTGAGGGTCCTGGGACACAGATGAGAAGTGTCACATGGGACAGGAGGCTGTTTGTATACAGAGTGAGGCCCGGGAGCCTCCCCCCGGGTGGGGCCAGGCCCCCTTGTACCTGGTGATTAATCAGGATCGGAGGTTGGCATCTGCCCTGTCTCTGTCTCAGGAGCCTCCAGAGGCTGAGAAATTTCCTGCCAGCTGCCAACACAGCTGTTCCTGGGCCCCAGGGTGCCGCAGGTAAAGGGAGAAGGGGGACCACCCAGGCAGAGAAGAACATTGAGCGAAGGAAAAAATAATGACAAAGGAATATTTTGGCAACTCTCTTCTCCCCCCAGCCTGATCTTAAAAGACTTCCTTTTTAGGAGACTTGAGATCAGTGAGGGAGGAAAGAAAGGCACATCCAACAGGGCTGCGGTTCAGTTTCTGAGCACTAAGAACAAACCTGCCCCCCACCTACCTCTGGAACATCGGCGCTCAACCCTGACTGCCCATTGGAATCACACGGGAGCTTTAAAGAATACTCATGCCTGTGATCCAGCCTAGGAAGAAGCTTATTTAATTGGTTTGTGAGGGGAGTCTGAGCAGTAGCATTTTTTAAAAGTTACCCAAGAGAGGGGCGCCTGGGTGGCTCAGTCGGTTGAGCGTCTGACTTCAGCTCAGGTCATGGTCTCACAATTCATGAGTTTGAGCCCTGCATCCAGCTCTGTGCTGACAGCTCAGAGCCTGGAGCCTACTTCTGATTCTGTGTTTCCCTCTCTCTGCCCCTCCCCTGCTCATTCTCTCTCTCTCTCTCTTTCTTGGAAATAAATAAAAACATTTAAACAATTTTTTTTAACTTAAAAAAAAATGAAGTTACCCAAGTGAGTCTAATATGCAACCAGGATTGAGAAATTCTTCTGTCTTAGACCCTTAGATCCTCTGCCCCCACTCCAAAAACCCACCCCTCCATAACCTCTCCCTATCCTGCAGATGCACCGAGACACATGGTTGGCTGTGCCCCCACCAACCAGGCCTTCTCACGATTTGCTTCTTCGGTGGTCCCAGGCTTCCCAGACTCTGGCCACATGCCATCTCTTCTCTGAAGCCTTCCCTGATTTCTGCCCGCCAAGCTGGCCTGTGTGCCTTCGCCCCCTCACCCCGATGCTCACTGAGCTGCTGCCTCTGTGAGGGTGTCCTCAGCATGGTACTTCTGCTTATCCACTCTGACTCCCAGCAAGACAAAAAGCTTCTTGAGGACACGGATGATTCATGAATTTAAAAAATACTAATATATACTAATATACGTACATATTTTAATGTGACTTCATATTATTGTGTGTGCATACATTAATATAGTCTAGGAGCACCTGGGTGGCACAGTCGATTACATGTCTGACTTTGGCTCAGGTCACAATCTTTGGGATTGTGGGTTCGAGCCCCACGTCAGGCTCTGTGCTGACAGCTCAGAGCCTGGAGCCTGCTTTAGATTCTCTTGTCTCCCTCTCTCTCTGCCCCTCCCACACTCATGCTCTTTTTCTCTCCGTCAAAAATAAATAAACATTAAAAATAATGAAAGAGCTGCCTGAGTGGCTCAGTCAGTTGAGTGTCTGACTTCAGCTCAGGTCATGATCAAGCGGTTTGTGAGTTCGAGTCCCACGTCGGGCTCTGTGCTGACAGCTCAGAGCCTGGAGTCTGCTTCGGATTCTGTGTCTCCCTCTCTCTGTCCCTCCCCCACTGGCGCTCTGTCTCTCTCAAAGAATAAACATTAAAAATTTTTTTTAATAATAGACTTTAATGTAGTCTATATATTTATTTACTACTTGATTTAGCATCTCCCTTGTGCTGAATGCTCTGAGCACTGGGGATGGATGGCAAATAAGACTACCAAGGCTTCCTTTTAGATTCCCAGTTAGGGGTGTGGCAGAGACCGTGAAGCAGGTGCCCTCGGGGAGACTTCCTGTCCCAGCCGCCAGTGCAGTTACCTCAGGCAGAAATGAGGTCAGCTATTTCCACTTCTGGGCCTGGCCTTTTACATGAGTCACACAATCCTGCAGTCCCCTCTCCGTCAGCCCAGTGATGTTTGGGGGTCCCCTTTGACAGCCACAACATAGAGGAGGGCCGCCCGACTCTCTATGGCGTTAAAGGGAAAGAGAAACAAACCTTTGTGCTTATACTACAGAGATTTGTGAATCAACATGTGACAGCAACTGAGTCTAGTTTATCCTGACTAATGGAGGATACTTTTGGCCACAAGTTACAGTGCATGACTAAGAGCAGGGTAAGAATAGCAGCTATGTCTTTCATAATCAAGCCTGCAGAGGTAGATGGTTACTGGGGTGGAGCTCACCCACGTTAAGAAGGACCCAGGCCCTTCCATCCATCGGTTCTGCCATCTTCAGTGTGTCAACCACATCTCCACTCATGCTCGCAAGATGGTTTCCAGGTATCAGCATCACATCCTCATGTCACATGAGTGTCAAAAACAGTAACGAAGTGGGGAGGCAAAAGCGCCCTCTCATCATCTTTCCCTTTTCAGGAGAGAGCAAAGATTTTCCCAAAAGCCCCTGCAGACTGTTCCTTATATTTCACTGGCCAGACTTGGGTCACCGGGCCAACTGTGGCCACAGGAAGGGCTGGCAGGAAAGAATGGAGCACTTCTCTGTTTTCTCCTGGGGGAGTGGGCTGTGCCAGCTGGGAAGGGCTGGGAGTCTCTGCTTCCCCACTGAGCCTGAGGAGACAGGAACTGTTCGAAGTAGCCAAGCCAAAGGTGGAAGGGTTTGCCTGCTTAACATTAACGATGGCGCTTCCTGCGCGAGAACCTAATTACTAATTGTAATTTATACCTGAGTTTGTGATTTGGGGAGAGCACCAGGGGACTCCTTGACGCCTCTGAGAGGCAAGATACAAAGGCAGGATCATTTGTTTTATTTCTTCTTTCAAAAGATTCTTATGAGGCATGTCTTTTATGGCTGCATACTCATTATATTTCAAATGCATTCAAGTATCCTTGATGTATTGCTAAGAGTCTGGATGATTTTTTTTTTCCTCCAAAGCACTTGTGAGAAAAATACTTATAGGTGAAATTGGGCAAGCCTAGGGCGTAGTGGGCTTTGCTCTCTTACAGGAAGACTTGTTGTGGGGGACACTGCTCAGAGATGGGGATTCCCTTGCTGTGTTCGCACTGGATACATAGGCAGGCCAGGCCAACAGCAAGGCCTAGTGATATGGTCACTTGGATGTTGTGATTTGGGGAACCCCAGAGCCACGTTGCACCCTGGAAAACCTGTTCCCCACCCTCAGATCCCTCAGACTCCCACATGGAGGCACCCCTTAGGTCAAAGCACTGCTCTTCCAAGTTTCTCCCAACATTGATGTAATGGACGATGAAATCCTGTGGGTTCCCTGGGGCTGCTGGGAGGGTAGCTAGGATGGACCTCCAGCTGATTGGTAAAGAACTGACATCGTTCCCTACTAGATGGTAAATGGGTGCTGTCCTGAGCCTCTGAGTGCCTCCCCGCCCCAGCCCCTCCCTTAGGGCTCCAGTCCTCTCCATGGTCCAGCAACTAAAGGGTTAACCCCGATGTTGCTGGGGTCCTTCAAGAACCCCTCCAGTTTTGATTAGTTTCTGCTCCTACTGGTTGTTAAATTTTGGCTGTCACTTCCAACTGTAGCCCAAAATGGCCCATCTGAAGTCTCCTGTCTTAGCTGAAGAATGATAGCAAGTGCTATTACCCCTATCTGTTTCCTTATGAAAGTGAAGTTTTGAAATACTATCCATCAAATAAACACGTTGCTTCAAGAAGATGAACCTTGATCAACCTGTGGCTTTGGCCCTTCCAGCCCATTGCTGGCTAAGCCCCAGGAAGCCAGGGCACCCAACTTGAGAATGAAGGATCTAAAGTGCTGTTGTCAGAACATCACTGCCCAGTTGCACATATGGCACCTAGAAGGTAAAACCCATCCCTTCAGACTCCAGTCTGTACCGAAACTGTTTTTGGCAAAACTCAGCCCCTACTCCCTGCCAGCTGTTCCCACTGCTCCACCTAACGGGGTCATTTTCTGCTCCTCCAATCTGCTCATGCCTCTCTATCTCCAGGCCTTTGTTCATGCTGCTTCTGTCAGTAGGACTGCTCTTTTCTTCAGCTCAGTCTTCAAAGTCAAGCTCACAGCTACATCATTCACCTCCAGAGCAAACCCCCAGGCTGTAATCTCTTCCTCTTTATTATTATTATTATTATTATTATTATTATTATTATTATTTTACCTATCCTGTGGCTCACATCCCTTTCCATCCAGCATTAGATTTATTTACATTTCTCTTTTGAACTTGACTATGAGCTCCTTGAGGGAGGGACCCTATAGCGTTGATCTTTTTACTCCTCACAGTATTTAGCACTTTATTAGACAAGGAACAAGCAAACAGAAAATGTTTGTTTAATAACTAAAGTACAACACTCACCTGGTACACTTTGACATGGGTTAATTACATTTTCATGTCATAAGACAGGATGGATAGTGCATGGGACAGGCCATTTTTGATGAATGGATAGGAAAAGCTTTAGATGAAGGGGGGCCCCTAAACCACAATGAGGCAGCTTGAGGCTAAGGACATGAGGGGGACCTTACCCATGTCATAGGTTTGAAGAAACAGCACCGCGTGAAGCACGGCTCTAGAGCCACAATGCCTGGTGTCAAAACCTGGCTCTGCTACAGTATGACCTTGAGAAGGTTCTTAACTCTCTGTGGTTCAGTTTTCTCATCTGTAAAATGGGAATAATAGTAGTGCCTACCTCACCGATTTGTCTGAGGGGACTAATGAAGTAAGACATGCAAAGCATCGGAGTGGGGGCTCGTGGTCACTTAGTGTATGTTAGCTATTATGTGCCCTGAGGTCTGTCCAAATCCTAGCACAGCATAGACCAGCTGGGTCTCCCACAGTTTCATCCTTTTTCCCTTCATGATATGTATCACAGTCACCCAGTCCCATTTCCTTCCACCTCCAGAGCAGTGTGTTTCAATGGTAGGATATTTTTAACATTCTCAGGTTAAGCATGCTGGACTTATAGCTTCCAGAGGCCAAATGTATCTGCTGACTGTGTAGGATATTTTTGAGGTTAACAAAAAGTAGGCACAGAAAAGAGAAAGTTGAATCTATGACCCAACGCCTACCTCTTCCCAAATTGCTTTTCCCTGCCAGAAAATAGTCTCTTCACTTTTGTTATGGTATCCAACATTTTTGACAATCAGAAATTACTTCAATTTAGCAAACTTTTTATGAAAAAGAAAGAAAGAGGAAGGAAGGAAGGAAGGAAGGAAGGAACAAAGGGAGGGAGGGTGGGAGGAAGAAAGAGAAAGAAAGAGGGAGGGAGGCAGGAAGGAAAAGAGAGAGAGAGAGAGAGTTCTAGCAAAAAGCCAGAAGTCATTCACAGTTCAGTATGAATTTGTTAAACCAGATTGCCTTTATGGCACGCATCTGAGGCCAGTCTACTGGGAAAACAGAGCTGTGGGTGAGCTGGGTTTTAAAATAGGAAAAGACAGTATCAGAGCTATTCAGAAACGACTGGCAGGGAGGCAGGGAATATCCAGAGTTGAGTGGTGGGGGGTGGGAATGGGTGAGGGGTGGCCCCAGCATCCACAAAGCAATTATCAAGAAACTGAGTCCAAGAGATAGTTAAGGGCAGGGGAACAAAAGACAAAGAAGAAGAAACTCTGCATAAATATTTTACATCTTAAAATTTAGCCTAGTGGTTGCCTGGGATTATGAATGTAAAGCAGATGTTACAGCCTGAAGCAATCCCGTATTTCTAGCTGCATAGGGTTGGTGATGCTGTTCCTTGTTCAGGATACGATAGCTGGAGGGATCAAAGAGCCACAGCAGCTGGCTCTCGAGTGTCCGCCACCCCCACCCGCCGCCACTACTCCTGCCCTGTAATGAAGGGAACAGTGTTCTCTTTGTGGTCCTCAGAGCTGACTTAGCACCTAAGCCTGGTAAGCAGTCACCTCACACTCCATTATCTCCCCGTTGCCTCTCTCCCTGATCCCCGTGAAAATGGACAATTCCAAATCCTTCTGCACCTTGTCTGTGGAGAAAACATTTTTTCCCCACCAGTCTCCATGACACAAAGGCAGTCCCTGGAATAAACTAGCCATCCGCCACGCCCAACTTTAGCCACCCCCATCCCCCACTTAATTTTTTTTTTTTTTTTTTTTTTTTTTTTTTTAGTAAAGCAGCTTAATGTGTTTGGACAGATGACAACTCATTAGTGAATGAGAAAGGTGGAAGGGCCTTAAAAGAACGTCTCATCCAACCAGTTCGTTTCACAGATAATGAAGCTAGGACTCAGAGCAAGGGGATGGCTTCCCCACAGCCACACACTGGGTTTGGTGTGGAGCCACACCTGGCCCCCAGAACTGCTGACTCCATGCACCTCCCCCCCACCTCTTCAATCACTGAGGCCTTATGGTAGGATATGAGCACTGTCCACGGCTGGGTTGCAGTGTCTAGCTGTGATTTGTGATTTGCAAGGATCCTGGAGGCTCCTGTGTCCCCAGCTGCCACTGCCTGGGTGCAAGACTCTGCCAGGAAACCCTTTGATGGCCCATCTCCGTAAGCATCAGAAGATGTTTTCTTTGGGCAACGGGTAACAGAATCCTTCACCTCAACTGGCTCTAACCAGGAAGATTAATGATCTCATGCCACAGAATGCCCCAGAGCAGAGGGTCTTCCCCGGGTTGATTGATTTCCTGGTTTGATACAGGTTCTCTGTGTCTTTCCAATTCACCATCACCAGAGTGTGGGTTTAGCTTCCTTCCTGGTTGTAAGATGACCCCCACAGCTCAAGACATGATAACACATTATGGAAGATAGGCCATTTCCTGTTGGGTGTCTTTGCTCCTTAGTGAAGAACCTTCTCCCAAAGTCCCCCAGCAGGATTCTCTTCTCTCATTGGTTAGGATTAGGTTATAAGCCCCTTTCTGAATGGGCAAGGGCAATAGGATTACCATAATTGCTTTAAACTAATTGAGGTTTACCCTAGAATCTTGTGGGGAGGAGGAGACAGTCAAACAAACTCAAGGTTCTTGGCACAAACAGGAAGTGAATGGCAGTGGGCAGACAACAAACGGTATCCGCCATGTTTTATCGTTACCATCAGAGGAGTGTAGTGTTCAGAGCATGGAACTGGAATGGTTGAGTTCAAATCCCCACTCTGCTGCTTACTAGCTGTGTGACCTCAGGCAAGTTAGTTGGCCTCTCTGAGCCTCAAATTCCTTGGGGAAATATAATAAAATTTACCATTCTAAAGACTACTAAGTTACTATCTGTAAAATTGGCAAATGTATATAATAGGTATCAGACTGGCCACAGCAAATGTTATGTAGCATAGGTTTTAGTTTCTTCCCAACCTTCTCCTCACCTTACACATGCACGCGCGCGCGCGCGCGCACACACACACACACACACACACGTGTACAACCTATATCCCTACCATCACTGCCGTGGGAATCTCATCATCATTCCAGAACTGAGCTGCATTTTTCAAACCTTAGGACTTCACATATGCCAGTCCTTCCACTTATGAAGATAAACTCCCCACCATCTTTCCTGTTGACGTTTAAGAGCCAGCTCAACACTACGTCCTCCATAAACTTTCCCTGATCCCTCCTGGTTGGCATTAATCTCTTTCCCACCCAACCTCAGACTCCCCAAATCTTCAGTGTTTCCACTGAGACTTCTCTGCATCCCGCCTTGCTCTGTGGTCCCCAGCAGGTGACCCGGTGTCCCCCACTAGACTGGGAGACCTTGTATGGCAGGAACCTACTCTTGACCTAGTCTTGGCTTCTCCTTAAGAAAAAGCGGAGTGCCCTGCGTAGAACATACTCTCAATAAATGCTTATGGAATCACCTGGAACTGAATAGAACTACCCTCAAGGAGTGTCCAGTCTAGGTGAGGAACAGGATAGACACTAATGAAGACACTGACCATGGAAGCATTGGAACATCAGTGCTTCACAGACCTGATGTGCCAACCACACCAAGCTTCATGCCATTCCCTCAACATGTAATGGTTCCTTATGCCCCTCCCCTTTGCACATGCTCTTCCTGCTGCCTGGAAGTCCTCTCCTCACCCCTAGAATCCTTTTGCACCTGAGGAAGCCCTGTTCGCCATTCAAATCTCTAGCATCACCTCTCCTATCAAGTCCCTCCTGGTGACACTGCCACCCACTCTGACACTTTGCTAGGATGGCCCTTAGCACATGCATTACACGACCCTCCCTCCCCAGCCTGCATGTTCCTCAAGCTCTGGGACTGTGTCTTCCCACCGCACCTACCGGATCCCTGTGCAGAGCTTGGCGAGCAGAAACTGTGGTTTATATACACAATGGAATACTACATGGCAATGAGAAAGAATGAAATATGGCCTTTTGTAGCAACGTGGATGGAACTGGCAGTGTTATGCTAAGTGAAGTAAGTCATACAGAGAAAGACAGATACCATATGTTTTCACTCTTATGTGGATCCTGAGAAACTTAACAGAAGACCATGGGGGAGCGGAAGGAAAAAAAAGTTAGAGAGGGAGGGAGGCAAACCATAAAAGACTCTTAAAAACTGAGAACAATCTGAGGGTTGATGGGGGGTGGGAGGTAGGGGACGGTGGGTGATGGGTATTGAGGAGGGTACCTGTTGGGATGAGCACTGGGTGTTGTATGGAAACCAGTTTGACAATAAATTTCATATTAAAAAAAGAAAGAAAGAAAATGCTGGTGCGCGTTTGCCGGGTGAGTCCTACAGGGGGATTTATGTTAGCTCTCTTTGTCCCTGTTCTCAGAACAGCACCTCTGGGGCTTGTAACAACTTACCAACAGGCTGGGGCCCATCAGGGGCAGCCAGTCTGGGAAGCTGAGAGTGGGAGCCACGCAGGCTGAAGACGCCACGCATCCTGGCCGAGGAGATAAATGTGTAATTAGCGTAATCCCTGAGAGGAGTGCGACAACACCTGCCCAGTGCCTGCCTCCAGGGAGGGAGCCTGCAGTGAGGAGAGGCACAGAGGAGCAAGGATTACACACTCCTCCATGTCAAGTGGTCAGCCTGGGATGCCAGGAAGGAATCATTCTTTTTTTTTTTTTAATTTTTAATGTTTATTTTTATTTTGAGAGAGAGAGCAAGTGGAGTATATTGAGGTATTGGGGAGTATTATAGTGTGCCCATGCACGTGTGTGTACGGTATGTGGGGATATTAGGAGTGTTCATGTGTGTGTGTGTGTGTGTGTGTGTGTGTGTGTGTATGTGTGGTATGTGGGATGTTGGGGCATGTTGTAGCATGTGTGTGCATGTGTGTATGGTGTGCAGTGTGCAGCGGCCTCTGCCCTGAAGAAGACAGGCTTCTGATTCTCCCTTGACACGGGCTGAACAGTCTTGCTGTCCGGATTCCCTAGCTAGAGATGACTTACCCAAAATTCCCTGAGACAGCCATGTAGATTGGAGCCAAAAAGCGTTTCTAGGATGGGCGTTCCAGACCTTCTATACTCAAAATCTTGCCCTAGGATGGAAGCCTGGACGTTCCTTGGGGGTTTGTGAAAAATGCAGTCTCAGACCCCATCCCATGGTAATTGAGCCAGAGTCTCCATTTGAACAAGACCCCAGGTGATTCATGCACACAGTGTGGGTAGGACTGGATAGGATAAGGGGAAGACAGAACAGCGACAAGAGGAATGTCGACCCAACCTGGGGACAATGCCCATTGGCTGAGTGGGTGAGATAATAGGTTGGGGGACCATGAGGAGCACAGGAAGGTTGTAGGGTACATCCTGCAGTAAACAAGGGGCCCTTGGCAGGGGACTTAGAGGAGCCCAGAGCTAATTGTCCTAGGTACCCATCTAGCCAACGTCTCCATTTCATTTGTGTTGAGCCCCAGCAGATTGTGGGTGTGTTGTCCCCCAAACTGGGACACCAGCTGACATTGTCTGCCTTTGGTGTCAGGGTAGTACCTGCCTCATAGGGTGAGTTACGAAGTGTTACTTCCTCTTTCTCTTCTTCTTTGATTTTATTTTTTTGGAAGAGTTTGAGAAGGATTGGTGTTAATTCTTCTTTAAATGTTTGTAGAATTCACCAGTGAAGTATCTAGTCCTGGACTTTTCTTTATTGGAAGTTTTGTTGGTATTTTTTTAAATTACTGATTCAATCTCTTTGCTCGTTATAGGTCCGCTCAGATTTTCTATTTCTTCTTTTTTTTAAGTTTATTTATATTGAGGAAGAGAGAGCACACAAGCAGGGGAGGGGCAGAGAGGGAGAGAGAGAGAATTCCAGGCAGGCTCTGCTTGGAGCTCAGAGCCCGATGAGAAGCTCGAACTCATGAACCCTGAAATCAAGACTTGAGCTGAAATCAGGAGTCAGATGCTTAACTGCCTGAGCCACCCAGGCACCCCAAGGTTTTCTATTTCCTCTTGAGTCAGTTTTGGTAACATATGTGTTTCTAGAATTTTATCTGATGTAAGCATTATGATCTGGAAACCAACTTCCACCTTCCCTCAGCAGGTGGTACTAGGCAGGATTCCTGCTGCCAGGTAGGTCTGTTCTCAAGTGTCCACCTTGTCTAGCCCTGTCCTCAGCCCTGTCCCTTGCCTCTTCAGTTGGCCCAAACACAGTGGAGATGCCTTGCCAACTGCCCTGCTCCAGCCACAGGGGTTGTCTGCTTAGATCCTCACCTCTGTTACCTGATGATGGGCTAAAGCCACCTCAGGAAGTGGAAACCTTAGCAAAGTCAGCTGACATCCTTCAGCTCCTGTTCTACACACTGGCACCTAAATCCTGCCCCTGGATATAGACACTTATTCTACAAGTGAGCAAATAAGTACCTTCTTAGGCATTCCAAAACTGAGGATACTGGTGACCGAGCTGTCTTAGTAAGAAGCTTTTCTGGTTGAGAGTAAAAGAAACCCACTGTATTAGTCAGAGAAGTGTGCTAGGGAGACAAATGAGCCCTGATGTCTCAGTGGCTTAACACAAAAAGTTTGATTTCTCATTCACACAAAGCCCTCTGAGGTCCAGCAGCTCTCTGACCATGATCAGGATTGGGCAGTCCCCTCCTCAACGCAGCCATCCCAACATTGTTCACTTACAGCTGCAGGATCGGGGAGAGGGTGAGTGGAGCTCACACATTCAACGTTAACTGCCTGGGACTAGAAATGACACATCCCATCTGCTCACCTCCTTGCTGGCAAGGATCCAGTCACATGGGGCTGCTCTGATAACAAAGGAGGCTGAGAAGTGTCGTCTCCCTGGAAGTTGAATTTCCAGGCCAGTCTAAACAAAAGGGGACTGAGAGGTTATGGGGTGGTCTGTGGGACTCAGGGCAAGAAACCCAGCCAGGCTCCTCCCAGAGCTGGGGCCATCGGGATTCAAGGAAACTACACTGTCCCTGTCTGGGGCCACACGTCCCTGTTTTTATTGAGGGTGACTGACTCATCCTGGTTTGCTGTAAACTTTCTGCTATTAGCAATGACAGTCCTATGACATGGGCACCCCCTCAGTCTCAGGAAAACCACGTGAATTGGTCACCGTGTCATTACTTGTCTTCACGTGTTACCTTCAGTTTTTAGTTTTTCTTTCCTGATTTACTTCCTTCTTCTCTAGGCAGGTGGCATAAAGTTACTGCCCCTGCTTGCACTCCAGATCCTCCCAGCTTTATCCCCAACGACTAATGCATATCTTCAATTCTGCTTCCAGACTTTCAGGAGGGAGAACCTGATTGCTCTATTTTGGTCTGTCACCTACTCCATTTGGATAGAATGGCTACCTGAACCCATCCCTTTAAGTGAGTGGACAAGGCAAAAAAAGGGAGGTGAGATCCAGCAGATACCCCAGTGGTACTATTGCATGGCTCATCAGGAACTTTCCACTGTAACCACATAAAAGACAAAAATAGAAGGGGACTACAATTATCCTGCCAAAGGACAGTCCACCTGGGATTACAGCTCTCCCCAGGCCCTTGCTGGAATCCCAGTGCACAAGGAACCCATTCACACATAAGCTAAGGTGGTAGGCAGAAATCCAAGATGGCCTCCAAGACTCCCACCTCCCTGCTCTGCACCCCTGAATAATCCCCTCCCCTTGAGTGTGGGTGGGACATGGGAATATGATGAGATACTCACTCCTGTGCTTACTGTTACTTTATATAAGACTGTGATAGCAGACTGGGGAGAGGCCCTCCTGCTGGCTCTCAAGAAGAAAGCTACCATGTTGTGAGAGACCCACACAGCTAGGACCCGAGGACAGCCTCTAGGAGCTGAGAACAATCCTGATCCAACAGCCAGCAAGAAAACAGACACATCAGTCATAAGACCACAAGCAACCAGCCCCAGCTTCAGATAGGATTGCAGCCCTCACCACACCTTGTTTTCAGCCTGGTGAGACCCAAAATGGAGAACCCAGCTATGGCACCATACCTGGGCTTCTTACCTGTAGAAACTGTGAGATAATAAATTCATGGTGTTTTGAATTACTAAATTTGTGGTAATTTGTTCTGCAGCAATAGAAAGCTGATACATCTAACTTAGGAAAAAACCATAGGGCATTAGGCATACCCAGGGGAGTAGATTTCAGACATTCAATCTCACACCAAGAGTTTACATGAACAAAACATTAAATCCCTCCCCATTTGACTGCTTTTCTCCAGAGGTCAGCTTTCCTGCGCCACCCACATTCCCTACCACCCAATCCTCACAGGTTGTGGCTGGGGCAAGGAGAACTGTCCCCCAGTGGGGACACTGAGGGGGAAGTGGGCAGCCATCCAGGTCTAAGAATGAGAAGAGCGTAATGCTGGTTTTTACTTTAAATATTTGGATTCATGTAAAGGATTAATAACAGCCAGTTGGCAAAGGGAGCAGAAAGCCAGCACTCCCATACATCGTTAATATGAGTATAAATTGGATGAGCTTTTCAGAGTACAAGTTGGCAAGATCTATTAAATTGCAAAATGCACATATCCTTTAATCCAGAAACTCCTCCTTAAACAGTTCGCCCTCCAGAAATTTTAGCACAGGGCCCAATTACGTGTGTACAAGGATGTTCATTGCAGCATTGTTTGCCATAGAAAAAAATTGGCAATAACCTACATACCTATCAATAAGCAATTGGTTAAATAAATTGTACATTCATCCTGGAATACTATTCAGCCATTAAATAAATTGTGGAACATTCACACTGGAATACTACTCAGCCGATGAAAAAATGAGGTTCATTTATATGTGGTGACATTTCCATGTCGTATCTGTGATATACTGTTAAGGAGAAAAAGCAAGTTGCAGAACACTATATATAGTATATCATTTTTGTTAAAAGTAATTACATATTTATATGTTAAAATATGCATAAAAAATGAAAAAATATAAACCAAATTTTTGGGAACAGTTATTTCTTGAATTATGGGGAACTTTCTGTTTTTATGTACACTTCTGGATTATGTGGTATGATGTGGAACTTTCTATATTATACATTTCTGTATTAGAAAAATTTACTATGTGCATTTGTTAATTTTGTAATAAAACAAAGCAATAAATATGTTTTTGAAAATTGGATTAAATATCCCTAGGTCCTTTTTCTACCATCTGAAAACTGACACAATCCCTCCAGGCTATAGGCTTATGGTGGAAACAAGGATGCTCATAGGCCTGGAGAACTGTTGGCAGGTACCCCGAGGTCTTCCATAAGGGCTAATGTGCAGCAAAGAATTAACTTTGTCCAAGGAAAGTTCTGGCCTTTGCTCTCTGCCACCAGGCCCTTGGAATGTCATCATGTCTCTGATCAGTGAATTTGTTTGCTGAGGGCTTTGGCCCCTGGACAGTCTAACAGTGTGAGATTTAAATGGGGGCTCTGGGCTATGTGGTCTCAGTTATACCTCCAGAGGGCTGGAAATAAGGTGAGCTTCGCAGGCAGCATAGCTGCCTTCCCAGTAAAAACTCTGGACCCCAAGGCTCAAAGGCGCCTCCCTGGTTAGCAATACTCCAAATGTACTGTCACACGCCAATGGCAGAAAAGTGACGCTGTCTACAAGCTCCCAGGGAGAAGACAGTGGGAGCTTTCCTGAGCTCTTGACCTCTGTCCCTTGGCTGGTTTAAATCTATATCCTTTCCTTTAACAAATCATAAGTATAACAGCTGAGAGTAAGTTCTCTGTGTGCTCCAAGTAAATCATCAAAAAAGAGAGTGGTTGGGGCGCCTGGGTGGCTCAGTCGGTTGAGCAGCCGACTTCGGCTCAGGTCATGATCTTGCACTCCATGAGTTCGAGCCCCGCGTCGGGCTCTGTGCTGACAGCTCAGAGCCTGGAGCCTGTTTCAGATTTTGTGTCTCCCTCTCTCTCTGACCCTCCCCCGTTCATGCTCTGTCTCTCTCTGTCTCAAAAATAAATAAACGTTAAAAAAAAAAAAAAGAAAGAGAGTGGTTTTGGGATCCGCCCCCCCCCAACTTGAAGTTGATGTCAGATGAGGTGGTTTTGTGTGTGGTCTGTTCCCTTTGCCTTCACAGTAAACTCTCTGCAGCTGGTTAGGAAGGGCCAGGCTGGCAGGACACCCATCTGAGATGCACAGAAAAGGTAATTGTTTGGGGTCTCAGGCTGTTGCTGCTAATAATATTTCAAGCCAGAACACTGGGCAGCCATGTGTCAAGAGCTCTGGATTCTAGGGCCAGCTTTGTTACTTCCAACCTATAAGCAGGAAATAGAAATTGCCTACAGATTCTCCTGGCTCTGGCCCAGGTGCACAGGCCTACTCAAGCTCAGGGCCACTCGAGGCTCCCTCCCCACACATTCAAGGGTATAGACATCCTACGAAAGTGAGCCCAGATCTACCCTACCAGCTGCGTGGAGAATCTTCCCAGGTTCTGTCTCCCCTGTGCCTTCTGAACTTCTGCATTGGTTCCCTTACTTCAAACCTAGTTTTTCCCCTTGAGTTCATCTCCATTTAAATTTGCCCCTCTGCCCAGGCCACCTTTCTTGGTTCTTGCACTCATTTCCACTCCAGGACTCTCCCTTTCCTAACATCATTGTCAGAATTCTGTATGTAAGGCCAGGACTGGGGTGAAACAAGTCAGGTGCCTAGGGGACAAGATTGAAGGAGACGTCACGGTCAGGGCTGCTCCTGCACTTGCGTGGCCCTGAGAGTGAACACTTCCCTCTACTTTGTGCCTTAGTGTCTCACTTACATGTCCTCCTCCCAGCCCTGAACCCCAACTAGAGTCTGTCTCCTCCCCACTTCTTTGCCTTTCCCTTGACCCAGAGAGGCTTTCAGCCATGATCACATCTGGCCTTTTTAAAGGCCACTCACATCAGTGGCCTCCCAGCTTTCTTCCAAAACAAAGTTTTTTCCAGCCTTCAGGGCTTCAAACATGTCATTTTTTTCTGCCTGGAATATCACCCCTGCAGGGAAATCCTTTCTAATTCCCTAGAGGAAGTCAGATGCCCACTTACATACACTCACACAACATTGCACCCATCATTTGTAGCACATATCATGTTTGCAATTAATTATTTGTGCAATGATTTGGTTAAAGGCCACCAGCCTATATGCTATATGAAGTTACATGTAACAGTCAGAGTCCTGCAGGAAATGGATAGTGTCTGCCAGCCTGGTAATTGATTTTGAAAGTTTGGGATAGCAAGAGCATAAAGCCCTTACTTCTCCCAGGCCTGAAGGGGCAAAAGAAGACAGTGGTGACTAGCATCTGAGAGAGCTGTGGTTATACTTAGGGGAAATAAGAGCTGGTCTTGGGCAGAGGAATGCAAATCTTGCCAACCAACAGTCCAGCAGGGAGAGAGCTGGGGATCTCTTACCTCTGGTCTCCTGTCTCCCATTGGCCAAGCCCAACCAGAAGGAGGAGGACAGGTAGCCCAGGCAATATGATCGGTGCAGGTTAGCCTGTAGTAGGAGACCTGGAGAGGTAAATTCAGATGTCCAGTGCAACAGCACGTCTACTTTGCTCACCTGAGTCTACCTTGCTTACCCCTGAGTCTCTAATGGATAGCTCAGCTACTATCACCCAGTAGGTACTTAAGGTGTATTGGTGTTGAAAGAAGGAATGAGACAGGAAGGAAGCCACTCCTCTCTTACCCATGTCCCAGGGATATTATAAGACCAAACAAGACCAGATGCATGAAAGTATTCTATGGACCATGAAGTAGTAAATAAATAGGAAAAATGATCATTCTTATTCTGATTCTTCTTCCTACTGGGAGATCAGTCTCTGAAAGAGAATCACACCTTCTAGAAGGATTCTGGCTGCACTTACTTTCTTGGCTGGGCAGAGCACCAGCCCCCAGGGACTTTGTTGGTCTGAGCACTTGACCCAAAGACACCCTTGGGGCATGAACTCATCCTCTACCTAGAGGTAGTTCTTGGTAAGAGCACATCTATCTCTTCCATGAGAGCACTTTATGTTTTCCTGACTAAGTTAAAAATAAAATAATGACATTTTACTGGTAGCAAAATGCTCCCTATCATTCCTGGGGGATGGAAGGTTTATTGCAACTTTATTAAAATATATTAGATAAATTGAAGAGTGGTGCTCTCCAGCCAGCTAATGGAGCCACCGCCTCCCGGTGGATGTTTTGGTATTGTATTAAGAAAGTTGTCACAAGTAATTTGGATCAGAGCATGTAGTTATAGACTGCCAAATGTTGATTAATTAAGCCGATGTTTGGATTAGTTCTGCCTGATAGTTTCATTAGGGAAAATGGCTGAAAATGTGGAATAAAGTAACAAGGGGGAAGAGAAGGCCTCATCCTGTAAGTGAGACCTAAGACAGAGAAACCCACCTGTATTCATTGGTATGTGCATTTGTGCGTGTCTTTTCAAGTATCCCAGCAAAGGACAGGTCATGACCATAAGAATAACAAGGAGTTAATAGGAATTCTACTCCAGGTATCAGCTCCTTTCCTGGTTCCACCTTTGGCCTTGACCTCCCTGGGCAACTACTTTCGTAGGTCAAATTTCTAAACATTCATTGAGCCTTTAGCCATTGAGCCAGAGATCCACCAGCCACCTGGGCTGACCATCCATGGGCCCTGAGGGATTGCCAGGCAAAATCTGACTTGGAAGGTGCACATTCACCCAGAATCTGTTGGAAATTCTGGGTAAAAGGGAAGAGTCTCAGAGAGGCAGGAAGATACTTTCCCCAACCTCAAAGGAGCCAACAAAGGTGAGTCAATGTCAAGAGTCATGTGGTTTTAGGAAATTGTTTTTAGGCTAAGACCTTCCATGCCCTTCCCCCTAACTTGTCTCCTCTGTAAGAGGAGCAAGCAAACACCATCTAGTTCTTTTCTCCATATTGTTTTACTTCCATTTCTTACAAGCCTAATAGAGCTGCTTAACGTGCCTGGAAGCAAGTAGGTGTGTCCTTTGGGGGCTATCTACAGTTGAGTGGGGCTGGATAGAAAGAAGCTTCTTTCCCTTGCCTGGAGGGCGAGACTTGGTTACTTAAGCAGAGAGACTCAGTTCAACTTGGTTAGCTGGTGAGCATACTATAAACCAATACCTGGAAGCACCTGCAATACAAAAGGGAAACGAGAGTTTCTTACAACTTTACTAAGTGCCCTCAGAACCCTCAGAGAAAGAGCAGATTTGGTGTAATGCATGTCTGCTTACGGAAGGTATGTGTCTGTGTGGGCATGGCTTTCCTGGTCACACAGATAAGACTTTGGAGTCAGACAGATGTGGGTTTGAGTTCTGGTTCCCTTGCTCCTCAATGTGACTGTCCTGGGTTGAGTTCCCCCAGAAGTAGAACCTGATTCAAGGACCTGAGGATTATATGGAGGTGATCCCAGGAGAATGCAGAGTAGATCAGGAATGGAGGAAGCCAGCACAAGGCTGGCTTATACTGAGAGCAGGTTATACTGGGGATACTGGGGCTTACCAGTAACTCTGCAGGCTGTCTCAGGGCTGTCCTCCAGAGAGGTGAGAAAGCTGGGACATTTACCCACCAATCCGCATCCTTTATTGGCTGAGAGCTCCTCCCAGGGGCATTACCTGCACCCTGGTCATGCAGGCTTTCTTATAAGCTTGCATAGAAAGCCATCATTGTGTAAGGGAAAGGCACGATACACCTTTGCATAAATTGAAAATCCTGAGATCTCTGCATAAATTAAAGAAAGCACATAAATGATCATGCATATTCTGATTGGAATGTCTGAAGCTTTAAAGCAGAGGGTGTCCTTATGAGGGAACAGGCTTCAGGATCTGGCTTCCAAAACCCATAGCCTTGAGAAGACAACCTAAAGCCTGGGCAACTTTGGGCTTCCTCAAAGCCCCAGCCTCCAGCAAAGAGTATGAATTTATTGAGGGAATTTCACTTCACCAGGGCTAACATGCAAAGTGCGTGCCCATGTAAGCACAGGAGCTTTGAGTGGTGAAACAGTAAGGCAGATTTGGAATGGAGTCTACCAGATAACCCAGTAGCTGTGTGGCCTCAGGAGTGCTGCTTAACCTCTCTGGGCCTTGGTGTCCTCATTCTAGTCCCACAGTAATCCACACAGACTTCTCAGCGGTAAGGCAAGGACTGATTTAGGCAAGTTATTTAAAGTTATTTAAGTATATGTACAGACACAGGGCCTGGAGAACTGAAGAATGCCTGTTTTCCTTCCTCGGTCCTCAGACCCACCCCTTCAGGACCCAGAGAACCACCAGCCCCTTGGCCAACCTTCCTCCTTCATGTTGACTTGTGAATCCCTCAAGAGCAGGGGAATTCCAGCCCTGGCCTGGCCCAAGAGCCATTTCCATTACCCAAAGCTGGCCTGTCCTTTGTCCCTGTGATGCTAAGATGTGGCCCTAGGGTAAGCAAGAGCCAGTCAAACGTGGTGAGCAGGGGCAGCAGGTGTATTGTGAAGTCCCACACATTGGGGCTGGGTTTCATTGTCTCATTCTGCTATCCTGGCCCCATCCTGCTGGGATTTATGCATCACGCTTCCCAAGGCAATTGATGTGGGCTCTGCTGCATCTGTGATTCTTCCGCAGGAAACTATAGCTCAATCAAGGAGGAAAACTCCTAAAAGGAATGGTCTCCTTCTGTCCTCTCTCTTACACATACGCACGCGCACACACATGCATGCGCGCGCGCGCACGCGCGCACACACACACACACACACACACACCACTCCCAGGGAGAAGTGGAGAGAGAGGCATCAGCAGACTGAATAGACAGAGAGAACAAATGGAGATGAAAGGAATCGGAGCCAAGAGGCACACAGGCTCTCTGCAGCGCGGGGGCAGAACAGGACAGGCAGACAGGCAGGCCCCTGTGGAGGTGCGCCACCATCCCCAGAAAGGGGGGGTGTGGGGGGCAGCCAAAGGGGGGTGGGGGTGATAGAGGCAGACCTGAGGGGACTCAGGCCACAATTTTAACATCCTAGTGATAGCAATGAGGGCATGCCCCTGAACGTGAATGGTTTGAGGCACAGGAACAGAGCACAGGCACCAGGACAGGAAGCAGATGGCCTAGGAGCAATGCAGGGGGCTGTTGAGGGACTTTATTGTCCCCACAGAGCCAGGGCCTGCTTCCCCGGAGGCACTCAATCAGTACTTGCTGAAGGACCCCTGAGTGCTGCCACCGGGCCCCTTCCCAAGGGGCTGGGCCACAGGTGGGCCAGTGAATGCAGACTCAGCCCTCCTCCCCACTTCTCACTTTACTGCCATCCTTGCAAAACCAATCGATAATGACGAAGTGCAAGTGGCTAGCCTGGAGCCCTGGGGCTCAGATCCATGCTTCTCTCCTGGGGGAGCTACTGTCTTCCTTTTTCCCAGAGTTAAAATTAGTTGTGTTCAGATCTGCACTTCGCTGCTAGACTGAAGGCACCCTGAGGGCATGCCCCATCTATTATTTATCTTTGTTTCACCCATAGTGCCCAGCACAGGACCAGCTGCTCAATAAATGTTTGTTAAATAAATGAGCTGCATGATGGTATCCATCATGTGTCCCAGTGCACCGAAATGCAGGGTCTCCACACACTCCAGCAGCACACTGTGCTTTTTTCCTCCTCACTCCTTCCCTCCCTTCCTTCCTTCCTTGTTTCCTTCCTCCCTCCCTTCCTTCCTCCCTCCTTCCTTCCATCCATCCTCTCTTTCTTCCTTCCCTCTCTCCCTCCCTTCCTCCCTTTTCCTTCCTTCCTTCCTTCCTTCCTTCCTTCTTTCTTTCCTTCCCCTTTTCACCAGGATCAAACCTCTGGAACCATGCTGGATGATGCCTATAGGGCTGAAAGACATCTATGCCCTTGGTTCCTTTGACATTCTGTGTCCAGTTCTGGACTTCACACCTCTGGAAGACTGGGAAGAACATGGATGAGTTCACTGGATGGGTGGGTGGGGTTCACATCCACTAATATGTAGAAGATGAGTTCTGGGTAGTGATCTTCAAGCTCCTTGGGGATCCGGAGGGAAAAGTTACTGACCAGCTGATTTCAATTATCCCTAAAAAAGAAACATTGAACTGAGGGAGGGAGGAAGGGAGAGAGGAGGGAAGGAAGGCCAGAAGGAGAGAAGGAAGAAAAGAAGGGAAGAAGGAAGGAAAGAAGAAGACAGGGAGGGAAGAAGGAGGGAGGGAGGAAAGAAGGGAGTGCAGGGAGGAAAAATCATTGAGGTGGGCCCAATATGATCACAGAGCTTCTTAAAAGAGGGAGGTGGGGGTGGGGAGTGGTGCCTGCGTGGCTCAGTTGGTTAAACTTCTGACTCTTAATTACTGCTCTGGTCATGATCTCACAGTTCCTGAGTTTGAGCCCCACATCTGACAGTGTGGAGCTTGCTTGGAATTCTCTCTCCCCTCCCCCTCTCTCTACCCCTCCCCCCACCCTCTCTCTCTCTCTCTCTCTCTCTCTCTCTCTCTCTCTCAATTAAAAAAGAAAGAGAGGGATGAGGGAGGGTCAAGTCTGAGAAGGAGATGTGAAGTCAGAAGCAGAGGTGGGGTGATATGAAGAAGGGGCAGGAGCCAAGGCTTCCCCTAGAAGTTCAAATGACAAGGAAGTGCATTCTCCCCAGAGCTTCCAAGAGGAACCCAGCCCTGCTGGTATCTCGGTTGCAGACTTCTCCAGAACTGTGGATGACGAGAAACTTGTGTCATTTTCAGTCACCAGGTTTGTGATAATCTGTTCCAGCACCAGCAGGAAATAAATACAGTGCACATTATTTGGTTTCCTCCCTTCGTAGTGTGGCTACTAGACTGTAGGAAGCAGGTCTCACTGTTGTCAGACCTATCACAGTATTATTGAAGCCCCAGTTTCTTTATCAATAAATGGGGACTAGTGATACCTAACACACAAGTTATGAACAGTAATTAGTAATGTGAAGAGTCCCCAAAATGTATGTTATTATCTTTCATTTTCCTTTTCATTTCAGGAGGTGCCTATGTGATCAGATGTGTCTCTGAGTGAATCTTTGCTTTTTGCAATCACTTGATGGTGGGCCTGACTCAGCACAAGTATAAAAATACACTTCTTCTCCAAGTTGGCTTATGGGGACACTGGACCTACATTTGACAACCCGGAGCCCAACTAATTCGTTTATAAAGCAAGGGGATGGGTCTGAATGGCTCCTGAGGGCTCCATCATCCATTTGTTCATCTGTCCATGTATTTAACACTTACTGAGAGCTCACTAAGCTTTGAGGCTGCAGAATGAACACTGAATAGCTCTCACCTTGAAGGAGCTTACTGTCCAGTTGGGGGGATGTAGGCAAAAGTGTCTACAGTGCCTTGGAGTTTGTGATGTGACAGAGCACACTGGATTCAGGATGTACCTGAGCAGTGAATATTCCACAAGAGAATAAAAACATAAAAATGTCTGGACCTCACTTTGTGTGTCCCCTTGCACCCTAAGGAGCTGAACAATTCTTCACGTTCTACAGACCTCTAGGGAAAAGGACCCATGGTGGCTCCATGAATGACTTTCTAAGGGTGGACCCCTGGGACGTTCCTTGGGGCTGACCAACATCTCTTGACATGGAAACCCTTTTACTGGGCCAATTATATTCAGAAGCCAACCTCCCCCTATTTTCTTGGATGGGGGAAGATTAGAAAGTCTATGAGGGAAGGGGTAGTGGGCAGTTCCAGAAAGAGGAATGATGTGGGTTTGCAGCAATAAAGGGCATCAGGAGCTTCGCTGCTAGGACACCTCTGAGTGTATCTGACCGAGGTGTCATGGTCAGAGCAGCTCTTTGGATTGCCTCCCATAAAGGACCTTCCTTTGAAATTTGAACAGTGGCCTCTGTTCCCACACCTTCTGGCACTGGGCTCTGGAGTCCACAGAGAGCACAGTGAGGGCTGCCTGGGCAAGGTGTCCAGGCAGGACCCAGCTGTCTCCCTCTCCAGCTGAGGGGGACAATTCCCCCAGGGCCTACAGGCTTCCCTAATCATCTTTCAGGGACAATCCCAGCCAGGAGAGGGCAGGCCCATTGCAGAGGCAAGTACTGCTACTTAACAGGATGGTGAGGCACCCAACTCCCATTTCACATGGAGGAAGGATGGCACCACAAGGTCAACCAATTCTCCTGAGGAAGGGCACAAGAGACCGGAGCTCTTGGTCAGCCAGAGGATTAAACCATTCAGCAAACCTGTTATGCTCCTCTGTGTGCCAGGCACTGGGCTGCATGGATTAGCAAGGCGTGATGCCTACCATCGGTACACTAGCTGGTAAAAAGAATCATATACTGATCTAAGAGCCCCGTCAACCAGCCAGGGTATAAAAACAAGGAACGGGGCACCTGGGCGGCTCAGTTGGTTAAGATTCTGACTCTGGCTGAGGTCATGATCCCACGGTCTGTGGGTTCGAGCCCCCTGTTGGGCTGTGTGCTGTCAGTTCAGAGCCTGGAATCTGCTTCAGATTCTGTGTCTCCCTCTCTCTCTCTGCCCCTCCCCCACTCATGCTCTGTCTCTCTCTGACTCAAAAAATGAATAAATGTTTAAAAAATTAAAAAAAAAAAACAACAAAGAAGATATGATCCCTGACTTTGAGAGCTTATAACCTAGATCATTCATTCAAAAACTGTTATTTGGGTACCTACTATGCGAGGTGCTGGGTTAGGTCCTGGGAATTACAGCTGAGTTAGACCAAGTCACTACCTTCGAGGGACTCACCTTCTCCTATGCAGCTTGAATAGCCCTTGCTGGGTTCTGAGGTGGGACTTTGGTATCCTGGAACCCTAGAGGTCATCTGGTCTACTCTTCCATTCATTGTGGGGCTGGAGGTGGCCATGGGCATCTTCTGGCCAATGAGGTAAAATTGGAAGCTGGAGGGTACCTCCCTGGGAAAGCTTGTGTGAAAGGCTTGGGCCCAGCAGGCATGCCCCTGTCTGGCTTTAGGCCCTCTTTCTGCTTAGTATGCAGATGTGACATCTGGATACACAGCAGCTATCTTGTAACCATGAGGATGAAGGCCTCATGCTACGGAGGGAGAATAGACAGACAGAGGGGCCTGGGTCCCTGATGGCAACACTGAGACACCGCACAAACCCCAGATGGCCTTTCTAATGAGTTATCTATGGCTGCATAATAAAGTACCCCAACTTTACATTTTTTAATGTCTATTTATTTTTGAGAGAGAGACAGACAGACAGAGCATGAGTGGGGGAGGGACAGAGACAGAGGGAGACACAGAATCCAAAGCAGGCTCCAGGCTCTGAGCTGTCAGCACAGAGCCCGACGTGGGGCTCGAACCCACGGACCGTGAGATCATGACCTGAGCCAAAGTTGGATGCTCAACCCACTGAGCCACCCAGGTGCCCCAGCACCCCCAGCTTTACAAAAACAAACACTCATGGTTTCTGTGGTTTATAAATCAGAGCACAGTTTATCTGGGTGCTTTGGGTCAGGGTCTCTCACGAGGCTGTAGTCAATCTGTCAGGGCTGCAGCCACCTTAAGGCTCCGCCAAGCTGAAGAAGCAGCTTCCCAACTCACTCGTGTGGGGTCTTTCTGGAAACCTGTTCCTCATGATGTGGGCCTCTCTCAGGCTGCCTGGGTGTCCTCACAGCTGGTGGCAGCTGGTGATTTGAAGGTGGGCCGGAGAGCACCCAGGAAGGAAGTCACAGCCCTTTCCTAGCTTAACCCCAGAATGACGTCGTGGCGTGAATCAGGAGTGGGGTCACCGGAAGCTGAGAGGTTTCCAGTCCCAGAGTACAAATAACCGGCCCCCTTACTCCTGTATGTCACTATTAGTTGGGTTTTCTGTATTTACAGTTAAACCTTCCACCTGAGGCAGCAAGCACAGCAGATGGGGAGGTGCTGTCCACCTTGAGCCCCAGGACACGCCAGCAGAGACTTTAGGGGCGGTGGGGGGGAGGAGGGGAGGAGCAGGTTGCATGCGCTGGGGTGGCCCAGGGGCCTGATGTGTCACTGCGTGGCCCCCGTGCAGGCTGTGGAGGAGACGATCTGTGGTTCTCTTGAGGCCCCCTGAGTGCAGAAATGTTTAAAGGCCTTAAATAAATTCCCATCTAATTTCAACTCGCTCCCGTCTCCAGCTTCAGCCCTCAGCCAGAGCATGAAATGAGAAGGCGGGCTTTCTCCTGCAGCCACATCTTCCCCATGGGCCCCGGGGGACCCGCTCCATGCCCTAGTTGGTCTTTTCTATATCAAGTTATCCGGGGCTGCAGCCTATCTCCCTGCCTCTCGCCCCACTGCTGGCCTCCTTACGAGGGGGAGGGGGGGTCTCAGCTCTCTGTCCCAGCCTCCTCCTCCATCCACAAGTGTTGAAGAAGAGTGAGGCAGTTTTCAAAACTGTACCCTGTTTCCTAAGGCAGATGACCTCCCAGAAGTAGACTAAGGCTGGCTTTTCATCCTTCCTGGGCTCAGCTCTTGTCTGACTCATGCAGACGCCTCTCCACCACTCCTCTCCAGCCAGGCCTTTAGCTCTGTCTATCCCCTAAGGGAATGGCCCTTCCCCTGGGCTCTCCCCCATTGCAAACCACAGACTAGTCCCCATACGCACCAGCCTCGGGGTGTTCCGGGGTTTCCTCACACTCCATGTGTGCCAGCTCCTGGGCCTTGGCACTTAGTGTCCCCTCTACCTGCCAGGCTCCCTCCCAAATCTCAGGGCCTCCCTGCCTCATTTCACGCAAATTCCCACTCACTTATCACCTCCTCAGACGGGCCTTCCCTGGCCATCATGGACACTCGCCATCTCCTCCAGCTGCCTTATCTCTAATTTCACTTCTAACATCTTGACATAATTCAGCTTTCATTGAACACATACCACATATAACACATAGTATGTGTAATGTGTTTATTGTTGTCTGTCTACCTTACCAAAATATAATCCCCTAGGGCATGAACGCGTCCACTCCCTCAGCACCCAGAGCACTGACAGGTGCATGAGTAAATGAAAGTGTGGACAGATGTGTGAGTGAGCCCAGGGAGACTGAGCCACGTGACAGGGAAAGCTGTTTAGGGACCATCTAGCTTAGAGCTGGTTCTCTGAGCCAGACAGGTTCTTGGAGATCAGCATAGTATAGCGTAAGTAAAGCCAGAATGCAGAATCCAGATGGCCTGGCTGCCAGTCCCCACTCTGCCACCTACTGGCTCTGTGTCCATGGGCAAGTCACTGAACCTCTCTGTGCCTCAGTTTCCTCATCTGCACCATGGGGAGGAGAGCACTCCTCATGTAGGTGGTGGTGAGATGAAATGAGGAATATTTGTAAAGTGCTTACAACAGTGCCCGGCATGTGGTAAGGACTCTAAAAGTGTTCAATACATACCATAGCCCTGTCTAAAAGAGGCAGGTGAGACCCAGGGGCAAGTGAGTTGCTCCAAGGTGGGGGTCACAGCATGGCTCGGTGCTGTAGCAGACTTTAAGGTTTTCGGTGTCAGGGGCAGCGGGAAGGTGGATGCTGGTGATGGGTGAAAATGTTGGCTGAGGGCCACAGTGCCCACCCAGGAGAAACAGTGCAGAAGCTTGTCTTGGGCTCCCCATCCCCACCAGCCTCCACCACCTCAAGGCTACATCCCCTCATCCATGATGCCATCAGAACAAACGTCCCCACCCCTGGGGCCACACTCCTTGCTTCATGCTTCTGCCACCTGCCCCCCCCCCCCACGCTTCACTCTCCACGTTTCCCACTCTCTGCAAGAAGACAAGCTGTTTGTCTAGCAAAGGAAACCCCCGGGCGTGTCTGTGGCACTAAGGCAATGTATTTGCATTTTCGGAGGCAATGAAGGCTCTGACTGATGGTTTAACAATGTCGTCAATGAATGTGTCGTCAATAACATGTGGGCTTGTACTCTAGGCACGGGGTGCAATGGAGCCACAGATGTTCAGGAGCCCCCAGTGGAGGTGGCAGGGAACAGCAGCACTCCATGCACTTGGCATCAAACCAGGCAGAAGGTTCCTACCCTCCGGGTGAGACACAGAGGTGGCAACATGCGGAGCAAGATTGATGTGTACAGAGTCCAGGGCTTTATGAGGCAGGGAAAGGAGGCTTGTGAAGCTTTGGATCCCTGAAAGACAGACTCCTGGGGACCTGGGGTTGAGTGGCGAGGGTGGGGGGCGGGGAGGGGCGTCTGGATGGGTCGCAGGTCGATGACCAGGCTTGGGAATGAGAAGCGGGGCTCTGACAGCAGGCTGTCCAGGCAGAACACATCTGCTCAAGAGATCAATATGTAATTCAAACCAGTGTCCCTTCCTTCCTGCCTCCCTCCCACTTCCCTTTGGAGAATTTGAAGAGGGGGAAAAGCAAAAAATCTTCAATGTGAAGGATAGAAAGGTCAGGATTGTGCTGTTTCTCTGAAGATGTTCCTGGAGAAGAAAGACAAGAGCAAGGGGGTGTGGAGGCAGCAGAGTCCAGAGAGGTGAGCCCAGGGCCTGGGGAAGAGGGAGAGGAACACACTCCCTGACCCTTGGTGCCCTGTGCAGAGACAGGTCAGGGACAGAAACCATTGTCATAAGTGTTAGGAACCCACAGGGGTGTTTTACAGGGTCAATTATTGATGGGCTTGCAGGGCATTTATAAAGAAGTACAGCTGTGGACGAAGACAAGCTAAACCCACATTTATCTAAGGGTGAAAGTAGAGGAATAAAAACCTGGAACTGGTTGAATTCTTTGCAAAGGCAGCAGGAAGCTTGCTGGAAAGGCAAGAGAGCCAGGAGGACTAGAAGAATCTAGGAAGCACCTACATTCCTGTGTGGGACATCCTCCACTCTGGCTACAAGTGCAAAAGGAAATCAGACATGGGTCCCTGGCCTTGGAGAGACTTCACACTAGTGGGACACCACTAGACCCTACAATGGGTCCTTTTAATCCCACCAAGAGGGTTGATCCAGAGACAAAAGACCAAAACGTGAACAGCTAACTTGAGGGAGTCAGGGGAGTTTCAAATGGAAAGTGACCACTGACCTCAGTCCTCAAGGATGGATGGATTGGAGTGAAAATGGTTTACTTGGGAAGTGGTCCCCAAAATGAGTAGGGAATGGGGAAGTGAGACAGGGAAGGGAAGGCAGTCAATAAAACGTGTGTTCTCAAAAAGCGTAGGAGAATCATACTCAGTCCTGTGGAAGAACACTGGCCCCAGAATTACCCCCCAAAGGGCAGATATTGGGGCTACTCATTAATCAACTCCTATCAATCACCAAAGAGAGCAATTCCTTCCCCATCGTGGCAATGCAGACACCAACAGTGACAGAGGAGATTAAGCGACAGCCCTGAGGCACAGAGGCACAAGTGTCACAGTGCTTTGTACTGTGTGCACAGAAAGGCTAGGATTGGAGGCAGGCGGGCAGACACCAGCAGCCTCTGCTACCGAATCCAGCAGAGCAAGGAAGGGTGGGTGTTGAGGACAAAGGGACCAGCAGGTACAAAAAAAAGGGGAGATCTGACAGGGGACAGGGACAGAAAACCAGGAGAGAGAACATCCTGGAAAAGGACCCAGAGGGAGATGTCACCTAAATTAGAAGAGATGATGGCAGAGACCCAGATTTATGGGAAATCCCCAAGTCTGATTTATTTCCTGATCTGTTCAAATCTGGGTTCTGTAGTCAAGTTGTAGACCAATAGAATCATAAACTATTAGGGCTTGAAGGTCCCTAAGAAATGCAGAAACCAAGACCCAGAGAAGGAAATGATTTGTCCAAAGCCACATAGATGGTTCATGGACAGGCCATTAGAACCCAGGATTCTAACTCATTAGGATATGAGTGGCCTGAGCTGAAACCATGCAGAGAAGCCTGTATCAGGATTTAACCTTCCTATAGATGGTATACTTTCTGCAGGTGACCCCCGCACCCAAAGTGGGTTGGCATTCTCAATGTCTGTGAAGCTTCTGTGGCTATAGAAGGAAAAGACTAGCCTGGGTCCCTGACCATCAGAGAAAGTGGGAGCTTTCCGCAGTGGTTCCTAGGGTTCCTCACAGGGGGTGAGATCTTTCTTAACAGGTATTAGACATTTGTGCCTGGCTTGGGGACACAACTGTAGCTCCTAGAGCAGAAGCACAAAGTAGGGCTAAATAAGGCACTTACAGAGATTAAACATCCCGCAAAGCCCCTCAGTTCCCAAGGCTTCCTGAGACATACAGGGACAGGGACAGGGGTGCAGGGGTGGGGTGGGCAGGAAGAAAAGCCTGTGTCTGGCTGTAAGCACAGCTCTGGCTGAAGCCACCTGAAGTGGCTGACACATACAGGTCACCCGTCATGCCATGCTGACCCTGGAAGGGGACAGTTGTGTCCTGAATGCTGGTGGATGTTCGGGACAGCCGTCTTGTGCAATTCTGACTTCCCAAGGTGACCATAAGAGAACATTCGTTCATTCACTAAACAAAACTTCAGTGAGTGCCTTCTCGGTGCTGGGGATACAGTGACGAGCAAAACAGACGCAAAGCCTGCCCTGTGGAGTTTATAAACAGCTAAGGTATCTGTTGGTGTTGAGGTCTGTTAACATAAACACGGCAGGGGGGGAGAGGGCTATGTTATCTAGGATAGTCAGGACAATGGGATGAAGGTGATATGTGACCAGAGATCTGAAGGCAGGGAGGGGTAGACAAGCCCTCTGGGTATCCAGAGTCAACCAGAGGGAAGGGAAGACATGTACCTGGTGTTAAAGAAATAGCAGGGAGGAGCCAGCATGGCTGGAGCCAGGGACAGAGAGGTGTGATGGACTGGTCAACAGTCCCGGGGGCGTCCCTACTCCAAGACCTTCCAGAGGGTCTCACTTTCAGAAAGAGTAAGGCACAGAGGGTGGATAACTCTAGCATCCGCTGCCAGTGCCCCCTCAGCCGGGACAGGACACACAGGTCACAGTGAGGGGAAGAGAGCACATTGTCGACTGAAACACCCTCCCAGTGTGGGCCTTCCTGCCAAGCTGTGGCCCCTTCTCTGCTTGCAGAGTGGGAGGAGACAAATGTTTAGAAATGAAATTAGCTCCCACAGCTTCTCAAGTCCTCAAGTGCACGTGGGGAGTGAAGAAAACGAAAATGGAATCACTGAAAATTCAGAATCAAACAGGTGATTGCAGGAAGGGAAGGGGGGGGCAGCGACCTACCTCAGTTTGTTTCCTTCCAGTCTTTTCTCAGGCGCGCTAAATAAGCTTGAGATCAGATGGCTCATGCAAACTGGGTGATTTGAAGAGTAAGGCCCTGTTTAAAAAGGTGCAGGCAGGGCTTAAGGACAGAACCCAGGCAAGGCAACCGACCCCCTGGGCTGGCCACAGCAGGCGCTGCTTATACCCCCAGACAGGAAGGAGGGGGCTGGGCAGGGGCAGCTACCAGAACCTGGAAAGAAAAGGTCTGTTGGGGGGCCACCCTGGGAGAGCATGAGCCCATGTCATTGTCCCACTGCTCTCCTATCCCTTACTGGGGCTTCCCGTTGGCTGGATCCCCCAGAAACCAGAGGCAGGGAGCTGGGTGATCCCATCCAGACAGGGCAGCCCCCTGGGCTGGTAGAGAAGGGTGCAGTGTGGGTCTGAAGCGGTAAAGGGAAGGGGTCTGCACACAGATTATAGAGCTTTTATAGAGGAACATTGTAAATGCTGTTTCATGGCCTGGTTTCCTTTGTGAATAAACACCAGACCGGATGAAAAGGGAGCTTCTAACTCTAAGGAGGGCTCCCCATTAGCCAGCCCACCCTGTCTCACAAGGGAGGCTCTTTCAGGGAGCTGTTGTGGCTCATTACGCTAACAACCTTCTTACTTTTCCAGAATCCCCAGCCCTTTCCTTCTCCTGCCTCCTAATGAGTAAATAGATGGTCCCTGCAGATGATGCAGAGATGGGCAGACATAGAGCTGGGCTGCCAGTGGTGTCCTTCTTGGGGACCAAGGGGGGATTGCAGCCCAGTGGTCCTCAGACCCTGGGTGCATGCAATCACTGGGGATCCTGTCCAGCTGAAGAATCTGGTTCTGCAGCTCTGGGAGGGGCTGAGACCCTGCATTTCTAACAAGTTTCTAGATGGTGCTGATGCAGTGGCTTCTGACTGCACCTTGAATGGCAAGGTTCTCGAGAGGCTTTGACACCAGTGTGCTTAGACCCCAGGACAGGAGAGGCTGGAGTCATCACCGGCAACTGACTCTAGGAGGCAAGACTTCCTACCTTTTCTCCCCAAACCTAACTTGTCAGTGGCCCAAAATTCTACCATTAGGGTTACTTCTGTGGGACTTTTGTGGCAAGTAAATTCAACTTCTTATTTGGGGAAGGTAAGTCATAAGTTCCTTAACCTTCTTGGTTCTGCTTTCTCTACTGATATTAATCCCACAACACAAAAGCAAGGCACTGAAGGGAAGGAATACAGAGTCAGTATGTTCTCATGAGATGGGCAGATGGGGTAAGACAGGCTTCCAGGCTGGGGCAGAACTGGAGAGAACATGGACAGACCAGGCTGGATTTCCCAGGAACCAGGCCCAAACAGCCACAACAGGGGTGCTGAAACTCTGGTTCACACAGTCCATTATTTTTACTAGAGCCGGTACCTTCTCTGGAGGCGCTATTCCCATAGATAGGCCCCGTCTTCCTATTATTAGAAGTCTTCTTGTTTGATGACTCTGAGCCTAGATAATTTTCTTCCTCTAGAACATGGCCGTTCCCACCTTTAGGACTGAAGAGAGAAGACCCAGGATGTCTTACCTTTGCCCACTAAACTGTGAAGGCCAAGCAAGGCCAGCATATGCTCTGGGCTCGGCCTGCACCATACTCTCAGCACTGAGAGTTGAGCCTCATGCAAAGTTCTTCCTTCCAGGAATGTTCGTTCAATGAATCCATGCTTGCCTGCCAAGGTCTTCCTCCATCAGTTTGCAGCTGGTCCTTGAGGGGCAAATAAACCATGATAGGGGAGCGATTGAATTGATCGAATCCTGGGACTTGAGATCTGTGAGGGGAGGATTTACTGTCTGGAGTCTCTAAGACACTTGATCATGGAACCCAAACATCTCATTTTAAGGGTGAGGGAAGCACAGCCCAGAGAGGGGAAGAGGTTTCCCCAAAATCACACAGCATGTTTGGGGCAGAGACGGAGAGACCTTAGATCTCTGATTTCCGGTCTAGGGCTTTGTCTACATTACCATTCATGTATACATTCATTCAGCAGCTATTTATTGAGCAACCACTATATTCCAGGGAGTGTTCTAAACCAAGGACTCAGAATTAACAAGAAAACAGAGTCCGTGCCCTCGTGAGCATACATTCCAGGAGGTAGAGGCAGAAATGAGCAATAGCAGCTGTGAAGAAAATAAACAGGGGGTGCCTGGGGGGACTCAGCAGGTTAAGCAGCCAACTTCGGCTCAGGTCATAATCTCATGGTTCACGAGTTCAAGCCCTGTGTCGGGCTCTGTGCTAACAGCTCAGAGCCTGGAGCCTGCTTTGGATTCTGTGTCTCCCTCTCTCTCTGCCCCTCCTTGCTCACGCTCTGTCTCTGTCTCTCTCTCTCTCAAAAATAAATAAATATTAAAAAAATTTAAGATAATAAACAGGCTGACAAGGTATGAACTGTGTAATTGGGGAGAGTCTGGAGGGGGGCACAAAGAAAAGATGTCTCAGCTAGAGCTTTCAACTGAGAATTATGCCCAGGGAGACACCTATAAATGTCTGATTCTTTGCCCCCCACATTCTGTTCTGTATCTTCCAACATCCTCTTGTCCCCTCCTCACCCAGCTCTGAAACCATCAGTTAGACCACTGCTGTCCAGTCCTCCTGGACCACCTGTGACCCTCTCCCCAGCCTCCAGCTTTGCGGGAACCAGAGTCTGAGCCACAGATGGCTTCAGCTCCCAAAGTGCCTCCTTCAATGAGAGAACTGGAAGACTGCAATATTGTGCTTTAGACCCAAACCCCCATCTTACAGCGGAGGAGCCTGAGGCCCAGAGAGGACAAGAAACTGGCCTATGGTCACACAGTAATTGGCAGAATTTCCATATTCTTGTTTCCTCCTGCGTTTTCTCCTTTACTCCCTGCCAACCTTTCAGGAGCCACCCTCGGTCCCAAGGTATGTTAAGCAAACTTTCAACCTTGGTCCCCTTCCCCCAGCCCCCAAGGAAACCAGAGAGGAGCTGTGTGCAGTCCCTCTGCCATCTTGTGGCTGCTCCTAAGAACGTCGTCTGTCCCACTGCTTTGGAAAAGCTGCCACAGAATTCTCACTGGGATCTTTGTGCCCCTCCCTGTACCCATTTACCTTCTGACAGCAGAGCTTCAAGCTTCACTCATGCAAATGCTCATCCCTGAGAAAGACGCCTGGGGGTCAGGGTCAGGCCCGCCTCTAGGCGGTGGGGGATGGGCCCTGGCAAAGTCCCCTCTCCTTCCACATGCTTTCCTCATCTCTAAAATGAGGGCAATGGGTTCCTCCCACCCACCTCCCTGAACAGTTACCAGGTGGGAACAGAGATGCTCAGAGAGTGCTCTGAGAGGTGCAGCCTGTGCAAATGGCCTTCATCATCTGCCCAACGTCCCCTCTGTCATTTAGCAGAGATCTTAACCCACCTGGGGTGTCACCCGGAACAAGTGGGAGTGACAGGTGGGCTCTCCTGACCTGATTCCCAGCACAGGTACCAGACCCTCTTTGCCGCTGGAGGTGGGATTCATCCTTCAGTCTTCACCATGGCCGTCGGTCTGGCCTCTGTCAGGATGTCTGTCTGTGGTATGGTACAGTGTCTGGGTAATTCTTGCAGTGCCCAGGGCCAGATTCTGTGGGGGTAACAGGTGTCTCTGGTGTGCCGGGTGCTGTCTGTGCTCTGCTCGTGTTCCCTGACTTTACCCCCCAGAGCATATCCTTCACCTGAGGGCCTTTTCTGCCTGCTGGAGCCCACTTTGCCAGCTGCTGTTAGGCCAGAAGTTCCTGGGAATGTCACCTGAAAGCAGCTGTCAGCCCATGACTAAGGGGCATGGGTGGATAAATACGCTGGCTCCTCCCCCGCACCCCCTCCCCCTGCCCCGCAGGCTGGGAGACTCCAAGGCGGGGCTCCCAGAACACAACAATGGAACTAAGCCCCTCTCACCCCTGGGGGAGCTGACTTGACGACAGCCCCCTTATTAGTATTTCCCACCTCTATTAGTATTTCTCACCCCCTATTCTCCTGGAGAGTCCTTCACCTCGAAATAAACTACATTCACTCAAATCTACATCTCAGCATTAGCTTTTAGGGGACCTCAAACCAAGACCCAAAGATAACTCCAAACATCAGAAGCCAGCACTGTGGCCTGGCTGCCACTGGTCTTGTTCTTCACCAGCTCCTCCTTTCTACCACCAGAGGGACAAGGGCAGAGAAAATTCTTCCCCCAAAACTGCAAAGAACTGGAATTCATGCCTTTCCACCTCTCTCTTCTTTGCATACAAGCTTACTTCCCCCAACCCGGGCACTTTTCATTTTTATTGAGCATTTTTATTGAGCATTTACTGTGTCCCAACCCCTGTGCTAGAAGCTAAACTGTGAGTGAGATTTACTACTGACCTTGTAGAATTTGCAAGCTGGTGGTAAAGGCAGATCCTTAATAAGTGTGCAGAAACATGAAGGGCCCAGAAGTGTGGGAGCTCGGGGGCTCTATTAGCAGAGAGAGGCCCCGGGCAGTTTTCACCAAGGAAGAGCTGCTCAGAAGGGGACCTGGAAAAAGAGCAGCCAGCCACGCAAGCACTGAGAGGGAATGTTCCAGACAGAGGCCCACAGCTGGCACGGAGGCCCCAGTGAGGGAGATCGGTTTTCCAGAGGGACCAAGAAGCCAGAGTGATGAGCCAGAAGAAGAGATGCATTCAGAAGGAATCAGCACACCAGAAAGGGGGAAGGTAAAAAGATGCAGGAGAACATATAAAGTAAAAGATTTAGGGGCACCTGGGTGGCTCAATCCATTAAGCATCAGACTTCAACTCAGGTCATGATCTTGCGGTTTGTGAGTTCGAGCCCTGCATCGGGCTGTCAGCATGGAGCCCGATTCAGATCCTCTGTTCCCCTCTCTTTTTCCCTCCCCTGCTCACTCTGTCTCTCTGTCTCTTCAAAAATAAACATTTGAAAAAGAGACTTAAAAGGCATGTCAGCCAATCACAACCTATGGATCTTACTTGAATCCCAATTCAAACCATGTATAAGAATTTTTTTTTGTCCCTGCAGTTATGGAAATATACATGCTGACTGGATATTTTAATGGATTATTGAAAAAATTAGATGTGATACTGGTAAGATGGTCATAGTTTTTAAAAGGAGTCCTTATCTTTTATAGAAATATACTGATATCTAGGTAAAACTATATGATATCTGGGCTTTGTTTCAAAACAATCTGGAATGGGGGAGTGGGTAAACCATAGATGAATTAACAGTCATCATGTGCTGACAATTGTTGAGGCTGCTAGTGGGTACATTGGTTTCTTTTTTTTTTTTTTCCTCTCTTGTTCTAGATCTTTAAAAATTCCATAATAACGGTGCCTCATGGAAACAAGGGAAGTGAGATTTGAGAAATGTCTTAGAGGTAGAATTGATAAAATATGGTATTGGATGATGTGGGACCAGGAGTATCTAGAAGTATCTAGAAAAACACCCAGGGCTCTGGCTTGTGTAGCAATTCTCCACATTGGTCAGCTTGGAATGCGAAACAAAATACCATACATTGTTTAAACAGCAGGGATTTGTTTCTCACAGTCCTGGAGGCTGGGAAGTCTCAAATCAAGATCCAGCAGGATAGGTTTCTTTCTTTCTTTTTTTTTTTTTTTTAATATAATTTATTGTCAAGTTGGCTAACATACAGTGTATACAGTATGCTCTTCGTTTTGGAGGTAGATTCCTGTGATGCATCGCTTACATGCAACACCCAGTGCTCATCCCAACGAGTGCCCTCCTCAATGCCCATCACCCATTTTCTCCTCTCTCCCACCCCCCCATCCACCCTCAGTTTGTTCTCTGTATTTAAGTGTCTCCTATGGTTTGCCTCCCTCCCTCTCTGTAACTTTTTTCCCCTTTCCCTTCCCCTATGGTGTTCTGTTAAGTTTCTCAAATCATACATATGAGTGAAACATGTGATATCTGTCTAACTTATTTCACTTAGCATAATACCCTCCAGTTTCATCCACATTGCTACAAATGGCAGGATTTGATTCTTTCTCATTGCCAAGTAGTATTCCATTGTATATATAAACCATATCTTCTTTATCCATTCATCAGTTGATGGACATTTAGGCTCTTCCCATTTGGCTATTGTTGAAAGTGCTGCTGTAAACATTGGGGTACCTGTGCCCCTATGAATCAGCACTCCTGTATCCTTTGGATAAATTCCTAGTAGTGCTATTCCTGGTTCGTAGGGTAGTTCTATTATTATTATTTTTTTTTTTTTGAGGAACCTCCACACTGTTTTCCAAAGTGGCTGTACCAGTTTGCATTCCCACCAACAGTGCAAGAGCGGTCCCATTCAGAATGATAGGTTTCTGATGAGAGTTCTCTTCCTGGTTTGGAGACAGCTACCTACTCACAATGTCCTCATGTGGTAGAGAGAGCTCTGGTATCTCTTTCACTTTTTTAAGGCCACCAATCCCATTGGATTAGGGCCCCCACTCTTAGAACATCATTTACTCTTAATTAGCTCCTACAAACTCTATCTCCAACTACAGCCACATTGGGGGTTCAGGCTTCAAGTTAAAAATGTAGAGGGGACACAATTCAGTCCATAGCAGTGGTACTGTTTGATGAGAGGGGAGGACTGGGGAAGTCCACTGGGGAAAGAGAGATCTATCCTTGCCACCGGTGAGGACATACAGATTTTCAGATAACACATGGTTGACCAAAGCCACAGATGCCTAGTATAATAAAGGTTTAGAAATAAGAGTAGGGATGCCTGGGTGGCTTAGTCAGTTAAGCATCCGACTCTTGATCTTGGCTCAGGTCATGATCACATAGGTTCCTGAGTTCAAGCCCCACATTGGACTATGAGCTCTCAGTGTGGAGCCTGCTTGGGATTCTCTCGTTCCCTCTTTCTCTGTCCCTCCCCAACTCACACACATGATCTCTCTCTTTCTCTCAGAATAAATAAATAAACTTAAAAAAAAATAGAAACAAGAGTAACAGCAGCATGGATTCATTGCACACCTACGTGTGTAATAAAATCAACCAGGACCTATACTCAGTGCTTTTTAAGCCTTGTCTCACTTAATCTTCTTATAATTCTCATTTTACAGAAGACAGAACGGAAGCACAGAAAGTCACCTGCGCAAGGTCACATGGCTGGCATACAGTAATTAGGACCTGTCATATAAAAATCTATGCTTTGTTTTTACTCTACCACAGTGGAAAAACTATAACTTGGAGGGGACATGGAGGTCTGTGTTGGAACCCTGGTCTTGCCATCCACTTGCTGAGAGGCCTCAAGTCAGTGACAGCCTCTCTGAACATTAGTATCTTCATCTATAAAATGGGGGTGATGACATCAAACTCACAAGGTTTTAATGAGGATCCAATAAGACAGCACATGGTCAGTGGTCACCATAGAAGGCAGCTGATATTGTTATTATTATTATTATTGACTGCTATTTTTGTTGTATACCCACATTTCTCCTATATGCCTTCCTGAAATTTCCCAGAACCGTTACTTTTCTGACATCACCGACATCTCTCAACCCCCTTGTTCACATTTATCCTCCCTCTAACAGACCAACAGTCTGGGGACCCTTTGGGTAGGGATGCGGACGGGATGGGTAGGGCAGGACATCTGTGACTCATGATTCCCTTCTATCACACCTGGCCTCCTGGAGATGCCAAACCGGATAAGATGACCTTGCAGATACAACTTCTCAGAGGCCTGGTTTCACATGTTGGTCCAACAATCAGGACTCGTTTCCCCATTTGAGAGCTCATAAAATGTTCTTAGTATGTATAAATAACCTCAGTTTCTACCCCTGCCTTTGCAAAGAAGCTCCATGGATGTCCTGCCCTATCCTTCCACCTTCTAATCCATACTGACCATTATTCTAAGAAAGAGTGGGTGTTTCTCAGCCACGAGGCAGCATTAAGAGCCCTAGGTGGTTAACATTCCAGGTCAGCTTGACCCAGCTTTATGTCATTGAGCTGAACATGGCTCGCCTCTAGACCACAGCCTACTCACAGAGGCTGCATGGACACAACTCTGACAGCCACTGCAGCCCTAGGCTCTGAGCATCTGTTGGGGAGAAGCTTAGGTAAGTACCATCTTGATTTTTGAGTGAGTTGAGGAAAGTGTAGAGCCCAGCTGTGTAGTCTGTCTACCCCCTGCGCCCCACCCCCCGCCCCGTCCACCATCCTAAAATCATGGCCGCTTCTCTGTCAAAATGAAAGCCTAGTGAGGTGAAAGGAGATGTATAATTCCTTGTAATTCCCCTTGCAGCATGAATTTTCTGTGCAATTACCTGCAGGGAACACAGGAGATTAGAAATGCAAGAAGTTTTCTGGGTGTTGTGTCAAAGGCCTGACATGTGAGCAGTGAGATTTAGAAGGCTACATCCCTCGGGACAAAAGAAGGTTTATTTACCCAGAGCTTGTTAGGTGCCTAACACCCTGCCCCCAAGTTGCTGGGAAGTAAGATTTTCAATGTGCAGGCATTGTCCCTGCCTTAGTCAGTCTGGGCTGTAATGACAAGATACCATAGAGTAGGTGGCCTAACCAGCAAGCATGTTTCTCACAGTTCTGGAAGACTGTGAGTCTGAGATCAGGATGCCAGCATGGGTGGGTTCTGGTGAAGACCCTCTTCCTGGTTTACCGATGGCCGCCTTCGGTAGGCGTGTTCTCAGAGTGTGGAGAGAGAGCTCTAGTCTCTTCCTCTTCGTTTATTTAAAAACAATTTTTTAATGTTTATTTATTTTTGAGAGAGAGACAAAGACAGAGTGTGAGCAGGGGAGGGGCAGAGAGAGAAAGAAGGAGACTCAGAATCTGAAGCAGGCTCCAGGCTCTGAGCTGGCAGCACAGAGCCTGACACAGGGCTTAAACTCACGGACTATGAGATCATGACCTGAGTTGAAGTCGGACGCTTAACCGACTGAGCCACCCAGGCGCCCCTCTTCCTCTTCTTGTAAGGACACTAACTAACCCTACCATGGGACCCCACACTTGACCACATCTGAACCTAATTCTCTCCGTGAGACCCACCACCTAATGCCATCACACTGGGGATTAGGGTTTCAGCGTATGGATTTTGGAAGAGCCATTCAGTCCATAGTAGTGTCCTTAGGGTTCTTACAATTTACCCCAAAAGATTGAAAAATGGCTTGGTTCCCAGGGCCCAGTTTTTTTCAACTTTCTGGTGGCTTATCCACTCAGAGTGAAGAGTCCCTGTGGCTCTGGGGACCTACACTCCAGGAAAAATTGGGGAGGCATGATCAGAGGGTCACAGAGCCCCAGGTGCATCCATGGGGAGGTAGCTGTCACCTGGTATTTATGGGATAGGTGGGGGCGGGATCTGGGAAGGTAGACAGGTATGGGACATGACTCTTCACACAGGATCACACAGTTAACTTGTCGGAGCAGGGCCCAGAAAGGGTCCCCATCCCAGAGCTCAGCCAATCCCTTGGACACTACCTGCCCCACCACCTGCTGGCTCTGGAGGCGAGGGCTGGAAACTGACATTGAGAGCTGGTTGTCTCAACCATAAAACTGTAAAAGTCAGTGTGTTTTTGCTGGGGTTCCAACAGTTCTGCTTTGTAAACTTCAGAATGCTTTAGATGTGTGACCCGTATATTTAGAAAAGACAAACCAAATTCTCATTATTGATATGCATCATTGATATTTTAATTTTTTTTTTTTTATTTTTTTTTATTTTTGGGACAGAGAGAGACAGAGCATGAACGGGGGAGGGGCAGGGAGAGAGGGAGACACAGAATCGGAAAGAGGCTCCAGGCTCCGAGCTGTCAGCCCAGAGCCTGACGCGGGGCTCGAACTCACGGACCATGAGATCGTGACCTGGCTGAAGTTGGACGCTTAACCGACTGCGCCACCCAGGCGCCCCGATATTTTAAATTACACATATTAACAATAATAACAGGATTAGGCTCATGGAATCCCAGAGCAAGCAAGGTTCTTCCGTGCAGCCTTCCTTATCTGCTGCTGGCATTCCCTGGTCCCTATCTGTGCCAAGTGGTATTAATTGCATTACAAATGACAAGTGCATTTAATTTCAGAATTCTCCTAGTGAAGGGAGCTACTCAAGAAGGAATTCTCATGCCTGTACACCACCCAGCACAGCATTCCCTGGCTCAAGCCCCAGGCCCAGAGGATCCATGGTGGGAAGTGACTGTCCATCACTCTGACCTTCTTGGAGAACACAGAGCTCTAGAGACCCAAGACAGACCAGAGTTGCCATACCCTGAACTGGGGTCCCTGTTGAAGTTTCCATGATGTTCACTATCCTCCTGTCAAGCTGGTCTTGTTCTTCATGGCTCTGAGAAGAAAAGGAAGTGGGGAGGTGCAAGGACAGCTGGCATCCTCTGTGGCCCCAGAGAATACTTTGTTCTAGATTGCACCAACAGAGGATCTCAGAAAGTTTTAGAAATTTCCAGATCTCTCTGCTACAGACCCCAGGCTGGCTGTAAGAAGTCAGCAACTAGCACCTACAACCATCATGGACAGTTTCAGTATCCCTTACCTAACTCTGTTTTCCCGCTACTGGTGTAAGAGCTCTGCAAATCCATCCATGGCCCCAGATCTCCCCCAGCACCAGTGTTCTGATACCTGGGTTCATTCCTTTCAGGGATAAAAATACCCCCTTATTAGAACTACAATAACTTATAGGGAGGTTTTCCCACTAGGCCACAGATACCAAGTCACTGGTGACGGAACAAGGCTCTGCTCAGAAAGGCAGACGGCCATCAGTCCCTCACACAGAAAGCAGAGGCCAGGGAGCCAGCACATGAATGACAGCACCCTCCTTCCGCATCTGCCCCGATATCTTGTGTCTGTCCCTCCAGTGCAGGCCCACCAAAAGTTCCTGGCTGAAAGGTGATCTTAACCTGCTCTTTTGAGCTCACACCACGAAGTCACAGTGCTAACACACAAAACACCATTAAATCTTTTAAAGGAGCCCAGTTGACTGGGCAAACTCCTTGGGCCAAAACAAAACATCCAGGGTCTTCTAAAGTCTACAGCCGAAGCTGAAGGATTCTTGCCTTTAAAGTGTTGGCTTCGATGCTGGTGGCAAATAGAAAACTCTTTAGATTACAGCTGAGATTTGGGACAAGGAGATTCAGGGCAGCGATAGAAGCAAAGGCATCTGGTTAGGTAGGGGTCTGTGCCAGGCATGAGAAAGTCAGGCAGAGGGCGCCACTCTAACTTCTATTCCCAAAGCAATTACAGATGGAGTTTAAAAATATGTCTTGAGAGGCACCTGGGGGGCTCAATCGGTTCTGCATCCGATTTCAGCTCAGGTAATGATCTCACAGTTCACGGGTTTAAGCTGTGTCGCTCTCAGTATGTACTGACAGCTCAGAGCCTAGAGCCTGCTTCGGATTCTGTGTCTCCCTCTCTCTCTCTGCCTCTCTCTCTCTCTCTCTCAGAAATAAAATAATACATTTTAGAAATGTGTCTTGAATTTGTAGGTGGTCTTCTCTCCCTCCTAGCACACAACCATTTCTTTGGGGCTGTCCTTGTTTCTACAACAGAACCAGAAGGCAAAAAGTGGACATGGAACCATAAGTATGTCAGAGAGCATTCTAAAATCTCCAGAGAACTTAGACAACATCCTCTTCCTCAAAAAAGCACAAACAGACACGCCATGTCATTTTTGGGAAGGAAACTGAGGCTGAAGGTTGAGGTAACTTTTCCACATCTGCATGGTGCTTTAGTGGCTGAGCTATGACCATTTTCCGTGAGAGGTTCAGTGCAGTACCCACTCTCCTGGTGCCCTCTCTCATTTAACATCAATAAATCACAGATTCAAAGGAGAAACTAGAAGTGAGACTGGAAAACCCCAAGCAATAAAAACAATTACCAAGAGTAGGGCAGAAAAACCAAGAAGTAGGCCATGCAAAGGCTTATGAGACCAACCAGCTTGGTCAGCTGGGCTAGGGGTTTATCTCTGGAGCCTGTGGTGGAGCCCACTGTTCACTAGCAGAGAAGTCAGGAGTGGGAAGGAAAGAAGGGCTCAACCAGAAACAAGTAGGAGACCCCTGGGATGGCCGCGACCCATGTGCAACCCCTTCCGAAGGCAGGCCCCGCCCTGCCTCCTCACCCATAAAGAAGGAGGTGTGCTGTATGAGCCACATACCTGGGGATCCAGAGTGACCTGGCCACCTGTCAAGGGTATAATGCACCATGAACCTAGCAGTGTAGGGGGAGACAGTTTAGACAGCCAGTTCACCATAAGGGGGACCAGGATAATACAGTGCCCACTGTCTAATGGCTTATGGGGCATACACTGCTGTGTAGTGGGGAATGTGAAGACCAGCCTACAATACACACTGAAGGCTTCAAAGGCAATGCCAAGACTAGGCCAACGGTTTTTGTAGCTCACACCAGTGGTCCAGGCTCCTCATCAAAAGGCTAAGGATTCATGTGACCTGGTAATGTGTGGCAAAATGGAGGTCATGTACGTTAAGAAGAATCAAGTCAGTGTAAAGGTTTTAGTGTTGACACAGTGAAATGGGGTCCATCAGATCAGCCAATGCACACAAAGGAAGAACAAAAACTCTAGGGTAGGCCCCAGAGTCCCAGAACCTCTGTGAAACGTCTGAAGTACTGGCATGGCCCCAGGGGCCAGGGCCCAGGCATCCGGGATACTCTTAAGATTTTCCAAGGCAATGTGGTGACTACTTTGTAAGGGCTTTTGTGACTGGAACCCACAATCCAAGCCCCTTTCCGAGGGCTGAGTCACCAGTGTGACCCCAGAGATGAGGAAGACACAGGGAAAATGTGGGGTTGGCAGATAACTGACTCATTGAGTTGACAGATAAAACACAGAATGCCACATTCGAATTCCAGATAAACAACAAATAAGGACCTGGAACGTGCTTATAATAAGATACTATTTGTTCTGTATTTGAAATTCAAATGTAACTGGGAATCTTGCATTTTTATTTCCTAATCTGGCAAGCTGAGGTCCAGCAGTCAACAAACTCTAAGAGCCAGAGCAATATAGAGATGTCTTTCATCACTGTGGGGCTGGCACCAAAGGGCAAGATCCCTGGCCAGGGTGGACTTCCTAATGTGGCCACAGTGATGTGCAAGAAGTTTCACAATGATAAGAGTGACGCAGGCCTGCCTGTGTGAGGTACATATAATTTTACATTGTCTAGTAACTACACCTTTAAAAAGTAAAAGGAATAAGGTGAAATTAATCGTAACATATTTTATTTAGCCCAATATATCCCAAATACTGTCCTTTCAACATGTGATCAAGATAACAATATCAGTGAGATATTTTACATCTCTTTTAGGACTAAGACTCTGAAATCTGGTGTGTAAATTAACAGCCCTTTTCAACTTGAATCCTTCAAGGGTGCTCAATAGCCATTTATACTGCAGTGAAGCTCTAATGGCTTGTCGAGGGGGGGGGGCTGGCTGCAGCCATCCGGGTCCCTTGCCAAGAGTCCAAGGCATTGGTGTGGTTCCAGTGATGTCAGGGAGGTGGGGTGAGTGGGGGGTCGGGCAACCAAGCACCTCTAAGAAGAACCAAGGCAATGTGGGGACCACTTTCTTAGGACTACTGGGCTTTTACTGGAGGCTAGTCCACTGCTAAGGTGGAGGCTTTGGGGTAACCCTGGGGATATAGTGGATAAAGTAGTCAGTCCACTCTAAAAAGAGCCAATGCAAGACTGTGATTTGCATCTTAGTGGTTTGGAGGTTGGCATGATGGGCCCAGGCCACCTGCCAAGGTCTGAAACAGGGGAGTGGGGAAAGGGGGCTGGGCAGCCTAGTGGTACCATGTGACAAAAGCCGGATGATGCCATAACTCTTCTCTGGCAACTTTTCTGATGCCTCTTCTCTGATGACTCCATAAATAAGATCCCAGGGCCCTGGAGCTGAGGCCCTGCTGTGTCACAGTGATGCAGGGAGCAGTGTGGGAAAAAACCAGGCCACCGTGGTGAGCTCTGGAGTGGGCGCCAGAGGTATGAGCTCCCCAGCCAAGGGTCTCAGGCACCGATAGTGTCCATGTGATGTGAGGAAAGGGAGCAGATGACAGTCAGTCCCCTTGAGTAAGTAAATCCAAGGTGATGTGAGCTGGCAGGTCTCCCTTTCCCTCTCTGCCCAGTGACACCCAGAATGCTGCCCACCAGAACCGTCAGCCCCTCCTGCTTGGACCTGTGCTTCCCTTCTTGAGAATGTCTCCAGCTGACTCCAGCTGGTGGCAGCTGGGCACGAGGTGTGCCCACTCCCAGATGGCCTGCCCCAGGCAGACAAGGCAGGGTGAGGTAGCAATTTCCCCTGCTTTGTAAGTTCCTGTATAATTTCCTCAATTTTGCTTCTGGAAGCCTAAAACATTTGCCAATCCCTGATCTAGGTACTGACTTGCAGGGGTTGTCCAAAGGTCAAGGTCCCTGCCAGGGATCTGAGGTCCCAGAGTGGCTCCTGTGATATGGGGGAAAGGGACCAGGCAGCCAACATGTTAAGGAAAGCCAAGGCAGCATGCACCTGCCCTGTAAATGCTTCCCAGAGTTGGAACTGGAAGCTGTGTTTCCTGCCAAGATTTGAGGCACCAGAGATGGGGGACGGGGCGTGGCCTCAGCCCCAGGTGACAGTGCAGTTCCTGATGATCTGCCACTGAAGGGCGACTGAGGATTTTTCACAGGAGCAGCCTCCCTCCCCTGTTTGTTGCCAAAACATTGAGTGGGGTAGGGCGGGCAGAACTATTTCAGCTCCTACTTGGGGCATCCTTAGGTCAAAGGTCTGTTGTAAAATATGGATCTGTAACAGACTTATGCCAACCGTAGTTACACAGGTGTGGGACCTATACCATGTTAGTCTGCAAAGTCAGTGAGTGACAGATGACAAAGTGGCCCCTACTTTTGTGACATAGTTCCAAGATGGAAGGAAGCTGCAGATATATGTTTTGAACCCAAGTTGGCTGGAAGGAAGGGGCTCTTTTTCTTGGAGACAGAGGGAGGGTGGAGGGGAGTACAGAGTCCTTAAAGTTGGAGAACTGGGAAGTCAAGATTATTAACTGGGAAACTTAAAAAGGCATTAAGTTGCCAACCGTGGAGAGGTTGGAGGTGATTTGATATTAGCTCTGATGGCAGAGTTGGCTTTGCAGCTCTGGATGGAGGGCAGGCTGACTAGGGGAGATTCTGGGCTTGAAGACAATTGAAGCAGGGATGGGCAAAGAAGAGTGAGGAATAGGTTAGTAAGCCGGCTCTAAGTGCCCAAAGCAAATTTGTAGCTCAGTATAATGACTGCAGCCTCATGCAGAGGGTTTAAAGGAATCAGACACCAGCAGCAAGATGGGGGTCTTCAGGCTGAAAGGGGAATGCTCAGAAAATATCAGGTATTGGGATTTCTAGCTAGGAAGGCATCCAGAAGATTGATGGCTCTCTTTGACCAGGGGTCAAGTTTGGCAAATCCGGGGCCAAACCCCTAAAAAGGTGAGAGAATTACTATATTGTCAAAAGTGAAGTGGCCCAATGGAGATGGGTTATTGGTGCAAGAAGAATAAGGGCTTCCTGAAGCTGGAAGAGGATTCTGGAAAGGGCCAAGTTGTGATGAGGGTAGCTCAGAGCTCAAGAGTGGCTCAGTGTCAAACTGAGATTGTGTGGAAGGAGAGGGCAGTGGGTCAGAAGAGGAGCTTAAGGTTTGCCATCTCGGAGGTGTGGAAGGCATCTGTCAAGGTCAGAGTCATGGCTTCACCTGTGGCAGCAGGGAAGACAGCTGCAGAAGATACTGAACAGATCATCAACAGGATATTGAAGCAACTGTGCACATCCCCTGACAGGATGGAGAGGCCACAGGACAGGTTCTATAGACCTTTTGCAAAATGAGAGCATCTTTCAAGGGGCATACGTGGTTGGGGACAAATTGTGCATGACAAGCTTGGCAATGAGGGCTCTGGAGTGGGGTTTGGACTCACAGGATCAGATGGAGTAATTTTCTGTTCTCCCTGTGGTGAAGACAGAGGTGGGAATAGAAAGACCGGGGAGCTTTCAGTTATCTGAGGCAATGAAAGGTGTGATCCAGAAAAGTCTCAGTGGGCAGGGGAGTGTGCCATTCCAAAGTCAAAAGCGTTCACGGGAGTGCAGGAGTCCTTTGGCTTAGTGTTCACTATTCAAATTCACTCTCTTACCTTTGACCTTGATCAGAGAGGCAGCCTGGTTCCCGTGATGGAAAACAGAGTAGAAGGGTTATGGACGCATCTATTGTCGCTGAGTAAACATGACTGAGCCAGAAGTCCAAGAGGAGGAATGAATTACACCATTTGGATATAATTCTTGAATTATTGCAAATCTGGTCTGTCTACAAGTAAAATGTCCTGTGTTTCAAGTGGCTGCAGATAAATTTGCCTCTGTGCGCTTGAGCTTTTTTGGAACTCTAGAGGCACCATACCTCATGCTTCAAACAACTATGAAATTCTCACATCTGATGACCACATGTACCCCTTCCCTTTTTTTAACCATGAACTTTTTTGAGTACAGCATCTGCTGTCTGTGTAAGACCTATTTAACATTGGAGTTCCCCCTGTTCTATTCTGGTTTGTTCTTTCTTCAATACAGAAACTTGCAGTCTCTAAGAATCTACCAGTGGTTGTCATATAGGCTCAATCCAAGTTTATGTGTGATTTATTGTTCACGTTTATAGGGTTTGTTTTGGGGTGACCAGGTGGCTCAATTGGTTAAGCATCCAATTTCAGCTTAGGTCATGATCTCATGGTTCATGAGTTCAGTTAGGCTCTCTGCTGTCAGCGCAGAGTCTGCTTTGGATCTTCTGTCTCCCTCTCTCTCTGCCCTTCCCCCATTCTCTGTCTCAAAAATAAATGAATAAATAAATAAATAAATAAATAAATAAATAAATAAACATTAACACCCCCCAAAAAAGACAGAATTAAATGTATGTGTATATATATATATATATATATATTTTTTTTTTTTTTTTTAAAGATTTGTTTTGATTCAAGCTCCCAGAGCTGACATGAGTTCTTTCTGTGAGTAAAAACTTCCTACTCAAATAGCTCACTGGCTGTCTCACATGCATCTGTATGAGGGCGTGTGGGTGCTGAATTTGCATCTTACAAGTCACTAGAAGAGGCTCCTAAGGTGTTCTTGCTTCAAAGCTTCCTATACTCTATCTGGTTTTCCTTTCTGGGTTAAATCACAGAATAGTCTGGCTATCGCTAAATGAGGAGTAAATCTCCCACAGCGTCATGTTTATTCAAGGACTGATCTACCCTGGTTATCGGTTAGCAAAGCACCTTTTCTTTGATCGTGGAAGTTTTTCCCCAATCTAGATTAATATGTCCACTTCCTTTGTGTCTCAAATATTTAACTGCAGCTATGTCAAGATAACAATTCATTGAGTTTTGGAATGGGCAGCCAAGTTATCAAAGATAGTCTATGTGCTTCAAAGCCATAATCTTAAAAGTGGCTGTGCCATTGAGGCAGACAATGTGATCATGTAATGACTGGGCTAATGACTGACGGACAGCCTAGGAGGAGGTCTCAGGTCAGGCGGTATCTGAACAGTCTAAAGTATTATCTCAGGTGAGAGATCTGACACACAGGCTAAGCAGCCTGGCTGATGATGCATTTAAGCTCCAAGCAAACCCTGATGTATACATCTATTTCTTTTTTAAAAAATTTTTTAATGTTTGTTTTTGAGAGAGAGAGACAGAGACAAAGTGCAAGTGTGGGGGTGGGGAGGGACAGAGAGAGGGAGACACAGAATCCTAAACAGGTTCCAGGCTCCGAGCTGTCAGCACAGATCCCGATGCAGGGCTCAAACTCATGAATTGCATGATCATGACCTGAGCCAAAGTCAGACGTTTAACCACCTGAGCCACCTGGGAGCTCCTTCATACATCTATTTCTTATAACTATACACACCAGTAAATGACCTACAGACACATCAAATACAGTAAAACCTTGGATTGTGAGTAACTTGTTCTGCGAGTGTTCTGCAAGACAAGCAAACATTTCTAATAAATTTTAACTTGGTAAACAAGCCACATCTTGCAACACGAGTAGTGTGTGACACTGAATGTCACGTGATCATAACTGAGCCAATAGTTATTGGAATTTGCTTTGATATATGAGTGCTTCGGATTACAAGCATGTTTCCAGAATGAATTATGATCACAAACCAAGGTTTTACTGTATAATGGTTAAGTAAACAGTATAGAGAGAAATTGCATTAACATATAGGTGCCTTTTAGTCAAGGTCTGGTCAGGAAAAGACAGCACCAGTTTATTAGCAGAAAGAACTGAGCTTAAGGAATTGGCCGGCAGATACCGGAGAGCAGGAAAGGCAAAGGGGGTGTACCACAATGGCACCCTTTGGGCTGGGGAATGTTATTGGGGTTACTAGAAGCTCAGACGGGGTGCCGGTCCCTCTGCAGCTCTGAGCAGGGACTGCTGCCCGTTGGCTGCTGGTACTTGATCACTTGGATGAGGACTTGGACATCTGAAGAAAGGGCACCGGCTGTCTGGGCTGGTGGCTCTGAGAGAGTGTGGTGAGGCTAGTTCTGACAGTACAGAAAGACCTGGAACCAACTACCACTGGCTGGGGTGAACACAGTTACTGGGATCACAGTCCAAAGAACCAGACTCTAATTAGGAGACAAGCTCTAGCTTTCCAGTCTCCCTCGAGTGCCCCCTAGTGGCAGAGCCTAGGAAAGAGCCAGCGGCAAAGGAGAAAGGTGATTTGCAGGGTCCCAGACCCGCATCACACAGCCAAACAGGAAGTGTGGTCAAGAGGTGAGAGACAAGGGCTTAGCAACCCAAGCAAGATGCACGCATCTGTGCACCATCTGCATGCGGAGGAGGGAAGTGAAGCGGGAAATCAGGTTACTTAAATTCACAATGATCCTAGGAGCTTTCTTAAATCGAGGGATCGAATTTGTTCTGCCCACCTACTGTTCCCAAGTCAGATTTTTTTAATTATTCTTCCAACCGTATACCAAAAAGTCTTACTACAAACTGATGTCAGAAATTTTCTGAGCCCTAAATCAATATAGTAAAATAACCATTCTGGGCACAGAGACAGAATTATCAGACTGAGTTCATTCGAACCTTCTACACAAAGCCTCACCCGGCTGTTGTGGATAGGTAGTTATACATTTGGAAATGACAACTAGCAAGAACCAGGTGCTGACAGGAGGCTAAATTGCCCTTTAGAATTATCTTTTCTGCCACCTCCCAGTACTTTACCACTTACCTAAAAGAAGGCAAAATAATAGGTTCCTTTGTTTCCAGTACCTATAATGTGCATTTCCAGGTTTGTTTGGGAGTACAGCTGTGAAATCTTTCAGCACTGACATAATTCCCTTCCTATCCGATTGTGAAGGGTTCTTTGAGCAATGTAATTGTTCCCCACTGCAATTCTTACAGCAGTGTGCCAGCATGCCAATCACTTATTCTTCTTCCAGTTCTGATTGTTCCCCGCTGTGTTAACACCCAGAATGAGTACTTCCAGCTGTTGAAAGATGTCAGCATATTTATATGAACTGCTTCATGGCTCCTAGGGAAATTTCCTGAAGCAAAGACCGCCAGGTTCCTGATTCTGTGGAGATATGACTGGGCTTGCATTTAATTTTCTCTGGGGTCAGTAATAGTATTAAGTATTTCAAATGGCACACGTGAGCACATAGTGTCATTTTTGTCTTAACTGGGCTTTGGTCATATTCCTTGCTAACAGTAGAGTGTACGTATTCAAAATCTTTTCTGGAAATGAGAAACTTTGTCTTATGATTGGTTCCACTAAGAGCTCTGAAGAGATTATTCTATTGAAATGCTTCTGGCCGACACAAATTCACCAAACTTTTTTTTCTGATATTTCAAATTTCTCTTTGTATTGAGTTTACATGCCTGCTTCTCTACAGCTTCTCAAGTTTCCCATAATCTGAGTGTAACACTTTTTTTTTCCCTTCACTGACTATGTCTCTTCAAAACCCTTGACTAGAGTTGTTAACACCCCTGTTCTGAATTGAATTCTGTCCCCCAAAAAGGTATGCTGGAGTATCAACCCCTGGTACCTGTGAATGTGACCTTATTCGAATATTGGTCTTTGTAGATTTAATTAAGATGTATCTTAAGATGAAGTCATCCTGGAGTAGGGTGGGCCCTTAATTCAATATGACTGGTGTCCCTATAAGAAGGAAAGGAGACAGAGGGAAGAAGGCTGTGTGAAATTAGAAGCAGTGGTTCGCCATAAGCTAAGGAATGTTAGGAACTTCTGGGCACCAGAAAAGGCAAGGAAGGCCCCTCCTCCTGAAGAGGCTTCGTAGAAGACACAGCCCTGTGAATGCTCTGTCTTTGGACTTTGGGCCTCCAGAACTGTGAGAGAGTACATTTCTGCTGTGTTAAACCACCCAGTTTGTGGTCCTTTCATACAGCAGCCCCAGGAAACCGATGCACCTTCCTAGTCTACTAAATAGAATTCGAGTAATCGGGTTTTTTTGTTTCAACATCCCTGTGTCTATTTTCCTCTAAGCTAGTGCCTTCAGTGCAAGTGGCATCTGCCCTATCCTCGCTTTGGTTAGACACAGGGACAGAGGATTCTTAAATACATTCTTGGAAGAACACTCCCGGGCTGATAGCTGGTGGCCCCATCTTTGTATACAATGGCTAACAATCATGGGGCATCAAGGGAGCTGGTCAGCATCAGATTTTTCTTCCCTGGAGGTGCACTGGGGAAGCATACATAACCACTTAGTCGGTCACCACTGTTACTAAAGAGAAAAGCCCAGAAACCGATTTGGGGACACTCTCCCCACCCCCAGCATCTTCACCCAATCCAATGAACTTGTTTCCCATTGCCTTTAGAGTTGTAATCTTGGATCACAGTTCTGCACAAGGCTGCTTCTCCCTAACCAACAGCGCTATTGTGTTGCCATAGCATACCTCTCTGTGACAAGTGCCGAAGGTTTCAGCTCTTCAGAGCACAACCCCCAGGCCTGATCCCTCTGATGTGTGTGGCCCTTAATTTCTCCTCACTGGGACTACCCTGGCCATCCATCCCACTTTCTCACCAGATAATCCTTTACCCTTGTACCTGTATTAGCAGTGCTATGTTAGAATGTCAAAATGCTGAAAGTATCTGTAATTTCAAAGTTGAGTCATACTAAAGGTAGTCACTGAAATGTAATGTCCACTTCAGCACTCTTTTTTAGAGTAAGAGGGGATGTCAAAAATAGTTAAATTTCTGTAACTTTTTGAAATATATATTGACCAATGTTGACTTCTATTAAATTGGTGGGCCTAAAATTGTTCTACTGAAACTTGTTAAAATGACGTCTTTTCTAAAAAAAAAAAACAAACCCATTTACATGAAAGCAGAATAAAAACTTTATATTGACAATTGAAAGTTGAAAAATAACAAAGAGAATAATTGTTTGTTATATATTCACAGCTGTTAACCAGTTTCTTAACTGTTATCTGTCTCTGTATTTTTCAGGAAAAAAATGTATTTATTTCAATATGATATTATTTCCAATATTTAGCCTGCAATCAAAGTCGTATATTATGATAACGAACTTGGAATGGATAGCTCAATTGACTCCTCTGCTGGTCATCATAGTTTTAATTGTGAAAATAAACTCTCTAGAGGTGCTGAAATATTGGGGAAGATTAGAGCGCATCTGCTAAATGCTGGAATTTTATTTTTTGAAATTAAAATGCATAATATCACCCACAAATATTTTCAAATATGTTTTGTTTTATCTCTAATGCTTACCTGTCTTCAACAAATATTTTTCTGAGACAAATTGATTAAATAAATTATCTCTGAAGCTTTCAAATATTTCACTAAATTTAAATGCTTCAAAACTGTAGGCCTTCACATAGGCCTATGTTTCTAACATAGACAGTAAATGTATCCATATAAAAACAGGAGTTGCAGGACGCTAGGTGGCTCAGTTGGCTGAGTGTCCAAATCTTGATTTCGGCTCACGGTTCATGAGATCAAGCCCCACCTCAGGCTCTGGGCTGACAGTGCAGAGCCTGTTTGGGATTCTCTCTCTCTCTCTTCTCTCTGCCCTTCCCCTGATCATTCTCTCTCTCTCTCTCTCTCTCTGTCTCTCTCTCTCTCTCTCAAAATAAATAAATAAATAAATAAATAAATATTTTTTGAAGATAAAATAAAAACAGGAGTTGCATCCAGTGATTCTTCAAACAAGTCAACATATTTGCAAACACAATTATAGAACTTTCAAATTAAATCTTGACAAAGAAATAAAAGACATGTACATTGGAATAGAAATGATAAGACCATCCTTATCTGCAAGTGACATGAGTCCACATAGACAATCCAAAGACATTTTTTATACCTTGAATAAGTGGGTTCAGTAAGGTTGCAGAGTATAAGGGGGAACACACAAAAATCAATAGCATTTTTTATTTATAAACAATAAGCATGTGAAAACCAAACTTGAAAACACAGTACCATTTATAATCTCTCCAAAGAAAATGAGATACCTCAGTATAAATCCAACAAAACAGGTAAAGGATCTGTATGCTGAAAATTACAAAATGCTGATGATGGAAATCACAGAAGACCCAAGTAAATGGAGAGAGATCCCATATTTGTGCACTGGAAGACTCAACATAGTAAAGATGTCAATTCTCTCCAAAGTGATCTATCTATAGGTTTAATACAATTCTTATCAAATTCTCAGCAAGATGTTTTGTAGATACACACAAGCTTATCCTAAAATTTATATGGAAAGGAAAGGACCTAGGATAGCTAAAACAATTTTGAAAAAAAAAATGAAACAAACAAACAAAATAATAAAGTGGGAAGAATCACTCCACCTGTGAAGTCTGGCTACACAGATACAGTAATCAAGATTCTGTAGTATTAGTGGATAGCAAGACACAGACCAGTGATACAAAATAGAGAACCCAGAAATGGATCTACACAAATGTGCCTGATTGATTTTTGACCAAAGTGTGAAGGTAATCCAGTAGAGGAAAAATGGTCTTTTCAACACATGATGTTGGAGCACGTGGTATACATAAACAAAAATAAAACTAACTTTGGTTTAAATTTCACACCTTTTACAAAAATTAACTCAAAATGTACCATGACTTTCAACGTAAAACATGAAACCATAAAACTTTTAGAAAATAAAAAAAACACAGAATGGCTTTGAGACCTGAGGGAGACAAAGAGTTCTCAGACTTGACACTAAAAGCATAATCTATAAAGGGAAAAATTTATTAATTGGACCTCAAAAGTATTGAAAACATTTTTTCTGCCTTTATAGAAAATGAAAAGGTAAGAAACGGGGTGGGGGAAAATACTTGCAAACCACATATTCAACAAAGTTTTTGTAGGAAGAATATATAAATAACTCTCAGTACCCAACAGTAGAAGAAAAATATCACTCCAATTAGTAAATGGACAAAATACATGGACAGATATTTCATTGAAGGTGATACATGGATGGTAAACACATGAAAAGATATGCACCCTCATTAGCCATTAGATGTGTGCTAGTTAAAACCACAATAGGTTATTACTACAAACCTGTCAGAATGATTAAAATTAAAAACAGTGACACCACCATGTGCTGGTTGGGATGAAGAGAAACTAGGTTTTCATACATTGCTGCCAGGAATGCAAAATGGTACAACTACTCTGGAACTGAGTCTGGCAATTTCTTTTGAAAGGAAATATGCAGTTACCGTATGACCCAGTCATTGTATGCTAGGGAATTTATCTTTTAGGAAAATAAAAATTATGTTCATACAAAAACCTGTTCACAAATGTTCATAGCAGCTTTATTTAAATTCACCAAACCCTGGAAACAACCCAGGTGTCCTTCAATGGGTAAAAAGTTAAACAAATTGCAATACATATAGGACTACTACCCAGTAATAAAAAGGAGCTAACTACTGATACACACAAGAGGGGAATTATACTGAGTGAGAAAAGCCAATTTCAAAAGATTACACATTGTAAAATGGTTACATAACATTCTAGAATATTCTTGAAATCACAAAATTATAATGCTTGCCGGGGATTAGGAATGGGGGTGACAGAACAGGTGTGACTATAAAGGAGTGGCACTAGCCAGCCTCCTGGTGAGGCAATAGGTTTGCATCTTGATTATGGTGGTGGTTCCATGAACTATGGTTCACTGAACTATGTGATACAGTTGCATAAAACTAGACAGACACGCAAATGAACAGATGTAAAACTGCAGAAATCGGAGTACTGTTCTTCATACCAAGGATGATTTCCTGGTTTTGATATTGTGCTATAGGTATTTAACATGTTGCCATTGAGGGACAATGGCTGGCAGATGCACAGAACATCACTGTGTGTGTTTATTGCAACTTTCTCTGAATCTATAGTTATTTTCAAATAAAAGGGATGAAGAAATGGAATCTTGTGCACTGAACTCTCATTCCCTCTAGCAATATATGAGCAATTCAATTTCTCCACATCTTCATCAGTATTTGGTGTTGTCACTATTTTTTTTTTATTGTAGCCATGCTGATAGGTTCATTTCTTCTCTTACTTTTGTAAGGATGAATTTCAATTTCATCCTGTGTACAAGCTTTATTTTAAATCATTGTGGGTTTTTTCTTTCTTTTTTTTTTTTTTTTTTTTTGCTAAAACTTGAAGTGTTCTGGCCCTTTGTTGAATATGTTCACTAAAGTTTCCTAACTGATTTTTTCAAATAACTGAAATGTGGAAAATTTGATTACAAGTTTTCAATACCACTCCAGGACAGGTAGGTTGATCCACAAAGTATTTTTTCAAAGGTTCAAACATTTTTAAAAGCCAGTTCACACACAGGGCAGTGAAAGGAAAGGTATACTGCCATGCTGAAATGTTTTATTGTATGCAACAAAATCTTCATTACAGATTTTAATAGTTAACTTTGGCTGAGTGACTATAAATTGAAATTTCTGAAAATCACAATGTCTGTGTCAATTTGCAGGATGTCATGTCTTGTTTGGGCCCCTGGTGTACCCAAAGCCTGATGGAGAGAGATCAGGTTTTACTTCTGGATCCCACAAATCAGTGGTTGTTTCTAAATCCACGCCGATACCAAAGGCCACTGGGATGACTTCAGCATTTGTCATTAAAGAAGCAGATAGGCACATTATCTGACAAAACTTTCCCAAGAGGCCAACCTTCAGAAAACGTCAGTGCATTCAACTAAAGAGCCAAGTTGACTGGTGAAAAATCCTGCATTAAAAAAAAATTTTTTTTAATGTTTACTCAATTTTAACAGACAGAGACAGAGCATGAGTGGGGGAGGGGTAGAAAGAGAGGAAGACACAGAATCTGAAGCAGGCTTCAGGCTCTGAGCTGTCAGTGCAAAGCCTGACATGGGGCTTGAACCCATGAACTGTGAGATCGTGACCTGAGCAGAAGTTGGACACCCACCCAACTGAGCCACCCAGACGCCCCCCAAATCCTGCATTTTGTGTGCTTACAAATACAATGACTCAAGGGAAGGGAAATGACCTAGTGTCTGTCATCACCTTTATATACTGTTGATAAAATTGGAACATTTGAATATTTGGAACATTGCCTGCCTGGTTAACTGAATATGGCAGCCATGCTCACTTCCCCTCAATCTCATTAGTGAGGTTGATGAGGGAACATGATGTATTCATGAGGCTGACGCAAAGTGCACCTTTCCAACTAAGAAGGTTAAATTTGCCACAGAAACTGCCCCAGCCCAGGCAGCCAAACATATGCAAAAAGAACTTTGTATTCTCTCCCTCCCCACTGGAACCTGACAGGATCAACATTCAGTGTCACCAGCCTCCACCGAGATGACTATGAAGCAGCTAAGGACTCTTCTGGGAGGGAATTGGAGGAATTTTAAGGTGTCTATCAATGGAGAACAGCTTGATGCAGTTCTAACCTTGATACTAGTGAGGTTGGAAGAACCATCCTTATCATTTGAAAGATGATGGACATCAACTAGCAGTCATGGAACCCACATAAAACTACCTTCTGAAAACCCCAGACCACCTGAGAAGGGAACGGTATGTGGGACTGTTGGAGGATGTTTTTTCTTATAGTTAAAAAAAAAAGCAGGTTAAAAACTCCAGGTCGGTTCAGCTATGATGCTGGTGGGGAAGTCCCTGCTATCAAAATTCACAACTGAAAAAAAAAAAAACAGGGTACTTAAGTAGATGCAAAGAAGAATGGGTAAATTATACAAAAGTCCCCTCACTTAGTTCTCAAGAACTTCAAGGATGAAGAATTAGCTCATGCAATATTGAAGCCAAGGTCATGGAATAACTTTGGCTGCAATAGTCTGTACTGTGCTAACAAGATCATAATACAGCTTCATAATTAGTATCTCTTCCATGAATAAATATTTGTCTGCCCTTTTCACGTTAGTCCAGAGTTAGGCAGTGCTTGGTACCACCAGTAAATAGCCCTGTTGGAAACATGCCATTACTCTCTGAATCAGCAGCAAGCTCTATAATTTCTCTTTTAAGCCTGCCCTGGAACCACCCCCCACCCATATGAGATGGTTTAACAAGACTCCAGTGAGCACTAATGCAGAAATTGACATAGTCCAAGAAATGGCAGATTAATGAGGGTTTGATTCAACTACACACTTTCCACACCTAGAAGAAAACTCCCTTGGTTTAAGATCTATGAAGTTCAATGTAGACTAATTAGTGAATATGTTATTTTTAAGAAAAAGAGAGCATTTTCCCCAGACTGGTTTTCTCTGACCCTCTGCAAGTCAGGTACTCCACTTCTCTCCACCAGGACATTTGTCTTGCTGGGCCCAGATCCCTTGGCTGGGTTCCTGTTCCAAGTCAAGACCATTTCTGGCTTCAAGATTTACTTTCAGAAATGCTCTCTTTAATGCCAGCCAGTGTCTTCAATGATTCTTATTTCTGGTTAGTAGTCCTTTATTTCCTTTCTTTTAGCTATGATGGAGAGTCTAGAAATCTTCTTTCCCCCAAGGTGACTTCTTATGCTTTGGGTACAAGTTACCCTAGCCCAGTAAATTTCTTGAAAAACTTGAGCCTCAGCTAGAACCCATTTCCATTCTGGTGCATACCTGCCCAGGAGTCCTAAAACGGACAGACTCCCCTGCAAAAGTATCTTATTTGTGAAGTCTCACTAAGCCAGCACAAATTTCTTCTGTTAAATATCCACCTGAGTGCTTACACATTTTGTGTGTGTGTTCTGGATTCTAGTGCTATTGTTGTTAGCATTTTGGCTCAGGTTGGAAGGTTGGCCCCTGACCCATACTGCCCATGTTGGCATTTAGCTTAACATACTATTTCTATATTCCAGCCAGAGCTTCAAGCATCACTTTCTCCTACCTTGTCCAGTCTGCCTATAAGAGTCTAGATAGTTAAAGTTTCTGCGTGTGTGTTTGTATATGTATGTATAAATATCTAAGCTCTCTTGTGTTTCTATTCACTATTACCTATCTCCTCTATTCCTAGTATTTCCGTAGAAAGATTCCCAGGGACTTGTATGAGCCAGTGTCTGCTTTCAGTAGTCCATTAAAAAAAAAAAAAAAAAAAAAAAAGGAAATACCGAAGATCTCCTACATGGCTATATTAGTTGGAAAGAAACAGAAGCATAATTGATTAGAAGGCCTGATATGGCCACTTTGTTTATTTGGGGCAAATGGGGAAGAAGGGGCTCCTTCCCCCAAATCTGTAAGGGGTAATGGGTGTCTCCTATGAACCTAGTTCTTGGTCCTCTGTACCACATTCCTCATTTCTAATCCTTTTGCGGGGTTCCTTCTGGTTTTCCATCTAAAAACATTATCGACAGAGCTGCTGAACAGCACAGGGTTATGATAATGACGACATTAAGAAGGAAAGATAGTTATCATGGGATTGACCACAAGTAAAGCTTGAGCCTTGGGGAAGATAAATTATACCCTTTGAAATGGGTATTCTTAATCATTTTTGAAAAAGTATCCCAGGGCTGGGGGCGCCTGGGTGGCTCAGTCAGTTAAATGTCCAACTTCAGCTCAGGTCATGATCTCGCAGTTTAAGCCCCACATCAGTTTGTGCTGACAGCTTAGAGCCTGTTTTGGATTCTGTATCTCTCTCTCTCTCTCTCTCTCTCTCTCTCTCTTTCTCTCTCTCTCTCTGCCCTTCCCTCACTTGTACGCACGCTCTCTCGCTCTCTCTCTCAAAAATAAATAAACATTAAAAAAAAAAAAAGAAGGGAAAAGCATCCCAGGATGAATTATCATCTGGGATTTTCTTTAAAAAGATCCAGTAAGGGATAACAGAAACTTTCTACTTTTATGTATGATTAAGAGTTTCATAATAAAAATGTTTTAAATCTCCCCAGGAGATATCACCTGGAAGGAGTTTTGTTAAGTGGGTTTTGGATAATACAGGGACAGCCAACATCCCAGGAAGGAGAGTAGGACTTCTTCTCAGAGGAAAGTATTGATTTAACATGTAGATTTTGAACGACATGTTATAACCTTCTTGGCTATCGCCTGTATGCTCCAGAGGAGTATACTAATGACAGACATTGGGAAAATTGATATAAGAATACTACGATACTGTTGCATGTGCTTTGGGTTAGGTATATACTTGCTTATATATGCATGGGGTGTTTCTGGAAGGATTTCACTAAAAATTTGGTGATATTTGCTTCTAGACAGGGGAGCCAGGCATCTTGAAGAAAGAGATGGAGAAGTTTCATTAGTAAATAAATGAGACTTAAGTAACCAAACAAATAAAGAAAACTATGTTATCACTGGAGGATTAGAGTTGTCACTACCTCTGACACTTCCCCATGTGAAAGGGACCTGATCAGTCAGCAGATTCATCCCAGATTGTGCACCTAGCCCCATTGTTTAGCAGCTGAGTGAGCATCCAGACTCCACTGATGAATTAGTACATGGGGTCAGAGCTAAGATAACACCATCTAAACAGCTTATCCCCAGCCTTAGGACCATCAAGGGCACTATGGTTTTGCTTACATCCTTAAAATGCAGCAGGAATATGTCCACAGCACGTTAGAAAGTACAAGCTTATCAAAGCTTATAACCCGCCATCAGGCTTCTTAGAACAATGACTTATGGGTGATGTAGAAGATATACAAGCTGTACCAAATGGGCTCAGAACAAAGGTATCCCTGCAGTAATGGCACATACAAGGCTACAGCTTAGATGATGTCGCTCCTGAAATGAGGATGGCTACTGCACTTGTTTGCGGATTCACTAGTAAGCTATTGTTACACCTCAAAAATGTGAATTCTTCTGTAGTAGCTGGACATGTATGGCATCTGTTAGAGAGCTCATGATGTTACCACACAAAAACAACGTTTCTCTAAGAGGACAAGCAAGCACAGTTATTGCTAGTTGTTGCCACAACATCCTTGTTTCAGATGAAAACAGATGAACTGAAAGGCAGGAGTGTCTGCTTAAGATTTTTGGCCTTGAGACATGCATGTTGAAGTTCGTCATCCCAGATTTGGGAGTATTTTAAATACTGATATGTGGATAGAACATTTAGAACTGCAGCTGAGGTTGGATCAACTGTATACCGACTGAGCATTTGGGTTAAACAAACCCATTATCTTTTGCAAAATGAAATAACCGCGAGACGCATTTACCTTTTGAGAGGAGGGAGCTGGAATCCACTGCCTTTTGTGAATGAACTTTGAAAGGCGCCATAATTGAAGAAAATATAATGCAAATTTCCAGACATGCTTAAGATTCATGCTTATGTCTCTGCTGAAGCATTACTAAAAGTATTTAGGCTGTCAGATTGAATCAGAGAAGTAGAGTTAAGTTCTAGTTAGAATATCAACTTCAGTCCTTCCAGGTCGCTGTCCAAAGACTGGAGCTATATCCTGTATTCCCTCGTTCGATTTGGTCAGTTTTCAATTCTGCTCACTTCTCTGTGGACTATTCTTGAGGACATGAGGATTCTCAGATGTGTAACAAAATGTGCCACGATGCATTAAATTGTATGATGAAGTTTGTCATGGACGACCTCTAAACCAAAGCATTCTGGGCTGTTGAGAATCAGCAAAGACTGAAAGCCTGACATCAACACACACTTGACAAGGGAAGAAACTTGGCAGTATCTATCACAATGACAAACATACAAATGGAGTCCTGCTTCTGAGAATTTCCCCTAAAGATATATATGTTCCAAGGTGATGTATGTAAGAGGCAATTAATCACGGTATTGTTTATCATAGCAAAAATTTTAAAACAATGCCTTGTGTAGGGTACTGGTTAAATTGGGTACATCCATACAATGGAATACTATATAGTCATGAGTGGAGGAATTCCTTTAGGATCTTTGAAATGTTGAAGCTACGTTAAGTAAAAAAAAAAAAAAAAAATGTTAATACTCTGTTAGGGGGGCCTGGGAGGCATAGTCAGTTAAGCATCTGACTTTGGCTCAGGTTATGATCTCATGGCTCATGAGTTCGAGCCCCGTGTTGGGCTCTGTGCTGACAACTCAGAACCTGGAACCTGATTCAGATTCTGTGTCTCCCTCTCTCTCTCTCTGCCTCTCTGCTCTCTCTATCCCTCTCTCTCTCAAAAATAAGTGAACATTAAAAAAAATAGGTTATATATTTTCTTTCACTTTTCCACACTATGCAAAACATACTGGTGTTCATTTGTTTGTAATTTTTTAAAGTTTATTTATTTATTTTGAGAGAAAGAGAGAAAGACAGAGGGAGAGAGAGAATGCCAAGCAGGCTCTGCACTGGCAGCACAGAGCCCTATGCAGGGCCTGAAACTACAACCCCAGGATCAAGACTGGAGCTGAGATCAAGGGCCAGATGCTCAACCAACTGAGCCAGCAGGTGCCCCCAAAACATACTGTTAATGCTAGAGTCCTCTGGGGCAAAAAACCGAATGTCAGGAAGATATTTCCCTGGACGCTTTAAATTTTTCAGTCATGGGTTATCCATTCAAAATTTTTAATTTTTAACTATGAACATTTCATTCCAAAGGAAATATTTTAGGGGGCCTTTGGAATGACTGCAGACTAGTGCCCAATATATAGTCAGCATACTTTTTTATGGAATGATAACTTCCCGGATATGCAATTGAACAGGAACTTGGAATTTCTGCTGATAGCATTGTGGCTATTATAGCCTTTTTTTCCTACTCGAAAGTTAACAAAGGAATTGTAGAACTTTGGTTTTTAACTAACCACCCCCTCTGCCCCTCTGACTTTTGTGATTATTCAGAAGACTGCTGAGCAGTAAATGTTGGGTGTAGGAGAAGCGCTGTGTCCTTGGGCTCCCTAGGATTAAATGGGGGTGCCAGGAGCACTAAGCAATCGCCTGGGGCTATTTTACTTCTGCCCACCCAGCTCCAGGCTTTGTACTAAAAGCATTTTTCCTCTCAATTTTCTCTGCTCTCCATTGACTCTAAAACTACAAAAAAAAAAAAAAGAAAATGAAAAAGAAAAGAAAAAAGAAAGAAAGAAAGAAAGAAAGGAAAAAAGGAAAGAAAGAAAGGAAAAAAAAGAAAAGCTACATATTTTTGAGGCAAAAATCACTGAGCACAATTTTATCAGTTAGAAAGTCTTACTGATGAGTTATTTGGTGCTATTGAGTGAAATGATAGGAAGTAAATTTGGGAATAAGTGATTTTCATGATTTATCAAATGAAAGCTATATATAAACAAAACTCTTTAAAAATGGATAGCTCTTGGTTTAGCATTGTGCCATATTTCCTTAAGAAATAAATACGGGGGCACCTGGGTGGCTCAGTTAAGCATCTGACTTTGGCTCAGGTCATGCTCTCGCAGTTCGTGAGTTCAAGCCCCGCTTCAGGCTCTGTGCTGACAGCTCGGAGCCTGGAGCCTGCTTCAGATTCTGTGTCTCCCTCCCTCTCTGCCCCTCCCCCTTCACTGTCTGTCTGTCTCTCTCTCGAAAATACATAAACATTAAAAAAATATTTAAGAAATAAATACAGAGTGTTTGCTCTCTGGCAGGGACGGAAGAGGGGGCTGAAAAGGTCCACGCTTGCTCTAAGCCAGTGAAGCCTGCATATGCTAATGAACATGGTTCTTATGCTTAGGGCCCTGTCCTGCCTCCTTCACATGCATGGTTGAGACCAAATGAGCGTGGTATGTGTGAACGTTCCTCATAAACTCTAGAGTGTGTTTTATGTCGAAGTGCTGGTCCTTACACTGCTGAATTTGCCCAGGCTCAGGATTTTGAGGCCAAACATGTGCAGATAAGCTGAAAATGCTGTAAGAGAATTGATGCCTCATAGTTGTGATATTTGCAAGTCACATACTAGATGTTTCTGGAAAAACTCTTAAGATGCTGGTCTTTTAGCCCTATTCTTGGGAGTTGGAGTTTCCTTACTGAGCCTTGCAAATGCCTTGCTTCAGACTGGCTTCAGCTGCTTCGGGGCATCAGTACTTTGCAGGTTTTAAGTTTGGTTCTCCAGGCTCTGTGCAAGCCCATTCCCTGAGCTGCAAATCAAGTCTTAAGCTTCTCGTGAGGTGAGGAGGTGGAGAACTTGAATACTGGTCACTGAGATGAGTCTAACTTGTAATGAGGTTGCTGACGGGAGTCAATGTGCTGGACAAAAAGGACCAAGTCGTCCAGGGATACTTAGGCGTAGATGGTGATGGAACAGCCCAGTTTTAGCAGCCAATAAAGCCGATCGTACATGTGCCCCTCTTTCGCCTGCGAGGGAGCTCCGTGCTAGGCTCCGAGGGTTGGAGGAGGGCTGACCACAGGACTCCAGTGTGGAGACAAGCTTTGAGGTATAGCAGAAAAGAAAGCCCTAGACTGAATTAGGATATGAAAGACTTATCTTGGCATATAATTAGCTTGACTTTAAGAAGCGATTTTAGTAGAAATATACAACAAATGGCCCTTCCTCTTGGTCAAATGCAGCACAAGGAGAGAATCAGCTTCGGGGGAATAATGATTCCAAAGGTCAACCTTTGTGAGTCCACTACGAATTCCTTTTTCCCCCGTCCCCCTCCCCCCAAACCACTCAGGCATGGTCAGAATGCTTGCAGTAGTCGAGGGTGGTGGGGGGGAAATCTTTGTTTATACTGTCCCCAAAGCTCATAACAGTTTCCTCATGTGATCGGCCTTGGCCTTGGTCACTTACCCATTAACTATTAACTCTTGACTACCAGTTAACTATTAACTCTACCCCAGTGACTTAGTACACGTAGGAGGACTCACGTGCACTCATACCTGTGCAAACACTGCGTTACCCTGCATACATGTAAATGGTTCAAGGGTGGCTGTTAAGAATAAATGAGATTACCTTGCAGGAGCCTGCCACTTTCAGTATTCCATCCTTAGAGCAATTAGGGACCCGATAAGAAGATTGATTACAGAAGTAATTGGGTTTTGATCTGCACCTGGTGTTCCTGGTCTCTTGTCTGCCTCAGCCCCATCTCCGGTCTGTAGCTTTGACACTCACTTTGGGCTCCCGGTATCTGCTCTCCAGCCAGCAACATCGGCTTTTCTTCACCTTCCAAACACCCAGCTGAGACGCCAGACCTGACCATGTGAACTCTGGCTGGAGATCTGGAATGTCTCTAGGAGAAGGGCTTACGGATGCCACCTCATCCAGGCCTGATGCTACCAAGACATCTTTCTTCGCCACCACCTTTCTAGCCTCAACTTCCCAGATAGTAAAGCAGAGACCAAAGAGGGAAAGGAAAGACATTAACTTTGTGAGCTAAGGACAAAATGATGGCTTCATTGGTACCTTGGTGCAGAGTTCTAATTTATTAAGGGGAAGGAACAGCTGTGGATATTAAGACTTGAGAAAATGTTTTGTGGGACCTGACACTCTCTAGGACATTGAAGCAGCAATGGGGTGGAGACGGGAACCTGGCCAGAGGTACAGCAAGGCTTGGCATGATGCATCTGTTGGCTGAGATATGGACAAGGTGATTTTTAAGCCCTTTATTTTGAAATAATCATAGATAGGAAGTTGCAAAGAGGGTACAGAGTAACATGTACCCTTCCCCTGGTTTCCCCTAATGGTTACATCTTATAAAACATGGTGTCAAAACCAGGAAGCATATCAGTACAATGTGGGTGTAATTTTATGCCATTTTCTCATGTGTGTAGATTTGTGTCACCATCACCTTAGTCAAGATACAGAACTATCCCATTGCCACAAAGATGTCCCCCATGCTGCCCACTGATAGTCACACCCCCCTCACCATTACTGCATCCCTAACCCTTGGCAATCACAAACTTGTTCTCCATCTCTATAATTTTGTCATTCTGAAAATGTTATGCAAATGAAGTCATATAGTATATGACCTTTTAAGCTTAGCTTTTTATATATCGGTGAATTCTACTTGCCGATAAATTAAGAATTTGCATCTGTATTCATGAAGGATTCTGATCTCTAGTTTTCTTTTTTTGTACTGTCTTTGTCTGATATTATTATCAGGTAATATAGTCTTCTTAAATGAATTGAGAAGTGTTCCCTCCTTCTCTGTTTCCTGGAAGAGATTCTGTAGAGTTGATATTAAATCTTTAAATGTTTGGGGGCACCTCAGCATCTGGCTTTTGACTTTGGTTCAGGTCATGATTTCAGGGTAGTGAGATCGAGCCCTTGTCAGGCTCTGCACTAATTGTGGAGCCTGCTTGGGATTCTCTCTCCCCCCTCCCCCATCCTCTCTGCCCTTCTAACATTCTCTTTCTCCCTCTCTCTAAAAATAAATTATATATATATATATATATATTTATTTATTTATATATATATATAAATTATATACATATATATTTATATATGTGTGTATATATGTATATATATACATATATATACATAATTTATACATAATTTATATTTTCTTCACCTTCCAAACACCCAGCTGAGATGCCAGACCCAACCATGTGAACTCAACCATGTAATATATCTCTCTCTATATATATATCTAGATATATATCTAGATATAGATAGATATAGATATAGATATAGATATAGATATAGATATAGATATAGATACAGATATCTTTAAATGTCAAATAAAACTATCTGGACCTGGAGAGTTCTTTCTCAGGAGTTTTTAACTTACAAAATCTATTTCCTTTATGGCGACAGGGCTATTCAAATTATCTCTTTTAAATTGAGTAAGTTGTGGTAGTTTGTGCTCTGTAAGGAATTGGTCCATTTCACCTGAGTTGTTAAGTTTGCATGTGTGAGCTGTTCAAAGTATTCTCATATTAACCCCTGATGTCTGCAGGGTCTGCAGTGATATCTGCTGCTCCATTCTTGGTGCAGGTAACTTGAGTCTTCTTTTTCCCTTTGTTAGTGTTGCTAGAGGTTTGTCAATCGCATTAATCTTTACAAAAAAAAAAAAAAACCAGCTTTTTTATTGGTTTCCTCTGTTGATTTTCTGTTTCCAATTTCAAAGATTTTTTCTGTTCTTTTCTTTATTATTTCCTTCATCCTGCCTGTGATGATTTTGCTCTTTGTTTCCCTACGTTTTTTAAAGTGGGAGCTTAGGGGCGCCTGGGTGGCGCAGTCGGTTAAGCGTCCGACTTCAGCCAGGTCATGATCTCGCACTCCGTGAGTTCGAGCCCCGCGTCAGGCTCTGGGCTGATGGCTCGGAGCCTGGAGCCTGTTTCCGATTCTGTGTCTCCCTCTCTCTCTGCCCCTTCCCCCGTTCATGCTCTGTCTCTCTCTGTCCCAAAAATAAATTAAAAACGTTGAAAAAAAATAAAAATAAAAAATAAATAAATAAAGTGGGAGCTTAGATGATTGATTTAAGACTTTTCTTCTTTTATAAGGTAAAGTTTAAGTTCTATAAATTTCCTTTTCAGCACTGCTTGTGTGTGTGAGAGTGTGTGTGTGTGACTGTGTGTGAGTGTGTATACTGTATGTTCTTTTTTTCTTTTTGCCTTGAGACTTCTTCTTTTGAACCGTGGATTATTTTTTAGGCATGTTTGTTTAGTTTACAAGTGTTAAGAGACTTTCAGTTTATCTTCTTGTTTCGATTGTTAGTTTAATCCCGTTGTGGTTGGAGAACACAATCTGGATGATATCAATTTTTAAAAATGTGTGGAGGTCACTTTTGTGCCCTAGCATGTAGTGTATCTTGGTGTGCATTCCATGGGCACTTAAAAATGTGTATTCTGCTGGGGCGCCTGGGTGGCTCAGTTAGTTAAGTGTCTAACTTCAGCTCAGGTCATGATCTCGCAGTTCTTGAGTTCAAGCCTTACATCGGGCTCTTTGCTGACAGCTCAGAGCCTGGAGCCTGCTTTGCATTCTGTGTCTCCCTCTCTCTCTCTGCCCCTCCCCCACTCACTCTGTCTCTCTCTCTCTCTCTCTCTCTCTCTCTCTCTCTCTCAAAAATAAAAACAAACATTAAAAAAATGTATATGCTGCTGTTGTTGAGTAAAGTGTTCTGTCAATGTCTACCCCTGTTGATTGACAGCGTTGTTGAGTTTTTCCATATCCTTGCTGGTCTGCTGGTATGATTTCTTGTCTGGTTGTTCAGTCAGCTGGGGGGAGCAGAAATTATCAACAGTAATTGTGCCTTTGTCGATTTCTCCTTTCAGTTCTATCTGTTTTTCACACATTTTCCAGTTCTGTTCTTTGGACTTGCACACAGGATTGCAATGTCTTCTTGATAGGTTGACCCTTTTATCATCATGCAACGTCCTTGGTAAATTGCTTTACCTGAAGTCTACTTATTCTGATATTAAAAGAGCTACCTTGCTTTTATTTGATTAATGTTTGCACGGCATATCTTTTTTCATCCTTTTACTTTCAGCCTACCTGTATTATTATTTTTGAAGTGAGTTTCTTATAGATAGCATATAGTTGGGTCACATATTTTTATCTACTTGACCAATCTCTTTCTTAATTGATACATTTAGAATATCTACATTTAATGAAATTATTGATATCTTCAGGCTTAAGTCTACCATTTTATTTTTTGTTTTCTGTTTCTCTGTTTTCTTTTTCCTGCCTTCTTGAGAGGTACTTTAACATTTTTAAGAATTCATTTTATCTATAGTGTCTTTTAATGTATCTTTGTATATTTTTTATTGATTGCCCTAGGTATTACATAATATAAACATAACATCACAATCTCCTGATGTCATCATCTTATCCATTTGAGCAAAGTTTAGAAATTCTACTTCTCCTTATCTTCTCCTGTATATAATTTTCCTAAATGTTTCCTGTACATATATTGAGACTCTCATCAAACAGTGTTATATTTTTTGTTTCCACCATTAAATGTAACATAGAAAACCAAGAGGAGAAGACAAGTGTATTTACCCTAGTTTTACTCTTTCCTTTATTCTTTCCCCCCGCCTTCCTGAGGTTCCAACATTTCTTCTCTTTTAGGGTAGGTCTGATGAAAGTAAGTTTCCTTCATCTTTCTCCATTTAAAAGGGCCTTGATTCCGCCTTCACTCCTGGATATGTTTACTGGATGTGGACTTCTGGGTTGACAGCACTTTCTCAGCACTTGTGCCTTCCTTATAGCCTCTTGTGAGAAATCTGTTGTCATTCAAATTGTTTTTATTCTGTAGGTAAGATACCATGTATCTCTTGATGCTCTCAAGATTTCTTCTTTGCAGGTTTTCGGAAGTTTGATTATGATGTGTCTTGGTAAGGATTCTCTAGGCTTATCCTGTTTGGGGCCACTCAGTTTCCTGAATCTGTATGTTTATTATTTATTTATTTATTTATTTACCAAATTGAGGGATTTTTTCAGCCATTATTTCTTCAAAAACTTTTCCATTGCACCCTCTTTCTCCTCTCCTGGGATGTTAGACGTTTGTTATACACCCAGAGGTCTCTGAGGTTCTATTCATTCTTTTTCAGTTTATTTTCTTCTCTTTTGCTCAGATTGGGTCATTTCTATTGTTCTGCCTGCAAATTCATTGATCATTTTCTCTGTCTCCTCCATCCTGTTATTTATTGAGTTCATCCAATGAGTTCTTAATTACAGTTGTATTGAGTTTTCCACTTGGTCCTTCTTTATATCTTCCATTTCTCTGTTTTTCATTAGTTTCAGACACATCTCTAATTGCTCATTGAATTATTTCTGTGGTGACTGTGTCATCTCAGCGTGGTTGTGTGCTGAGTGTCTTTCCTCACTCAAATTGAAATTTTCCTGGTTCTTGACATGATGAGTGATTTTCTTTATTAAACTTTGGAATTTAGGCTACTATGAAACTCTGGATCTGATTTAAATCTCCTGTTTTAGCAAACCTCTTTGACATCATGCTAGTGGGTAAAGGAGGGCACTGTCTCATTATTACTACTCAACTTTCATTGACATGGGGAGGGAAGACAGAAGAGAGCTCCTTCCTTGTTAGTGTTAAGTAGAGCTGGGAGTTCAGCCTCCCTCTTAGGCCTCCCAGTAGATGCCATCCATCCTGGCTGCGAGAGGAAGGGAAGCCTCATCACTACTCTCCATGTGGCCTACACCATCACCATGGGATGGACGTACTCTTTACTGCCTGGGTGGGAAAGCAAATCCTAGTTCCCCACTTGGCCTCCTCTGACACCATCCAGTAGAGATATTGAAGCCCATTATTACTGTGGGGGAGAAGAAAAATCTAACCTGCTCACCCAGCCTCTGCCATGGAGTAGGGCTGCAGTTTTTCTGTTGTGTTTGGCTAAAGTTGGGTACTTAATATTTAAAAGTTTGCTGTCTTGCTGATCTTCCTCTTTCCTGGTTCTTTAGCTAGCAAGAGCAAGCTTTTCTTGGGGCTTTTTGTTGTCTATGCTCATTGGCACTTCCACATTGATGGCTTGTCCCAGTCCAAGTGTGGGATTTAGAGGGCAAAAAGAAAACCCAGGGAACTCACCGCCATGTTGTTTCTCTGGCCCTGTGTTCCCTACTGGGCTGGCTATAGGCTCTCTTCCTTTCAGAAACTTCTTATGTATGTTTTATAGGTAAAGCCAGGCTTTTGGTTGTACTTACTGGGAGGAAGAGAGAAGAATATGTCTACTCCAACTTGTCCAGAAGTGGAAATGACTTAAGTGAATTTTAATTGCTCTTTGCACTTTACAGTAATTAGCTTAAGAGTTTTACCTCCACTCTCTTGCTTAGAATAAAGGTTAAATTTATCCTTAAATAATATGAACCTCTTATAGGAGGCTTAACTTTTGGGAAGGGGAGGAAACAGAGATGAAGCCATCAGAAAGCTATCAAAGAGAACAGCAAACGGCAGCAAGTGGACTAAATAGATGTGTAGACTTGTGTTGACACCTGCCATTTCTTTCCACAGTGAGCTAAGTTAATCTTTTTGATCAGTACCTGATCATTCTTCCATATTCTGTACCCCGCTGCCTTATGAAATAAGAAAGAGTACTAGGTCCGGAGTCAGGAGACATAAGTTACGTTTGACATATGACCTTGAACAAGTGATCTAACCTTCTTCAGCTGTTTTATTCATCCTTAAAATGTTCTTATTGGTGCATTAGTTCCTAAGTTCTTTTGCTTGGTAATTACTCTTCAAAGACAGCTTCCCCACCACCTCCGTACATGCAGATGAATGCTATCGCAAGCAACTACTCACCATCTACTTTGTCCTACAGAAGTCTTTAAGGAGAACTTGGCAAGTTGCTTCTTTGAGACATTTAAAACCTCACTCATCAGTTTTTGGAAATCTTGCTCATTTACATTGTCACAGCTCACGAGCCCTGGGATTTAAACCTCGGAAAGGGTAAGGCTTGTCAGCAGAATTTGTGTGTTAATTTGTAAAGAGATGAAGGATATTAAAACTTTATACTTTGCAGAAGAGTGGTAGAGAGACCACAGACAAGGATCCCAGAAGGGTAGGAGAGGGAAAGCCACAGACAAATGTCAAAACTCTTGAGGCCCTGGTTTTTCTCCTGTCCCCTTAGGGTCTCCTGTCCTACCGGGATAAGAGGGACACGAATCTGAGGGAAAGAGAAAATCATAGCTAAGAGAGGCAAGCTCAGAAGGACTAGGCACAAGAACAGGATCTGAATGTAAACAGAGACAACCTTGATTTATGAAATGTCAAAGAGATATCTACCCTCAAGGTACAACTGCACTCCATGAAAGCTTTTCCCATATTTTTCATCTTTGTCCTTTATCACTTAAGCTATCAGAGATGATACCATTGGTTAAAATATTTCCAGGAAATGCTTGTTCAAACATAAATCTCTCTATGTACAGTGACTGGACAAATTGTTCAGATCTGCTAGGAGGAATTAGCTTTTTCAAATTATTTATGCTTCCCACCCACTTATAGAAAAATAATAACAGCCAATAGATGGTTTTTTTCTCCCCCCAACTCAAGCAGTCATTGAGAATCCCTGCATGTGATGAGAATTATGTTTGATGTGCTTTTTAAATATACAAGCCGGATGGAGGCAGAAGAGAAGAGTCATTACAGGATGGGCCACATGAAATACAAGATCCATGAGAGATGTTTCGGTAATTGAAATATTGGAACACTACCTCTGGAGGGCTCTTCTGGCTGGAAAAGAAAGACGGAATGGAGCTCACAGAGAGATATGGGAAAGGACTGGCTAGTCCCAGATCTTTTGTTTCTACCAAAATTTCACAAAATTCTTTCCAGGAAACATTTTGATGTTGTCCTGGGTCACACAGGAAGCTTTGTAGCCCAAAGGATTATACTATCTATAGAATGGGCAGTATTTTGAGTATTTTAGTAACATCTTTGCAAGTGCAAATGAACATGTTCTATTCTCCTGGAGCATCTTGAGAGAGAACTGAAGTCTGACCAGGAGGGTCATTTACATGGATCATTCTCTTGTTCCTTCTCATTTCCTTTCAGCTTTCCTTCTTTTCCCAACTGAAGGCCCACACTGTCAGACTTGGTCAGGAATACAGGACAAGAGTAAGCCCACAAGCCCCATGGGAAATGGCAAATGGGAAGGGAGACCTGCACCATATATATATATATATATATATATATATATATATATACACACACACACACAACATATATATATATATATATACACACACACACACACACAACATTTAATTGCCACATATACACAGTTCTATGTGTATAAAGCAACATTTAATGGCTACATATACACAGCTCTAAGTGTGTAAAGTCCTTGGAGTCCATAAGTCCTAAGATCATAAAAGAAGAGACCACAAAGAAATAGTGGATGATAACATGTGACTGTATGGTGTCATTTTTCAGAAAAGAGGAGTGACTAACAGACCAAATGAAGCAGGGTGAATTTGTTGGACTTTACCATTAGGAGATTAGTGGTAACCATAGCAAGAAGAGTTTCCATGAAGTTATGAGGGATCCAGAGCTTGATTAGACTGAAATATGACAGATTGAAGACATGAGCAGAGGCTGAGATGTGAAGGCCAAGTTTGAGAATAAAAATGTCTGTAGCCTTAGGGAGAGGCCCAAGGGAGGTTTTGGTGGGATTCATGAGAAAAATTTGCCAAGTTCACATGCTGAGGAGGGGAACATTTAATAGGGTGTTCTTCCCCCTGTTATCTTTAAAAAAAAGTGGGGGGATACCTGGATGGCTCAGTCAGTTGAGCATTTGACTCTTGACTTCAGCTCAGGTTGTGATTTCACAGCGGTGAAATCGAGCCCCATCTAGAGCTCTGTTCTGAGTGTGGAGCCTGCTTGGGATTCTCTCTCTCTGCCCCTTCCACACTCTCAAAAATAAAATAAAATAAAATAAAATAAAATAAAATAAAATAAGATACAATACAATACAATAAGATGGTATTGAAGCCATCAAGGAAACATGATTAATGGAGCAAGTTTCTAGAGGAGAAACAAGAAAGGGCACAGGTAAGGGCCTGGTCTCAAGTACAAAAGGAATGAGGAGGAAGTGTACTGAGCATGATGGAGGCATGAAAAGAAAGCTGACCGCCCTGTTCCCCTGGCACCTCTATGAGAGCACAGTCCACACACGAGGCTTGGAGGGCACTGGGGGGTTTGGGGCAGCACTTCCATGAAAGTATAGAAAGGAGGAGACTGACAACAGAATGAGGGTTTGGGAAAGCAGGTGGGGGGTGGATGGGTCCATTATAAGAGAAAACGAGGTAAGAAGCATCTGTGAGATGGGGCACTTGGATGGCTCAGTCGGTTAAGCATCCAACTCTTGGTTTCAGCTCAGATCATGATCTCACAGTTTGTGAATTTGAGCCCTGTGTCAGACTCTGTGCTTGACAGCAAGGAGCCTGCTTGGGATTCTCTTTCTCTCCCTCTCTTCCCGCCCCTCCCCCCCTGCTCATACTCTAAATAAATAAATTAATTAATAAACAAAGTTAAAAATTGTTTTTAAAAAAGAAGCTATCTATGAGGAAAAAAAGCATGTAATAAAGGGATGAACTGCTACATTTTTGTGTGGAAACTGATGTTTATAAAAATAAAATCAGAAGTCACCGACCTACAAAGTCAACTGTGGTAGGAGTCCCTCTGGTGACAGAACCTCTAAGGTAGTGATTACCATGGACATGATAAGGTGGTAGTTTATCTCACAGAATTAAACACAGATATCTTGGGTACATGAAGCAACAGAGACGGGTCTGATCCCTCAGTGGAGAGACATCTTGAGACGTGTGAAATGCTGAAGGCCCTGGTCTGGTCCCGGCAGTAAACAGAAGCACTAGATATTAAAGTAGGTCCTGGAAAGGTGAGGGGAAGGTCAGGGAAGTTTGGAGGAGGAGGACCCAAGGGGAGACTGCATGGCAAAGAGATACAGTAGCTTTGGAGGGCAGCTTTCAGACCTAAGTGTGGAGGCTGGGGAGGCACACGAGAACATCCTGTCCTCTGTCGAGGGTAATTGTAGGAGACAGGGTGTTGTAGTCCAGGGGGCCTCATCATTCTTAAGTCCCACATCTCCTGTGCTTCCTCATGGTCAGCTATTTCTACTCCCTGCTCAGCTTCGGGCTTGCTGGTTTCTGCCTACATGCCTCCAATGTGGTCTGTGAGGTTCTCAAAGGGTCCCCTTGCTAATGGCTCCCTTCCTGTAGTGATCACGCCCATATGACCTGGACTTGGTAGATAATCTTACCATCTCCTAACCTGATTTGTCCCTGTGGTCACCAGGGCCACTTAGCAAACCTTCTCTTTTTCCTTTCCAGCCTTCCCAGAAGGATGCCACTCCATGCTCCCCAAGTCACCATATGCTAGATGACAGCTTGCACTTATGTTGTCTCCAAAACATGGCTTCTAAGTCGGATTTGGCTACTTAGCAGCTGCGTGATCTAGGTAAGTTACTTAACTCACTGATCATCTGGGAGAAAGGACAGAGGGGCCTCAGCACTATCCCGCACACACGGGCCACTATCCCATGGAGACCATTTTCATTCTGCTCTTCCCGCCAAATGCTTTTCTGTCAATTTTTATGGATGCAAGAGAAGTCTTTTTTTGCTTTTATTTGTTTATTTTTGTAAGCCTTAAAAAATCTACATCTATCTTCTACTTGAACTTCCACACTTAAAAAACAAAAAGAGGAAAACAAGAATAAACAAATAAATCTGTAAGGCAGTTTAAAAAAACAAAAAGAAAAAAAGAAAAAAGAAAAAGAAAAAAAGAAAAAGAAAAAAAGAAAAAAAAGAGAAAAAGAAAAAAAAGAGAAAAAGAAAAAAATAATAAAAAAATAAAAAAAACAAAAAGTGTGTCATGGAGTATGTGACACTCATAGTAAGTGCCCAGCCAGTGTTAGCTGCCCTTATGACAAATGTGCCTTTTGTCAGAGTCCAACTCCAGCAGAGTCAGGAGAAACTGACAGTGAACTGGAGTCCCAATCATCATTACCAAGCTACCAAGTTAGCCACCTTTATGCTTTTGCCAGATGGACCCCTTGTCTGTATCCACTGCTTGCACTTCAGACCTTTGCCAGAGTCCTCAGACTCAAATGTTCTCTCTAGAGCTGCAGGAAACTCGGTGGCCATCACTGAGAGAGGGGAAAGGGGTGCTCCAGCCAGCACCCACACAGATTGTGGGTACCTGGGAGGATGAAAAAGACATTCTAAACATTCATTCCTCCAGAATCCTGAATCTAGCTAGAATGCCGGAAAGCTATGTTCTAGAATGGTATTATTTTAGCCTCACGTGAAGATGCCTTTTCAAAACTAGTTTATCATTATGTCCTAATACCTTTGAAATGGAAATTAGGTAGAAGAACCATATTTACCTATGTCTTGACATTAGTCATTATTGTCCCATGTAAAGAGAGCCACAAGTGGCTTTAGAGGAATTGCCCTCTCTCCTGATACGCTGGTGTGCTTCTAACTATTAGATAATAAGAGGGAAGGAGAAAGAAAATAACATTTATTGAGATGCTTCCTTAGAGCACCTTTGAAAGCTACCTTATGACATCTGGCATAATGTAGGCATTCCTTTAAATAAGAATGTCCTTGCTCTCCTCTTCCTCCACCCCTACTTCCTCCCAGTGTATAAACTTAAAGGGATCAGTGTCATTATTTAAGACTATATCTATAGTGGGAGAAGATTTGGCCAGAAAAAGAATTGGAAGGAAAAAGAACAGAAGGCATTTTGAATGAGTCAGGTGCTAAGATCTTGTGGTCACCCCAGCACTCTTACTTCTGACTGAGACAAGAGCATCTTGAGCTGCGGGACTGAAGTGTCCCTTTCACCCTTGATATTTCTATCTGCACGTCACAGGGGCCCCTTCAGAAGGCTATGGGTCAAATTCATAGGACAATAACTTTCCCTGATTCTCTGTACAGCACAACTTCACAAATCCTTCTGGTTAATTATCAACAGGTTGGTATGAAGCAGTGGTTCCCAAACTTGAGCACACATCTGAATCACCCATGGGTCTTGATAAATAAAGCACTGATGGGGGCCCCACCCCCAGGGTTACTGATTTAGTGGATTTGGGGTGAAGCCAGAAAGTGTGCATTTCCAACAGGTTCCCAGGTGCTCTTGATGCTCTTGGTCTGAGACTCTCCTGAGAACCACCTAGACTCGAGTATGTATGTAGTATAGACTATGTATATAGCATAGCTCAAGATTGCACGATTGCTAATCACAGGCTCTTAACACTGGTTCATTTTCCCTCTTAAGCCTGGTGCAGAGCTTCTCAGTGCACACTAGCCCTGGGCTCCCCAGGTATGCCCCATCTTGGTTTGCAGCCCAGAACCCATCTTGTAGCACCCATCCTTCCTTGACCACAGGGCTTGCCACCTTTTATGAATTTGCTCAGGCCGCCATAGCACAATACCACAGGCTGGGTGGCTTAACCAACAGAAATTTCTTTCTCACAGCTCTGGAGACCAGAAGCCTGAGATCAAAGTGTCTGTGGGATGTGTTTCTTCGGAGCCCTCTCCTTGGCTTGTAGATGGCTGATTCTCCCTGAGCCTTTGTGCAGTCTTCCCTCTGTGTCTGGGTCCAAATTTCCTCTTCTTGGAAGGACACCAGTCATATTGGATTAGGGCCCATCCTAATGACCCATTTTAATTTTTCTTTTTTTAAATTGAGCTTCTTTCTCAATTTTTTTTAACATTTATTTATTTTTGAGAGACAGAGCACAAGTAAGGGAGGGGCAAAGAGAGAGGGAGACACAGGATCCAAAGCAGGATCCCAGCTCCGAGCTGTCAGCACAGAGCCTGAAGCCGAGCTCAAACCCATGAACTGTGAGATCATGACCTGAGCTGAAGTCAGACACTTAACCAACTGAGCCACCCAGAAGCCCCCAGTTTTAACTTAATTGCCTCTTTAAAGATCCCATCTCCAGGGGCGCCCGGGTGGCTCAGTCAGTTAAGCGTCCCACTCTTGGTTTCGGCTCAGGTCATGAACTCACAGTTTGTGAGTTCGAGCCCGAATCAGGCTCTGTGCTGGTGGCCTGCACAGAGCCTACTTGGGGTTCTCTTTCTCTCCCTCTGTCTGCCCCTCCCCTGCTTCTCTCTCTTTCTGTCTCTATCTCAAAATTAATAAATAAACTTTAAAAGTAACTTTAAAAAAAACCCATCCCCAAATACAGGCACATTCTGAGATACTCGGGGTGAGGGCTTCCACACGAGAATTTGGGAGGACTCGGTTCAGCGGATAGCATCTTCTCAGCCTCCTGTGAGGAACAGGCCACTTGCACACCTCCCCCTCTCCACTTTGCCCATTCCCCTTTCTGTTCTGTTTTCTCTGTGCCTGGCTTCCTCAGCAACAGACAGCCCCACAGGTGATGACCCGGAGGCTGCTTATGCAGCAGGGACCACCATGGCATGGGTTTGGGAGTCTGTCCACCAGCACTTATCTCTGTGAGGGCCCTGCGGCCACCACCAGCGATAAGCAGGGCCCAGTCACACGGGAGAAGGGTGACAAATTACTGGTAGAGGAGCAGCCAGTTCAGCCCTGGTCATCATTCTTGTAACGTCCACATCTAAGGCATCAGGCCACACTGTGCTCTGTGGCACCTGCTGCTCAAGCTCCACATCCGCCCTTGAAAATGGTTCTGGAAGAATCGAGGAGGAAGTGGCTAATGGCCTGCTTGTCTGGAGGCTGCACTCTCTCTCTTATTGTCATGCAAACAGCTCCAAACATTTGCTCTGGTCTGTGCAGTAGAAACTCACCTCTCCTTGTTGACAGCATTAATTCCTGATGCCCTTTATGTGGATCCTGAGAAACTTAACAGAAGACCATGGGGGAGGGGAAGGGGAAAAAAACATTACAGAGAGGGAAGGAGGCGAACCATAAAAGACTCTTAAAAACTGAGAATAAACTGAGGGTTGATGGGAGGTGGAAGGAAGGGGAAAGTGGGTGATGGGCATTGAGGAGGGCACCTGTTGGGATGAGCACTGGGTATTGTATGGAAACCAATTTGACAATAAATTTCATATTAAAAAAAATAATAATTCCTGATGCTTTTCACACTCTCCATGGCTTTCCTCGACATGATCCAATTTGGTCAGGAAGCCAGCCACCATGGGGTCAAACAGCCTGGTGTCATTGTCCCCATTGGAGAGATCAGTACACTAGTTTAAATAAGTGAGGCAAGGGCATAGGTTGTGTTCTGTCCACTCTCAGTCCTGCCCTCTCCATTCTGTCTATTTACTTCATGCCTTCTCCTCTCACAGGGTTCCCCACAAGGAGGTCATTCCCTCATTGTGTTTGGGGTTATCTTCACCCAAGTGCCACCCGCTCACTGTTGAGCTCTGTGCCAGGTGAGGGCCCAAACGGGGCATAGTTTTGAGCCTCATACAGGATTCCCATGACTTTGGTATGCTCATTTTCCTCATAAAAGTCATTAAAATAATGTTTAAGTCCTTGAATTCAATTATTACATTAGCATACACTCTCTTCCCATTGCTATGATTTGTCTGTGGGCTGCAGAAGCATCTTGACAGCACTGTTTTTCAAACTCCTGGCTGTGATCTGCAGTGAGGAACAAATCACATTGCTCCCAGCACTCGTACACATATACGTGTATAAACCAAAACCCAGTCTTGGTAGAGAATACTTCACTTGGGGGGTGACGCATGTGATTTCTTATTCTATATTTCAAAGCTTGTTGTGATCCACTAAAGCGATTATATGACTCAGTAATAAGTTGCTACCTGCAACAGGGAAAATAATCCTGTACAGAATGTTCCAGCAAATTTTGGAAGCTTGGCCTTTCTGTTTTGTTTGCATTTCCAGTGAGGGGAGACGATGGGGTCAGCTGGAGGAGAGCTCCCAGGCAGCTCAGGGGTCAGTGGGCTACAGCCACCCAGAGGAGGAGAGGGCTTCCTGGACAATGAGGGTGTCCAAGTCCCAAGGTTGCTGGACTCAAGGTGAAATCCAGGGTCCCCACCACACCAGTCCATGAAAGAGAAGTGTGAGGCACACACACTGGGGAACTTCACAGATGCTCTCCCCTCATTGCGCAGTGGGGTGATTTGAAGGTCTGTCCTGGTTGATTCCTTCCATATGCATCCTTCTTCGTTCACCCTTCTGACCCCATCTGAACTGAGACAGAACTTTGGGTGCCCTACAGACTGGGTATTTGCCTGTGCTGTATTTTTACAGGGGCATGTTAAAGGCCTCCACCAAAAGGTCTTTCCCCAGGGCCTGAGATGCCACCATTCAAATTTTACTACTTTGGTTTAAGCATCGCCTTCCCAAGATTCTTCTTAGGAAGAGAAGAGTCTTCTTAGAAAGGATCTAGAAACCTAAGCTGGATTTCCAAGGCCTTTCCTTTCAGTCTGGCCTTAACTATAAGTTCCAGAAGTTGATTCTCCTTTTAAAGGAAATTCTAGACCCTTCCTGGAGACATGGACCCCTTTACACTGTGGTGATACCCGTGGGTCCTCTCCTTAGAATAATATTTTCAAATGTACAGGTGAAATGGATAGGATTATGAAAGAAACTAGCATGTGTATAGATATAAAATCAAAAAATATATCAAATATATATTAATATATATTACATACAACATCAAAAGTTTTAATTTAGAATATAGGAATATCTGTGCTTAACCCACTGAATAAAATCTAAAGGCAGTTTTAATAAGTAATTTAGAATTTAGGGCTAAGTAGAAATACTATTTTGAAGTATCTGTAAAAATGGTATCGTGATGAAAATAGCTGATTTCCATTGGTGGCAATGCTTCCATTCCCACTAACACTACTGTGGTTTCTCTACATTCATAATTGAAGCAAATGCTTGACTACAGTTAGAAGTTAGCCAAATGAAAGATGTGATTTTTTTTCCCCACCCAAGTTCAGTGGGCCCCATTTAGGTCCAGAGAGCTGGTCTAGAGAGCTGTCTACTACATTTAGCATTTCCTCTCCTGTCTCATCCTTCCAGATTCTGAGGCTTGGTTTACTGAGCCCCGTTCTGTGGATTTTGTACATCCCACCTCCCAAACCTTGCTGCGCCCCTCCACCCATCACTCTCACCCAACCTTGTGGCCAGGCCAGTTGGAGGAATCCAGCAAGGGCCCATGCCCGTCAAAGTCTGGAGGACAGCCTCAGACACAATGCTCCCCAAGTTCCTGGGGACATTATATCAAGGGGAAGCTTTACTTGGACTCCAAGCAGTCCCTAAATCAATTATTCTTCTCCTGGATTTGTGTCAGGAGACCTGTAATTATCTCAGTGTATTAATAACGTGACTGAGAACCTGTTCCTATTTAAAGCAGAAACTTTTTTAGCATCCGACCCTGCATATGAATAATATCTTGTGTCTCAGACCTTGGCTCCAAATGATGTATCTTTATTCAGCAAGCAGGAGTCTACCAAGCTCGGTAAAGGAATGGGTTCACAGCAGGGCTGAGACATACTGCCACTGGCCAGAGTCACCAGTCCTTGTTCCAGAGGGTGCAGACAAGAATGCCTCTGCAGGTCAAGGAGGTCACTTAGTGACATCACACAGTGTGAAAAGACAAGGTGGCACAGTGAGACTATAGCAAAAAAAAAAAAAAAGTGTGCGTGTTCTGCCTAAAAGCAGTCAATTTCAAATGGTTTTGAAGTATATATTTGTGTGCTATAGCTTTGAGCGTCCAACACTAGCTCTGAAGCCACCAGGCGGGGTCCTCTCAAAAGATGGCCGGCACCATCTCCACAGGCTCTCGAGACGCGGGAACTGCCAGGATAAGTCACTTGATGGGCAAGGAAGAGACATGTGTTTGCCTTGCTTCTGAGGAATGGTTAGGAATTGGGTACACTAATATATTAGGGGTCACAACAATTTAAGATCTTGGTGGGAGAGCTTTTAAAAATTACATTCAATATTCAGCAAGTTAACTATGACAAAATACTTAATTTGAAGGGTGGGGGGAAGAGGGGTTAAGGTCAATAGCCCAGGGAAATCCTGGAAATGACCTAGGGAAAATTAGGGGTCCCGGGAGACTATCCTTAACATGTGGGGATAAATAAGGTCGATGATTCCTCTATCTTTGTACACCCCATTTTTTTTTTTTTTTTGCCAGGCAGGGGGAGTCTGGAGGTTGGCCAAGAGAACCAAGTTTTCTGTTCTTAGGTTACTATTTCCATCATTTCTTTTGACACAAGCCCCACACCTACCTCTAGATCTGACTCAGTGGGGGTGGGGTCTGGAGGCCTCTGAAGGACTAATTGAGTTAAGGAGGACAGTTACCATGTGGAAAGGGCCTGAGGAACACCAGAAAAGGAGGAACATCTGGGGAAGTCAAGCAGGGAACGTCTCATGGTGTGGATGGGATGAGAAAGGCTAACGCACATAAGAAACCACACTGAACCATTCTGCTTTCTCTCACCAAGGCCAAGTGGCTGAGGGACATGAAGTTGTCCGATCTAACTAACCCCCCTACCCCCTCCCAAATCAAGCTGGCCCCAGGCATTTGGACAAGATGACAGGATGCAGTCTGCGCTCAGAGATGTGAAGGAAGCAGGCTGGGTAGAGTTACTATAGCAACAGCAAGACTTGTTGGAATCAGTGGGGGCTGCATGGAGGGTAAAAGCCCTCCCTGGCTGAGGGACAAATGGTGTCTGTTATACTGACAGCTGGCCAGCAGGGGCAGCAGAGGAGACAGACCAGGGGCAGTCCCAGTGGTGACCCTCACTATTCATTCTGTGAAGAGGTGTACTTTTTTTCTCGGAGGTGTGCCTTTTTCTTGGAGGGATTGTTTGGTGTTTCATCCCATTTAACCTCAAAGAATTCCTCCAGCCATTGGCAGGCCAGACACATCACACCAGCATGGGTGCAAAAAGAGGAGCTAGTACCAGGGCTCTTGAAGGACTGCCATGGAGCTGTCTGACCTTCTTCTGGGACACAGTGTGCTGAACCCAGCCAGAGGTCAGTCTTAGAAATTGAATGATCTGAAAATTGTCTTGTTAACCTCCTTGGTCACCTCAGATGTAAGGGTTTGGGTAGATAGTTATCAGATTATTCCCCCACTTATGTTTTACTGTGGAGTCAAATAATTTTTTGCAATGGTTTATGCTCTTACTCTATAAAAATGCAGAACCCATCCTTCTTCCTCAATAAGGGGCAGTGGCGAATGGTGAACACAGTGATTGCTGCATACCAAAAGTGTCTTCCTGGCTGACCAGGGACAACCTCCCACAATGTCTGCCTCAGTGGGTATTGGAGCCCCAGATTCTCAGCTCTTCAGGTTCAGGAACTCAGTGCAGTCACACTGTGACGCATGCATGGTAGTCACAGGCAGAGACTGACCTGGAGACCATTAGACAATGAATTAAAATAATTTCCCAAGTCACAAAATGGGATAACAGAAAGGTATATTTTGAACCCAGACACCTTGAATGGTAGGTATGAGGATGAAATGAGTTGACATATATGTAAATACTTAGAACAGTATAGGACACTGGAGAAGTCTTGTCTTATTGTGATTAAGCCAGTACAGTAGTACAGGATGTGTACTGCACAACTCCAGAAGATACCATTTACCTGTGAATGGTGTTCCCAGAGTTGTGCAATGCACAATCTGCAGGACTGGACATGGTAGCCCTGAAACGTTACTACCCACCTTGCAGGGTTACTATAAAAATTATAGTTAAATGCGTGTGAAATGCCTTTAAATAGGAAGTACTGTGACCCATTACTTATGTTGGGGCATATATCTGGCAGTTTAGCAGCAATATTTACACAGAGCACTTCTTCCTTTCAGGCAGGTTTGCACAGAAGCTAAATCTTATTAAAAAGCTATTGAGGAATTTGGAATAAGTGAAAGGAAGTTGAATGTCATCTCAAGGATATTCTCATTCCACCAGTATGGAGAAGTCTCGAGTCCAAGGGCATCCCTTTTTGGACTACTGGGACTCACGTGGAAAGAGAACCTTCTACCTTGAACAGAGGCTGCAGAAGCACTGATGATTCTTCCCTCTCTGGCTCCCCTCTTTTGGGTCTCTATCAGCTGCCAGGAACCTCTCTCTCAACGTTACCTCATGAGCCCGCCTCAATTAATTAGATAAACCACATCTCTTTCATTAGTTAATCTTTAAATTGGTCTCTTCCTAATGAAATTTTAGGGAAGCCCCACAGGCTCCTTGATGAAATTTGAAAGGCCCTTAGTCTCATCAGCCACAATTTTTAGAAATTATTAACTTAACCAACATTACAGCCAAAAAAGAATCGATTGAGTATGAAATAAGCAGCTAATATCTGATTTCCTTCTCGAGCGCTGTTAGACACGCATCCCCCACACCCCAACCATTGCATGCATCCTCCCTGCCTTTCTCATGCCATGCTACTTCCCAAATAAAATGTCAGTATTAACCGTATTTTAATAGCAGGTTATTCCACCAAAATTTCATCCAGCCCAGTATGCTGAGATATGTGTCCTTCTGGCAGGGTGTTCAAAGCAGCTTAACATCCCAACCAGCAGATACAAGGTACACAAGTCATGGGAGATGTGAGGGCACCCGGAGGGATTTGAAAAAACCCTACAACGTTTGAGTTGCGAGTATTTTATGGGACAGTCTGGTCCAATCGTCCCATTTTACAAATGTGAAAACTGAGGTCCAGGGAGGAGACGCGACATGGTCAAGTCTGCGTAATCAACTGGCTTCCTCTGTTGTGTGGGGACCGGCTCTGGCAAAGGGCGTGTTTCCTCTGGCCTTTGGGGGCCAGGGAAGAATGGTCCACATAGCAGTGGCAATGGATGTCTGCACTAGCAGCTCACAAGGGGTCAGAATAGAGGCAGCGCTCCCCAGGTCCTGTGCTGCAAGCATCCCACAGAAGGGAAGGAAGGTGTCTCCTCAGAGCCAAACATGTGGGATGTCCACTCCCACCCAGCACTCAGAGGTGTGAAGAAACATCCTGAACGGGAGAACCCAAAAGGGACAGGCAGCTAGGCACTCCTACACAGCTCGCTGGGCTGCAAAACAGAGCCAGCAGGGGGAGCGACACCCAGAAAGGAGGAGCCTTAGGAAAATCACCAGCAGCGGCTGTGACATGAGGATCTGCCCTCCCTCCCCCCTGCTCCAGCCAAGGACTGTTTTTCACGGAACGATTGGGCTGGGATGGACTTCTGAAGCCAGCTGGTCCCTCTGCCTGCTGTCCCCCTGACAAATGTAGGAGTCCCGGGGTCAGGAAGGGGCTTGCCCAGAATCACACACAGAATGAAGGGCTGAGCTGGCTGCAGAATGGAGCATCCTCATTCCAGTCCAGCACTTGGCTCCGGGGTTCCTCTTTTGCTGGGTCTAGGAAAGTACTAGCAACTAGTAAAGAGAAGTAGAAAAGACTATATCAACTAGATGCAACTGACTTCAGCAAGCCATTCATACATTCTCCTAGATGTCAGCATTTGTTACTTGGGTGACTCTATCTGGCTATACTGGCTTTGGCAAATTGCGTTGCATGCTTCCATATATTCACCTGCAAAATGGGGCTCATAACAGGACTCACATCATGGGGATTAAATGTGTGGATTAAATGTGAAACTCTTAGCACAGCACCTGCTATTACAGTAAATGGTAGTTATGTTATCATTATATCCCACCAACAACTGCTTTTTCCCACCATGTTGCAAAGTCTCCTTCCGCGGGCAGGAAAGTTTCCATTCCTCTGGTGGGTTTACGTTATCTGCTGTTTTCTGCAAATGCTGTCCATGCACCTGTGCCTTCACCAACAAAGAACTTTCTCCCCACAGGGTCCAGACCAGTGTTTCCCAAAAGTAATATTTTCAGAGAGTTATGAATTCAGAGGTTATTTTTTTCATCTCGTGAATAATGGATTTAGGAAAATCGACCTCGTCCCTGGAGGAGAGATGTCTCCAAAGTGCCTGGCTCCTCTCTCACCTCTGCAGAAAGTCTCTTTCTTTCTGATTTTCATCTGGGTCTGTCACTCGGGAAGAGAGGGCCACCAGGGACTAAGTTAGAACCGGAAGGAAGGTGAGCCAGAATGAATGACAGACTGTCAGAAAGGGCAGGCCGCAGCTGTCCCCGTGTTCTCCGGGAGCCACCTCTGCTCTGAAGGATCCAGGCAAAGCTGAGGGCCTTTGTGGGGACAAGAAGGTGGGAGAGTGGGAACAGAGCAATGCACATGGGGATTTAAGTTTTCTCTTTAGTCTCCAAGCATAGCAGGTAGAGGAAATTGTCTCTAACCCGGTTTTCTTTGCCCCAGATCCTTCCAAGAGGTCAGCACTGCCCCCTGAAGGTCAGTCTCACACCTGCACCTTACGGTCGCTCAGACTCACTGTGCCACCACTGTGATTACCAACACCCTCTCGGAGATGCTTCCCAGTCAGTGCATGCAGAGGTGACTGGTGGCCCTGTGTGCTTCTGGACTGCAGAGCACTGTCAGAGAGCTCGCAGGTTGCCCAGAGGGGCAGATGGGAACACTCCTGTGTTGGGGAAACTGGAAACGCTTGTCTTTAACCCTACAGTGTGAGAAAGAAATGTAGTTAGTCCTGGAGGAAACAACGAGATAGCGTCTCTACTGGATAAGTTATAGGCACCCCCATTTTGTAGATGATACACTTGAGGCCCAGGAAGATGACGGACTGACCCGGAGCACGGAGAGTTTGTTAAGTGTGGGAAGAAGACCAGAACCCCGGCCTCCAGCAGCCCCTCTTCCTCCACATGCATCCCCTGCCTGCATCCTGGGGACTCTTCTCTAGGGTATTTTGTGACTGTGGAGTCCTGAGTGCCGCGCCTTTTCAACCACTCTCCTGTTCCTGCCTCTTTCTCGTGGGCCACCAGCTCTTCCAGAAAGTCTCCCCTGCAGAACCAGCTCTGTCTGTACAATGTTTACACTACTGATCAGCGCCAGTATTTATCATTTGTAGTAAAGAAATGGGCCTGTTGCATATGTTTATCTGCACAGCTTGTGACTTTAAGTTTTTATTAGGAAATTTTCACCGTGTAAAAGATTATAAAGAAAAGGCAACAAATATCATTGAAATGACAACTCCAACTTAAGAAACAAAATACTGGGGCACCTGGGTGGCTCAGTCGGTTGAGCATCCAACTTCGGCTCAGGTCATGATCTTGCGGTTCATGAGTTTGAGCCCCACATAGGGTTCTGTGCTGACAGCTCGGAGCCTGGAGCCTGGAGCCTGCTTCGGATTCTGTGTCTCCCTCTCTCTCTTTGCCCCTCTCCCACTATCTCTCAAAAATAAACACTTAAAAAAAAAAAGAAATAATATATTCTAAATATAGTCAAAGCCCCCCACATTCACCTCCCCAGTCACACTCTGTCCCTCCCCCTGTAGATCCAATCCTAGACACTGACTTACATATTCATCATTTCCATGCATTTCTTTATACTTGAGACAGTATTTCTTATGTGAATAATATATAGGCGGCCCTCACTGTGCCTAGAGATTCAGGGCCGTAAAAATGACCACATACACTGAAACCATGCAAAATGATCTTAAAACTCAATGGGAAAAATGACAGTTGCTTCGTGAGCTTTAAAACGTATTAGAGGGGTGCCTGGGTGGCTCAGTCGGTTAAGCGGCCGACTTTGGCTCAGGTCATGATCTCGCGGTCCGTGAGTTCAAGCCCCGCGTCAGACTCTGTGCTGACATCTCAGAGCCTGGAGCCTGCTTCAGATTCTGTGTCTCCCTCTCTCTGACCCTCCCCCATTCATGCTCTGTCTCTCTCTGTCTCAAAAATAAATAAACGTTAAAAAAAAATTTTAAAATTAAAAAAAAAAACGTATTAGAATATTGAAAACTCTTACTGTAGACTATATGTACATAGGGGAATTCTTTTCACAATAGTAAAAACAATGTTTAAAATATTAATTTTATCCCAATTATTCAATTTAAAACATGAGAAGCCTTGAGAATTAAAGGGTTTCATTTCTTTGTAAAAAAGGCTCTCAAGAGTAGTTTGAGCAGTGCTTGGCGTTTTCTTCCCATCTTATCAATAGTGCACATCTTCTAGGTCTAGCATTTTTCTCATCTCACAATAAAGAGCAAGTTGCTTTTCCATCTTTTCCATAAGTTGGGATCAACTTTCCACATTTTTATCCTTTGCACTTTCAATGTTGTGACACATCTCCAAGAACTTCTTCAATGGGAAGTTTTCACAGCACCCTGAGCTGGCTTCATCCTTTTCGTCACAACCACGTCCTCATTAATGTGAATTAACTGTCCTTCTCCACAGTCTCCCCAGACACAGCAGTGCTGCACATCCACAGTAGACGATTCCTTCCATAATTTTTTAATGTTTTTATTTTATTTTTGAGAGAGAGAGAGAGAGAGAGAGCGTGAGTGGGGGAGTGGCAGAGAGAGAGGGAGACAGAGAGAGAGGGAGAACCTGAAGCAGGCACCAGGCTCTGAGCTGTCAGCACAGAGCCTGTCACAGGGCTCGAACCTATGAACTGTGAGATCGTGATCTGAGCCAAAGTTGGACGCTCAACCAACTGAGCCACCGAGGCGCCCCCAGACTATTCTCTCCATGGCTCCATTTATGGTGGATTTGAATAGTACTGCTGCATTAGCAACTTTTTGTTTCTTTGTTGTGCCACTTCTGTTTCTGTTGGCCGATTTCCTCTTTCGATTATCCATTTTGGTGACATGTCACGTAGGTGCACCTCTGGGAGACACCGAAGCAACACAAGTGCATGCTTTGCTGTCTGCGCAGGAACCGAATCCCAGATGCCTGCTGACTGGTCCCTGTGGCCTGTGAAAGCCATGACATGACAGGTCGCTGTTCATGATACACCTGCTATTTATGGAGTGATTTGTGGAATGAAGGCTTCGCATCAGAGCTCGTACCTTGGGCATCCACTCCTGGTCAACGCAGTGTGGTCGCAAGTTTGAGCCATATTGTCAGGGGACTGGCTGAAATAAACGGTAGTGATGGAAATCCTTGTATAACGGGGATTGTGCAAAAGCAGGGGCTGCTTGGACTTTACACCATAAGTCTATGTCTCCCAAAACAATGTATGGAATTGTTTTTCATGCTTTTAAACTTAAATTTCAATGCTAATCCTACTGCACGAATATTTCTTTCCCTTCTGACTCCTTTTCCTCCCTTGCTTGTTAGCACATTTGTGTGGCTCTCCCCTTAATGAGGCCAGGAGGTTCCTGAAGGCAGGAGCTGTTTCTCCCATCGGCGGAGGAACTCACCAGGGATGGGGTGATCCCCCTGTCACCTGGGTTTACCTGAGAGCCCCAAGAGCGTCGGCTGAGCAGAGGATGGATGTAACTAGCTGCAGGAGGTTTGGATTAGAGTCATACTCCAGTTGCTGAGAAATCACGCAGGGACAGCCGGAAAGATCCTCCTGTGCAGGGACCTATCCCAAATGGCATCTTGCTGTGCTCCAGAGAGCCCTCAGGGCTGCTACCGCAGGCTTTCCCATCTCTACTATTCATGCCCTTTAGAGTTAAATTGATTTTAATAGCATCCAATTTTCTCAAGTGCTGCAGAGACAGACAGGTTACCAGGGGAGGGTTATTCCTGACTCCTTTTCCTTCTTGAGTCCCAAATGGACATTTAAAGTCATTTCAGCTGATGCTTGGCCCCTGGCCCCAGGGGAGGTAACTAGGAAAACAGTGTTGGGCCTGGAGCTGGCCATTAAAACTATAAGCTTCCCAGTTTGCTATTCTCTGAGGGTTAGGTCAGGAAGTGTCTGTGTGGGTATCTGTGGATGGACGAGCAAGTGTGTGTGTGAGTGTATCCACGCATGTGCATGCATTTGCGGTACGAGTGCACATTTAAACATGCCTTTTGCGGGGGGCGGGGGGGGCAGTTTGCTGCAGAAAAGACGATTATGGGGATGTGTGCTATGTAGGTGTATGTGTGTCTTATTCCTATCTGTATCCTCAGTGTTTGGCACATTGTGGGTCTACTATGTGCTGAACAGATGTAACCAACCGCTCTATACTCAGGGAGGCTGCGCCTCCGTGTACGTGCCCTGCACTCCACTGGCGCACCCCTTGCCTGTGTTTATTTTCCTATCCCGAGAAACCAACTGGAGCCCCTACTGTAGCAGTGTGTGAGCAGGGTGTGTTAGCAGATTACACACTCACTGCCTCTGGGGTGTGGTGTGTGATATGAATGGGTGTCCATGAGTGTGTCAGTGTATTTTCACCCGTAGTCAAAACCTACCACCAGACGTCAGCCCGCAGCCTCAGGCTGGGATCCCTGTACACCCGCCCCCTCTCGTCCCTGCACCTCCTAGGCTCAGCAGTGTCCCCAGCTAGGACACTGCACAACTTTGTCCCCTCCCTCTCTCCCCTGTGTATCCACCTCAGCAGTGGCACGGCAGTCACATCACACTCAATCAGCCCCAGAACATACAAGAATCTTCTTCACGTCACGTGGGCCACCTCCAAACCTAGGCCTGAATGCCTCCGAACTGGGAAGCAGCTCAGGGAAGTTTTAAAGGAAAGCAAAGACTGTCCCTTCCCCGATGTGCACTGGCACGTGCAAATGTGCATATATATGTGCATGTGCACCCCCGTGCCCTGCCAATGCCTGGACTGCATCCCAAGTCCCAAATCAGCATCTCAGGATCCTGTTACAATGTGATTAATCTAGGATTTCTTTCTGGCGACTGATTCCGGGACCCACTGGCCAGTCTGCCTGTCTTTGGGACACATGTATTGAGCAAGCACAGAAATAACAAATAGCACCATGAAGGGCTTAGAACTTGGTTGGGCGATGCCAAGCCCGCACACATCCCAGACCCTGAGGAACTGACTGGAAGGCAGACATCCTCCAAGTGAGGAAGCCACACGGGCCAAGGGCAGCCGAAGAAAGCTGTGCAAGGAAGGTGGGACTCTGCCAGGGCCCAGGAGTGAGGCAGATGTGTGCTCTTGAGTGTGGACAAGGGCTTTGCAAACGAGGAGCCCAGCAGGATGCCAGGAGGAGGTGGTTTGATATAACCAACATCGGCACGCCAGCTTCCACTTCACCACACACTCATCCAGCCAGCGATGTGAATCTACATGCGGGTGGTGGCCAGAGGAAGCACACATCCATGCATCTACTCAGCACCTGCGGAGCACGAATAGGAGCCAGGCACTATGCCTGGCCTAGGGGAGAACATACAAGGACAGAAACCTTGTACAGGGGAAAAAGCGAGGCTCTGAGAGGCCGGCTGTGCAAAAGGTCAGAGTCTAAGTAGCCGGGAGACCAGGTCTGTCACCACAAAACATTATGGTGGAGGGGGAGGGACAAGCTGAGGGTGCTGGGCTCATTGGGGGCATCGTGTACATGAGGCTGAATGGGCCGGGTGTCTGGGGTTGAGGGGACACAGACAACCCGGGTGAGGACCTGGGGTCTCCCTGAAAGGCATCTTAGAGCTTTGAATAGATACTGAGACTTTGGGGTTCGCCCCACAGCAGCAGGGAGAGGGGGACTTGAGAAGGCAGGACAAGGAGGTGTGGTTACTGAGCGGTGGTCTTACTCCTGATACCATCCCCAAGGCATTTGCAGCCAGCCTGTAAAACGCGCCCTGGGTCTGAATCCATGACTACATTTATAGGTCATTGCTGCTCTCTTAAGTGCCTGTTAATGGTCCCATAAAACACGTCTCGTTGTGGCCAGCAGGGCTTCCCAACTCTGAAACTCCTTTTTATTTTAAAAACAAATTCTTAAAATCATCAATCAATCATGAGAAAAGTATTCATGCTGACATTTCAAAGGACAGATAAAGGAGGAAGGAGATCCCAGGTGCTCTGCCCAGCCAAGCAGGGGTCTGAGCCCAATAGAGCACAGAAGGCCTTTCTCTCTCGGTCCCGTAGTGGGAAAATGCACCTGCTGGTCCTGTTTCCAAGGCTGCTGAGGATCTCTGGCTTATCTGAAGCCATCTCTGTGCTCCCTCCCCACCAGGCGTCTGCTATTATCTCTAAAGTTATTGTTGTGACAAATCTCCCAGAGCCCGAAGTCTGCTTAAAGCCTTGGGTGTTTCTGGGCTTTAAACCTGTATGTGGCTTTGTTTTCACTTTGCTGCTATTGGCTGCCAAGTTTACATCTTCACACTACTCCTGTCCCCTTTGCATTTATTTCCAGCAGCCTTCTGGACAGTTCCACGTGTTTGCCTCATGGTGTCCTAAGCTTAATTAACATCCCTCTGAACCTGCTGCTCCTCCTTTGGTCCCTTCCCCACCACCAACACCAAATGCATTCAACAAACTTTCATTGACCACCACCTCATGCAGGCTTGAGGGTGCTCCCATTACGGTCCTTCCAGGTAATTCTATCGAGAAACCAAGGAATACATATTAAACGTCCCTCCCTCTGAACCCATCCAGTTAGTTCCATGATTGTTGAATCTGCCCCTCCTGCTTCACCTCCACATCCTGGTTCAGACCCTCTTTGTCACTGGAGTGGATTGCTGAGCCCTGGCTGGTCTTCCTGGCTCCAAGCTGACTTCCTCTAGCTTTTGGAGGCCACTGGTATTATTCTAACTTCCACAGGGGCCACCGTCTTCCAAATCAAGACCTGACTCCTTCCCCTGAAGTGAGAGCGACTCCAGTCCTGAGAGTCACTTCTCGCCACACACAGAAGGCTGCCTACACCTGGCACTACTCTGTTTGCTGCACCTGTCGGATCCCTTGCGTCCACCCATGCTGTTTCTTCCAGGACAAAGCCCTTTATCCCTCCCCCTCCAACACATGCTGTGGACACACGTGCACTTACCATCACCCTTTCTCCACTGGTGAAGTCTGCTCAGGCTTCCAGACTCTGCTCACACGTTACCACTCTGAAAGAGCCTTCCCGGTCCCTGGGTAGGTAGTCCACCTCTCTCTCTGTCTTCTCAAGATGCTTCACTTTCAGCTCCGTGCCGGTACTTATCACACTTTCTCCTGGATTATACCTCGTTCTGCCATGCTGTTTCCCTAGCACTACTAACAACAGTCATGATAATAATTAGCACTGATTGATTGCCTGGGCTAATCACTTGACATATACTATCTAATTTAATTCTCAAAAGGTCCCTGTGAAGTAGGTGAGGTTTGTCCCTATTTTACAGAGAAGGAAGCAGGCTCTGGCTGGCTTAGTCATATGTCCAAGGTCACACAGCCAGATGTGTTGCCCTGGGCTCTGTACTGAGCGCTCTAACCCTGGACTCCCACACTTTGCCACTCCCCCACGTGCCTGCCAGAGCCCGGGTACTGAGGAGGACTTCCATCTGATGCTGCTGTGTCCTTCTCAGCCTCCAGCACAAAGCTAGGTGCACCAACATTTATGGATTAATGATGAATGGATCCACAGGTTATAGAGCTGAAGGGACAGAGAAGAGAGGAGGGCATCCTAGGTAGAGAGAAGAGACTCTAGGGTCCCTAAAATAGGGCACCCACCTTCCTTGCAAGCCCAGCTGCCTCCACTTAAATATTGCATGTTTTCCTTGGGGCTGCTGTAACCAAGTACCACAAACAGGATGGGCGAAAACACCATGGATTATTCTCTTGCAGTTCTGGAGGCCAGAAGTCTGAAATTAAGGTGTTGGCAGGGTCATGCTTCCTCTGAAATGTCTAGGGAAGGATTCTTCTTCCTTGTGTCTTACAGCCTGGCGACTCCATCTGCTCCCTGGCTTGTGGCTGCATCCAATCCCTGCCTCCGTCCTCACGTGGCTGTCTCCTCTCTGTCTCTCCAGCTGCTCCTCTTCCTATAGAGACGCCAGTCACCCTGGACTGGGAACCCTCCTAACAACCTCATCAGAGCTTGATTACACCTGCAGAAACCCTATTTCCCACAAGATCACATTCACAGGTCCCAGGGGGTTAGGACTCCAATATGATTTGGGGGGTGGGGTGTACTGCCCCCGTGTGTACTGCCTACACATCAGACCAGAACACATGAGCGCATAGGTCCTTACTAGCACCGAGGACCCTGTAGTCATCCATTACTGAGATAAAAATCCCTGGGTTTGTGACAGGCTCCAAGAAGCACTGTTTTTCGAGTTTATGTTGCCACATGATGAATCCCCGGTTCTTTAAGACATTTAACTCATGTCATTTTGAGATACACGGACTGGCAGCTAGAGATGAAGACAGAGAGAGTGAGCGACAAGAAAGGAGTGAGTGAAGGTACCTCGGGGCTGGGTGAGTGTGGCCCAGGGGTGCGGGTGTGATAGCTGCTAATTGGACTCACCCAGGTGTTCCATGCTGCCTGGTCCCCTCGAGGTTCCTGCCCCCTCGGGTCCTAGCCCTTGCCAATTTGGGGATCCTCTCCAAGCAGGGAAACCGTGTTTTCCAAAGTTATATTTGCCCACCCTGTGTCATCTGTCACTTCTCCACTGACTGCCTCAGTTTATCCTCCTACCCGGTTAGGAAACTAGGAACACATGGATGTAAAAGTGAGAAGCTGTGTGCATCTGTGTTAGGATCCTAGGGGTCCCCCATGTGTCTGTGGGGTCCTTCTACACCCCCAGGAGCTCTAGCTGCTGCACAGAGCTTTAAGGGCTCAGCCTGTCTGTCTGATGGTCTTCTGCCGTGTCTAGGGTTCTGTGGGGTCTAGAAGCCTCAGTACCTTCTCATGGGGAATGGGGAAGCCTGGACGGAATGCTGACTGGAGTGCAGGAGCAGGGCCGGAAGGTGTTGCTAAACAGCAACAGGTCTGCAAGGTTATTACTTCACTTTACAGATGCGGAAACTGAGGCCAGGCCGTTAAAGTGCCTTCCTACCATGACAGGGCTCACAGGTGCCAAGTCGGGGCCCGCTCTGGCAGCCTTATTTCCTCCAGCCTCAGATGTGCTTTGTGTGGTCCAGACTGAGAGTTGGTGAAGGTCTGGGTGGGCAGCGTTCAAGATCAAAGCTTCTCTGCTTCTACCATGTGGGGTGAAATGGTTTAGCCTCTATTCACTGTTCAGCAGGCTGGCAGGAAGCAGCTATTGCCCACTGTCCCAGTCCAGTCCTGGTTTACTCACACTCAGGGCTGCAAAGTTCAGGACTAACACCATGCTTTCACTTAACTGCCTCTCGGTGTCTCCTTTGCTGACCAGGGACTGGGACTCCAGTACTCTGGCACCAGAGCAAACTTGGGTTTGCCCAGGCTGGTCTCGAGCTTGGGGAGACAGTGAGAATGGGAGTTCTGCCCACTCACTCTGGCCAAGCCAGTTACCAGACAGAGTTTTGGGTGCAGCAAGGAAGGTCCAGCATGGCCTAGAAGGAGCACCATCGTGGGCTTGGTGCACACCATGGAGCTGGGCTCCATGGATGGGTGGCAGGGATGGGGTGTGGGGAGAGAGCTGGCCTGGGAGGGTTTTGAGGGTGGGCGCTGCTCCCTCTTGTCTGCCAGGCACTCGCCACTCTGTGCATCGCTCTTCCTTATCTTCCTCCTCACTTTCTCCATCCCATGTCTGCTTTTCTTTCTTCACCTTTCCTGGTCTGTTTTATAAGGTCTGTCTGGGCCCAGAGGTCTTTGTCCCTGTCTTTCCCTGGTCTTTCTCCATCTATCTCCCAAAATTGCTTTCCTCCAAAACAAAACTTAGCACCCTTGGGCTCTGAGACTGGGTCGCCCTCACCCCCACACAGGATGAGGACAGAGTCAGGTTCTAGTGGGAGCCCAGACTTGCGTGTGCACATGCACATGCAAGCATGCCTGCACACACACACACACACACACACACACACACACACACATACACATAGTCATGCAGTGGTGAGTAGGGAGGGGCAGGGGGCCCAGCTTCCTGTCTTCCTGGCCATCAATGCCCACTGGTGCATGTCTGGAGGAGTGTCTTCCCTTCCTGCTTCCCATCTGGATGTCGGGGCTGTTGGCTGGACAGATGGTCTTACATTGTGTCCCTGCACTCACACTCTGTAATTCTACAGGAATGGGCTTAAGCGGCAGCACAAAGGACTCAAAGCTACAAGTCCACCAACTCCTTTTCAGTCCTTCCATCACTAGGGATCCTGGCAGGGGCTCCAAGTGCTCCAAGCCTTGCAGCCTGGAGGAGGCTCTTTAGTGTCTCACATTTGACACCCCATTTTTGTGCTGCCTTAACTGCTTTCTCCAGCTGGACCTTCACACATAGGCCCGCAAGACGAATGCCTCAGCCATGCATGTGTTCATGTAAGTGAGGATCCCCCTTGGTCCTGTCCTCTGCCCCAGGATAAGAAGGGGCCTGAGCGGAGGCCTTGCTGAAGGATGGTGAGGGAGGTGAGGGTGGGCAGGACTGACAGAGTGGCACCTGGAGGGAGGGACATGACATGGCAGGAGGTACAAGCTATTTCCTTCACAACACAGGCTTCTGCTTGCAGACTGGAGGTATAAGACTCCCAGCTTTGGCATTTCTCTGGAGAAGGGAACCCAGCCCACCTACTTAAAGAAATGAGCCCCAGAAAAGAAAATAAAGCCCAGAGGGTCTTTTGCCCAGGACCTAGTACAAATCTCAATAGACTCCAAAGGACAGAGGAGAAACCTCATTCATAACCTTGATGAATCAGAAACTTAATAAAGCCCAGCCAGCCCAGTGAGGGCTCATTAGTAGGAGGAACAGAGCACTACTCACTCCTTTCCCATTGGGCAGCTCAGCCCTCCCTGCCCCTATAGCAGACCCTGGGAAATGGCAATGGCTTGAAAACCTCTAGACTGGCTGTCTGCAACTCAGTGTACATCCTCGAGCAAGTCAGAGAATGAATGGTCTTTCTCTCTCTCCCTCCCTCCTTTCTCAGGCAGGGTTTTCATCCTTCCCACATCAGCCACAGCACCCTCACCTTCAGCCCCACAGAGCCCCTCTCTCAGCCACATTGCCCACCCTCACCCCCACAGGTGACCACTCTGTCCTTTGGGGTGTGCCCTGGAGTTGCATGTCCTTGTTTACGTCCTTTTCATCTGCACATGTGGTGTGCACTGTAGACCCTGTTGTCTTATTCTTTCGCCCTCAGCACCATTTCCAAAGATCTAGCTGAGAAGTTGTATGTGCATCTAGTTCATTGTTTCTGATTGCTGCTCAGAATTCACAGGGCCCGCCACCACACGCCATCTCTCCATTCCTCTGATGGACCCCCGTGTTCCCTCCGATATCAGCTGCCACAGCATCACTGCACAGAACGTCCACATCCATCTCCCCGGTGATCTTCATGAGATCAGCCTGTGGTTCATATGCAGAGTGGAGTGTCTGGGTCGGAAGAGATATGCAATCTTAATTGGCCCAAGTACTGTGGGTTGGTAGGTCCTGTTTGGTGGCCTTGGCCCATTTCGTGGCATTAGGAAAATACTTGTTTTGTTTAGTGGTTTTACAAAGGCACAGCTAAGCCTAAGCAAATGCCAGAAACCTATTGGTTGTGCCCTGCCCATTAGTGACAAAGCCCACCCCACTCAGGGTCAGAGGCTCAGTGCCAGGGACACCATTCACAATGTATTCTTCCGTGTTGTGTCCCAGCAGACTCCTTCACATGGAACACAGGGTGAACAGTGTCCTGGAGCTGTGCATTGTGCTGTCCCTGTCCCCTTAAAGTTAGTGAAGGAGCAAATTCCCAGAGTGTCCAAGAGTGTGGGGCCAGGATGTCCCATGCCATCTACACTCACTGAATGATTAAAGTTCTTGGGAAAAGAGCACATTTTTGCTTTCTTCTTTGATTTACAGTGGCTTTATCTCCGCCATGGCTGCTCATTGGGGTGAGGCTAAGGAGAAGGAAGAACTTGGACTAGAAGACATCAGAGGACGCCTGAGCACTTGGCTGGGGAGAAAGACTTCTCAGTAGCCCCTCTTGAGATCCCTCTCCCTTACCTGCTCCCCCAGCATCTTCCCCCCGCCCTGTCTGCTCAGCTTTTGCCTTTCCTTCCAGGTCATAGCTAAGCCCTATGAGACCACCACACCACTGTTGGTTCTGCCCTACGATTGGATCACCTTCCTCAGCCCAAGAACCAGGGTCCCAGCCTGACTGCTCCTGGGGCCTCAGGTGTGTGTCCACACTGTGTTTCAGTGACCAGCCGGATCTGGGACCCAGGTTACTAACCAGCCGTCCTGAAGGGACCAGCTGAATGGGTAGACCTTTCAAAGTGCTGAAACTCCCATTTGTAATAGCCAAAAACTAGGAACAATCTAGATCAACATCAATAGTAGAGTGAGTAAACACATGGCCATATATTCATATGATGGAATGCTGCATAGTAATGAAAAGGAACAAAGAGAAAGAACATCATTGATGAATTTCACATTCATTGTATTAAGTAAAAGAAACCAAATATAAAAGAATTCATTCCATTTTTATGATGTTTAAAATTAGGCAAAATTGGTTAACAATGATTAACTCATGGACAATTTTGTTTGATTTATATAAATCTATACACATACACACACAGGATTATTTGGGGGGCAATTCTAGATATCACATCATTTCATCCATAAACATTTATCAGGTATAGACTGATACAATTATTAAACACAGACTCACAGATAAGTCTGTGGTGATAGAAGTCAGAAGAGTAATTACCTTTGGGGGAAAGATTTGATGGAGAGAGGGCACAAGGGAGTCTTCTGGGGTGCTAGAAATGCTACATGGGTGATAGCCACACAGGGATAACTTGACATATTTCGATATTCAACAAACATTTGAATAGACATTTTTCCAAAGAAGACCTACAACTGGCCAATAAAATAAGCAGATGAAATGATACTCAACATCTTTAGTCAGTAGGGAAATGTAAATCAAAACCACCATGAGATACCACCTCACTCCCACTAGGATAGCTCTAATCAAAAATACTGACAATTACAAATGCTGGCCAAGATGTGGAGAAATTAGAACCCTCATAGATCTCTGGTGGGAATGTAAAATGATGCGGCCACTTTGGTAAACAGCTTAGTATTCCCCTAAAATGTTAAAGGTAGGGTAATCATAAGACCCAGCAAGTCCACTCCTAGGTATATACCCAAGAGAACTGAAAATATATGGCCACACAAAAACTTTCACACAAATACTCATAGCAACATTATTCACAATAGCCAAAATGTAGAAACGACCCAATGTCCATAAACAGAGGAGTGGATAAACAAAATGTGGTATGCCCATACAATCGTTGCATTCTTCAACCATAAAAAGAAATAAAGTACCAGTGCAAGCCACAATAGGACTGAACCTTGAAAACATTATGCTAAGCAAAGGAAGCCAGACATAAAAGGTCATATATTGTATGATTCTATTTCTATGAAATTGCCAGAATAGGCAAATCTTTAAAGATGGAAAGTAGATTAGTGGTTGTCGGGAGTGAAGGGCAGGGAAGAACAAATGGAGAGTGACTTTGGATGAAATGTTCTGAATTAAGTAGTAGTAATAGCTGCACAACTGGTGAATATACTAAAAACTACTGAAAATTTAAAACTGTGCATTTTGTGGAATGTGAACTATCTCAATAAATCTGCCATAAAAAATTCATTGAGCTGTACACTTAAGGTTTTGCATGTCATTTTATATAAGTTATACATAAGTAAATAAGTTAAAATTTTTTACCTGAAAGCAAAAGTTGAAAACTCAGTGCTAAGAGTTAAAAAAAAAAGTGAAGCACAGAACAAGTCTACAAGTGTACTATGTGTGTAAACTCAAAATCACAGGCATACAAAGTAACATTGCATTTCTGTAAGGATTCATGCTAAGTCAAGGAAATTCACTAGATGGTCCCACAAGAAATCCTAATTTCTGTTTCTAATTTGAGTCCTTCCCTAAGCCCTAGGCATGGGCTACTGGCTCCAATTTCCAACCAGACCCTACTTGAATTTATTCCCCAGGGCTGAATCCAGATCCCTGAGGTCCTATCCACTGTCTATGAACACCGCTGCACTTGCCTTCTGAATTGAACCCTCTCTTGGAATGCCCTTCACCAAATCTAAGTATCATGGTTTTACCTGTGATTGTCCTAACCTTCCAGGAAAACTACATGCCCTGTGGGTATATTCACCAGGACTACCTGGTCTTCTCCACGGGAAACTTCTGTACTGGGTCAGTTCTCCAAGCCTACTCCAAGCCTGATAAATGTGTTTCCACCCTCCTGGTTGGCTGAGAGATACCCAAGATCCAGCATGATTGATAGCCCAGTCCGCTGGTGCCCAGGCACAGATGCCCACGGTCAGGAGGGTCTGCATTCATAGCTTTACCCTACTGACATGGCGTACCCCTTGTCACACATGTGGTAGACTGTCTGGAGCATTTGAAATGACAGACACGGGCACTTTTTCTATCAAGTGAATGGACTGATAATGAGCAATCCTCTCAATTGTCAGATATTGATTTTTCTTGAGTATCCCTTAAGAGGCTCTATGCTGCAGTGTCTCACTGAAGATAATTGTACAATTACTGTATGTATTGGTTGAGCCTCTTCGTTGCAGACAACAGAATCCTCTCCAGGTAATTTAAACAGAGAGCAGTTTAGTAAGGATATAGAAAGCTCACAGAATCATCAGAACTGTTCAAGAGATAGTCTTATGCTCAGCTGCTAGAGACAAATGCATTGACAAATTACAGAACCGGCCTGTCTCTGTGACAGTCAGCAAGTGGCTGTCACCCACCACAGAACCACACCAGCAAAATGGGTGTCCCCCACCCCAGTCTGTCATTTACCTCAGTTCCCAATCAATCAATGCCTCAATGGCACCTAATTAGAACAGATACTGGAAGCTAGGGGTAGGATAACCAACCATCCCAGTCTGCTAGGACTGGGGCTTTCCCAAAATGCAGGATTTGCAGAAAAGTCTCAGGCAAGCTGGAGTGAATTGGCCCCCCGAGCTGGGAAACGTGGTGTTTTGGGACCCTACGTTGGGAAGGTAGGGAACTGTGAAAATCAAAGAGGAGGTTAGTTGATTTGGAGCAGCCACGTTGACAGATAATCTGTAAACTGAATAAGAAAAATAAGTTACAAATGCTATTTATTGAGTATTTACTATAGGCACATGCTTGCTAAGGGCTTTATTATTACTACTGTTATGATTTGGTTATTATTATCTCACTTAATCTTTCCCACAAACCTACCAAAGTGTATTCTTTGTCCAATGTTGTTGTTGATCCTGCTTTCATTGATCTTATACTGTTTTGGAGGAGATGGATAATCAACAAAGAAAAGTAAATAAATGGGTGTGTGTTGAAGAGTAAGGAAGAAGAGAACTGGGCAAGACCACGGAAAGGGACAGGCAGGGGTGGCTACAGTAGCTAGGGTGCATGGGAAAGGTATTTCTGGGGAGATGACATTTGAGCTGAGACATGAGTGATGAGAAGGGTAAGACACAGCCACCTGGGGACTGGATGCTCTGGCCAGAGGGAAGAGCAAGTGCCAAAGCCTCAAGATGGGAACAGATCTTTGCCCACGCAAGGGACAGAAAGGAGCTCAACGTGGCTGCAACAGAGCACAAGAGCGGGGAGCAATGTAAAATGAGATTTGGGTCTGGTTGACTACAGTAAGAATGGGTTTTATTTTAAGATCAATGGGAGGCTGGTGGAGGGTTTTAATCAGAGGTGTGGTATAATTTGATTTTCATTTTGTATCTGAGGTCACAAAGCTGGTGAGTGAGATATGGAATTTGAGACCAGATATCTATCACTACAGAGCCCTGCTTTCAACTGTCATACAAGCAGACCCCATCCAAGATTGAGAAGCAAGGTCCCTTGTCTATTGGTGCTCACACATGTTCATTCTGTGTGTCTACACATGTACGTGTCAATTCTACAGCACTGGTTCTCACCCAGTGGTGATTTTACCCCCCAGGGATATTTGGCAATGCCTGGAGATACTTTTGGTTGTTACATCTTGCAGGGGCCAGGGCAGGTGCCACTGGCATCCAGTGGGTAGAGGCCAGGGATGCTGGTAAACACCACACAATGCACAGTACTCCCCCTACGATAAAGAATTATCCAGTCCAAATGTCAATCCTGCTCCACAGTGAAGGGCATAGTCGTTTTCTCACATGTGCAATGATGGGTCAGCTGAAATGAAACCTGAGACTCCTTCCAATTCTCTCAGTATGTGTCTTTTTCTTAGGAGACAGCTTTCAAAGTAGGCAGCAGGCCAATTCCCAAGCGGCCAGGCAGGGGACAAAACACCAAGCAATTCCTGGTACAGGCTGGTGGATGAAGATGGGCCTGGCCCTGACCCAGCAAGATGGCCTCTCCCTAGGCTTCTCAGCACTCATGCCTGGGTGATGGGGCTGCAAGCTTTGGAGGGTGACCATGCTGCAACTACCTTTACACCTACTGTGTCCATTTCCATAGTCAGTACTCTCTGGTGACATCTGAACACAACACCCCTGCTGCACACTTTCCAATGCCTGAATATTTCACTGTTCCCACAGGAGCAGACCACCAGACTCCCCATTCATGGAGACCCTTGGTTCACGTGCATGCACCTTCCACTTACCAATGCCACAGATGGGCTGCACATCAGATGGCACCTTGCACCCACTAAAATGGATTGAATGTTTTCCCTGTGCCACCCACTGTGTTAAGTGCTCTTATATGGCATCTTTTTATTTGGTTTCCTTCCAAAGCAAACCTCGAAGCAAAAATTTGGGAGCAAGTAGTTGCATTGGGAAGTGATCCAGGAATTCATATGATGGAATGGGGAAGTGAGACAGCAAAGGGACAGAAGTCCATTTATGGCTATTAATAAAGGAGTTACTGCTCTGGACAACTGGGGCCGGTGCCCACTGGGAGCTTCTGGAGACCATGTGTAACACAGCTCAGGGTCATCCCCCACCCAGAGAAAGGGAAGCTGTGGTATTTAGGCACCAACTTCTGTACTTTCTGTTGATGTTCAGGGGACATCAACTCCTTGGCGTTTCCTGCCTTCCTGTATCCCAGACACTTTTAGCCCCAAGGGAGCACTGTCACAGGCTCCAAAGGCAGGGAGCAGGTAGGGGAACCACATGCAAGAAACCTCCAGGTAAGCTGAGGGAATGTGGGCAGACACTGACAGCATCTGCTCCATATCCCAACCCACTAAGAAAGGTAATCAGATGACTCCATTTCAGATGGGACAATAGAGGCTGGAAGGGATTACATTAACTTGACCAAGGCCCCACAATTCATGAGGTGTGGAACCAGAATTCAAACTCAGGTCTGTCTGCCTACAGAGCCCAATTCTTGCCCATTAGATTAGCTTCCTGGGGCTGCCATAACAAAGTACGGCAGATGAGGTGACTTCAAAAACAGAAATCTACTGTCTCACAGTTCTGGAAGCTGGAAGTCTGGGATGAAGGGGCCAGCAGGGCTGATTCCTTCTGGAAGGCTCTGAAAGTGAGTCTGCTCCATGCCGCTCTCTTAGCTTCTGGTGGTTTGCTGGCTATCTCTGGCGTTTGTTAGCTTGTGAATACATTGCCCCCATCTCTGTTTTTATCTTCACATTCCATTCTCTTTTGTGTGCATGTTTCTGTGTCCAAATTTCCCCTTTTATTTTTTTAAAAGGTGTATTTATTTTGAGAGGGAGAGTGAGAGAGAATATGAGTGGGGAAGGGTTAGAAAGAGAAGGAGAGAGCGAATCCCAAGCAGGCCCCATGCTCAGTGCAGAGCCCGACACAGGACTTGATCCCACGACCCTAGGATCATGACCTGAGCCAACATCAGAGTCCATGTTCAACTGACTGGGACACACAGGAGCCCCAAACTTCCCCTTTTAATAAGACTTCGGTCATATCAGATTGTGGCCCACCTTGATGACCTCATCTTAACACTGTAACCTTATTTCCAAATAAGGTTATATTCACAGGTACTGGATTTGAGGGGACACATTCAACCCATAACAACCACCATGCTTGCTGTTGCCCCTCCACACTCCAGGGACCCTTGTTCTGCAGGCCCTTTTTTATCCTTTGGGCTTGTCCACTACATCCTAGACAAAGTACCCTTCAGCTTATATCCCCAGCTGCTTTGGGTGGCCCTACCCTTCAGGCAGTAGGTGTGACTTGGTCACAGCCAGACAGCACAGCTCTGCATTGGATGGAAGAAGTCTAGGGAAAGGCCACTGTGAGGGGGGGTTTGGCCTAGAGTCCACCTTGATGTCACCTTAATCACCAAGATTCAATCACCAAATACAATAAAGAAAAGTATTATGGAAATAAAACACTGCCAAAAATCTTTCTAAAATTGTAAGTGCATGCAATGAGCAGTCTGGGTTTATGAAGAACAAATTATGCCAGACACACTTGATTGTGCCTTTGAGGGAACTAAGAAATTAAGGGATGGGAATGATGGGAGAGAGGCAATACATCTTGATTTTAATACAGCCATTGATACATTGTCTTGTGGAATTGTCCCTGCAAAATTAATTCAAATTGGCTTGGTGAGGAGAACTGTCCCTGGGGTTCAAAACCAGTGGAAAGATAAACAAACAAATAATGATTAAAGAAAACCAAAGCCTATAGCCCTGAGGTAGGGAAAGGAGGGAGGGTGTTGTGAGAGGGGAAGCCTGGCTTTTCCATCAGATTCAGAAATATGAAGGTGTGGAAGGGGACTCGGTATCTGGGGAGGTGGGGGAGAGGCAGCCTAGAGCAGGGTTGACCAGAAGCCCCACCAGATGGTGGGCTTCACCAACCACTCAATGGATACATGGCCCACCTGAAGAGATTGGGAAACTGGGGGCTGTACCCTGAAGAAACCCATAGCCTGGATGGGGTGAATTCACTAAAAAAAAAGACTAAGTTTTTATCTTGGTTTTTGCTTTTCCAAATGCAGGACATTTGAAATGAATCACCCCCTTTTTTAGAACCACAGAAACCTGGCTCAGGCTCAGAGTGTTGGAGCTGGCAAGGGCCATAGTGAAGGGGTCCCTCTCTGCATAGGTGGGGAAACTCAGACCCAGACAGAGAGAAGAATAGAGATTTGAGGGCCCAAGACTCAGTTCTGATGTTAATAAAGCTGAAATAAGGCGCAGAAAATACCATTTTTTACAGGTTTGTCAGAAGTGATTCTGGTCTCTGGATTATACTGAGAAACACAGGTCCACACTACCTGGTCTTTCTTTTCCATTCTCTTCCTGTCCTGTCCGTTCCTTTCTCCCTTCCTTCCTTCCCTCCTTCCCTCCCTCCCTCCTTCCTTCCTTCCTTTCTTCCTTTCCTCCTTCTTTCCTTCCCTCTTGCCTACCAAAACATTTCTATGTTACCTTAAGGAAGGCATTGTCCAGATTCTAGGGATGCAGAGGTAAAAGGTGACTATGGTCTTTGAGAAGGAGACAGTCAGAATACCCAGTGGGAGAGTTTACAAGAAGCATAGGGGACAGAGGTCATATTAAAAGACACCATGCAAACATCGTCCACAAGATCTAGACAGTTGGAAACTATAGAACAAAGACTTGGTTTTCTTCAAAGGGCAAGAATAAGAGATAATTTCTAGATTAAAGGGGACTGAAGGAACAAATCAGTCAATTGCAATGTGAGACCTTTCCTGCATCCTGATTTGAACAAACTGGCTGTTAAAAACAGCATTCATGAAATGAAGTTGAAAAATCTGAACATTTGTGGATATTTGATGATTTTAAGCAATTAAAAGGTATGTTGATGGAATTGTGGTTATTTTTTAGAGTCCTTACCTTTAGGCATAAATTCTAAAATATTTATTATTTTTGTAATGTTTACTCACTTTTGAAAGATAGAGAGAGACAGAGCACAAGCAGGGATGGGGCGGAGAGAGAGGGGGACACAGAATCTGAAGCAGGCTTCAGGCTCTGAGCTGTCAGCACAGAGCCCAACACGGGGCTCGAACTCACAAACCTCAGGATCATGACCTGAGCCGAAGTCAGATGCTCAACCTACTGAGCCACCCAGGTGCCCCAAATTCTAAAATATTTATAGGTGAAATGATATGATATGTAGAATTGGCTTCAAACTAACTCAGCATACAGGTGTGTGTATAACTGTGTTTATGTATGTGTGTGTGTGAGTGTGTGTGTATGCGTAGAGTTGAAGGGGTGTCTAGTGTCTATATCAAACAAGGTTGCCCATGATTTGATCACTGTAGCTGATTATGGGTATATGGGAGTTCATTATATTATTCTCCAAACTCTGTATATGTTTCAAATTTTCATAATAGAAGTGGAAGGAAGGAAGGAAGGAAGGAAGGAAGGAAGGAAGGAAGGAAATGTAGGTGACAAGTAGGTTGTGGATGAAATCCTAGACTGATGCCCAGGCAGGATGAGTCAGAGAGCATCTCCTGCTATGGTGGCAAGGTTCAACTCAGAGAGGACCGGGCACTAGCCAGGCCAGGAAGAAAGAGGAGGGAAGATGGGCACCTGTGTGGAAAGAGCATACTCCCTGTGTGGACCACTGGAGAAGAGTGGGGGCCACTATCCAGAGCTGACTACTCTGCTCTCAGGCTCTTGGGTATGGTGGTAGGTGTGGGTTGTAAAGGATTTCAGATGAAAGAGGCATGGAGAGACACACGTTTTGCTCAGTTCACTTGGGCTTTTCTATGGAGATTGGACTGTGATGGGAAAACCTCATGAGGGAAAACAAGTTATGGCCGTTTCAAGGGTCTAGGTGAAAGGTGAGAAGAATCAGGGCCAAAGCACAGCAGTGGGAAGGGGACTCCAGAGACACTCAGGATGTAGAATCTACAGGGCTTTGTGTCCAGCTCAGGGGAGGTATTTGGGGTGGGTTCGTTGTTGGATGCCTGAGGGGATGGTGATACCATCTCTCAGCCATAATGGGGCACACAGGCAGAGGGCCAGGTGGGGTAAGAGATGAGAGGTTCTTCTAGACATTTCATTTGTGGGACAGCCATGGGGGATATTTCACAAGTGGTTGGTTGTATAAGACTGTAGCTCAGAGGAGAAGTTTAAACCGGGAGATGGACATGGTCTTGAGGAGACAGGGAAGAGAGGATAGGAGGGCAGGGGAGAGTGGAGGAGAGCATAGGAAAGGAAGGAAGCCCAAGTCAGTGGAAAAACACTAATATCCTAGGGAGACGAGGATAGAAATATCCTACATGCAATCCCTGTCTCCTGACTGTTCTCTGCCTATTCCCCCTCCAACAGCTTCTGCCTTGTAATTGTCCCCTCAAGTTTGGAGGTCTGCCAGGTCAATGTTGACTGTTGACAGCAGCTTTCTCCAAGTTCCCACACTCACTGTTCTTGCCAGGTGATTCTTGCACTTGTCTGTGCAAGAATTCTTGCACCTGTCTGGAGGTGCTCAGGAAGCTGATGGATGCCTCCATCACCAAAGCCCACTATCCTAGCCATCAGCTCAGCCATCCTCTCCTGTGTACTGTTTCTCTGCTCGTTCCTTCCACCTGCTCTGGGGTGTGGTCCTGGCTCAGTCATCAAGCATTTGTGTGAAGTTAGACATTTATTTAACCTCTCTAAGCCCATTTCCTCATCTGTAAAATGATGACAATCGCCCTGCCCTTGTAATACCACACTACGTGAATAACGCTTACCTATATACCTCCCAAATGCCATTGGTGTTGTTGTCACTCCCTTGCTCTCACACCTGTCTCCTGGACACAGGAGCATCCCCCTTTCTGCCCCAGTAGCATCTGCAGACAGCGCCTGGTTCCTGTTCTCCGGGATGCTGAGCACCTATCTGGCTCTCCCCTCCGATGCTGATGCCCCCCTTGCTCTTGGCAATCTCCTGGCTCCTGACTGGCCTGGCTTCCCTGCCCAATGCATAATTTTGGCCTCTCTAGCTCCTTGCCCTGAACCATCAACCTTCTGAGAGCTATAGCCCAGCAGGACCTGAAGAGTCTCCAGTGAACTCAAGGCACTTCATATACTTGTCAGAATGTTAATAGAATACAGATGTTGGTGATACTGATTTTCCCAACTTTCAACCACTAGCGTGACGGACAAATAAGGGGAGGCTGGCAGAGAGATTGCCCCCAACCCCACCTGAACGCAGCAACGATTCCAACTGGGGATTGGGGTGACTCCCGGGCACAGGGTTGCTTGGCAGGGCCTGACCGGAGCGAGCAAAACTGCCCTTCCCATTCTCTTTGCACAAACAAGATAAGAAAACCCATCTGTGCTGGAGAAAGCTGACTCCCTCCTCTGAGATCTCCCTAGACATTATGGAGACGGGCACTTTCTAAAGCATTTATTCAACAGCCATTTACCAGGAGCCCACCATGAGGCAGGCACTAAGTGCTAAAATTTAATTTATTTCCTGTATTAAATCTCGGGAAAGATTGGGAAGCCTTGTCAGTGAAGCCTCCAGGTAGAATTTCTATGCCTTTACAGAATAAAATGTGTATAGCTCAGTGTGCTGCTATTTATTGTTCCTGTGGCTTCCTTGGAGGGAAAAAATAAGATCTCGGCCTCATGGAGCATTGGCAAACAAGGGGGCTGCATTATTTTAGTAGATTAGCTTGAAAGGGCACAAGTTACCTTTTTTTTTTTTTTTTTTTTTTTTTTTTTTTCCCTGAAGACACCTTAATTCACTGCAGTGGTTCATTTGGAGTGGTCTTTTAGGGGAGAGAGGAGAAGGCTATTGCTATTTTTATTTATTTATTTACTTATTTCTTTAGATAGTACTCACCCACTTTTAGTTCATTTTTATTTCTTTTTTTTTAAAGTAGCCTTCTTACCCAAAGTGGGTCTCAAACTCACGAGCCTGAGATCAAGGGTGGCATACTCTACCGACTGAACCAGTCAGGCACCCTGGTTGTTGTTTTCTTTTTTATTTTTTTAAATGTTTATGTTATTTTTGAGAGAGAGAAAGAGAGAGACAGAGAGAGAGTAAGAGTAGGGGAGGGGCAGAGAGAGAGGGAGACACAGAATCTGAAGCAGGCTCCAGGCTCCGAGCTGTCAGCACAGAGCTGGACGCAGGGCTCGAACTCACAAACCATGAGATCGTGACCTGAGCCAAAGTCAGACGCTTAATCTTTGATGTTCTTAAAGATCAGATTAAAGTAAGGGATTGATTGGATCATCTGGGAAAACAGTTTTTTGATAGTAGAATCTGCTAATTACTTGCCAGTATGTATTCTCCCTTCCTCTTCTTAACAATCAAACGCCTCATGCTTTGGCTCTGGCTTCCCAGTAGCATACCCCACCTCAGTCTCTCCTGCGGCAGGCTGTGGGGCCATGCTCTTGTCAAGGGATTTAAAGAGAAATGCTGCCACAACTTTGGAATCCTGCCTTTGAAATATTTAGATGTTCGGACGTTTTAGCAGCTGGACATAGTGCCCACGAATTGGTGGTGACCATGTGGGTGAGAGCGTTGTTCTAGATGTTTGATGACCTCGTAGAGCCTAGCTGTCTACCCACTGTGGACCATCTGCCCGCTTCTGGATGGTCGCAGAAGAGAAAAGTAAACCCACTGAATTTCAATAGTCTCTTTGTCACAGTGTCTTAGCCTATCCCTACTTAATACATTCTTTACTACAGTAAAATTATTAGAGTCCTAAATTCTTTGTATATCTTTAATACAAATTAAAATACTCTCCTCCTCCCTCACCCCCAAACTCACAACTGCTTGGGTTCTGTGTGCTCTGGGAAGCATACCAAAGAGTCCTCACACAGCAACTTGCTCAGTTTTTGGCTCTTTTACATTCTAACTGCTGAAAGAGCATCATTTCTCTGCAAAACTTTAAAAATGTATGCAGTAAACCAGAAACAGCTTCCTTCTAAAAACGTAGTTTACCCTTGAGAAGTACGGGTTTTCTGCACGTGGATCAGTCTGTGTTGGAGAGTGTGTTTGAGTTATAGAAATTCATGTTCGAGCAGCGAGGTGGCTTCTGTTTATACTGAATGTTCTCTAGGGTGCCACGTCAAACCAGAGGACCCTTGATATCTTGCCCTGCCCAGGGGCTCGGTCTCTGGCTATTCTGGTTAAGACCTTGGGGATGTGAGACAAGGGTTCCCTGACAAAGAGCAGCAACCAGGGTGAGAGGTGGGGTGGGGGTGACACAAAGTAATTATATTCCCTTTCATGTTAGAAGAGAGAAGAATGAAAGAGCAGGGGAAACCGCAGTAATGAAATTTTTAAAACTCCTTGCCAGGCAACCCTTTGGGAAAGAGAAAGGTGTTGAAAAATCAAGCAAACAATGACAGCAGGCCACAGACTCCCAAAAGGCTGGGCGTCACTTGTGTAAGCAGCCTGGGAAAAAGAAAGGATGCCATCAGGATGTAAATGAAATAAAAACCAGATCATAGTGGGTGAGAAGAGAGGAATCTACCTTGGACCCAGGTGTCTGTGAGGCTGAGGAGCCCACAAAATGCACAAATTCTCTTAATGAAACAAAGATAATGGTGCTGATAGCTCCCGCCACCTTCACTGGCCCTGCCCAGCAGCCAGGAGACCTTCAGGGAGCAGTGGGCCCAGCCAGACAGACCCTTGGCCAGTTCTGACTCAGGCAGCCTGCACAGCACTGGGATCTACCCTGGCCATGCAACAGAGCCAATTTCATAGCCATGACACCCAAGGCACCAGGGGTGAGTCTCAGGCACACCCACATCCACCAGGCAGCTGCCTCCCCTGAGCCCTCACCGAGCTGACAAATGGAAAACACTGAATGACCGCCACGCAGACCTGGGTTCCAATCCTAGCTCCGCCACTTTGTAGTTGAATAATCTCAGACAAATGACTTAACGATTCTCTCTCTGTTTCCTCGTCTGTTAATTCACAGGGTCATTTAAGGACTGAAATGCCTGTGTGTCTGGAAGATGAACCCATTTTCTTCTTTCTTGATAGTCGGATTCATAAGGCTCCGGCCCCGCCCTGAAGCCTGAGTTCTCCACCCCTTGTCCACTTATTCTGTTCCCAATGGGGCTTCCTTTTAAGACTCTGCACCTACCCAGCCCTCTGTGAAGGCTGCCTCCTCCCTACTTCCCACCACACCCCTGTTGTGGGTCAGCCTTACAGTCCGGCGACCCAGGCCACCAGCCCCATCCTGCCCTCCTGGGCCAGCCTGTACCCCCAGAGGCTAAGATGTGGCACTTGCCCCATGAAGGCCCAGAGGAAGGAGCTGGCTGGGAAGAGTGAGCTGAGGAACGTTCCCCAGGCTTTCCCACCTCATGCCCACAGTCATAAACCTGTTGGTGAACTTCAAATCTTGTCTCTGCTACTTCACAGCCATGTGACTTCACAGCCATCTTTCCTCTGGACTCCCCCTTATGAGACAAATACGTGTCCTCATTTCAATCAGAGCCTCTGTAGCCTGCAGCCAAATAGACCCACCACTTACAGGAGGGCTCGTCACCTCAGCGAGGCACCATATTTCTCAGAGCATGTTCTACCACATGGGACTCCTGATTCTCTTTCCCGTGGGGTTTACTCTGGCCCCTCCATCCCTGTCTCTCCTTCTCAGTTTTCAGTGCCACTTGCTTCCCATCAGTCTTTGGGCTTCCCAATGGCACTCCACCTCCATCAAGGCCAAGCCCAGGGTAGGCTGGTCAGAGAGCTGAAAATGGTTTGCTAGTGGGATCAGGAGATAATGAATGCTTCTCTGTCTCTGGATGAGACCAAAACCTCATGCCCATTTAAATGAGCTGTCACTCAGACAAAGCACTGGCTACCCCTTAGCTGGGGAAGGGGTGTTGTGGGGAAGGGAACACTCAAGGACTTCTTGCTTAATTGCTGCTGTAAGCTTCTTCCAGGAGGTATAAGAGGTGCCTTCCGGAGTCAGGGAGTTGAGCCAACCACTTGCCTGTCTTTAGACATGCCCCAGGCTCCTAGCGTCCTTGTCACACTTCTTTCCGTTGACATGCTGTTTCAGGATAAGGCTTCTCTCCACTCTGGCTCTCCAGTTGGGACAGTCAGGCATGAATGAGCACCTACTACATTCCAGGCTTGTTCCTGAGGGGTGCACCTGACTACCTTGCATCAACCTGCCTTCACCAAACAGCACCTACTAGGGCCACCACTTAGTGGAAGGAACAAAATAGTCCTGTGAGCCTTCCTGCTCCTAAGGAAATTAAGACCATAAGTGTCAGAACTGGAAGAGAATTTGGGGACCATCTGCTGGTATTTCTCAAGTGTTAGTAGGAAAAGCCTTTTTTCAAGTGAAATCATAATCATGATTCACTACCGAGTAAGAAGCAGAGGGGGGCTGCCTTGGTTGAAGTGGAAGAGGTGCCATGCCCTCTCTGCCCTTTGCTCCCTTCCGAAGCCCCACGGGTGTCCACAGACCCCACAGAAGACCTCTGGCCAGGTAATGGTCATGGTTTTGTTCGTAGAATCCAAATAATGTCATTTGCATTCCCCAGATTATTCCAAACACAGTATTGAGACTGCTGATCCTGTCCAATTCTGAGAGGTTTATGGAGGAGAAAATTTAAACCTGGGGGGTGAAGGGACACCCCCAGCACTCCTGCCTACACTCTTCATTCAACCTTTTCCCACAACATGTGACCACCAGCTGAAAGGTGCTCCACACCTCTCCAATTTTGTCTGGAGCACAACATGCCATCCAGCTCCTTTTGGACTGTTCAGGATCCAGGAAGGCAAGTTGCTTTATAGAAGACAGAGGCCTCGAGCAAGGGTATGGAGAGTGCGAGGCCATGGTGCTGGGGCGGGAGGGGAGGGCAGAACTTTGACTCAGAGACCAGACTGTCTGGGACAACAGAGACCCCACTGCCAGTCTAATTACCAGCCTGTCATTATCCATTATTCCTGCACACGGACCAGCAGAGTGGAAATGCAAGAGGCACAAGGGGAAAGGGGGAACGCGAGAGGGGACTCAGCGAGGGCGCCCGGGGGAGAACAGGCATGTCGACCACGCTGAACTGGGCACCCCTCGCCCTTCATTGCCCCGCCCCCCTCCCCAGCCTGGGGACCCTCAGTGTCCAGAGAACGGTCTGGCAAATGCCCAGGACCCCAGTCCTCCGTCTTGCGCCAACCCTGTGCCCCTGGGGCCTGCGGTCTGCTTCCCCACTCCCTTCCTGCTATCGCCAGCCACTCATTCACATGTTCCCTTATCCAACAAACATGTATTAAATCCCTACTATGTGCTGGGGATATAATGGTGATGGGGTCTGACTTTTGGTGGAGTGGTCAGAGAAAGTCTGGGGAGGTGACATTGGAGCAAGGAGCTGAATGAAGTGGAGGGAGGGGGATCACAGTGCAAAAGGCCTGGGATAGGGCTGCAAGGTACCCAGTGTGTGGAGGGAGACCCAGTGGCATAGCAGACGAGGAAGGGAGGGATGAGAAGCATACTTGGGGGCCAGGTGTGAAGTGCAGGGGCCAGGACGAGGCTGCTCCAACAATCCAGGTGGGTAATGTGGTAGCCAGGTTGGGGCGGTCCAGTGGGGTGGTGAGAAGTGGGCAGAGTCTTTGGTTCACAGAGCTTATGTTTTCTACCTTCTGACTTCGCATCATCTCCCTCGGGGATTGTTCCTCCTCAAGCTTTTGCCTGTCCCAGATCACAGTGTAACGAAGTGGCTTAGAGTGTCTCTCAGGGCTTTCCCCACATGGGACTATCTCTCCTCGGTCTCCCTTTGCTTCTCCCAAGGGGGTCCTCTCAGGCCGGTGGGAGGCCGAGAGATCTGACCCAGAGTGGGCTTCCAGCAGCTGGGAGCAGGGTGGGCATGGGCAGGGAGGGATCAGGTCAGTGTCCAGGAGCATGGGTGGGTAAGCAGTGGCCCCGTGAATGACATAGGATGCTCAGGACACAGAGGGACCACAGCCAGGTTGCCGGAAGTGGTGGATGAGGATGGGTTAACCCCCATCAGGTGCTAGAGCTGGCATGGCCCCTTCATTGTGGCAGAGGCTTGGAATTTTACGATCAGGACCTCTGTGTCCCCAGTGGGGTGATGCCAGACTCTTTCAGGACAAACACCTTGCTCGCACACATGACCACACACCAGGGTCCAGCCTGCTAGATCATTCTCAGGACAGGAGACTGGGCTTGTAGTGAGGCTGTCTGCCTGCTCCTCTCTTCTCCTTTTCTTGCATATTTAGCCAAAGTGGCACTTTTAGAAAATAACAAGATTTTTGTCAACATATGGGCTGCCATTTTGGAGGAAATATATCATAATTTACTCATGTCAGTGCAGAGTAGGAGCTAAATGATATGGTGTTGAACTAGATAGTTGTATTAAACAGATCACATGGTTTTATTTACAATTATATATGTATAAATATTTTTATTTTTAAATTTTATTTATTTTTGAGAAAGGGAGAGAGAGACAGAGTGCGAACGGGGGAGACACAGAATCCGAAGCAAGCTCCAGGCTCTGAGATGTCAGCACAGAGCCTGACACGGAGATCATGAACTGCCAGATCATGACCTGAGACAAAGTTGGACACTCAACTGACTGAGCCACCCAGGTGCCCCATGTATAAATATATTTTAAAGGAGAGAGCAGGAGACGGATCATAGCAAGTTTCCTGAGGTGTCCACGGGAGCTATGAAGCCCAGCATGAAAAGTCAGATCCTTTGTGTGTCTGTCCCCTTAACCAGACATAAAGCACCCAAGCTCCCACCGTGTCCCCAGCCCCTGTCATAGCTAATGCTCTTTGGGTGCCTGCTAAATGCACAGACCACAAAATGAAGATAAGGGAGGCTAGCTGCCCTGTACCCCCATGCCCAGCATGGTGCCTGGGGCACAGAAGAAAGTAAGTTGAAGATTGCCAAGATGATTACACTTGCCCATCCTAGGTCCCACCTCCTCAAGTGTCTACTGACAGTTTCGTAAGGTGAGAACTAACTGACCAATGGCTACGGGAAGGAAGCCCCACCATTGGGGGCAGAGAATATTGATTACCTCTTGAGGGAAATATACTAACATCCTCTGACAGGTGCCTTCTGGAGATGAGCTTTGCTGGAGGAGGTGGTTGGGGATTGTTTGAACCCTTTCACAACTGCCTCCTTGGCTTAGCACAGGCCTAGACCCCTACAGGAAGAGGATCCTACCCAATCAGAGCCGCAGCCCATGGGCAAGGGACCAGTGAGAAGCAGGCTGTGGGGGTTTTCTGTGGCCCAGTAACAACGGTGACAGTAGTTAGTAAGGTCTGATGGGGCTTTCCAGGGCATAAGACGCTGTCTCACACCTTCTCACTGACCTCACTGTACCCAGGAGGGAGAAGCTTTGTGTGGCTTGCCATTTCACCCTCAGAGATGAGGGGAGGCCCGGATGACACCCACGGTGCTGTCAGAAGTGAGAACCAAGACTGGGTTTGAGCCCCTATTATCTACTTCCAGACTCGGGTCCCCTCCCCCACACCACTGGGCTCCCTCTGACAGTGTGAAGCTCAGGGCAGGAGGGGGCTTGAATGATCATGTACTGAGCCCCTCATTTAGCTGAGGTCCAGGAAGGAAGGCGTGAATGGGGTCCCTGCACACACACCTGGTCACTTACTCCCATTCTGCCCGTGCTCTCCATCCTCTTGACATTTATCCCAACATTCTCCATTTTACTCTCCAGACTGTTTCCTCTATACCGCGAGACAGCTGTGGCAGTTTACAGCTGTTACTAGCAGGCAGATAGAGAAGGAACCTAAGTGGAATATAAACTATTGAATTAAATTCCCCTCTTCAAATGCCGCCCGGACTCGCGCTACCTGAGAATTTCAATCAATGCTGGTAACTTCCTCCTGCCCCTTAATGGAAAGCAACAGACACGATTTTGCCTGCTTCTGGAGCTGGGCTGCCGCTGTGGCAGATGCATGCAGAAGGGAAAGGGATGTCCGCGTAGATGGGTATTGCAATAAGTCACCTGAAGGTGCAGATCTCTTGAGCTCCAGGCAATGCCATTAAGCAAGCCAGGAAACAGCTTCATTTTCTAGAGACGGAGTATTAGAGGTACCCATGGGGGGTTGGCAGAGACTCTCAGGGAGATGGGGGATGGGGTTCTGTCCTTCAGGACACTTTTTTAAGGACTCAAGGAGACAGTGAATGTAAGAGAGGAATGGTGGGGGGTGGAGAAGGAATATAGATATCCTCCTGGTGCCAGAACATAGGTAAGGCTCATACCGAATACCCAAACAAGCTGCCAGCAAACCACCCACTAAAAATAAGTCAAAGAAATAAAATATGGGTGCTTAATATTTTATAGCACAGAATGGCCCTGGGCTGGGAGTTCTTGGGTTCTAGTCCTGTTCCACCATGTATTAGCCATGTGATCTTAGGCGGATCATTTCTCTGACTCCATTTCCCTTCTCTGTAAATTATGGGATGTGAAAGCTTTTTGAGAACAGCCAAATGCTGTACGCTTGTGTGCTGCAAATATATTGGGGGGAGGGGAAGTAGGAGAAGAGAAGCCCCCTGAGAGATTTTTCCTCCAGATCCCACAGACTCGAGGATTGACTGCAGATCCAGGTAGGACAACAGGGGCCAATGCCATCTGTACTTGGAAGGAAGGCTGGGCCAGGGCGGCCATCCCCGAAGTGGCCTCTGGGAGGCAGCAGAGGAGGAGCTATGGAGCCCTGATAATCCTGGCTCCTCCCTGCCCCAGGATCCCTGGGGTGTAAGGGTAGAGGAAGACCAGGGATGTGGCTGAGTTATGTCATGGTGTTAGAGATAGAAAGGTAAGGTGCTGGAGTTTCACAGTACCACCGCTGGGACCCTGCTTGCCAGTGGTTTCCACCACCTTCAAGGGGTCCCATTGCCTTTCCCTTCCCACAGAGCCTGGGATTCCTTCTTTCAGGATGAGCCCCCTGGACCAGAAAACAAGATCCTTCCAGGTCCTCTTCCCCTCCTCAGAGTGAGGTCTCTTGACCGGCCAAGAGACACTTTTAAGCCCCTCTTCTTGAGGGCGCTAGAAACTACTTAAGGCATAAGAAAAACAAGACAAAAATAATTGGGCCCCTGTTAAGAGCCACACACTGTGAGCCAGTTTATATACACTAATCTCATTTACTCCACATAATAAGCAGTTGAAGGGCATTCACCTCATTTTTCAGATGAGGAAACTGAGGCCCAGAGAGGTTGGGTATCTTTTACGAGATCACACAGGTGGTAAAGTGATAGAGCAGGGATTTGGGAACCCTGAATTCTCTGACTCCAGTACCCATATCCTTTCCACCGTGCCAGCCTCCTAAAAGCATGAGGATGCTCAAGGAAGCAAGCTCCAGAAAGACCGGAAGTTGCGAAGACACAGAATGCTTCTAGAACCTAGACTTGGTTTCTTCATCCAGTCTGGATCTCTCTAGAATAACAAGCCTCCTGGCACCAGACTGTTCTTTACTGAGAGTCCTTGTGCTGGCTCCCCGATGTGGCTATGTTTCTCTCTTACATCCTTGTCCTAATTCACTCCCTTAGTTCTTGGCAAGCCTATGCTGCTCCAGGCTTTTTTTTTTTTTTTTTTTTTTTTTACCCACTAGCAACATCATTCTCCCACCTTCATTCAAAACATAATGTTTGAGGGACACCTGGGTGGCTCAGTCAGTTGAGTGTCTGACTTCAGCTCAGGTCATGATCTCACGGCTTGTGAGTTCGAGCCCCACATAGGGCTCAGTGCTGACAGCGCAGAGGCTGGAACCTGCTTCAGATTCTGTGTCTCCTGACCCTCCCCTGCTTGTGCTCTGTCTCTCTCTCTCTTTCAAACATAAACTAAAAAAAAAAAAGTGATGTTTGAGCATATAAGGGTCCATATATGCTGAATGTAAGCACACGGTATTTCCTTTAACCCTCTCCCATTCTTAGGGAAGGTATTAGTGTCTCTGATTCTTAGACAGGGTAACTGAGGCCTGGAATCACCAAGTAAGTTGCCCAATGTCACACAGTCAGTCCTCAGCCTCAGCTTTGTGTGGTTCCAGAGGCTGGGATGTTAACCCCACCCACAGGGTACCATCAGGAAGACAACCTGCTTCCCCATCCCCTCCACTCGGGATGCCTGACTCTTGCTGTTAATTTAATAAAGAGAAGTAAGTTTATACCAGACACCTGTCCCTGGCACTGTGCCAGGATAGAAGAAAACCATGCAATGTGCCTTCAGCACGAACACGACCACCCTTTGGTCCTGCGACATCCTTCCAGCATGTCCCCTCCTACCCCCTGTGCCCCTTTGCATCTCCCTCGAGCAGCACTCTATTTTGCACCTGTCCATAAATGCCAGTGCTCTGCAGGGTTCCATCTCAAGCCCCTTCTTTCCTCACCTTGCATCAGGGCTTGCAAATTTAAGGAACCCAGGGGGCAGGCATGCCGCAATGCACACAGCAGGCTGAGTATCAAACAGCACGACAGTCAGGTAAGACCCCTGCCTTGCTACAGGTCTTGAACCGTCACCTGCCCAACAAAGGGCCTAAACAAAGCACAACACAGGCAATCCCTGCGAAGCCAGGAGCTGCGGGTTTGTCCCTTGTTTGTGTTTCTGATTTCCCAGGATGACTGCATGTATCTCAACTATCTCTCAACTTCCTCTGTGTTGGTAACTCCTGAATCTGTCGTCTTCAGCCCCGGTCTGTCTCCTAACCTTCAGGCTTTGTGCGTGGGAAGATCTGCTGACATCTCCAGATGCCCCTGACACCACATGGCTAAACTTGAATACACCACCCCCTTTTCTCGATATCCCCCTGCCTGTATTCTCCAATCCCTCTCATTCCCCAGTCACCAAACCTACAATACTGGGTCGTACTGGGCTGTCTTGTCTGCCCCCACATCTAATAACCACATCCTGCTGATTGACCGTCCTTCCCTACTCTCCAGCCTAGTTGAGGCTGTTACCTGCTCCCCTGGAATATTACCATAGCCTCCTACCTTGGTCCACTCCCCTCCCATCCATCCGAACCCCCACCCCCTTCACAGCCTGAGTCATTGACCAAAACTATAAACCCAGCGTCACTTCCAGTTTACAAGCCATAGCCTAGGAAGACCCAAGCTCCTTAGCTCAGCATTCAGGGCCCTCCCCAGCCTGGCAACACACTCTTCCAGAGACACCCCAGTCACCACTTCATTCCATAAACTGTTTGTACTTGTCTTGCATATACCACAGACTATCACACTGGGGAGTCTCTATGCCTGTTATTCCCTCTGCCTGGAAGACAGACCTTCTTTTCCCACCCTCCCAACCCTACTTTTGCCTGAGTAACTGCTACCTTTGCTGAAATCATACATTAGCGCCACCTCCTCTGAGAAGCCCTCCCTGATAACCCCCAGCTCTGAATCAGGTACCTTCCTCGCCACTATCCTGCACCAAGGCACCACTCACAGGATTTTTAACATTGTCTCTTTACACTAGAGTTGTCTACCCAACATCTTACCCCTTTTCTTGGTGTTATTCAAGCAGAGAAATGCTCAGCCCAGGGAAGGATGGCTATATTAGAAGTTAACACTTACCATGAGCCAAATACGGTGCTAAGCGCTTCCTCACATCAACCTTTAAGGCCTCATTATCACCATTTTACACATAGGAAAACTGAGAAGAAGAGAGGTCAAGCCCCTTGCCCAAGGTTATGTAACTGAGAATTGGTGGAGTCGGGATTTGAACTCAGCCATCTAGCTCCAGATGTTGTACTCTGAATGGGGATGCTACGCTGTCTTTCTCATGAACGGTGTATCACAACCGGCCCATGGCAGCCAGCTTTAGCATACCGTTCCCATCTGCCTGTGATTGGTGCAGGAACAGGCACGTGATGGGGTGGCCAATGGGATATAAAAAGAAGTCAGCGGAAAACTTCCAAGGATAGTCTTCCCTGGTAAAGAGAGAGAGGTGGAGGTTCCTGACCTGGCTCCCTTCCATTTTCAGACATCAGGATGCTGCCGGGGAGGCGGGAACAGCCATCCCCCCATCTGACGCACAAGCACAGCAGAGCAGGCAGTTGGCAACGCCTCGGTGCTTGGTAACATTGCTGAGCTGGTGATACAGCAGCCCCTGCACACCCCAGTCCCAGACTTCTTTCTCGTTTTATGAGACAATGGGTGTCTATATCGTTGAAGCCACAGTTAGATGAGCATTCTGTTCCCTGCCACCTGACCATACATTCCAATACCTGGAACAGTGCCCAGAGCATGGGGGGCCCTCCACAATGAGTGAAATGAAAAACAAAAGTGTGGGTATATGTGAGGAAACAGGTTAAACTCAGAGCGCTGCATGAAGACGCAGAGATTAATTTCTCGGAGCCTGTTTTCTCATCGAGGGGCTGGGCTCAATGAGTTCAGTTGGGTAGCCACTTACTCCATTTCGAGTATAAGAAAAGATGAAGTTCCGGGTGCAGGACGTTCCCTCATAATTGTTCACTGACAGCCTGTGCGAGGGCAACAAATTCTGTGGGAAAGTTCAGTGAAGCACTTCACACAAGAGGGAATGGTATGGGATTCACCCCGGGGCCAGTCTCCAAAACAAAGAGAGCTGCTAAGATCCCTTCTTTCTTGACCTTTGATCTAAGTCTACAAAATCAGAAGCATCGGGATAACTTGTGTGGTTCACTGTGGATCCCTGAGGGCCACCCAGGGCCTTGCAGTCATCCATAACCAGCAGCTGGCAGTAACTCAACAGACACAGTGCACAAGCCTCACTTTCTTTGTTGGACCAACCAGTCAGATTAGACCAACGAGGATTACCAGACAGTGCCACTCATGGGTCCCAAAGGAGTTGGGAAAGTGTCTAAGGCAATGTTGCAAGCTAGCCCTTGGCCAAGCATCTCAGCTCCCTGTACCTGCCCCCTGGCCATCCCTGGGCACCCTTTGTGGGGCCCTATATGCAACTGGACACAACTCAACGTTCTCTCCAGTTTCCCCATCAAAAGTCTACACTCTGAAAGGTCTAACATGGGGCAGCCACGTGTTACTGTGAATTGAAGTCTTTCTCAGGGAGATTTGCTAACTAAATCTCCTCTCCCCTAAGGCACCTTTGATTCACCTTGCAAGATATGTGTTGGTTCCTAACCACTGTTTTGCACTGTTTAGCTCTTACTTATTTTTTACTTGTTTTCTAGTTCCCCAGATAGACTATAAGGCCCCCAAAGATAACACCAACATCCTCTACTCATGCTTGGGATCCAGTTGTTTATTCGTTCACCTATTCAACAAACATCTATTGGGTTTATACTATGTACTAGGCTCTATGCTAGGTCTGAGCTTTCAAAAATGAATAATGCATAGTCTCTGCTTTCTAGTTCTTACTATAAGATCTGTAAGATCTTATAGTCCAGGGTGGAGGAGACAAGTTGTAGAAGCAGAGACTTAGGTCCCTTATTCTTGTATATCCACAAGTTCACCCCCTTATGAGCTGACTTTTATCTTTGCCACCCCTGCCCTCCCAACTAGCCTCTATTTCAGGTAGTCAGAGTAAGTCTGTTCCTTGTAATCAAGACAATTACAACATCCCCTCAAGCAAGAAATGTTTGAACTGACTCTTAAAGAATCAGTGTAAGGGAAATAAGGGCACAGGAAGGATATTCCTGGCAGAGGGGACAGCACGAGCAGCAAGCAGCAAGGAGGCCAAGAACAGTCTGTTGTGTGCAATGCCAAACACATGTGCATTCATTTCTATTTTCAGTCCTTCATTGTGGAATGGAAGGCTTTGTCCACAGGAAAGCAATCCCAGACATCAAAAGGCTGATTAGAGAAGGTATTTGGGGACATGCGTAGGGAGAAAAGTCCCTTCCAGGGAGCATACAAAATCACACTGGTCAGGCAGCTGTCTCCAAAGGCCAATGCTGAATGTGAATCCTGCTGATTCACAGCAGCTCATTTGGTGGTCAGAGATGGACCAGTCAGAGGGAGCAGCCCAACCACCACATCCAAATCCTGGGAGGATGAAAAAGTTCTCAAAGAGGGAATGACCCAGCTGAAAGGGACCCTGAGAGATCATTCCATCCAGCTGAATCCTCATGGCCTCACATCAAGATGGGAGGAATGTGTGAACAGAATGCAGCCTTTCATACCACTTTCCCAGCAGTTTGGTACTTGCACACAAGAGGAATACAGACTCCCAAACCTTGGTAGTGTAGGAGTTTAGGGGAGTATTAATATGATAAGAAGCTAGGTTTAATCCACTCTTTAGCTTCCCAGAAAAGGCTGCCTCTAACATACAGAGCCAAGTGACACATGCTGTAAAACAATCCCAAGCATCTAAACAAGGCAATGTTATCCCCATTACCCTGCCAAGGCTCCACTGGGGTGCCAGCTAGTCCTTCATCACCCAAGTCCAGCTTCTGGAGAGTCAACATCCACCAAAAGGCTGGTAAGAGTCAACTTAATTCTACAGAAATTAATTGAAGACCTACCATGTAAAGCTCTGTTATTGGAGAAGTATGAAGAGCTCAGATATTCTTACTTGGGACCCATCCCAGTCATCCAATGCCAGAGGATCAGATGTGGTTAACAAGGACACTCTTGCCCTGTAAGGACATTCACCCGAAGCTCTGGCTTCCATCCAGCCCAGCAGATTGTCTTTCCATGACCTAAAGTGGCATCCTGCTTGCCTCTCATCTATCAGGAGCCACGGACACAATTTGCTTCTGAAAAAGTGGTGTCCCATTGCCTACCTTCGGCTTTAAAGATGGCTACCATAGTGCGCAACATGCCCATTCAAGTGTAAAGTCGATTAAGGTAGAATCTCATCTTGTTGATTGTTTAACTCCCAGAACCGAGGACAGTGCCTAGCACATACTTGTTGTTCAATAAATGTTTGTCAAATGAGTGAAATAATTTGGTGACTGCTTTCCATCCTAGACTGTAGCTCTGGTGTCCATTGTGTCTTTGGTTAGGGCAGCACCTGGCACATAGTAGTCATTCAATAAATATTTGTTAAATAAATGAATAAGCACAGAGATTACTGATTTTTTGACAAATAAGTTTTCTTACAGTGTCACCAACATTCATTCATTGAATTATTGAGCCTCTTCCACATGCCAACCCCAAAACCAGGCTTGGAGACCCAACGATGTCCACGACAGAGCCCCTGGCTGTAGATATTCACCATCTAGTGGAAGAGATAAACCTGGAAACACACAAAAGAGAAGCCCTCCAATCTGGCTGGACTGGGACTCACGGTTTGTCAGAAAATTAAAAATATCCAAGTAGAGAATCATTAACAAAGGATACCTTCCTGGGCATCTTCCATTTGCTCCCTGATCCCCTCCCTGTCTGCTCTTTACCCTGGGGGTTTCAACTGCATAGACTATGTCAACAGGCTCCTTTGTTTTCTGCCCCCATGTTGGGTTTGACCAAGAGGAGACACCGGTAGGAGATCAAGAGAGAGAAAAGTGAGAGCCCAGAGTATTAATCCCCCAGCTTTCTCTCTCAACCCCAAGCCCAGCTTCTGTCAGAAGGAGCCCTGGCTCCCCTCACCTGTGGTTCTCTCTCTCTTGTGGCGTCCCTTCCTTCTGCTCACAGTTCTACAAAGTCCTTTTCTTACACTCTCTTTAAAGTACCTCATTTGAGAATGCCAATTTTTTCCTGCTGAGACCAACTGACACACATCTTTTACTAAATATTTTATCTTAAAACATACAAACATACTAATTCTCCTCTTCTTTAATGTGGAGCCAGGCCCTTTTCTTTGAGTGTGGGTCTGCTGGCTGAAGGTCCACATCATCTGCCATGCATAAACCACATCCATCATGTATGACTACAATTTGCCAGTTTCTTTATCTTTAAATTGGAGTTAGGATTTAAGGACACTTGCTACAGCACTCCAAGTGCAGAATCTTTCAAGATATCTGCAGGTCATTCCCAATCTTTTACAGTTGTTTCCCCCACACCTACTTTTCCTGTGATTTGCTTGTATGAGTAACCTATAGAGAGACCTTTTTTCTTTTTTTAAAGATAACATTTATTCATTTGGTCATCTTTTTTATTAGTTTTTTTTAATATAATTTATTGTCAAATTGGCTTCCTTATAACACCCAGTGCTCATCCCAACAAGTGCCCTCCTCAATGCCCATCACCCATTTTCCCCTCAGTCATCTTTTTTTTTAGTGTTTATTTATTTTTAAGAGAGAGAGAGAGAGAGAGAGAGAGAGAGAGAGCGTGAGCAGGGAGGAGCAGAGAGAGGGAGACACAGAATCTGAAACAGGCTCCAGGCTCTGAGCTATCAGCACAGAGTCTGACCAGGGGCTCGAACTCACAGACTGTGAGATCATGACCTGAGCCAAAGTCAGACGATCAACAGAGCCACCTAGATGCCTCTATTCAGTCACCTCTTGATCAATATACACTCATCAACTCCTACTCTGTTTTAGGCCTTGGGCTAGAACACAGACACAAAGATGGGCCCACAGTTGTCTCTACCATATTAGTCTTGAGGAGACACACATCTGTGACCAGTGAACAGCATTTTGTGTCAGCTGGATGTCAGCTCATTCAAACCTCTTCATGTATCAACATTCTTATGTGTCTTTCTGGCACATTCCATTTAGGTTGTATAGGAACAAATTTCACTCTTCTGCACTTATATTTTATTGGTCCACATCACACATGATTAAGTCACATCACTAGGGTAACAAGAAGCATTCACCTACATGGGTCTGGGAACAAACATCACCAGTTCTTGGTTAGTGTATAACTCAACAGGGAAAAACAGAAGTGGGAACCCAAAGGCAGCTTCCCAGCCTCAGGGTTCAGGGGCCTCAGGTACTGGTAAGTGTGCATCCCAGACGGGCAAAGGTTAGTTAAGAGAGGCACCACTACCTTTAACAGACACAGTGAGTGGTATTTCAAGCAGAGGCACAAACACAGCAAAGTTGTCAAGACTTCGGGAGAATATTTCTCAAAGGAGACATCCAGTAAGTTGGTCTTAAGTTTGGCAGACAAAAGAAGGACAATGAGGGGGACATTTGGAGCTTAGGGGGAAGCACCTATAGTGATGCTGAATGTGGAAAGACATGTAGATGATGTCATACCTATGAACCCTGGGCAGGCCCATATGCCCCAGGACTCCTGACAAAATGTTCATGATGGCCCCATTTGAATAGGAACAAGACAAACCTTGAAGCAACAGCAGGAGGGTGTTCTTAAAAATATGGCATAATTATACAATGAGATACTACACAGTAGTAAAAATGAATAAATTATAGCTACAAATCATGTCACGGGCGAATGTTAGGAATAAAGTTGACCAAGAGACTAGCAGAAGAATTTGCACAGTATGACTCCACTTATAAAACACTAAAAAAATGTGTAAAGCTGAATGTCTTTTGTTGTTGTAGATTCAACAAAAATGGTAAACAGTGAGGAGGTCAGTGTGGCTGGAGCAGAGAAAATGGAAATGAGAGTCAAGGAAGGTGGGTGGCATCAGGGACTGATGGAACAGGCATGAAGGGTGAGGGCCCATGGTCATCATAAGGCCCTGGGGTTTTCCAGAGTCTGATGGAAAATCACTGCATGGTTTTGAGCAGAAGAATGACCTGATCTGACTTATTTTTTTAAAGTTTGTATTTCTGGGGGCGTCTGGGTGGCTTAGTCAGTTGAGCATCTGACTTTGTCTCAGGTCATGATCACACAGTTTGTGAGTTCCAACCCCACATTGGGCTCACTGCTGTCAGCGCAGAACCCACTTCAGATCCTCTGTCCCTCTCCCTCTGGCCCTCCCCTGCTTGAGCTCTCTCAAAAATAAATAATACATTTTTCAATAAAGTCTGTATTTCTGAATTTTGTTCACATACTATGGAACAAATGAATTGCATACATGACAAAACATATGCCAAAAACTAGAACTGTCACATGTTAATATCCCAAGACATAAAATACACTTAGGATGAAGTTCTTTGTTAATAACATTGGACATAAATTCACATTTCAGGTGGTCTTCTTGTTAATTCTGAAATTTGAAGCCTGGCCCCATCACCAGTGTTTTAATCCCATCACATAACTGTCCTGGGAGGAAAAAAAATCAACTCACTGTTTCTCAGTCCCCACGTGCATTTGCATTACAGGTATATCTTCAATTTGTGATTTCTTTGTAGGGATATCTTTAAGCTGTTTGCCCTTTTGTGGGGGTTGGTTTAGTCTAACATTTGATAAAGTAATCTGCAAGTGTTCATCATGACACCCACATTACAGCAATGCAGGTGGTTGAACGCAAACACCTCAGACACCCGCCACGTCCTCCCCAGCACCCCATCTGTCTCTGAGGACTCTATGGAATAAATAAAACATGAAATCCCTTGGAAATTCCCCCGGCTCCTAAGGTGTCTACGGGCCTATGGACATTGGGTCTGAGGAAAAACAGTGTGTGGAGATAGTGCCCTGGACAGAACAAGGGGTGCAGAATTCTGGGCTTTGAATAGGGAGGGTCTAGGGCAGTGCTGTCCAGTTAGGGGGCCACTAGCCACATGTGGCTATTGAACCCTTGATGTGGCTAGTCCAAACTGAGATGAGCTGAAAGTGTAAAGTACTCACTAGATTTCAAAGACTCAGTTTAAAAAAACATGTAAGTAGATCTTATTAATAATTTTATACAGAGTTCAGAGTTTGAAATGATAGTATTTTTTTTACAATATTGGTTTTATAAATATTTAGTTGAGTATATTATTAAAATTAATTCTACTTTTTTTCCTTTTGTTTAATGTGGCTACTAGAAAATTTTAAATTGCATATGTGACTCAAATATGTGGCTCATGTTAGACTTCTATTAAATACCACTGTTCTAGAGGAAAAACCAATACCCCAAGTTATGGAAACATCCAAACTTATCAATATCACCACCACATTTGGTTCCAATTGGTCTTGTCCACCATGTTCTTAAGAATGGCTTTGATAGGGGACGCCTGGGTGGCTCAGTCGGTTAAATGTCCAACTTCGGCTCAGGTCATGATCTCACAGTTTGTGGGTTCAAGCCCCGCGTCAGGCTCTGTGCTGACAGCTCAGAGCCTGGAGGCTGCTTTGGGTTCTGTGTCTCCCTCTCTCTCTGCCCTTCCCCTGCTCGTGCTCTGTCTCTCTCGGTTTCTCAAAAATAAATAAATGTAAAAAAAAAAAAAAAAAGAATGGCCTTCATAGGTAAGGAAGCCTTTTTGGCACATTGTGAAGGACCCACAGGTGGTGCCCTGTGATCCAGGTATGTGATGCATGCACTGTAAAGGGGATTAATTTTTAGTCTCCCATCTTTCTGGCTCTGGGAGCTTCTTTCCAGAAGATTTTGCATTTTTAAGGGAAGTCTCCAGAGGACAATGTTTAACACAAATTAAAAAATGCCAAATGGCAAAACTTTAGGCCCCAGTGGAGGAGAAACTGGGTACCTTCAAATCATAATTCAGAATCCATGTGAACCCCATGAACATATGGGAAATCACAGGAGGTGGTAGGCTGGTTCCAGGACTCCAGGCAGGTCTTCCGTTCCCTTCATTTGTACCACCACGCACATGCTGCTGGTCTAGGCTGTTCACACAGGCCATTTTATGAGCACACTGTCTTCTGGCACACACATACACTTCCATAAGTGCAAGCATCCACATGCACACACGGTGTAACCACCTACGCAGAATTCACGCTTTCTTCCATTTTTCTCAGGTATCATGGGCAGCCGTCTCCACTCCAAAAGGAAAGCAGCACTCATCTAGTGAGACACAGAAACAGCAAGAGATTCCCAGGGGTCCTCAGGAAGCAGGCAGCATGCAGCCAGGTCACGCACAGGGCTCTGGTCCAAAGCTAGCAAGACAGTGTAGCAGAGGCTGCAGGAAATCCAGAGACAAACCAATAATGAGCTGGCAGGCCCTGAGAGAAGTGGCAAAACTAATTGCAAACCCCAGCCATACAATGTGAGGCAATTAGGGCAAAATGGAGAGTCCCAGGAGGATAAAACCTACAGTTATCACAGAGAGCCAGAACCACAGTCCTAGCTCTATAAAGCAAAGGGGGAAAAGGTATTTATGAGGAAAGAAAAGATTATCCTCAAACTGGAGGAGGTAGGAGAGAGAGACACAGTGGAGAGAGGTTGGATGCCCACATTTGTGTGTTCTCATCATTTGATGCCATGTGGACAGCCAGACCATTTACAACAATTTGAAGACAGAGAGATAAGCTAAAAGGAAGCTCCCTTGGACCGTAATCCAAACTGTATCCAATTCCAAATTTTACCTCCTCCATGAAGTTTTCCTTCCTCCAATAACTGCAGTCCCAGTGATCTTGCTGTGAACTCCCAATGTAACTTACAGCAGATATCCAAGACCAGAATTTAGGAGGAGGAATCAACTGACCACCTCATGCAAAAAGCAAGTTGATTTACAAATGTTTATTTTTTTTTATTTAGAAAGAAAACAGTCAACTCACTTGCTTTTAAATTAAGAACATCTAGTTTTGTGAAATTAGTTCTAGACAGAATATATGTCCATTAAAGAGTGGGAGAAAGAGAAAATGGAATGAGAGTGGAGGAAGAAGAGAGTAAAGAAAAGAAAGAGAGAAAAGTAGGAAGAGAGAAATAATTATATGAAGGTAGAGCCAGAGGAGCAGGGAAGGTTGGAAGGACTTGCTGCACACTAAGAATGTCACTTTTGAAAAGAATATGCATTCTGCTGTGAGAGGCTCTATAAATGTCCATGAGATCAAGTTGGCTAGAGTTGCTTAGGTCCTCTGTACTTTTACTGATGTCCACTTGGATCAGTCACTGAGAAAGGACTACTGACATCTCCAACTATAGTTGCATGTTTTCTGTCTCCTTCCAGTTTTACCAATGGTTGTTTAATATATTTTGAAGCCCCATCATTAGGTGCATTTAGAATTTAGAATTGTTATGGCTTCCTGTGAATTGACCCTATTTTATCATTCTGTAATGTTTCTCTTCTCCCTGGTGATTTTCCTTAGTCTGAAGTCTACTTTAATGTAGCCACTTCACTTATCTTTTCTTTAATTGTGTTAAAATACACATAAAATTTATTATCTAACCATTTTTAAATATTCAGCAGTATTAAGTATATTCACACCGTTGTTGTAACCAATCTCCAGAATATTTTCATCTTGTAAAACTGAAACTTTATACCCATTTAATAATATCTCTCCCATTCCCTCCTCCCCTCATCCCCTGACAACCGCTCTTCATGATTTTGACTACTCTAGATGCTTTCTGTAAGTAGAATCATACAGTATTTGTTTCTGTGTGATTAGCTTATTACAGTCAGCTTTATGTCCTCAAAGTTCATCCATGTTGTAGCATATGTTAGAATATCCTTCCTTTTTAAGACTGAGTAATATTCCATTGTATGTATAGACCACATTTTGTTTACCCATTCATCTGTCAATGGACATTTGGGTTAGTTACACCTCTTGACTATTATGAATAATGCTGCTATGAGCATGAGTGTACAAATCTTTTTTTGACCCTGCTTTAAATTCTTTTGGATACCCAGAAGTGGAATTGCTTGATCATATAGTAATTCTATTTTTAATTTTTTGCTGAACTTCTGTACTGTTTTCCATAGTGGCTGCACCATTTTACATTGCTTCAGTCACTTTGTGATTAATGTTTAAATGGTGTATCTTTTCCAACATTTACTTTTTACCAACTTGTGTTTTCATATTAAAGTGTGTCTCTTGGAACAGCATATATTGGGATGTTGTTCGGTTGTCCAATCTGACAATTGGTAAGTTTAGACCATTTACATTTAATGTAATTTAGCATAATTTGCATTTAATGTAATTCAACCAACATGATTGAATTTAGGCTTTCCATTTTATTAGTTTTTTGTTCTTCTCTATTTTTTGTTCCTCTGTTTCCTCTTTTCTGCCTTGGTTTGCAGTGTTTGATTTTTTGTAATATATTTTAATTAACCTATTGACTTTTTAAGCTACATCTCTTTATATTATTTTTTTAATGGTTGCTCTAGGAAGGATAATATGTATATCTAATCTTTCACAGTCTACTTAGAGTTAATAACTTACCACTTCAAGTAAAATGTAAAAACAGGAATGTCAATTTTAAAGTTGTACACAAGTGCAAAAGACAAGATGAAGGACAGTACATATTGTTTGCTTAATGTTTATGTGGTAAATATAAATGAGTATATGTTTGAACATGCTTATAGTATTTCTGGAAGGATACACAAGAAATCCTTAATAGTAACTGCCTTGGGGAGGGCACAGATAGGGGAGACATCAATTTATCTTACTATAAATATCTTTGTATTTTTTTTTTACTTAAATGTATATATTACCTTTTCAACATATAATTTATAAAACGATTTATTCTTTGTTACCCAAAACAAAAAGGCTTTTGATGTATTAATGGTGCCATAATAATTGTTAATGGCTTTATGGTTGCTTAAAATCCTAAAATTTTAAAAGTTTCAGTCTTAAAAGGATAATCTTAAAAGGAAAATCCTTAGGAATGGAAATTAGACATCAGTGAACAGAACAAACTCTCTCAAAGAGTAAGATGAAGTTAAATTAAAAGCCCCAGATTCCCTTTGCAGGCTCACCTCCTATCTTTCTCATTGTGCTGGATTCTTCAAGTTAGAGCTGACTGTCCCATTCCTTTTGCCAGTGACTGGTTTCTGAGTGAGCATAGAGTGCAGGTCTGGCAAGTGAGATCTGAGAGAAGATGTCTGGGCATCCTTCTGAGAAAGTTTCCTTGCTCTTAAGACAAAGACCCCATGAAAGATAGACCCATTTCTGCCCCTGGATTTCACTGTGCCCAGATGTGAGGCCTGGAACTGCTACAAACATGTGAAGGCAGAATCCCAACAACTACTGTTCATTATGTGACTAATACATGCCCCTCTGAGTTTTAAGATTATGTTGTTAGCTGCAGCTGGCAGTTTTCTAACTATCATTATTCCTTTATTATCTATATTGGTCCTTATAATTCTAATGTACAATCAAGATTCAGAACTGTTACTCTAGGCCAATGGGTCACAACTTTGGTTGTGTACTAGAATCACCTGGGGGGGGGGGCAATGCTGATGTCCAGGCCCTATTTCCAGAGATTATGATTTAATCATTTGAAGGTATGCCCTCGGCTTCTGGAGCAGTCATTTCTCCCTGGGTGATTATAATTACTACATTAGCTGAGATCCTCTATAGTCCAGACTAGTACTTTTTAACCTTGAATGTGCATGTAGATCACCTGGGGGACTTATAAAATATAGTTGGACTTCTAAAATACAGGACTGAGCTGGGGCTTGGCATTTGCTCCTGATCTGAGGACCACAATCTGGGGGAAAGGCACTAAACTGAGCTCCCAGGATCATCTCCCAAGACTACAGCACAGGACTGGGCCAGCTGAGGAGCTGCTGTTGCCCCTCAGTCAGGAAGCTTCCATATCAGACACTGCCCCTGCAACTGTCAGCTGCAGGACCCGGTTTCTCTGCCACAATTCCCTAGCAAAACACTGCCCACCTCTCTGCTCAGCAACTCAGTTCCAAATCAGAATCTCACCCAAGGACAGCTGTTTGGTCGATCCTGAATCACACCCTAAATCCACCTGCAAGAAAGCCTGGGAAATGTGGTTTTTAGCTTCTCAGACTCAGCACATGAGAGAGGGATTGAAACAAGTGTTGAACGAGCCCCTTAGCAGGAACCACTACAGTGCCAGAAAAATTATTCTGTCTACCCTATAGGAGCCCCAAATCCCACCACTTGAAAGTAATTTCTCAGTATTAAGTATTGTCAGTGAATGTACAAGCTTATCCGTGGCAGCATGGCTTGTACCAGCAAAGGACCAGAAACAACCTTCAAAGATGGCTGAATAATCACAGGGCACTCTTGTAGAGGAACGCCACACAGCTGATGAGAAAAGGCAGCCCTCAAAGGACTGATACTCAAGGATCTACAAGATACATTAAAAAGTAAAATCTAAAAAAGCAAGACGCTATAATCTGTGCTAAAAGGGGAAAAAGGAATTCATGCATGTTTATATTAGCAGAGATTCTCTGAAAGGACACACATAAAACAGGAGTCAGCTAACAATTCTGTAGAGAGAAATCGGGTGGTTAGAGGAAAAAGAGGGAGGGAGATTTTATACCACATACCCTGTTTGAACTTTTGGATTTTGTACCTATTATATAAATAAGTACAATCTGCTTTGTAAAAATAAAAATTCATCCACTTTATAAAAACACCCTGCAAGGTGTCACACAGGCATGCATGTATTCATTTATGGGCTCCACAAAGACTATCTAAGCTCCACCCTAGTCCTTGTCCCAGTTCTGGGGAAGGGCCATGGTCCCTTGGGCTGCAAAGCCCCAGCACCGCAGTGTGACAGGTATAACTGTAGGGGTGGGTATGTGGTGCCCAGAGGCACTGAAGAGGGGTGATTGGTTCAGTCCGATGGGCCACAGGAAAGTTTGATCCAGAAGACATTATTTGACCTGAGACTTGAGAGAGGCATCAGATTGTGTCTGGTGAAGAACATTCCAGGCTGGGAGAACACCCGAGGAAGGGCACAGTACATAGTACACTTGACGATCACACACAGTACAGTCTGATCTAATGAGGGATGCACAAACAAGATAGCGTGTGTGTGTGTGTGCACATGCGCACGCGTGTGTCACAACTACCTCCCCCTCAGTGTGTGTGACAATGCACAGAGAATATCTCTGCAGGATGGACCTTGAGGTTGGTAAGCATTACATCTGAGGTTCCCATCTGTGGAGCAGTTCTGTCCTTCTGACCAGATCCAGCTATACATAGCCAGACAGAGCGACTGGGCCCAGAGGGAGACCCAGCTGTGGTTGATACTAGTTCACCTAGAATCACCTTGAACTGAGGAAAAAAAGAGGATAGACAACCTCTACTCCTAAAATATGATTGTGATATTTGGGCCTTTGTCTAGAGAAATGGCCTCATGCTTTGAAGGAAGGATGGGGTCCCCAGCTGGCACCTCCGAGTCACTGCAGGGCTGAAGGAGGGCAGAACTCAACCCAGAGAAGCCTCTTTTTACATTCCCTCACCTTCTCCTCCTCAGGGTCCCCCTCTCCTGGAAGGACCAAATAAAGATTCAAGCAGTGATATGGAAGTGGCCCAGATGAAAAACTAATGCCTTTGGAAGGGTTTGTAGATGATGTAAGTGAGGAGGGGCCATCTGTGCTGGGCCTGGATGGGCAAGAAGGCCCCAGGTGAGAATAGGAAAGGGACATCTGGAGACAGGAAAATGGCATGACATGAGTGTCGGGAAAGGAGAAGGGAAAAGAAATGGCAGGCAGGTGGAAAACATGGAGGCATTTAGTGGGAAAGAAAGGCCAAATAGATAGAACTCTGAGCCAGGATGAGGTGATGCCCAGAGACGGCACGTGAGTTCCTTAGGGCTGCTGTCACAGAGTGCCATGAAGTAGGTGGCTTAAGACAATAAAAATTAATTCCCTCATAGTTCTGGAGGCCAGAAGTCTGAAATCAAGGTGTCGGCAGGGCTGCGCTCTCTCTGGAGGCTCTAGAGCGGGGTCCTTCGCTACCTCTTCCCAACTCCCGCTGGTTGTTCCTCGTGGCTGCTGCAGTCCTCAGTGTTCCTTAGCTTGTAGACACTAAAGTGTCTGCCTCTGTCTTTATCATCACATGGCAGGCTCCTCTCTCATGTCAAAAGTTCCCTCTTCTGGGGCACCTGGATGGCTCAGTCAGTTGAGCATCCAACTTCGGCTCAAGTCATGATCCCACAATTCGTGAGTTCAAGCTCCACATCGAACTCTGTGCTGACAGCTCTGAGCCTGGAGCCTGCTTCAGATTCTGTGTCTCCCTCTCTCTCTCTGCCCCTCCCTGGCTCATGCTCTGTCTCTCTCAAAATAAACAAACATTTTAAAAATCCCTTTTTAAAATGTCCCCTCTTCTTATAAGGACACCAGCCATTGGATTTAGGGTCCATCCTACTCCAGTTTGGCCTCATCTGAACTTGACTGCATTTGCAAAAATCCTATTGCCAAATAAGGTCAATTGCACAGGGACTGGGGGTTAGGACTCCAACATATCTCCCAGGGGACACAATTCAACTGACAACAGAGGGCAAATACGATGAAGACAGCGAAGATTTTGTTCTGGAAGAATCCAGGGGCTGCCTCCAAGCTCAGAAAGAGAAAGTGATCTGCAAGGCCCTCTGAGGTCACTGCAGAGGAATGATTGCAGGTGTCTGCCATGCCTGGGTCAGACCAGGGTCATAAGCAATGCGAAGTGATAAGGTGAAATGTGAATGTCATCAACGGGTAAATCCTGCCCCTTTGATGATGATTCTTATGCTGCTGCCAGCTCGTCACCCATGCTCCCCAGGGCACCCCACTCTTTTCTCTTTCTCCCCCCCTTCCCCTCAACCACCCTCCCTTTCTCAAGTGCTGTTCCCTTAGGCTTAATTCCTTGGCTAACAAACTAACGGTTGCCAACAGCACAAATGGTTTCAGACCCCGCCTCTGCCAACTGGCAGTTTGCTTCTTACTAGTAGCTTTCTGGAGACGCAATCCTTTGACACAGAGAAGAGACTGAGCCCAGTGGGACTTTGTCACGTTCCTTCCTTCAATCACTGAGCCATCTGTGAGAAATGGGACCTGGTCCTTGGAGTAAGCCAGTTCCTTGGGGATTGCCTTCTAAACTCATGGTGACTGGCTGACCTGGACAGATCTTGTGGGTGACAGAGGACAGAAGGAAAGTTGAGTAACCTCCTCATAAAAAAGGGAAGATGTGGTGGCCCTGGGATCAGCAGGCCTGGGCTCTAGCCTTCAGCTCTGCCTAGTTGCTGTGTGATCTAAAGTGGGGTTTCTTGTCCACAAAACTCATTCTAATAACTATCTGCATGAGTAACAACAGCCCCTTTATCCTCTCTGGACCTCAGTCTCTCCCTCCCTTCAATGGGGGAATAAATAAAACACAGCAAAGGTCTCTTCAGACTGTGACACTCATTAGTGATTTTTATAAGATGGTTTGACTCAAATTATGTTTTCAAAAACCTGGTCTGTGCTTGACTACATCAAATATTTTATTACTAGGTCCACAGTACATAACAAAGTAATTGTGTAATTAAGAGATAATGTCAATGCTGTAGAACAATGCTGACAAGATAATAGCGTTCTGAAACCACATAAATGCCAAAGCAAAGGAACACATTTATAGGTAGAAAAACAAGCGGCAAATGGCCCAAAGACTCTTTGTGGTCCACATTGGTCCATTTGCCTGGTAGCCCAATTTCCACTGTGCCATTTCAGTGCTGGCCCTCGCTGTTGTGTACCCCACAAGCATGTAGGTCAAACTGAAGAAAGCAAGGTTATCTACAATAGCTAAGTCATTATCATTCCACTTGAAGATTCTCAGAAACTTAGGCACGTGGTTGTCAGGCCTGGAGGTCTGAGGTCACTCAGGTTGTCAGCCTGAGGTCACTGGTTCAAACATTCCTAGCGCCCCACCATTGCCAGATAAGAAGGCTGAGCTGCAGTCAGGAAGGATTTTCTCTTGGTAACTTCTGAGCTGGAAGGAGGATGAGAACTCTGGACTCTTTACCCAGTCTGCCACTTTTCTTTATTCTAGCCAGAATGCCTTACCTAGATCTGGTTTCTCAAGGGAGCAAGAAGGAGCTGCAGGTGGAGGAGGGATGGGTCATGTGACCTTGAGACCCCACCCCCCACAGCTGCTCCTGGCAGACAGAAGGGATCAGGCACTATGCTAAACTGCATTGCCTAGTTCTCCCAGCACCATTTGTTAACTCTTATGTGGATCCTGAGAAACTTAACAGAAACCCACGGGGGAGGGGAAGGAAAAAAAAAAAAGAGGTTAGAGTGGGAGAGAGCCAAAGCATAAGAGACTGTTAAAAACTGAGAACAAACTGAGGGTTGATGGGGGGTGGGAGGGAGGGGAGGGTGGGTGATGGGTATTGAGGAGGGCACCTTTTGGGATGAGCACTGGGTGTTGTATGGAAACCAATTTGACAATAAATTTCATATATTAAAAAAAAACTGCATTGCCTAGGAAGATGGAAGTCGTGGGGGGCAGAACCTTGAAGGTCATGAGTGGGTCATGAGAAGGGCTTGTCCATGACCTCTTATGATCTTAGGAAAGGCTGACAGCCCCCAACAGGGAGATGTAAGAATAGGGCAAATAGGAAAGTGCTGTTTCATGGGAGGGAGAAGGTTACAGTGGTCTTGATGGAAAGGGAACATAGTGCTGCACAGAGCACTGGCTTTGGAGACTGAGCTGAGTAATTTGCTCAGTGACTGAATAAATCACTGACTTCCCCTCTTTGGACTATAATCTCCATACTCCTGAAACAAAGGTTATGGACCTGACCAGTCGTGCCCCAATGCCCTAATGGAGATGAACTCCTATTTCCAACTAGCTTCCTGGGTGATTAGGATGATCAGGAGCTAGATGCTCCATGAACTTCTCCCAACCAACATCCACAGATTCTATGAAACTATCAGGTGGATTCACAATTATTTTGATAAATTCCTGAATTCCAGAGCTATGATAGGATCCTAGATATAGTTATGGGGTTGAGACACTCCTGACCTATGAAGTAATGCCAGGTGGACGTGTAGTCCCTCCACATACCTATTGGACACAGAACCCAGAGATCAATCAAAAGTCCAAAGAGGTGTGAGTCCCCTTCTCCCACATCTCCATGCATTTGCACATGCTGTTCCCTCTGCCTGGAACCCTCTTCCAACTGAATGCCTTCTGATTCAGCTAGCAGGATACTGATCAGGGAAGCTTTGCTGGTTTCCCTGATCAGAGTTAATTACTTTCCTTGTCACACTGAATTATTTATATCCTGACCTGTCGAGATTGTTGTCAGATGTGTCTCTCTGGTTAGATGTCTTGAGGGCAGAAACTGTCTCTTCGCCCCTCTAAGTCGGGTAATAAGCATGATGTCTGTGCAGAGTAGGAGCTTGGTAACTTCTGTTAAGTGAAAGAAAGAGCAAATAAGGAAGAATGGAGAAAGGCATGAAGAAGGAAGAAGGCAATAAAGAAAGGGAAAGCAATGCCACTATTTTCCCGCTCTTGTTCACAGGTATATAGTTTTGATTAGTTACCACCATTGTGCAATCCGCTTTTTTTATCCTGTTTTTCATTTCATATTAATCTATAAGCACTTTCTGTGTTGCTATACAATGCTCATAATTATCGCTTTAATGGCTGCTTAATATCCCATCAGGTTGATGTACCATAATTTACTTAACCATGTCTGTCTTTAGAACATAACCTTTTAAAACATTAAGCAGAGAGCTTGACAATGTTTTAAAATAGATAAGGATGGTGGTTTCTTGGCAACATGCGTAGCATTTCTGAGGTGTGCATGCTCAGGAAATGAGGTGCCCTAACCTGACCAGAGCTTGGAGAAGTGGGGGATGGGAGCTGGGGCCTGGGTCCAAGTGGACATGGAAGGCCAAGAAGGAGAAGGTGGAAGGGGGTTTGCCCCCAGCTCCCACCCTCTCTTGAGCTGCCAGGTCGTTCCTCAGCTCTGCCTTTGATGAAGGAGAAGCCATCACCAACCATGTTTGGGAAGCTATCAACATAATAATAATGCCTAACATAGACTGAGCTCTGCACTGGAAACTTCATAAAATTGATCTCATTTAATCCTCACAACCAGCCAGTAATGTAGGTACCATTATTTTGTTCCCCATTTTGCAGCTAAAGACGCTGAGACCCAGAGGTCACACAGCTAGTAGATGGTGGTCCTGACCCACAGCAGTCAGGCTCCAGGGTCCCTGTTAGTCCTGACTTCCTCTCGTCCTCTCTTCTGTGGGTTCTGTCACTCAGCGATTCCCATTCCCTAAGTCCCCTTCTACACAGTCCTTCCATGCCTGTCCTTTCTGGTTGTATCTGGAAGCCTGGGAACTTCAAAGCTTCTAGCAGCAACCCAGACAAGGGTTTAGGAGGCTTACTGAACCCGCTGCTTGTGGGTGCCTTGCAGCTGGGGGACAGAGACCTGTACTGGTGGTAGGAACAGACTCTGGCATCTAAGATTCAGTAAATAAAGAAGAAATATCTACATCTGGGTTTGTATCCTAGGCTCTGGTATTTACCAGCTACGCAGCCTTGGGGCACTTTTCGCTCCCAAGGACCCAACTGCCTTGTCTGTAAAATGGAGATAATAATACCTACCTCCCAGGGTGTGGTAAGGATGCAAGACGATGCTGTGTGACACATGCTATTCAATTATGGATAGCCATTTCTATTATCTCAAAAGACCAGATAGGAGCCAGCTCAAGAAAGATCACTTCCTTAGGGTTAGAAGCAAACCCTCCACTTCTATTGAGTATAAGACAGGGAAGAAAAATGTGAATGCTGAGGGAAATTGTAAGGGTTTCATTTTCCATCCACTCCAAAGGCAAGGCTAATAGGATGATGGTGGTGATGATGATGATGATGATGATGGTGGTAGTGATAATGATGGTGATGACAATGGTGGTGGTGGTGATGATGGTGGTGGTAGTGATGATGATGGTGATGACAATGGTGGTGGTGGTGATGATGGTGGTGATGATGGTGATGGTGATGGTGATAGTAATGGTGGTGGTGGTGATGATGGTGATGGTGATGATGGTGATGATGGTGATGATGATGGTGGTGGTAATGGTGGTGGTGATGATGATGGTGATGATGATGGCGATGTGGTGATGGTGGTGATGATGATGATGGTGGTGGTGATGGTAATGGTGATGATGGTGATGGTGATGGTGATGGTGATGATGGTGGTGATGGTGATGATGAGATGATGGTGATGATGATGGTGATGGTAATGGTGGTGGTGATGATGATGGTGGTAGTGGTGATGATGGTGATGATGGTGGTAATGATAATACTACTGCTGCTGATGATGATAGCATTTACTGTGTGCCAGGCACTGTGCTACATATTAACTCACTTCAGCTTCAAGCATCCCTATGGGGTGGGTACGATTATTATTCCCATTTCATAGATGAGCAAACTGAGGTATAGCAAGGGTTTTGTGGTGGTCTGTGACCTGCTTACAGTCTGGCTGGTGGACAAGATCAGAGCATATAGCATGAACTTACTCTGCCCTGTGCTGGGCAGTCCTCCTTCCTTATAAGCTCACTTTCAGTCTGGGGACCCTGGGAGATCAGAGAGGAAAGTGGGAGCCTCTGACTGGGGCAGGTCTGGAAATGAATAATGGCAATGAGTCCCTCTTTGAGGGGACTCTGAAAAAATGTTCAGTTAAAAAGACTCTGAGAGGCTCTATCCCACCAGAGAAGGGGTTGCGTGGGGAGGGGCTGGCTGCTGTCTTCAAGCACTAGGGCTCCCTTCTTGCCACTGGTGCCATGCCAGAGTCATATTATTCTCTAAAACCCCACATCATGCTCAGCACATAATAGGCATTAAGTAAAAGTTTGCTGAGGGAAGGAAGAGGGAGTCTGTAAGGTCCCATGGGTCAGGCTTTTACAATGTGTGGACGCTGTCAGGACAGAGAGAGCAACTTCTATAAGGAGGACATGTCGATTTGAGGGTCCAAAGATGGGTTACTTCAGTTGATTGCTAATGAATCTGCGATCACTGGAATTACTCCAGGGGAGACTGGAACAGCCACCTGTCCAGGAGGCTGGCCACACACAGCAGGCTGAACCACAGGACCTTCAGGGTCCCTCCCAGGTCTGGGGTTCTGGGACTCGTGTCTCCACCAGTCTGTCCTTAAAGCTTCCTTCTTCATTTCCCATTCCCGAGCTAGAAAGGAACTGAGAAGCTGATAAGCCCCTTCCTTTGGAGGAGATAATAATAGAAAATTAGCTGCGTGTGTTTAACAGTGAGCTCTTAAAGACTGATAATGCCTGAGCTTAATCCAGAGTGATACATCTTTAAGTTGGCATATCCCTGGCATATACTCCATGTTGGAGTGGAGATAACTTGGGACGATAGATGGCCTTGAACTTGCTCTTAACACCTGAAGACCTCATAGTAGGGGACAGGCTATCTGTGGATGCCAGGTCAGAGTTCAGGATAGGAGGATAAATCTGGCAAAAGAGAGACCGTGGGGCCCACACAAACCCTATGTGGGTATCCTGGCCTTCTCTCTGTCACACCCTCAGTCAGAAACCTTTCAGGGCCCTCTGCCCCATGCACATGGAGCACAGCTCTGATCACTACACAGGTGAGGATGAGCCACTCCATGTTGGCTTCTGGTTTGGTGGTGGCCTCTGACCTCACCATGGAGGCAAGGGAGAAATCCAGAGGGTGTGTTACCCTGTGCCAGAAGCTCACCATACCAGACAGGTGAGCAGGAAGAAGACAGGCCAGCCGAGGGGCAGAGATGTTAATCCGGGGGCAGAGATTGTGCTGGCCAGGAAGGGGTTGGTAGATCCAGAGCTAGAGGGGATGCAGACCCCTGGGCAGGGATCAGGATGCCAGCCATGGGACACCAGGGCCGAGACATCATGGTCCAGACATCATGTCCAGGTAGAGGCTGAGGGATGGGCCGGGGCAGCAGCAGCAAAAGAGAGGCTGGCATCGGCCCTTGCTCCCTCCAGATGAGGGAATGTGGGAAAACATGCTGGCCAGGCCTGAGCTGCTAGAGAAGGAGCAACAGCTCTGGAGGAACTCTGGCTAAGAAAGGCTCTGGAATCGGTCCCAGATGAGAGAGAAAGAGGAAACAGAAAAGATGAAGAGGAAACCCAGCCTGCCAACCTAGAGCTCCAGAAGCAACTGGAGCTGGATGACATTTGGGGCAAATGAATCTTAAAGGTAGAACTGAAGGGGCTAGAACAAGACAAGGTCAGAAATCCTCTTCCACGAGGACTCCGTGGACTCTGCAAGGTCCCCGAGACCCTAAGGGATGGGGATGGGGTGCTGGGAGGCACTCCAGCCAGGTTTCCTGTCTGTCTGCACTTCCCAATGCCTTCATGTTCTGTGCCGTATAACAAATGACCAGAAATGGTGGCTTCAAACAACGTCCATTTACTTGTCAGTCAGGGGCCATGGGTGCTCAGGGTCTCACAAGGTCAAAATCAAGGTGCAGGCTAGGCTGGGCTCTTAGCTTTGGGGAAGAATCCACTTCCAGGGCCAGTTAAGGACATAGGCAGGACTTAGTTCCTTGCAGTTGTAGGACTGAGGAGGGCATTTCCTTGCTGGTTGTCGGTCCGGGGTTGTTTCAGCAGCTAGAGGGCCCTCTCAGGTTCTTTCCACGTGGTCCCTCCACCCCAAAGCCAGCAGTGGTGCCCAGAGCTTTGAAAGGCTTCAGATCTACTTCCCCTCCTGCAGCCAGCCAGAGAAAGCACTGTGGTTTGAAAGGGCTCCAGTGATTAGATTAGGCCCATCCAGAGGATCTCCACTCTGAGCATCAACTGACTAGAAGCCTTGATGACATCTGCAAAATCCCTTCCCCATGTAATGTAATGTGATCATGGGAGTAGCACTCGGAGGGAGGGATCATAGGGCTATCGTAGAATTCTTCCTGCCACACCACCTAAGTGGGTGGGTGATAGTTCGCAGGCAGCGGTGATATGGGAAAAAGTAAGGGAGAAAGGCAGCCGGGCTGGTGTGTATGGCTGGGGGCTCCTGGCAGCCACAGAGCCCTGGGAGCTGTGGACTTACTGGTGCTCTCCAGGAAGAACTTGCAAAGAGGGAGAACCCATGATGAGGCCTTGTTTCCCCTGCCTCTGTCTCCCTGGAGACATAGATGCCCCTCAAAACACATATGAGATCCAGGCCCATCCCACACCCCAAGCCCCATCTGGCCAGGCTGGAATATCAGCGGCAGCTTCAGCCTACACTTCCAGCTCCTCCAAGTCCATGTGCCCAGGGGAAGTCTGGGGGGGGGGGGACTGAGGTCACCAAGTCCCCATGTGCTGTGGCCACCTGTGCCACTCAGATCACCAGACACCAAGATTCCACCCAAGGGCACCCTCCAGAGTTACCCCGGGCTCCTGTAGGCCAGATCTCCGGCCAGAACCACAGCTGTTCACCATTTCCTAGGGGCGGGGCCTCCTTGTGATACCTGCACCCTGGCTGGGGGCCCGACCACACAGACCCTGATAGCCCACCCCGAGTGGCCCTCACCTACAGGAGGGTGCCTGTGCTCAGTTAGCAGCGGTGACGTGTGGCCAGGTCACCAGCCTCCCACCGTGTCCTGCGCTGACCTAGTGCCATGGTTCATCTTTTGTCTTCACCTACGGAAACTCTGATGAGCTACCAGGAGATATTTCTTCCACAGGGTCGGAAGGCGCCACCAGCTCCACGCTTCCCATCCCAAACTCCAAGCTTCAGTAACCACAGGAGACTCTAGAACACATCTGGTGTGGTCTCTGCTACCCTGTGAGCACCCTGAGGGAAGAGATGGGGCCATGCCATGCCCCCGGGAGCAGCGCCTGGTATAGGGCAGACATGCGGAGGTTCTGACCGAGTACATGAACTGCTCACCTGCAGGATGCCGGAAGGGAAACAGTGGTGCCTAGAAGCTGCCTCTGATATGCAGGACCAGGCAGCCATAACCTGGTAGTTGGATGATTCAGTGACACCCACGGCCACCCCTTCTATCCCTCCATGTCTAAGGAGAGCAGTGGTGGCTGCTAAGGGGAAGGGAAAACCAGTATTCTCATATTTCCTGTCCCAGCACAAAGCAGTGGTGAATTTGTGACTTGCTTCCCTCTCTTTTGCTGAGTCTCTATTTACAGCCCATATCATGGAAATCAGTGAGAGTCCTGGCAGAGGAATGTGGAAATGATGAAAGTTGGAGGGAGCAGGACTCTCTAATCCCTGCACTGAGTTCTCTTGGGTTGGCTCAGAACCGGAGTAGGAGGGGGATGGTGATGGAGTGTGGCGTGGGCTCAGGAAGCTGATGCTCCTGGGCAAGGAGAGAGATGTCATGCATTACCTTGTGTGCCATCCTCTTTTTTTTTTTTAATGTTTATTTATTTTTGAGAGAGAGAGCACGAGACGGGGAGAGTTAGAGAGAGAGAGGGAGACACAGAATCTGAAACAGGCTCCAGGCTCTTAGCTGTCAGCACAGAGCCCGACCCAGGGTTTGAGCCCATGAACCAAGAGATCATTACCAGAGCCACAGTCAGACACTTAACCCACTGAGCCACCCAGGAGCCCCCATGTGCCATCCTTTTGATGTTAAGGGGAAGAAAACTCTAATTCCTCCCTAAGTAGCTCAACTTATAGGGAAGAGTCAGGCAAACCATCCCACCTTAACTGAGTTCACTGCAGCCATAGCCTCTGGGCAGAGGGGGACTTGGCAGCTGCTGGTAGGCTCCTTGCTGCCATTCACAGCTGCTTAAGCAGCAGTTTGGGAAAAGGGGTTCTCTAGCTCCGTCTCTCTGGGTTCATCACCAAGCATCTCGTGAAATGCTCCAGGAATCAAGCTGGAATTTATCATTCATTTGGGGTAAATAAGTCAAGCCCGTAAAAAGATTTGCTGCAACCGCTGAGGATCTAATAGCACTAGAATTGGCCTTTCCAATACAATGGTATAAAACCTGAAGTTATATAGAGAAAAAACTTAGGTCGGCATGTTTACTCAGACCACGTATGCGCGCTGGGAGGTCTGGATGCCTTAAACACCAGGCTTCCTCTCGCAGACTTGCCCGCAACTTCACTCTCTTGTCTGGGCGACTGTCTTCATCTTCGTGCTCATCGCCTCTGGCTGCAAGCCCCACAGGACAGGAATGGTTTCTACCCTTTCAACAGGGGCCCCAGTACGAGCTTCATTCCTGACACAAGAGGTGTTTGTGAACTGACTGTCGAGTAAATTAATGAATGCATAAAGTTTCTCTTTAAAGCAGGATAGAAGGCCAGAGTTGTGACTGATAGCACTTAAAATGGTGGGAAACTACCCATTGTGCTTAGACTTTTGTATCCCTCTAGCTCTTGCACAAAGCTATCTCACAAGTGTTAGAGAACACGTAGAAGATTTGTAAATGTTTATTTATTTTGAGAGAGAGATTGAGCACGAGCAAGGAAGGGGCAGAGAGAAAGGGAGAGAGAGAAAATCCCAAGCAGGCTCCGCGCTGTCAGCACAAAGCCTAACCCATGAGATCATGACCTGATCCAAAATCAAGAGTTGGACACTCAACCAACTAAGCCACCCAAGAACCCTAAGGACATGTAGAATTTTTTAATCCAAGAGCTGATTTCCGTAGAAAGGTGCAACCACTTATCATCATGTGCGATTAGATCTGAGATGCTGGGAACCCTTCTGAGAACACTAATCATTGGGCCAGATGAGCATGACTCAGTTCCACAGGTGTGCCCCAAGGAAGGGGCAGCAAATGCCAGGCCAACGCCGTCTAGCCCTCCAGGAATGGGAAAGCCTTTCCAGGTTTTCAGTAGCGGGTGCCAACGTCAGGGAAAGCCGGCATTTGCTGAAATAAGAATGCATTCTCACGGGTGGGACCTGCCAGCAAGCCCTCTCACTGGTGACTCATGCCAGAACTGACCCACAGCCTCAGCCTGGCTGGGGGACATTGCTGAAGAATCACAGCATCGAGAAGGAAGTCCTTTCCATCTCACTCAAAGGACATCGAGGACATTTTCCCCTTTCCCTTTTCTAGCAAAAGTCCTTTTCTTCAAAGGACCTGGAGGGAACCAGAATTTTGTAGAAGTAGGTGACAGAGGATTCCCGGCTACTTTAAAGACCTTGATGATACACATTCATCTCACTTCCCAACCCTCTTGACAGGCCCACAAAGTCATCTACTTAATATTCTAATATCATGACTCCCTTGCTTAGAGAATGCCATTTGTTTATACAAAGGGAAAAATTAAAGCCAGGCAGTAGGCTTCATGAGAAATTGCTGGAGTCGATGAGTTAGATTTGAAGCAGGACATCTACAACCAATACTCCCTCCTCCAACAAATTAAAAACCACCACAGCCCCATAAAAATGAGCTTTCCAGATTCTTCTCACCCCAAACAGAGCACCAACAGTATGGCCCTTCATCCCTTCATCCCTTCCTCCCCTCTGCCCTTACCTCGCACCCATGATAAATTAAGCCCTCCTCAGCCTAGTCAGCATCGCAGGTGTCCTGTGTCACTCTACTGGAAGGGGTTATAATATAAAGATTAAGAGTGTGCCCTCTGGAGTCAGACTGCTAGGATGGGCTTCCCAGAACCACCTCTTACCAGTGGTTGACTGCAGCCAGTTATTTTATTTCTCACAGGCTCAGTCTCCTCATCTGTAAAATGGGAATAAAAATAGTGGCACCCTCACAAAGTGCTGTGGTGATTAAAAGGCACAACGCTTAGTAAGCCCTCAGGAATCGTTAGCAATCGTGAATTCCAAAATCCTCTGGCCCAAACCTAATCATCTTGGTTTCCAAACACGCTCATGTTTTTCCTGCTTCTATGCTTCTGATCCCACCATTTTTTTTTTCCCCTGCCAGAATACTCTTCTCCTTTCATCTTCTTCACAGAGCAGGCTAAATGCTTTCTTTGCCAGAAAACCCAACTTGGGTTCCCCAGATGGAAGTTACCCCCCCTCCTTGGAACCTTCTCGGTGCTGCATCTACTCTTGTCTTGGCACAGAAGAGCCTGGCTCGGGAGCCAGCCAGCTTGCATGGGAATCCTGTCCACCTCTGCCTAGCCATTCGGTGCTGGCAAGTTTTCACATCTGTGTTATTAAATAACAAAAATCAACCGAGTACATTGGAAGAGCAAGTTGGCTTTATTAAATGATTCACGAATCAGGCAGGCGGCATCCATCCAGCAAGTAGAAAGGAGCTCCACAGAGCTATAGAAAAGAGAGGTTTTTAAAGGCGGAAAAAGGAAATTATTAGCAAAGAAGGTATGGATGACCTTTGAACAACACAGGGTTTATGGGCACTGACTCCCCCTGTGCAGTTGCAAATCCCCATATAACTTAAGACTCCCCCCAAAATGTATCTACTAATAGCCTACTATTGACCAAAAAGACTTACCAATAGCATAAACAGTTAATTAACACCAATTTTGTATGTTATATGTATACATACATATATATGGGGGGTTGAGAGCGCATTGAGATTAGGCATTAAGTCTTTGCTGACATCAGGTTTAGCACAAGTGCCTCCATGGTGGGTCTGCTGCCTCCTTTTCCACAGTGTGATAGGAATAACATCAGCAACTACAAGGATTAAATGAGTCACAGAAAGCATTTAGCACAGTGCCTGGCACACTAAAAGAAAGTATTTCCAGGGTGTTTGCTAATCTCGTTACCACTGTGTCATTGCCCTGCCTCTCATTTGCAGGTGTCTCGAGCACAGCAGGGTGTTTATGTCTGTCCTGCATGAAGTCTTGCAAATGTTACTAAGGTGACTGCACATCCAGGTTTGTCTGTTATCCCAGCATAGATATTAATGGTAACTTCCTTCCCCCTGAAAAATGCCATAGGTTAGCTAATACGTGAGCCACTCTAACTATTACCCACTTGGCAAATGTGTATCGAATGAGTGAAGGAAGGTATGAATGAGGCTTGTTGATCCAGATCCCATGGCTCAGTTACTCCCCTCACTCCAGACTCAGGGCTGACAGTCAGAAGGCTGCTTCACATTCTTCCTGCTGTGACCTCTGGGCCCTGTGTGCCCTTGACCTGACCCTGGCTCTTTGGATTGCTCCACTCCATCAGTGTATCCTAATTAGTTCTCCCCCCCTCTACTCCCCTTTCCCTCTTGTCATCTGCACACCTGAAAGCCCGTATGAACTCATTCATGCTGAGATAATAATATATAACAGCTTAATGTGATGGGTGGAAAGAGTTCTTAGTTTAACATGAAACAATGTTTTAATCCCCAGAGGAAGAAAATTCTGGCATCAGAAATAAGCCGTTACAGGGATGGCCATTTGCCAGTGGGAACCACCATAAGCCTCCATAAAACCTTTTGTGCATTTGTATTTATTTTCTGAGACAGGATGTTGATGTCTACCCCCATCACCCCTGTGCCCCTCCCAAGCCTCATCCCTGGGGGGAATGAGGTCTTCGGGCCTAGTGACATTGACATATGAACAAGAGTCTCAGGAACCCAGGGAACAAGAACTTGCTGGAATATATTCAAAGATAGGTGACAAATGAAATCTGGACCTGGAGGACAGTGCTTGAAGAGGGAGATTTCAGGGGGGTAGGGTGTCCAGGTGCCCACCTGGAGATGGAAAGATGACATAGGGGAAGGGTAAAGACCTGTTTCACTATGATCCAGACTCCTGGTGTAATTCTCATCAGCCAGGAGGAAGATGAATTTCCAAGATCTAGTGGCACAATGAAAGGTACACATCCATTTCTTCAGCAAACTTCGTGTTGAGTGACTCATATGAACAAAGCATGGAGTGAGGGTTTGGGGTAGGAGAGGCTAATGGACATTAGTGTGGCTCCCCCCACGAAATGTGGCCCTTTGCCACAAGGCCCTTATGAACTAGCTGTATAGGTAGAGCAGAAACAGGTAAAATAAGCATCTGTCATGAGGGTGTTACATATGGAATGAATATGGACCTAGCCAGCACCAGGGTTCCAAGTCACCAGGGTAAAAGACTGGGAGGGACTTTAGGTCTTGCTCCAGGGTTCTGAATACTTATAGGAAGTGGTGGTCTCCTGGCTTGGAAGCAGGAGAGCAGGCCTGGTAGAGGGGACCTCTGTCAACCTCATTCTAAAAACAGGAACAGCATGGAGTATGGTCCAATGTTCATTCCGTCCCAGCTTTCCCAAGAAAGTAAGAGAGAGACTATGAAGATTAAGTCCACTGTCAGTTTTAGAGGAGGCAGGCCCTGTTCCAAATTAACAGAGCAATTAACCTGTAAAGCCACAGGAACACAGACAACCTGGCAACTTTCAAAGCATGTAATTTATCCAATTAAACATTTTATGCCACTGTTAGCCACATAGGGTTAGTGTACTAGTAACCCAAAAGGTCTCTAACCCCTAGGCCCTTAGGATTTTTAATCTTTCTGCCCAGGTACATCTGCCTGTGCACTTATATCATCCAAAGCACACTATGTGATATCATTATATAGAATTTTATTTAACTCTATTTCCTATCCGTGATCCATATACTGCTCATGGTTTTATATAAGGTGCCTAGAAATGGTGTCCCAGGTCCCAGCTTTTAATAAAGCCTCCTTCCTTTCTTTTACTCATACACTTTTTAAGAATATGTTAAAGCCCTCTTGTTCATGAATTTTTACTTGGCCAACCCAAAACACAGTGACTCCCCAAAGGTCCTTATCCCACATCACTAACCTGACACTTGGCTCATATTTTGCTTTGTGCCTAGTAGACTATAAACTCGGTGAGGGGAAGGACCAAGTCTCCTATTTCTTTTTTTTCTTTTTAATGTTTATTTATTCCTGAGAAAGAGAGACAGAGCACGAGCATGGGAGGGGCAGAGAGAGAGGGGGAGACACAGAATTCAAAGGAGGCTCCTGGCTCTGAGCTGTCAGCACAGAGCCTGATGCGGGGCTCGAACTCACGAACTGTGAGGTTATGACCTGAGCTGAAGTCAGACGCTTAACCGACTGAGCCACCCAGGTACCCCTATATTTTTTCTGAGAAAGAGAGTGACAGAGAGAGAGACAGAGAGAAAGGGAGACAGAGGATCCGAAGCAGGCTCTGCATAACTCAGAATCTGACATGGGGCTTGAAATGACAAACTGTAAGATCATGACCTAAGTCAAAGTCAGACACTTAACCAACTGAGCCACCCAAGCGCCCCAAATCTTCTATTTCTGACTGTCATTTATGGACCTGGCAGAATGCTTGTTTCCTAATGGAGCCTCAATCCATGGTAGATAGGTGCTGACCCACTGGAGCTTGGGTGGCAGCCGTGCCCTTTAGCAAGGGCACAAGTTTTGCAAAGTTAGCACACCTCTTCTGGCATCTCAACCCAATCAAATCTGTGGACAAGGAATGGCGTTTAGGTCTGTACCACTCGGAAAACTTTCAGGTGACAGAAAACTTAATTCAAATGGCTTAAACAAAAGACAGAATTAATTCATTCAGATAACCACACAACCCAGGGATAGGCTGGGCTTCAGGTGTATTTGGATTAAGAATTCAAATTGTATCATTAAACAAGATTCTCCAAATCTCTCAGCTTCATCTTCTCACATTTTGACTTTGCTTCTAGTCTCTTCCTCGTAACACGATGGCAGTGGTGACAGCTTCAGACCTAATGATGTCTCAGCCAATGGAAAAGAGCATCTACCCTGTCTCATGGGATCTCATGGGCTCTGATTTGCTTACATGCCAATCCCCAGACCAATCACAGGAGCCATGGAAATGCAGTGTGCTGAGTGGCTTAAGCCTAGACCGTATGCTGTATTCCTGCAGCTCAAGAAGCTATGCTTTTAACAAGCTACCCATGTTTTCCTACAGTTTGGGAACTGTTGGCCCAGGGTCTGTCCACATAAGTGGGTACCCAAGGAGTAGAGAAGATCTTTGGAGGTGGGAAGTACAGACAGTATATTGGCTCAGACATCTATACAGATATGGAGTTGGTTAAGATGGTGACAGGGTTGAGGATGGAGGGCAATGGAAGACTGTCAGCAGAGGTGGCCCTTCCTATCAAAGAGTAACTTGCATTTAACAAGACTCAAAGATGCTTTGAGACTTTGGTCCCCCACTTGGATCTATCTAACTCAAAGCCACCGACTTGTGAAAAGCTTTGGGAAAGACTTTAAGGGCCGTGTAATCCAAATCCAATCACCATTTGATCCCCAAGCCCCCTAGATCTCATCCCTTGCCAACTGGTCACCCAGCCACCATATATTCCTCTGATGAAACAGCACTCAATACTCAAAGAAGCCAAACCATCTTCTCACATTCCATATGCTTAAAATTTCTTAATCTATTTGACAAAAATCTATCTCTTTGTAAATTCCCTCCATGGGCTCTGGCTTATCTCTTGGAAAGAAACAGGACTTTTCTATTTCTTGTTCCAAAAGAGAGCCCTTTGTACATGGTGTGTGATGGCAGTTGTACACACTTGTTTCCTCCAGCCTCCAGGATAAACAGCCAAGGCTCTGCCAGTCCTACCTCAGGTGACATGACATCTTACCCCCTTACTCTCCTGGCTACCATCCCTCCTGTTGGTCCTCTATTTGGTCTGTCCCTTCCTCTTAAAGTACGATGCTTAGAACCCAACACTCAGGCACTGTCTGATGAGAGAACAGACTATTGTCTCATTCTAGACATTACACGTTCATTGCTTTATCTTAGCATTGCTGTGATTATTAAAGCAACAACCTCTGTGTTTACTCACAGTGGGTTTTCTCCCAATGCCCCAAACTTGGGCTTACTCAGCCAAGCTACATCTCTCCATCGCATACCCTGCAGAGATTTTTGTGAACCCAAGTTTATGACCTTAGGGATAATAAGTGAATTTCAGGCAGGAAGAATAAGCTGAACAATTCTATCGCCACTGCCTACAATCGTAACCATTTAAATAACACATAAGGACTTAAAAAATAAAAATCAACAAACATCAAGCTCTTTCCATGTACCAGCATCAAGAACATGAAGACGAATAAGGGGGGAAAATTGCTTGCTTTTGGTGGGGCTCACCTTCTGGCCAAGGAGATTCAGCTCAACAACCCAACCCTAGCAGTGGGTGCAGGGACCATGGTCATGATATGCACAAACTGTCCTCCCACTGCTCAGGGACTGTGGGGCCTTACCCAAGAACTGACATCAGAGCTGCATTTGGAAAGGCATGTCTAATTTCTGCAGTCAGCAATGGAGAAACCAGCTACTCCAGGCACAAATGGGATATGTGCTCCTGGAGCTGGGGCTCATCTTGGGTGGTCGGAATCTATAGAGAAAGAGGTTAGGGAGGTAGGCTGGAAAGTATGTTCCAACTCAATTGTGAGGGCCTGGAGTCTGCATTTTATCCCGTGGTCTCTGGGAGGGGGGTAAAGATCCTTGAAGAGGAATTGACAAGTGGAGACACTGGAAGCAAGGAGAGCAGAGAAGAGATCACTATAGTTAACTGAAGAGTGGTATCTAGAATACATATAAATTTCTTGCAGATCAATAAAGATAAAAACAGAATAGCAAAATAGGCCAAGATACGGACAGGTAATTCATAGAATGGAAAACATGAATAGCCACTAAGTATACTTAAAAATGTCAAACTCATGAACCATCAGGGAAATTAAAATTAAGGCCGCAATGTGTCGCCATTTCACAACCATCTAATTGGCAAAATTTTGAAGTCTGGCCATACTGAGCATTCATGAAACCCTTGCAGGCTGACAGAGTATCCATTATAGGACTGCTTTGGAAAGCAATCTGTCAATACCTAATCAAGTTACCATGTGCACACCATTACATCCAGTTCTCTCCCTTGCCCTCGCCCTCGCCAGTGCTGGTCCTGGGGAAACTTGCTCATGTGTTCTAAGAGACATATATGAAGATGGCATTGCTTATAAGAGTGGAAAAGGAGAGAAAGAGAGAGAGAGAAGCCACTCTTTCTCTTTGGGCTGAACGGAGCTCCCCCAAAGTTCATATGTTGAAGTCCTAACCCTCCAATACCTCCAAATGTGACTCTATTCAGAGACAGGGTCTTTAAAGAGGTAATTAAGTTACAGTGAGGCCATTAGGGTGGGGTCCTAATCCCATATGACTTGTGACCTTATAAGAAGAGGAAATGAGGACACAGACAGGCGAAGAGGGAAGACCCTGTGAGGACACAGGGAGGAGAAGCAGCCATCTAGGAGCAAAGGAGAGAGCCCTCAGAAGACAGCAACCCTGCTGACACGCTCATCGTGGTCCTCTAGTCTCCAGAATGGAGAGGAAATAAATTTCTGCTGTTTAGCCACCTAGTCAGTGGCAGTTTGTTATGGCAGCCTTGGCAAACTAATACAATAGACTTCAATGAAGGCATAAAATTAAAATTAATTCATTTAGGGACGCCTGGGTGGCTCAGTCAGTTAAGCATCAGGCTCCTTATTTCAGCTCTGATCATAATCTCACGGGTTCCTGAGATGGAGCCCCAAGCTGGGCTCTGCACTGACAGCAGGGAGCCTCCTTAGGTTTCTCTGTTTCTTTCTCTCTGTCTCTGTCTCTGTCTCTCTCTCTTTCTCTCTGCCCCTCCCCCCCCCCCACTCTCTCTCTCTCTCAAAAATAAATACACTTTAAAAATTTTTTTAAATAAATTAATTCAATTAAAAGAAGAAATTGTATCTACATGCATCAACATGGCTACAGCTTAAAGACATAATAGTAAATCAAAGGCAAAGTTGCAAAACATCCATCAGTCTGAGGCCCTATTCCTTCCGCAACATGGCTGGAAACAATACAGAGCCATTTCAGGATAGCAGTAACTGGGGAAGGAAGGGAGGAATGAGCCAGCAGGGAGGTGGGAAGGGGCTTCCACTGTAAGACCATCTATAAGCCCACACATAGAATGTATGTGTTATAATATATATTATGTATACATGCATGGAATGTATCTCATGCACATGGGGACAGAAGGAAAAGATGTAAATATTGTTTAAATTGTGGTGTTAGGCACATGGCACGTTTTTCCTCTGCATTGTACTGTATCCTAAAACCTTTTGATAATGTTTTCTGGGGCACCTGGTTGGCTCAGTCCGTTAAACATCCAACTCTTGGTTTCAACTCAGGTCATGATCTCAAGGTTTGTGAGTTCGAGTCTGGCATCCAGCTCTGTGCTGATAGCAAGGAGCCTACTTGGGATTCTCTCTCTCTCTCTCTCTCTCTCTCTCTCTCTCTCTCAATAAATAAATAAATAAATAAATAAATAAATAAACTTTAAAAAAACTTCTAATATTTTTTTTTAAAAACTGTTTTATAAGGCATCTGTACCCACCTGGGAGAGAAGTAATAAAGTCTTGAACTGGGGCAGCAGCTCAGGAGAAACTCACCCATATCACACTGCAAGGGATTGTTTGTTCTCTTCTGTTATATATTCCTTTTCTTCCCAGCGATAGTGTAGTTCTCTTGTTCGAGAATGGCTGTGCTCACAGCTTTCTTCCTTTACAAGTCCCGGGAGCTGCACTGTCATGAGACTTGGTTCATGTTCTCCTTTTAAGTTCTTCCAGTTCAGAAAAACTCTCTCTAGGTGCATTTCTAGCAAAAGCCTTTGCCCTGGTGGCCCTGCCTTTAGGAAGGATGTCCAGAGTGTGCCCTTGGTGCAGACTTTTTGGAAATCTAGACACGGACACATTCACTTTGCTCAAAATGGCCACGGAGCAAGGCCCAGCGTCAGACGTGCACGGGCACGGGTGCACTTCTAGTTCTGCTGTGGCCTCTAACGATCTCCTTCCCCCTTGTAAGTCACTGACCCCTGAGACTCAACTTTCTCTTCAGGGAGGCTGGCGGTGTGGACTCAATGGCATCGATCTCTCTCTTCAGGTGCCCAGGGTGGTGGGAGCACTGGCCCCACTGGGGCCTGGCAACCACCAAATCAGGCTGGCCCCTCCCTCCGCAGAGTTGTCTGTAAAGTTGTGACACAATTGTCTCATCCTAAAGAGGCAGGTGGGATGCTCACTTTTGAATCTTAGCATATCAATCAACACCTCCGAGGGAGCATTCTGAGATTCACAGCCAGGAAATCGACCCAGCCTTTATTTATCTGAGCTTGTTTATGGCTACGAAGTCTGTGCCTTTTACTTGCAGGCAAAGCGCTCCAGCTCAATGTGGGGCTATATTTGGTTCCAACGTGAAAATCCTAACTGTTAAAATCCCACATCAAGCAGACAGTTGGCACGTTAGGCCCTGTTTCTGGGGCTAATGTGGGAGATGTCAGAGGTAATCAACCAAGCAATCAATCAATATTTGTTGACTCCTTGTCCTGTGCCATCAGCTAACTTGTGAACGAGGCAGTCTGTCTGGTAGCCCTGCCCTCCTGTTCCCACAGCCTCTGCACCTTCTGGGCCCCTTCTTGTTCCAGGACCTAGTACTCTCCTTCCCACTCCTTTGCCTGATCCAAACTCTGTCTCAGGAGAGAATCTATCTCAGCCACTGAGGCCTTGAACTCACGCTGCTCAAAGGACAGTTTTGTGCATTCCCACGGGACTTTCGGGCATCAGGGAATAAGCCGGTGGCATACGCGTGTTCTCTAATGTGCCATCTGTCCTCTACCCCACCCCCACCCCATCATGGAGCAGGAATGGGTTCTGGCACTGCCACTTGTTGGCTCAGGATCAGTCTCGGGGCAACTTGCTCAACTCTCTGAGCCCATAAAATGGGTAAACAGTGCCTACCTTCCCAGGGAACTTCTCATGGTTGCTGTGTCAACACGCCTGAAGCCCCGGCACATGGAGGAAGTGCAGCAACAGTGGCGATTTTTGCAATCGAGGGTTTAGAGGAGGGCAAGAGGCTTTCCCAGGGCATCCAGCTCACACCGCAGGAAGCACCGGATTATGCACCCAGAATTTCAAAGGAAGAAGCCCCAGTTCGTGATTTCAAGGGCTTTGGTTCTGGGGAGGGGGGAGCTAATGCCACGTTAGAGAACATGAAGAGCTACCAACACACAGTGGCAGAGAGTAAGCTGACCCCCGAGGATCACAGAACTAGAGATCAGGACCCCAGTCTGTGATGATTAGCCATGGGATGAACCCCCAGACTGGGGCTCTGAGGTTGGGAGGTTCCAATCCCAGCTCTATAGCTAATTGTTGGGAGCCTGTGGGCCTCTATTCCCTCATGTGTAAAACGAGAAAGTTGGGCTAGATTAACCTCCAACGTCCATCTCTGGCCTTATGTTCATAAATGTGTGTTTGTTTGTTTGTTTGTTTGTTTGTTTGTTTTAATTTTCAGGGCTCCTGGGTGGCTCAGTTGCTCAACTTTCCACCTCTTCATTTTGGCTCAGGTCATGATCTCGCAGTTCGTGAGTTCTAGCCCCAAGTCGGGCTCTGCGCTGGTAGCATGGAGCCTGCTTGGGATTCCCTCTCTCCCTCCTCTCTCTGCCCCTCCCCCACCTTGGACTCTCTCTCTCTCTCTCTCTCTCTCTCTCTCTCTCAAAACAGAAAATAAGCATTTTTAAAAAATAAGTTAAAAATCAATTTTTTTTTTATTCTCTCACTTCAAAAGACTTCCTGCCTGCTTTTCTTCTGTCTGCGAATGTTTTTAACAAGAATCCCTGCCCACACTGAGTGTACATGTGGAGAGGGAGCAGACAATAAAGACAAGCAAAACGTACAGGACACCAGGCAGTTAGAAGAGCTGCGGACAAAAATTAGGCAGTAGGGATGAGGAGTAAGAGGGTCTGCAATTTTAACTGGGGGAAGGGTCTCTCTGAGGGGCAGCAACTGAGCAAAGACCTGAGGAAGGAGAGGGAAACAGAGAGGGCAGAAGTGCAAGGACCCCAGTGTGCTTTCCAAGTGCAGGCAGGTCATCTGCACCGACTGGAGGCCGGACAGAGTTTCTGAGCACAGGTGCGGGTGCCAGTACAGGTGTGGGTGAGAGTGCAGGTGCGGGTGCAGGTGCGGCTGTGGGTGTGCGTGAGCGAGCATGTGGAAGTTCCTTTCCCATGATTTCTGTGATCACAGTGAAGAAGCGAGGTCACCACCTGAGTGGGCAGATGGGATGGGGGGAGCACCAGAGGCTCTGAAATAGTTACACAGCCGAATGAGAGCAAGAACGGACACAGAAAATGTATGATTTCTTTCTGGGCCACAAGAAACTGGTTCACGTGTCCCCACGGGAGGGCACAATGGAGCATTCTTTAAATCCATTCATACATTCATTTGGCCAAAGGTGAGTGAGTGCTCTGGGCTGGCACCATGCTAGACAGTGCCAGACCACGGAGCGTAGAATCAGGCTCCCACACATCCCTGCTGGCCCAGGATTGTCTCTGAGGCAACGATTTGGGAGGTGGATGTGGGAAATGACAGGAAGGGAGGAAGCCAGTCCAGGGTCTAGGAAGGAGCAGGTTACCACGGTGAGCACCTGGGGCTCAACCTCACTGGGGAATTCTGGGAGACTGTGGAGGGCACCCCTCAGAGTTCTCCCAAGGGAAGAAGCTGGGTATCTCTGCACCAACTCTGGTTTGTCCCTGACTGCAGCTGCTCCTGGGTTGTGGGATAGTTCTGGCCTTTCCAGCCTGTTCCTGTGAATAGAGAAGGGCCTCCAGCTTGCAGTAAGAAAATGTCAGAATGTACAAGAACGGTGAGTGTCAAGAAAATATGAGCAGGCATCGGCAACATCTATACCACTCTTGGAAGTGTCTTGGTTTAGATGAAAGATTATATGTCACCCTAGGTACAAGATACAGTCCTTCCTTTCAAAGAATGGATTTATTGGGGGAAAGTTAAGAATTGGCTCAAATCTGAAGGGAAAAAAAAAAAGGAGGCACAGACTAACTGCCAAGTGAGACTAGTCTTCAAGGGGCTAGAGGAGGAAGAAGTCTCCGGGGCTGAGATGGAAGGCTTCCCAGAGGAGGATGCCCAACTCCGTGGCAAATAGGTGAGTAGAAAGCCAACAGGGGGCAAGGGTGAAGACTCGCTTGACTGTGATAGGTTTCTTCTGCCTTTGTGACCAAAGCTGACACAAAAACAGATGGCTGCTGCTGACTTGGGGACCCTGAGGCGTGGCAGAGAAAGACTGATGCTCGTCCAGAGCCACCTCTGGCCTCCTGCATCCTACAGGTGAGAGACTGTCTTGATTTGCAGCCAAGGCTGCTGTTTGGGAAGCAGTCATGGTTCAGACGCTCTGCTTCAGGGAAGCGTAAAACAAAGGAGGCTCTCGCAGGAGGTTATAAAGCAGTCTCAAAAATATATCTCTGATTTCCAGCCTTCCTGCACAGGGCACCTGCTGAAGACACAGCCATGATTCACCACAACAAACGACCCCCGCCATCTTCCTTCCTGCAACGCCACCTAAGTTTAAAAACTTAGGCCTGTGGTTCATCCACCCCTGGAGAGAGGGACTGAGCACTTGGACTGTGCCCTCTGATGAGGATGCATTAATTAGTGCAAAAACACACACTTACAGACATACCACCTGGGTCTGAGTGTTCTAATGAGGACAGTGATTGGATGGCACTGAGTCAGGCCAGCATGGCCCCAGGGCCTGATTGCTGTTCACTCTTTGCCTAGAGGCCAAGCCCTGTCTTGCTACTAGGTTTAACCCCCTCCAGTCTCAAGCCACCTCCTTCTCCCAAATCCAGCACCTCCCTCAGGTGTTAAGGTCTGCTTCAGAGTCCTAGACCTCTCCCCAGAATTAACAGGAACCAGGAACCTATGTGTCTACTCCCAAACTCATCTTCCCACCCCTTGGCTGAAAAGCAGGCTGTTCTCAAACATGACTGTATTCATTTTGTCCCCCAGGGCTCTGGAACATTCGATAGCTCCTTAGGACCCACTGAATAGAACCCACATAGGAATGAAGGCCCTCCACCAGCCATCTCCTGCCCTCTGCCTTGAATCATCTCAGCTCCTCAATTCCTGGCAAGGCTTATCTGTGGTAGCCACCCCCCCACCCTACTTTCCCTGTGGGCCTCACTGCTGCCCACCCACAGATCCCCACTTTCCCATTTTCTCCACCTCACACCTGTGCTCTCCCTGGCAGATCCATCTCTGTGGCTTGAACCAAAGAGGTGGCAATGCTGAACTTTCCCAAAGACCAAGTTCTTGCTGCGTGGTGAGTGGTCAGTGCGTCTTTCTGGTCAAAACCCACATTCCTGATGATCAATGAACAAAGAAACCCTCTGTGGCCAGCCCTCCCTTTTCTGGTAACCGCCCTTGAGGAGATGAGGTGTAACATTTAGGGTGTGTAGTCTCTGCCCAACAGCCCCTCCGCATGGTAATTTGCTGAGGCAGATTATAACACAATGCAGTATGGCTGGTGTTTGGGAGTTGGGTGACTTCTCCAATGAGAGAACCCAGCAGACCCTCCAGCACCCAAACTTAAACTGAGTTTTATTTCACTCTGTTCACCTATCACAGATGCAGAGGTTGTCATAAGTGATGTAAGAATATGTTCTTTCCTCCTGAAAATAACCAATTTTTTCCCCAAGGGGTACAAAACAAGTTTAGCGATGATGAGAACAGCAGTCTTTTTGTGGGGCTGGTGGAGTCGGCCTCCTCCCCAGTTTGACTGTAGGCTCTGCCTGCATGGCTCACTCTTGACTCCTTGGTACCTGGCACGTGGTCATGCTCAGTACTCGTTTCCCCTCAATGTGCCAAAGCAGGAACATGTGTCCTGGGCAGCTGTGCTCCAGAATCACAGTTCTGGACAGAAATGTGTTTCAGGGAAAGGCCAGGAAGCTGCACAAACATTTGTGTTTTAAAATGTGGGGATTTGTGATGCTTTCCTGGAGAGATCTCTCTCACAAGCCACAGCCTTTCTCCTGTACCTGTTCATGCACCCACTGAATCTCCTGTTGTGCTCTCAGGTATGCCTGGCCGTGTCCTCAACTTGAGAGACCCCTTAAGGGCGAGGGCCATGTGTCATGACTTTGTGTCACCCGCAGAACCTGGACAGTGTGAGCAGGGTCACGGACAGTGGCAGATGGACGTTTGCTGACTGCATGATGGAAACATTTCTTTGGGAAAGGTTAGATTTCCTGCTCTGCCCTTGGGCCCTGGACAGAGCTACCAATATGGCGCCCATCCCTGTGGGGCACAGGAGCCAACCCCTTCTCTGTTTAAAGTAGCCATGTCAGGGCAACTCTGAGGCCAGGGCTGCCATCAGTGGTTCAAGAATCTCAGGATCCTAAAAATGTCGGAGCTAGAAGGGTCTTGGAAGCCACCTCATTCAAACTCCTTGTTCTTCAAGTAAGGGAATCGAACCCAGGGAAGGGAGTAATTCTGCCCTGGTGAGACAGCTCAGGGAGTCCCCAGGGCTCCCAGGGCCCAGACCAGGGCCTTTTCCACAGGTCCCCCTCAGGCTTCCTTGCCCCTCTAAGATAAAACTGTCGGTGCGCCCATCACTCAGATAGGCACAGGTTCACATCAACTTTGGGCACAGTAGGCAGTTAGTGAATATATCTGTTGAGTGAATAAATGACCTCCAGAATTAGAGTAGCATGTATCCACTATTTGGGAGAGAGAATTACTTTGCCCTTCACCTGCAGCCCTGCACTCCCCTAAGGCTTCTTGGGGTCTGGCTGAGACAACAAGCTGGGTGTGAATGCTCATGTGTCCCTCTTCCCATGCCCCAGATCATCTGTGGGTCCATGAAGAAGCACCAGAGTGCCATCATTCAATAGTTTTAACTCAAATTCACTTACATTGTGTCCCTACTGTGTGCTGGGTGCAGGGAGCCAGCTTGGGTCCCTTTGCATACAACGGGTGGCCTGTCACTGAACATCCTTATTCTGGACAAAGGAACTGGCTCTGGTTCATCATACTGTCATGTGAAGTGCATACCAGGAGCTCTTCAAATTGTCACATCCAGTTTATCCACCAGAGACCCCTCCCAGCTGAATTACTGCACATCCAGGAGTTACCACAGGGCTCCAGCTCCACACCACCAGACCCTAACCCTACCCACTAGAGCAGGGGGAAGTGTTTTGCTGGGTTTTGCTGACCTAGCTCCTTTATTCTCCTGAAAAGACCCTCATGGGATCCCGAGGTTCAGAGGTATCTGCCTCCCTCTGGCCCTTGAGGATGATGGAGACTCTCAGTACCAAATGGGTCCCAGCGGAAGGAGAGTCCATGTAGGTGGCCTCTGGAGAGAGCCTGCCTGAGACTCTGAAGAAACCAGGCATCATCCCTGCCCCAGGCTGCTGCTGGAACCACAGGCCGGGGCCATTACTTCCAAATCGCCCCACAACCCTCGCTTTGTAGGAGAACTTAAAAAGCATCATTATGCAACCTTGAAAAATAAAATCAATGTTGATTAATAAAAGTGGTATCCCAAAACTGTACTGATGTGTGCTCAATTTCAAATCCATTTCCCTTGTTTAATAGACTGAGAAGGCTTGAAGGATGACTCTCAGTCAGGGTGCTTTGTCACCCGCCCCTGAATCATGTGCGGGAGAAAGCCATGAGGACATCTGGGGGATGCGTGTGCCGGATATAGTGTGTGCAAAGACCCCAAGGAGGGAGCAGGTCTGGAGTGGTTTAGGATCCGCAAGAAGGCCAATGTGGCTTCAGAGGGTGTGGGAGCCAGATCTCAGAGCTTCGCTGTTTCAAGTACAACATCAGTATCTCCCGAGAGCTGCTTAAAACCCAGAATCTCAGGCCTCCCCCAGGCCCCAAAGTCAGAATCTGCCCTGATCAAGATCCCCAGGGGATTTCCGTGCACAACTAAGGTTGAGAAGAAGGTCAGGGAAACATGGGGGAGGGGGTCTCAACTCTAGCTGTATATGATGATCACTTGGGGCACTTTTATTTTTTTTAATTAATTTATTTATTTTTGAGAGAGAGAGAAGGAGAGAGAGAGAGAGAGAGAGAGAGAGAAAGTGAGGGAGGGGTAGAGAGTGAGGGAGACAGAGAATCCCAAGCAGGCTCCATGTTGTCAGTGCAGAGCCTGGTGCGGAGCTCAAACCCACAAATCATGAGGTCATGACCTGAGCCAAAATCAAGAGTCAGATGCTTAACGGACTGAGCCCCCCAGGCACTCCTCCTGGGGGGCTTTCAAAAATGCTGCTGCTCTTCCCAGACTGATTAAGAGTTTCCGGAGATGGGTCCCTATACATATATTTATTTTAAAAGTTTCTCCGATTATTCAAATGTGTGGTCAGGGTCAGACCACTGGATCACACACATCCACACTTTCCAGCGTCACTAAGAAACTTTGCTGGAGACGGGGAGCCTGTGCCAGAGTATGGATACCTCTGTGATAGGTTTGGTTGCCTGTTGGGTGCACTCTCTCCCCACCTGGACTGGCAGCTTCTAGAAGGCAGGGCTGTGTCTCCTTCACCGTGCTTTCCCTGGTACTGTGGTAGGGCCGGAAAGTGGGATCTGCCTGGTGTGCAGCTGTTGGAGTAAGGAATGAGTGAACGCACGAGTGAATGACCATAGCGACCACACCTGTCACACACAGCCTTACCTGTCACCAGCTGAGGCTCTGGAAAGTCTCATCTGACAGGTGCTTCTCAGGTGCCTTTTCTCATCCCTCAGAAAATGGCTTCACCAACCACTAACATTTTTGACTCCATTTTCTCCCCTCAGTGATTAGGATAAGAGATTCCAAGACTATTAGAGCCCAAGGCATATTAGAGGTGGCCCCACACAGGCACACAGCTCTTATGCAGGTTAAGAAATTCCAGGAAGGAAATTGACTTGCCCAGGGGCATGGAGCAGACTGAGTGGCAGAGCTAGGCCTGGCTAGTGGGTCTTCTGCCTCCCAGAACAAAGCCCTGCTCACTGTCCCCAACTTGTCCCTTCACCTTTGCTTCCCTCTCCAGTGTATCCAAATGTGCCCCTCGCTTTCCATCAGTCCCCTGCCTGCCGACTACAGAGCCCCCCTCCCTGCTCATTTCCCGCACTCAGGGCTGGATAGAAGTTGGATGGGGCCTGAAGCTTGTGCCATCTTAGGAGTCCTTTAAAAAAATTGTTAATGTTTTATTTATTTTTGAAAGAGAGACACACGCATACACACACAGAATGTGAGTGGGGGGAGGGGCAGAGAGTGAGGGAGACACAGAATCCAAAGCAGGCTCCAGGCTCTGAGCTGTCAGCACAGAGCCCAATGCAGGGCTCGAACCTCCGAACCGTGAGATCATGACCTGAGCCTAAGTCAGACGCTTAAGCAACTGAGCCACCCAGGCACCCTCAGTTAGGAGCCATTTTAAGGAAAAGCTGGCAATAAGAGCACAAAATTAGGTTCAAAAGCAAACATTTCAAAGAAAGAAAGAAGTCATAACAAATTACAAATTCTAGAAAGCTCACAAATACCACAAAAGTCACACAATCCAGAAAAATACATATTTATGAACTGGTGGCTTATCACACCCTTCTGATACTCTGCTTATAAGGACTTACAATTTTTCCACATTTAATGACTGGAAGCCTTTCCACTGGCTAGCTTCTGCTTCCATATTTCAAGCCTGACTTTTCTCCACTGTCCACAGACTTCTGGTGCTGGGTGCCTTGGGTTCTGTCCACATAGTGACTTGACTTGGTCCACACCTTTATGTCACATCACAAGGTAAATAGACACAGAAGGCAGTAGGAGCATCCCTAGAGGCCTTGCCTACATTGGGATGCCTAAAGGAATTTAATTCTATGCGGAAGTAACTGCAAACCATAATATATCCCACTCGACCCCCATGTATACGTTCTCAACTCTGATTCCCTTTGTCTGGATCTGAGATTACCGTGTGGCCATTCAAAGGCCACCTGCTGTGACAGAAGGTGTGCTGGACAGAAAGCTGCAGAAAATATCAGCAGTTGGACCTGACTGCAGTTTAAGTATCATTTGCAGGGGTGCCTGGGTGGCTCAGTCAGTTGGGCATCCAACTTTGGCTCAGGTCATGATCTCATGGTTCATGAGTTTGAGCCCTACATGACAGCACAGAGCCCTCTTCGGATCCTCTATCCCCCTCTGTCTCTGCCCCTTCCTCTCTCCCTCTCTCTCTCTCTCTTTCTCTCCCCTCATCTTTCAAAAATAAACATTAAAAAATAAATAAATATGATTTGCAAAGTTTACAGAAACCTATGAACACATGAAGTCATCCCAGAGGGCCTTTGGATCTGGAAGGGTGGGTGCAGCTGTCTCCCTCACTTTCCCCCAGGGAAGCTGCCTCACCCATCACCTGCTTTGCCCTACCTTCCCTCAGGAAGGAGAATTGCCACCAGAGAGAACACAGAAGCCACAAATGTTAAATCTGTGTGTACCAGTTTGCTACAGCTGCTGTCACAACATACCACAGACGGTGGTGGCCTCAACGTCTAAAAGGTGTGGTATCACAGTTCTGGAGGCCAAGTCCAGGACCAAGCTGGCAACAGGGTGGGTCCTTCTGAGGGCTTTGAGGGGGAATCTGCCCCAGGCCTGTCTCCTTGGCTCATAGACGTCCGTCTTCTCTGTGTCTCTTCATATCATTTTCTCTCTGCATGTCTGTCTCCTCTGTGTCCACGTTTTCCCCTTTCCAGAAGGGCACCCATCATACTGGGTGAGGGCCCACCCTAATAACCCCATTGTAACTTAATAACTTCCATAAAGTCTCTGTCTCCAAATCAGGCCGCATTCAGAAAAACTGGGGGTCAGGACTCCACCGTATCATTTGGAGGGGCCACAACTCGACCCACAACAGTGTACTAGAGCAAACAAGTGTGTGCATCTCTGCAGAAAGTTGAGGGAGAGGTATGGAAGCCCAGAGAGACTTGGCGGAGAAGGAGGGAGGTGTTATCCTGTTTACACTGTGCATTTAGAAAAATTACCTCATTAGCTGTCTGTCTGCAACCAGGCCCAGCTACAACCACTAAATCAATCATTTGGGGATCTGTTTGGCTTTCTTGGACACCATAAATGGCACATTTTTAAATGTGGGTGTCTCAAATGTCAAAAATGATGGAGGGGCCAGAGGGCTGAAGTCTAAGGACAGACAAGGGAGATGGTGCCTCATTGGGCTGAAAGATGGAGATTGAGAAGCAGGCCAGAGGCCCAGAGAGAGTCGAACGGGGAGTGAGGACCCATCCCCAGGCCTGGAGTAGCCCAGGAGTCTCCCACTCTGCATCTGAAAGAGGCAGGTTAGCGGTGAGCAGGCCCTGATGACACAGAAGGCCAGGGAACCTCTCAGCCCCAGAAGTGACATAAGATGAAAATCTAAATTCAGGAGAAGGTGACAGAAATTACTGGATAACACAGAGGAAGGAACCCAACATTCTAACTCAGCAGCGTTCTCCAGTTCATTTCTGGGGCTCCCAGAGGTGCCTTACAGGTGCTTCGAGAAGCTGGACACTGAAGAAGGTCCGCCCTTGCAGGAAGACTCCTGTGGCCTTCACGGACCCCATCTTGGGCTTTGAACCACAGCTTCTGCTTCCTGAGGACTCAGGAACAGTCATCATGGAGAAAAAGCAGAGGTTAGCCATCACTCCCCTGCACCATCCTGCCCGTACTATTTCTTTCTCCCTGCAACCAAAAGTTCCTAAAGCAACTGACTCTTACAAACTGAGCCCTGGAGGGAGCCCCAGGCCCCCAGTCCAGTCCAGCTGCACCCTGAGCTCCAGCCTGAGCTCAGCTGGAGACCCAGCACTGATGAATAAGAAGGTGGTAGGTAAGTACTTCCTGAATGTAAGCCCTCTTAACAATAGAATCGAGGGCTTGCTGGGGACAGATGGAGACCAAGCATGCCACTCTGAATGGTCATTATTATAGCAAAACTCAGGAGAAGGAGCCGTGACTACTGAAAAGACATGTAGCTTGTGTTTGCTTAGGTCAGCTGTGTTATTAACCGTAGAGCGTGACCCACTGGTGAATCATAAAATAAGTTTAATGAGTTCCAACCAGCATTTGAAAAAATAAAACAAGATAGGAAACAGCTTTCATCAAGTGTGGAGTTTGATGAAGCTTCTGTTTCCTTTACATATGTGTACGTGTGCATACGGACAGAATGTTTCTTGCCCATGGCTTGAGGCAGGAAAAGCTGACATGCACTAATCCAAACCATAGCCCTTAGCCTAGTGGACCCTAAAGGCCAGTGTACAGCAAATCTAGTTGGGGAGCTTGTTCAAGTGTAGATTTCCAGACACCATGCTCCAGGGATTTTTTGAGGCTCTATCTCCTAGTGGGGCCTGGGAATATGCATTTTATAAGCTCCCGCCAGTGGTTCTGGTCCATTTGGTCTGTGGAATATGATTCAGGAGTCACTGTATCAGAGGAAGAAACCATGTATTTGGTAAGATTGTGTGATAGGAAGCTTGAATGACATACCAAGATGCTTCCTTTATCTTAAGCCAGAGACTTGAGAAACAGGGACCAAAGGGTGGGTATTGGCAGGAGGGTGAGTGATAGCCTTCCACCATTTGTGGGGACAAATTCAGTTTCTGGCAGAATTGGGTATCAGTAGACTCTGCTTGGCTATAAAGTATGCTTAACAGGATTCAGAACTAGGCACACAAAAGGGCTAAATACTTCCCCTGAGTAAAATTATCTATTGAGTAGAATTGTCTACCTGGAGAACACGGTGGCTTAGGGCAGCCCCTTCTGAGACACAGTCCTGGGCTGGGTGACATCTTCCGATTGCCTTTCACCTCTTATACGTCATGATTCTAAGAGCAACCAGATGGAGGGAAAGGTTGGAACACCCATGATCTTAAATACATCTGCCATTGATTAGGGCAGTACTTTTCAAACTGGACCATGACTCATGAGTGGGTCATGAAATCAATTTAGCATTTTGAAAACTAAAACAGAATTAAATATGATAGAAAATATCATGGAGCCTTTCCTGTGGTGAGGATGTTTTGGTTAACCCAACCCAAAACTTAGTGGACTTAAAACAGTACTAGAGAGCCTTGGGATACAGAGAGAAGAAAAACCCACTTTCCCTCATTTCTATTTCCCCAATACTTCTGTGTATACTTACCTCACTTACCCATTTTTCTGATACCTTCCCCTTCCTTTTATTCTTCTGTGTTTTTCCCTCTTTTTTTAAACCCTCTATCTTTATTTCTTTCCTTCCTGGTTTTCATATCTCTGTCACTGAACCTTTTTTTTACACTTTATCCTTCACATTCAAACACCTCTTCCAAACACAAGCATACGTAAGCTGAACATAAGCTAGGGTTCCATGTGACACGTTCTCTGTACAGCATCACATATAAATGAACACAGTCTAGTAGCCAAAAGTAATTTTACATTTGTGTCCATTTTTTCTGCATCTCTTAAAGAATAGTAATGGGAATCCAGTTTAATTTCACGAACTCTGCAAAATTCTTCTCCTCCCTCAGTTCCCACCTGGCAAGTGCTCTGGAGTCTCCCAGGTGTCAGACTCACAAAATGTCCAACCCTCAGCCCGGATGGTATTCCACAAGCATCGCCTCTCCTCTTAGTCTCTCCATCCAGCTCAGCAGGGTGGAGCATTGCCAACCCAGCCAGAGCAAGGGCAGAGGTTGTCAGCCCCACCCTGTCCCCAAACATGCCTTGCCATATGGGGAGACCCTTCCTGTACTGAAAAAAAACACTTTACCGCCTGCCCAGTCCCTCCACTTGTGGGTACAGCCTCCACTCAGACCCCCAGGCAGCAGCTGTGACAGTGGCAGAGAGAACACAATGCCCGTAGGAGGGCAGGACCCCAGGCTTGGGCTTGGCTCAAGGTACCGCTGTTGCCTTGCTGTCAGAGCCATGGAAAGAGGGGCAAGCACCTCTCCCAGAGAGGAGCACTCACGCACCTGTGATGGCAGGTAAGGTGTGCAGACCCTTGGCTGTGGGAAGCGCGGTCAGAATGCCTGGGATGGCTGGGGACCAAGGGTCAGGGAGTGGGCTGGGTAATTGAAGTTGGCTTCTGCATTCTTGTTCCCATTGTTACATTGGCTCATATTCCTGAGTTCTTATTCATTAGGTGTTGGGTACTTACACGCACATGTGCACGCGCGCGCGCGCGCACACACACACACACACACACACACACACACAACAGCAGTCCAGGGCATAAAGAAAGATGTTACACGCCCTTCAAATTTCAACCTCAAGGTTTCAGCAAGTTAGATAAAGAAGCCAGCTGGGCACAGACATCAGGTGCCCCAGTGGTGGATGCCAAGATCCGTGCCTTTACTGTCCACCCTACACATGCGCAAAGTAATATACCTGTCACTTTCTCCATTTCCCTAAATGATCCCTCAGTCAAAGCAGGAAGCTCAGTCCTGATGTGGCTGACAAAGCTAGCGATGTTTCTAGTCTCAGAGCTGGCTCCCTAAAGTGGGCCTCTTCTTGAAACCAAAGAGTAAGAGCGGGAACAGAGCCTTGGAAATCACCTACGGTGGCTCTTTCCCTGGTACTTGAGGTCTAGAGAAGAAGAATGACTTACTCAAGATCACAGCCTATTGTACATATATTTATTTTCCAACAAACACTTATTGAACACCTACCACTTGCCAAGGCTTGTTCTAATCGCAGGTATACTGGTGAACAGGAATGGTCCCTACTCTCAGTGAGTTTACATCCTAGTTAGCTATAACAAGGTAACCAAGTAAAGCAACTGGGTGTCAGATGGCAATAAGTGCTGGAAAGAAAAATAAAGCAGAGGATGGGGATAGAGAGTGCTCTGGAGGTGAAGACAGTTTTAAGCAAGAAAATATTTGACTGAAGGCCTAAAGGAGGTAAGGGAGCCTCTTCTGGGGGCAGGATGTTCCAGGCAGAGGGAACAGTGAGTGTAACATCCACAAGGCAGGGGCATGACTGAATGTTGGAGAAAAAAGCAAGGAGTGCAGTGTAGCTGCAGTGGAGTGAGCCAGGAACTGAGTCGTAGGAGCTGAAGTCAGAGAGGTATGGAGAAGTTTGGGGGCCAGTTTCTCATGGCACCTTGTGGCCATTCTAAGGACTTGGCTTTACTCCACCAGGGTAGGAGCTGCAGGAGGCCTCTGAGCAGAAGTGGGACCTTCTCTTGGTTTCAACAGCTGCTGTGTCATGAATAGACATAAGGATAGTGGGGGTGGGATCAGGACATCAGTGTGGGAGGCGTTGCTACTGCAAAAGTCTAGGCAAGAAATGATGACTTGGATGAGAGAGGCAGCGGGGAGGTGGGGAGAAGTGATCAGACAGAACTTGGAGGATGAAGGCAGCAGGATGGGATGTGAAGTGTGAAAGGAAGAGAGGAGTCTAAATGACCCTTAGGGTCTTGTTTCAAGCTACTGGAAGGAAGGAGTTGCTGTTAACCATGACAGAGGAGACTGCAGGAGAGTGGGTTTCAGTTGGAGCATGTTGTGGGAGATGCCTTAGACATCCAGATGCCGGTGGGCACAGGAGGCAGGTCAGAGATCAGCTCACTGAGGCACGGCCAGGCCTTGCACCTGAATGAAGACTCGCAGACTCCACGTCTCTAACTGAAGACAGACAGAAGTGCTGGGGCAGTCCCATGCCCTCTGGAGTGTCAAAAATTCTACCCCTTGGGAAAGGCTGGATGGGCGATAGAGAATCTCCATGTGGTCTTTGGGGCAACACCACACAGAGGAGCCACGGTAACCAGAATGCTGTCACAGCAGAGTGCTGACATTCAACTCTGACCCACACTGTGTCCATATACAAGTGAGGCCAAATTCTTCCCGCAAATGCTTCCACCCTTGAAGATACCAGGGAGCATGCTATAGAAGTAAGTGGTGTGGGTTTGCTTAAACCTTGCTCAGGCAGCAGAATGAGCACATTTGACAAATATTCTCTAGACTCACAAATCCCAAAGGTCTGAGCTACAAAGAGGACAGAACAGCTAAGAGAAAGGCAGCTGCCTGCTGGTATTTGCAGAGCATCACCCAATCAATCAGCAGGTGCATGTGGGTGGCTGGGTTGAGATGGAAGGGTGTTTAAAGGATGTCTTAGCAGGGTTCCCCTGAAGCAGACCCTGAGACAAGGATTTGGTTACAAGGTGCTTATTTGGGAAGTGAGCCAGCAGCAAGAGAATGGAGAAATAAGAGAAGGAATGAATGTGTTAATGAGCTCCGTTCCTCTGGCCACCCTCTGGGAAACTGCATAGAACACGTCACAGGGCATCCCACCTGAGGGGCAAGGAACTGGGGTATTTATCCACTAATTCTTATCCGTCATTTGGGGAGGGTTCTTTCCAGACACTCTAACTTCTCAATACTTCCTTCTAGAATGTACCTTACCCTAGCCTCCACTTTCTTGCAACCAGAGAAAGCTCGGGAGCAGAGAGCAGCAAGTGTTTGTAGTAGGAAGCTGTAAGCATGTGCTGAAACCAGAGTACCAAGAGGGATTGACAGGACATGGAGTCGACCTCAGCAGGTTTCACAGAAATAGCCTGGGCCCCATGGGTGGGCACTCCGTTCTTAGCTTGGATTCTGCAAACCATCTGCACCCCAAAAAACAGGCTGAGGTGAATGACTCTTATCATTTCTGTAAACAGAGATAGAAAAGCCAGGGCAGAGTCTCACTGGTCCCAACAGAGGGAAGACACCCTTGGTCCTCTCAGATTAAAGACCAGGGTGCATGATGCCCAACTAGAGACAGAATTGTGCAGTGTGCTGGGGAGAGAAAACACCCCCTTGGAAATTGACTGAGATCCAATTCTTTAGGCCTTAGTGAGGGTTTGAGTCAGTGCATGAGAAGTGGCTGAGGCTCAGAAAGGAAGGTTCTGGAGCAAGAGGTGGATGTCCCAGCACAGAGCTTCAGGCCAACGCATAGAGTCAGCATCCTCCCCCTTCTAGTTAAGGATTAGCCTAGTCCCTTAGAGTGGGGACCTGAAGACTGACAGTACATTCTCAACATCAATCTGTTGTATGTGCACGTGAACCATGCATACATGTGCATCCTTACGAAAACCCAGACCTTCCCATCAACAAATCATTCTGTCATCTTCATAAAGTCCCAAGTTTAAGACTATCTTAGGTATCATCAACCATAGACCCCTGGAGGGACAGACCCCATGTAACTATTAGAACCCATTTTCTCTTGCCTGTGTTGAGCAAAACTACATAAATAGTACCATCCCTCTTTCCCCAAACTTTGTCTCAATGAGCAGTCCCTTGTGTAAGAAGCTAAAATGTGTACAATTGACCATTGATCAGAAAACTTGTAACTTGGAAGATGGTTATAAGATAAATGAGAGAGGATCCCTGCCTTTCAAGAGCCCCCAGGTCCTATAAATAAATACCTGCTCTTTAGTAGGATACTGGCTGAAATAGTTCCATAAATGGGAGGTTAGGATGACAGTGGTTACCTTCATAAGCCAGAGCACTAGGGATTGGCTTCTTAGATCCCAGGAGCTTTCTCTGTCAGAGATCTGTACCTCCCCACCTGTTTAGATCAGCCTCTTAGATGCTCAATTACTGCTTTGCAGCCACTGGTATTAGCCAATGTTCAAGCTGGGTTTGCAGAACATATCTTTGTAATGGCTTTTGTGGGTTTTTGTTTTTCTGACTATGCTAGGAAGTATCCTATAGGCTTTGGAATTTTATGGCTCTGGTTTGACCAAAGTACCCTGTACTAGCAGACTGTGTGACCCTAGGACAGCTGCTCACGCTCTCTGAACCTGTCATCTGAGAAATGAAGATAATAGTAACAGTAGAGTGAACCATATGAAACTGCCTTTTTGTACGTTAAGTATGGCCAAATATTGGCACCATCATGGATTCCACCCAATACCTACTTTATAGGGCCATAGGGAAGATGTGATGATTGTATGTGTCGCTGCGATGGCCCCATATCTAACCAGCCCAGTACCACAGAGGGAAGCTACACTCCCCTTAGTCCCCTGGACCATAACTCCTCACAAATATCTGCAGGCTCCAGGCTCAAAATCCATTCTTCCATAGGATGCCCAGTGATTTCTGGAAATCCTCATGGCCTCTTGTTCCCTCCACCATGTTTTCTCCATAACGCAGGCTGATGCTAACTGCACATGCACCCCCTGCCAGGTACCATGCCCAGCACTTTGCTCGAGTATGGGCATCCAGCTCTCCACCCCACCCATGTGAGAGCTTGGCACTGCTACTGCCCTCCCTCCTCACAGAGAGGGAAACTCAAGGGCAGAGAAGCAGAGTGTCTCTCTGAGGTCACACAACCAGGAAGTGGGAGGGCCAGGAGTCAAACCCCACCCACCAGCCCCATCCCCCTACCCTCTCCAGCTGGGGTCCTGCAGCCATCTTCCTTCTGGAGCTGCTTCCTGCCAGAACTCCCACAGGCACCTCTGTCCACCAGCCCATGGGTTCCGAGTCTGGGCACAGGCCTCTCTGGTTCTCCAAAGCACTGAGATCACCTACACTCTTCAGGAGCCTGATTCCAGGGAAAAGAGAATGAACTCAAGCAGAATTAGGAACAAGAGAGGAGACAGGCACCTATGCACTGAGGGCTAAAACATAACAAGAGACTTCTATGTCAGCTCTGCAGAAACAAAACAGGACACCCAGGAGTGGATATGTACCTAGAAAGATATAAATTACCTAAATTGACCCGAGAAGTAGAAAACAGGAAGACCAATTACGTACCACAGGGAGACTGGAAAGGCAGTTAAAGATCCACCATCACAAAAGGCACCAGGAACAGATGGTTTCACAGCTGAGCTCTATGTAACCTTTAAAGAACAAATAATTCCAACATTAATTAAACTCTTCCAAATCATAGGAAAAGATAAAGCACTGCAATTTATTTGGGGAAGCCAGCATAGTCTTAGTACCAAAACCTGGTACAGATGGCTTAGGAGAAGGAACTGTGGACCAATCATTCTTCTGAATGTAAACGTAAAAATACAAAATAAAATACTAGTAAATGGAATCTGGCAAAATGTCATTATGATCAAGTGGGATTTATCCTAGTCACACACAGATGTATGACAGGAAATCGATTAACATAAGTCGTTATGCCATCTTTAAGGGGAAAATGCGATCATATCAATAAATGAGGAAAGTGCTTGATGAAACTCTGAGTAAAACAGAAACCCATTCATTCTTCCAACACATATATATCAAGTGCTTACTCTGCATCTAACTGGGTTCTAAACCGTGAGGATTGTAACTATGACCACATCAGACAAAAATTCCCTGCCCTCAGGGTCCTCTTTTCTCAGTAAGAGAGCTAGACAACACACAGCATTCCTAAGGAAAGTATATATTATGTTAGGGTTAAACCTAAGAAGAAAAAAATTGTAACAAGGGATAGAAAATTAGCATGTTAGGTTAGTCAGGGAAAGTGTTACTACAAAGTGATATCTGAAGAAAGGGTAAGGAAGAACAGTCCAGGCATAGGGAGCCACCATGTGAAGACCCTGGGGCAGGCACAAGTGCCCTGGAGAAACAATTCCAGAAGACCAGTGTTCCACGGGGTAGTGGAGAACAAGAGGGTCATCACCCAGTTTCTGTGACCAGATTATGGATGTCCAGCAAAGCTCCGCTGAACACCTATGGCATAGCAAGGACAACACAGGAAGTGACAGGCTGAGCACTCAGTTCGGGGCCTCTGTCCACCCTTGGTGGGCACCGTGTGGCAGGCGCACTGAGCACTCCTGCTTCAGAATCACCAGACCTTTTCCTCTCCCAAGTTCCCAGGAGCAACTTCAGAGCCAATGAAAGGTAAGAAGACACCATTCTTCAAGGGAACCCCAGACCTAGACCCACAGGGCTAGGCTGACTCCCAAAGCCAGACAAAGCCATCACAATAGCTGATAGTTACATCTCCCAATCCGAGTTATTCAGCCCAAAACGACCCTGTGTCTCCAGGGATTCCCACAGCCTATGAAGTTAGGAAAACTTCATTTTCTACTTCAAGGGCACAGACTGGTAAAACTTCCATGGCTAGACAAAACACACCCTGTTTGTTGGGGGACAACACCACGTTCTCCAAGAACAATGGCTGGGTGCTTGGTCTATATTTAGAGACTAGCAGGGGTCCAAAACCTTTGAAGCCCACGTCAAAGATGAACCCACTTTTCAACATCCAAAATTCTCACGCTGCCACCTCCTCCAAGTGACAATTCTCCTGGTACACTAAAAGCCAACTCTGATAGGCTCCCACCCCTATGAAAAGCACCCCCGACATAGTGTCCAGCATAGAGTGGGCACATATAAAGTTCCCCTTCCTGCCCTTCCTTCTGCCTCTTCGGTTTTCTGCAATGTAACCCTACCGATGTCCTCTCTTCTACATGGAACGTGCAGGCCCATGGAACTTAATAGAGAAGGTAGCTCTTCAAATAGCTGGAAGAGGAGCTCCATGAAGGTTCTATTATAGACATTCCTTGATGAGGTTAGGTTGTCCTTCTGTGTATTCTCTCTACAGACATGATGGCTTAAGCAAGTGAATGTGGGGTGCTGGATGCCAAGGTCAGAGTTAAAGGGAAGATGTCCATGGGGCTCCTCCCTGCTCCTCAACTCTCAGTGCCCGGCCAGCAACAAAGCTGCATCCTTCAGACCAAGTAGTTGGATGACTAGCCCTGGATGTCTTCTCTGAAAATGGAAAGACTGTGTGGCCCCCAAAGCCCCTTGATTGATTCTGATCATGTGGTTGCCATGTTCTAGAGAAGACCGCCCATCTTAAGGTCATCAATGCTGTCAGTAGTGAGGACCAGATGGTGCCTAGGACCTTCTTGCCATGTAGACAACAGATTAGCCTTATATCACATCATCAGCATGGGGCTTGGTATCAAAAGACTCCTAGCTCCTGGACCCACCACTTACCAGCTGCAGGACTGCAGGCAAGTTCCTTAAACTTGCTGAACCTGAGAAGCGGGGGAGGGCAGTTGTTTGTTTATCTGTCTATAAATGGAAGTGTTAGTACTCCACCAAGGTTATTAAGAGAATATAATGAAGTAACATTCATGGCAGGATCCACTCATGAAAGCTACATAGCACACGTAAAGCATCTGATTCTCTAGGACTCGGGGATTGACTCCACCTTCTACCTCATTGTTGGACACTTCTCCCCCACCTCACGCACCCATATGCCAATGCTAATAAATATGCCAATAAAGCCTGATGTCCAAAGATCACCAGGACCACCTCTTCATCATCAAACACAGATAGGTTTATTAACTTGTGTCAGCACAGGAGAGCACACACCGTGGGGAACCGTGGGGTGCCTCAGTGAGAGGTCATCCCAGGGTTTGGGCCTCACTTTGTGTGATTTTAGAGAGGGCCGAGGGAGCAAGTGTTTGTCCTGGATGGCATGCGGTCTGGGAGCAGAAGCATGTTTTGGGCTGGATACCTTAATCATTTTTATCTAGGAGGCAAGAGGAATAAAGCGAGGCTAGAATTGTCATTGATGAAGAAAGAAGAATCCCTTACATCAGCTGGTAGAAAAAAGGATGTTCCTGCATTTTGGGGGGATTTCCTAATAGACTTGTGCTTATCATGTTCCATTATGGTCACAGAGAGACCTTGTCTGATGCTGATATGGTGTCAAATTATTTCTGTTCAACAAGAGCCACGGGGCCTAGCTAGCTAATAGTTGCCATGCTGGCTGTCTGGACTGTTTTTCTTTCTCTCTCTCAGTATACAACCAGAAGTACTGACTACTAGAGAACTCACTGCCCCCTGACTCAAGGGTGATTTGTTTGCATATCCTACACAGTGTCTACTCCCAGCTTTTTCCAGGGAATCTTACCTCCAGTCTTACCCAAGGAGCATAACAGGCCAGAGACGGAGGCCTCTTCATCATGGGTGAGGAGACAGGGCCTTGGGCCGGGAAGAGCTGGGGCTCAGGTGTCTGCATGGACAGAGGGCTCTGCAAGGCTTGTGTCTGGACAGGAGGAGGCTGGCCTCGGTCCCTGCCCTCCACGGCTGTGCTTGTCAGACCCAGACACTGGAGAACTGTCCCCTGCTGGATGACCTCACCTGCAGGAAGATGCCTTGCATCTCGCTGAGCCAGGAGAACCAGTATGAATGACCTGGGAAGGAGCATCGACTGGGGAAACAGGAAAAGTGAATCTGACACCTAAGTGCTGTGTGACCTTGAGCAAGTTCCTTCCTCTCTGGACCTCAGTGTCCTTGAAATGGTAAGAAGCAGGCTAGTCCCTAAGTTCCCTTTGTCTGGCATCCTGGGGGCACAGGAGGTGAACACATGATAAAGCAGGCACCTCCCCTATTGAGAATTTGGGCTGGTGCCAGAAAGCCAGAACCAAGAGAGCTGAACCAGGAAATATTGTCCAACTCACCATTGAAATTAACATCAGGCTCTTGGGTGTTGATGATAATGTTCCCTGGGCATGTGATAATAGGTGACATCTACCCAGTGTCCATGATGTGCTAGGCACAGCTCCAAGGGTTCTGCATGTTTAACCATGTAATTCTCACAACAAGCCTATCGGGTAGGCAATACCATTATTCCCATTTTATAGATGGAGGAAACGAGGGGTGGAGCTATCAAGTCACTTGCCCCAACCAGTAATTGGCCCAGATAGGGCTGGAACACAGGCAGTCTGGCTCCCAAGCCCAGGCTCATCCATCTCCAATACGCCCCTTTGAAGTGCAGATAGCCTTGGTCATCGTCATCTCCTTGGATTTGGAAGCCTAGAGCAGGTATCAGCAAGGTATGGCCTGAGAGCCCCAAAGACAAATCCAGCCAGCCAACTGTTTTTGTAAATAAAGTTGCACTGGCACACAGCCACACACATTTATTTATTGTCCGTCTTTCAGACAACACCGGCGGAGTTGAGTAGATGCAGCAGAGATCACGTGGCCTGCAAAGCATAAAGCATCAACTGTCGGGCCCTTTGCAGATCTAGGTTGCCAGCTCCCAGCCTAGGGTGTGCACTGCCTGGGTCCCAAGGCAGCTCTGTCGCCTGCTATGTGACCCCAGATAAGTTGCTTTTCAGAATCTCAGTTTCCTCATCTGCACAACGGGCTTATGTGGGGAATTTGGGGAGCTCGTGCATGCATATGCAAAATGCCTGACCCAAAGCAGGTGCTTGATTGGAGGTAGCTGCTATCTTTGCTAACAGGGTGATGAACATGATGACTGATTCCTGTAACACCACAGAGGACAGGGCAGGGACTTTTATCCCCAACTCATGCGTGGGGAAACCCAGGCACAGGGAGAAGAAACGGTCTGCACAAAGTTTCGTGAAGAGCAGGAGGCAGATCCCAAGTCTTCCCAGTTGAGGTCTCACCCTCTGTCACCGCCCCCCCCCCTTTCCCCGGCCCCTCCAATCTATAGTGCTGGTCCTCATTTGTGTTTGCTGGCATATGGAGCGGCCCGTCTGTGTTTGTGAGTTTTCAATGTCTGTAACTATCCACAGCCGTGCAGAGCTCACTGGCATAGACATTTGTCAAAAATGACACGCCAGTCATCCATGCCACGGAGACAGTGACAGATGCGCTCTCCAGCGCCGCTGTCCAAGCAGCCGAGGATGGATGGGTCCCTGGCTCCTGCTTGGCCCGGCCCTGCGCAAGGAGCCACAGACCAGGCAAGAGACAAATTGCAGCCTGGTCAGTGGGCATGGTGGCTCAGAGCACACGGAGTGCAGAGGAAACCAGGAGACCATGCTCCAGTGAGTCCCACCTCCGTGCACCCCCCCCTAAAGCCCTTCCTGCACTCCTTGCTCCTTCCCACTGGGCCAAGCATGCCCAAACCTGATGTCCACTTAGGACTTCTGTGTGGTCACAGACAAGGAGGTGGGTGCTTTGGGGATTTGAGGTTTTTTCATAATTATAATAATAGCTGACACTTATGTATGCTACGCTGTCCTAAATCTGAGCACTTCTCCTTAGCCATCCCCTGGTGGAAGTATAGGAAACTGAGGCCAGAGAGGTTAGAGGACTTTTCTGAGGTCACACAGCAAGCGGTAGAGAAAGGATTTGAATCCAGATGGTCTGTTTCCACCGCCCCTTGAGACTACTATTTGAGGGTGTTGAGTAGTGGGGATACCACTGTAGGTCCAGGACAGACAACAGGAAGAAGAAACCAAGGATGCAGCTTCCTGAGCAGAATCAGGTCTCCCTGTCTATTTCTCTACCTGCAAAAGGAGCAGCCACAGCCAGTCCACGGCCCGGGGGGGGTCCCAGTGAGCTCCGGGGCTGGTCCATCTCTGCTCTTCCAGGAGCCCTCAGCATTTGCGCCTCTGCCTTCATGCATTCGCTGCCTCCACCCAGTGATCCCAGCCCAGATCCTCACCCCCCAGTACCATCTCATAGCTCATTAATCTGTCACCTCTGTGTCCCTGAGGCAAGCTTGCAGTCCTCAGAGATGGTGTAGGGATGTTTATGGATAGTGACAGCAAAGGGAACAGCCTGCATAAAACAAGAAGAAGAGACAGAACCAAGCTCTAAAAGTTTCCAAAGTCTTGCTCAAAAGCTCCCTGTGGGGAATTCACACACACACACACACACACACACACACACACACACACAGAGCTTACAGGATAAGCTGCTCCCTGCCTCTGGGATGGGGAGTAGGGGTCAGAAAATCTGGGGTCTTGTTCAGTCAATCACTCGCTGTGGGCTCCTGCAGAAGCAGCTTCCTTTCTCTGAGCCTTAGTTTCCTCATCTGTAAAATGGTGACAATGACAGCACCTATGCCACAAAATTATTGTGAGGATTAAAACACACACACACACACACACACACACACACACACACACAAAAACCACTTAAAACAATGCCTGACACATGGGCAGAGCTTGGTAGATGCCCACTGTTGTTATTCTCTGGGTTTCAGTTTACTCGATGGGGAAAAGGAAGTGGGTTCCATGCTGTTATAGTCTGGGCTTCTGGCTTGAACCCTGTGTAATGTGGTGACACTCCTATGGTGCGTCCTTATCTCCTCCCACTCCCCTTTCTTCCTTGTACTTTGAGCCCCGGCCAGCTGCTGTATTCACACGTGTGGGGAGGCGAGGCTGGAAACAGGAGGCATTACCACTTTTTTTCACAAGAACAAATTATTACAACTGCAACTTGCCCAATGAATGGATCCACCTGGGTTAATCCATGCAGCTGGGGAATCTGAGCTCTGGTGGCCAGGTCCCCATGGACCCCAGCCTCCAATGGTAGCCCTCGGACCTGTCCCAAAGCTTCAGTAGGAAGTGGTCCACACCATCCCACCTGCATAGACCCAGCCACATCACCCAATGTTGGTTGGAATAAATAATTACAGCTTCCCTGGGATTCAGGCAGAGGACACCCACGCTGGGAGAGAATTTCTCTTGCTGTTCAAGCTCTGTAAACATTTGAAAAGTCATTTTATTTTTCAATCTGTGGGCAGGATGCCACCAAACCAGGAAGCATCATTTAATAGAACTTGAGGGATTTTGTTTTTCAGCTTTTGTGGGGGGGACGGATATGGTGGGGCTTGGGGCTGGCATTTTTTCCCTACTGATGCTTTTTGGATAAACACATAAATCAGCATCATCTATATTCATTAGATAACGTGCCTTGTTCAATACAAAATTACCCCTGTTTTGCATGATTTTCCCCCCTTGTGATTAATATAAATGACTTCAGTTAATTATGTTTCTCTTCATGGAAAAATGTATTTGTCAAAATGCTGAAACATCAATAAAAAATAAACGCTGTCGTTTGAAGAAGGGCAGGATTGCAAACGAGCAGTCAGGGCACAGGGAAGGGAGCAGACTCACCCGTCTGGGGGTGGCATTCTGATTGAGTAGGCACGCTTTCTATTTACTAACAGAGACAAAAGCATTTTTCTTAGTTAAGCACTTGCGGGTCCTGATGAGGTAGATTGATGTCATCATTATTAACAATAATGACACCTCAAGCAGAGAGAAAACGGTCTTCTCCAGGATCCCAAAGAATGCTGCATGGATTAAGCCTCACCTATCTTTACCAGGGACAACTAAAGCTGGGTATTTTACCAGCCAGCCCTCCCCCCTCAAAAACTGGACCTTGAGAGAGAGATAGGAAAATGCAGATGATTGGAACCAGCGTGAGAGGGAAAGAAAGAAAGAAAGAAAGAAAGAAAGAAAGAAAGAAAGAAAGAAAAGAAGAAGAAGAAGAAGAAGAAGAAGAAGAAGAAGAAGAAGAAAAAGAAAGAAAGAAAGAAAGAAAGAAAGAAAGAAAGAAAGAAAGAAAAAAGCAAAACAGGAGGCTGTCATGGAGCCCCAGATCAAGAAGAAAGCTTAGAGGTTAGGCAGTCTATCCACATCATGGGGCAAGGTTCAAGACTGAAGTCCAGAGAGGGAAAGGGACTTGCTCAAGGGCACACAGCATGTTAGTGGCAAACTCTTGCTGCCTGGACCCTTGTCTTTTCCCTACATTGTGCTACTTCCTTGCCACCAGGAATCAAGAGCTCCCTTCTCTCTTGAGCAAGTGGGCAGTGGTGCCTGCAGGAGGTTTGATGGAGGTCCCTCAATTGCTGGGAAGTCAAAGCCACAGAAAAATCTGGGTTACTGACTTTTTCTACTATATCTGAAATGCCTCTACCCAACCCCTATCTTGGTTTGACTTTCCTGAAAGCAGACTCTGAGGCAAGATTTTTGGTGCTGGTGGTTTATTCCAGGACAACCAAGTTAGGTGGATGGGAAGTGAGACAGGAAAGGGGGAAAGCAAATGGGGGGGATGCTAATGAGGGGGTTACTGCTTACTCCCACCAGGAGAGGGGACCGTAGAACACATGGCTCCACGTTGTCCCAATGCTGAACAGAGAAGCAGTATTTATTCACTTACTCCCAGGGGATTTCATGTCTAGCGCCTCTGGGTCAGCCTGCACCCAAGCTGAGCAAGCTCCTGTGTTACCAGAAAAAAAAAAAAAACCCAGAGAACTACGGACCTGAGCTCATGAGTATGCATGGTTACTATCATAGATGAAGGTGAATCAGGAAGAAAGTCAAGAAGATATGGGTGGGGCAGCCATAGTGTGGGCTACACCACCCTTGTCTAAATGCCCCCAGCCTTCCAAGATGCCCTCCCTCCAAGCAAACACTATCATCCTGTCTGCTGATCATCAGAAATGATTTATCTGGTTTTTACCATAGGCCACCTTTTATTCCTTTTATTTTAATGTCCTTAGATATCTTTTCTGTCTCCCCAGATATACTGTATATTGGTCAAGGGCAAAATTAAGGCCATAGTTATCCAGTCATTCAACAAATATTTCTTGAGCACATAATGTGTGCCAGACCCTCTTTAAGGTACTAGGAATATAGCACCAAAGATAGAGAAAATTGTTGTCCTTGGGGATCTTGCATTTTAGGGGTGGAGATAGAAGATAAGCAAGTAAATCTTACAATTTCAAGTGATAAGTGAGTGGCCCAAAGAAAAACAAAGCAGGAAAATGGAATAACTACAATGGGAGGTAGGGGTATTATTGGGGACATTTGAACAAAAGCCTGAATGAAATAAAATAATAAATCTTGCAAGAATCTGGTAGAAGAGTACTTAGAGAGAAGCAGGCCAAGCTTGACTTGTTTAAGGAATAACGAGACAGCTGCTATAATACTCAGCAGAGTAAAGGAGAAGGTGGTAGGAGATGAGACAAGGAAGAGCCAGATTGTGTAGAATCTTGTCTTTAAACAATGCCTAGTACAAAAACAGTACTCAAAGCTAGTTGGCTGGATGGATAGATGGGTTGGTGGATGGATGGATGGATGGATGGATGGATGGATGGATGGATGATGGAGGGATGGGTGAATGGGTGAATGGGTGGATGGGCAAATATATGGATAATAATGATACACCAAAAGAGGTGCCTGGGTGGCTCAGTCAGTTAAGCATCATCCAATTCTTGATTTTGGCTCAGGTCATGATCTCAGGGTCATGGGATCAAGCTCCCTGTTGAGCTCCACACTGAGTCTGGAGGCTACTTAAGATTCTCTCTCTCTCCCCTCTCCCTCTATCCTCCTCCCCAACTCTCTGTCTGTCTGTCTGTCTCTCTCTCTCTCTTTCTCTCTCAAATAAAATAAATATTATACATCAATGGATAAAGAAAGAAGAAAATAGAACAAGTACAATGGGAAGAATCATTTGGTGCCAATTGTGCATTTAAAGCCAGACTTTGCAGAAAAAGTAAATTCTGGACCAAAAGTACCTAGTGAGGAAGCCATTAGGCCTCCTTTCTCTTTAAGGAGAAATAGCCCTCTTTGGGCCTCAGCCATTGAGAATCCTGGAAGGTTGAATGTTGTTATCTTTTTTTATATTTCCTGCAGGGAGCTGGCCTTCCCCCATGGTGGGTATCCAGTGGCACTAAATGGTATTACAGGAATGGTATTTATGGTATTACCCATTAAACTTTGGGGGCTGGAAGGTAGTAAATTATCCCCTCCATTATATATTACCATGGTTGCTCATCAGGGCTCCATTTTTAATCCCAATCTCTTAATTGAATCGTGTCACCACAGTCCATCAGTAAGGAATATGGAGGAGGAGAAGTGCACATGGGTGTGGGTATAATTTAATCCAATAGTTCTTTATTGAGCACATACTATGTACTCAGCAAGATGGCAAGAGGAGAAAGTGGTAGTGAAGGTCTTGAGGAAATTACACCATGAAACAAAGCTCATAATCACATAAACACCTAGGAACGATAACACATTACCAGTCACTCTCCAACTAATCAGAATACTTCATTAGTAACTTTGCCCACCAGGTTTTATTTGGGAAAACCAGGCCAATCGTAAGAAAATCTTTGGCACTTTTTAAAATCAGAATATACAAGATATGCTGTGGCCTAGATCGCAGTTCAGCTGGGTATCTTTGGGAAAGCCTCCTAAGCCTTCTGAACCTCATTATCAATCTCCTTGTGGATGAAAGGAGAGGTTGCTCTTATCCAAGCGGTCTCAAGATTCCAGCAGTAATGTTTTCTCATATGTGATCCTCCACATCCCTGGCCCCAGACCATAGGAATGGGCTTCCAGAACGATGGCTCAGTGTCACACTGAGATTCTTATTCACCAGAGGAAAATACCATTATGTTCCCGACCGTTTGTCAGGAGTCTTCAAAGGGGACTAACAAGATCTCCTTGCAAGCACACATAATTATAATGTAAAACACTATATCCATGCTGAGGCAAGGCAGAACAAACCAAACACTGCCAAAATTGAGAGAAAGGTGGGCTATATTCATGGGATAACTGAGTGGGAGGCATTTGATCTGGACCTCAAAGACTGGGCAATCTTTTGAGAGTAGGAGAAAGGGGGAAGGAAAGCTCTCTGAGGAAAAATCCTTCTCCCTTCCTACATGCTCAAGATGCTACCTTACAGGCATGTGATATAGTAGCCATATTGAGGCCATGAGGCATCACAAACACAAGCAGATTGGCAGAGCAGGAAAATGGAATAAACCACAAGCCTGGATGAACTGGATAGGAATGATGTGCTATGATGGCCTTCCTCCAGCCTTCTTGTTAAATTAAGCTTCTGGTTTATTCCACTCTTAGTTATTTGTAGCTGAAAGCATCCTGTTTCTTACCTACCCACTGTGGCACATCCCCATCACCGCACTCTCTTCTAGGCATATGTGATTGATCTGTGTCCTCTGTTCTTTCTCTCCTATGCTGAAGCCCCTTTATCTCTGTATCCCAGACTGTCCCACCTGAGCCTTTTCCTTCTAACTCTTCTAGAACTTTTCCTTCCCCACATATAGGTGCTTAGATCATGACAGATCACAGAGTCAAAGAAAGGCCACCTAGAAATCTTGCCTAATGCCAATAAAAACCATCGCCCCTCAGGAACTGCTTTGCAAATACATTTTGTCGTTAAGCCAAATAACTCTGGCAGTGACCTAAAAACAAACATTTGAAACAGGCACAAGAGACTTCCAAAAATTTAAACACTTTGCACCGAGGAGGAAAAATGTATTTAACCGAAACAGCACCTGCAGGAGTTATTAACATTTTCAAATTAAGGGCACTTCGCGCTTTCAAGCATTCACACATAGCACACACCACTTAGACATCAGAAGGTTCAAAGTGAGCTTTTAAAAACTTGTTTGTTTTAAATAGATGAGCTGTGCAGGCACACGTGCACACACACACACGCACACACACACACATATACACACGAGAGCACTAGGCTTTCACACTGTCATCTGCTCCAGTGCCGACTCCTTGGCCACCGACAATCCTTCCTGGTGCTGGAAAGCCTCGGATGCTGTTGCTGGGGCAACACAGAAATCTTGGGTGCATTCTGCACTGCTAGCCTCACCCAGTGTCTCCTCATGATGAACCCCAGCTGGCAGAATATGCCTTTCCACATCCTTCCTTACTCACTGGATTCCAACGGCCTCTTCACTTTCTGGCTTACGTTCCTTACAGCCTGCCTTCAGCCGTTTTCCAAATATGAGAACTTACTCCTTGGGTGAACTCATTTCACGTGGGTCAAATCCTGCCTGTGTGATGACAGGCCCCACGTTTCCATCCTCACTAGTGCCTCTCTGCTGAGTTTTGTAATCACAGGGCCAGCCACCTGTTTGGTTCACCACGCACACCTTTCAAGACATCTCAGGCCTAATAATGCCCAAATGAGGCTCTGAACCCTCTGTGCTCTGCTGCATGCTTCAGATGTTAGCTAAGACATCACTTCCTCAGAATTGTGTATCCATTCTTTTTTTTTTTGATGTTTATTTACTTATTTTGAGAGAGACTGTGTGAGCAGGAAGGGGCAGAGAAAGAGAGAGAGAATCCCAAGCAGGCTCTGAGCTGTCAGCACAGAGCCCAGTGTGGGGCTCAAACCCATGAACCATGAGATCATGACCTGAGCTGAAATCAAGAGTTGGACGCTTAGCTGACTGAGCCACCCAGGCGCCCACATATAGGCATTCTAAATACTATCTTTTATATGTATAAAGGAGGGATCCTTTTATGTATGTATCAAGGAGGGGCAGGCATTCTTTTGTCTCTGTGGATATTCCATGCCTGGCATCATGCCTAGTACATAGTAGGCCCTTAGCAAATACTTGCTAAGGGAAGGCATGGGTCCCCTACCCCTCCCCGTGTGCAACATCTGTCTCTGCATACCATTAACACATAACATGCTGCTCAATAGGCTACAAGATGATGAAAGCTTGAGCACTTTTCTTCATGGCAGGTTCTGACTTCAGCTCTCTTCTCACACGACCTCATATATTTCTTGCGACAATCCTGAGAGGTAGGTTTTATTGCTGTTCCCATTTTAGAACGAGAAAAGTCGCTTGTCTGAGAACATGCACGCATCCTGTAGGGGGGCAGAGCTGTAGCCGGCCCCTCATCTGCAAGCAACACCAGTGTGCTGATCGGGAGGGATTGGTGTCCAGAGCCCTGGGTTTGAGTCTCAGCTTTGGGCCTTCAACCAGCCTCTTGGTTTCCCTGAGCTTTGGTTCCCTCACCCTTGCCATTCTACCTCCATGAGCAAGTATGAGGCACGGCATGCAAAAGTCCTTTATACCATGTGACACCCACTTGACAAATGGGGAGATGCCTGCTTGGGCTAACAGAGGAGTTTTCTGGCCAAAGTTATAGCATGAGTCTACACTACTGAGAGTCACTGCCTCCTCCTTCTCAACTGACCTATGTCTTCAAGACCCTGCCCAATGGCACTGCCTGGTTCCCAAGACCCTGGAAGGGGTTAACAGGAGACATCAGACCAACGAACCGGACTCAAAATGTCCTGTATCCCTCAGTTTCTGAGCTACCTGATAATCCCGAGAGAAACCAGGGTTGACAACTAGTAATAGATAATAATTCTGCCACCCTCCTGAGTTGCACTTACTAGTTTGCAAAATACTCTTGGGGCACCTGATGTCATGATCTTGCAGTTCGGGGGTTTGAGCCCCACATCAGACTCTCTGCTATCAGCCCAGAACCCCTGCTTCGGATCCTCTGTCCCTTTCTTTCTCTGCCCCTCCCCAGCTAGCTCTCTCTCTCTCTCTCTCTCTCTCTCAAAAATAAACATTTAAAGAAAAACACTCTCATTCATTCAACATTTAGTCAACAAATATATGTGAGGCTCTATTACAAACCAGGCACTGTGGCCAGCACCATAGGCATGGTGTAACACCAGGTAGTCAAGACCCCTGCCCTCAGGAAGCTTCCAGGCTGGCAAGGAAACATGTTTGGAGCCAATATTCTATAGTCCTTTACCACAAACCAGTTGCTTTACATAGAGTAACTCATTTGCTCTTCACAGCAATTCTATAAGTACCACTATTATCTCTATTTCACAGGCGAAGAAACCTAGTCTACAGTGGTTAAGTGTCTTGTTCAAAGTTAGTGGTGGAGCCAGCTGTCTGACTCACAGCAGCATGTTGCTAGCAGGAGCCTTTTGTGACCATAGATTGGGAAGTTGAGATCCTCACCAGCAGAGATTCCCAAGACCAAGACCCCAGGGCCGCAACTTCCCACTATATGGAGCCCTTCTTTTCCACTCCAAAAATCAAAGACACCTCTTTATATGAGAAGAAACCAACATACTGGCTGCTCTGGTCTGAGAATGCCAAAGGTAACTTGCATCTCCTGTCGGAAATTTTCCTCATCAAAGCATTGGAAATCAATACGGTGAATACAGTTATAATGAACCACCCTGTTCACAATCCCTGCCTCTTCCTAAGGAAAAGGAATCATGAGAGACACATATTGGTTTCAGCTCCATCACATCCTTCCCCTGCACATGGTCCTCCCACGGGGAATCCTCCTTCCTCTTGTCAACAGCATTGGAGATGTTCAGGGGTTTTATTGGATGCTCTTTATCACTGTGACTGTGAGGATTCAGTGCAGCTAAGATTTAAGAGCCCAAAGTAGTTTAACTTCTTCCAAGCATCAGCCATGGCTGCTGTGCCTTCTATAGGACTGTTCATGGACTTTCAGGCCCGAAGGGAGCTAGTGAATACCAGGTGACCATCTCATTTCACAAATGTGGAAACTGAGGTGCAGAGAGGCAGAGGCCACGCAGCATAGGACCAGCATCAGTGCATCCCACTTAGATACACAAGAATCTCTTCCACAGAAACGTGTTGAGTTCTGAGAAGCAGTGCTGCCCTGCCCGTAGCATTGGCATCAGACTGCCTGAGATTGAATATCTGGCCCTGTGTAAGACCTTGAGAAAGTTGATTGAACCTCTTAGTGACTCAGCTTTCCCAGGTATAAAATGGGAATAATCATAAAAGTATCTGCTCCTTTGAGTTATCAGAAGCTTTAATAACACAGAAAAAAAACTAGAGGCACCTGGGTAGCTCAGTCAATTGGGCGTCCGACTCTTGATTTTGGCTCACATCATGATCTCGTGGTTCATGAAATCAAGCCCCTCGTTGGGACTGTGCTGACAGCACGGAGCCTTCTTGAGATTTTTCTCCCTCTCTCTGCCTCTCCCAATCTGTCTCTCTCTCATTTCATCTCTCTAAATAAATAAATGAATATTAAGAAAAAAGAAAAAAAAACTATTAAAATTATACAAATAGTAAGTGCTCAATAAACGTTAGTGATGGGCATTATCTCAAGAAACAGTGTCCCTGGGGCTAAGAGTTGCTACTAGAAGAGCTGAGCTTCCCTGGCCTACAACTCTGATGCAGGATATGAGCTCATACTGCCCTGAGAACCAGCGTGTGTAAGACAGGAATGGCCTCTTTTTTTCCACCCAGCTGGCAGCCGTGTTTCCTAGACAGATGATAAGATTAAAAGTTCCTGAAGGCAGGAGACAGCCTTAGACATCTTTGTGTTGCCTGACACAGTGCTGAGCACAAATGGTGGCCTTGTTCCTGGGTCTTCCAGCCAGGCTCAACCACTTACACCCTGTGTCTGCCAGCTCATGAAATCCCGCAGTTGTCCAGGTGGGATTCTTTTTATTTATTTATTTTTTTGTTTTAAAAATTTTTTAACATTTATTTATTTTTGAGACAGAGAGAGACAGAGCATGAACAGGGGAGGGTCAGAAAGAGGGAGACACAGAATCTGAAACAGGCTCCGGGCTCTGAGCTGTCAGCACAGAGCCTGACGCGGGGCTCGAACTCACAGACTGCGAGATCATGACCTGAGCCGAAGTCGGCCACTTAACCGACTGAGCCACCCAGGCACCCCTTTATTTATTTAAAAATAATTTTTTTTGAATGTTTATTTTTGAGACAGAGAGAGACAGAGCATGAGCAGGGGAGGAGTACAGAGAGAGGGAGACACAGAATCTGAAGCAGGCTCCAGGCTCTGAGCTGTCAGCACAGAGCCTGACTCAGAGCTCAAACTCATGATCCATGAGATCGTGACCTGAGCCGAAGTCGGACACTCAACTGACTGAGCCACCCAGGCGCCCCCCACCAGGTGGGATTCTAAGGAACTTCTCAAGCTGAGTCTCACCAGCTTTTGCTCAAATTTTAGTCCTGACTCTATTCTACCACTTCAATCCCTGCCCATGGACTTCCCAGATTTGGTGTTCTTTCTGAGTGTTCTTGCATGCCTTCTCACTTTGTACAACCTCTTCCCCATATATTTCCAGTCCTTTCCATCCCAAATGTGTATCATTGACTCAAGGGAGATCCGCTGGTTCCAGTTCTCAACCCCAGGGAATCTCTCCTATCCTGCCCTCCAACACACACACACACACACACACACACACACCCCAACCCCTTCAACTCCTGCCAAGACTTCAACTCCTGCCATTTTCCCCTTGCCATCTTTGATTAATTTCTAAGAGTTAGGAATGCTTATATTCACTTGCCCAACCTTTCTGTGGTTAGGGGTAACTGTGTGAACCGATCTTGATCACATAGGGTGGAAGGCTGACCTCTTGGAAGATTTTCCTCCTTAATAGAACAGAGGAATCTTCAAAAGAATACCATTCCTTCCTGCCTTGGGTACAATTATATGAGGCCCTGATGCTTAGACATGCAGCCACCCACTTGTATGACAAAAAGAACAGGAGAACTGCAGAAATACTGACCACAAGCTATCAACACTGAGCTACTAGGTGAACCAACTCTAGAGCCACCAGCCTCTGGATTCCTTATTATAAGAAACAAGGAATCATTCATATTTCTTAAGTCACCTTGAGTCAGAAGTTCTGATACTTGTAGACAATGGCATTTCAAAGCTTTATCAGGTAAGCATCAGTCTCCCCACTGTGAACTCCATTAAAATGAGGTGGATTAAATGTTGTAGATAGATTGAAGAGCAAATTTTCTAACATTATCTGGTAGGAGTCTGTGCAGAAAATTCAAAAATCCTAGAATGTGGGAGGAAATTTAAATGTCATCCATGTCTGACATCTAGACCAATGGAATCAAATTGTGGGGTTCAGAAATAAACCCTCATATATACAGTCAATTGATTTTCAACAAGGGTTCTGAGACAATTCAATGGGGAAATAATAGTCTTTTTACCAAACGATGCTGGGATAAATGTTTATACTCATGCGAAGTATGAATCTGGAATCCTGCGTCACACCATATGCAAAAATTAGCTCAAATGTAAGAGCTAAAATTACTAAACTCTTAGACAAAAACACAATCATGAATCTTCATGACATTGAACTAGGCAATGGTTTCTTAGGGATGGCACCAAAAGAAACAAAGAAAAAAATATGTAAATTGGACATCATCAAAAATAAACCTTTTTGTATTTCAAAGAAATTAAAATTAAAAGATAGCTCACAGAATGGGAGTAAATTTTTGCAAATCACACATCTGATGAGATTTATATCCAAGATATATATGAAGAACACTTATAATGCAACAATAAAAAAGCAAATGACTCAATTAAAAATGGGGTAAAGAATCTTAGCAGACATTTCTTCAAAAAAAGACATAGGGGTAGCTGGGTGGCTCAGTCAGTTAAGCGTCCAACTCTTAATCTTGACTCAGGTTATTATCTCATGATTCGTGAGATCAAGCCCCAAGTCAGGTTCTGTGCTGACAGTGCAGAGACTGCTTAGGATTCTCACTCTCTCTTTGCCCCTCTCTCATTTGTACATGCTCTCTCTCTCTCTCTCTTTCTCTCAAAATACATAAACAAACGTAAAAAATAGATATACAAATGACCGATAAGATCATGAAAGGATGCTCAACGTCACTAGTCATCATGGAAATGCAAATCAAAACCACAATGAGATACTACTTTATGCCTACTAGGATAGCTATAATCAAAAAGACAATAAGAAGTGTTGGAGAGGATATGTAGAAAATGGAATGCTCACAAAATGCTGATGGAAATGTTAAATGATACAGCAACTTAGGATAACAGGCTGGTAGCTCTCCCCAAGGTTAAACACAGGATTATCTGCCCAGGAGAAATGAAAACATATTCCTGTACAAAAACTTGTAAGGAATGTTCATAACAGCATTATCCTTAAAAGCCAAAAAGTATAAACAACCCAAATGTCCACCACCCACTGATGAACAGATAAATAAAATGTGGTATATCCATACTGTGGAATATTATTCAGTCATAATAAGGATATATGCTACAACACGGCATGGATAAACCTTGAGCATTATGCCAGGTGAAAGAAGCTAGTCACAAGTACATATTGTATAATCCCATTTATATGAAACACCCCAAATAGACAAATCTATAGAAACAGAAAACAGATTTGTGTTCCTGGGGCTAGGGAGGAGGATGGTTTGAGAAGGGAGGGGTGACTGCTGATGGGTAAATGGCTTCTTTTTGGAGTGACAGAAATGTTATAAAATTGATTATGGTGAATATATTTTGACACCATTGAATTGTATGGTTTAAATAATGAGTTTTATGATATGACAGTTATATCTCAATAAAGCTGTTTTGTTTTAAAAAGAAATCCACAAATTTAAGAAATAAAACAGATGGACATAGGGAAAGAGAAGGAAAAATAAGATAAAAATAAAGAGGGAGCTGGGACACCTGGGTGGCTCATTCAGTTAAGCGGCCAACTCTTGTCATGCTCAGGTCATGAACTCACGGTCTTGAGTTTGAGCTCCACATGCTTGGGATTCTCTCTCTCTCTCTCTCTCTCTCTCTCTCTCTCTGACCCTCCCCTGCTTGTGCTCTCTCTCTCTCTCTCTCTCTCTCTCTCAAAATAAATAAATAAACTTTAAAAAAAGAGAGAGGGAGGCAAACCATAAGAGATTCTTTCTTTTAAATTTTTTAAAGTTTATTTATTTTTGAGGGAGACAGAGAGACAGAGCACACGCAGGGGAAGGGAAGAGAGAGACACACAGAATCTTGAAGCAGGCTCCAGGCTCTGAGCTGTCAGCACAGAGTCCAATGCGGGGCTCAAGCTCATGAACTGCCAGATTATGACCTGAGCCGAAGTCAGACACTTAACCAGAGCCGAAGTCGGACATTTAACCAAATGAGCCACCCAGGCACCCCAAGAGATTCTTAAATACTGAGAACAAACTGAGTGTTGCTGGAGGGAAGGTGGGTAGGGGGATGGCCCAAATGGGTGATGGGCATTAAGGAGGACACTTGCTGGGATGAGCACTGGGTGTTATATGGAAGTGATGAATCACTGGGTCCTACTCCTGAAACCAATACTACACTGTATGTTAATTAACTTGAATTTAGATAAATAAATTTTTTAAAAGAAGGAAAAAAAAAAAAAGGAATCCATGTCCAAAACCCAATCCTGTGCAAGTTCTTCCCAGATGGGGCTCCCAGGAACTAGAGCTGGTCAGGAACCGAGAAAACAAGAGTGATTTTCAACTACCAAATATAACAGGTGAGGGAAGAATAAGAACTTGATTCATGATGGGAAATCTACAGGAACATCAAGATGAATGGGAGCAGGAGACAGGGGTGGATCGATTCCCTAAGACAAGGATGATGCAGACACTGACCTGCTCTGTTCCAGCACCTGTGGAAGTCATGATACTGCTCGTCACAGTATCCTGCCCTGCCGAACCCAGAGATAGCAGTATAATACTATTCAACTAGCCCTCTGGGCAGCCGCTACCAGCCCATAGGGACTGGCACATGGAAAGAAATGTGTGTGCCTTTTCTGACTTAGGACAATGATACCAAGAGAAAATTTTGGGTAATGTCTGAAGCCACATTCATGGGCAGACAGGAAACCTCTAGGGCAATGTAATAACCTATGACAGTTCCTGAGATGACAAAGTCCCTCTAAGACCAGGATGTCCCTACCTGGACATCTCACCACTGCTCGTTGTAGCTCATCCCATCTTTGAGCAACTGAGTCAATTAGAAAGACTATCTTGATTTGAAAACCACCTCACCAGAGTTTCTCCCTTCCATCCTAATCCTAATATGATTTCATCCCTGGGAACCACATGAATGGACTCACTCCACAAGTATCTAAAGCATATCTGTACCTATTTGTATCTGTATATGATATATGTCAGGCAGGAGGCCATAGGAGGGCTGATGGGAAAAGGAGAGCCAAGACATCGCATGCATTCCAGTATGAATTGATCCAGTTCATAGTTCTTCCTCCACTAGTGGGCTGGAATCCCCCTTCTCAGCATGGTTTGCATGGTGGGGGAAGACTGCATGAACGCATGGGGTGTCTGGGGAGCATCAGGAATTAGGGGGGCATTTAACTGACATAAAGTCTTAAAAATATCAATAACGAAATTGGAAGTGCCATAGACTCCCTAACAAAGAGCACAAGAACAACAGGATTGGAAGAAATACAAACGGACAAGAAACAAAGGGGGAGAGCGCTGTCTTGTAAGCTATCAAAGAAATGTGAAACAAAACAACAGAACTTGGTTTTTCATCCATAAAATTACCAGTTAGTTTAAACTATAATATTCAATGCTGGCAATGGTGTGGTAAGACAGGCACAAATACATGCTTTTTGTTGGAAAAAAAAGCTGGTACATCTGTGGAGTGTGATTGAATGATAGGCCCTTTCACACAGCCACCCTTATGCTTCAAACACAGAAGTTCAGATATGCATGTATGGTAGAAAAGATGTTCACCAAAAATATTTTTGTGCAAGCCAAAAAATGGAAACAACTCCAGGTCCTGCAAGAGAAGAGTTACATAGATTACTATAATATCCCCATGTTAGAATCGATTTTGAAATAGTCGAATGGCATGGGGAAATGCACACAATATAATGTTACCCTCAAAAGTCAGGCTCAAACATCAAGATGTAGTTAGTTTTTAAATATACGAGGTCTTCACCAATCCATAGAAATAGGACCGGAAAGAAATACCACAAAGCGCTGACAGTAGCAGTTCCTGGAAAGTGGAGTGGCCAATAATGTGTATTTCCACCTTTATTTTTTCTTGATTTTTCAAATTTCTTCAAATGATCGTGTATTGCCTTTTTTTCTTTTTTTAAAGGAAAGACAGGAGTGATATGATTTAGGAAGGAAGGAAAAGAAAGAAAGAGAGGGGGGAGGGAGAAGGAGGCAGGGAGGGAGGAAGGAAGGAAAAGAAAGAGAGGGGAGGGAAGGAGGGAGGGAGGAAGGAAGGAAGGAAGGAAGGAAGGAAGCCAAGGATCTTAGTCACTCAGGCTCCTTCTACTACCGAGTCTTCAGCGGCCTTATTAAGAAAATAAGGGGGCGCCTGGGTGGCTCAGTCAGTTAAGCGGCCGACTTCGGCTCAGGTCACGATCTCACAGTCCATGAGTTTGAGCCCCACATCGGGCTCTGTGCTGACAGCTCAGAGCCTGGAGCCTGTTTCGGATTCTGTGTCTCCCTCTCTCTCTGCCCCTCCCCTGTTCATGCTCTGTCTCTCTCTGTCTCAAAAATAAATAAATGTTAAAAAAAAAAGAAAAGAAAAGAAGGACAATTGTACCCAAACTGTCTCACAGAATTGAAAATATATGTGACAATAAGAAAATGTATGTGACATGCTTTGTAAATTGTAAAGCACTTTACATATATTAGCCACCGTAACATTATAACACAAAATTAACTCCAACAATCGGAGAGAAAAGGAAAGAAATCATAATAACATACCTCAGATTTTGACCAGGAACTAGGAAAATACATGATTGAGCTGAGAATAGAAAGAAGGAAAAAGGTCACAGGAATCCTGAAGAGTGTTCGCTAACATCTCTCAGGAAATCCAGGGAAAATGTTTAAGAAGCAAAAACAAACAAACAAGAAACCTTACAAGGCAACCAAATGTTAACAGCCCTGCTGCTTGGCCATATAAGATGTTCTGCCTTTGTTTAAGAAAATCTGCAAACTGAGAAATATTCATTCAAATCAGAGGGAAGAGGAAATTCACTCATTGTGACAGGCAGATGAAAATCAGAATTAACTAAGGTTAAAATGTATTGGAAAAGTGTCTTGCAGGATCTGACTTGGCTCCAAAAGTAAAAATAAGCACCCCAAGGGAGAAGACTGGTGAGTGGGAAAAGGTTCTTAATTATCATGAGGCCAGGACTAGAATTAGAAATGACAAGGACCCAGCAAAAGCACTCGAATTCTTTACCTTGCAAGGGAAGATGCTTGTGGTCTGCTACTGTGGCCCATTCCCTCCCATTTGAAACTCTCTCCTGTTCTAGTTTCCCAGAGCCTCACGTGTCCTGCTTGCCTGCAACTACTTCTCCAACTTCCCTCCTCCTTCCCGACCTCCCAGGGCCCTTTGTGTTTCCCTGCTCTTTCCTAATCCCACTTTCTCGTTGTTCCCAGCTAACCGCTACAAATTTGCATTTGTAGAACCCCACCAGGGTTCTTTTCTCAACTCCCACACCATCTTTCCAACTGCCTTCTGGACACAGCCCTTAGAAGCCCTGCTGCCTCCACACTAAGCTTGCCTAAAGGCAAATGCATCTTCTTCTTTTTTTTTTTTTTAATGTTTATTTATTTATTTTGAGAGAGAGAGTATGAGCAGGGGAGGGGCAGAAAGAGAGAGGGAGAGAGAATGCCAAGCAAGAGGAGCTGGACGTGGGGCTTGATCCCACAAACTGACTGAGAGATCATGACCTGAGCGGAAATCAAGAGTCAGACGCTCAAGTGACTGAGCCACCCAGGCACCCCTCAAATGCATCTTCTTAAAAACCAACCAAATAAACCAGAACTGGCTGAATGGATCCTCATCTGCTGTTTCTGATAATAGCTCCCATTAGAAACACTGGCTTCCTTTTGTGCTTCTTCCTCTCTTCCCAAACCAAAATCATCATGTCCCAAATCCTATTGACACATACACATCCTTTGGTATTTTTCTTATATCAGGGATGTCCCCTGCCCCTTCCCAGTCCAGATCTTTATAGGCTACTGAAGCAGCCTCCTGATGGGTCTGCTCATCGCTGATCTTCTCTCCCAAGTCTCTTCTAAATGCCACTGTCTAGAAAGCTTCCTAAGACATCTTTTCCTGACTTGGATTCTCCCAACTAAGGCTTTCAATGACTGCCTTGTGCCTATTGGATAAGGAACAAATACTTGCCTGGCATTCAGAGCTGTCGAGCCCTAGCTAAGATCTGGATGAATGGCTTGATCAAGTCCAATTGTAGGGTTGGATCAAAGATGGTGGCCAAGATTAGATTTAAAGCATGAAGCCTGGGGTTACCAGCTGTCAAGAGCTGAATGAGTGTGAGCAGGATTGTTAATTGTCAAAAAAAGGTCAAGTGTGGTGAGGGAATATAATTGCCAGCACGTGAGCACAAAGGACAACATCCCAAGGTGGATCAAGGCAATGGAATCATCCAGAGATGCAAAGGAGTACAAAGATAAGAAGCAGAAGGGTGGGCCTCAGAAATAAGAACCTGCTGGACTTCCAGCTACTGCTGGAGTGAGGGTCAAAGAAGCTTTTTAGCATGAGCAGGTCAGAAGCATGCTTACTCAGAGCCCATGAGGCTGGTATCGGTAAACACAGCGTATCTGAAGCCAGCTTTGCTGGGAACCTGCTGCCCACAGAGAATTTACTCTTCTCCAAGCATGTAAGGCAAGCTACAGCTTCCGACAGAGGCAAGAGTGCAGCTTATGGAAAATTAACCAAAATCAGTCCTTGGGTGCATTTCTCCTCTGCATGAGCCCACATTCCGTGCTCACTACCCTTCCAGACAGCCACCTGTCCCCTTCTCTAGTCCTTTCAATCATTTCCCTGGCCTACATTGTCCTTGACCTAATGATACCTAATTCTCATCCAGCCTTCCTGGCACAGCTCAAGTTCTATGGCTACTCCAGTTCGTAAGCGATTGTCTTCCTTCTGAGTGCCCTGTGAAAAAAGAAGCCACAGAATAAACTGATTTTCTGGGTCTGAATCTGTGTTACTGCTTTGGCATTGAAACTGTCCTAGGCGGTCAGTGACATTTGCATGTTTAGGGCTTCCCCTCTAAGGCAGATGCTGTTGGCTAGCTAAACCAACACCCATTCCCAAACTTGTCTACCTCCACCAGAGTCTGGAAAGCCTAAAGGCTCCTGTTACCAGCCTGTTTTACTGCTTGGGTGGCCACGTGACACAGTTGTAACCAATGATAAATGAACTCGAGTCTTGTGTGGTTGGTTGGGAGGAGTGGCTAGGGTGGGTTGGGTGGTGTTTCTAAAAAGAATTTTTCCCAATGAAAGAGACAGAAACAGTTGGTGTCCTACATTTCCTCTTTGTTCCTGCAAAGAACATCATGGGCATGATGCTTGGGGCTGCAGCAACTATTTTGTGACCATGAGGCAATTAGCACAAAGATGAGAAACTAGTTACTACAAATGGACCTATGGGGCCTAGTCCCTAAGGACAAACATCCATCTGCCTCCAGACTGCTTGTTATAAAAAATAAATAAATAAAACACACTTATTTATTTAACCCACTTTTAGCTAATTTTTCTGTTACTTGTAGCTAAAAGAATTTCTAACTTAATCATCTTCCTTTCCCAGACTGTGAGCAATTTGATGGCAGGGACTGTATCTTTTACATCTTTGCTTCTTCTAGCATCGAATATAGGGCTACCCTGTAACCAACCTTGATAACCATCTGCTAGCAGATGGGAAAGCTCAGGAGAGAATTTTCTACCCCTCAAAGTGTCTACCGAAGCAGGCAAGACACGGGCATTAGATGAAATAGTGGTAAACAAATGAGATGCTCTAGACCTATTGAAAAATTAGATGTAAATAAATCCTGCTGACCAGATGGCATCCACCCAAGAGCTCTGAGGGATGAAATTGAAGAAACGTTGGCCAACATGTATGACTTATTATAAAAGGTGTTGGGGGCGGGGTGGGCAACTGCAGAGGAGCTTAAGAACCAAAGAGCAATGGATGTGCCTTTTATTCCAAACATGTTGAGAGAATCTGTAAGAGAGATCACAGGACACCTGAAGATCATAAACTTGGTGGAAATCTGGCATGGCTCTTCCTAAAGGAGACTCGGAAAAAGCTGATTTCCAAATTCTCTTTCAAAGGGGAGCAAGTGGAGAGGCATGATGGGATGGAGAGGGAGGAGACCAGTAGACAGCACATATTTAGAATTTCAAAAACTCCGTGGTGTGGCTTGAAAGCAAAGGCTCATAAACATTCATCTGTTCTGGGATTGGTGAGGCTGCAGCCTCGGATCCAGAAACAGAGAAATAGGACTAAATAAGTACATGTTTTAATAGAGACTTCTAATGGCAGACTCCCCCCCCCAGGAATCGTTATAAGACAGATAAGAAGTGAACAGTTTGTGAACTATCTGGAAGAGAGGGTGTTCACAACAGCAACTCTTCATCTACATGTGACCCGAACACAAAGCTCAAAAAACAGGGAGAGGGTTAAAGGTAAAATACAGAACTACCAGTTATATTGCAATTTGAAAGAGACAACAAAAAACTGTAGCACAAGTACATCTCAAACATAAGTATGTCCCTGGGACATACTTATACTACAAAATTATTCGCTGGTTTTCTTTTTATTTTTTTAATTTTTTTTTAACATTTATTTATTTTTGAGACAGAGAGAGACAGAGCATGAACTGGGGAGGATCAGAGAAAGAGGGAGACATAGAATCTGAAACAGGCTCCAGGCTCTGAGCTGTCAGCACAGAGCCCGACGCGGGGCTTGAACTCACGGACCGCGAGATCATGACCTGAGCTGAAGTCGGCCGCTTAACCAACTGAGCCACCCAGGTGCCCCTCGCTGGTTTTCTAAAACACAATTGTAACTAGGCATACGGAGCTTGGAGTCTCGTGGTTCTTCTTTGCTTGCTTTTTTGGTTGTGTGTGTGTGTGTGTGTGTGTGTGTGTGTGTGTGTGTGTGTGTTGTTTTGTTTTTTGCTAAATCTGGTGACCTTAGACGTGGAGAAATGGAGGGAATCAGAAGAGCTATGTCAGTAGACAGACCTAAGGTCTGTAGAATGGTGGCAGAGAGAGATGTTGGCCAAAACACTGGAGGAGGAGTAATCTTGGCCAAACCTAGGCAACAACGGGTTCTGGGTCCTTGGGACCTTGGACAACGGTGATTAAGAGACACAAACAAGGGGCGCCTGGGTGGCTCAGTCAGTTAAGCATCTGCCTTCAGCCCAGGTCATGATCTCACAGTTTGTGAGTTCCAGCCCCACATCAGGCTCTCTGCTGTCAGCAAGGATCCCACTTTGGATTCTCTGTCTCCCTCTCTCTCTGCATCTCTCTCTCTCTCTGTCTTTAAGTTAAATAAATAAACAAACAAACTTAAAAAAAGAGAGAAAGAGGGACACAAACAATATAGTCCTAGTGGTTAAAAGTACACGCTCTGAAACTAGACTGTCTACATTGTAACCCTTGCTCTGGCATTCACCAGGTGGGTTTTTTTTTTTTTGTTTTTTTTTGTTTGTTTGTTTTGCAGCAGTTGCTTAATCATTCTGTGCCTCAGTTTTCTCCCCTGCAAACTAGCATTATAAGGGTACCCATTGCTTACTGAAGATTAAATGGATCAACACATGGAAAGTGCCTAGAATAGCGCCTGATACATGTGAATGTCAGTTATCATCATGTGCAGAGGTGAGCCAGCATGGGTCTGTAATCAGCACCAACCTCTATCTCGTGGCTTCCCAGGCCAGTGGGAATGACTAAGTTTGCCTCTTCTTTGCCAGTAAGTGCCTTGTTGGATAGCCGCACAGCACACCTGAAGACTGATTGGCTAAGGGTTGCAGGAATGCAGTGTGGGCTCTCTTGGGGGCCACCATCTTCCCCAAGAGTCACACTTCCTAGTCCCCAGCACCCCAGCTCCCCATCTCTGCCTCTTCCAGGAGCAGTAAGAGTCTTCCTTCCCAACATCTGCAATCACCTCTGCATCCTCAATGCAGCTCACAGCTTGGTGTTAGATCAAGCGGGGCTCCAGAGCCTCTATGATGCCCTCTGCTGGACGTGCACTGTGAACACTGGCCTGCATGCCTTCTCCCAGCATGGACCATGGTTTGATCTTCCTCTTTTTTCGCTCCAGGGCTCCTGGCTTGCTGCTAACCACAGGGAAATAATCACAAATGATTATAGCCCCTCCAGATACCATCAGGCCTCCAAATCTTCTTGGCTTAACCTTGGACAATTACAAGGTCCTTGACCTTCTGCTTGCCTGTCCCTGTCCTTGGCTCCCTAGTTTCCCTCTCCTGCCCACTGGACTCACCTAGAGCAGGCTCTGTGCTACCTTCAGTGGAGAAACCAGAGAAAGAAGCAATCAGTCACTGCCTTGGGGTCAAAAGGGAGCTTATACAGCTACTGTGTAGACCCCACCTCCCTTTCTCTGGCTCCCAAGATCTCCACTCTCCAGTTGTGAGTATGGGTGTGACGGCCTGTAGGTTTCACATTTAAAGTTTAAAGATAGGCACAGTGTAGAAACTCTGTCCGTGTCAGCTACCAGATACTTTGGGGCTGAGGCCTGGGGTGACTTCGGGAGCTTTAAAAATCCACAGGCAGCAGAGTGGGTGATTCCAGAAGGAGAATCTAGGAGAAAAAATTCTAAAAGCAGGAAGGTGAGAAATTAGAACCTTCATGCACTGCTGGTGGAGACATAAAATGGTGTGGCTGCCATGGAAAACAATTTGGTGATTCCTTAATAAGTTAAATATATAATCACTATATGACTAAGCAATCCCACACCCAGGTACATACCCAAAGGAATTAGAAAAAAGTTTTCAAACGAAAACTTGTACACAAATGATTATAGCAGCATTATTCACAATAGCCAAAACACAGAAACCACCCAAATGCCGTTGACGGATGAACGGATAAACAAAATGTGGTCTATCCACACAATGGATTATTATTCAGCCATAGACAGAAATGACGTTCTGATGCGTGATACAGCACGGATGAACCTTGAGAACATTACACTAAATGAAAGAAGCCAGACACGAAAGGCCACCTATTACATGATTCCGTGTAAATCTATTTAAATGTCCAAAATAAGAAAACATATAGAGATAAAGAGGACATTAGTGGCTGCCAAGGGCTGAGGGGTTGAGGAGACTATGGGTAACAACAAAGAGTTATGAGGTTTCCTTTTAGGGTAATGAAAATTGTTCTAAAATTGATGGCAGTGTTCATGCAAGACTCTATGAATCCACTAAAAGATATTGGATTGTACACTCTAAAAGGTAAATTTTGTGTTTTATGAACTATATCTCAATAAAGCTGTTTTTTTAAAGTTGGCAGATGGTCCAAAATAGACTTCGGTTCTATGTTAAGAAAAAGTTAAGAAAAAGAATCAAAAAATCATTCGTCAAGGAAGAAGTGAATTCTAGAACACCCCAATCCTGATGGCTTGTGGAAAGCCCAGAAGGCTTTCCTTTCGAAAAGGAAAGGTGGGTTACAGACATTCACATGTGTCAGGCGCTGCTCTAGGCACTTTCCATGTATTGATCCAGTTAATCCTCAGTAACCTATGAAATGGGTACCCTTATAATGCTAGTTTGCAGGTGAGAAAACTGAGGCACAGTCTCCACTATTGGCTTATTTTCCTCTTCCTGCCCCTTAATGCTACCTCTGCACCTCGCACATATCTCTGGTTCTCCTTTAATAGAATCAGCTCATAACTGTTGGCCAATCTGGCTGGTCCCCTGCTGCATCGTGGGATCTTGGGTAGCTGAGACCATTCCCTGTTGGTTTTCTCAGGCACCTGGCACCTCGTTTGTGCTCAACAAAGAAGTGTTGAATTGATAGAAATCATGTAAATCCTGGTCTCTTTTGTCTAGAGATCTGACAGCCTCACAAGAAACTGCTAACACCAATTGCCTTGGGGAAGAGGAACCAGGTGGTTGGGGAGAGGAAGGGGGGGAGACACTGTTTGCTTATCCTTCAGTATCTTTTGACTTTTATGCGTGCCAACAGAGCACTTGTTCCAGAAAGAAACTACTTTAATTTTTTAAATTGCTTACAAGTGCAACCCTTATGAGCAAAGACACAGAGCCCATGCGTTTGACAAAACAGAAAAGTAGAATGTGACCGTGGTCTTCGGAGAGTAGATTCCAGTAGCAAAGCCCTGAGTGGGACGTTCTGGGGAAAGGGACGAAAGCCTCTAGGGAGGAATAGTGGTGGCATTTGTGTCTCTCTTCCTGTACCTTTAAGGAGACAATCAGATCTCTTCATTCCTTCTTAGTAATGACGTCAGGTCTCCCTGGGCATTGCCAACCTTGGGCATCAGACCACTGTCAGTGCCGGCATCACACAGATTCATCAGGATCGTGTTGCTCTCACATCCTCACCTACACACTTACCTGTCTGCTTGCAGGCCCACCAGGGCTGCAGCGGTCATAAGCCAAGAGGAAGACCTCATCACTGAGCCTCTCATCAAATGACCAGTGCAGATGTGAGGGCCAGCTCCAAACACCCCAGAAGAGGCATGTCTGGAAGGCTGCAACAGATGCAAACTTCGACCCCCATGCCCTCTGGGCCTCTCCTTGTAGGCTTTGCTCCTCCCCCAGACCACTCCCCCAGACCATGTGGCTCCTGGACCCACATGTTGCACCCTCCTGGCTCTGGGCAGTGACCCCTGTGGCAGTGAAAAAATAGAAAGCAATGAGACTCAAATGTCATCTGAGGACACCAGCCCTCATAGTGAGCCACCAGCTGGTAGGGGCATGCTTTGAAATGACCTGTTCATGTCCCTGACTCCCATTCTTCCTGTAAGTGACCTGGAGGCAGGTTTGTGTCTCTCAATCATCTATGACCAGCCCCCAGCACAGACCTGGCACATGACCAGTGTTTAGGATTAGTCACTTAGCTAACACTAAGTATTAACCAGTGCCAGGTGCTACTTTGATTTATTTCATGCTGATATCGGCCTTAAGAGGCAAGTGCTGCTATTCCCATTTTACAAATGAGTCACCAAGAATTTCAAGTAACTTGCCCAAGAGCCCACAGCTACTCAATGACAGAACCAGGACTCAAGCCCTGTAGGATTCAGAATCCCTTAGCTCAACCAAACACGCGATGCTGTGATTCACACCAGAAACATAGAGAGAGACAGAGATAGAGACAGAGACAGAGACAGAGTGGAGTTGGATGAGGCAGAAGGAGAAAAGAGAAAGGATAGAAGGGAGGAGAAGGTGGGGGAGAGAAAGCAGGAAGAGAGAAGGACAGGAGGTCGCCAGGTCCCAGGGACTTGTTCTCCACTTTGAGAGAAAGCAGCTCTCTTTAGTCGGTGCCTGAGAGGTCAGGGACTCACCCAGGCTGTGTAAACTCTCAAGAGACTGATGAACAGGCCAGAATATCATCTCATTAGTTCCAGAGAGAGCTATAACTTCCGAGAAAACCAGAACCTCAAGTCCATTGGTGGGCAGCCAACGTGCATGGGAAATGAATGATTCCCATCCCCAGACTGCGTAGTAAGCAAGGACTCTGCCAGAGAATGGCGGGATGATCTTAATGACCCGTGTCGGTGAGTTATGATTGCCTGATGCTCCGGCTTCTCTTGGGCCTGCCTGTCAAGCAGAGCGGATGTTTCTGTCAGCCACATGCGCCCCCTTGCTCTGGACAGCGCAGGAAAAACACTGACAAATCACTGCTCCTTGAAGTCCCTTTCCTCTGGACGATGCACAGACCACCCCCCACCCTTTAGTTAAACATTTGTTTCCTGGACAAGGCACGTTGTGATCGATTACATTTCACGATTGATTAGGTATCACAATCGCAGGTGCTTAACTCCATTATGCATGGACTCTTCTTACTAGTTTTTCTTTCCTAAGACAACCAAGTTATGAAAAAAAGGGAAAAAAGTGAAATACTCCTTAGACCTGTGGGCTGATGGTACCTTATTCTCAGGCCCGTAGCCGCGTTCAGCCTCCAGGTCGGCTGTGGCTCTCCATCCCAGGAAAGGGTGTGGTTTTTGTCCTCATGGTGTGATATGACGATGTGGGGGGAAGTGGCATGTGATGGGATGGGGTGGGAACCAAGCCTGGGGCGGGTGGGCACATGCCGACTCCGGGGCGAAGGAATGAATGTAATTTTAAAAATACAATTATGACTCCACATAAGCAAGTCTAATTTCATCCTGGCTGTTCATTAAAGCTGTGGATAGGCTGCCTAGCTTAGAATTTCTGTGGTAGGGGACAAAACCCCCTTACTGAGAGGCAACTTCTCTACTACCACTATTAAGAGTGATATTTAAAGTGATATGAGTACCTTCTATATTCTAGATGCTATGTCAGACTGCTTCATGCATGCATTAGTTATCTATTACTGTGTAACAAATTACCCCAAGACTTAGCAACTTAAAACAATCCACATGTATTGCCTGGCAGTTTCTGTGGCTCCAGGCACAATTTAGCTGGGTCCTCTGGCTCCCAGGAGACTTCAGTCTTATCTCAAAGCTCAACAGGAAGGTTCCATTTCCAAGCTCACTCACATGGTTGTGGAAACTTACTTCCCCTTGAGCTGTTGGAGTCCATTCCTCATGGAGCTCTTTCCAGCTTATGGCTCAAGACCTCCACTATCCCTTTCCATTTGCACCTCCCCATGGAGCATCTCGTAACATGGCAGCTTGCTTCCTCAGAGAGCAGAGAGTACCAGCAAGCAGGGTGCTAGCAAGATGGAAGTCAGAGCCTTTGGAATCTACTCATGGAGGTGCCATTCCAACACTTTGCCATACTCTGCTGGTTAGAAACAAGCCACCAAGACCCACATACACCCAAAGGGAGGGGATACCCAGGGAGTGAATACCAGGAGGTGAGGATAATCAGAAGCCATGTCAGAAGCACATGGTCTTGGCAAGGCAACTCTATGATACAGATGTTACTATTACCCTCTGCATTTCACAGATGGCAGAAACTAAAACTCAGGTGAAGTAAGTAGTCCATGATCACGCAGCTCATTGATGGTGGAACTCAGACCTCAAACACAAGTCTGTGTTAATAACCATTCCCTGGAACTCAGCCTAGTCAGGGAGGTTTCTGGAGTCAAGTGATTTTCCTGTCGTGGTCTCAAGATCCCACACCAAAAAAAAAAAGGCCACCCATTCTGTCATTGGGTAAGGCTGGTTGCCTGTCATTTAGCATGAGACTAATTTGAAAGGAACCCAAGCATCAGTGGCCATAGCATCAAGACCAACACCTAGACCTTTCCCCTTCTGGGTTTTTAACCTCAGACCTTCAGCAGAGATGGCCCACGCTCCTCCACTCTGGCTCTGCCTCACTTTCAGTCACTGGCTGGTTTCCCCAGCCTGTCATTATAGCTTGTGATTTTTTTTATCAATTATTGTCCTTGGCAAGCTGCCCAATGATATGACTGTAACTACCTGACTTAGCTCAGTAATATCTCATAGACATGTATTAAACACGACCCTGTGAGAAGCATTGAGTGACGCAGAGGAAAATCAGATACTGTGTGTATCCTCGTGAAATTCACAGAAATTTCCTGAATCTGGCACCACGCTGTCCAGGATAGTAGCTGCAGGCCACGTACGACTATTGAGCACGTGAAACATGGCTAGTCTGAAATGAGATGTGTTAGTACTGTAAAATAACAGCTTTTGAAGACTTATAATATAAAAATAAACAGTTTCAAAGACATATGAAAATCTGGCTCATTAATAATTTTTATATTGATGAAATGTTCAGGGGTAATATTTGGGTATATTGAGTTGAGATAAAATATACTACTGAGATTGATTTCAATTCTTTTTACTTTGCTAATGTGTATATGTGGCTCACTTTGGTGTTTGTTATATTTCTGTTGGGCAGCACTAGTCCAGAGGTAGAGGGCTTGTTCTGTACAAGGCCCTGTACACACGCCCTACACTGGACACAAATCGTTTCATTTAATCCTCATAAGAAACTCACGCAGTAGGCCTCATTATCTCTTTTATAGCTAAGGTGGTGACCAGCAAGTCTAAAGCAAAGTGCCCCAAGTCCCACAGTAAGTGGGTGAGCGAAGTTCAGCGAAAAGATGAAAAACATCTGTGCCATTTAGTGTTGGGCACTGAAATGGATGAACAGGACCAGGTGGGGGCACTGGAGAAAAAGCAGTCACTACCTTGGAAGGCCGAGGAAGCCCTCCAGATGGAGATGATGCTTAGGCTGAGTGAGCCTGGAATAAAGATGTGCATGTAGCCAACAAGCAGAAAGGGCTTTCTGAGCAGAGGAAGAGCAGGTGTGAAGTCATAGAAGCATGAAAGTGCATGGTGTGTTCAGGGAATGGGAGGGGGCAGGAGGGCTTGAGCTCAAGGAATAAGCAGAGGGAGATCAATCAGGTGAGATAAGCAGAAGGTTGTTGGGAGAGTCCTGGACACCATGCCCAGGAGTTTGGACTTTATCCTGAGGGTCAGTAGTCTCAATGCTGGCCACACATTGGAGTCTTCAGAAGAGCATTTTAAAAATAACAATGCCCAGGGGCACCTGGGTGGCTCAGTCAGTTGAGCATCTGACCAGCTCAGGTCATGATCTCACAGTTTGTGAGTTCGAGCCCCACATTGGGCTTCCTGCTGTCAGGTCAGAGCCCACTTTGGATCCTCTGTCTCCCCCTCTCTCTCTCTCTGCCCCTTCCCCACCCATGCTTTCTCTCTATCAAAATGAGTAAACATTTTTTTAAAAGTACCGGGGCTCCTGGGTGGCTCAGTCGGTTAAACATCCAACTTCGCCTCAGGCCATGATCTCACAGATCATAAAGTTAAGCTCCACATCGGGCTCTGTGCTGTCAGCGCAGACCCCATTTCAGATCCTCTGTCCACCTCTCTCTCTCTCTCTCTCGCTTGCAAAAATAGATAAACACTTTTTTTTTAATGTAGTAAAAATAACAATGCCCAGGGGCAATCCCAGAGCAGTTAAATCAGAAAGTCAGAGGAGGTGGTGTCAGGGTGGCCCAGAGCCCAGAGTTCGTTAAGCACTCCTACAAGTTATCTAATGTGTGGCCAAGGCTGAGAACCTCTTCGCTCAGGTAGCAGGAGTCTGGAAAAGAGCTTTATGAGTCCAAAGATCACAGTTCTGTGTTAGGAAGATCATTCAGAAGGTTGTGTGGGAAATGGATTATTGGACGTGAGAGACTGGAAGCAGGAGGTCCGGGCGGGGTTCTACTGAATGGGCCCAGGTCAGGGATGACTCTGGGGGTGGGTGGGATACTCCCGGGAGAGAGACCCCTGCTGCGTGTGGCCATCTTCAGCCATCACTTCTCAGCCATGTGTCTCCAGCCTCCATCCCATTCACCTGCCTGTACGTCTGTCCCACAAGATCTGTCCCATGGGCATCTCCAGCTCCACACGTCCGACTGGAACTGTCACATCCTCACAGAGGCCACCCCTCCGGGTTCCCTATTCTCCCCAGGGCTCTCTGGAAACCCCATCCGACATCATCTCCTCACTCGCCCTCTCTTTCCACATCCCATCAGTCTCCAAGGATGGCCACTTCCACCTGCAAAGGCCTTCACAGGTGCTCCTCCTGTCATCCCCCAGCCCCACTCCCCTCGGGCTCCTTCCTTTACTGCTCTGAGTACTGTGATACTCCTGGTGGCGACCACCGTGGGCTGGCCTTTCCCCCTGTTTCCTGTTCAGAGAACACTGACATTATTGAGGTGTTAGGGAGTGATATGTCCACCTCTAGGGAGATCCCATTTTGATTCGAGCCAGCATGTGTGACCCCGACTGCACATTAGAATCACTTGAAGGTGATTTTTAATCCCAATTGACAGGTCCCGCTGCTTGGAATTTTGATTCAATAGGTTGGGTGTAGGGCCCATATGTATATACATGTACACATTACATATGTGATAGTTTCCCTCAGAATACATTTGAACACCATTGCTGCTTTTTTCCTGGCAAACCAGCCAATCCAGCTGTGACTGCATCACCACCCAGCTCTTCCATTTTGCTACTGCCTTAGATACCAGAAGGGGGATGAGGCCTTCATGTCCCTGGAACTGATATCGTCTGGTGAGTCAGCCAAAGGGCAAACAGGCAACATACAAGTCTACAGGGACAGTGCATTGTGATGGGAGTGTGCAGAATCCTACAGTCCTTTATGGAGCCTCCAAAACCATGTAGTGAGAATGGATCTCAGCTTTTGCCTACTCACCTCAGCCCCTGGGCTGGGCTGGAGTCCTCCATCCCAGTGCGCTGTACAAATATCATTGCATAATCACGAAAAGAAAGAGATCAAAATGCCCTGCTTTACGGGTGTCAAATTCCCACACCCCTAAGGTCTAGTGTCTTGGGCATTTAATCCTACAGAGGCTTAGGCTGTCGTAGCATCAAAGAAAGGGATCTGTAAATGAAATGCAAGGGGGTAAAAATGCAGGCAGAGATGAGAATGGGCAGGTGGACGACAGTCATGACAAGTTGTGTTGAATTGGGATGAGGATGGGATGGGTCAGAAGGGCGAGGGTGGCGGACCTAGCTGCACAATAGCAGGAGGTGAGGGATTGGGGAGGGTATGGATGGGGTGGGGAGCCAGGTTCCTGCCAGAAAGCACAGTGGTTTTCCTCCTCATTGTTTTGTTTCTCCAAACCCCCAGTATCCCGACTGGTGGCTGAGCACAGATGAGCCTTGTTCCCAATCAGTCCCCAAACAACGCGACAAAAACAGCCCTGCCGGGCTAACTTTACTGAAGGCCATGTTTCTGATGGAGCCTCCTCTGGAAAAGCCCATTTATCATGAAGATACAATGTTCCATAACCTACTATCTACTTTTTTTGCTTTACTCCCTCCCAACACTAAATGTGACTTCAGGATCCCCCACTTTTTAAATACCTCACGTCTTGTTTATATTTCTTTTTTTTTTTAATTAGAGAGTGGGGAAGGACAGAGGGAGAGAGAGGGACAATTTCAAGCAGGTTCCATGCTCACACAGGGTTTAAGCCCACACCCCTAGGATCATGACCTGAGCAGAAGTCAAGAGTTGGACACTCAACTGACTGAGCCACGCAGGAGCCCCTGTTTATATTTCCACACTGAGTCTCTCTCTCTATCTCTCCCTCTCTCTCCCCCCACCACCCCTCCCCCCCGCCTTCCTGGGGCTGTAACAAGCCACATGGCTCTTTTCACCAGTTCTTGTTCTGTTCCTGTTACCACGGGGCCCTCCTGCCCTCCCGTCTTTCCCTCAGCAGCTCAAGGTCCTTTGCAATTTAAGCTGAAATCCTTCTCTAGTGCTTTGCTTTCCCACCTGCTGTGGCCTCTCTTGTCATTTATCATTTAACTCAATCACCCTATTATATATGCGCAGGAGCCATTTCCGAATATGGCTAGTATGAAAAAAAATTAAGACCCAAACGGGAAGTAAACTCACCCCTTCTCAGCCCCCCTCCCAGGTCCATTGTCATTCTGCTCTGACCTGGCAAGGCCCCCAGAGGGGTCAGCCAGTGAGCACAGATCTGCCCAATTAACAGCTTCTCAGGTTGGACCCAGTGGAAAATTTCCATACAGCCACTTATAGATATCCTTAAGTTTATTAAGAGATGTCTTCCTGAAGGCGGATGTTCGAATGAAATCCCATACGTAATTCCAAGTGCAATAAGGTGTGTAGAAAACACACAGGGTGATGGGTTCAGGGACCCAGGTTCTATTCTTTAGTTAATGTCCATCATTAACTTACTCCTGAACCTTTACATTCTCTAGACCTTAGTTTTCTCCTCTGTAGAACAAGGGAGCTAGACCGTGGTTCCTCAAATCCATTCCAGCAGTTAATTCTAAAAATCATACCTACTCAGTGAGCCACATGATTCAACTGGTGATCCATTCCTATTGTCAAAATTTGGCAATCAATGGGTAATAACTGCTCCTTGTAATTTTAGATTAACCAGGTGAACCCCTCATTGTATAGACAAAGAGACTGGATCCCAGAGAGATGAAGTAGCTAACCCAAAGTCACACAGCAAAGGAAGGGTCAGAGTCAGACTAAACCTCACTAGCTCCAGCTCCTTGTGTGGTGTGCCTTAAGCACACTTGAAAATATTTTGACCCTCCTTCCAGTGAGAGGTAGGTCTATGTCCCCTGCCTTCATCTGGTTGGCCTTGGCTTCCACATGGAAGTAATGCTATATGACTGCCAAGACAAGGGCCAAAAGGCCATGCAGCTCCCACTCTGCCTTCAGGGAATACTTGCTCTCAGAGCCTTGAGCCTCCATGTAAGAAGTCCCATGATCCTGAAACCTCCCTGTTGGAGAGGGCACATGGAGACAATCCAGATGCTGGTCTTGGCCAAGTCCCTACATCAGCCAGCCCAGCCCAGCTGCCAGACCCAAGTGTAGAAACTATACTGGAAATGGCCCCCAACATGCCGCAGTCAAAGGTGCCCCCCCGCCATTCAAGTCCTCCCCTGGTGTCCCAGTCTCCAGACACCAAGAAGCAAAGAAGAGCCATCCCCTATGTCCTTTTCTCACTCCTGACCCACAGAATCCAAAAGCACAATAAAAGAGTGGCTGGTTTATATCCCTAAGTTTTGGGGTGATTTTTAGCCATAGATAACCCCAAGAATTAGTAAACTCTCACACTAGCTAATACCTGAACTTGGGGCTCCCCGCCAGAAGTATGTGATTCAGCATACTAAAGGTGGAGAGAGGTATTCCCTGCTTCCTCCCTCAATTACCACCCTGAGCCCCCATTCTGCCTCCAGTGCAGTCATTCGCATGGGCTCCCACTGCACTCCCCAGGCTGAATTCTCTCTCCTCTCCCCCTCCTTTGTGTGTATCATAGATGTCAGGCTTATCACACTGGATAGCAACTGATTGATTTATGTCTGTCTTCGCTAGACTGTGAGCTTTACAGGGCTATGTTCCATGCATTTCCCTAGGCCCATTTTCAGCACATAGTGGGCACAAAAATGTGTGTGGAATAATGCATGTTTCCGGAATGAGACTGGCAGAGACCATGTGGCCAGCTGCTTGCCTCACCCTGGATAACAAGAGCAGACTCAGGACCTCCTCATCCTCCTCCTCTAGGCAGGGTACTGGGGTTTTCTCTCCAGGCAGGCTCCACCTGCTTCACATCAGCCCAAGAGCGAGGGAGGGGAAGTGCCTTGTGCTGTAGAGGGCCACAAAGAAAGAGGGAGAACTCAGCCAGCTGGGACTGGACCAGGAGACAATCGAACCATTCTGGAGAGTCAGATGTGTGTTTTGTTAGCTGTTGCCTTTATGAATGTACATGTTCTGAAACCCTGGTTGATTTCCTTGTTCAAACATTGGTTTAAAATTATTGGCTCTGGGAGAGGTGCTGTCCTTCAGCAGGTTCTGTCATAAACTTTGCAACTCCAAGGTCTGATTCCTGGGTGAGCTGGAAAAGTTCCTGGTTGCTAAGAGACCAGAGAGCAAATTACCAACTCACAAAAGACCCGGCTAAGGCCAGTAAAGAAACAAAACAAGGCATGGTAGGAAATGAGCCTCCTCAAAATCCAAATCAAGTAAATAAACTGGCTAGGAAAATGTCTGATTGGAAAAGACAATTCTAAATATTCCTCAGTGCTGAAATGTAACAAGGCTCACTATAGGCAGCCACACTCTAGCTTTGCATTTTTGTCACTTGAAGGAAACAGCAGGGAAGTCCCTTTCCAGTCCTGAAATTCTGAATCCCTGAGTCAGAGGGAGAAAACAAACTGTCCCAGTTGATAAGGAGGCAGAAAAACATGAAATGAGGCTGCCTCTTTCATGAGCTCTCCCCACCCGGAGGGGGAATGGGCTGCCTATGGCTGTGGCCCAGAAACATCCCTGGAGGCAGAATGAAACCTCCTTCCAGGAAAGGTGTCTCATCGCTGTGTGAGGGGCCTCAGAGACAGAGAGAGCACCAGCCCCCACAGGAGCAGGACAGACACGTTAGGATCCAACCTGGGCGTGAATCAAGGGTGAACATCAGCTGAGCTCATAAACGGAAGGGGTGATGGGGAAAAAAAATAGGTCCCGGGTATTTATTTTATTAAGGTGCTTTCATAGCAATGGTTTTTAGTCATTTCTTTTCTAGCCAGATGATTTAATAAAATATTAAAATTCTTCCGAATGATAAAAAGAAAAAAGCATGCCAACCTCTCTCAGCGAATCACATTTATGGTAGAAAATCGGCTCCTCAGACAGAAAGACCTCCTAAGACCCCATGGCTCCACTGGACAAATTGTAAGAAAGTGCCCTGCGTGGAAATGACCAGCCTCTTGAGAAAGGAGTTTGAAAATCTTCGGTGACCACAGAGGAGTCACTGTCATCCAGATTTTGGAGCTCAAAGAAGGAATGAAGTGGGTGAAAAATAAACGTTGTGGGGGGGGGGGGGGAAAGGGGGAGGATGGGGCATCAGGGAGACGGAAATTGGGGGAAAAAAACCTCAGCCAGCCGGTAGGTGTGTGTCAGGGACTTATGCGGCAATGTGGCTCATAGCCATGTGCTTGGACAGCTTCCCTTATCGATACTTGCTGGACAGCCAAAGAATTTCATAAGATGGCGATCGAACAAGATGAAGTCATCTTTCGGGGAAAAATGCAATTCCCCACGTGGCAGCTTCCTTCACAACTCCTCTGACGATCTTGTTTGTCAGACTTCAGACAGCATGCAACGGCTGTATCTAAGCCTCCCATGAAAGACTGTAGCACTGTCCCCAGGATCCAGCGTTACACACTGCCATCCTGGCGTCCATGTGGCCACTGCCACATGACTCGATTTGGCCCATGAAATGTGAGCGGAAGTCACCCACGTCGCTTTCAGGCATAAGTTTTAAGAGCTAGTAGCGGTTTTCTGGCTTTCCTTCCCCCTGCTGTCATGAAGACCAGGAACATTTTAGTGCCTTATCCCATAGCTGCGGTCCCCAAGAGAAGAAAACATGGAGCAGAGCTACAACTGGACCTCAGCGGACACACAACAAGGGTGAGAAACAAAACGTTGTGGGCGCCACGGAGCAAAGCCTATCGGACGAATTAATGGGCCTCTCATGAAACTAAAACGTGGCTGGAGTTGTCCTTACCCAACCTTTCTCACTACCTGGCCACAGGCTCACCACTAGAGAAAAGTCATTACTCTCTCTAGGTGGCCCACTCAGAATTCAGACATGTCGCCCTGTGGATTCCCTTTTCTGGGAAATGGGGGCTGGAAGCTCGGAGGCTCTGCTGCCCGGTGTGGTTCAGAAGCCACAGAGTCTCAGGGCACTGGGTGCTCGGTCTGCTGAGCATCTGACTCTTGATTTTGGCTCAGGTCATGATCTCATGGTTCATGGGATCGAGCCCCACGTCAAGCTCTATGCCGGTGGTGTGGAGCCTGATTGGGATTCTGTCCACCTCTCTCTGCCCTTCACCCTTCTCTCTCTCTCTCTCTCTCTCTCTCTCTCAATCTCTTTCTCAAAAATAAATAAATAAATAAATAAATAAATAAAACCACAGAACCTAAAAACAAGCACAGACCATGTCTCTCCTTCCTCCAAGCTCCAACCCACACCTCTTACCCCCCCCCCCACCTGCTTCCCCACCTCCTTTCTCCCCACTTCTCCTTCATGAGCCCCAGATTCAGCTCCTTCCCATTCTCCTTCTCACTCATCATCCCAACCAGAAGAGGTCAACTGAGCTGCTGGGCCAACCTCAGGAGGGTGCAGGAGAAGTAAGCCTCTGAATTCTCCCCTGTTTTGTTCCTAACAAAAGGAACAAGCTTGGAGTGCACAGCAAAATGGGGGAGGTGCTATGAAATTAACCTTACCAGCAGCAGAGAGGAAGTGAGGAGAGATACTTTCTGGGAAATTGTGGAAAGGCAGGGTCTGGAGCAATCCCTGAGCCAGGAGGGGCTGTGGCCACAGCCTGTGACCACTGGAAGGGGTTTCCCTGAGCTAGAGGTTAAACAAGCTTGGCAAGCAGGTCCTAGGAAGGGGTCCTGGCCAACGAGGAAGTTTGAACACTCAGTGGGGTATTGGATGGGACTTTTCCAGTCTCAGAATTTCTGCCACTGCCTCCAAAAGGGAGGACAGTAGCAAAAGTGTCCCCCACACTCTAAAGAGGAAGGCATCAGAACATACCTGCAGGATTTATTCAAAGGTGAATGATTCAGGCCTGCCATCCCACCTCCAGCACCACAAGAGAACATGAGAAGTTCAGAGAGCATCCATTAAAGTAGGGGCATTTCTTTTTTTTAAGCTTATTTATTTATTTTTGAGAGAGAGAGAGCATGAGCACAAGTGGGGGAGGAACAGAGAGAGAGGGAGAGAGAGAGAATCCCAAGTAGGCTCCGCACTCACAGCACAGAGCCCGATGTGGGGCTCGAACTCAAGAACCATGAGATCACGACCTGAGCCAAAATTAAGAGTTGGATGCTCAACCAACTGAGCCACCCAGGTACCCAAAGTAGGGGCATTGCTAGGAGTAGAGAGTTGTTAGTCTAGTAAAAAAGGCTGGGATATTTCCCCAGCCCTCCCTTTGCCATGAAGGAAGGGAGGGAGACGCTTCTTCCAGCCCTCAAGCAAAGCACAGGGGTCTAGGGGAGGCACCTGGAGGGTGGCAGGCCTTCAAAAGGGGAGAGTGAGCTCAATGCCCAGCTGGACACTGGTTGAACCAGAGAAACCAGTAGGCCAACATGCTCTGCCCACTGGACAGAAGCTTGAGGAGCATCCTTGTCCTTGCTCCCAGGCTCTGGAACAGGGAGGCTAAGGCCTGCTTCTTTCCCAGGGAACTATAAAGGAGTGTAGGAAGCTGTTTGGAGAGGCCAGCAGTGGCAGAGGAACAGAGAGGACATGGGGGTGGCTTCCCTCTCATCATTGGGTGTGACAACCCAGCAGCAAGTCCTCTGCAGAATGTGCCCCTCCTCCAGGGGAGTGCTCCACACAAAAGGGAGGCCCAGAAGGACAGGCGAGATGGGAGAGAAAGTGGTAAAAAGCAAACAATGTCCCCTCCCATAGGCAGGTCCCTAGCTCAGGCAGGAGGGGAGGCACGGGGCGGGGAGAAGCCTGGGGTTTGGTGTGAGATTGAAGTTTTGATTTAGCCTGAGCTCGACCTTTTGAAGCCTGAAGGAGAGCTGAAGCAGCCAAAATAAGGCTAGTTATTATACCTGATGGGGGCCCAAAGCTACAGAGGCTCTGCCTGAGACAGTGTCAAAGGGTGAGGAAGAGAACTCCAACAGAGAGCTTGAAAACGAGAGATGAAGAAAAATAAAGCCACTTCCCAGTTGTGCAACAGTGAGTCAAATTGGTTAAACAACAACAACAAAACCTACACCAGGAGGGGCAGTGCACCAAATCCAGAAACTTTCTAGAGAGCGTGCACCTTGAGCAAGTTGAGTGTTGAGAAGGATTGTGAAGGACAAGTAGTCCTCCACCCTAGTAGAACGTGCATTCTCAGGGTCAGAAGGGGTCCAAGAGGGTGGAAATCAGGTGTTAGGGAGGGTAGCAAAAATCCTTAGATATTTCAAAGCTTTATGATCCTAAGTTCAACTCTACCCAGTAAATGTTACTCCTTAGCATTTAATTTATGTAGGGGAGGGAGAAATGAAATGAGATGAAGTGAGATTGCGCCTTCCCCCCACCCCGCCTCCCCCCGCCCCCCCCCCCCCCCCCGCAACCTCCCTGGGAAGTGATAATGAGGACGAGTTCAGAAACACTGAGTTAGAGAGGTAGACACCGTTCTAGGTCTGTTGCTGAGACATTTTCCTGGCTCCATGGAGAATTGCTTTCACTGAATTCGCTTTGATATCCTGCCTTTTGAGGACTCCATCCCCTGCTTCACAAGGTGCTCTTTTTATAAGGACCCAGAAGAGATCTTTCTCTCAGGTCTGACTATATAGAAAAAGCAGTGCTTCTACTGAATAAATGGTTTGTTTGTCTTTTATGTGTGCTAGAAAATCTCAAACAAATCAAGTTTTCCCTCTTTGCCTCAGCCACAAGGGAGCTCGACGCATGACTTGTCACATCTACAGGATGGGGTGATGTGCACATCTGGGGATCGGTCTGAACTGTGCTTTTACTATTTTGCTACTTTTAACTCCTACTGCAATTCTCTCAACTATGTTTTAGCTCTTTTCTACTTCGTGTAGTTTTGCAAGTTCCCTAAGATCCTTTGTGGAATAAGTGGGGTGTAAATATGTAAAGAGGAATACTTCCTCCTTCTCCCTCTGAAGTTTTTTTCTCCACCCACCATTTTCAAGTATCATTATGCAATTGCCTTTTTTTTTTTTTTTTGGTCTTAACTCAGTATAGAACTAATGCATATTCGATTAAGTTTTATTTTCATTCCTAGTTTTCTAGGATATCAAGATCATCTTGAAAACTTATTCTGGGACCTGATGCTTCTTCCAGTTCTCTTAGCTTTGTGTTACCTGTAGTGTCGTTATCCAAGGTGTTGATAACAATGTCGAATGGACGGGACTAACAGAGATCCCTGTGGTATGTCACTAGAGACCTCTTTCCAGCCAGTATTGACATATTAGCCACCTTTTCCCTTTGCTGTGATTGAACTAGTGATTTGTTCCTCATTTTTCCACCATCTGTCCACTGGGATGGCCAGGACACTTGGTCGAATGCCTCTCTGGACTCCTAGGAGCCAATGCCCACAACATTCCTCAGTCTGTCACATTTAATGCGTCCCCCCTAAAAAAGAAATAGCTTGGCACTGGATACCAGGAACTCCACCCTTCTGAAACTGTGCTGCTCCCACCTCTATGTCAGGAATTTGACATAATATCTCCAAAATGAGAAGCCTGGGCTGTCAGCAGAACCAGTAAAATACAGACACCATGCAGAGTTTTGTGTTTGCTCCCAAACAGAAGTACCATATAGGTTCTCCCAACTGGTGCAGCCTGAGTCCCATGCCCGGTCCCAGCTACAAAGGATGCTCAAATTTTTAGCTCTCTGGTTCTGCCTCGGGCCAGCAGCTCCCATACATCAAGACCTCCAGCGAGTTTTAGAACGGTATTCAAAGGATGGGGAGAAGTCAGACTCCACAACAAATGTCCCGGGAGCCCAAATGGAGGAGCACGGCTGCCGCACAAAGCCCAGACTCCACCTGCAGATCTTGGGCCCTGCTCCAGGCTCTCAGGAGAGGGAATCTGATTGGCTAACCTTAGGGAATCTGATTGGCTCAACTAGCTGGGCCAGGGCTGTGGGTCTGGGCAGTGTGTGAAGGCAGTCAGCACCCACCCGCATACCCTCTGAGCCCCAACCAGCTCCTAGTAGTCACCCTCCTGAGTCAGCCAGCACCGGAGTCTCTTTGTCAGAGAGCTATTGTAGGCTACCACGTCCCTGGAAATTCACATCCCCCTAGGGCATCCCGTAAACAATCAGTGACAATATAGGAGTAAAGAAACTTCAGTCCCCTTTAGGATCAAGACAAGGAAGTGATACCTGCATTATTTATTGAATTCCCCTGTGGGGCTGACCCAAAGTTACCCCAGGCCTTCACTTTTTTTTTTTTAATTTAAATTCAAGTTACTTAACCGTAGGCCTTCTCCCCTTGTCCCACTTCCCCACACCCCTACTGATATCTCCTGGGAACACTTTCTAATACCTTTACCCACTCCCTCATCTCAGGCTCTGCTTCTGGGAAAACCAATCTGAGACAGACAGACATGGTTGCTGGAGGTGCACAGTGGTAAATCAGGTATCACTATCCAAGGGGCCATGAGAACATCCCCAAACTGTCCTTCTTCTCCCTGATTTGACCCTTTGTGGGCAACCCGGGTCCTGAAAATGAGGAGCTAACCTCCAAATTTCTGCCTTGGTCCCATCCTAGTCCAGGATTGGAGCTGGGACTCAAAACCAACTTTCCTGAAGATGCACACACCTTCTCGTAACCATACTGGTGAGAACAGCCCAGCACACTTCACTGTAACTTCCAGAACATACTCTTTTCCTTTTTTTGAATGTCAAGAGCACATGTGCCCATCTCTTGTCTCTGAGCACAAATCCCCTCCTCTATAATTTATCAAAGATTAATGACAGCAGCTCTGAAATCACATGTCCAATCCCTCCAGGACTGCAGGATGTAATTCATCAGGTTTAGGGCTCCAAGTTCATTACAGCTGCTTGGGCTGACTTTCCTGCTTCCTCACCTGTCCTTGACTTCAATCTCCTCCTTGCAATGTTTACCCTACCCTTTCCAAGTGGAAGACCATTTTCCTCACTGGAGAAGAAGGAGGTAAAATAGTCATTAGGCAAGCACTGCCCTCAGGGTGACTTCAGCCCTGAACAGCAGATCATTTTTCTCTAAGCAATGTTTGCCTTAATCTTTGCATATGCTCAACAGAGATAAATAGGATTCCTCTTAGTGTTCAAAACCCATGGCTCATTCAACACACTGGACCCCTCCACCTTTGTTCTTACAAACAGGGACACACTGCTGGATTCAGCCCTTGCCCCACGTCATATAGGGGACCCGGAGAGGTGTGGGGGGGGGCGGTCATTTTACACAAACCTAACCTCCATAGCCGCTTCTGAATCCCAGGTCAGCTCTTTTGGGATCCAGCCTGCTGTTTCTCTTGTTGACAGCTGTCCCGCCTTTATCCCTTGTCACCTCTCTCCCTAAGAGCCCGAGTGAAGTCATAATCCTTGGCTCATGCTTCCAATCCCCTTTGCTTTATTCCTGAGGGCAGGGCCTATGAAATCACCTGCTTCCATCACTTTGAGGGGAGGTATCCCTGATTCAGAAAGTACTCACTTCCTACAAGATTAGCCCCCAGGCAATTGTCTTTAGGGTCGTCTATCTGAGACTCTCTAGCCTGAAGGACTCCCTGCTTCCATGGCTTCTGTCTTGTATGCCCCCCCAGTCTCCCCACTCCCATTTCCAACTAGAACTTTATCTGCCATTTTGTACTATCCTCTTTTAATCCAGACCATAAGGGAGATTCACCTGGTTTCTTTAGCTAAAATCCCCTTTTCCTCTGCAGCTGGATCAATGCTATTTTAAAACAGCAACAACAATGTCAGGAAGCGGAAATAGAACCTAATGAAAGCAGTTATCTGCAGGAGGTGGTGGGAATGCAGTGGAAGATGTTAAGGATGAGACTTCTCCACGTATATGCCTTTTAATATACTTTTTGTTTTTCAATCATTTAAATATTTTACATGTTTCGAAAATAAAATTAAATCAACAGCTAACTCTATATAAAATCATGTAGGAAAAAAAACATTCAAGTAACTTGGGCCATAGTACCCTGACTCTATACCCTTAATGGATATATTCTAGAGAGAAAAAAGAACTACACAGAAGGCTCATATCTGACTTAGTAGACTTGTCATTAGTGTTATTTCTGATGCAGTAATTTTTTTTAATGTTTATTTTTGAGAGAGAGAGAGAGAGGGAGTGAGCAGGGGAGGGGCAGAGAGAGAGGGGGACAGAGGATCCAAGTGGGCTCTGTGCTGACAACAGCAAGCCCGATGAGGGGTTCAAACTCACAAACCATGAGATCATGACCTGAGCCTTGAGATCATGACCTGAGCCAAAGTCAGACGATTAACCGACTGAACCACCCAGGCAATAACCACCCCTCTGGAGTAGTAATTCTAAAACTACTTTGTGTACATTGCAGGATAGAGACAATTAGTAAGTACAGTGACATTATTGAGAAGCACGTTCTTGCTGTGTGAGAAAGGAAATGTCAAGATGAAATGTGGGAAGGAGAGGAAGGAAGACCCTGTGGTGTTCGATTTGAATTGAAGTACCAAAGTGAATTCAAGATTTGTTTTTTTAGGGGCTCCTGGGTGGCTCAGTCAGTTAAGCATCTGACTCTTTATTTCAGCTCAGGTCATGATCTCACAGTTCATGAGTTGAAGTCCTGCGTCGGGTTCTGAGCTGAACAGCGTGGAGCCTGCTTGACAGTCTCTCTCTCTCTCTCTCTCTCTCTCTCTCTCTCTCTCCCCCCCTCCCCACCTCTCAGAAATAAACACTTAAAAAAAAGATTTTTTTAAGTACATTTAGGGGCGCCTGTTAACCATCCAACTCTCGATTTTGGCTCAGGTCATAATCTCAGCGTTCATGGGATTGAGCCCCACGTTGGGCTATGCACTGACAGTGTGGAGCCTGCTTGGGATTCTCTCTCTCTGTCTCTCTCTCTCTCTCTGCCCCTCCCCCCTCAAAATAAATAAATACTTTTTTTAAAAAATAAAAATAAAGGGGCACCTGGGTGGCACAAAAGTGTCTGACTTCAACTCAGGTCATGATCTCGAGGTTCATGAGTTCCAACCTCGCGTCGGGCTCTGTGCTGACAGCTCAGAGACTAGAGCCTGCTTCAGATTCTGTGTCTCCCTCTCTCTCTCTGCCCCTCCCTACTTGTGCTCTGTCTCTCTGTCAAAACTAAATAAACATTTTTTTAAAAAAACTTTAAAAAAATAAAAATAAAGAAAAGCATTTCCACACTCAGTCCACTGAAAAGGCCTAGAAATAACAATATCCCAACAATAATGAGTACACTGAGTCCCCAGATCTTGGTTTTTAAAAACCATTCTCTTTTAAAAGGAACCAGGTAGGGCTCCTGGAAGAAATGCCTGATTCAGTGCTACAGCAGAGAAAGTACAAGGTGAGCTTACAACCTCAGGATATACTGAAAATTCAGAAAGTGCTTAAACTCTAATGAAGACATGTCAAAGGAACCCAGGAGCCAACTAGAAGGGGCTCCCACTGGCCAAATTTGGAACAATTTGAGCTTCAATATTTGTCATGAATTATAAGATAGTCAATCAAAAAAAATCTTTGAACTCATGATGACACTCAAACGGTGGAGACACTTTACAAAACAAAGTCTGCCCATGAAGTATATGGAAAAATAGAATTCGAAAATAATCATTCACCATATTACAGTGTTATCATCTGCTTGACCAAGGATCATCGGTGTACTGTGTTAACATTGGGTAAGAGGTTGATAAGATATTCATACAACCAAAATATAATCCCCTCAGATTACTTATTAATTACAATTACAATTATAATTACAATTAATTACAATTACAAATTACTTACAATGGAGAAATATGGCAGACACCAGTTAAACAAATGATGAACTTAGCATGACTCACAGCAGGACCAACTGACATGAAATGGTTCCCAATGGGAAGCACACCCCGCCCATGCAGTGTTCTTACCACGGTGTATAACCTGAATTCATTCCGAGGAAGTGATCAAAGAGATTGTGGAATATAGAACGTGCCACAACAGAAATGGCATAGACTCGTCAAAAATGTCAATGTCAAGAAAGACAAAGAAAATTGGAGAGAACTATTCCAGATTCAGGGACAACAAAGAGACTAGAAATGAATGATCCTTGAATGAGGGGTGGGGGGAGCTACAAAGAACTTTCTGGAGACAACAGGGTAAATTGAATATGGTCAGTATGTATATTACACATTATTATCTCACTACTACATTTCTCAAGTATAATATGATATTACAGTTATGTAAGAAAATATCTTTGTGGAAGTATTGCGCAAGTGTGGAAGTATTTAAGGGGAAGTATTATGATGTCGACAACTTATACTCCAATGATCCAGATATTTTTAAAGTACACTTATGTATATATGCATATGTATAATATGTGTATATATATAACATATATGTATAAATATTATATATGTATATATATAATACATATATGTGTATATATATATATACACACACACACATACACACATATATACCTATGTATATACACACATATAAGGAAAGAGAGAGATTGGTACGTGTGGCAAATATAAGTGAAAGGCGCTAGATGTTCTTTGTACTCTTCTTTAACTTACCTGTAGATGCGAATTTTTTCTACGTTAAAAGCTGAAGTAGGAAATGTTTAGGCCCCACTTAAAACCATTTAAATCAAAATCTGTAGTTCTCCGGAAACATTTACTGTGCCGCCAGGATTGAGAACTACTGACCCGCGTTATTCATGATGGCATCTTTCACCCCTCTCATCTGCCCTTGGCCTCTGGAAATAAGTTCCTCAAAGGCCTCAGAAGCTCAGGCAGAGGAGGAGAGCGTGAACGCCCTTGTAGAAGTTTCTACCTAGCACAGGAACCCTGGCCACTTTCAAGTCTTTCTGGCTTCCTGTAGGTGAAGGTCTCTCCTTTCAGGGAGCGCCCTCCCAGCACCTCTGTCCTCTGAGGCCCCTTAAGGGGCCAATCAAGGCTGCATTTGAGAACCCCGAAGCCAGAGGCTATGTCTTCCTCTCCCTGTGCTTCCGTGGCCTCCAGCAAGGGCCTTGCCTGGCACACCTTCAGTAAACACGTGCTAGGAAGGCCCACTCCCACTGCATCCCCAACTGTCACCTTTGTTGGGGGGCAGTGAGAAGGCACATAAAAGGATTTTGCCTTGTCCAGAAAAACCCAGAGGGTCAAAGGAGGAAAGAGGGGAGGGAGAGTGGGAAGGAAGGAATAAGGTCTTCCAAAGAGCAGTCACACTCGCTTACTTTGGGCCCTTTTTAGATGCAGACGCCGCAATAAAGCTGTTCCCAGGGTGTCTCATGAAATCCATCCAACAGCCCAGCCTCGTGAAGTATGTACTACCGTCATCCTCATTTTATGCCACCGACTATGAGGCCCAGGAAGGTTGATTACCTTGCACAGCATCACACAGCTCGAACTCTAGCAATCGACAAAAGCTCAGTCTTCACCACTGTGCTGTGCCTACATAAGGAGTTTTAAAGGAAGAGCTTGTGCTTATCAAGCACCTGCTAACACGTTATCTTGTTGAATTCTCTCTGCAGCTCCATGAAGTAGGTCTTATCTTCTTTTGATGAAGCTGAGGAAACGGACTCTGAGATAAAGCGGTTCAGATCAGTCACGTTGCACAAGCTGAAAGGCCCCACCATTTGCACTGCGCTCTGTGCAAATGGCACTCAGATTCTGTTGAGGACCAGACACCTCCTAGAGGTGTGCAGGATCCAGAGCGACCTGTCCAGGGTCCCACTGCCAGGATGTGATGGTCCCAGGATTGGAGACCAGGGTGTTTCCGACCTCAGCCACTTTCCACTGCACGGCACTGCCTCCCCCAGCCCGTCAGACATTTCTCTGCAGGGATCAGAGCCTCTCTTTGTGCAAGGAGAGTTGTGTGTGCCTCCCCAGGGTGGCATCAGAGCCCAGGGCTTTTTACACGGACCTCAGCTATTGAAAGTGTGAGAACTTTGCCTTCCTGGGGGCGAGGAGGTATGGGGGGAGGAGGCAGAGGAAGGAGAGGCAGAAAAATCTGAGACACACCAGCACTTGGGTGGTGGTGGGCAAAGCTAGGGTGGCCAAGCTGCCCCGGCCTTCCCAGGACTTGCCCAGTATCAGCACCAAAAGTCCCACCTCCCAGGAAACCCTTAGTCCCAGCAGAGATAGTTGAAGTCTCAGCTAGTGCAGAAGAAGTCCAGGGAGAGGGTGCCAGACAAGTCCAGACTGTAGAAGATGCAACAGGAAGGAGGAAAGGGAGGAAGGGAGAGAGTGACCAGAGGTGGCTCCCAGTGCTGGGGTCATTTACCTCAGCGAAGAACCCCAGCGCCAGTGAGAAGCCCCAACTGGCATGTCTGTGTTCCTTTCATCTCTGGATCTCCCCAGCATACAACTTTTTCTCAGACAAAATCCACTGGCTTGAAATCAGTCAAAACACCCATCTGTTCGTGGCCAGGACAAGGGCTGGGGATTTCCTGGTTCCTCAGGTCCTGGCTCAGGGCTCCAGAGACTCCAACAACAGCAAGCCTACCATCCCGAGTCCTTCTCTCTCACAGTGTCAGTGTCCAGCGAGGCTTCTGATGGCCTCACTGGACGGGAGGGTCAGCTGGGCATTTCTGGATCCCCCATTAACCAAAGGAAAGGAAAGAAGATATAAATGTTCCGGAGCAGGAGAAGGATGTGGCTCTAACAGGGGAAGGAATTGAAGTCATTGAACCATAACAAAATAACAACAAATACAACAGCCACAGCGATCATGACACTTACTGAGCCCTTGTCCTGGGCCAGGCACTGAGCCATGTGCTGACATCATCTCTTGGCTCAGCGCAGCTCAGTCCACCCTCTGCCATCTTGCGAGGACGGCACTGTAGACCCCACTTTACAACGAGCGTTCCGTCTGCCGGATGCCATACGGTAAGTTCCATGGCTGGCCTTTCTCAGCCACCACGCGAAGCTTTATCATTGAAGGGAGGACAGGCATGGGGCTGTTAGAGGCATCCCAGCACCACCTTCTCCTTCCATGTCTCCCACTCCTCTGCCACGAGGCTGACCTGGGCCTCTCCTCCTCCCTTCCTGGATCACCTTTGCCAGTTGCTGGGATGCTCAGGCCAGCAGGTGGAGGGCTGTGGCCAGCAACCAGAGCACTCTCTTCCTTAGCCCGCGCTGCCACAGAGGCAGAAGCTTCCTGAGCTAACTCCTGACCCTGTCAGCAGCCTCTCAGCCAACCTTCTCCCAGAGGCTGCTCGCACAATGTGATGTTCAAATACAGAAGGCACACACGTGTGTGGACACGGACATGTGTCCATATGCACACACACATACATGCCCACACGCATACACATACATACACACACAAGCCCATATGCACACACACACATGCCCATATGCACACACAAACACACATACACACATGCCCATATGCACATACACACGCACACACACACACACACACACATATTCATCCCATCTCTAAAAGATCTCCCCCACTGACTCACCTCAGCACCTGAAATTCTGCCAAGTTAAGGTCCGGTGGAGACCTGTGTAGTTGTTACTGTTTATTAATATAAACACTGCACTGGTGGGAAGCTGGTTTCTAAAAGCTGGGAGACTGGGGCAATGGAGGGATCAAATGTGCTGGTGGAGGGAGAAGAGACTGGGACAAGCTGAGTCTTTCCAGAGAAAACACAACCCAGAGACGGGGCCAGGGAAAGGTGGAGGATCTCTTGAAAGGGTAGAAGCCAAGCATGGGAGAGGGAAGGAGTCAGGAAGATTGTTCTCTGCTCTCCTAAGAGCTGTGGTTTAGTGTAGTGATTCAGTGTGAAATCAAACAGTGAGGGCTCAAATCCCAACGGTGCCATTTGCTAATTATATGGTCTTACAAAACTTACTCAATCCCATTAGCTCTATTTCTGTATCCTTATAACGGATAGAATGATAGTATGCATGTTGGATGCTGTTGTCTGGAAGCTTCAACAAGGTAATCCAAGTAAGGTGCTTAGCACAGTTCCCAGCACTGAAAAAAATGCACAGTAAATGTTTAATATTATTAATATTTAACTGAAGAAGCCTGCCACCTGCCTCCACCACCAACACCATCTATGAGCTTCCCATGGAGTCTGCCAAGCATCTTAGGGTTCGTTGATGCTCTAGGCATGAGTCACTTGTAAACAGATACACTTGTGTCTTCGGTTCGAAGGAAATATCTCCCCTTCTCGCAGGGGTAACATCGAGTGACCCTCTGGGAGAGGAAAGGGTGAAGCACAAGAAGACCCAAAGCCTAGCTATGCCTGCCGCATGCAAGGCAGAACAAATGTGTCCCAGCAGCACACCCTGCTTTCCAAGTTTCTCACCTGTTCTGAGATGGTGTCATGAAGCGGAAGAATCACGGGGGAAATGTAAATCAGTGCAACCATTACGGAGAGCCACATGCTCTAATAACTCTCAAATTTTAAATGCGTATCCCCTTTGACCCAAAAACTTGGCTTCAGTGATTTTTATTTTTACAGATATGCTCACATATGTACGAAATGACATAGCTCAAGGCTATTCACCATACAACAGAAACATCTCAATATCCATTCATCTGTTCAAGAAATTATGGAATATTAGGCAACTATAGAAAAAGATGAAGACGTTTCTATAAACTAATTATGGAAACATCTCAAGATCCACTGTTAAGTGAAGGAAGCAGAGTACAGAAGACTGTGGGGAAAGTGAGAAAAAGTCATATACTCCCATATCTAGTTGATATGCTTAGAATAACTGTGGAAGAACACTGAAGAAATGATACTATTGCCTCTGAGAAAGAGAACCAAGGAGCCAAAAGACAAGACAGTCACTGACTTCCTTTCTATTTTGAATCTTAAAATGTTGAAAATATACAGGCTTTTGTTTAACAGCTCTGGACCTGGAGCCAGACCTGGGTTCAAAACCCAAACCTACCAGTTGTGTGATGTTAGGCAGGTAATTTTACTCTCTTTGAGCCTTGGTTTTTCCATACGGGAAATAAGTGTGAGAATAATAATAATAATAATAATGTGAGCATTCACTGAGACTGTGTTTAAAATTAAATGCCCCCCCCAAAAAATAAATAAATAAATAAATAAATAAATAAATAAATAAATAAAATTAAATGCCCCATGTAGAAGTAGCTGCAACTAAGACAGCTTTCGACAAGATAAATATGAATGTATTTCCTCCTATTTGCCTAGGACAGCACTGCAGGGTGGGCTTAGGGACTGACAGCACATGGGATAAAAGAGAAGTAAAAGTCAAAAGTGTCTGTCTCACAAGGAGTGAAGGGTGGCAGGTCCCTTCACTCACGTGTGCTGTTTACAGTGAGATGGTTGGCAGTGGGCAGTCCCCATCAGCGGATCATTGGATCCTCAGTTAGGATCCTGTGACATAAACAAGACCAAGGTGCATAACACTATTTCACACTATCCCAGGGGGCAGGATAAGGGGCTTCATGTTTTTAATCAAGCAGACATGAGTGGAGAGGCAACATGTCAAAGTTGACAGTGCATGGTTCTGGGGAGAACACAGAACTGGTTCTGGTCAGTCATTTAATCATGTGGAGCCCCACTTTCTGCATCCACGAAGTGGGGATCATCCTAACACTTACTGAGCAGGATGTTAAATGAATTAGGGCTTCAGGCACTGTCACAAGGACACAGGAGATGCTCAGTCAATGGAAGGTGCCATTATTTGTGTGGGATTATTACTTGGGAGCTGAGCATGGGTGGGTGCCCAAAATGTGCCTCAACAACTCAAATAAAGAATCTTTGCCTTCAAAGAACTCACAGTCTGATAAGACAAACCAATAGAGACAGAGAAATAGATATCCATATGGGTACAGTTACCTCTCTCCAACCAAGTTCCTCTTAAATAAAATCCTGGTTTGCACATGTGTACTTCCGTATATTATGGTCTCATTATACACACAACATGAGTTGCATCCACTGAGTATAATTAAAAAATAAGGATGTGGGGGTAAGTAGTGGTGAAAGGTGGTAAGGCTGATATACAAAGCAGGGGAGAGTTTTTGCAAAGATCCTTGGAAAGATTAGGGAAGTTGAGGAAGAGTTGGAAGTTGCCTCTGGGGAGCTCCCCTTCCATGGCATCTCTGAGGGGCACAGTGAAACAGAGTCAGCGAGGCTGAAGGCAGGGACATCGATATGCAGCTATCACAGGCAAATGTCCTAGGGAGGGGAGCTGAGAAGTGTAGCCTCCCTGTGCTGAGTATCTCACATGCAGGCTCCCCTACTTTTTTTTTACTTCTTATTAATTATCCCAGAAGCTGAATCAACAACGCTGAGTTATAAAGTCAGAAGGCACCAACACCAGGGCACTGATCATAGCAGAACATAGTGCACATACTCTGCTGGGAACGAGTTCATCTAATCTTCAAGACAACCCAGGGAGCAGGTACTATTTTTATCAGCCCCATTCTACAGATGGAGAAACTGGCTCAGAAAGATAAAGATATCATTCCTGCCTGGGGTCACGTAACTACCCAGTGCAGAAGCCAGGATTTGCAAACCAGGTCTGTCCCATGACAGGGCTCACACTCTTCCTCTCTGCATGGTAGGTTTTAAACATTCTCATGCCTACTATGAAACAAAAGATATTTAGATGAGGTGGTGGTGGGATAGGAATCTATACATGTGATAAAATATCATTGAATTATAGTTTGTTCAAAATGAAAAACTGAAAATGCATGCATGCATTCATACATACATACATATGTACGTACACACATATGTATAGAAATATCCTCTTGAGGGGCACCTAGGTTAAGTGACTGACTCTAGATTTCAGCTCAGGTCATGATCTCACAGTTCGTGAGTTTGAGCCCCACATGGGGCTCTGTGCTGACAGTGCAGAGCCTGCTTGGGATTCTCTCTCTCTGCCCCTCCCCCACTCATGCCCACTCTTGCTCTCTCGCTCCCTCTCAAAACAAATAAATAAACTTTTAAAAAAAGAAATACCCTGTTGAAAATATAGGGCCAGGGTGGGTGTGAGGAGACTCTAGATAGTTCCAAGCCAGTAAAGAACAGCACAAGAGCATTAATAGCACAGTAGTAGCCTTCCTCCCAAACCTAAGAAGGGTGAAATACCATAGCTGACCCTTTAACTTTGGTGTAATTTTGTTTTAAGGAAACCCAAGTTTTTCAGCCTCACCTGTCTATAGAGAGACTTCCAACTACAAGTGTCATCCATATTTCACCAGTGTTTGCCCTCACTGCTATTACAGAACTTCTACCCAACCCCAAGTCCTACTGAGTGATTCCTGGGGACCTCTGGAGGCTTCCCGCACAAGCCTGCTTGTGTTGTCCACTGTGTCCTGCTCACTGCCTCCCGTCTGCCTCACAGGGGCCCCTCCACCAGGTGTGAAGTCTCCAGGGCGTGGACCCAAGAAGCCACCTCCTGATATTGGCAAACCCAACCAACTCCTCCAGACTGCCCTGGCCTGAAGGTTCTCAGCATTTCATGAAGTAGGAGGGCAGATGCCTCTCCCGGCCACACTTGGTCACCAGAACAGGGCAGCCCATGCCCAGCAGAGCCCTTCTCTCCACTGAGAGAGTCAGAGAAGAATACAGGGTTCTGAGACACAAATACAGTCCTAGTAGGAACTACCATTTACTGAGCATTTACTGTGTGCCAGGACCTGTGCCGAGCAGTTCCTGTGGGCAGACTCATTTAATTCTAACAGCTAGGTTGGCTGCTGTAACAAAGAGACCCGACAGTAACCCAGTGGCTTAAAGAAGTTCCAAGTCTCTTTCTTTCTCATATAACACAGGAGAGAGGCACTTTGGTCGGGAGGCAGCTCTGCTTCAGGCAGAGAGTCAGTGACCCGGGCTCCCTCCATTCCCCAAGACGTGGTCCTGATCCTTACGGGGGCAGCCGCTGCTGTGTCTGTTTGCAGCCAGGAAAAAGGAGAATGGGAACATGGAGGTGGCATGCTTATTGCCCTCAGGCCCTGGGCCTGTCAGCCCCCTACATCGCTCCACCCACATTCTGCGGGTGGGAACTTCATCACCCGGCCTCAGCTAACTCCAGGGATCCTGGGAAACAAATGGGTGCCCAACACAACTCTTTTAGAGTAAAAAGAAGGAAATATGTTCTGGTGGACAGCTGTCAGCCTGCTCTACTCTCTCTCACACTTACGCCCAAAGATGCTCAGATGGATAAATGCTCACCCTTAGGTAATAGCTATCTGATCTGAAAAACTAATTTTAGCCATTAAGGTAGAGCTGAATCCCTTTCAGATAAAATGTGTGTTTCACATGTTTTATTAACAAGGATCTAATGGAGAGGCAAGACTTAACCCAGAGATATAGCTCTAACAAGGGTGGGGATTGGGACAGACCTTTTCAAGTGGCAGCACAGTGTATGTTTTAGAACAAAGAGACTTGGATGTGAGTCTGTCCAGGGCCTTCACTTAGGAAGAAGATTACTGAACCTCCCAGCCTTCAGTTCTCTGCAGAAGAGGATCCAAGAAGATAATGAATTATCTTGGCCAACTGAGCTGAGAGGGGCTGTCATGCCTAGGATTATTTTAGTCTGAGGGGACCCGCACATCTTACCACCAAAGCTGCTTTTTGGGAAGGCCAGAGGTGTCCCTTCTCAAAGTCTGGGCTTGGGATGAACAGGTCTCCAAAGGTGAGCCTGAAAGAGCTTGGCAGTATCTCTCCCCTGTGTGTGCATGTGTGGCTGCTTCAGCCAGCTGGGCGGCTAGTCATTTATTCACATGGATGGCTTGATTTTTGATTGAGTTAACAAGTACTTATTGGACACAATTTCCTGAAGGCCTGCAGTAAATTGGATGCTATATAGGTATATGGGAACCCTATAAATTTTTATAACCCCGCATTCTTCAAATATTGGGATAGTATAAGATAGCTGAGGAAGAAGGGGAGGGAAGAGCAAACACTAGAGATGGAAGGGCTGTGGGGAGGCAGGCGGGAGGAGAGGGAAGGTTGGTCCGTTCTTCCTGTTTCCAAGCACCAATGAGTGTGTTTGCCAATGAGAATGAACCGGCCCATTGTGCAAACTACTAAGATATGAAATCTGGCCTCATCTGAGTGCTTCTTAAGTGCCAGGCACTATGCTAAGTGTTTTCTCTACACTATTTCGTTTAATCCTAACAACGCTGAAGCCTGGCACTATTATTGTGGCACTATTGCTAGCCCATTTTAGGGATGCAGAAACAGAGGCAGACAGATGTTAAGCAACCCACTCAAGGTCACACAGCTAGTAAATGGCAGGTTCAGGTTTGCAACCCAGGCCTGTCTGATTCCCAATACTGTACCCTAACCACTGTGGCTGACTTCCACTTGTTAGCTATAGGCCTCAGTCTTCTCATTTGTCAAATAGGACCACTACATCCAGCTCTGTTTGCCTTACGGTGTTGTTGTAAGGATCCACTGAAAAGGATTGCCAAAGAGTTCTGTAAATTTACAGAGCCTTATGAAAAAGGATTAACCAGCATTGCTCCAAGTTTTGCTAAGATTATTTTACTTTAGAGAACAAAACAGTCAGGAGTAGCAAGATTAAAATAAGCCTCCTGTACTCATAAACAATTTTGGAGGAAGGATGTTGACTCTCCTGGCAGAGAACAGTTCCAAGCCCTAAGAGCTCAGAGTTGTTTTTACCCCTGACCACCTCATCAGAACATCTAGGAATCAATGACACAGCCATCATGTTATGACAACTCTCAACAAGACGTGTAAAGAGCCCCTTGTGGAAAGGAAGTGAGACCCTGGCCAATAACCAGCCCTGAATAGTCAGCCACATGAATGGGTTCACTGTGGAAGTGGATCCTCCACCCCCGGTCAAACCTTCAGATGACACAGCCTCAAGAGAGACCCTGAACCAAAAGCTGCTCCTGAATCCCTGACTGATAGAAACTGTGAGAGATAATAAATAATTATTGTGTTAAGCCACTAAGTTTGGGGGTAATTTCTTACACAGCAATGGATAACTGATAAATAGTCTATGCTATTTCATGGCTTAAGTATAAAGTTAAGGGATAGTAATCCAAGTTCTTGATTCCAAGAAAGAAAAACCAATTCTGGAAAATGTTAGCCAGGAGGGAATTTTCTGGGAGGGTCTATTGGTAACCTGGGTTTGGAAAAAGGAAGAGCCAGGTAGCCACAGTTCCATGGCTCTGAAAAGCCATTAACCATCCCACACATCCGGTCTTAGTTCAGACTGCAGACAGAATACCAGAATATAACAGAATAACACAGATTAGGGGGATTAAACAACAAGTATTTGACTCTCACAGTTCCAGAGGCTGAAAGCCCAAAATCAAGGTGCTGACAATTTGGTGTCTGCTGAGAGTTCTCTTCCTGGTTTCAGATGGCCATCTTCTTGTGGTATCCTCACATGGTGGATAGCAGAGAGAGGGGAAGCAAGATCTCTTGTGTCTTTTAAGGGCACTAAATCCATTCATGAGAGCTCCACCATCATAACCTAGTTACCCCCTAAATCCCACCTCCTAATACCATCACATTGGGAGTTCAGATTTCAACATATGAATTTCAGGGGGACACAAACACTCAGTTCATAGCACATCCTCAGTCTACTCTCTTGGGCTTCAATGTCTGGAGTGATAGTGGCATGGATCATGTCCCAGAGAATGGAACCATGTTCTGCTTTGATGACATCAAATAAGTTGAAAAGAGTTCATTAAAGGAAAGAAACAAAGGCTGAATTGGGGGGGGGGGGGGTTCCCTGATCTGTTCTCAAAGGGGACTATCCTTTTTTTTCTTTTTTTGCTGTGATTGAATTTGTTTATTTTTTTAATATAATTTATTGTCAAGTTGGCAAACATACAGTGTATACAGTGTGCTCTTGGTTTTGGGGGTAGATTCCCGTGATTTATCACTTACATACAACACCCAGTACTCATCCCAACAAGTAGCCTACTCAATGCCCATCGCCCATTTTTCCCTCTCCCCCACTGCCCCCCATCAACCCTCAGTTTGTTCTCTGTATTTAAGAGTCTCTTATGGTTTGCCTCCCTCCCTTTCTGTTTGTAACTACTTTTTTCCCCCTTCCCTTCTCCCATGGTCTTTGGGTAAGTTTCTCAAGTTCCACATATGAGTGAAAACATATGCTGTCTCTCTGACTGACTTATTTCACTTAGCATAATACCCTCCAGTTTCATCCATGTTGCTGCAAATGGCAGGATTTCATTCTTTCTCATTGCCAAGCAGTATTCCATTGTATATATAAACCACATCTTCTTTATCCATTCATCAGTTGATGGACCTTTAGGCTCTTTCCACAACTGGACTATTGTTGAAAGCACTGCTATAAAGTTTGGGGTACATGTGCTCCTATGAATCGGCACCCCGTATCCTTTGGATAAATTCCTAGTAGTGCTATTGCTGGGTCACAGGGTAGTTCTATTTTCAATTTTTTGAGGAAACTCCACACTGTTTTCCAGAGTGACTGCACCAGTTTGCCTTCTCAAGGGGGAATATACCTGACTCATATCTGAGAAGCTTAGCCCAGAAAGAAGGGGGTAATCATAGGCAGAAAGGACAGTACAGACACACAAAAAAAGATCTTCCAGAAATTGAAGCTTCTAAGAGCTCAGGTCGTGTGGCTGAAAGTGGTCCACTTCTTCCACCTACCCACAGATGGCTCCTTCAGCCAGAGCTCAAAAATCCCAACTTTGGGGAAGCCCCATGGGTAGGTACATGATGGGCACAAGCAAAATGTAGATGTTTTCCTGACAGATTTCCAAAATAACCAATGCCACCACTGGGTCGGTCCCTTTCTCCGTCACACACTCCCCTCGTGTTTTGTGGGATTCCCAGGGACAGAATGGCTGGCCCTTCCCTGGATCAGGTGTTAGGCCCTTTCCTATCTCCATCCTTACTTTCTATCCCACTAAGGAACTTTTCTACAATCCTATATTTACCCACTTAGCATTTCCTAAATATTTTTCTCAATTTTATGATTGCATCTTTCCTGGTTTGTTAGGAAAACAAGTCTATTCCCACCTGGCCAATAGCTAATTTAAAGCATAATCCTGTCCTCAGGCTAATGTCTTTATGACACTATGACACTAACTGGCTGGTATTGATGTTAGCTTTTTTGGGGCCAAGAGCCATACATTTCTACCAACAAGAACTTAGCATAGGCTAGAATAAGGCCAGTATAAGGAAGATTAATTACAAATAGGAAAATAAATGAGGGACCACCATGATTCAAAGCACATAATAACTAGTCAAATACGTATTAAGTAGATGAATAAATGTACCTGTGTAAGGCTCTAAAAAGGATGAATAAGGATGACAATTCTCATAAAAGAGTATTACAAAGCTTTTGTATTTCAAAGACCAATAAATTTTTTTTGTTTTGTTTTTTAAATAGGGAAAGGAAAAATCAACAAAGGATTGCTACCTTTTTATTTTTCCAAGTAAGGACATTTTCAGAAAACTATCATCTCTATTACTACTCTCTCATGAGATAATAGACTCTTTGACATCAGCAAAGAAGGAAGGGTGTAATCACCGAATGAAGGACAGTCTTTCCAGAGACAGGATCATCGGGACGTTAGATAGGGGTCTTAACTGTACATTATAGAGTCTCCCTCTAGCTAGTTTAAGCACAAAATGATGTATTACAGAGTCTAGATAGTCCACAGAATCATTGGAAGAGCTGAATGACTTCCAGTATTGATGCCCCACACCACACCAGAGAACCAGGCCACTGAGGAATCTACCAAATCTACCAGCAGCTGCCACAACAGGTGGGTCCTGGAGCCCCTCGGTGCCTCAGTATAACCACCATCCCCATGTTCTATTCAACTCCCAACATTATCCAATGGCAAATCAAAGCCCTGCATGAGTTCAGCTAATTGGCAAAACCTAAACGTACCACATCCCTGGATCTCCATCTGCCAAGGTGTCTGGGAAACATGTGTTCAATTTTCAGCCTCTGCAGTTACAGGACGGCATGTGGGGATATAGAAGGTATGGAATAAATCAATTTGCCACTGTTGGTGAGCTTTGATGGCATACTCATGAAACGCGTCAAGGTCTGATGCTAGACCACAGAATCAAATTTGGGCATGAAAGCCATCCTGAGGGATGTGTGCAGTCATGCTTTATTGAGAAGACCCTTAAGGTCAACAGACTCACACTGGCACTGTGACTCTTCTCATAAAGAGAGTTTGCTGCCTGGAACCACAGCATTAACCACACCATAGTGGATATCTGTTGTATTCATGGCTGCCCATCACCTTTTGGGTAGCTTTCTTCCACATTTGGGAATATTTGCTTGTAATGAATCCCATCTCTCCAATAGGAAAGTCAGAATTCAAATTTCCAGACTCCTTTGCAGCTAGGATTCAGCAAATGATCTGAGCTCTGCCAGTCTTGATGTCCCCACTTGAGATCTGATGTGGAAAAGGGTAGTGCAAAGAAGCGAGGAGCATGTGGAGCTTCCACATGTACTGACATGAACAGCAGCAGAAGCTCAGCCTTCAGGGGTGGTGATAAGGTCTGACTCCCAGCTCAGAAGCAGCGGTGGTGCTGGTAGAAGTGGCTGCTACCTAGTGCTCAGTCGTAGCAGCCACAGCAATGCCAGTCTCCCCCCGTGGGATGGTCCTACAGCACGGTTTAGGGGATCATTCCTAGAAACCTTACCTCAGTCCTATTTCTCGGCCCTGCAATGACTTTATCCTTCAGAATAAAATCCCGCGTCTATAATCCCCTGCCAGAGTGGATGCTGCTGTAAGCAACTGTGGAGCGACCTGTTGTGCTGGGTGAGCCACGAACACCCAACTCTGAATCCATGGCCTCTCTACCTTTCCTGCAGCAGACGGTGTCTACCTAGGCCTCGTCCCCCATCTTCTTCTTGAGTCACGTGCAGAGAGGGTCGGGGGAAAAGTGTCCTTTCTCTCTGACTCCCCCCATCCCAGGGGCTCCTACCGCCCAAGCATGCTCTTTTTCATCGAATTTTGATAAACAACACTTTGTGCGGGCAGGTATTCAGTAAATGTTTGAGGAATGATTTAACGACCGGTTAAGCACACTATAAAGTTATGCCCAGGTGGTTCCACAATCCGGACCTGTGCTATTCATGACAGTATCCACTAGCTGCACATAGCTACTGAGCACTTGAAATGTGGCTAGTACAACTCAGGAACTGAACTTTTATTTTATTTTATTTCAGTTGACTTAAATTTTAAAATTTATATCCAATTCCATTTTTGGAAAACTTTTAGCTTGTTGAACGTGTTATGTAAAAGTACTTTTTCAGCACTAGATTTTATGAAGGCTAAATATAGATCAAATGTTTCCAGCAAAAATTTAGCACGTGTTCAATACATATCGAGATGCGCTGTGATTGTAAACTACCTACCAGATTCCAAATACTTTATGAAAAAAAGGATGCAAAATATGCCATTAATAGTTTCATATTGATTACATGTGGAAATTATAATATTCTGGACATGTTAGGTTAAACAAAATATATTATTAACACTGATTTCACCTGTTTCTTTTTACATTTTTTCATGTGTGACTATTAGAAAATACAGAATTAAATATGTGGCTTTCTATTAGTTTTCTGTCAGACAGCACAAATCTGTACATTGGTGTCAGTGTCACTCAGCAGGCAGATGGGGTGTCGAGGACACAGTTTACCTCCGAGCACTGGGGCCTCTAACCCTGCAGACCTGGCCAATCCTTGCAGCTCATTCCCCTGCCAGCTGTAAACCCAAAAGAAGGAAGTTTAGGCACGGGCCCTACAACATGCGTGAGAGCAGAAGTCACAAGTTTGGTGTTTTAGGAACCAGGCAGGTGGCCTACTAGGAAAAGGGCCAGAGGTAAGGCCACAAGCAGTGACCAGCTGCGCTATTTATAGGCCATACACAAAGAAAAATTCCCCAAGTGGATATCCCTCGGTCACCAGTGAGCCATCCCTGCACAGGCCCTCGGAATCAAAAGGAGGCCCTGAGCCTCAAACATGGTCGCTTCATCCATGGGTGAAGAGTCTGAAGCCAGAGCGGAGAGAGCTGTGCTAAATGGCACTCAAGCATGGACTGAGCGCTAAGTCTCCTAACGCCCCCGGAACACGCCAGCTCTCAGCTTTGGGTGCTGGCAAAAACACACCAAGCAGGTCCGATTTAAGAAAGGAAGAATCCACCCTCCAGGGATGGGGCCGCCTGCCACCCACCTGTAGATTTCCAAGCTCCTTTTTCCAGGCACTGCAAGTACCAGCCCATTCTGAGGAATTAGAGCGGGGGCCAGAGGCATCCTGTCCCAGCACAGAAACCCCCGTGACTTTGATGCACCAGAAGACTTGAAACTCTTAACATTATTTGTTCCAGGGTAGGGAGGAACACAAGATAAAGATGCCTTGGGCTGACGTGGAGAGTAAGGAAGAGACATGGGAGAAAAGGAGGAAGCCCTACCCGGATTCCAGGACAGACAGTTGCTTCTGAGCCAAGAAGTGGGGAAGGCCGAGGCACCAACCAAAATGGTGGAACACCAAGCAAGAGGGAAGAGGTGAAAGGGCCCCACCCTGCAGGCTCACTTCTAACAGAAAGGGAAGTGACCCTCCCTGATTGACCATGCTGAACCCAGACGATATGCCTACCAGAAGCACAATCTACCAAATGCTTGCCTCTAAGCAGCCCCGACTGCTATAATCTGACCAAATAAAACCATTCATACCCACATCCAAATTTATCAATCTGAGCAAAATACAGTTAGTAACAAAGAAACGAAATTTTCGTATTTTATTATTATACAATATTGTTTATCATAGAAAAAGCTTTAATATCTTTTCATTAAATACAAAAGCAAATTGCTAGTAGAGAGATTGCTTGCCTGCCCTTAAAAAAAAAATTTAACAATACCTGTTTGCAAACAAAAACATTGCTAGAATGCAGTCAAATCCTTTGTTCTCTTTTCAGGACCCAGCCCACTGATCTCTTTTCTGTACAGTGTCTAACACATCGTAGGCACGGAATAAATATTTGTTGACTGAATGGCGTGTTCTTTAATCCCTATTGTTTATTTCCTGACCCTAAATTGGATCTTGATTCACAGGGTAAAATCCACACCCCCACCCTCATTCCTAGGGTAGCCCAGTGTCCTTTCATTGCCTTTGATACATGACATTGGCCCAGAGACACTTGCCTGAGGGGAATGACTGAGGGTTTCCGAGGGTGAAGGAAACCCTCAAAGGCAGGCCCAGTGACTCGGTAGAGGCAAAGAGATGCTAAGACAGAGACTAACACACAGATTCAGGGATGCAGAGACTGCAGAAAATGGTGACAGCAAAATGGAACCAGAGACACTGAAAACTCACACAGTTCCAGATAAAGAAGTAAAAAGGTTGGGCACAAATGTTAATCTTGTAGTTTCTTGTCAGCATCGATGTTTTATGACAGAGATAATGGCAGATAGAAAGAAAGAAAGAAAGAAAGAAAGAAAGAAAGAAAGAAAGAAAGGACAAGGCAAGGATGGGAAGAGAGAGAGACAAAGGAAGACAAAGGAGACAGGTGGACAGCCGGGCATGACTGACCTTGAACCCTCTCCACACACCCATGCTCACTCTTGGCTCCTACTGTAAGTCCAGCCACCATCATCCTCTATCCCCACCCAAAGACGGCTGAACCACTCTATGCTCGTCCCAACCCTTTCTCCAGCATCCTCCATGAAGCCTTCTCCTGCTCCAGCCCACGCCCCGCTGCCTCCCGTCTCAGCTCCTAAAGCACGCCCACATCCCCTCACCCCAGGGCACTGCTGTTTTGGAAATAGCCTCTCGTCCATGAGGGCATCTTGACTCCCACAAGAGAACTGCGGGTTTGTCAAGCTCCAAGCCCCATTTCCTCCATGCCAGGATTCCCCGTGATACCCAGTCCGATGCGGAGTATCACTAAGTGCGCAGCGAATCCTTGTGAACTGGCCAGTCTCCCAGGAGTGCCGACAGGGTAGCCTAACAGTCCACTGGGTCTATGCAACAGCTTCCTGGAGGCTGGCCATGCCAGGGCCATCTCCTGGGTTCCTGCGCCCCCTGCCGACCAGGATGGGACCCGTTCGCAGCACGAAGCTGGTCTCTAGGATCGCGCCAGGGAAGCTGACAGTGTCCCCCCTCCCGCCGCCCCTTGGTCTCACGGTGGCCACAGCCACCGTCTGAGGGTTCTGATGAGGTCGGTGGGCGCGGCCAGAAGCAGCTGCCGCGCTCTCCCTCGGTGTCGAGGCCCCCAGGTGCCCCGAGTGCTGCGAGGAGGTCCCCACCCTGCCCCCTGGGGGCGCTCAGAGCTTCTCGTCCAGTTCCAAGCCCTGGTTCTCCTGGGCGCCCCCGCCGCCGTGAGTCCCGCTCAGGTAGTTCTGGATGGCCGAGGCGCAGTCCAGCCGCTCCATGACGGTCATGAGGTAGTGCAGCTCCTGCAGGCTGCCGTTCTGCTCCTCAAACAGCTCCAGGATGGCTGCGGCTGGGCTGCGCTGGCAGGACAGGAACCTGGCGGGATGGGGGATGGGCGATGCACTGGAGCCAGATCCACCCCTCCCCCCCCCCACCCCGCCCTCCAGCTCTGGCCCTCATCCTGCTCTTGCCTGCCTTCCAGGGCACCTGGGTGGTGGGAGGGCCCCGGACCTTGAGATCTGAGCTTGTCCTGGCTCAAAGGCTACTTCTCTCTAGGCCCCAGTCTCCTCCTCCTTCACCGAGGGCTCGGACAAGAGAATTGCCTCCAGCTCACATGCTCTGTAATTGCCTTCTCCATTTCCCCTCCCCCTCCCTCTCTCCCAGGCCACCACATCCTGCCCACCACTCAGGAAACAGCTGCTCGAAACCACGGCTTCACCATGACCCTCCCCTGCTCAAAAACCTTTCGGGGTCTCTTTCCAGTACCAACCAAACCCATACTCCAGACCCCGGGCTCATCCATAGCTTGGCGTTGCCCTTTTCTTCTGACCTTTTCTCCCAGCCCCCATCCTTCTGTGCGCCCATCCCCTTCCCACCTTGCACACAGCACACTCACAAACAGTTGTGCTCTTCCCTCCACACAGATGGGTACTTGATAAACATTTAATAGGTAGGTGATTTTTAAATCCACTTTGCTTTCAGCTGGGTCCAGTCCTAGTCCCATCTCCTGGGTGAAGTCCTTCCTGACCACCACACTCACAGTCTGGGTTCTGGAGCTTAGCTCAGAATTGTTCTCCTACTGATTGTTGTTGACAGAGACCATGGTTGCATTGTCCCCTGCCCCCATTACTACTAACATGTATTGAATTAACATGTGCCAGGCACTCAACTACATGCTTTATACACATTACCTTACGGTGTGCATTCTACGGGCACAGCATGTCAAGCACTCAGTATGTACCCAATGACTTATGCGTTAATTGATTCATTTTTAAATATTTATTGGGCACCTACTTATGGGCCAAGGCATCATTCTAGGTACTGAGAATACAGTAATAAATAGAGCTGCTCTATCATGGGGAACGGGGTAGGGAGTAGCCATTCTCGGACTTTTAAGTTGCTTCCTTATCTGTGCTGCAGTCCTCAAGATGTCCTGAGAGCCCCCGACCCCAGTTCACCCTCCTCTCCCATGTGCAGACCCCACTCCTCTTACCGGATTTTCATGCCGCAGAGCCCCAAGTGGGAGGCCAGTCGACGCCAGTCATTGCCCGTGATGCTGTTTGGCTCCAACAACATTTGCAGCTGCTCAAAGAGCTCTGGAGGCAGCCTGGGGCAGAGGGGTTCCTCAGAGAGGGGGATCAGAGAAACCCAGTCCGTTCCACACACACCCTGAATTGTGTATGCGCCCTCTGTGGGCACTGGGGCAGGAATCTCAAAAGTCCCCCAGCCAGCAGCCCAGGCCACCCCACCTCACCTGTTGCATGGGGGTGGCTGAGAGACAGGGGGTGGCACTGCCCAGGATTCTTCCTCTGATGCCTGGAATCTGAGGATTTCCATGTACTTGGTCTCCATGCCCTGATCCAACAGAGGGTCAGGGAACCCATTTAGGCATCATGAGACATCCCGTGAATGAAACTAGGGAACCTGCCTCCATTCCCCATGTCCAGAGCTACTTTACCAGGAGACATCAGGACCCCCTACCCTCTGTTTCCCTGGCCCCAGAACTTTCACCTTTAAGTTTCCCTACTGAGTTCTTTGGGAGCTGAGACATGAAGACCAAACATGGTGCATCCTAACATACCAGGAGAAGTCTGGGTGAGGTCACAGGGCAGGGGAAAGTCTTCCAAAAATAGGGACCCTGAACTCAGGCACATGTGTCTCCTTCCCCCCAGCCCTTGGTTCCTCCTTGCAGGGGACAACCTGAGAGCTATCCGCTTACTCTCCACCAAGATACCACCATGGTTCCCCAAAGATTCTCAACCCTGATTTCTTCAAACCTTCCCCCTTCAGAGAGTCAGATATTTAACTCCCATCCCACCTACTCGAGATCCTCTCCCTGGTCGCTCTTCTCACTGAAGATACACAACATCATCTCTCAGATGCATATAGTCAGCCTAGAAAGAAACCACTTCTCCTGGATGCCCAAGTCCCTCTGGGCCAAGAGAAGAGGTTCATCCAGGGTTTGGTTCTTTTACCCTCCTACTGGATTCATCCATGGATAGACAAGAGAGAGTCAGGGAATAGAGGGTAGCTTGGAGGCCAGGTGGTCTAAGCCCCTGGAAGAATGCCAACCACCTGCTGAATTATGTGATTGGGGCCATACTTACTGGGCACCAGACCCCTCGCCCACTTTGCCCAGGACTCCTCCAGGCCCTGCCCTTCCCCTCTGCCCCTCAGCTCCAACTCACGTCCTGGAAGGTATGCATGGTGACAATGATCTCATTGGTAAGCGCTGAGCAGTCCTCATTCTCATTGGCTACAAAGAGGAGAGGACATGGCAGGCATGAGAGGGAAAGGCCCAGTGCAAGACAGCAGGGGAAGTGAAAGGGACTCCACAGTAAGGCTTTGGAAATCTGAAGACATTGGGCAGGACCTTCCATCTTTCTCTCCGCAAAGATCAGTTGTGGCTCCTCGCCTTTTAGAGAAGGTCTGCACGCAGGCCTGACCAAATGGGGAGCCACAGAGGGGTGAGGGGAAGGGGCGGGGAGGGGACAGGGCCCCTGAACTACCTGCTTTCCTCCGGAAGCAGAAGGAACGGAAGGGGCACTTTCCATGCCAGATGTGGAGATGGGGAACCAGCTGGCAACTGCTCTCATCCACGTTCTCCCAACCTGGGGAGGAGGCAGAGCGGAGGGCCTCAGAAAGTGGGGTCTTCCACAAGTGTTTGGAGGAGTCCTATTCTGTGCAGGGTGCTGTGGGGAGGGATGAGGAGGGAGCGAAAGCAGAAGGGGGTCTCAAGTGGATGGGAGTCCTCAGAGCCTGGCCAGGACCCTACGAGCAGCCTTCCCTAGCACCACATACCTCCCACACGCACACAGTGCACAGGCCTCCCGCCTCCCACTGAGCAGCCACGCATCTGTCCACAAACCACACAGACATCCCAGGCCCCGTGAGCAAGTGCACCAGCAGGTGCCACAGAGGAAGGAGGGCAGAGAAGACTAGGACTCCTCCTTAGATACCGGGCCCCCAGCCAGGTGGGGCAATAAAAGCCTCCCCTCCCCTTCCCCCACCCCTGCATCATCCTATCCTCCCACGGAGGGGCCAGGGCTGAATGGGCCACAGAGGGTGGGAGTGGGCAAAGCCTGGGGCTCCTGGAGGCAGCCACAGAAACCAGGGGTCCCCTGGAAGCTGTTGCCTGCCCAGGAGTCTCCAAAAGAACCTTGAGGGTCCCAGATTTCTACCCAGGGGGAGGTCCAGACCCCTCCCTCTAGTGCCCCCCCCCCCGAAGCCCCCTCCCTCACCCTCAGAGATGTACTTGAGCTTCAGGCACTGATCCCCTCGGGCCCCCGTGAAATCAAAGAGCTGGCAGGGCCCGCGCAGGCGACCACCGTGGGGCTGCTCGTTGGCCATGGCCCACTGAAGGGCGCAGGGCGTGTTGTTGAGAAAGTAGATGCGCAGCTGCAGGTGGGACTGTCCCGGCACCAGCGGCGAGCAGAACACAGCCAGCTGCAGCCATTTGCGGGCTTCCCGGCCCGCGGGCGCCTCCAGCACACAGGTGTAGAGGCTGCAGAGAAAGACGGTGACAGGAGAGGCTGGGACCCCAGTGCACCTGCCGCCAGGCTCCTCCTGTGCGAGGATCCAAGGAGAGCAGTGCAGGGTGTGGATAGGGAGGAAGTGGCAGGGAGTCAGGCAGGTGGGGGGACGAAAAGTGAGTCAGGTCACTTTTAATGGGGAGCATCACCGAATGGGGAGAAGAGCCATCAAGCGTCCTCCAGCACGAGAGAGAGGAGAGGTGGGCTCCAGGGCCACTATGCTTCCCAGGGGACCCACACACACAGCTGGCCCTGCTCTGCACAGGGGTGGGAAGGAGCGGCAGAAGGGCCGGTGGTTCTAGAAAGACAGAGCTGAGGACAGACATGCGATGGGAGGGGGTCTTCGAAAACTGGAGAGGACAGGCGGCCCTGGACAGTTCAGGGACAGTCTTGAACAGGGGCACAGGGTAGAAACAGTTTTAAAGAGACAAAGGTGGGGATGGGTCAGGCCCCTTCCAGACGGAGGGCTGGGGTTGTGGTTGCAGGCAGGCAGAGAGACTACAGCAGGTTGCTAATCCTGGACAGGGTTTGAGTGAGACAAGCTGCCCTACCCACTAGGACAGAGGGACCAGGAAGGGACACTGGGCGATAAGGGATTTGTGGGGCATCTGGAACAGATCAAGGGGCAATTTCATACAGAGAGATGGGGGTGAGGCAGACAGAGAACACAGGCAGGAAGACTGGGCCGACAGGCCTACCTGAAGTGAGAGAGGCGGATGCGACACTCATCCCTGGACGTGTGGGCCCCTGGCTGCCCTAGGGGCCTCCAGACCTTGGCATCGAGCAGGGTCGTGTTGCTGCTGTAGGTGCGTGCATGGCGGGGCTGCTGGGCACAGTGCTTGAACGTGAGGGTGCAGGGCTGCAGGAAGGAGGCCCCGTGGGGGCCACATGCCACCACAGGGCTCACCAGCCCCTGGGCTCGGGACAACGACGGGGCATCCAACAAGTCCCACACCAGGATCAGCGATACCCGCTCCTGGCGGCCCACAGCCACAGCACCTGGGGAGAACAAGCGTTGAGACGGTCCTGGCAGGCAGGCACCCCGCCACCCCAGAATGGGCCAGGCCACAGCGGGAGGGGAGGTGGGACAGGAGCCAAAGAGAGAGGGTGCCTCGCAGGGCACTGGGCGAGGCAGTGTGGAAGGAGAGAAAGACTGTGAGCCGGCTTGCGGTGTAAGCCTCAGCAAGCCACCCTCCTTCCTTCCAGGGATGCCGCCAGCCCAGTGGGGGCTTGTGGGAGTTTGCAAATTTGCAAAAGGTGCTCTTGCTCCAGACACTCTCCTTGATGGAGAATTGTCATAACACACCATTCGTTACTACCAGGCACTCTACTTCCACCTGTCAGGAAGCTGTCATAAAAATATGTAATCTATCCATCTTTGGAGTCAATAAAGCCATACTAAAAATATAAACAATTTTCAAAATTATGGCGATGTCTACAAATGATGCTCCCTTAGGCGCGATGCCCTTGTACAACACGCAACGAACAACTATATGCTGAGAAGGAAGAGGGTGCTGTTACCTGGCGGGATGAGCAGAGAGATGCCCATATCCCGGAGCATCAGGCAGCCACCGCGGTGATCCACCTCTCGGGCCGAAAACACCAACAGCTTGTGCATCAGCTGACGGACGACGGTCTGGCCTTGAGTGGGTGTATGCAGTTCCTGGTAGAAGGCAGCCATCTCCGGCAGTGTGGCTGGCGGGCACTGCCTTGGGGACTCATTTTCTGGTAGAGGAGTGGGATGGGACACTGGCTCCTCTTGGTTATCCAGCTTCCAGCAGGCCCCCAGCAGCCAACGAGGACAGTGCCATCGGAGGCACTGGACCAGAAGGAGGGCACTCGCCACCGGGACCCCCACCAGCAGTAGGAATTGGGCAGGTTGGAAGGAGCACTCATGGGAGCACATCCACCTGGTCATTTGATGCTGCCAGCCCCCGTGCACCCCTGTGCCAGCCAAGGCCAAGAACCTGGAGGACAAAAGAGGTCAGTGCCAGGTAAACCTTTGTAACATCATGGAGGCCAAGACTTGGCCCCCAAGTGGCTGCGATGAGGGAGCAAATTGTCTTCATTGTAGTGACTCCTCCATCAATTCCTTTAACGGGACCTCACCTATCTGCGTCTTACTCAAGAGCCTACCGTCGCTCCCCATGGCCTATTATGTCAAATTAGACTCCTCTGAGGCAGAAAGAGCTTGGGTTTGGAGTTACATGATGTAAATTCAAATGCCGCCTTGGTCACTGGCTGAGAGATTTTGCCATATTGCTTAATGTGCCGTAGTTTCTGCATATGTCAGAATATCCATCTTGATCTTTACAGAAAAATCTTTAAGGGGGAAAGCAAGTTACGGAGAAGTAGACATCCTCCGATCTCGTTAATGTAGGTAACAGAACTATATACAAGTATAGATACATATTTATGGGTGTATACATGTCAATTACGGAGAAAGGTCTGGGGCAGTGCTATGCAGTAAAAACGATGTAAGCCACAAATGTAATTTTAAACTTTCTAGGGACGTTAAAAAGGCCAAAAAGAAAAAACCAGGAGGAATTAAATTTTAATAATATATTTTATGTAACCCAATATATTCAAAACATCATCATTTTGAGAGGAAATCAATACAAAATTATTGCATTAGTTTACATCCTGTTTTCATACTAGGTCTCTGAAATCCCTGTGTATTTTACACTTCCAGCACATCGCAGTTGGGACGTACTCTAGTTCATGTGCTCAGCAGCCACACATGCTGGTGACTCCTGTCTTGGGCAACGCGGGGCTGAGAGGATACACCCCCAAACTATTCCCACCCATCACTACCGAAAGAGACAGGAAATTGAGAGGGTGGAAGGTGGAAAGTAGGACCGTCCGTTTTCTCGAACTCTTTTCTTCTGTATTTGAATTTTCCACCCCAAGCCTTTTATATTAACTTTGTCGTTCTTTTTAAGAGCTATCCAAAGCAAAAACATAATTACCTCTGAGAGCAGAGCGATTGTGAGGATAGCACGAGGTCACGTGAAAAGCATTTGTAGATGACAAAGCACTGGCCCAAATAGGTTTCTTTCTTCATGCCTCCACCCTCCCCCCCGCCCCCACCTGCTACCAGAAAGGTCTGAAGGCGGCTCACAGGGATATGTGAAATATGATAGGGGTAACAAAGTCAAAAGTGGAAGCAAAAAGAGAAAGAAAAACACAAGTGGGAGACTCCAGTGAGGCTGGACTGAGGCCAGGCCAAAGCACACACTGCCTGCTCACCTGGTTACCAGCGGGGGGCCTCAGACTGGAACCTGGCCCTTCCAGCAGCCTCCCCCACAAGGATGCCACACCTTCCTTCGGGGAGCCCTCCAGGGTCTACCACCTCTCGCTCATACTTTCCCGCTTCCTCCCTTGATTTCCAGCACCCTGCACTCCTGCCAGGCTGTGCGCCTCCCACCTGTCTAGTTCCAACCTCTTGGCCCTTGCTCCCTCCCGCTCTTCTCCCCACCTGCCTCTTCCACCCACCTGGACCTCCCTCCTGCTCCAGAGCACCTCCCCCCGGCTCACCCACCCTTGACAGTCTCACCCCTCGGAATTTTCTCCCTGCTGTCATCCCACCTTATTGAGCAACCCTTGACTATATGCTGTCACGCGTGGTTTTCCCACCCCCTCTGGGCTGGTGCTCAGAACACGTGGAGCACACACTGCGGGAAGTTCAGTCGTGACAAAGATGACGTCTTACGCGGAGCTTCTGAGGGAATGTGACTCATTCACTCTGTCGCTGAGTTCTGTGAGATATATGGCCTCTTTCAAAGTCCTCGGGATCCCCGGGGTTGATTCACTAGGGTCTGCGCTAGAAAGCCTTCTGGCATCCATTCATCTCCAGCCCCTTCACTCACACCCGGACCCGGCGCTGAGGCCTTGCCCCAAGACACCACCAGCTCCTCCCTTGCCCTCCTTCTTCCTTCCTTCCTCAGGGCCCACGAAACCCAAGCCCCTTTCCTTAGGTTCTCCCAGACAGGGGAAGAAATTCATCTGTGTCCTCAGGCTTAAGGACTGGGGTGGGATCTATTCCCCGCCGCCCCACACCCATGTCCTCTTTGAAAACGTAGCCAGGGAGGAAGGTGTGACGTTGTTCCTTTTGCCTTAAAACTCAACCCTGCAGAGAAAGTGCCCCAGCCAAGCCTCTTGCAGGGCACACAAGTCAAGTGGACGAGCTGGCAGGACCCCCCCATCTGGTGGGAAAGGGGGGTTGGAGCAGTCAGTCTCCCTTTATGGTGCATCTGTTCCTTTTGGTTCTTTGACATTAAAGATAATTGGAATTATAACTGCGCTAGTAACAGCTAACTTTTATGGAGCTTTGCTCTACGCCACCGTGTTAGAGCGCTCTGTGGGGCCTAACTCATTTGATCCTCACAGTGGTCTGTGAGCTAGGTGTTATTTTTATCTCCATGTCATAGATAAGGAAGCCAAGTTTTCTCCCCACGGTGAGGATGTATGAGGGGTTATTAAGCTACAAGCGAAGGCAGAGGGAAGGATGAACAGGGATGACAGCGGTATTCCAGAAACACTACTTCTCTCTCCAGGCCCCTTCTTTTTCCCCAGGGTCTCTCTTCCTTTGCACTTCGAGATGACAGGAAGTTGCAAGAGCAAGAAACACAAATAAAGTAAAAATAAATAAAAACACCGAACAGTATAACCTCGGCTCCATAGGGAGTGATATCCCTACTGCCCCCTGCCCACAAAGGCACCCGTGGCAGGTGATGGGCTAGCTAGTAGGAAAGAAAAGAGGGACTCTGCTTTGTTTCTGTAGCAACAACCTTCCTGGGGCCTCCAAGGACCAGAGTCCAAACCCCCTCCACCCCATTGGGTGACTCAGCAGAATCTCCTTGTCCAGCCTGCCAACCTGGAAGAGTTGGCATATTCCTCCCTAAAGCCTAGAGGGGCCTCTCATGGGAAGCCCACTCATTGACTCTCCCCCAGCTCAGCCACCTTTCCCCCAGGCTCATAGCTCTCCAAGCTGCTAGGCCCTCACTCCATTGGCCCCCTAACCCCAAGAGGAGGTAGGCCTGAATCTACAGCAGGATAACCAGCTAGATGTAGCCTGGACCTTCCCGACCCCCTGACTCCTTAGTACCCGTGTCTCCAGTTTGTCTTGCTCCTGCCCCCAGCTCATCCCAGGTAGCAGGTCCCCAAGATAAGGGTCCTTTAGAATGCTGCCCTCACCTTCTCTAGGGAGTTGCCTCCTCCAGCACGAAGATCTGGGCTCCTGCTGCAAAGCTTTTCTCACGTCCTTCGAGGAAATTCTCAACCCTTCTCCCACATCACTGGCTTTTACCATGCCCACTCAAGCCCTGATAGATCTCGTTATTGAAGCATGTAAAAAGTACCAGGATGGATGAGTCCAAACCTGTCATGGGCAACATTCTTTCAGCGTAGTATACATTTCCATAGTGCATACAACTACCTCTCGGGTCCTCACGCCCACTGGACACTTGCCCTCTCCCCTCTCCTCCTCCAGTGGAGGCTCTCCACACTCTGGCAAGGCTGGCTCAGCTGGCCTGACTCCTCCCCCGTACCCCAGATGGCTCCATTGCAATGCCCACCCCATGTCTATCTGACCCAGGGGGTGCTCACCTTACTGTGTGGGTGCTCCCAGAGGCCCCCCTGCTCATCCAGGAATAGCAGTTCCTTGTCTGGAAACAGAGCAGTCAGTCAGAATCTGTCACCGGGCCAGCAGACAAGTGGAGGTGGGCGGGGAATCCGGGCAGGAGTGGCCCAGAGCTTCCCAGCAAAGTCCTCCCTCCCAGTGACCTAAAGAGGGGTGGGGGAATCTGTCCTTGTCTATTGGCAAAGTCCAGCCAAGACAGGGGAGTGGAGTAGCTGAGGATCCCGGAAGTCAGAGGTCTTAATAGTCTGGGTCTGGGAGGGAGGAGACAGAGAAAGAGAAAACCTGGGGACAGGTGAACCCCTCCCTACAATGCCCTCTGCTGGTGAGTGGCTGCCCCAGCCAGAGGCTATTGAACCGACAGCCGGCAGAAGGTAAGAGGAGGGACCCCTAACAGGAGCTTCTCAAACTATAGTGTGCACACAAACCACATGAGGCATTGGGTTAAAACGTGGGTCCCAATCCCATAGGTCTGAGCCAGAGCCCGAGATTCTGCATCTCTAAAAAGCTCCCGGGTGATGCCAGTGCTGCTGGTCCAGGAGCTTAGACCTTGTCTAGTTCCACCCTTTCCTGCACAGAGATGACAGAGGAGGCACTGAGAGGGTTAACGACTCACAAGGTGCTGGCAGCACTGGGTGTTCCCCTATCTGCTCCCTGCCCACACTCAGAGTTGGCAGGGACACTGCACTTGGGGGAGAGCTGTCTTTGGGCTATTTGCCAACCTGAGTCCTTTCATAGAAATTCTGCCTGGGAAAGATAGTGCCACTGGAATGAAGGATCCCTGTGAAGATGGATGGATTTTTGTTGTTGTTGTTGTTGTTGTTGTTGTTGTTGTTGTTGTTGTTGTTTTCAGCTGTTTGCTCTTGTACTCTTAGCTCCTGGTACAGCCTGGTCCATAGCAGGTATTTAAGAAAGACTTGTTGAGGGGCTCCTGGGTGGCTCAGTTAAGCCTCTGGCTCTTGACTTCAGCTCAGCTCATGATCTCATGGTTCATGAGTTCGAACCCTGTATCGGGCTCTGCGCTGGTAAGTGCAGCCCCTGCTTGGGATTCTCTCTCTGCCCCTCCCCTGCTCGTGTGCTCTGTCTCTCTCTCAATCTCTCTCAAAATAAATAAATGAACAAGAAAGAAAGAAAGAAAGAAAGAAAGAAAGAAAGAAAACAAAGGCAGACTTGTGGAATGAATGTGCAGACCAGATCAAAGAGAATGTGTTTTGGGGCCAGTCTACTGACACTGAACACAGGTGACTCACTTGTCCACTGTATAATCTTAGGCAAGTTCCCAACCCCTCTGAGCCTCCCTTCCCTTGTTTGTCAAATACAGGCAATAATATCTACCTTGTGAGGGATAAGCATGGTCATTATTGAGCTAATAACTGTAAAATGCTTGCCCCAAAATGGGTGCTCCATGAGCGGCAACTCTTGTCACCGAGGGCTGGCCTCCTGCAATTGGGGACCATGGTGAGCTCCCCAGCACACCCCCGCCCCAATTATCTCATAGAAAATAAGTAACCACCACTGATTTCATCTCAGTTAATGATTCTCCAGCCTCCTGTCCCCTACTGCAACCCCCTCCCCTCCACCACCTTCCCCAAGGTAGAAGAGGGAGGATGGGGTAAACTCCTCCCAGGGGTGCCCAGGTCCCCAGAGTGGAGAGATGGGGCAAAGGAGCAATGGCGAGCAGCCAATCTGGGAAGGGGACCTCATGAGTAAAGGACTAGCAAAGGAGAGGTGCTTGGAATTTTATAGGTATGAAATGGGTAGGTGTTAGTCTTTGCTGGACAAAGCTCTGTCTGAGTCACACAGGAGGCTGCTTTCTCCTCTGAGTCATGAAGTTGTAGGGATTTGTGAAAATCCGTCAAGCTCGAGTTCTGAGAGGGGAAGGCCCATGCCAACTAGGCTATAACCTGTGTCCATATATCATGAACTCCTTTCCAAAGCTGATGCTTGCCCCCCTTGGGGATAATCCCAGTTACAGGAAAGTCCTGGGGAAATCTGAGGGTCTGCACCACCCGTGGACACAAAGCCAGCTCATGGAATGTGCACACCACAGGTTTCAGAAGTCTTGTAGCCTGAGGCTGAGCCTGCCCAGAAGTCTGGGTGTCACAGAACCAAAGCCTCAACCCTTCTATCAAGGGGCCCACTCCAGAGGCCAAGTCTAGTAGACCGGAGGCGGGGGGGGGGGGGGGGGGGCTCTGCTAAATGAAGCCCTTCAGGACCATGCAGGCAGCCAGCCTTCCATACACCCCAGCCAATGCCACCACCCTGTCATTGGAGAAAGGCAGACCAGATGGGAGCCTCACTCCGCCCTTCTCCCATACCCCACCCTCCTCTGCCTTGCACACAACATATAGCATCGAGCACTTGGCCTGAGAAGTGTGCTGCCTGAGGTAAGGGGAACACAGGCCTGGGAATGAGGAGGCATCGGGAGGGTGGAGAACAGGATTTCTCCTGATGGGGGAGGGTGCGGGAGGCACCTCCAGTGCTGAACAGAAAAACAGAAAGAGGGAGACAGCAAGAGACAGGAAGGCAGAAGATGAACAAATGGACAGTGAGGACCAGAGGAATATAAATAGAGATGCACAGGTGGGCGGGCTAGTCAGCCCTGTGTCCGGAACTTCCAGGACATGGACAGGGGCCCTTGACAGGAAAAGATGGAGTAGGCAGTCACTCCAGGACACTGAGAATGATATGGATGGGGGTCTTGGCTGGAGGAGGGTCTGTGCACAACTCCACATTCAAATGAGTATGGCAGCTTTTCAATCAAAGACCAGGCCATTGCTTCCTTGAGATGTCAGGCCACAGGAAAGCTGGGCGCTTATGTTTGTGGCTCCCGTCCCTCTGGAAGGGGAGAGGTGGAGGAGGGACCGTCCCAGCCCCTGAAGGGCAGGCGAGACGGAAACCTTCAGAGAAAGGAGCCCGGTGTCACTCGGCTGAGTGTGAATTCGGGCAGCAGCTCAGGCTGGGTGGGCCTCCCCAAGTCTGCCAGTCTGGTATATCGAGATAAGCCTGGGGGCGGATGGGCTGGCCGGTTCTTGACTAGTAAAGACCCCCAGGGATCCCTGGCTCCTGCCTTTCTGAACATAGTTGGTTATATCAGCTTGACTGAGTTCAGTATTAAGGCACCATCCCTGTCAAGGGCCTGCTATGTACCTGACCGAGTGCCACCCACTATGGGAGGCAGGAGGGACGGTCATACATGGACCTGAACTCTAGGAGTCAGATACGTGCTGGGGGAAGGGAGCCTTTCACTCAGAAGCGGTTATCAATACGGGACGGTATCCTCTGTGTGCCAGATGAGTGGTGTGGAAAAAACAAGTCCACTGAAGCCAGAGAAAGGACCCGGTGTGGGCTCACAGGAGCCGACGGGAGCTGGCCCAAGGTGGGGAGAATGGCCTCTGTGACTAGACGTCCTGTGAGGGGGCTCTGGCCAGGAAATAGCATGGGGTAGGAGGTGGAGACAGGCAAGCAGACACAGGGAAAGGACTGAGGGGGAGGCCCATCACCAGTGTGTCATCTGCCGTCCTAGATTTGGTCTCCGTGAGGAGAATGCGGCCTCAAGGAACCATCTTTGTGGCTCTTCCCCACCTGGGGCCCATCCTGGTCTGGTTGCTCACCCGTCGAACGTCTGGTTGGTACGACAGCCCAAAGAAGCCACCCTGGTGCCCACCTCACAAGGTCTTGATGGCAGGGTGGATAACCATCTACTTCGTCATAGGGTGAGCACCCATTTCGCATACCATGGGCCCTGTACCCGAGCTACTGCTGTATCCTGGTCTCCAAAGGGATAGCACGCGCCATCTTAACGCTTAAGTGGGGTGGGGGGAGGGGGTCCCCTCTGCACCTGCCTAGGATTCCAGCCAGCCTTCTTCTTCCCCCTCTCCAAGTTTCCCCATTGCCTCCCCCACCTCACCATGCCCGGCTCCCCCCACCACCTCCTCGCTGGCCCTCAAGTGATGCATTGACACTCTTGTACCCATAGCAGCCCACAGGGTTTCCTTTGGGAAACCAAGAGACCTTATGCCCGAGGGCTCCCTTCCTTTGCCATGGAACACCCTCCCTCTGAGTGTCCTGCCACCATCTCTCTGCAGCTATGCCTCCTACCTGGTGTGGAAGGACCTGGGAGGGGGCTTTGGGAGGCCCCTGGTCCTGCCTCTTGGCCTCTATGCTGTGCAGCTTGCCATCAGCTGGACTGTCCTGATTCTCTTTTTCGTAGCCCGCACCCATGGTCTGGTAAGGCACACCGTGTTTGTCAGTGGAAGTAGCATAGGAGCGGGTGAGACTACTGGGGCCCCCAGAGCAGACAGCCCAAGAGACCAATGCAGGACAGGCAGGTAATGGGTGGGCACACTTCTCTGAGCTCCAGCCGAGTGCCCAGACCTCAGGAACTTGGCTCACTGGGTCTGGGGTGCAGAAAGGTTGAGGGCTCAGTTCTCAGGGCAGCCTGCCTGACTTCCCTGACCCCACTGCTCACTCCCACCCCCCCTCCAGGCCCTGCTGCACCTGCTGCTGCTCTATGGGCTGGTGGTGAGCACAGCGTTGATCTGGCATCCCGTCAACAAGCTGGCTGCCGTGCTCCTGCTGCCTTACCTGGCCTGGCTCACCGTGACTGCTTCCATCGCCTACCGCCTGTGGAGGGACAGCCTCTGTCCAAGCCAGCAGGCTCAGCCCAGTGGGGAGAAGAGCGACTGAGGCACCAGGGACAGGAGAGGAGGGAGGATGGCCAGGGTAGGGGTAGAAGAGAATGGCAAGGAGGGCTGTGGAGCTATTCTGGAGAAAGGGAAGGTGGGGGGCCAGGGAGCGATGAATCCCTAGAGACGACTCGGCCCAGGGTGGTCACCGTCCCAGGTCCCCTGGTGCCAATTTTCATTCCGATTTCAGAAATGGGAAGAAAGGGAAGAAACTTATTTTACACTTAATATGAATTAATTAATCCTGCACTAATAAATTAATTTAGTGATATCAATTAATAAGATCCTTTACTAACTTTGAGGGTATGATGTGAAGTGCATATCTGGGTACACGATGTCTAGGGTCGTAGGGCAGGGGTCGCATCATCCGCACCTCTCCGGGAATGAACGCAGGAGTGTGCGCACGGGGAGGGAAAAGTGGGTACCCAGTCACGGCTCCGCTCACACACCCTCCTGCATCAAGCTGAGTCTTTTAGGACTTAGATTTTCAGCTGCTGGGAACACAAAATCTTTATGATAAGTTCTATAAAAGCAAAACAGAAAAGTAAATAAAGTCGAAAAAAGAATACCAATTGTAAGTGCCAGGTTTATATAATACATCTTATTATAGAATAGTTTAATTTTATTTTATTTTATTTTATTTTTTTAATCTTTCTTTATTTTTGAGAGAGAGAGAGTGCCAGCAGGGTAGGGACAGAAAGAGAGACAAAGAATCTAAAGCAGGCTCCAGGCTCTGAGGTGTCAGCACAGAGCCCGACGCAGGGCTCGAACTCACAAACCGCCAGATCATGACCTGAGCCGAAGTCAGTGGCTTAACTGACTGAGCCACCCAGGCGCACCTATTTCATTGTATTTTAATTAATATATATTAATAATAATATTATAGTATGTATAACATATACCATATTACATTATGGTTATTATAATATTATATAATATATTATATTATACATTCTATATGTCATATTAAGACCTTATGTGATCATCTCTGTTCAGATGGATTATAGATCATTTTTCACTTTTGTTTTCATATATTTTTACTGTTAATTTTCAAAATCAATTAATGACTATTGTAATAAGAAAAAACATTAAGAAAAAGAGATGAATGCCTCAGAGTTAATGAGTGATTTCAGCAGGGACTTCTTGTCCAGACTTCTCTCGTCCCACATCTTCTCATTGGCTTCTTTATTTTCATCTATTCCTTTTTTATTTTTCGTCTCTTCCCTCCTATTGTTTTCTTCTCCTCTTGTTTCTTTTTTTTTAATTGATGAAGACCTTTGAACTTTATTTTTTTAATGTTTATTTATTTATTTTGAGAGAGAGAGAGCGATAGAGAGTGAGCAGGGGAGGGGCAGGGAGAGGGAGACAGAGAATCCCAAAGCAGGCTCTGCACTGTCAGCACGGAGCCCAATGCAGGGCTCGAACTCACAAACCATGAGATCATGACCTGTGCTGAAATCAAGAGTCAGGCTCTTAACCAACTGAACCACCCAGGTGCCCTTTCTCCTCTTATTTCAAGGCCCTGGTGGCAGCAAGGAGTGAGCGTCCCTGGGGTTGTCTCTCCAAATTCCAAACAAGGTCAGCTGGAAGGCCCAGACGCCTTGCATAGGAACTTCTGAAAGTATTGACCAGTCTCTCCAGGGATGGACCTGGGCATCAGTGTTTTTCAAACTCTCCAGGGTCTCCTGCCTGCTGTCTGCTCCCTCTAAAATGTGAGAGCTCCACATATAGGTGGTCTCTCAGGGCTGTGTTTCTGGAAGCTGAGTTCTGGGTGGAGAACCAGCCGTGACCTGTCAGGCGAGGGCGAAGGACCACATCGGGGAGAAGCCAGAAGGACTTCACATTCGAGGAGACTGGCTCTTTCTGGAGCTCACCAGAGGAGAACAAGCAAGAAGGAAGCTGCATCCTTCCTCCTCCCCCCAGAAAGGGCATGCTGTGCCCCACCAGAAGTGTCAGGCACCTGTGCTCCTGGAAGGCACACACAGTGTCCCACCCCCCTTTGTGTCCCCAGCCCCCGTGCAGCACAGGGCACGGAGCAGGTCTTCATATGTGTTATTGGTTGGATAAATATACACTCTGTCTGTCCCCTTAAAAGAAAATGCTGACCAGAACGTCACCCACACCTGCGAGGCGACTCTGGACCCATTGAAAAAGCCTGTGTTTGGGGAAGGGAACGGTATTCATAGTTTCTGAAGTTTCTCAGGTGGCTCTAATGTTCAGCCTGACTGAAACGGAAGCCAGAGTGGTTCTCAAAGTGTGGCCCAGTGACCTCCGGAGGCGGTTGTAGAAGGCCGGCTCCAGACCCACCGGAATCAGATCATCTTGGGGAACGAAGGCAGAGGGTGACGTGGTTTGCAGTTCTGGCCGCGGAGACAGGCCAGCCTGGGTGTGGATACTGACCGTCATTTATGAACCGGTAACCTGCGCAACTTACCTCACTGTCTGTGCTTCGTTTTTCTCAGCTGTGCGATGGGGCCCTCATAGAACCCTCGGGAAGAAGAGAGGCGATAATGCGTACAAAGTCGTCTGACACAGAGGAAGTGCTTCAGAAATGTTAGCTTTTTAGGTGGGGACCCCAGGGGTCACATGTTTACCAAGCACACATGGTTCTGATTTCCACCACAGTTGGAGACCTATCTTGCTCCTAAACCCTGGCAATATTTCCCAAACTTCCCCAGAGCCAGGAGAGCGAGTGACCTCCTCCTCGGGCCTGTGGGCTAGCCTGACCAGTGTCACACGCACAAAATGACTGCCTTTTTAGGTCACACATTCAGGTGGATTTTATCTTCACCTCCGTCAAATTTCCTAAAGCTGCTTTTAGTTGAACGTATAACTTCATTTATACGTGGAACTGTTGGAGACATAGAAACATAACCTATAAATACCGATTGAGAACACCGCCTGGGTTCTCATCCCCGCTCTGTTATCGCCGTGTGACCTTAGACGAGTGAACGCCCCAGAATTATTTCTCATTGTCATCATCTCATATAGACAGTACAAATATCAGCTAGGAATTTTATTTGTGTTGCCAGCTACTTCTAGAAGTTTAACTGATCCTCCAAGAAGAGGAGAGTCCATCCAAGCCGACTGCATGACCTCCCCCTCCCCAGTGCAAGTCGACCCACAAACCCAGGCGTCCAGATACCTCCAGTTTTGGACACTCCGCTCTAGAAGAAAGCTGGATTTGGGTGGCGTCCCAAGCCCTGGAGTAACAAGACTGCCCGATAGAATGAGCCAGTCTCAGAGGCTTCCTGGCTTTGAGCAGAAACAGCCAGAAAGAGCAGGACTCCAACATCAAACTCTCATCCTCTGTCCTCGATGTCACCCTTAAAATTCCCTTCTGCACTGCTCCTTGGCTCCTGGGTGGGTGCATTTAATCCCTCACTCTCCTAATCTGTCTGGACCCCTCGACCTCACCCTAACCCACCTCCCGGTTCTGAGCACACACTGCCCTTGGCCCCTCCTAGACCACCAGAGTTACCTAGAGTTGTGCCTGAACAGGGTCAGAGTTTCCTCATGTCTCTGCTAGACGTGTCCTGGGATCCCACCATCCCAAACATGTGTGTGTGCATCTCTGTCCCTGAGTGGTGTTTTTCCATTTGCCTCTGAGTGGGCACATGGTATGTGAGTATGAGTGGCGGGGTGGGGGGCGGGGGGGAGGGGGAGATGAGCTCCTCTAGGGCTGTGCAGATCCCGCCCTTCCCCCCAGTATCTGGAGAGGTGGGGAGCTGCACCAGGTAAAACAGCAACCCCAGGAGGAGGTACGTCTCTTTCTACTCTATCTCCATCCCTCCTTCGCTCCCCGGAATGCCACGTTCTTCCTCCCTTTGCCAAGTCTGCAGAATGGAGACACCCAGAGGCGAGGTGAGGCAGGGAGACCAATAGGTGTATGTCTGTCCAGTGGACAAAAGTTTGGTCAGCCTGGTTTGGAAGGAGCGGAGTGCAGGAAGTGTTTGCTCTGTGCGTCTCTGGCCCCTCTTACCTATGGGCAGGCAAAGGCGATGCCCTGGTGGCAGCGTAAGGCCCCCTGAGTGTTGTCAGGCTTGGGCAAGGGCTCCAAAGTCTTCCTTTGTGGTGGCCACATCAATCCTATCCCCTGCACCCCAAGCCGAGCTTCAGAGGCCTCTTTCTTGTAGTTCTGGAAAACAGGCACAAGACCCTGATTGTTTTAAGTACTTATTGTTGATCAATAAGTACAGGGCCAGGAGAAGCCCTCTTTGTCCCACCAGGCGCCTCGTTCATCCCTCCACTGTCTTTCTTTCCAAGATCCCCCAGCGCACCCAGAAATTATCTGCCCACAGGACAACCAAAAACTCCCCTGTCCCCTTAAGCTGCACCTGCTTCACCCGTTGAGCATTGGAAGCGCTGAAATTCTCCTCTCAAACACTGATTAAGTTTATTGCTTCCCCCTAGTAGGTTCTTTGGCCCTGCAAACACCCCTTCAAAGAGGAACACTATTAGTCACCTTAATATGCGTGGTTGTTATCAGATCACTTTCCTCAAAGACTCAAAGCGCCGGCCGCAGGAGCCGGGCGGTGCCGGGAGTGGCTGCTGGAATGGAGGACCACGGTGACCAGGACTAAAGTCCCCAGGAGCAGCGTGTTCTGCAAGGCGAGCCAAGCGTTGTGTCCTGCAACAGGAGGATACTGAAACCCCTGCCCTGCCCGGTGATTCTAGTGTCTTCTCTGCTCTCAGCCTTAGACCTCTGGGAGACCCTTGGGCCCCCTCCCCCCACCTGGCCGGAGCTCCAGACACCCCGTGTTTATGTCAACAGAGCGGTTGCTGGAGGATGCAGGCTTCTGCCCGCCAGGGGGGTGTCTGGTGCCGGCAGCCCGTTGTTTGTGTACCTCGTCTCGGTAGTGACCGAGAGACGGGCACGCCCGGGCTGGGTCTCTGGGGCAACGCGCTGTTGGGGTCCCAGCTGTCCCTGCACATAAAGCACCCACTCCATCAATGCGCTCCCAAGGTGTCTTCTTTCACAAAGTGAGAATTTAAACCTTCCCCTGGTGAGGCTTCTATTTTCCACTAGCCCCCTCCTGGCCTCTACTCCCTTCCCAGCGAGGGCAGCGAGGCAGCAGACTGAGACCCAAGGAAGAGCTGTGCCTGGTCCTGTCCCCTACTCCTCAGCCACCTCCAGAGACCCTGAATTTTTTTTCTGAAATGACCCTGGGAAAAGGGACAGGGAGAGACAGCCTGCGGCTCACCTTGGGCCAAATCCGGCTCCTTCCAGTCACTGCCACCCGGAGTGAAGGGGGCTGAGGCCTGCAGGGACAGATCACAAGAATTCCTTTTTTGGTTTCCATCCCCATTCACCAGCTGCTTTGTCTCTGCACCTATACCCCCTACACACACACACACACACACACACACACGCACACACAGACACACCCCCCACATAGACACACACGTGCACGTGTATCCCTCCTATACCAACTGCTTCCAGAGCCCAATCTCCCTGAAGAACACTTTCTTCCACTCTAGTCCGCTTCTTGCCCCGCCTTCCTCAGAGCCTGACCTCAGGGGTCCTGGTATCAGTAGGGACTGAATGTCTAAGGAGCAACAATGTGACTCTGGCAGCACGTAGCTCAGCTACCACTAGCTGCGTGACCTTGGCCAAGTCACTTAAGCTCTCTGTTCTCAATTTCCTCACCCGTAAAATGAAGATAACAATAGCACCTACCCTAACATCCTGGTGAGGAATAAATGGGGTAATGACATGACCTACTTAGACCGGTGTCAGGCCCCCAGGAAAGGGCCATGCTAGTGTGAGCTCTCACTGTTACTGAATCCCAGGCAGCATAACACACTGGGAAAAGCCTAGAACTTGGAGGCTGGGTTCAAATTCCAGCACCCCACACACAGGCCTCTACTGTGATCTTGAACTAAATAACCTATTTCCCAGTCTCCTCCCCTGCAGGAGGGGCAAATGGATAGAAACCCACTGAATTGAAGAGTGTTAACAGGGGGGTTGGGGACCGCCTGCCCTAAAGAATATCCTGGCAGCTGCAGGACGTGGAGCCAAGCTCCTGGCACCTGATCTCCAGATTAGTGGCTGCCTTCTGGGGCCTTCAGGGGAAACTGGTCCGACTTGGAAAGGAGAGCCAGGGACCAGCCAGGAACCAGGCCCCCAGGAGGTGCCATATATAGCCAGACTAGCTCAGAGGGCTTCTAAGGATGGCGGGTGGGGCAGGGGCCAGAATGGAGCAGTGGAAAAGGAAGCTGTCAGTTATCAGTCCAGGGGAAGGCCCGGGGTGCTCTCCCAAGTGTCAAAGGAAAAACTGTATGTGGGTGTGGTGGGAGCAAGGGGTCCCCTCTTCAGAAAGGGACCAGCCTGGGTCCACCCCTGCATCAGCTCTACCATCACTCAGTCAGGGAATTTGCACCACACTGTTATTTTCACCCCACAGGTCTTTGGGAGCCAGCCCTGTCTCTTCTCATTTGCATCTGTTTGACCCTCCTGGAATAGAGAACAGTAACTTAGCTGGCATCACTGAGGCCCAGAGATGCTTAGTGGCTTGGCCAAGATCACACAGTGAATCAAAGCTGAGATGGGGGCATGGATATGAACTTTGTACCCTCTCCCAATCCTGATACACGACAGCCAAAGTAGGAGACCCTGTCCTCAAGGGGGAAGTCTTCCCCACAGGGGGAATAAGGCGCTGGAAAAAAAATCCCTCCTCCTCGCTTCCCTCCCCCCAGACCTTTGACCTCTCCTTGGTTACTCCAAGCCCCTTGCTGTAGCCGTGACCTGGAAGTGGAGAGGGACACACGAAGATGTTGATTAAGACATGTATTCATCAGAGGGGCGCCTGGGTGGCTCAGTCGGTTGAGCGTCTGACTTCGGCTCAGGTCATGATCTCACAGTTCGTGAGTTTGAGCCCCGCATTGGGCTCTGTGCTCAGGGCCTGAGGCCTGCTTCGGATTCTGTGTCTCCCTCTCTCTGCCCCTTTCGCACTCATGCTCTGTCTCTCAGAAAATGAATAAAATGTTAAAAAAAAAAAAAAAAGACATATATTCATCAGAGCTGGCTGGGTGCGGTCCTGGGGATAAGAAGTATGCTCAGAGGACCCAGACTTAAATCCCTGTGTGATCTTGTGCAAATCACTTCACCTCCCGGAGCGGCAGGTCCCTACTTGCAAAACGAGGCCAGTATTACCCGCCTGTGTGAGACTGGCGTGAGAACGGAATGAAATGATGCATGCTTGAGTGCCCCCCTTGCAACAAGTCCTGTGAGCTCCCGGTGAGGCTGTACCTCCTGCGTCTCTGTGTTCTTGGTATTTCCTACAGTGCGTGGCACGCAGGAGCCCTTGATAAGTATTGGTCAAATAAGCGAAGGAAGTGAACCCTTCGCATTTAAATGGTATGTGTGTGTGTGTGTGTGATGACCAGAATCGTAATAACGTGTGTTTGCCTTGTACCTGCGATCACTGCCTTTTCTTTGTGGACTCAGGCACTACCACTACCACCCTGTTTTACACCCCCGGAAAAACGCCTGAGAAAAATAATCTCTGCACAAGTGCCTTCAGTAATCAGCCAATCAGGTCGGGTGACCATAGGGTTGATTGTCGATACCAGAGCGCTATGGGGAGTGGATGGGGCATGAGTAGTAACTATACCTGGACAGCAGGTAGAAATTATGACCATCCAAGCAAACCACAATGCTTGGGCATCATACAGGGCACTGTGCTGCTCAGGATTCTCTGGGAAGAGAACCCCCAATACTCCAAACTGACCTGACTCCTATTGTCTGGTCAGACTGTGGAAAGGTATGCTCCCTTTCCACCACCACCACCCAGTCCCACTTGGAGCATGGTTCTGACCAGTGCCCAGTGTTCTCAGTTTCCTCACTTTCAACCTCTAGTGACCGTGACCCCACCCTTCCACTGCCCTGAGAATGTCCTAGAGTATTTGCAGTACCCCAAACATGAATGCCTGTGGCCCCTGCTAAGCATCCATGATATGAATCTGCAAAAAGGTATCTGTCCATCTTCCAATGCTATTTCAGCTCAGGGATTTTTCTAGGGGCCCCAGGTCTCTCATTACTTTCAATAGGCTTAGAACTGGTCCCTCTGCTTCTGCTCTTTGGTCTATCTTCAACCAAGCAGCCTGGCTGATCCTGTAAAAATATAAGTCAGAGCATGTTCTCATGTGTTCAAAGACAGGGGCTTCCCATATCACTCAGAGAAAAAGTCAAGGCCCTTAGAGTAGCCCATAAGGTCGCACCTATCTCGCCCACACTTATGTCTCTGGCCTCATCTCCCAGGACTCTCCAGTCGCCCAGGTGTCCTTGCTTGTTCCGCAAACACACAAGGAACGCTGCCTCCCCAAGGCCTTTACACCGGCTCTTCCTCCCCTTGGAACACTTTCCCCTTAGATATCCATAAGATTATTCCCCTCACAACCTTCAGCTCTTAGTTGTTTCCTTTTCAAAGTGCTTGCCTGGCCACTCTATAAAAATATAACATCACCTCTTGTCACTTCCGTCCCCCTCACCTTACCTGCCTTTTCTCCCTGGCACTTCGCACCTGCAAATAGCCTATATGTATATCACTTATCTTACTGATTGTCCAGCCCCCTCAAGCTCTGTGGGGGCAAGGGTTTTCATCTGTTTTGTTCTGTGCCATAGTCCCAATACCAGAACTGGCACCTGGCATATAGTAGGTACTCAACAAATATTTGTTAAAGGAATAAAGGACTGACCGAGAGGGAACATACCATGGAGGTCAAATGTTTGGCCTCTGGGATACAAAGGCCTGGGTTGGAATTCTGACTTGCCACTTTCGGGGCTGCATGGCCTTAGGCAAGGCCCTTAACCAGCCCTTCTGGGAGTCCAAGTTTCCCTATGTGAAACACAGGATGATACAGATTGCCTCCCACGGCTGTTGACAGTCTGATTTCACACATAAACCACGAAACTCACTGCCTGTCTTCTTTCAAAACCCTTGGAGCTCGTAAACAGCAATATCGCTAACTACTGGAGGCTCCCAAACCGACACTGCATTATGGGTTCATAACAGGCAAATCGGCGTCTGTTCCCTTTAAGTAACAGCTCACAGTTTCTTTCCAAATTGGCAGCTCTTATCCCACCCCGTCTCAGGATGCTCCTTTCCTGAACCCGCCAGTGGGGGAGGGGGTGGGTCTCTACAAGCACCCCGTTCAACACAAGCCTCATCCTGCTTACACTTCTGAGAGCATCTCCCCAAATCTCAGGATGCTCACCTGTAGGCCCCTTTTTCCACGCCACCCACCCCCGCCAGTGAAGCTGGAAAGGTTGCATGGGAAACAGAGGGAAGGATGTAAGGTGGAGGGGAAGAGGATGAATACATGTGTGAGCTAGTGGGGGAAGGGAGAGCAGGCCTCGCCATCCCCACCTGCCAGCTTCCTGTCTTTGCCTCCTGATAAATAGGGGATACTAATGGCCAGAGTTTCCATTCCCCCCATCCCGGCACCCGCTGTCACTCAATTAAAAAAAGATAGAGGGCGAGGGCCTGGGGGAGGGGCAGAGGGCTCTGGTTATAAAGCCTGTGGCCAGGAGGTGAGAACACTAAGCCTGGTCTGCCCAGTGCTCTTCCCGTCGTCCCCAGGCAGATTTAGCTGCTGACAGCTGCTTGGGCCTCTGCCGCCAGGCCCTGGCCCGGGAAACTCACCACCTCTCCCCTTTCTCAGTGACTGCGGAGCCACAGCCCCTCCATGGCCCAGAAAGAAGAGGCCGCTGCGGCTGCTGCGGCCGCTGCGGCTGCTGCGCCCGCCGCACCCGCTGCACCCGCCTCCCAGAACGGTGAGGATCTGGAAGATCTGGACGACCCTGAGAAGCTGAAGGAGCTGATTGAACTGCCTCCCTTTGAGATCGTCACAGGGTGAGACCTGGGTGTGGGCCGGGTCCCTCTCCCTAGAAGAGTGTGGGCTGGGGCAGGCTGGGGGAATTTAGGATGGGAATAGTAGGGGTCAGGGTCACAGACCTGCAGCCACGAGCCTACCATGCATGGTAGGGGCTGCGGGGGACACAGCTGCAAATTTCGCTTGGCCTCCCGGGGTGACACTTTGGACCCTCTAACCAGGGGGAGGGAGGGCAGCTCCTTAGAGGCAAGGGCCCAGAGAATGAAACCACCGCTTGGGCCTCCTGGTACCAGGATGCCTCCTGCCTCTCCAGATACAGGCTGTCGAGTCCTAGGGAGTGTGGTAAGGACAGGGGATGACACAGGCATATTTAAAGATGGCCCCAAAGTACCTCCTCCCTCGACTTCTCTCTGTTGCTGAGAGGGCCTCTCCTCTATCTGTATAGCTCTCACTCTTTCTTTAGAGCTTCTCTCTGGAGTGAAAGATCCTGAGACAGGGAAAACAGACCCACCCTTTCCCAAGCCTGAGTGAGAAGCATTTTTCTTTCCCCCTTATAGAATTGAATCTGCCCACGGGTTCTTCACATCCACCCCCAGGGAAACAATAGTTACAGCACAGGTAACAGTCCAGGGCCAGAAGCTTCTGGGCAGAAGAGGCATTCCACCCTCAGCCACAGCCCAGAGGAACAAGGACCCTGAGCAAACGGTCTCCAGGCCCCAAAGAGAGGCCTACATACAGGGTCCCTCTGTTTTGTCCAGATTATGACATCTCCAGGAATAGCACCAAGTGGTCCTTCCTCCTCTTTCCTCTCTGTTCCTTTTGCAGAAGACCCTGCAAAGATCATAGGCAAAGAAAAAGGGGATACATAGAGCCATATTCCCTCCCTCAGCTCCCGGGCTTCCTTCATGGGAGTCCCAACAATGACCACAAACAGAGGAGGGTCCACACTAGGAGAAATTTCAGGAAAAATGGAGGCATGATGTCCTCAGGGGGCAGAGGAGCCTGGGTGGCCATTTGGACTTGCTGTTTGAAGCTTGGCAAGTGATTTTCCAGTCCTGGCCTTAGTTTTTTCATTTGTGACATGAGAAAGTTACACTAAGTTGATCCCTAAGGTCCCTTCCAGCTCAGATATTTTCTGATCTCTACGAGAACCTGAGGGGAAAATGCATCCTAGTTCCTAAAGGAAGAATTCAGGTGAGAGCCTGGAACTTGCATTCACCCGTGCCCAACCGACCAATGTCACCCTCCCCCTAGGATTAAAGGAACAGAGGAGCACAGACTAATATAGACCTAGGGAGGGCCTAGGGCTACCAGGCCAGGAGGCCGCAATCCAGTGGCTCCCTATGGAAGAGATCCATTTTCTAACCTCTAAGGCTGCTGGTCTGTGCTGCCCTTGGTCACACACCAGCACGTGCACACCCACTCTATGCAGTGTTATGATCTCCCCAGCGCAGGGGCTGGATAGGTCCAGAACAGAATTAGACCATGTGTGTTCAGTTGAACATGCTTTGCGGCCCCAGGGTGGTTGGTCCTAAGGGTTAAATCCTCTGGTGCAGTTTACGTTCATCCAGTTTACATTCATCCAGTTTACATATACTCGCACTGGCATGAGCCCATTCAACCCTCAGCACAGGGCTGGGAGAGGGGGTTATATTATTGCCACTCTACAGATAGGGAAACTGAGTCAGGGAGCCTCAGTAATTTGTTCAAGACCACAGAACCAGTACGTAGCAGTCTTCTTCTGACCCCAGCCAAGTGTTCTTTCCAAGGCCTCTTATTCATTCTGAGTCCCAGATTTCCCAAACAGGGCTCCACCTGCCTCCATCTGTGAGGTCTACGCAGAGCCTTCTCTGACCCAAGGCGCAGAAAAAGAGGTGCAGCAAGGTAGTCTTCTGGGTGCTCTGAAAGCAGTTCAGGACGGAGGTGGAGCCCTGAGAGTTTCCTGGCCATAAGTAACAGCTGTGGAGATCTGTCTCCTGGGCCCCTCTGGGTAAACAGATGGCTTAAAATAGCCCAGAGGTGCGGGTGTGTCTGTGCAAGGACAGGATGAGGGAACAACTTTCCCCTCTTTTCCTCTCCAGATACCCTGGCATCAAGGAGGTCAGCAAAGCAGCTCCTCTCCTAGCCTAGACTCCCAGAGGGGATGGGTCTGTCTACACGGCTCCTTAGATTTGGGCCACAAACTAGCAGAAGAGGGAGCAGACAGAGGTGAGGTGAGGTGAGGAAGGCGTACCAGGTAGGAATAAGGAGATATGCCCCATTTGTCACGATTCTGGCTTGAATACGGCACTCAAGATAGAAAGCAGACCTAAGAACATTAACAAAATAACATGGTAGGAAGTGCTAGAAAAAGGTCAAAAACTGTCGTGGTGTGCCAAAGCCAACTCACGATGAGAACGGCCTGTATGCATCTCTTTCCAATTTTGCATTCAGTGACTTCATGTTGGTTTCTTGAAATCTCTATAGTGGGAGTATTTGCAGAAATCAACAAATGTTAGAAATCACGACTGACTTCCTTCCTTTCTTTCTCTCTTCCTTCCTTTCTTTTTTTCTCTCTTCCTTTTCTTCTTCTTTCTCTTTCTTTCTTTCTTTCTTTGTCTTTCCTTTCCTTTCCTTTTCTTTTCCTTTCCCTCTTCCCCCCTTTCTCTCTTTCTTTCTCTCATAGAACTGGGTGTTGAACCAGCACACCAAGGAAAGAAAGAACCCTCTAAACACAAAAGGAAGAGTAGAAAGGGCTCAGATTTGGTTATGCTTAAGATTGAGCTCTGAGGGGTAAGATTTGAGGCCCAGGGAAGTCACCATCCATCAGTACCAGGTTTAATTTCTTGCGTGTTGACCATTGTCCAAACCCTAAGAGGGTGGATCACTCGACCTATCTTTCAGATGGGAAAACCAAGCCTCAAAGGGATGAGTAATTTGCCCAAAGTTAATGGATGGAGTAGGGTGTAACCCCAGGGGTGTCTGACTCCAAATCACCACACTGCATCTTAAAAAGCCATAAATGGGAGGCTTTTTATATTCAACAAATATTTACTGAATAGGAATCATTTATTTACTGCCCATTTCCCCCACTAGTATTTAACTTCCATGAGGCCAGGGACTTTGCCTTTTAACTGCTTTATCCCCAGCACAAAAAACAGTGCCTACCTCCTCATAGACACTCAATAGGTATTTGTTGAGTAAGTAAATAACTGAACTGATGAACAAGCACCTATTGTATGTTCGGCTCCCTGCGAGGCATCGGGATAAGGCACTAATTGTAGGGAGGGCTTCTGAGAGGAGAGAAGTTCAGGATACATGAAGACCCAGCAGCGCTCGGTGTAGAGGAGAATTCCACGGGTTCGTGCCTCTCTCTGAACTCGGCATGCTTGAGGGAAGCTCTGGGGCATCAGAGCTAGTTGTCCCCTCATCTCTCCATCCCCGTGATGAGCAACTGTGGCTCTACCTAGCAGGCCCCCTGGCTGTGTGTTTGTCTTTGTTGGTCTCTAGTTGTGTTGTATATGATTTTGCATAAAGCTGAACCTGCTATCAAAGGGATTTGCATGGAACAGACATAAATGGCACAGACAGTGACTCCTTTCAACCACTTCTTTAGCTACCAGAGGTTGGCTCTGGCCACATGGGGAACACAGAGAGGACATGCAGGGTTCAGAGGAGAAGGGAGGGTAAGGAGTGAGGGCCTTCGACTCCGCTGTGAATGCCACAAGCCTCTCACGCCTCGCCCTGGTTTCCAGAGCATGTTGGGAAGGCTTGTCCCAGAAAGAATAGAAGACAGCCACTGATTCTGGCCTCCCTGGCTTCCACCGAGGCTGGGGGAAGGTCAAAGCTCCAGCATGAAGACAGTGCCTCCCAGGAAAAAGGCAGTGAGCTGCTCAGGGCTCACCAAGGGCAGAATCCCATCCAGAATTGCAAATCAGGAGCCAGCAGCCCAGCAAACCCCATCTGGGCTCTAGGAAGTCAGGCTGTTAGAACTCTCTGCTTCTAGTCTCCTTCTGACCGTGCCCACTCCTCAGCATCCACTTTGAAAGTGGTCTGGAAAAGGGAGAAGGAAACTGAAACCAGCAACTCTTGCCTCTTTTGAGCAGGGCACAAAAGGTCTGGCGAGGAAAGCTGAGACAAGTCAACACTCAATGACCTGTGAGTAGATTTTCCACTCCATGGATTATTTTGGAGCAAATGTTTAATCTCAGACCAGTCTCTGCTGCCTTCCGGGTTGCTTTCTTTCACCGTATAGATTTCTGCTTAGGGAACGCAAATATTTTTAAACGTGAACGTGAGAAAAATACGGTATAAATATATTGCATGTGTTCACATCCTTGCTCCCTCCATCAAGTCGACCATGCTCCAAATGTTCTCTCCCAGATATTAGGATTCTTGGTTTCCTGCCTAGAGAACTGCAATGCCCAGTAGCCTGGGTCTCTGCAAATGAAGTGTGATTGACTTGTGTGCAGGAAGTATGAGGACGTGGTGCTTAAAGAAGGGGGAATGGGAGGGAAGGAATAACACTGTTGGTTTCTGTACCTGAAGCAGTGACTGAGCCCAGGTGAAGAAATCTGCTACCCACATGTTTCTCCTGACCACCATGCCAATAAACCCGTGCGTGTGCACGCACACACACACACACACACACACACACACACACACACCACTTCAGCAGTTAAACACCCGCTGGGGGGCGACAGCAAGGGCTATAAGTAAATATGGTACTCAGGCATCATGCTACTAGGAAAAAAAAGATGTTTATGATTATCTAAGAAATTAGTGTCACTATTTCCTTCCTTCCACTAGCAGGCATAACAGTGTTGACTTATTTTGTGATTCTATAAAATCACCCAAGATGACCATATTGTCTAGCTCCCTGGAGAGATTTCAGCCCTCTCCCACCTCTGTTCCCCTTCAGGGCCTGCTGTTTCAGCCTGTGGGAGGCCCAAAGGACCTCATTTGCCCCTTATGCTCCTTCTGGAAAACCAAGAAGCCCATTGAGAAGCCAAGCAAGCCCAGTTTTTGAACAAGCTGAAAGGAAAGACTGGGAACCAAGACCTTCCCTGACTTTCCTTTTTTTTTTTTTTTTTTTTTAATGTTTATTTATTTTTGAGAGAGAGAGAGTGCAAGCAGGGGAGGAGCAGAGAGAGAGAGAGGGAGACACAGAATCCAAAGCAGGTACCAGGCTCTGAGCTGTCAGCACAGAGCCCAACACAAGGCTTCAACCCATGAACTGTGAGATCATGACCCGAGCTGAAGCTGGACGCTTAACCTATGAGCCACCCAGGAGCTCCCCCCGCACACTCCCACTTTTATTTCAATATTGACTTTCCTTTGCCCCTTGAAAGCATTTCCCTTCCTTAGGCACCTAGTCCAGAAGGCCCTGCTGAAGCACAGAGTAGGCTATTGGGCTGCTGGCCAGAGGGGTGGGAAACTGATATTTATAGAGAGGTGAACTTTCTTCCTCTCCCTTGGGTTTCAGGTTTCTCTGGGTCTTCTCCTCCTGTGAAGGGAAGAGGAGGAGGGGAAAGCATCAGAGCTTAAGAGAGGCTGGGAGAAATAGCAGCCTCACACTAGCCAGCCAACTCGTAACTATATGCTGGGCCAAGTTCATACTCTCACTGCGCTGCATTTGGCCAAGTTGGAGCAACACTTTTGGGGGCTCCAGAAGGAAACCCAAGGGGCCACACAGGCAGCTATTGGTGAAGCCCCCAACCAGCCACACAGTTGTGAATACTTCCAAGGGTTTTGAGAATCCACCATACGGTTGGCTCTGGATAGATTTGGGGGCAGGAGAGTGTCTGGCAAATGGCCTTGAAGAGCATCAAGTGTTTGGACAAGGAAGGTAGGCTCTGTGTTTCTCAGGAGAAAAAAAAAAAAAATCCACTCTGGAAAGTGAAGGTACCATTTAGCAGCCAGTAAAATCTAGGCGTGGTCTTGAAGGGTGACTTTCATTGGGGAGAGCTCATTATAAATGAATTCCCAACAGGGATTGAAATAGGAGAGGAGAACCATTAGGCCATCCATTCTCCCCAAATGTTAAGTAAATAATAAACACATTTGACTGGGGACAGAGGGGTTTAGAGAGCTAAGTATAGTACCCAAAAGAATCCTGGGGCCAGGTCCTCAAACACATCCATCTCCACAGTGGAAACTGAACTTGACAGTAAGAGATATGGGAACTTGGGTGGAGCAAATTTTGCGATGGGGGTGGGGAATACAGCAGGGAAACAGCTCATGTTTTTTCAGCTCTTTGGCACCTGGCTGCTTAGCCCTAAGAAGACAAGGCCCTGGGACATCCGGGATTTCCCTGTAGCCCTGGGAGTTAGAAACGGAAGACATGTAGGGCAGTAACAGCAGAGTTCATGGTTGCCACAGGGTATCTTTTGGGGCAACTGCAGAGATTACTTAAGAAAAAAAAAAAGAAAACATTCAGCCTCTCCAAGCCAGTACTCAATCCCCTCCTCTCGTCACTTTTATTACGTCCTTCTTTACTCAAGAGGCTGTAACAATTTTCTGCTGCCGCCTAAATCAGGGCTAAACATTCAAGAACCTTGGTGCCTTGTCCTCCATGGCTCCCTGTGCATTTAAAATTAAAATGCTCTCAGCTGTCTTAGCCAGAGTGGAGCTGCTAGCTTATAAGCATCTGGAGGGTAGAGGCCAAGTCTTTATTTATTTATTTATTTATTTATTTATTTATTTATTTTGACATTTATTCCTTTTTTGAGAAACAGTGTGAGTGGGGGAAGGACAGAGAGAGAGGGAGACACAGAATCCGAAGCAGGCTCCAGGCTCTGAGCTGTCAGCACAGAGCCTGACACAGGGCTTGAACTCACCAACCATGGTATCATGACCTGAGCTGAAGTCGGACGCCTCACCGACTGAGCCACCCAGGCACCCCCCAAGTCTTTTTTGACTTTGACACGACTCAATACTACATGTAACCTAAACTCTATCAACGTACTCTTGGATAGCTTGACCTCAAAGATAAAAGCTTCTTGGACACTTATTGTGTGACAACCCTCCTTCACCTGAGGGAAAAAACAGACTTGAGAAAGTCACCTGGAGAGGCGGGCACTGTGCATTGTGGGCCAGCCCAGGCCCGAGATGAAACAGCCATGAGCGACAAGGAGGAGAAATGGAAGCAGGAAATGTTCCGCAAAATCTTCCAGAAATGGAAGCAGGAAATGTTCCGCAAAATCTTCCTCTTGCTCTATCATGAGAAATTTTACATGCTTGCTACTTTGTAAGATTGCTATTTGAACACTGCTTTTCCAACGTTGCCACCTATTAGAATCATCTGGAGGGTGTGTTTGTTTGTTTTTTTAATGCTGGTGCCTGGGTTCCCTCCAGACCTTCTGATTTCATTGCCTTGGCATGGGGCCCAGGCACTGACATTTGTAGAGTCCTCTGGGTGATTCGGCTATGTAGCCCCCCGCGAGAGAGTGACTGCTTTAGAAATGCAGGCGCGTGCTGTGTGTTGGAGGGATGGTGGGGCGTTTGGAGACCCTCACTATTGGGGTGACCTGAATGCACACCTCCAAATTCTCTCCCCTGCTCCAGATAACACCTTTCTGAATTCTTTCACGCCGTGTGGTCGCTGATGCTAGCCAGGGCAAGGCCGGCTTTGCCCGGGAGAGCCGACGTGTCTCTGAGGCACGGAGGCTGGAGAGCCACCTGCTCTTAGACATAAGCGCTCATCCTTCTTTCTTCTCCCCTGTCCCCTCTGCCCTCTCGCCCCACAGGGAGCGGCTGCCCGTCAACTTCTTTAAGTTTCAGTTCCGGAACGTGGAGTACAGCTCCGGGCGGAACAAGACCTTCCTCTGCTACGTGGTGGAAGCGCAGGGCAAGGGGGGTCAGGTGCAGGCCTCCCGCGGGTACCTGGAGGACGAGCACGCCGCCGCCCACGCCGAGGAGGCGTTCTTCAACACCATCCTGCCGGCCTGCGACCCGGCCGTGCGCTACAACGTCACCTGGTACGTGTCGTCCAGCCCCTGCGCCGCCTGCGCCGACCGCATCGTGCGGACCCTCGGCAAGACCAAGAACCTGCGCCTGCTCATCCTGGTTGGGCGCCTCTTCATGTGGGAGGAGCCCGACGTCCAGGCCGCGCTGCGGAGGCTGAAGGAGGCCGGCTGCCGGCTGCGCATCATGAAGCCCCAGGACTTCGAGTACGTCTGGCAGAATTTTGTGGAGCAGGAAGAGGGCGAGTCCAAGGCCTTTGAGCCCTGGGAGGACATTCAGGAAAACTTCCTGTACTACGAAGAGAAGCTGGCGGACATCCTGAAGTAGGCCCACCGGGCCCAGCCTTGCGTGAGTCACGGCGCCCCTGTGGTCTTGTTAGCCTTGAACTTGGGTCGAAGGCTGGCGGGCAGGTGGCAGAGTGCGGGAGGTTTGGCCTGGCCAGGAACGAATTTCCCTTCTCTGCTCTGGGGTGGTTGTAAACACATTTTACATCTATTGATTTTTGAGAGACAGAGTTAGTGCCCGAGTGGTGGAGTGGCAGAGAGAGGAGGAGACCCAGAATCCGAAGCAGGCTCCAGGCTCTGAGCTGTCAGCACAGAGCCCGATGCGGGGCTCGAACCCACAAATCGTGAGATCATGGCCTGAGCTGAAGTCGGACACTCAACCGACCGAGCCACCCAGGCGCCCCGTAAACACATTTTAGAAGATCCCAAGTTTTCCTTTTCTCTTAACTGCAAATTCGTCTCCCTAAACCCTTTTCGTTCCTACCCTGTTGTATCAAACAAACTTTCCCCAGAACTTTGTAATACTCAAAGGTTGACAGGAATCTTCAAGCTTTGGTGAGACCGAATGACCTGCCATGGTCAGACTGTCCCTCAAGAAGCATGCCCCCACTGGCGTTGAGTCCAGACTTACTGACTCTGGACATCTTCTGGAGGCCCTGTTCCCACCCCCAATTGCAACCTTACCATTCCATTGTCCTGTAATGTAGGCTTTTCATTCCTTCAAATGTAATTTTTTCATTTGGGGTACTTTTGAAAGTCCCCAAACGGATTTGTATTCAACTTATTATTAATTTTGCCAGAGAGGCTTTCATGTTTTCAAATAAATGGTTTGGCCTTGAAGGAGACCAATAATTTCGGTGTGAATATACAACACAAGAACATTTTTCTTACTTTGAGAAGACCTCAGCGGAACTCATAGAAAAATGCTGTATTCAGGAATGGGGATACCACAGCAACAAGTTCCTCTATGCAGGAATATAGAAAGGGTTAAAAAGATGTTTGTAAATGAGACAGCAGCTCAGAAGTAGCCTCCTACAGACATCAAGATGTGATAGAACTGGAAGTAAAGATTAGCTATTTAGGCAAATAATTAGGACACAATTAAGGCCAACTTGGCCTCTTGCTGAGGGTAAATTAGACTCTCACAGAAACAGGCCGATTACCCTCAGGAAAGAGGGTAAAAGATCCTTTGCTAACTTTTTTTGAGTTCGGTCTGATCTAGTTTGCTCCCGCAGAAATGCTATAACCAAGTCCCTTCGCAAGGCCTGAGTTACTAATCAAGATCCTCCAGAAACGAAGAAAGGGTCTTTACCACCCTCTTCTCCAACTTAAATTCTGGAACAATTCACATATTAACAAAATGTGAATGCAGCATGCTTCTATGAAGCTATGAAGCTTCTATGAAGCTATTTAATTCACTCTTGGTGTCTCTCACCCTTAATATTCTTAAGAGAACATGTGGCTTCACAGACACGTTTTTGGAAATATCAATGTACTGGAGCTCGATGTTGCCAGACGTCTGCTACTAGACATACACACAGGGTGCCTGATAATTCTCCAGCTGAGCATTTGCCAATCCGAGAGGACATGATTTTTGGCCATTTTTTACAAAAAGCAGGGCCCATTGAATTCAGTGAGAATATGGTCACATAATGCCACATGGTATTCTGTTCACATAAAATATGACACCGCTCTAGTGGTGGCGAGTGATAAAAATAGATTTCTAAGGGTGACTTCTGAAAATACCAAACTTTTAAATACCTTGAGGATTATATTAGTGTAGGTGCTATCACTGTAATTATAAACCCTACTCAGACTCCAGAATGATGAGTGGTAGCTTAATTTTAACTATAGTATACTTTCTTCTTAAATGCCTTTCTGAGTCACAGGCCACTTCTTCCAGCTGCCTAACCAGCAAGTCTTCAGAGATGCGTGTGTGTGTGCGTGCACGCGCGCGCACCTGTGCGCGCACGTTGTTTTTTCCATTAAGTTAAATAATTAGATAGCTAAATCTGCTATAAAAAGTAAGCATTTCAAGGAGGATTAAAAGGAGCTTTTAATTTTGGATAATTGAGGGTTGTATCTTACGCTAATCTAAACGGAAGTAAAATAGATAAATCAGTTTGAGGGGAAAGTCCATTTCCAAGTCAAATTATTTTAAAATAAAATATTATTGGACATGTTCCACATTATAAGCCTCTTTCCATTAGTGTACATGACCGTATTATCTGGACCCATTAACATGCTTCTCTGTACTGTATTTGAGTTATTCATGTTCATGAAGGGAAAGGTTAAAATGTACCCAGTTAAACAAACAAACAAACAAACAAAAAAAAAAGGCATGAAATCCAGTTGTAATCTAAAAGCCCTAAAGAACAACTCCGCTTAATTAGAATACTAAGAAATGGGCATTTGTTAAAGAAAATTTGCCCTACGTTTCTTATTCCATCTTTTAAAAAAAAATGACAGAATAGAACTTAACCATGTATCTAACTCAAGAGAATAGAATTAAAGTAGAGATCTTCTGGGGTTTTCCCTGTGTGAACCACACCAAAACATGAATAGAGCAAACCTAACACTGGGAACAGTGGAAATCACAGGCAACTGGGGGAGAAATTCAGATTGCTGGGGAGGGCACACAGAGACCTCAGCTCAAAAGAAACTCTTCATTGGGGCCAGCAGAGCTCTCAGTAACATGCTTTCTTGTTTTCTAAGGTCTGCCTGCTGCCACCAGGAGACAGCAGTGACATGTATGGCCATCTGGGACATGTCTGACTTCCTAATACCACTTGAGCTGGACAACATTGGACACCAACCAATCCTTCTGCACAGGCCCTCCAAGGACTCTAAATATACTGCTCATGCTGTAAATCATTTAAGCCATGGCTCTCTCTAAGGCTGCTCTAAGGCTGCTCTTGGGAAAAGTGAGTTGCAAGGAAAATGACAACTGTATATGGGCCGCAGGCATCTGTGGGGCTGAGGGGCCTAATTATTCCCCCAAATGGGTTGCTTTGAGGCAAAGAGGCTCAGACCCAAGGTTTGTGCAGATCTTTGAAATATGTCCGGATGTGTATTTGTTTTTTTTTTTTTTTTTAAAGAAAGATAGCAACATTAATAAAAGAAGTGGTGTGGTTTTTCTGTGACCAGGTTTTTTAGGGAACTTGGACATTTAGAAGTTACTATGTACAGTGAACAAGTCCTAGGAATAGGGACGTTCCCAGGCTATGAGCCAAGCCAGGATATTAGAAAGTGGAAGGGAGGCTTAATCCAGGGCTTGTCCAGGCAACACAGGATACTAACTCTCCTAGGCGGACTTCCCACCCCAGTCTTGACCTTTATCCAGTATTTTCTTCTGTGATTACTTGTAATTGAGTGCCTTTTCCCTTCTCTGAAGACAAGGAATATGGCAGAGGGTGAAACAAAGGCAGGGGAAATCTGTTTACAAGATATCCATGTTCCGACTGCCAACTAATAAGCAATTAGCGTCTTAAGGAGAGGATAAGTAGGATTTCAATGTTCAGACACACATACTGTAGGACTAGTTGGTATGTGGTACTCGATGGTGATGGCAGGATGGTGTCAAGTCTCGTTTCTTAAAAGGCTTGAGTCTTATGGAGAAGCAAAATTTCACATGTGAATTTCTGGGTGTTTGCCAAACTCTAACTAGGTTTCCAGGAATAATGTGCTCATTCTATCAGACCATGCCTCTTCTTCCCAAGCTTCAAGTGTGATAAATCATCAGAATTTGACCCCAAGACTATATGCAAATGACAAAGCACTTTATCGTATCCCTGCTGAGTCCCAGAATTCCACTTACAGCCAGTCCTCCACAAGACTAGTCTTTGTTCAAAGAATCATCAAGGCTCATACTCCATGAAAAAAATTAACCCTAATTCCTTTAAATGTAGAAGCCTACAAAATCAATGTTTTGAGCCAAAAGCAAAGATTTATTTGCATAAACAAAATACTTTCATTCTAAGTTTGCTCTTACCATCCCACTCTCATTCTCTGTGTTGTGTATTTAGACATTTCTTTTTCCCCCTTCGGTTTTACCATATGTGGACAGAAGTGAAGCTTCAAGAAAGCCTAACAATGAACTTGGCCCTGCACTACCCCTACCCAACAACATGAACTTGTCTGTTCCAGAGATACAAAAGTGAAGTACTTTTTGAAACTGCTGCCTCCTATCAGGCTGCAGTGTGATAAGAACACGAGTCTAAAGTACAAAGATTATATTTAACTGGTGTTTCCATAGTGTTTCAGCAACTCCCTTCTGAAAACCAGTTCTTTTATCTTGAGTAAGCAGCAAGTCCCAGGACAGACCCAGAATTCACTCTAGGGAGAAAATCAATAGTTGGTCTCGCTATTTTAACTTTTTAAAAAAAGCTGATTTATTTTGAGAGAGCGAGAGAGCCAGCATGCAAGCGGGGGAGGGGCAGAGAGAGAGGGAACGAGAGAATCCCAAGCGGACTCCGTGGTGATGTGGGGCTCAGACCCAAGAACCATGAGATCATGACCTGAGCCAAAACCAAGAGTCGGGACATTCTACTGACTGAGTCACCCTGGGACCCCTAACTTTAATTTTTTTTATTTCAAGTAGGCTGTACGCCCAATGTGGGGCTTGAATGCAAGGCCCTGCCATTAAGAGCTGCATGCTCTACTGACTGAACCAGCCAGGTGCCCTTTTTTTAATACCATAGTAACGGTAAAACAGAAAATTCCACGAGTTTTCCCAACATCTTTGATACTGAATCCGGGGACATACTCTTTCACCATGAGCACAGGAGTGGATAAAGTGGTGCTCTCTTAGCTTAGAAAGAAAAGGGGACTAATATTTACTATTCTCCATCCCAGCTGGCTGCACACCATAACCTTCTGCTGCTTAAAAGCACAAAGAAATATAGCCAGCCCTCCACCCCACCCCAAACTACCAAACTAGAATTTCTGAAGGAAGTGGGCCTTTTTCTTAAAAAGATTCATAAGGATTTTGTTGAGAGCCGCTGATTTGTTGAGTCATTACTCTGCCCTGAGCAATTCAGCAGGCATTTACTATATGTTACCTCATTTGTTTCATGGCTGAATTCATACACGTTCAGTCACAGAAGCTTTGTGGTGGAAGAAGAAAGAGTTCACCAGGAAGGGATTCTAAACCCTCCTTTCCAGAAATACTGACCCACAGTTCTTGTCCATTCTGATTTCTTCTCACCTTGCTGCTCTTCCCCCTGGACCCTTTGTCTGATTTCTCCCAATTAATTTTCAGGCGAATCTTCCATTAACCAGGTCCAGAACAACAGATGTGTGTACAGAACCTCACTAGACCCCAAAAGAAAAGATATTTATTCTTCCATTTCTGTCACCACAAATATCTTGTTAACAACATAACACTCATCTTTGTAATTTAAACAAAACAAAACCCATCACTCTCTCCTAGGATGAACATGACATTAGATTAACACTAAGCAAACTCACAAATGACAAAAGATGGAAAATTAACTGAAATGTTCATCCTTCCTGAAATTTCTCTTAAACAGCAGAGAAGTATAATCAATGCTGCCACCCAGTGGCAAGCCAAACAAGTCAGGAAGCATCCCGGAGAAAACGGGTCAGAGGCCCAACATCCGGTTTCCTTGCCTCCTATCAGGCCATCTACTCCTTACCTTCTTGCAAAAAACATCACAGCAACATTTCCCAAGCAATCCCTCCTCCACAGTTCCAGTCCAATCATGAGAATACAGCAACCCAAGTCTGGCCTGTGACACAGACTACTTCACATGAAACTTCCCCTGACCGAGGACTTAAATAGGCCAGTTCACCCAGTGCTATGGTCCAGTAGGGGTTAAAACAGGAGAATGTGGACACATCCAAAGCGCCCGTCTGTTCAGAGTGTGTACACAGTAATTCTGATGTCTGTTGCTTCAAACACCTCCTCAATCATTGCAGATACGTTTTCCCATTGCAGACGATCAAGACCACATCCAATCCTGAAAAAGACAAAACATTTCCGCTGGTTGTGGTGAAGCTATCTGAGAAGTCACTTCTTTCCACTTCCCTTAGGCTGTACCCACTGAAAGCAAAAAGACAAATGATCTGGCCTCACACCTAGGCAGCTATGGCGGGAGTCCGCAAGTTAATTCCTGTTGTGAGTCACCTAAGGCTGTTCCTAGACAGCCCCAACATCCAATAGCTGTCACTTCTCTTTTGCCTAATAAGGTATCACTTCTCAATTGTTTGAGGCTACATTTAGAAAATGTATAACTGCGGTGATATGGGAACCTCACTATCGTTCTAGATCTATTGATAAAAACTAGCTGGTATTTTTAAAATACGCTTATGATAAAGGAATGGAAGGTGAAGGAAGGTAAAAAGAAGGACAAAGGACAGGATCTCTGCAAAAAGAAAATCAAAACAAAATGTCGGGAAGTCCTGAGCTGATTGCATTTCAGTCTTTGCAACACCCTGGTGAAACATCAATCAGCCCATAAAACTCTACTACTACCTGGCACCTTTCTTCTAAGATGTTACCTTATTGATCCTCAATATCCCTACAGGAAAAAAAAAGAAGACTTAACATTGCTAATTTCACATAATTAAATCCCTGAAAAAACTGTGATAAAAACACCCAACAATTTCTGATACATAAGACATGAATACATTAAAGCCCAAGGTAAGATGAGGGACCTTGTAGCCACATTTATAGTTAACGTGGAGCTTGGAACAAACCTGCATGCATGGTCAGCACTGACTAAAAACTAGACTGACAGGAAGAGAAATGACCCCAAGCCTATTTCCTAAAATGAAAGTAAAGAGCATGTTGAACCCCCAATGTCATTCCCTTAAGTTCCCAATAGCTAGGGTCTAAGACATTACATAAGTGACGTATCCTCTGGCTACTACCCACATGGACTACAAAACAAGCATGCAGATTAGAAGGCAGTGATAATTTACAACTTTTTCTGTACCAGATTAACGGGCTTGGGATACCTGAAGTGGCCCAGAAGAAAATCACAATTGCTCAGATTTGGCTCTTAAGCTTTTACTCCTTCAAGAACAGAGTCTCAGCCTTAGACAGAAGATGTCCAGATTCAACAGAGAGGACTCAACAACATGTCCTCCCGACTAAGCAGGCTGTGTGTTTTAATTATTCTGATTCATTCAACACAGGCTAAGAAATGGGTAAAACGTGGCCTGAGGTCTGACAACTGGTTCACTGGTGATGTTAAAAAGCTTTTAAATTTGTCCACTTTTAAGCCTGTATTTTGAGTTAGGGTTTCAAGTCATTTGTCTCCCGGTAAGACAGCAAATGTCACCACTCGATTACAAGTATTCATTCGGGGCCCTGGATTTCCTTGCCTGGGCATAGAGAGGTCGGTGACTCCATTCTTCAGACAGTGGGACTTCATGGCCTCTAAACTCTTCTGTAAGTTTTCATAAGTTGGCTTATGTGAAGCCCTTTTCTTTGTAATCTGAGTACAAAGAATGAATTTAAAACTTCCATTAGTCCAAAATGATAGCCAAAGAAAAGCTATCACATTCTCACAACATCCTGATCATTAAAAAACTATATACTTTCAGAATTCATTAGAGCAGGACAAATCTCATATTGTCCCTTCCAGTTATGGGAGGCCCTCAGGAAAATCCACTAAACAGGGCCTGAGAAACCCAGAGAGCACCATGTAATAACTTTTCCTTTTCCCAAGAAGCCCAGGAGATTAGCAGGCCGTGCCTATTGTCTATTGTTTTTAAACAAGGTAGGTCAAAGTCTCTGTGCCACTTCCAAGAGATAAGCAATGTATCTGTAACAAGAAAGAACCCATACCACCTAAAAACTTCCTGTTAAGTCTATTTATTTAGAAACCACAGTTGTTTGCTTTTCATTTCTGTATAAAGAACAAAAAGAAACTGGTAGTGTTCCAAACAAGACTGGAAGTCACATCGACCTTAAGGACAGCATCCCAAGGGCTTAAGGCATGTCCCTGTTCAGTGTGCTATCCAGATCAGACTTGTAGTGGGTTGGCTGCTCTAAGTCGCTCAGCACCATCACCAAGCAGCCACACTCCTTCCAGGGCCTAAAGGACATATGGACAGTGGAAGAATCCCACATTGAGGCAGAAGGCAGGAAAAGAGCTAAGTAATACTAGGCACTGCATTTGAGAGGGAAGAACAAAAGAAAAACTCCTTTGGGATATCCATCTTTTGAGATATGTTTCTATCTCACCATAATTAGGAAAGAATTAAGGCACGGGGACATCCCTAATTTTTCCAAGTCTTAGAACACAGGCTTTTGGTAGTTGTCACAGTGGAGCTGGGAGGCAGCCTCGTGCTCCTTTCTAACGCAGTGCTCCCAATAGCCACCACCACTGGATCTGAGCTGGCATGGATCAGAAGTTGTGGCCATCTTTGTCTGTCTAGAACGGAACATCACGAGCAACACAAATGCAGCAGCCCACATCCAGTCCTTAGAACACCGTAAGAACTGACCCTCATCTTACCAAGTAATATATATATCGCCCATCTCTCTTCAGAACAGCCACTTCTCCAGATTTCTTTTCTACAAAAAAGTTATTTAATAGTAGAAAGGTATTTAAAAAAACAACACCGATTTGCATTCTTCAATTTAAAATAAAATCTTTACAGATTTGAGTTGACTTTACTAAACAATAATTTCAACTCTGAAGAAACCTAGGGTCTCTGTTAACACTTTGTTTCTTATCAGCCTTCCTTAACTTCCAGCTTTCTTATCCATTTTCTCAGTCTTGTTTTCCTCTTATCCCGTCCTGCCCATATTTTCAAATAAACCCTTACTTATTCACTTAAAAAACTTTTAATAACTTTTTCTTTTACATATAAAGAGTTACTGTGTTAAGCATTATGGAGCACAGAGATGTGTAAAAGTTCCTAATTGGTGAAGAGCTTTCAATGAAGGGAAGGTGTCCCGTTTACAAAGAACTACAATAAAAAGCAGTATAAACTTTTAATGGAATCACCAGTGGAGTCTCTGACCCGATAAGCCTGGACCGTGATCTGAGCAACTATTGCCAAAGTTCTGCATGTGATTCTAACTCCTGTCTCTGGTTTAAAATCACTGGTAAAGTGATGGGAACGATCCGTAAGGAAGAGGTTTTAAACTCCTCTTTGAGGAGTAAGTAAAATATGGGTAGACAGAATCTTGAATGCCTAGTTAACACCTATGGACTTTGTTAAGCACTTCCGTTATTAAAAGTTTCAGAAAACTGAAGTAATATCAACAAAGTTTTATGACAGAGGAAGAGATTAGAAACGTTTATGAGAATTCAAGTTTGGTGTGATGAAGACCCAAACTGTAGGCCATTTTTGTAGAGAAAAACCTTAATCTGAAGAGTTCAAGTTCTCAGTGGTTGGGAACCACTGCATGTATATCCTGTCTAATAATTAAAATGTAACAGGTGATCAAGACCATCTAGCCAAGGCGGACGAGTAAAGCTGTTTTTCAAAACTCACGTTGATTTAACAGCTCCTGCACCCCTCCAAATTTCTTCTTGAAGAGGACAGCTATCCCAGCACCCATTCGACAATCCTCACTGATACAGTGGGCTAAAGAGTCTGTTTTGGGGCATGCAAAAAGGTCTCCTTTCACATAAGTGATCTAAAATGTGAAGAAGGGGAAAGAAAGGTTTTATTTGATACAGAAAAACACTAAGATATTTCTTTCATTTTCCTTTATTGTGTTTCCCACCACTGCCCCTCCTTGATTTAAAACCAAATCTGCTGTGGCACCTGGGTGGCTCAGTCAGTTGAGAGACCGACTCCTGATTTCGGCTCAGGTCATGACCTCATGATTTGACACTGAGCCCCACTCTGCAAAAACAGCGTGGAGCCTGCTTGGGATGCGCACCCGTGCGCACGCGCTCTCTCTCAAAACAAATAAATAAACATTAAAAAATAAATAAAACCAAAGCTGCAGAATTTAAGGAGTTAACTACAACAAATTAAAGCATGTGTAAGAGAAAAGTGATCATGATCTCTGCCTCGTACTGTATCAGCCTTTCTGAAGCAAATCAGCTGGGGAGGGAGGAAGACAATTCAATTATGGCTTTAATTAAAGTGTTTATGCTTTTGACCTTAATTATTCTGAATTTCAGTTCACCAATAAGTTAATAGTTGTTACGCACTCTGCTTCCTTCTGGATCTTCATTAGGGCTGCCGGCCATGATACTGAGTCGCTATTTCCAGAACTTAGGTGTTTCTTCAGCTACGAGAAGGGAAAAGGAAAAACGCTTAGGCAGCCTGAACATATTATATTCAAATTCCCTGACCACCCACTTGGTAGTCTTCTTCCCCCACCATTTATCGCTCAATGGGAGTTCGTTCAGGCTCTAGAAAGTAATACAAAATTCTTCTGGGGCAAGAATGAGGAAGGATGGCTAGGTCTGGAGGCGGCCGGGCCCCGCTCGCATTTCGCGCTTTCCTTGGGGGCGCCCCGCTCGGCCAGGGGAAGTAAAGGCGGTCCCTACGACTCGTCTCCTCCTTTTTCCGCGCCCGGGCAAGGCGGATTCAGGACTGTCTCTTCTCTGCAAAACCAAAAGTACTTCCCCAGTGGGTCTGGCACACGAGACAAAAGGAGGGACTTGGCCACAGTCCCGCTGAGCAACCGAGGAGTGTCTGGACCAGGGGAGTTGTACCGCCGAACCGCAGGCGTGGAGAGGGAAGGAGGCCTCTCAAGGAAGGCTCGCCCCCATCTGCTCGTGGGGGGGGACGGGGAAGGAGTCTAGAGAGGCCTCCTGTTCTGTCTCCCACCCTAGGGCAGGTCAGCGAAGGAACAGGGCCTGTCCTAGGGTCCCGTGGGAAGGAGAGAGAAGGCTCCCTCAAAGCCCCAACATACCGGGGTTACCCTTCCACCTGGAAAGGAGTCGGCCGTTGCGAAGTCCCGCCCCGCGGGGAAGGGCTCCGGATCCAGCCCTGGTAGGTGGGAAGCAGCGGACGAACCCAGACACAGAACCAATCCAGCCACAGCCCTTAATTGCACGCACCTAAAATGGCCGCCCACCACCCGGGAGCGGGGCGGAAACAAGCCTCTCTAGCAAGCCAGCCGAACTCGCACTCTTTGGTAATGGCCGCCGAACTTCCGGCGGTAAAATCCGTGGAAAGTCCCGCCGCCGCCCGGGCATGCGTAACGAGATAGCCCGCCGCGAGTGGGGAAGAACGGCGCTTGCGCCTTAGCCCCAGGGGTGTGTCTCCAGCCACCGCAGAGAAGGGGGTGGGCAGTTGGCAAAGAAGATAGTTAGCGCCTGCGTAGTACTATGTTTAGGGCGGTGTTTGAGTTCAAGGATCTGGCGCGTCCAGAAGGCGCCTGCGTATTCCTTCTGCTGGAGATGGTGTCGAATCAGGAAAGTGGGCGTGGCTCCAGGGAACGCCTGCGCGATGCTCCCTCAACTGGGGGTGGGGCGAACCAGATGCTGGGGTTAGGGGGCGTGGTCTCAGGGGCGCCTGCGCGGAGGCGGTTGGAGGGAGGCCCGATTCCCCTTTGTTCGGGTTCGCCATTTTGCGAGGCAGCGGCAGTGGCGGCGGCAGCGGCGGCTGGAGCCTCTGATTGGGTTTCGGGGTCCGGTACTGGAGCCAATCAGCGCGGGCAGCGAACCGGGGGAGCGAGGCACGGTGAGTGTGAGGAGCCAATATCCAGCGGCCCAGAGCCGGCCCCAGCGCCCCGATTGGCGGGTCTCGCTGACCACTCAGGAGAGGCCCAGGCGCCCGTCGAGCCCCGGGAGTCTAGCTGAGCCTAGCCGAGCGGGGCGGCCGGCGGCCCCGGCCGAGGGCCTGTGAGCGCCCCGGGCCACTCCCGGCCGAGGCCTGCAGGGGGCCGCCCCGCGCGGGGATGGCGCTCTCGGGAGCGAGCACCTCTGGGTCCAGACCCTTGCTGGGTGGCTGTGCCAGTTGGGGATGCGTCCGCATTCTCCCGGCCCTTAGGCCCAATTTGTTAGGCCACAGGCTCGGGGTTGGTGGGCCTGCCTGCCACGAACGCCCATACACGCAGGTGCACACACGCTCGGGGCCTTGGCGATCTCCTTCAGGTCGTTCGGGCTTCATACTGAAGCCCTCCCTTGCACCCTCCACGCTGCGGCCCTCGGGACAGGAAATCTCCCGTTAGGGCCCGCGATCCCCAGCCTTCCGAGAGCTGGGTCTGCCTGTCTGCAGCCCACCTGGGTCGCGAGTGAGGCCTGGGGAAGGTACGCGCCGCGGCCACGGGGCCCGGAGAGCGGCGGGGAGAGGGAGCCGGCCCGCCCCCGCCTCGGCGCCCTGCAGGCCCGCCCCCGCCGTCTCCCGGGTCGGGGGAGGGGGTCGGTTAGTGCGCCCACCCTCCTGCCCCGACGCGCCCCTCCTCTGTGCACGCTCGGCCTGGGTCTCCGGCCCGCCGCCGTTACCACCCCCTTTTGGCTCGTCATTTCCTCTCCTCCCCGCCCCGCTCGCCGGGGCAGAACCGCACACCTCCGTCTTGGAGTCCGACCAAGCGGTCTCCCTTTCTTGTCCTGGCTGTACAGCTGGCCAGCCCCTTCGGTGCCTGGAGCGTCACTCTTAGAAGATTGCCAGCCCTGCTCATTCCTTTTCCCGGAGCAACTCTTGTTTCTCACATCAGTAGTCTTCTCCATTGCTCATCCTGTGAACTCTCTTTTCTTTGGGAATGTAGAATTCTTTTGTTGTTGTTGTTTTCCTTTCACCTTTTTGTGACCCTTTGAATGTGTCAGGCTTGACCCATTAGCTCAGTCCATGGGCATCTTTTGATTTATTTACTTTTGTATACTTTCTAACTTCACGTTAACGTTTTGTAAGCGGATATTTGTAGAAACTTCACAGTGTTGTGGGATTTTCGTTAGGGTGAGAAGAAGAATGCTGACAGCCATGTCACTAGCAGTTAATTTGTACCAAGCAGCGATCTGTGTGCTGGGGAGGAATTAGGTAGAGGTAAATAGTAAATAACCTTACTTCCCTGCTGGAGATTGACAAGCGAATGACTAATTAATCCTAACGGTACAATGAGGCCAAGTTCAATTCTGTAAAGTACTGATGTGTGAGCTACCCACAGCCTCAGTGGAAGACTCAGTGTTACCACACTTTTCATTGGCCTTGGAGGACAATGGGATTTCTGCAGACAGGAAGGAATGGAAGAGCACTACTCACAGAAAAGAACATGTGCAGAGGCACCAAACTGTGCTATTGGAAGTGGGGGACCCGGTGGGATGGGCTAGGACACTGGGCAGTTCTGATGAGAATTTAGGCTGGAAAGCCCAGTTGGTAAAAGTGCCTGTATATCTTGATAAGAATTTTCAGAAGCAGTTAATTTTTTGGAGGTTCAGATGGAAGAAATCTGAAAGTATGTGTTTTTTTTTCCCAGGGTTGGAAAAACAAGTTTCTGACCTGTGAGCTTCTGCTCCATAACAGCAGCTGAGTTTTGGGGCAGAAAGGGAGATTTTTCTCCTAGGACTTTAGAAATTTTTACTCAAGCACCTACTACAGTCCCTGGCACATAGAGGAGGTCTTAAGTATATGGTGCCCATTTTTATAATCATATTTAAGGCCATACAACTGGTAGGTTTCAGAAAACTCCTGATCCAGCGCTCTCTCCACTATGAAAACTTCAGAGACAGGTTTTTTTGTTTTCATTTTTTAAAATCATCTTTAAAGATGATGATAAGTAGTAAATAAGGTTATTTACTATTTATCTCTACCATGAAAGATGTTTAAGTCATCTTAACTTCATTTAATCCTTGGACATTGTCCACATTACTAGGTGGGCACCATGTCTAAGGCATTTTTTAAAACATTTATGTTTGCTTTTTGAATATTGTTTTAACCTTGGCATGTAAAAACAGATACGTCTAGTCACTTCAAAACCACCAAGCACTTTCACTAGACTTCTTTCCAAAAGGCAGTTTATAGAGTCTGGTCTCTGTTGTGTTACGCATCTCTAGAGCCTCCACCGTCTGCAGAAGAACTTCTTTGCCTGGAATTTTAAGAGACTATATTCTAGCATCTAGCTTTCTTCTCTTGACATGGGGCTTTTAGTCCGCTGTTCATATCCTGCAGTTACTCTGTCCTTGCTTTTATGCTGTCTCTTCATTTAGAGTACTCCACCCCTTCCCACATCATCACATTTATAAATCCTTCTCACACTTCGGACCAGATCAGATGCCACATTTTCCTAGGGACTTCCTTGACTTAACTGTCCCCAAGTGGAAGAAATGTCTGTTCTCCATATTACCTGTTTCTCTCTTAGGGTTCCAGTAAAGATTTTTACTTTACCAAACTTAAAGATTCTTTGAAGTTAGGATCTTCGTCGGGGTTTTCTTTTTATTTCTGAAACCTTGAGGGTGGTGTCTCGCAGGTGGTGCGTCGTTAGTAGAGACAAGGAGCGAGTTAGGAACTCCAATCCAGAAATCTCTTGGACAGTAGGGAAGGGACGGTTATTTTTTTCTCCGGCCTTTTCACAAACAGATCAGGACTCATTTGCTGAGTTGTGAAGTCAATTTGCTGAGTAGTGCTGCTAATTTTTTATAATGCAATAGGAAATATTAATGTGCACCTTAGGTTACACAAATCTAAGTATTCACAGAACTTGTTTCAGTTACTTTTTTTCCTCTGTATGCGGTGATATATGTGGTGATTCGTGATAGAAAATGTGTTTCTTCCTGTGAATTGTGGTCAAAGAAGTTTGGAAGCACTGTTACAGCCTTTACCTGGTAGTGATTATTAAGTATGGTAATTTTGAGGGGCTTTTCACATGCTTATGGTTGAGTTTTGGGAAATTTTCATTTTAAAATGTGTATAGAGCCACATAGAATGGATTCCTAGTAGTTAGCTACATTTAGAGTTCTGCACCTTGAATTGGGAAAGAAGGGGATTTTCGTGCTCGCCAAAATAGAGACACACTCGCTCTTTTGAGGGAGAAACTGTTAGGATCAAGAGCTGGACCGAGGAAATCTGGCTGACTTAATTTTGTTCAAAGCTTGGGCAGAAAAGCACTCCAGGAAAGACAGTGTCACATTATATTGCAGTTTTGCTAACTGAAGCTTGTGGTGATAGGAGCACGTGGCTTCAGTGAAGCCGGTTGGGTACGTTCTCCCCATTAACAGTCTCAGTATCATGCGGCAATCTGAATCTCTCATTAATGTGAGACAGAATTAGACTGAGAACTGCTTCCTTTTTCACCCGTCAAGGCATAATGGATTGAAAAGTCTTTAAATTAGAGTGTTTGTATTGCCAGGATAAACTAGGTAAGAAGGAAATCTGTACAACGTTCTATTTATTGCTCATGTACTTGATAAATTTCTGGAAATTAGTGATCAAGGAAAAAAATCTACAGGAATGGGATTTGGGTGGGGGAGGTATTGAAATAGGACATTCCTTCATGATCCTAAATTTTTAAATCAACTATTAAGGTATAGTTTAGACACAAAGCGTAATCTTTTTAAGTGTACATTTTGATGAACTTCGACAAGTTTATACACCTATGCAACCACCACAACAATAAAAATATATAAAACATTTTCATCACCCCAAAAAGTTCAGATGCTATATCCCAATCAACTTCCCACCCTCACCGCTTCCCCCCTTTCCAATCCCAGGAAACCACTGACCTGTTTTCTGTCTCTAGGCTATTGTGGTCTTTTTAGGGTTTCATATAAGTGGAATCCTTTGCTCTTTTGTATCATGACCTAAGGGTCATTAGTTTACAAACATAAATCTATTGTACTGCAGTTAAAGACAAGATAGTTCAGGGAAGACCATTAACTTCCCTGGCAGGGGCACTTACTTAGTCTTGCTGAAAACCCAATTTTCTGTACTGTTCCCAGAATCTCTCAGGAGCTGACTTCGTCAACTAGCTCAGGGAGTGAACCGGTATAAAAATCAGAAAGTCAGTTTGTTCGTATGCAGTGAGAAATAACCATCAAGTTTACTTGTGTTGCTGATCACATTTGCTCTCTGTTGCTATATCTGTATGTAAATCCAAATTAGATAGTTGCTTGGTGAGCATTCTATCAGAGCAAGGGGAGTGAGTTGGCTCCCATATGGCTACAGAACATCATGCTGTGGCAGCATAGTCATCCTGTCCTTATTTATGGCTCTCTTACTCTGCCTACCCTTTTGGTTATGAGTAATAGGCTATGCACACATTTTAGTACAAACGTTTTCCAAACATGTAGTGAAGTTGAAAGAATTTTACAATGAACACCAGCATACCCATTCCCTAGAGTCAGCTGTTCACGTCGTACCATACTTGACTTACCGGGTATTTCTATCCATTCATCTATCAATCCATCCTATTTTTTGATGCATTTCAAAGTGAACGTTAGACCTCAGTATACTTCTTCCTAAATACTTGCACATGCACTTGAATATATTTTATTTCTTTCACACCATATTGAGACATTTTGCAAGTAATTAATCTCATCTAGCATGTGTGGATGTATGGATAGTAGTGCATCACTTTGCTTATGTAACCTGCAGTTCATTTTGGCTGACATAAGTTTATCATTCAAATTTTGGAACATATGAAGGCCTAGAGAAAAATTGGGGCAAAGATTTATCTACATTTTGCTTATATATATATATGCCTGTACCTTCCCCATACTTCCAAGGTGAATTAGTCTTTGGCAGTTGGTATAATTTTAAATTTCGAATCAAGTCTATCCAAGGTTCTCAAATATTTCCATTTATCTAATCATGTCCTTATTTCAGAAGAGTCTGTAACTGATAAGGGTTGTGAAAAGGATAAATTTGAGCAAGGCCTGGATATTCAATATCAATACTAATTAAAGACTTAGTAATTTTGTAATGTTTGAAATCATACTGTAGAGACAATATTGTGATAACCTGGTAAAGACAAAAGAAGAGCCTTTACTCTTTAGAGATAGATGCTGAAGTGTTCACAGAATTTTGGAATAATACAGCGTCTGGGATTTATTTCAAAGTAACTCAGGGGTGAGTGGAAAGTGGACGAGTTGTGTGAGACAGGATTGAGCATGGGTAAGAGTTGGAGATGGCTGTGTGGGGTTCATTAATGATCTCGCTACTCTTGTATAGGTTTGGAAACTGCCATAAAGAGAATTAAAATTATATAATAAAGGGTAGGCTATTACTAGGCATTCAAATGCAGGAGTGAAGGAAACTTAAGTTCTTTTTAGAGGAACTCATAGCCTCAATATGTTGTATAAAACTTTCCTTCTATTTAATCTGTAAACATCATTTTTGCCATTACTATAACTTCTTATTCCTTCCTCTGAATTAAAATGCAAAACGCTAAGCCTTTGTTCGAGCTATCTACTTAATGAAGATTTTGATAAGCAAAATGGTTGATTTCAGGTCTGGGTAATTGACTTACTAAGCAATAAACCCTGAAGTTTTAAATTGCAGACCATATGTAGAGAACTGGAGTAACCCCTTTGGTATAGTATTGGCAGGCAGCAAATGTATGTTATAAATTGAAGAAACTGTTTCTCCTCTGAAGTCATGTGCAGACCTGGGAACTAGTGTTAAATGGGTCTTGCAACAAAGTGACACTGTAGTTTAAGGAGTATTTTTCTAAGATGGAAGTGTTGCACTACTGGTAGTATTGAAAGGTAAGGCTGCCAGTAAGAAATGACTAAAAGCACTTTTAAGGCATGTGAAATGGCATTATGATGTTGTTGGCGTGAGTGTGCCCTGTAATCGTAGATACAAATGATATCAAAATGAACATTTCCTATTCTCTTCCCCAGTTTTCTTACAAATGAAGCACAGCAGTAAGTTATCGATGTTAATCGTCTGGCGAGGCTTTTGTTAACAATCTCACTTAGTTTCTTTCCCAACCTTTCTAATAGGAGTGCGTTTTGCAGTCTTCTAGGACCTCCAGAGTGAAACTCACTGTGGCCAGGATTCTAACTTGGAGGGATCATGGAGCAGTATACAGCAAACAGCAATAGTTCGACAGAGCAGATTGTTGTGCAGGCTGGACAGATTCAGCAGCAGGTATGGACGTAAAACTGCTTTAAACAGCACAGCGATGGGGCCGATACTGGCACTGCTTAAGTGGGGATTTAGAGGTACCAGATCTTAGGAATAATAGGTCTGGTGACTTGTGCTGAAGTGCTTTTTGAAGATTGGATTTGTTGCGCTTTCTCTCATCATGTGTTCAGAGCTCTGTAGTCTGTAGTCAGTCTGTAACCACATAGAACTTGCTCTTTACAGGAACCTGGTTTAATATGAAATTGCCCATTTTATTTTATGAAAAGTCAAAATAGTCTGTTCTCAGATGGAAATTTGGAACTTTGCGTTTTTTCTGGATTCAGTTTTGTTGTTTCTTTTCTTGATGAAGCTAGCCTGTGATCTTGTAACGCTTTGGCCACAGTAGATAAACCAAGATAGCCCACTTCCAAGAAATCCACTGGTTTTCGATTCGATCCGCCACGATGCTTATTTTGAAAAGCTCTAGATCAACATGAGGTTAATATTTAGACAACCACTCTTATGGGTAAGCTCATATTAGAAAGGAATTCCCTGCCGGTTTATTCCTGATTAAGATAGATTCCTTTCTTGAATTTATACAGAGATGACATTTTCTGACTCTCTATTCCTGGCTTCCTTTTAGTAAAAAGTTTACTTGTTTTTCTCCCTCGAAGAAAAGAAATTTGTCATTCATTGACTGGACCTGAGGCCAAGATTGGGAATGTTTTGTTTCCAAAAGGGAACTTGGAGAATAGAGAAAAGTAGATGGTAGGACATCTACCATCTAATGATCAAAGGAAAGAACTGACTCTTGATTAAAAGAGTAATTATTTAAATTCCTTCACTGGCTTTCCTTCCACACAGCTGCTGTGGCTCTGGCAGCTTCCTTCAACCGCCTTCTTAGGAAAGGGGATTCCACAAAGGGCCCTCTATTCACACCAGTGCCCTGATGGACAAATTCTTATTCTGTTAGAACTTAACCATTAGAGGTTATAAATATTAGGTTAAATCACTGAAAACAGTGTTTCCCAGGTAATCCAGCTGAGTAGAAGTAATCTTAGTTTGGGGACATGAGAGCATTGACCAGCATGAAGATGATTTTGGTTCACAGTGATTGCTTCATTCTTTCTATCTGGTGATTGTATTTAAGTCCCAGAAATTCTTCATTGTAGCTTCAAAGCTGTAGAAACCTGATAACTTTGTGGTTGTGAACTCATTTGAGGAAATAAAAGGAGCATTAAAATCACGATAAGCAGAAGGATCAAATGCTTATTTCTGGGGGGAAGGGTTGCATTAAAAATTTTTGTGTTAATGATGACAACTATTTTGATGATTGAGTCATGGAAGTGTGTTTTGAGTTTCACTCGGGGGACAAGGGCTAATATCTTTAATCCTGCTTGCTACCCACAACAAAAGAGCTTCAGTATAGGGAGTCTGTGCAGTTTGAAAGTCCTCCGCTGGGTGGGACTGTTCAAAGAAGACTCCCTCCCTCTCCCGTAAGAGGTAAGGTGTGTTCTCATGTCTTGACCTATACATTTCCTTCCTGATACATTTCAAGCTCTTCCTGTTCCTGTTCTCAGCAGCAGGGTGGTGTCACTGCTGTCCAGTTGCAGACTGAGGCCCAGGTGGCATCCGCCTCAGGCCAGCAAGTCCAGACCCTCCAGGTAGTGGTGCCCTCTCTGATTCTCTGTAAGCACTGCATGAACTTCTCCTGTCCTCACGTCTGGTGCTATTTGTGGTAGGGTCTCAAGCAGGAATGGCAAAGTCAATTGCATGTCTTTGATGCTGTTAACTTGTCTTTGAGGCTTATAAGATTCCAGTTTCCTCATGTTTCATGCCTAGTCATGTAGTGACCTCAGTGTCCATTTCCTGAAAATTGAATTTGGCTGCTGTGTGTCTTTGGGGATACCTGGCAAGGAAATGGTGTAAGTGACACGAAGAAATTCTTACAAGTGGCATTAGAATCTGTTTGGAGCTCAAGCTCTGTAATCAGATTGCATAGTAAACTTTTGTGAATTTGTGTGATAGTGGAACAGAAAATACCTAGAGTTAGAGGGCGTTTTATTTTCATTAAAAGGGCAACTCAGCTCAAAATAATCATTGTACTTGGCAAGGTTTATCTAATCAGTGAATCTTGTTAATCTCTTAACTGTTGCCTTTTCACTACCTTTCCTGGGGAAACCATGACCTATTTTATTATTAGATTTGCAAAGACTATCCTATACCTCTTGGTTGGACAGAGGTGGCATATGCTTTCTAGAGGTCTCAAGTCTTATAGCCACTATAAGAACTCTTACTTAACCAGTGCAGTTCCCCTAACGTTATATATATATGGCCAAGTTAAATGTCCGAAATTGGAGGTATGTTTTGGCCAGTTCCTATGTAAAAACGAGAGTAGAAGCATAAGTCTTCTCTGTGTCTGCCCGTTACTTTGATTAAAATGACTGTATTTTTGAGAAATTGGCAAAATTTGAGTGCCCTGCCTTTTTTCCTCCAGTGAATGGAAATGATTCAAAGTAGGACCTAGAATGCAGAACTGGCATCTCATTAGTGCTGCTCAACGTCCTGCAGTTACATGCCCCTTGCTGCGATCCTTTTACGTTAACCTTTCAGCCCCAGCCCCACACCTGCCACTGTGTCTGATGATGCCCTGCAGTCCATTCGGAACATAAATTAGGCCACAAAAGGCTAAGCTTGTAGGTGCTCCCAAACTATGTTCGAACCTCTGACTTCAACAGCTTGTTGTTCGTGCTTCTCATGCTTGCTTCATCTTTTTGATATATAAAACAGTATTGTCATTAACCACTTGTGGAATGGGAATGTAACATGCTCTTAACTGTATGGCTTCTTGTCTGATGCATGTGTCGTTGTAATCACTCATATGTCGTAAACACAGTGGGCTCCTTGGAGTCTTCCAACAGTTTATCAGTTACACGTTTAGCATGTCAGTAAGGGGAGAAGTTTAAGATGATGGGTAGTCAGAAAATTATGAACAGTTGTGCCTTAAAACGTGGGTTTCTCACTTAGTAGATTTTCTTAGAAATGGCGACACCTTATGGAGATGATGAAGACCTTTCCTCTAGGGGTCTCATTATTTTGAAGAACTTTAAATACTTCTCTCAGTTATTCATGTAATAAATATTCAGAACAGTCCTTTCTGATGGAGTATATGCAAGCATGACTGTGGCAAAGGGAATTTAATTTGATAAGGAAAGGAGAAAACATGAGAGAATCGGATTGTAAAGTCCTTTAAAAAGTAAAGTGGAATTTCTCTGAACAGTTTATAAAACTTAGGATTTCAGCGTTCCTGAAGCTTCTGACGCATTTGGTGTTGGCAGTGGTGGTGGTGAGGAGGGGGCCTTAATATCTAATTGGTTCGTCTAGGGCAGATTAATCGTTTCACCAATTACTGTTATTTAAACATACTTGCAATGGCATTAAGAATGAATCTTTTAGTCATGTGAAAAGTCTTGTGTTCTGCTACGAATAATTCCTCAAAACAAAGATAGCATCTGTAAATGAAAGTTTTGGACTTCTAGCTGTTCTTTTGAACATTCCATTTTACTTCTAACATGGCTTGTTTTTTGGTTTCCAGAATGCATTCAGTTAGGTATTTTTATATTGGGACTCAGGATGTTACAGAGCATGTATAATGCCTTGACTTCTAGAGTAGTCCATTTACTCGAAGAGCTTGAAAGTTGGGAGATTTTTGGTACACTTGAGTGTGTAATTCCCATATTTATCACTGCTTCTGTTAAAACTGAAACAGCTATGCAGATATCACAGAGTCCAGTGTGAGGAATTCTCCCACAGAGATTGAAAACTGACCAGAAGCTATTTCTGGGCCTTTTCCTAGTGGGCTCTTGAAACAACCATAGGACTAGAAGTCCCAGAGTGAGATGAAGAGGGTAGAAGTTGTATATTTCATTTATGCCTGAGAGACTGTGGAGAAAAAGGGTCTTCTCCATAAGCTTCCAGAGCTGCTTGCTACCCAGCCTCCTGCAGTCTCTGCTGGGTAGTTTGATTTATTCCTTCCAGGTCATTTAGAATTTACACTCAGCCACCGTCACCACCATCAACTCCCCCCCCCCCCCCCCCCCCCCCGTCATTGCTTCCTCTCCAGCCTTCCCTAGAAACTATTCCTGAATATTGGTCTCAAAAGATACATAGTCTGAATATTTTGATAAGTAGTTTGTGTGGATTTAGCCTGTACTTGCTGATAAATGTCTTATATCTGTGGAGACTTCCTGACGACCCTGAATATACTTCATTATATCTGACCTTAAAGTCTTCAACTTGGCGTTTAGTCAAAGACAGAGTATTTTTGAAGAAGGTAACTTAAGGACAAGGACTTGAGACTTACTTCCTTGGTGTCTCTCCTACCTTTTCCCCCTCCACCAAGGCCACAGAATAATTCCAGTGATTATCTTTTGGTGAAAACCATTTTGTGTCTCATGTTACTTCATTGTTTCTTATTTTATTTCATTCTAGGTCCAGGGGCAGCCATTAATGGTACAGGTCAGTGGAGGCCAGTTAATCACATCAACTGGCCAACCCATCATGGTCCAAGCTGTCCCTGGTGGACAAGGTCAAACCATCATGCAAGTACCTGTGTCTGGGACACAGGGTTTGCAGCAGGTGAGTGATGCAAAAAATGTTTGAACAGAGTATCAGAATAGAGGTCTTAAAGAAGAGGTTGTTAGAAACTGTTAGACAATTGATGTTACGTTTAAGTGTTTGCCAGCCTACATTCACAGTCACTTTTCTACTTTTGTGGTATCCTTGATATAAAGCAGAGCTGTATAGAAATTGGGCATTTCTGGGAAGGACTAACATATGAGACATGATCTTGAGCCCATTAAGAATACAAAAGGATGAGAGTCTAGTTTAATAGAAGTAATTCATTGGTTTGATCTTTGTCAGAGCTTCTGGGAACTGAGGGAGGGAATTCACAGTGTGCTTTGGAAATTGTAGTTTTTGGTCAGGGATGTCATCCTTTCATTTCGTTCCAAGTAATTTATAGTTTGAATTACCTAGTAGGTGATGAAAAAGAATTTCAGTCCAATCCCATTGCACACCCGTAAAGCTATAGTTAGAGCAAAATTTATAACCCTTAAATACTTTTATTTTAAAAGAACTGAAAGCTGGGATTTCTTTCATAAAGTTAGGAAAAGAATAAAATGAGCAAGACAGTAGATTAAAATTAAAGAAGAAAAATACCAAAAATGTCGGAAGGGTAAATAGAAGCGGATTCTTTAAACAGATCAGTAAAGTAGTTAGGTAAAGCCACAGGAGAGACTGATTCCAAAACCGAAAACAGGTAAAAAACAAGACATGCACCTCTGTGGCATCAAGTTTTTAAAAACTAGAGTAATTTTTATCAAGTAGGTAAAAATTAAAAAGAGTTTATATCCATGTTAGAATGTATGCAGGGAAAAGGAAACACTCATCATTATAGATAATTTAAAATTCTGAAGGCATCTCGCTGTTAAGTACATAAGCATAAACTGTTGCTCTTTCTGCCCCACTTCTGAGAATCTTTTGTGTAAGAAGAAGAGCATCTGTGTGTGGGGAAATGTACAAAGACATTTATTGCAACACTGTACTAGCAAAAAAAAAAAAAAAAAAAAAATTTGTGACCTGAATGTTCATTTCATCAATAAGGATAAAGAAATGGCTGAATACATCATACTCCATATATGGAATATTTTGTCCTTATTGAAAAGGATGAATTGTTGGCTGGGGAGGTAGTCAATATTGAAGTATTTTTAGTAAAAAATAATTTGCAGAGAAATACATACTAAGTGATTTCTGTAATGAATAGCCAAACACCCGTGGGTGTATAGGTTTGTGTATATCTGTTTCATTTTAACAGTTAAAATGATCGCATTAATAATTTAGTTTTTCTTACCGCCTTTAATCCCTTTATGATGATTGGTCAATTTGATGAATCAGAATTTATAATTTGCAAAGTGTATTCAGAGAATTTTTTTTTTTTTGCTTTATTTTTGGTTTTTTGCTTTTATGAGTAAGGTTACTGTAAATGTGTTTGAATGCGATTGCTTCATTTTTCAGTTGAATTCTTAAGGTAATTTCTTTGGAGTGGGAGGATTGCTTGAGCAAAGGGTAAGATCATTTTTAAGGCTATTGGCATATTTTTGCCAAGATAGAGTTGTAGTTAGGATTAAAAATAGTTTCCACATTGCTACATGCATGAATGTATGAGGCTTTAAATGTGTTTTGTGAGTGTGCTTGCCGCAGCTTCATACTGCTGTTTCATTTCTGTCCTTCCTCTCATGGCCTCCTCTTAGCCCTCTTTGTCACACCTTCCTCTCCACTGTCAAATAGAAACAGTGTGATAGAACACCAGGAATAGTGTACTGTGAGTGCAGTGACCTGACTTTCATTCCCAAGTCTGCCATTAAACAGGATTTCTGATCTTGGCCAAGTCATTTGATTGTCCTTACTCTCATCCAAAAATGGAGTTTATATCAGGTGATTCTTAGGGTTCATTCCAGCTCTAAATTCTGTGATTTTATGAGGGGGTTTTTTGGCCTTTAAGTGACTTTGAGAGGTTATTTATTTCATTGCCTTCCCTCCCAAGTAGGACTATAGTCACACCATCCTGGAGAAATTCTTTTCTGTTAACCTGTATAAAGCTCTAGGTACAATTCTATAGAAGAGTATTTTTTAGCCTTTGTTTGTTTTGTTGTGTGTTTTTTTTTAACCTTTTTTTTTTTAACCTTTTTTTTTTTTTTGATTATATGCTGTATTTTAGAATTCCAGTGAAACCTATATCCCCTTAGAAAAGGTGCAGATGTCCAGATACATGCTAACTTTGAGTGTAATTTTGGGTTAAGATCCTTGGCTTGATAAAGACAGTAGAACCAAAGTAGAAAGAGGAAAAAAAAAAGGCAAGAATATTGGATGTTGATATCTAACAAAAATAGTATAAAATATCAGTGAAGAAGTAGTTTAAGAATGACATAGAAAAAGAGAATCGATGTCTACTTCATACTATATACTTGGTAGATTCACAGGTCTAAATGTAAAAAAGCATACTTGGAAACTATTAGACTTTATTTCCTGGAGAATTTTCTTTATATTGGGGGGGGTAGAGAAGAATTTTTTTAAAGACATAAAAACCAAATTGATTTGCCTACTTTAAAAACGTATATACATCAAAATGTAAATAAAAGGGTGCAGGTGTGCAGAAGATATTAACACATAAAGCTGGGTTTGTACCCAAAATACATAAAGAATGTTTATGTATTGATACGAAAATAACAGTCCAGTAGGAAAATGGGCATAGAATATGAATAGATGGAAAAAGAAACCTAATGACTAAAATAAGTATTCCTTGCTATTTGAAACTCAGGAAATAGATTCAGATAACTAAATTGTTTACTTATTTATTTGCTACTACTTCCTAAGTGCTAACTATGAGCTGAGTATTTGGGAAAAGTAGTTAAGAAGACCTAGGTAGCAGATTCTGGGAAGATGGCAGAGCAGGACATACCAGGAATCTGTGTCCCCACCTATACAACAATTGCATTGGCAGAATTTGATATAAACTATTTTGGAACTCTGGAGTTTATTGAAAACTTTTTTACTTCCAGGGGAAGGCATAGACTTCTATTGAAGTTAATTTCAGTAAGTTTCTGCTTTTAGCCCAGTACCAGCTACCCAGTACCCTAGCAGGCAGCTGCACATGTGTCTTAGAGGAGCTTATGAGCAGTTTATAGGAGCCAAGGTGAGCAAAGTGGACCTTGTCCTCTAAAATCAGAGATCACTGATTGCTGTTTCTGATCACAGAGATGCAAAGACCAGCAAGATACATGGAGCAGAAACTGACAGATTTGAGGGGAGAAATAGACAATTCTACAATAATAGTTGGAGACATCAGTACCCTCCTCCTCTTAACAATAGGCAGAACAACCAGATAGAAGATAAGTAAAGGAATAAACTACATAAAACAATAGGCCGACTAGATAAGACAAGCATATACAGAATAATCAACAATAGCATAAACATTTTCCTCAAGTGCATCTGGGACACTTTCCAGGAAAGACCATATGTCAGGTCACAAATTAAGTCTTAGATAGATTGCATATAAAGTATCTTCTCTGACCACAGTGGGATGAAGTTAGAAATTAACAACAGAAATAAAAGTGGAAAAGTCACAAATTGTGGAAATCAAACAGTATACTCTTAAATAAACAATGGATCAAAGGAGAAATTACATGAGAAATTAGAAAGTACAGGTGAATGAAAACAAAGGCACAACATACTAAAATTCACAGGACATGGCAAAAACAGTGTTCAGGGGGAAATTTATGGCTATAAATGCCTACATTAAAAAATAAGAAAGATTGGGGCGCCTGGGTGGCTCAGTCGGTTAAGCGTCCGACTTCGGCTCAGGTCACGATCTCACGGTCCGTGAGTTCGAGCCCCGCGTCGGGCTCTGGGCGGATGGCTCAGAGTCTGGAGCCTGCTTCCGATTCTGTGTCTCCCTCTCTCTCTGCCCCTCCCCCATTCATGCTATGTCTCTGTCTCAAAAATAAATAAAACATTAAAAAAAAGTTTTTTTTTTTAATTAAAAAAAAAAATAAGAAAGATTGACAATCCACAACCTAACCTTATAACTTAAGGAATGAGAAAAAGAATGAATTAAACCTAAGGCTGGCCAAAAGAAAGAAAGAACAGAGATAAATGAAATAGAAAAACAATAGAGAAAACAAATGAGACCAAAAGTTGGTTCTTTGAAAATAATCAACAAACTTGGCAAAATCTTTAGCTAGATAGACTAAAGAAAAAGTCTCAGTAACTAAAATCAGAAATGAAAGTGGTGGAGGCAGGGGTGCCTGGGTGGCTCCGTCGGTTAAGTGTCTGGCTCTTGATCTCAGCTCAAGTCATGATCTCACAGGATGTGAGTTCGAGCCCCATGATGGGCTCTGTGCTGTCAGCACAGAGCCTGCTTGGGATTCTGTCTCTCCTTCTCTATGCCCCTCCCCAGCTTGTGTTTTCTCTTTCTTTCAAAATAAATAAACTTAAAAAAAATTAATAAAAAAAAAGAAATGAAAGTGAGGATGTTACTACCAATTCTACAGAAATGAAAAGATCATAGGAATATTATGAGTGAGGGAGGAGTTAAGATGGCAGAGTAGTAGGGGCACCCTGTGCTTGCATCCTCCCTCAAAAACAGCCAGATAAATATCAAACCATTCTGAACACTTAAGAAATCTTGAGGCCTGAGAGAACTGCACATGCAAAGGGAGAAAAATGGCCACATAGTGGAAGGTAGAAACTGCAGAGAGTTGATTTGGGGGAAAAAAGAACTGTGGGTGCTGCAGAGGGGAGGGAGCACTGATCATGGAGAGAGAGAGCAAGAGAGCAGCGTGCAGGGGAATGCACAAGAAAAGCTCTTCCCCAAAACCATTGACTGGGAAAGGAAGAAGGGCTGGTTATTGCAAGTTTTTGCAAGCAGTGGAGCTAAGAGTCTAAAGTTTTGAAAGTCCACACCATTGTTAGAATCCTGCCTGGCTGGCTTAGTGGTTCTCCCGTGGGGGAAGAGGGCAGAGGCCTGTGAGCAGACAGCATGCTCTGAAGATCTCCTGGGTTGCACAGGGAGCAACAGTTCCGCTTTTTGGAGTGCATTTAGGAGAGGTGGCACTGCTTCTTGGGACAGAAGAGAAGGTGGGTGCCACTGAGCGGCCGCATTAATTAGCATAGCAGCAGAGGCTCCTGCTGAAAGCAGCTAACCTGGAAGCCAGCTTTTAGCTGCGCTTTACCATAAACTCCTAGCATCATGTAATCCTGTGTAGAACAAACCAGCACCAGCTACCACACGGTGAGACCCTCCCCCAGAGGATCAGCATGGGTCTGCACTGTGCCCCTAAAGTTTGGAGTTTTGAAATCCAGCTACACACCTGAGGTAAAAATTGAGAACACCCAAAAATATATGTGTGTGTGTGTGTGTGTGTGTGTGTGTGTGTGTGTGTGTATGTATATATATATATACACACATATATACATATATATATATACACACGTATATACATATATATATATATGTATATATGTGTATATATATATATAATCAATTAACAAACGTAAACTCATTGATAATAACAGTAGAGGACTTTAACACCCCCCCCCCTTTTACAGCAATGGACAGATCATTTTTTTTTTTTTTTTTTTTTTAACGTTTATTTTTGAGACAGAGAGACAGAGCATGAGCGGGGAAGGGGCAGAGAGAGAGGGAGACGCAGAATCCGAAACAGGCTCCAGGCTCTGAGCCGTCAGCACAGAGCCCGACGCGGGGCTCGAACTCATGAACCGCGAGATCATGACCTGAGCCGAAGTCGGACGCTTAACCGACTGAGCCACCCAGGCGCCCCATACAGCAATGGACCATTTAAGCAGAAAATCAACAAGGAAACAATGGCTTTGAATGACTTACTGGACCAGATGGACTTAACAGATACCTACAGAACATTTCATCCTAAAGCAGCAGAATACACGTTTTTCCCAGTGCACTCAGAACGTTCTCCAGAATAGATCACATACTGGGTCACAAGTCAGACCTCAAGAAGTACAAAAAGATTAAGATCATACCATGCATATTTTCAGACCACAATGCTACGGAGCTTGAAAGTCAACCACAAAAAATTTTGGAAAGACCATAAATATTTACAGGTTAAAGAACATCTTACTAAAGAATAAATGAGTTAACCAGGAAGTTAAAGAAGAAATTAAAAAAAAAAAAAAAAAAAAAAGACATGGAAGCAAATGGAAATGAAAACACAACAGTCCAAAACCTTTGGGATGCAGCAAAGGCAGTTATAACAGGGAAGTATGTAGCAATACAGGCCTACCTCAAGAAGCAAGAAAAGTCTCATGTATATATCAGCCTAACCTTACACCTAAGGAACAGCAAATAAAGCCTAAAGCCAGCAGAAGAAGGGAAATAAAAATTAGAGCAGAAGTGAATGCTATAGAAACAAGCCCAGTAGAACAGATCAGTGAAACTAAGAGCTGGTTCTTTGAGAACAATTAATGAAATTGATAAACCCCTGCCAGACTTCTCAAAAAAGAAAAGACAAAGTACCCAAATAAATTAAATCATGAAGGAAAGAGGAGAGATCATAGCCAACACAACAGAAATATAAACAGTTATAAGAATATTATGAAAAATTATGCCAACAAACTGGGTGAACTGGAAGAAATGGATAAAGTCCTGGAAACATAAAACTAGCAAAACTGAAACAAGAAGAAATAGAAAACTTGGACACACCCATAACCAGCGAAGAAATTGAATCAATAATCAAAAATCTCCTAACAAACCAAAGTCCAGGGCCAGGTAGCTTCCTAGAGGAATTCTACCAGACATTTAAAGAAGAGTCAATAGGGGCGCCTGGGTGGCTCGGTCGGTTAAGCATCCGACTTCGGCTCAGGTCATGATCTCACGGTCCGTGGGTTCGAGCCCCGCGTCGGGCTCTGTGCTGACAGCTCAGAGCCTGGAGCCTGTTTCAGATTCTGTGTCTCCCTCTCTCTCTGTCTCAAAAATAAATAAACGTTAAAAAAAAAAAATTAAAAAAATTTAATAAATAAAATAAAGAAGAGTCAATACCTATTCTTCTGAAATTGTTCCAGAAAATAGAAGTGGAAGGAAAACTTCCAAACTCTTACAAGGCCAGTATTACCTTGATTCCAAAACCAGACAAAGACCCCATTAAAAAGGAGAATTGCAGGTCAATATCATTGATGAACATGGACACTAAAATTCTCAACCAAGATACTAGCAAATTGAATCCAACAGTACATTAAAATAATTATTGACCACGATCAAGTGAGATTTATTCACGGGCTGCAGGGTGGTTCAATATTCGCAAATCAATCAACGTGATACACCATATTAATAAAAGAAGGGATAAGAACCATATGATTATTTCAATAGATGCAAAAAAAGCATTTAACAGTATACAGCATCCTTTCTCGATTAAAAACCGTCAACAAAGTAGGAATAGAGGGAAGGTAGCTCAACATCATAAAGGCCACATACAAAAGACCCACAGCTAATATCCTCTATATGGAAAAACTAGGAACTTTTCTTCTATGGTCAAGAACAAGACAGGGATGTCCACTCTCACCATTGTTATTTAATAGTAGTGGAAGTCCTAGCCTCAGCCATCAGACAACAAAAAGAAATAAAAGGCATCCAGATCATCAAGGAAGAAGTCCATCTTCCACTATTCACAGATGACATGGTACTCTATGTAGAAAATTCAAAAGACTCCATCAAAAAAATGCTAGAACTCAGCAATTACAAACTCAGCAAGATACAAAATCAATGTAGAGAAATCAAGAAATTGACTCCATTTACAATTGCACCGAAAACCATAAGACACCGAGGAATAAACCTAACCAAAGTGGTAAAAGACCTGTACTCTGAAAACTATAGAACACTTATGAAAGAAATTGAAGAGGACACAAAGAAATGGAAAAACATTTCATGCTCATGGATTGGAAGAACAGATCTTGTAGAAATTTGTATACTACCCAAAGCAATCTACACATGTAATACAATCCCTATCAAAATACCACCACCATTTTTCACAGAGCTAGAACAAACAATCCTAAAATTTGTGTGGAACCACACACACAAACAAGAAAACCAGATAGCCAAAGCAATTTTGAAAAATAAAAGCAAAGCTGAAAGCATCACAATTTCGGACTTTTAAGCTATATCACAAGGCTGTAGCCATCAAGACAGTGCGGAACTGGCACAAAAACAGAGATCAATGGAACAGAAAAGAAAACCCAGAAATGGACCCACAACAATATGGTCACCTGCCATCTTTGACAAAGCAGGGAAGACTATCCAGTGGAAAAGGGACAGTCTTTTCAACAAATGGTATTGGAAAAACTGGACAGCAACATGCAGAAGAATGAAACTGGACCACTTTCTCACATGATACACAAAAACAAATTAAAAATGGATGAAAGATCTAATTGTAAGAAAACCATCAAAATCCTACAGGAGAACACAGGCAGCAATCTCTGACCTCAGCCATAAGAACTTTTTTTTTTTTTTTTTTTTAATGTTTATTTATTATTGAGAGACAGACACACAGTGTGAGGAGGGGGAGACACAGAATCTGAAGTAGGCTCCAGGCTCTGAGCTGTCAGCATAGAGCCCCACGCGGGGCTCAAACTCACAAACTGTAAGATCATGACCTGAGCGGAAGTCAGTCGTTTAACCAACTGAGCCACACAGTTGCCCCAGCCATAGAGCTTTTTAAGACATCTCTGAAGGAAAGGGAAACAAAAGCAAAAATGATCAGAACTTCATGAAGATAAAAAGCTTCTGCACAGCTAAGGAAACCAACAAAACTGAACCGCAGCTGACAGAATGGGAGAAGATATTTGCAAATGATGTATGAGATAAAGGGTTAGTATCCAAAATCTATAAAGAACTTGACACCCCAAAAATAGATAATCAAGTTAAGAAATGGGCAGAAGACATGAATAGATATTTTTCCAAAGAATACATCCAGATGGCAAAGACACATAAAAAGATGCTCAACATCACTCATCATCAGGGAAATGCAAAACTACAATGAGATAACCTGTCAGAGTGGCTAAAATCAAAAACAACAGGTGTTGGCAAGGATGTGGAGAAAAAAGAACCCTCTTGCACTGTTGATGGGAATGAATGCAAACTGGTGCCGCCACTCTGGAAAACAGTATCGAGGTTCCTCAGAACGTTAAAAATAGAACTACCCTGCATCCCAGCAATTACACTATTAGGTATACACCCAAAGGATACAAAAATACAGATTTGAAGGGGCACATGCACCCCAATGTTTATAGCAGCAGCATTATCAACTGTAGCCAAACTTTGGAAAGAGCCCAAATGTCCATCAACTGATGAATGGATAAAGATGTGGTATGTATACACAATGGAATGCTGTTACTCAGCCATCAAAAAGAATGAAATCTTGGGGTCCCTGGGTGGCTCAGTTGGTTGAGCCTGACTCTTGGTTTTGGCTCATGTCATGATCCCAAAATTAATGGGATTGAGCCCTGCTGTTAGCTCAGAGTCTGCTTGGGATTCATTCATTCTCTTTCTCTTTCTCTTTCTCTTTCTCTTTCTCTTTCTCTTTCTCTTTCTCTCTCTGCCCCTCCCTCACTTGTGCTCTCTCAAAATAAATAAACTTTAAAAAAAGAACGAAATCTTGCATTTGCAAAAATGTAGATGGAGCTAGAGTGCAAATACTATGTGATTTCATTCATGTGGAATTTAAGGAAACATGAATGTAGGGAAAAGAAAAAAAGGAAGCAAACCGTAAGAGACTCTTAATTACAGAGAACTGAGAGTCGATAGAAGGAGATGGGTAGGGGGATGGGCTAAATGGGTGATGGGGATTAAGGAGGGCACTTGGGATGAGCACTGAGTGAGTGTTACATGTAAATGACAAATCACTAAATTCTACACCTGAAACTAATTTTACCATTATGTTAACTAACTAGAATTGAAATAAAATCTTGAAAAAAAGTATTATGAGCAACCAAATGCAACAAATTGAATAACTGAAAGAATAGACAAATTCCTAGAATCAAAACCTACTCTACCAAGACTCAATTACAAAGAAATAGGAAACCTGAAAAGATCTAAATGGACCCACAGTTAGTAAAAGGTGAAAGATTTTTGCGATCTGAAGAGAAACCAGAATATAGAGCTATAATTACTAAGGAGCTTGAATCAGTACTCAAAAATCTCTCAATAAATAAAAGCACTAATGGCTTCCCTGGTGTATTTTACCAAAAATTTGAAAAACAAATACAGTTTCTCAGACTTTTTCCTGAAGTTAGAAAAGAGCACTTGTAATTCATTCTATGAGGCCAGCATTTATTCTGATTCTAAAACCAAACAAAGACATTACCAAAAAATATTCATTGTGAACATTGATCAAACATCTTCTCAAAATACTAACAGACCAAATCCAGAGCATATTAAAAGTTACACACCATGACCAAGTGGGATTTATTCCTAGAGATAAGAGTGCTTCAACATAGAAAATTGATCAGTGTGATATATACTAGTAACAGAATGAAGGGGAAAAATCCCTACTCTGTTGAAATAACACCCAGATCAAAAATGTCTGGTGATGGAATGAATGAATTAATGAGAAGGGAGATGAAGGAGTTGTTAGGAGAAACTTTTGCTCTATACCCTTGGCTGTTGCTTAGGTGTGAATTTGTATATAAAATGCTGGAAATTTTGAGTTGTGGGGCCTTCCTAAATGCATTCTCTTGTTCTTAAAGAAATGTGTACATTTGCTGTTACATGAAAACAGGATTCTGTGCACCCAACAGTCAAAATGTTACTAGTTTTTTTAATTATAAAAAACTTAAATATTTTTCAGATTTCTTGTCACATTTATGATGACACTTCTAATAAATTAACCATAGCCATTAAAAAGAGAAATGAAAGAAAACAGATTTGAAAAGCACAGGTTCCCTCTCTGTCCAAAATCGTTAGCTGAGGTTTAGCTGTCCAAACCCAGGAATCAAATTAGAAATGCAAATTAAATCAAAACTAGCGAACACTAGACAGTACTGGGTGTTAGGGTGTTGGAAAATAGATGTAGGAGGAATATAATCGGACACGTGTATTAATTATCTTTGGCTGCAGATAAATTATCCTAAATGTTAGTGATTTAAAACAAATTATCATCTCACAGTTTCTGTGGGTCACAAATTCTGGCACAGCTTGTCTGGGTCCTCTGACTCAGTGTCTCTCTTGATGCACTGTGGGCTGCAGTCCGAGGGAGATTCAACCAGGGATGAATCCACTTTAAAACTCCACTTCCGTGGCTCTTTGTGGGTATCAGGTCCTTCCCAACTTTGGCCACTGACACCGGTTCCTGCCATGTGAGCCTCTCCGTAGGGTAGCATGTGACACAACAGCTATCATCCCTCTGAGTGAGGGAGAGCAAGAAACAGCAAGATGGAAGTCACCGTCTTTGTAACCTAATCTCGAAAGTGATGTCCCACTACTTTTGCCATGTTCTGTTTGTTAGAAGTGAGTCAGTAGGTGCAGCACACTCATGGGGAAGATCACATAAAGAAGTGATTACCAGAAGGCAGCTGGAAACCCATTTTAGAGGCTGCCTACCACACACCTGTCTCCTTCAACACAGGAATCCTACTTTTAATACTTCAGAAACTCAATATTTGCACAAGGATATGCATTTATTGATTTTTTTTCGTAAGATAAAATTTATAAATTAAGATTGTTGGAGAAAATCCCAAATTAAGGGGAACGTATGAATAGATTACAGCATAATCATTTATTGTGATATTTGACAATTAAAATGAGTGAACTAGTTCTGGGGCGCCTGACTGGCGCAGTCAGAAGAGCATGTGACCCTTGATCTCAGTCGTGAGTTCGAGCCCCATGGTGGGTGTAGAGATTACTTAAAAATACATACATACTTTAAACAATGAGTGAACTAGTTGTTAACTGGCTAAATTTTGAAAATGATGACTGATCAAAGCAAATTGTAGAGAGATACAGTATGTTACTATTTATGTGAAACTTAACAAACGCAGAAGAGTACCATGTGTTTTTATGGATATACGTGTGTGAAATGTTCTATAAGGATGACCACATTTTAATGCGGTGAATAACTTTTAGATGGGAAGGGAATGTTAAATGAAGCAACTTGTTAAATCTGAGTGATGTCTGCATGGGTTTCTAAGATGATAGTCTTGATTCCTCTGTGTGTTTAAAGCTTTTGTATATACATATTCATAGACCCCCACTTGAAAAATTGGGAATAACTTGATTGTTTTTTAACATTCTATTATAGAAGGCATTAAACAGACAAAACCAAAGAGGACCATGTGCTAAATCCCTATTTTGCAGCTTCAACAGTCATCAACACATAATCAGTCTTCTGGTTGCATCTGTATCCCTTACTCTCTCAAGGATTCTTTTGAACATATATATATTATTTCATCTTTAAAAAATACTTCAGAATGTATTTTTAAATGAACATGCTTTAACAGTACATATAACCATGCCGGCATGGTTCTATATCCTCTTTTTTACAACTGGCTCTGATTCCTTAAAAATAATCCTGTATCTAGACAGCAGCCAAAATTCCTCCATTGTTTCATCAATGGCAAACAACTTATGTCTAATTTATAACAGAGAGCAGAACAAGATTCTTTTACCTTCTTCCAAGCCTTTCTTGCTTTCTGGAGGAATTTGGATAACTAATACTCCAGGACAAAAAGAGACCAACGCCAGCAGGGTACTAACCTTTCTTTGTGTTCTCTTGCACAGATACAGTTGGTGCCACCTGGACAGATCCAGATCCAGGGTGGGCAGGCTGTGCAGGTGCAGGGCCAGCAGGGCCAGACCCAGCAGATCATCATCCAGCAGCCCCAGACGGCAGTCACTGCTGGCCAGACCCAGGTAATTCCATTCTCTCTGTCAACAGAAGAGCACAGCTGATTTGAAAGGGTCAGACAGCTGAGGCAAATATTTCATAAGTAGTAAGTAAAAATGGGGAAGAAAACCATCACAAATGTTGTATTTTCTCTTTTTTTTTTTTTAAAAGAAGGGGTCCTTTGTTAAATTGTCCTGATTTATTTCCTTCAGACCCAGCAGCAGATTGCGGTCCAGGGCCAGCAAGTGGCTCAGACTGCTGAAGGGCAGACCATTGTCTATCAGCCAGTTAATGCAGATGGCACCATTCTGCAGCAAGGTAAGTGTGCATCTGCATTTCCAGAGGACTTGGGAGAGCATGTCTTTTTCATCCTTGGGGCAAATGACTACCTCAGAAATTTTGTGGTGACCTCCGCCCAACATATTTGTGAACAACAACAAAAATCTTTTCTAAGTCTCCATTGGTTGTTGTTTTCCTGTCATTAATATGTGACCAGTGATAGTAACATTTGTAGGAGTTCCTACTGTGGTTGTTTAAAGACTGGTCCTGGGGATGATATAAGCTTTTGAGCCTTTCTGGGAAAAAATGTTTCTAAATGGAAGATTGGAAATAGGGAGTTTCATAGTTGGTAGTGGAAGAAGTAGATCAGAAGTCAAGTTGGCATTTAGTGTTTTTGCTGCTTATGGTCTTTTTCTTTTCTCTCCGGTCAACTTGATTATTAGTTTCTGTCCAAAAGACTTACATGCCCACTATGCTTACTTTACTAAGAAACAAATTTTCTTCCCGAAGAGCTTCTAAATCTATCATGGGAGACATACATGTGACCAAATAAACGCAGCGCGGAGCTTTTATAGAGGTAGGTTCTAGGACTAGATAATGCATAAATACAGAGCCATGAAATCTGTGTGGCTTGGGAGGAGAATGGACTTCAGACAAGAGGAGATGGCTCAAACTGAACTTGAGAGCTTTGGGAAGCATCTGTCAGATCATTAAATCTGGAAGGGACATCCCAGAGTCTAGGACTAAACGTTTGACTTGTAATTAAAATGTAGCAGTATACAAGATCCAGTGAGGGCAGGAAGTGTGCTCTCCTGTGACTCAGGAGAAGACCTGAGATTGAAGAACTGGACTGAGCCCAGGCAGGAGCTCGAATAGAAAATGCTGAGCCAAATCCTTAAGTGGTGCTGGTGATAGTTGGGGAGCCTGGAGTGCTTGGTTTAATTTTAAGTTTTAGTTCTGCGACAGGTTGAGCTATTGTCAGTTGAGGATAAACAAATTACAACTTTAAAGAATCTCTGTCCTGAGGCAGATCATTCATATATACAAAAATAGTGTAGCACAAGGCAGACCGACTCGCAGAAGGGGAGGCCTCCAGACTTTCTCACCAGCTGTTGAGAACTATTACTGGAATACCCAGGGAGGTATCCATTTCAAGGATAAGTTTTATCAGAACTGGAATCCAGACACTTAATAGAATATGAAGGATCATGATTACTTGGGTTACATGCAGCAAACCAGGCAGAGTAGGAGAGTGCTGCTTCTCCCCTTGTGCTGTGTAGTATATTTTTCCAGGGTAAGGAAGTGTGTGCCAGGTAGAAGAGGGACTAACTGTGTTCCCTTCTTTCTGTGTACCTGTTTTTTGTTTGTTTTGTGTTTTATTTTCTTAAAGTCACAGTCCCTGTTTCAGGCATGATCACCATCCCAGCAGCCAGTTTGGCAGGAGCACAGATTGTTCAGACAGGAGCCAACACCAACACCACCAGCAGTGGACAGGGGACTGTCACTGTGACACTACCGGTGGCAGGCAATGTGGTCAATTCAGGAGGGATGGTCATGGTAAGGAAACTGATTCTTCACCTCACTGTTCTTTTGTCATTTATCTTTCCATATGTCTCTTTTGTCATTGAAGGTTTTTTTGACCTTGCACTTTGATGTCTCTCATAAAGCTTGTTGATGCTGCTGACCGCTTAGGATTGAATTGATCCTTAAGGCACTTAAAGAGATCTACTTTTACAGGAAACATTACAATGAACTATAATTCATCCTGAGCACCTTCTAGGTGCTGGAGATACAGCAGAGGATAAACAGAAATACCTGCTTTTGTGTAATCTTCAGAATTCAAATAATGAAGGCATAGACTACTGACCTTTGGAAAGTGGAAAATACATTGCCCCCAGTGAGGGAAACAAGAAGTAAACTCAAAATTAGATTGTAACTCTTAAAGAAACCAAGAAATGTGTGCTACAAATACATGAGGAAGATAGGGAAGGGGAAAGATGAGTAGTACACGGTCCCTAAAATGGGTAAATTAAGAACAAGTAGTAGAATCCTGCAGAGAGGTGGAGGAAGCTACCAGAAGAATCAACACACCCATCCAAAGTTGTTAAAGGTTGAGAAGGGATTGGGGCATGGGAACCTGTTCCTGGTTTCCTCAGACGTTTATACAGTGTTTTTAGTTTTAATTTGCTTAGAAAAATTAGAATTTAATTATATACTAAGCTAAGTTGTTAATTAAGTTGTTTCTGTAACTGTAGGCATTTGGTAGCACTTGGTCAACCTCTGCCTGCCTACCTACCTACCTTTGTACCGTTTCATTCTCTGTGATTACTGTTCCTGACCATTAGATGGCAGCAGACATTTCTAGAAAATGGAGTCATAGGTGGACAAGAATTTGGACGTGCTGGTGTCCTTGTCAGTGTGGCTTCTGGGCTCCCTATGATGGAATCATCTGGAATGTTTGTTTAAAATGAAGACCTTTTAGTGTAAATGTTTTCCAGGAATCTGCATTTAAGTGCTGTATGAAAGCTACTTTTTATAGCATTTAGAAAAAAAAGTTTAACAGAGACCAAGAAAATGTTTCCTGTGTCACTATTTAATAAGCTGTGGTTTTCTCTTCACACAGATGGTGCCTGGTGCTGGCTCTGTGCCTGCTATCCAAAGAATCCCTCTCCCTGGGGCAGAGATGCTGGAAGAAGAGCCTCTCTATGTGAATGCCAAACAGTACCACCGTATACTGAAGAGGAGGCAAGCCCGGGCTAAACTAGAGGCCGAAGGGAAAATTCCAAAGGAAAGAAGGGTGTGTATACCATTGGGAAGGAGAAGGAAGAGAAAGGGCAGGGTTCTACTTTTGAAATTCCCTTTCATATGGTTTGTTTCCTTGAGTACTTTCCAAATAATTGAAAGTAAAGAGCTGTGATCTTTTGTAAAAAGTTAGCATTTGATATTGCTCTCTGTGGCTGCAACTAGAATAACAAAACAGTAACAGTGGGTTAAATAAGAGTTAATTATTTTCTTACATAAATTCAGTCCAGAGAGAAATTATCCTGAGCCTATAGCAAATTTCCAGAGTCCGTCCTCATGATGCTCTCTCTTCCTGTCCCACTGTTCTGATAAACTTAGTGTGCTAGTCCTAGTCTAAGATGACTGCTTGGGCTCCCGCCTAGGAACAAGGGGAACAAGAAAGGTACTCTCTTTTTTTTTTTTTTTAAGTTTATTTATGTTGAGAAAAAGAAGGAGAGGGGGGATCTTAAGCAGGTTCCACACCTAGCATGGAACCTGATGCAGGGCTCGATCCCATGACCATGAGATCATGACTTGGGCTGAAACCAAGAGTCAGACGCTCAACTGACTGAGCCACCCCGGAGTCCTGTGGAAAGGCACTCTTTTTAAAGGAAATTTTGAAGAAGTTCCTTACGTCTCATTAACCAAAACTTAATTACATGGCCACACTTAACTGCGAATAAGGTCAGGAAATGCAGTCTTTCTACTGAACAGCCATTTGGTCTATTACTGAAGTGTATATGGGGAGGTGTAGGTAGTGATCGTTGCTTTACCTTTGGGGAATCGTTTTTATTTGTCATTCATTAGCATTCACATTTTTATGATAGTTAATATATAGTTAGCCGCTGCCTAGTGTTTCCTCCAAAGCTTCCTCCATAATTCAAGGTCATGATTACCCCTGGTGGCTCTGATGGCAGCCCTCCTGAACTTCAGAGCATAGAATTTGGGCATTAGGTAACCATGCTCTTTCCAACTAGTACCTTTATTTCTTTCGTTTTAGAAATACCTGCATGAGTCTCGGCACCGTCACGCCATGGCTCGGAAGCGGGGTGAAGGTGGACGGTTTTTCTCTCCAAAGGAAAAGGATAGTCCCCATATGCAGGTAAGTAGAGTATACATTTCATTCTTCTCTTTTTACCTTGTATTTTCTCAGGACCATTCAGTGTCCTCTCGTAACTTTCACACCAGGGACTAATTACCTGTTCTATGTTGAATGCAACATTGTATCTCTTAGATTCTCTTTTGCCCTAAAGCACTGAAGGTATTTAATCCAGTGGCCTTTTTTCCTCACCATCTTTGCAGATTATTACTATTAATTCCTTCTTGAAATTCTCATCTTTGTTGATTTTAAAAGAATAAGTTTTATTGTCTCTTAGTGTAGTAGCACAGCCACCAGTAGCCAACACTTAACTGCTATGTGCCTGCCATTACATTAAGCACTTCTATAAGCATTTTTTATTTCATTGAATCTTTGGAGCAACCTCAAGCCCCATGAGGTGAGAATTCTTATTTCCATTTTACAGTTAAATCTGAGGCTTAGAGAGGTTAAGTCGTTTGCCCAAGGTAAAATGCTTAATAAAATGATGCACCTGAAATTCAAAGGCAGTATAACTCCAGAATTTAATTTGCAACTGTTGTATTGCATCTGATTCCACTGATTGTATCTTACCGGCATTTCTGAATCAGTATATGTGAAATAGAACTCTTGATTTTTATTTTTTTATCCCTAAAGCAGTTACTCAATCCCTGTGACATGTCCATGCACCCAGTTGCTAAAGCTTGAATTGTCCAATTCTTCAAAAAGTCTTCTTGGTTTTACCTCTAAAATATTACCTGAATCAGTTACCTTTTTTTTTCCCCTTCCAACTGCTGTCAGTTTTGAGAAATCCTTTCTTCTTTTGCTTCAGTTAATGTAACAGCAGCCTGCTGGTCTCCTCCCTTCTTCCATCCTTGTGCCCCTCTGGTCCATTCTTTACATCTTTGTGTGGTCTTCTTAAAATGGGTGTCATCTCCCATCACTGCCCTGCTTAAACCCGTTCCACCCTCTGCCATTTCCCGTTTGCACTTAGACTAAAATCCAAAGTGCTTATTACCACGGCCAAAAAGGCGCTTGTGTGATCCAGCTCCTCCCTACCTCCAGCTTCATTCTTTCTACTCTTCATCTTTATGCTCTCGCTATACTGTTCATTGGTCTGTCTTCTGCTGTTGGACCTTTGTCTTGGAAATAGCTAATCTGTAAAGCTTTTCATTCCCATCTTTTTTGTTGTTGTTTTTTAATGTTTATTTATTTTTCAGAGAGGGAAGTAGAGACCAAGCAGGGGTGGGGCAGAGAGAAAATGAGACAGAATCCCAAGCAGGGTCCATGCCATCAACACAGAGCCCAATGCAGGGCTCAGCCTCACAAACCGTGAGATCGTGACCTGGGCCAAAACCCAAGAGTCAGCCACCTAACCAAGTGAGCCACCCAGGCACCCCTTCACTGCCGTCTTCTTGTGTGACCATCTCTTTCTTACCTTTTAGGTCTTGATTTAAATCTGAGACTGGAGCCAGAGTAGGTTTCTTCTACCCCATTATTTTTTCACATCTTCCTTTTCTTTTGAGCATCATAATAACCGACTTGTTTTATTTTTGTAATTGTCTCCTTCACTAGACTGTAAGCCACGTAGAGACTCAAGGTGAGGCTTGTCCTCCATTGTATTGATTGGACTTAGTATAATGCCCAGTCCAGAACAAACACTTGGTAAATGTTTGTTGAATAAATGGATTTCCTCCCCCCACCCCCCACCCCGCCCCGCCCCATTTCCAGATACTTTATTCTGTGTGACCATTACAGCCTACCTGCAGTATTGCCAAATCAGTCTTCCTAAATTAGTGCTTTGTTAATTAATCATGTTCGTCCCCTGCTCAAGGATGCATGCTGGCTTTCATTTTTTACTGCATCAGATCCCAAACTGTTTCTGTATATCTTCCAAGCAACCCCTTTCAGTGTCAGACTAGGAGTCCTCAGTATATCCACACATGAGCACAGACTCTTCCTTCAGTGCTGTTAATTCCTACCTGTAGTCTGAGAGCTCTTCCTTCTTCCTCTTTGGTTCATGCGGTGTACAGATGTAGAGTGCCTGTAGAGTGCCATCTATGGGCATTATGCCAGGGACTCTCCCAATTCTGTGTACTAGCGATGGGACCTTGGTCAAGTTCCTTACTTAGCCACTTTTGGCCTGAGTTCCTTCACCTGTAAAGTAGGATGCTGTTGATACTTAACAGGGCTGTGGTGGAGAGTCCAGGCAGTAAGCTATATTGGGTGCCTACTTAGCACGTTATGTAGTGCATGGTGAGGGCTCCGTAAATGCTGGTTATTGTTCTTACTCATTGTTCAAGACCCCGCTTGCAGTCCTACTACCTCCAGAAATCTTTCAGGTTTTTCTTTGATTGTGGCAGTTGAAGCTTCAGAGCCTTGGTGTGCAAGAACTGAAAGTGGTTATTGTGGAGTGTTGCAGAAAGCTTCCAAGGACTGACCCTTGTCTTAACACTGGAGGTTTTAAGTGGGAGACGGCAGGCAGAATTTAGTGGAAAAAGGGTTAAATGGGAGCCAATAGATTGGGGTATCAGTTGTAGCTGGGCAGCTGACTTTCTCACTCTAGTCCAGGCAAATCACTATCCATCCAGCTTCAGGTTTAGCTACAAAATGAGTGTGCTAAAATAAATAAATTCCAGTGTCCTTTCCAGCCCTGCTAAGTGCTCAGTCTCTAAATACAGTGATCAGAAAATCAAGGCATAAAAATACAGCATGACATGGTTTCCTCTTGACCACATAAGGACCCTTAAACCTGAAGGGTAAGTACAACATACATTCTCTTAAGAAAGAGATACACTGTCAACTCTGGAGTGCTTGGAAATAGATTGCCAGGCCACACTTAACAGTCCTTTCACACAAATGTTTATTGTCTCTTCTTTCCTAACGGTGCTGCATTTTAATCCATATATGTAGACTTAGATGCATTAGAGGCCTTTGGTTTACTTAGCAAAGTTGTATGTATTCCCATGATGGTCGGGAGTGAGAGCCATGAGTTCCCTGCTGCTTTCACAAAGGACTTTAATCACTATTATGTTTTGTCTCTAGGATCCAAACCAAGCAGATGAAGAAGCAATGACACAGATCATCCGAGTGTCCTAACCCCAGGCCACGTGAGGGAGCAGATCAAGGTTATGTTCCTCGCCACTGTTTCCCACTGTTCCAGGAAATTGATCACCTCTTCCGATGGGACACTGACGATTACGTTCTGCCCTTTTCTACAGGACAGAAACCACTTAATTTTTAATAAGTGGCTCAGTATTATAATTGCAGCGATGTCTGGCAAATTGAAGTTGCAGGCCTTTGTCTCGCCCTTTCAGTCAGGGCCTATTTCAGACTGTTGATGACATTGACATTTCATGGATTAGGATGATGCAAGGGACCCATGCACATAAGTGCACACACACAGCACTTATGTTGGCTAGTGAAGCCAGCCAGCCATCTTAGCAGAGAACAACCTTCTCCACCAGGACTGCAATCAGGGAAGCCAAAGCCTGCTCCTTCCATGGAATCTAAGCAGCATCCATCCCTCTGACGGGGGATCACAGGCTGACTAACTGAACGGACACTCTGTATTCAGAGGTGGCCTCCAGGCAAGGAAGTTCCATCTCGTGATATGGAAACAATAAATTCTCTGAGATACATTCATCTAATCTGTGGTAATAATAGGAATCTCTTTCTACCCAGATGGTAGGTTGGTATTTTTGGACTCCAGCCAAGAAAAAGCTAACTCTGGGGATAGAATGACAAGACTCAAGCACTAAATCTATAAATTGCTGAATCTCTCTTTTTTTTAAAGCCTTGACTTTAAAGTTGTGGTCTGTTGACAGATCATCTGGACTGTATTTCTTGCTTCCGCTGCTTTTAAGACAACGTAGAGGGCATTGGACCTTGAAACTGCCTTTCCTAAGTAGAGAACAAAACCATAAAACAACTTCTGTGCTGAGAGCTGAGAACATTTGTAGTAACTCCTAAACAGAGAGCCAAACTAGAGATTTTCAATCATAGGCTTTGTGACGGCATTTGGGGAATAGAAGGGTTCATATGTGTTTCAGTCTAGCGAAGAAGAGAGGGTAGTATATATACCCATGTGTTGTCACATAGCATGATTCTCCAGTGGATGGATGCATGGGATGGATTATGAAAAGAATAACTTACAGTTCAACTATAACGCATGGAAAGGGAGAAGTCCAAGAACTGGTCTTTGACAATTTCTGTCTGGAAAGCACTGTTCAGTCACATTCTCCTGGACATACTCCAGGTTACCTGCTCGAGTTTAAGGTGAATGTTGGCTTCACTCCTGCAGCACTTTGTTTTGTGCTGGCCCCAGAGAGCAAACATTCTCTTTATTCCCCTGGCAGCTGATTCTTTGGTGCCAGTTTCCATGTTTCCCTTTTTCTACATAGGCTTGTCCAGCAGAAAGGTTTTTACATTGCATCCACCTTCTGGGGATAAGCTACAGACTGGTGGTAGTGATGGCCCGCAGGGTCAGGAATAGGGCCACAGTTCCCAGAATGGACTGTGCCTCAGAAATCGATTTTCTTTACTAGATGCTGAACCTTGGGGAACTCTGATAGGATTTCAGAAAAAAAGTCGCTGCTTTCTCTATAACAAGGAAGACCGAATTCTTTTGAAGAACATTTGGGTTTGGTTTAAATAACCAAGAACAAAGATTGGCACTTTCTTTGATTTCACCCTAATTGTATTAAGAAGGAAAAGAAGTTAAACCTCTGAAGAAAATATCACAAAGGGAAATAATTGTAATGGTAGAAATAGAGGTACAGAGCTATGCAAAGAAAGAAAGAATCTCTCTAGTCCCTGGAATCTAAGTCATCTGCCCTGGCTTCCAGAGATAAGGAGAGGCCCACCCTTTGGTAGGCTCACTAGAAACTTCTGGCTCTTGACTTAGGTTTCAGACATTGACTTCATTCAGTAAGCCCCAAGTTTTTCAGATGCTAGTTTACTAAAAGCAATGAGGAATTTCAATCCCTTGTTTTGTTCAGGAGTCTTTAAGATGCAGAGTTCAGAAAGAAAGTCATCAGACCTAAGCCAACAGCAGTTCTAAAATGCTATTTATTTGTGTCTGTAAGTTTGTACATAGTAATATCAACCTCATATTGTTGCAGTTTTTTTTTTCCATGAGTTTGAGTTTTGCTTTCTTTGAAACAAAATGCTTCAGTTGTCATTTTGTCACTGCTCAGATAGCTCATGGCCCTTTTATTGTGGCCATTTTAGCACACCATAATAACCCGCAAAGTGGTGGGTTGAGGTTTGGATTTTTTTCTTTGTTACTAAAAGTTCATTTACTTGTCCTTGTAACTGTAGTGATGACTTCATAGATGCAGAAAGAGTGAATGGATGAGTGAATAATTGGTTTAATGCATAGTTATTTCACTTCTTGAGTGCTTTTTTTTTTTTGGCAAGATAATTGTAAATGTATATATTTTAATTGCACTGGTACATTGAACATGTCAGTGTCTATACCACTGGACCAACAGAACTTTTTCTGGCTGTTGGGTGCCTGATAATAATGTCTTGATTTTCCTTTGGGACTCAACTATAAAGGTTTTTCTCCCAGCAGTAGGGGGGAGTACAGATGATCAATCATTGATGTCATTGCAATTGTTATTTTTTAAAATAAATTTGTAAAAATACTAAAAACTGATTTGAATTTTGACATTCCTTGGGTTCTGGTCTGTGTTTGTAATGTTGAAATTGTGCTTTTTGTAGACAGACACAGGAGCTCTGTGAACAGTGTTAAACTTCTGGTGTGCAGGCCTCTTAGTTGTGTGTCTCCCCTTAATCCCTTTTTCTTCCCTTTTGGCCCTCCACCCTGCTAAGGAGGTATTTTCCTGTCACCTGTGTGCAGATCTATACTTGGCTTTACTACTGAAAGTGTTAACCAGAATTTGATGAAGTAATTACAGGCACAAAATGAACCCTTTTAAGTTATCACCGAAACAGTGATAGGTGTTGATTAGGTATTGTAGAACTAAAGATAATGAAGATGCATTTTTAGATTTTGCTTTTATTTCTGCAGAAAAACAAGGATGCTTTCCTGTTAAAAATTCACAACACACTCACCCTATTAGTAATGTGAGTTCTCCCAAGAATCTGAGCAACTGAAGGGCAACCTCGGATACGCTATTAACATGCAGGGAGCAAGGAGCTAGAGACACCCAATAGACCCGTCCTGGCAGATAAAAGAAATAGGAGACACTACCTAACCAGGGTGAAAGGACTGACTTAAATAACCTTAGCCTAAGGGTATTAAAACACACACACACACACACACACACACACACTGAGTTTGCGTTAGTCAGATGCCAATCGAACATTGTCCTTATATATTCAGAGGTGATAGGAAAAGACACCCCCCCCCCATTGACACTATCTGCGATGATGTTTTATTGTAGAAGCATCTTCGCGTTTCAAGATTTTTTTTGTTTGTTTGCTTTTTATTTTTGAGAGAGCGTGTGAGTGGGGCTGGGGGACAGAGCGGGAGGCACAGAATCTGTAGACAGGCTCCAGGCTCTGAGCTAGCTGCCCACATAGAGCCCAACGCGGGGCTCAAGCCCACGAACCGGGAGATCATGCCCTGGACCAAAGTCAGAGGCTCCATATTTCAAGACTTATAAATGTCACCCCGACTCCTTTTAAAGCACTTGCACTCCTCAGGCCTGTTGCCTGGGAGGCAGGAGCTAGAGCGCAGGCGCGAGAAGCAGGTGGGGCGGGGCCCCGAGGAAGCCTGCACTTATTGGTTGGTGGGAGGAACTCGCCAGGGCTGTCGTTGCGGATTGGCTGCTACGTGGACCCCCTCTCCCGGTTCCGGTAAGTTGGCGGGGAACCGCGCCGCCGCCATGGCGACTGGCGAGCGGGCGGCGGTTCCCTCTTTGTGGCCCGTAGAGGCCCGGTTGGCGGCGCTGCTTCCCGACCTGCTGGTGTTCAGGAAGCCCCGAGGACCGGAACCCGAGCTCGCCACGGCCCAGGGCGTCCTCCTTGGCGTCCACGTGACGGGTGAGGGGTGGAGCGTCGCTCTCCCGCCCTGCCAGAGGGGCGGTTACAGGCTTGGCCTCAGGAGAGCATAGGCGCACCCTGACTGCTGTCGCTGCTGCTTCCTCGGGAAACCTGGACGGTCTTTTTAAGAGCGGGGAGACGTCTTTCGGGATGGTCTGGTGGAACCCTTAAGTTAATGAAAGACCCAGAAAAGGGGAAGGACTTTTACAGGGCAATATGGGAGGCTTTGAATCCACGACTTCTCCCAGTAGGCATACTGCTTCAGCCAGTTCTTTTATTCGCTCAGTAAATTCCTCCTTTGAGTCCGTCCTTAAGTGTGTGCCCGCCACCGCTCTAGGAATTAGAGATCCAGCAGCTACTTTGAGAGTTGCTCATTTAAATATTTATGGAGTTTGTGTCTTGGATCTGAAGATGAGTGATTAAGGTGCCTGACCTCAAGGAGCTCAGCATCTGGGCTCTCCATAAAGCTTTTATCCATCCCCCCATGTCATTCCCATTTTTCCCTTGGCCAGGGAGCGTAAGAGGGTATGGCAGAAGTGGTAGCTGGCTAGAGATGAAAGGGGTGCTTGTGGGCGAATCTTCATCTGCAACTCCTGGAAACGCAGAGGGGGTGGCTCTCCAGATTCTCAGAGGCAATAGCAGCCAGCGTGGCCCTGACTGCGTTGAGTAACACTTGTTCCAAGGATAATGAAATTACTCACCTGCAGGAGATCTGCTTCCTTTGGGCCTGCGGCGTAGAGGGAATAGAGCCCGAAAGTTCGGCTAACGTAATTTTTGTTTTGTCGGCTAGGGTTTACAGCATTAATGGACAGGTTCAGCCTGACCTGCAAGTCGGAACATGACATGGACAAACTGGCCCACATCTTCAGTTATTACATTAGTGACATCGTGGAGCGTGAGTGACTATTGGAGGGAAGCGAGGAGTTGTGGTCCTGGGCTCCCGAGGGTTTGTAACAAAAGGGGGGCTGGGCTACTTTAAAAAATACTACAGGGTCATTCCTTCAGTGTTAACCATCTTTTTTATTTCTTCTTCTTGCCACTAACAAGCTAGATTTTTGCCTGTATCTGCCATTCTACCTAGTCTCACATCCTGTTGACTTGATGTTCAGAAAGGGAGGAAAATACTAATTTGAGTTTTTACTTTGCTGCTTATATTTTGTTTCTAAATAAAGTATTCCTTTGGTTGTCTCTTCTAACAATAATGCAATGTGCCCCTATGTTTATATCAGATGTAATTTACAAAACACCTTCCCATTTTATTGCATTCTGATCCTGTGAAGTAGGAATGAGTGTCTTCTTCATTTTCTGCCATTAAGTTTGTGGAAAATTGCCTGATCTGGGAGGAAAAAAAAAAAAAAAAACAGCTCCTTACGTGTGCAGTAAACATTGAGTACATATTCTGTAATATGCACTGTGAAACGTGCAGGGTTTGCAAAAACCTGCCCTTGAGGAGATTTCAGTCTTAATCTGAAATCTGCCCAACAGATAATGCCCTGGGCCAAAGATCTTGGCCAAACTTCTGCCCAACAGAAATTACTCTAGTCCTTTAGTACTTACGTAACGTTCCCTTCCTTTACTGTCAGTACCAATACAGTCATGTCCATAATTCTGAGATGCACCAGAATACTTACTTTGTAGCATCTTCTTTAGGAACTTGTCAATTTCACTCACCCCTTACCCCTGAGGAACGTTTATGAAAGATCTTTAAATTTTTCTCATCAAGTTTAGATGAAAGAGAGAGATAGAAATTATATATTATGTATGTATTATAACACCAGGAATTGCTGGGTACTAGAAATACAGGGGAAAATAAGATATGGTACCTGCCCTCTTGGATTGTCCATGTCAGCGGAAGAGACAAATAATAAGTAAACAAGATAGTTATAGGTTATGTATTATGCAAAGGAAATAAGAGTGTAATGGTAAAAAAAGAATTGTACAGTGAGAGATTTTCTGTTAGGTAGGGTGGCTCCTCTGAGAAGGTGTTTAAGCTGAGACATAAAGGATGAGAGGGACACCTTGTGAAGAACAAGGGGTAAACCACTTCAGGCAGAAGAAGGCCAAGTGCAAAGCTTCTGAGATGGGAGGAAGCTTGGCGTGTTCTAGGAACGAAAGGCCAGTGTGGCTAGAGCATGGCTCACAGGGAGGAGAGTGATTTGAGGTAAGATTGGAGATCATTGAGCTCTGTAGGCTACAAGGAGTTTGGATTATATTATTTTTGTACAAAGGGAAACTGCTGGTTCTGGCAGGGTTGTGTTGTGATCCGATATACGTTTTTTTAAAGCTTATTTTAACTACCTCATGGAGACTGGATTATAGGGAGCTGATGGGGGGGTAGGTGGTAAGAACAGAAGCAGGAAGAGGCAGTTGTAGCAACTGTGGAGAGATGATGGCAATTTGGTCTAGGATGGTGGTTCTCAACCTTGGCAGCATATTAGATAACCACTTGGGGAGCTTTTAAAAGTCCTGATGTCTAGGCTTCACCCCAGTCCAATTAAATCAGAATACCTGGGGGGTAGGTAGGCCCAGGAATAAGGATTTTTTTTTTTTTTTTTCAGTTTTACAGGCTATTCCAGTGTTGAAGCCAAGGTTGAAACCATCTGTCTAGAGATAAGTCAGCAGAGCTGTAAAGAGATGAATTGATTTGAAATGTGTTTTGCAGGTTCTACAGACAGGATTTGCTGATATATTGATGATCAGCAGGAAGTGGAGAGGAAAATGACTACGGTTTTTGGCTTTCATAATGAATTGATGGTGGTGTCACTTAACCAAGATGGGCAAGACTGGGCTTTGAGAAAGAAAATCAAGGGTTATGTTTTGAATATATTGAATCTGAGATGTCAGTAAGTCATTCAAATGGAGAAATGAAGGTCGGTAGCTATGATTGAGACTGGAGCTCAGAGAATAGATCTCTGTTAGAGACAAAAAGTGAGTCGATGGCATAAAGATGTTACTTAAAGTTAAAAACTGTTTGAGTCCACATGAGGAGAATGTAAGTAAAGAGAAAGAGCCTAAGACTGAGGCTTGAGGGACTTGACCAGGATAGATTATGATTGGAGAGAAAGAACCTACCAAAGAAACTGTAAAGCACCCAGTTAGGATACTGTGGTGTCCCTGAAGCCAAAGAAGTAGTGTCTCTAGGAGAAGAGGGCTATGGCTGGCTGGGCTGGAAATGAAAGGTATAAAGTATAGTGTGATGTGAGAAAAATATTGAATTTTGCAAGATGAATGCTGTTGATGATCTTGAGAATTTTAGTGACGTGATGGAGTTGGAAGTCAGATTAGAGAATGCTGAGAATGGTAGAGAAAACATTTCAGAGTGAAAAGGATGTGACGAACAAATGGTATATGGCCAACTCTGAGAATTTTTGTTGTTGGGAGTATAGCAGGAAAATGGAGCTAATAAGAAAGTAAAATCAAGGATAGGTGGGTTAATTTTATTGTTTTTTGGTTTTGTTTTTTAAGATACTAATGGGAATGATCCAGTAGAGGAGATAAGGAGTGAAGTTCTTGAAAGGATGGGAGGGGCTAGGATCCAGAACACAAATGGGGGGGGGGGGGCTTTAAAGAGAACAGTAGTAGTTTTTTCATTTTCAAGAAGATGGATATAGAGGGGCTCCTGGGTGGCTCAGTTGGTTGGGCGTCCGACTTCGGCTCAGGTCCTGATCTCATGGTTTGTGAGTTGGAGCCTCGTGTCGGGTTCTGTGCTGACAGCTCAGAGCCTGGAGCCTGCTTCGGATTCTGTGTCTCCCCCTCTCTCTGCCCCTCCCCTGCTCACACTCTGTGTCTCTCAATAATAAAAAAATGTTAAAAAAAAAAGAATATGGAGATAGAAACAGATTTGGGGAGAAACGAAAGGAAAGAGTCTGAACCTTGGAGTGAATAAATAGACCAGAGAAGATATGAGGAAAAACTCAGAATAGGTCAATTTTTCGATCATGTATGATTCTGCCATGCTCTAGTATATCTGATTTTTTTTTTAAGTTTATTTATTTATTTTGAGACAGAGACAGTGTGAGTGGGGGAGGAACATAAGGAGAGAGAGAATCCCAAACAGGCTCTGTACTGCCAGCTGTGGAGCCTGACTTGGGCCTCAAACTCACAAACCAGGAGATCATGACCTGAGCCAAAACCAAGACCAAGTGCCCCTAGTATATCTGATTTTGATGCATTTCCCTCTCTCTCCTTGATTTCAGATGTGCTGTGTTTTGGAGGAGATATCCTAAATATCACAGGTATTTTTCAGTTTTTCTGAATAGTTAAAGGACTGTAAGTGAGGAAGACTGCATTTAGGTGGAATTTGGCATATTTGTTTATTAATCAGCATTGTTTGATTATTTAATATGTACTAGGCCCTGGGGAAACAAAGATGAAGAAGACACACTCTGTACCTCAAAAGTTTTCTCAATCTAGTGGAAAAGCCTTGCCTGTATTAAGTTCATATGTGCCTAACAATTTGCTTAGATTGAGCGACAGAAAAATAAGTGCCTATAAAGCATTCATGAGAAAATTAATGAGAAACTTTGTCCTCAAGAGCAGAGGCTATATGTAAGATAGGGAGGAGTCAAAATCTCCTATCTGGAGAACTCTTAGGATCATTAACATTAACAGTATATGCCAAAGAGTTGGCCTCTTTTTTTAAGTTAAACTTAATTAAACCACCCTTGAAATTAGATTTGAACATGAACCTATATTTTATGAACCTCTTAGTACCCTTCCCTTTCTATTAGTATACTGGTGGAGGGAAGATTCTTCCCTCTAATATTTCTAATATTTAAGAAAAGTATTCTTAAACATTAGGAACATTTCAGCTTCTGCCTCATCATGGTTTTGTATGATGAGTCGTTTTGAGGTTCTAAGGCAGTATTTTAACCAAGCATAATGTACAGGTCCAAGAAACCTCACCTAACACCTTGTATGATACCTTCTGCATAACTGGGGGCTCTGCCCAGATCAGGTGAACCCAGACATTCAATCCCTGTTAGCCTGTCTTCTGTCTCTGTAGGGAATGTGCTCCTAGCACTCTGGACGGTGAAACACAATCAACTGAGTGACATCATTACCCTGGTGGCAAAATGCAGTCTGGAGATACAGGAGAAATTTGGGATCTACCATACCAAAGAAGGCCAGGACCTGCAGCTAAAGATAGGTAGTAGCTACTAAAAGAGTGCTCATTAAGACAAACAAAAAACTATAAAAAATTCTAATTATAAATGACAACCTGGCAAAAAAAATATTTGCACCTTGTATCATGTACACAAAGGGTGAATATTAGAAATAGAATACCTCGAAATCAACAGAAGACTAACATTTTAAGGGAAAAATAGCAAAGCACATGAATTGATACTACATAGACAAATACATCTTTTAAAATGTGAAAAGATGTTCAATTTCAATAAAAATGCCAATTGAAAGTACATTGAGACTATTTCTCACCTATAGATACACAAAAACTCAGATGCTGATCACAGTGTTGATAAGGCAATAAGAATAAACATTTCAGGGGCGCCTGGGTGGCGCAGTCGGTTAAGCGTCCGACTTCAGCCAGGTCACGATCTCGCGGTCCGTGAGTTCGAGCCCCGCGTCAGGCTCTGGGCTGATGGCTTCGAGCCTGGAGCCTGTTTCCGATTCTGTGTCTCCCTCTCTCTCTGCCCCTCCCCCGTTCATGCTCTGTCTCTCTCTGTCCCAAAAATAAATAAAAAACGTTGAAAAAAAAAATTTAAAAAAAAAAAAAAAAGAATAAACATTTCATACATTGCTGGTGAGAGTCAACAGCAGCACAACTTCTAAAGAATAATTCAGTAATCTCTGTCAAGATTACAAATGCATTATTCTTCAACCCAGCAGTCCCACTTCTGAATATTTATCCTATAGATATACCTGAGTATGTATGAAATGTTATATGTACGATATTATTCATTGCAATATGTTTTGTAATAAAAGATTGAAAATGATCTGCAGGAGACTGGTTAAATAAACAACAATTTGTCTACTCAGCTTTTCTGAAACCTTAAAAAAAGATATTCTGATATAACAATATCTTAAAAATATAGTTGAGAAAAAGCAAGATGCAAAGCACTGTGTTTGGTATGCTACCTTTTTTATAAAGGCGAAAAGTAGGAATTTTTCTTGTTTGTTCATATTTGTATAAGGAAACACTGGCAAGATATATAAGAAATGAATAAAAGTTAACTATTGGAGGAAAATAGTGTAGATAGGCACATAGATGAAATCAAGAATTTAATTTTAATTCCAGCATAATTAACATACAGTGTTATATTTGTTTCAGGTGTACAATATAGTGATTCAGTAATTCCATACATCACCCAGTGCTCATCACAAGTGCACTCCTTAATCCTCATCACCTATTTAACCCATCCCCCTACCCCAACCTCCCTCTGATAACCATCAGACTGTTCTCTATAGTCTGTTCCTTGGTTTGTCTCTCTCTCTCTTTTTTCTTTTGCCTATTTGTTTTGTTTTAAATTCCACATAGGAGTGAAATTATATGATATTTGTCTTTCTCTGACTTACTTTGCTTAGCATTATACTCTTAGCTCTATCCATGTCATCGCAAATGGCAAGATTTCATTCTTTTAATGGCTGCATAATATTCCATTGTGTATATATACACCATATCTTCTTTATCCATTCATCTATTGATGGATACTTGGGCTGCTTCCATAATCTGGCTATTGTAGATAATGCTGCTATAAACATAGGCATGCAAGTATCCCTTTGAATTAGTGTTTTTGTATTATTTGGATACATACCCAGTAGTGTGATTACTGGATAGTAGGGTAGTTTTATTTTTAACTTTTTGAGGAACCTCTGTACTGTTTTCCACAGTGGCTGCACCAGTTTGCATTCATTCCCACCAACAGTGCAAGAGAGTTGGTTCCTTTTTATCCCTGTCCTTTCCAACACTTGTTTCTTGTGTTTTTAATTTCAGCTGTTCTGACAGGGACAAAGTGATATCTTATTGGAATTTTGATTGGTATTTCCCTGATGGTGAGTGGTATTAAGCATCTTTTCATGTGTCTGTTGGCCATCTGTATATGTCCGCTTTGGAGAAATGTCTGTTCATGTCTTTTGCACATTTTTTAGTTGGATTATTTGGGTCTTTTTGTTGTTGAGTTGTGTAAATTATTTATATATTTTAGGTACTAACCCTTTTAGCAGATATGTCATTTGCAAATATCTTCTCCCATTTAGTAGATTGCCTTTAGTTTTGTGGATTGTTTCCTTCACTGTGCAGATTTTTATTTTGATGTAGTCCCAATAGTTTATTTTTGCTTTTGTTTTCCTTGCCTCAAGAGACATATCTAGAAAAATGTTACTATGGCCAATGTCTGAAACATTACTGGCTGTGCTTTCTTCTAGGATTTTTATGGTTTCAGTTCTCACATTTAAGTCTTTAATCCATTTTTAGTTTATTTTTGTGTATGGTGTAAGAAAGTGGTCCAATTTCATTCTTTTATGTAACTGACCAGTTTTCCAGCACCATTGTTGAAGAGACTGTCTTTCCCACTGGATATTTTTCCATGCTTTGTCAGAGATTAATTGACTGTGTAAGTGTGGGTTTATTTCTGGGTTTTCTGTTCTGTTCCATTGATCTGTCTGTTTGTGTGTCAGTACCGTACTGTTAATTACTACAGCTTTGTGATATAACTTGAAACCTGGAATCATGATCCCTCTAGCTTTGCTTTGCTTTTTCAAAATTGCTTTGGTTATTTGGGGTCTTTTGTGGTTCTATACAAATTTTAGAATTGTTTGTTCTAGCTCTGTGAAAAATGATGTTGGTATTTTGATAGGGATTGCATTAAATCTGTAGATTGCTTTGGGTAGTGTAAACATTTTAACAATGTTTGTTCTTCCATTCCATGAGCATGGAAGGTCTTTCCATTTCTTTGTGTAACCTTCAATTTCTTTCATCAGTGTTTTATAGTTTTCAGAGTATAGGTCTTTCACCTTTTTGGTTAGGTTTATTCCTAGGTATCTTACTACTTTTGGTACAGTTGTAAATGGGATTGTTTTCTTAATTTCTCCTTCAACTGCTTCATTATTAGTGTATAGAAATGCAACAGATTTCTGCACGTAGATTTTGTGTCCTGCAATTTTACTGAATTCATTTATCAGTTCTCATAGTTTTTTGGTGGAGTGTTTATAGTATTATGTCATTGCAAATAGTGAGAATTTTACTTCTTCCATACTAATTTGGATGCCTTTTATTCCTTTTGTTGTCTGATAGGACTTCCAGTCCTATGTTGAATAAAAGTGGTGAGAGTGGACATCTTTGACTTGTTCCTGACCTTAGGGGAAAAGCTCTCAGCTTTTCCCCATGAAGGATGGTGTTAGCTGTGAGGTTTTTTTATATGGCCTTTATTATGTTAAGGTATGTTCCCTTTAAACCTACATTGTTGAGGGCTTTTGTTATGAATGGATGTTGTACTTTGTCAAATGCTTTTTCTTCATCTGTTGAAATGATCATATGGTTTTTATCCTTTCTCTTACCAATGTGATGTATCACATTGATCGATTTTCAAATATTAAACCACGCTTGCATCCTGAGAATAAATCCCACTTGATTGTGGTGAGTGATTTTTCAGATGTATTGTTGACTTTGGTTTGCTGGTACTGTATTTTGTTGAGGATTTTTGCATCTATGTTCATCGGAGACATTGGCCTGTAGTTCTCTTTTTTGTGTGCTGTCTTTATCTGGTTTTGGTATCACAGTGATACTGGCCTCATAGAATGAATTTGGAAGTTTTCCATGTCCTATTTTTTGGAATAGTTTAAGAAGAATAGGTATTAACTCTTCTTTAAATGTTTGGTAGAATTCCTCTGTGAAGACATCTGGCCCTGGACTTTTGTTTGTTGGGAGTTTTTTGCTTATTGATTCAATTTCTTTGCTGGTTATGGGTCTGTTCAAATTTTCTATTCCTTCCTGCTTCAATTTTGGTAGGTTATATATTTCTAGGAATTTATTCATTTCTTCTAGGTTTTCCAAATTTTTTGCATATAGTTTTCATAATACTCTCTTATAGTTGTAATTCTGTAGTGTTAGTTATTTTTCCTCTTTCATTTGTGAGTTTATTTGAGTGCTCTTTTTTTTTTATGACTTTGGCTAGAGATTTATTAATTTTGTTGATCTTTTCAAAGAACCATCTAGTTTCATTGATCTATTGTTTTTTAGTTTGTGTATCATTTATTTCATCTCTAATCTTCATGATTTCCTTCCTTCTGCTGGTTTTGGTTTTTGTTTGTTGTTCTAGCTCCTTAACATGTAAAGTTATGTTGTTTATTTGAGATTTTCCTTGCTTCTTGAGCCAGGCCTGTATTGCCATAAACTTTCCTCTTAGAACTGCTTTTACTGCATCCCAAAGGTTTGGGACTGTTGTGTTTTCATTTTCATTTGTTTCCATGTACTTTTTGATTTCTTCTTTGATTTTTTGGTTGACCCATTCAGTGCTCAGTAGCATGTGATTTAACCTACGTGTATTTGTGGTCTTTACAGATTTTTTTCTTGTGGTTGACTTGTAGTTTCACAGCATTGTGGTCAGAAAAGGTGCTTGGTATGACTTCAGTGTTCTTGAAGTTGTTGAGGCCTGTTTTGTGGCCTAATATGTGATCCATTCTGGAGAATGTTCATGTGCACTTGAAAAGAATGTGTATTTTGCTGTTTTAGGATGGAATGTTTTGAATATATGTTAAGTCTATTTAGTCTAGTGTGTCATTCAAAGCCATTGTTTCCTTGTTGATCTGTTTAAACGATCTGTCCATTGATATAAGTGCAGTGTTAAAGTCTCCTACTATTGTATTATTATTGATTAGTTCTTTTCTTTTTGTTACTAATTATTTTATGTATTTGGGTGCTTTCATGTTATGTGCATAAATATTTACAATTGTTGTATCTTCTGATTGGATTGTCCCTTTATTATTATATAGTGTCCTTCTTTGTCTCATGTTACAGTCTTTGTTTTATGTCTATTTTGTGTGATACAAGTATTGCTACTCCAGCTTTCTTTTGTCATGCATTTACATGATATATATTTCTCCATCCCCTCACTTTCAATCTGCAGGTATCTTTTGGTCTGAAATGAGTGTCTTGGTTTTTTATCCACTCTGTCATCCTATGTCTTCTGATTGTAAATGATTGCATTTAAAGTAATTATTGTTAGATATGTAGTTATTGCCATTTTGTTACTTGTTGTCATTTTTGTAGTTTTTCTCTGGTCCTTTCCTGTCTGTCTCTCTTTCATACTTTGCTGGTTTTCTTTAGTGATATACTTGGATTCCTGTCTCTTTATTCTTTGCATATCTATTTGTGGTTTTTGATTTATGGCTACCATCAGGTTTGTATATAACCTCTTCATACAGCAGTCTATATTAAGTTGATGGTCACTTAAGCTCGAACCTATTCTTTACTCCTCTCCCCTCCATGTTTTAGGTATATGGTATCATATTTTACATCCTTTTATTTTGTGAACGTTTTGTTTTGTTTTTACAGAAATACTTATGTTTGGGGCGCCTGGGTGGCTCAGTCGGTTAAGCGGCCAACTTCGGCTCAGGTCATGATCTTGCAGTCCGTGAGTTCGAGCCCCGCGTCAGGCTCTGTGCTGACAGCTTGGAGCCTGGAACCTGCTTCGGATTCTGTGTCTCCCTCTCTCTCTGACCCTCCCCCGTTCATGCTCTGTCTCTCTCTGTCTCAAAAATAAACATTTAAAAAAAAAAAAAAGAAATACTTATGTTTACCACTTTTGTGTTTCGTCTTTTTCATACTCTCACTTATGGTCTTTCCACTCAAAGAGTCCCCTTTAATATTTCTTGTAGGGCTGATTTAGTGGTCAGAACTCCTTTAGTTCTTGTTTGTCTGATAAACGGTTTATCTCTCCTATTCTCAATGCTAGCCTTGCTGGATAGAGTATTCTTAACTTTAGATTTTTCCCTTTCAGCACTTTGAATATATCATGCCGTTCCCTTTTGACTTGCAAAGTTTCTGCTGAAAAAAACCACTGATAGTCTTATGGGGGAAATTTCCCTTGTATGTAAGTGTCTTCTTTCCTCTTGCTGCTTAATTTTTTTTCTTTATCATTACTTTTTGGCATTTTGATTACTGTCTAACTTTGGTTGATTTTGTTGGGGGATCTCTGTGCCTCCTGGCATTGTGATTCCTATCTAACTGTCTAAATAACTTTGGCTGATTTTGTTGGGGGATCTGTACCTCCTGGATCTAGGTATCTGTTTCCTTACCCAGATTAGGGAAGTTTTCAGCTACTGTTTCTTCAAATAAATTTTCTTCTCCCTTTTCTGTCTCTTTTCCTGGAATCCCTATTACACTTGATGTTATTACACCTGATGGCATCACTGAGTTCCCTTATGTCTATTCTCAGTTTGCATAATTCTTTGTTCTCTCATTTTTTCAGCTTGATTACTTTCTATTCCTCTGTCTTCTAGTTAACTGATTTGCTCCCCTGCTTCTTCCAGCCTGCTCTTCTATCAAGTTTATTTTTAATTTCATCTGTTGTGTTTTTCATCTCTGATTGGTTCTTTTTTGTTTGTTACTTCTTCCTTAGGGTCTCACTGATGTTCTCCACTCTTTTCTTGAGTCCAGTCAGTGTCTTTATGACCATTACTTTAAATTCTCTGTCAGCCATGTTACTTATATCCATTTCATTTAGGTCTCTTGCTGTGATTTTGTCCTGTTCTTTCATTTGTGACATATTCCTCTGTCCCCTCATTTTGCCTATCTGTGTCTGTTTCTGTGGGTTAGGAAAGTCAGCTACATCTCTTGCTCTTGAAAGTAGCGGGCAGGATGTGCACTTTTAACTAGGTGGCACTGGTTCTCCTCTACAGGGCGCACACAGCTTCTGCGGAGGCCAGTTGGTCTGGGTCCTCTGGACAGCACACAAAGGCAGGGTATGCAGTTTTAACAGGGTGTGTGCATCCTCCATGGGAGGTCAGGAGATGCATTGTTGGCGAGGATTGCCTGGGTTTTCTGGGCAAGCGGATCCACAGCACCAGGACTGAGGCAGGTCTGTCTGGCTAGAGGGGGTGGGGTGCAGTGTAAGCATGTTAGGTAGTAAGTGCTGTCACTACACTGGTTCTCACAGCTGGCTGTGTATTTATGATGAAGGGTTCAGAAGGGAAATGGCTCCTGCCAGCTCCTTTGTTTCTGGAGAAGTCCCTCAGCAAACTCTGAGATTAATAACTAACTCTCCCTCCCATAAGCCCCAGGTGCCTTTCAAACTGCTGCTTCCAAGCTGTATCTCCACACGTTATTTGCTGTGCTGTCTCTTTCAGGGCAGGGGCTCAGTTTCCTATCACTAGCTGAGCTCTCTCAGAGCCACGCCCACTTATTTTTAAAGTCCCACCCGTTATAAGCACTCATGAAATTCAGCCCCTCTGATTTTCAAAGCCGAATGCTGTAGGGATTTTTCTTCCCCCTGTAGGCTCCTCCCCAGTGTGCTTCTTGCCCCTCTTCTTGCCCACAGCTCCCTCCCTCCAATGGTCACGCCCATGGGTTTAGGTTCCCATCAGGTCTCCACCCTGACTACCCTTTTCAATGTGGCATCTTCTGTACATTTACTTGTGGGGTTTGTTTTGGCCACTCTTTGGGTCCTTTCCTGGGTTGTTTGCCCTGATGCGAGTATTATCTAGTTGTATGTTTGGGATAAGTTGAGTTTAGGATCCTCCTACTCCACCATCTTCCCCAGAAGTCAGAATCAAGAATTTTTAAGGTATATTGTTTCCATAGTCTGATTTTTGAACTATGTTATTGTATTACATAATCAAAACTATAATACGATAAAGATTAAAAAGCTGCACACAGAGACAAAAATTTCATCAATGACAGAGCCAGGACTGGAGGGGGAGCTCTATACACAATGCTCCTTCACAGAAGTCCAGAAACATTAAGGGGTTTCTGAATGAAGGGCAAAAGTTGCTTTGACCTATTCATTTACAATTTGAGGAGGAGTCTGAAGAATTCTATTCTGAATTATATGGCATCTTTCCTGTTGTAGCATTTTTTTGTTGTTTTTTTGTTTTGTTGATGGATAACTCATAATTGAAACTGTACATAAATAACATTTGTACACTTTTGAAGCCAGCACTGCAATCAAGATAATGTACATATCCATCACTCACTAAAATTTCTTTTCCCCTTTTTTTTTAATATATGAAATTTATTGTCAAATTGGTTTCCATACAACACCCAGTGCTCATTCCAAAAGATGTCCTCTTCAACGCCCATCACCTACCCTTCCCTCCCTCCTCCCACCCCCCCCCCCCCATCAACCCTCAGTTTGTTCTCAGTTTTTAAGAGTCTCTTATGCTTTGGCTCTCTCCCACTCTAACCTCACTTTTTTTTTTCCTTCCCCTCCCCCATGGGTCTCTGTTAAGTTTCTCAGGATCCACATAAGAGTGAAAACATATGGTATCTGTCTTTCTCTGTATGGCTTATTTCACTTAGCATCACACTCTCCAGTTCCATCCATGTTGCTACAAAGGGCCATATTTCGTTCTTTCTCATTGCCATGTAGTACTCCATTGTGTATATAAACCACAATTTCTTTATCCATTCATCAGTTGATGGACATTTAGGCTCTTTCCATAATTTGGCTATTGTTGAGAGTGCTGCTATAAACATTGGGGTACAAGTGCCCCTATGCATCAGTACTGTATCCCTTGGGTAAATTCCTAGCAGTGCTATTGCTGGGTCATAGGGTAGGTCTATTTTTAATTTTCTGAGGAACCTCCACACTTTTCCAGAGTGGCTGCACCAGTTTGCATTCCTACCAACAGTGCAAGAGGGTTCCCGTTTCTCCACATCCTCTCTAGCATCTATAGTCTCCTGATTTGTTCATTTTGGCCACTCTGACTGGCGTGAGATGATGTCTGAGTGGGTTTTGATTTGTATTTCCCTGATAAGGAGCGACGTTGAGCATCTTTTCATGTGCCTGTTGGCCATCCGGATGTCTTCTTTAGAGAAGTGTCTATTCATGTTTTCTGCCCATTTCTTCACTGGGTTATTTGTTTTTCGGGTGTGGAGTTTGGTGAGCTCTTTATAGATTTTGGATACTAGCCCTTTGTCCGATATGTCATTTGCAAATATCTTTTCCCATTCCATTGGTTGCCTTTTAGTTTTGTTGGTTGTTTCCTTTGCTGTGCAGAAGCTTTTTATCTTCATAAGGTCCCAGTAATTCATTTTTGCTTTTAATTCCCTTGCCTTTGGGGATGTGTCGAGTAAGAGATTGCTACGGCTAAGGTCAGAGAGGTCTTTTCCTGCTTTCTCCTCTAGGGTTTTGATGGTTTCCTGTCTCACATTCAGGTCCTTTATCCATTTTGAGTTTATTTTTGTGAATGGTGTGAGAAAGTGGTCTAGTTTCAACCTTCTGCATGTTGTTGTCCAGTTCTCCCAGCAACATTTGTTAAAGAGACTGTCTTTTTTCCATTGGATGTTCTTTCCTGCTTTGTCAAAGATTAGTTGGCCATATGTTTGTGGGTCTAGTTCTGGGGCTTCTATTCTATTCCATTGGTCTATGTGTCTGTTTTTGTGCCAATACCATGCTGTCTTGATGATGACAGCTTTGTAGTAGAGGCTAAAGTCTGGGATTGTGATGCCTCCTGCTTTGGTCTTCTTCTTCAAAATTACTTTGGCTATTCGGGGCCTTTTGTGGTTCCATATGAATTTTAGAATTGCTTGTTCTAGTTTCGAGAAGAATGCTGGTGCAATTTTGATTGGGATTGCATTGAATGTGTAGATAGCTTTGGGTAGTATTGACATTTTGACAATATTTATTCTTCCAATCCATGAGCAGGGAATGTCTTTCCATTTCTTTATATCTTCTTCAATTACCTTCATAAGCTTTCTATAGTTTTCAGCATACAGATCTTTTACATCTTTGGTTAGATTTATTCCTGGGTATTTTATGCTTCTTGGTGCAATTGTGAATGGGATCAGTTTCTTTGTCTTTTTGTTGCTTCATTGTTAGTGTATAAGAATGCAACTGATTTCTGTACATTGATTTTGTATCCTGCAATTTTGCTGAATTCATGTATCAGTTCTAGCAGACTTTTGGTGGAGTCTATCAGATTTTCCATGTATAATATCATGTCATCTGCAAAAAGCGAAAGCTTGACTTCATCTTTGCCAATTTGGATGCCTTTGATTTCCTTTTGTTGTCTGATTGCTGATGCTAGAACTTCCAACACTATGTTAAACAACAACGGTGAGAATGGGCATCCCTGTCGTGTTCCTGATCTCAGGGAAAAAGCTCTCAGTTTTTCCCCATTGAGGAGGATATTAGCTGTGGGCTTTTCATAAATGGCTTTTATGATCTTTAAGTATGTTCCTTCTATCCCGACTTTCTCAAGCGTTTTTATTAAGAAAGGGTGCTGGATTTTGTCAAAGGCCTTTTCTGCATCGATTGACAGGATCATATGGTTCTTTTCTTTTCTTTTATTAATGTGGTGTATCACGTTGATTGATTTGTGAATGTTGAACCAGCCCTGCATCCCAGGAATGAATCCCACTTGATCATGGTGAATAATTCTTTTTATATGCTGTTGAATTCGATTTGCTAGTATCTTATTGAGAATTTTTGCATCCATATTCATCAGGGATATTGGCCTGTAGTTCTCTTTTTTTACTGGGTCTCGGTCTGGTTTAGGAATCAAAGTAATACTGGCTTCATAGAATGAGTCTGGAAGTTTTCCTTCCCTTTCTATTTCTTGGAATAGCTTGAGAAGGATAGGTATTATCTCTGCTTTAAACGTCTGGTAGAACTCCCCTGGGAAGCCATCTGGTCCTGGACTCTTATTTGTTGGGAGATTTTTGATAACCGATTCAATTTCTTCGCTGGTTATGGGTCTGTTCAAGCTTTCTATTTCCTCCTGATTGAGTTTTGGAAGAGTGTGGTGTTTAGGAATTTATCCATTTCTTCCAGGTTGTCCAATTTGTTGGCATATAATTTTTCATAGTATTCCCTGATAATTGTTTGTATCTCTGAGGGATTGGTTGTAATAATTACATTTTCATTCATGATTTTATCTATTTGGGTCATCTCCCTTTTCTTTTTGAGAAGCCTGGCTAGAGGTTTGTCAATTTTGTTTATTTTTTCAAAAAACCAACTCTTGGTTTCATTGATCTGCTCTACAGTTTTTTTAGATTCTATATTGTTTATTTCTGCTCTGATCTTTATTATTTCTCTTCTTCTGCTGGGTTTAGGCTGCCTTTGCTGTTCTGCTTCTATTTCCTTTAGGTGTGCTGTTAGATTTTGTATTTGGGATTTTTCTTGTTTCTTGAGATAGGCCTGGATTGCAATGTATTTTCCTCTCAGGACTGCCTTCGCTGCGTCCCAAAGCGTTTGGATTGTTGTATTTTCATTTTCATTTTCATTTGTTTCCATATATTTTTTAATTTCTTCTCTAATTGCCTGGTTGACCCACTCATTCTTTAGTAGGGTGTTCTTTAACCTCCAAGCTTTGGGAGGTTTTCCAGACTTTTCCCTGTGGTTGATTTCAAGCTTCATAGCCTTGTGGTCTGAAAGTATGCATGGTATAATTTCAATTCTTGTATACTTATGAAGGGCTGTTTTGTGACCCAGTATATGACCTATCTTGGAGAATGTTCCATGTGCACTCGAGAAGAAAGTATATTCTGTTGCTTTGGGATGCAGAGTTCTAAATATATCTGTCAAGTCCTTCCGATCCAATGTATCATTCAGGGCCCTTGTTTCTTTATTGACCGTGTGTCTAGATGATCTATCCATTTCTGTAAGTGGAGTGTTAAAGTCCCCTGCAATTACCACATTCTTATCAATAAGGTTGCTTATGTTTGTGAGTAATTGTTTTATATATTTGGGGGCTCCGGTGTTCGGCGCATAGACATTTGTAATTGTTAGCTCTTCCTGATGGATAGACCCTGTAATTATTATATAATGCCCTTCTTCATCTCTTGTTACAGCCTTTTTTTTTTATTTTTTATTTTTTATTTTTTTTTTTTTTGAGACAGAGAGAGACAGAGCATGAACAGGGGAGGGGCAGAGAGAGAGGGAGACACAGAATCTGAAACAGGCTCCAGGCTCTGAGCTGTCAGCACAGAGCCCGACGCGAGGCTCGAACTCACGGACGGTGAGATCATGACCTGAGCCGAAGTCGGACGCTTAACCGACCAAGCCACCCGGGCGCCCCTCTTGTTACAGCCTTTAATTTAAAGTCTAGTTTGTCTGATATAAGTATGGCTACTCCAGCTTTCTTTTGGCTTCCAGTAGCATGATAAATAGTTCTCCATCCCCTCACTCTCAACCTAAAGGTGTCCTCAGATCTAAAATGAGTCTCTTGTAGACAGCAAATAGATGGGTCTTGTTTTTTTATCCATTCTGATACCCTATGTCTTTTGGTTGGCGCATTTAATCCATTTACATTCAGTGTTATTATAGAAAGATACGGGTTTAGAGTCATTGTGAGGTCTGTATGTTTTATGCTTGTAGCGATGTCTCTGGTACTTTGTCTCACAGGATCCCCCTTAGGATCTCTTGTAGGGCTGGTTTAGTGGTGACAAATTCTTTCAGTTTTTGTTTGTTTGGGAAGACCTTTATCTCTCCTTCTATTCTAAATGACAGACTTGCTGGATAAAGGATTCTCGGCTGCATATTTTTTCTGTTCAATACATTGAAGATCTCGTGCCAATCCTTTCTGGCCTGCCAAGTTTCAAAAGAGAGATCATTCACGGGTCTTATAGGTCTCCCTTTATAAGTTAGGGCACGTTTATCCCTTGCTGCTTTCAGAATTTTCTCTTTATCCTTGTATTTTGCCAGTTTCACTATGATATATCCTGCAGAAGATCGATTCAAGTTACGTCTGAAGGGAGTTCTCTGTGCCTCTTGGATTTCAATGCCTTTTTCCTTCCCCAGTTCAGGGAAGTTCTCAGCTATTATTTCTTCAAGTACACCTTCAGCACCTTTCCCTCTCTCTTCCTCTGGGATACCAATTATGCGTATATTATTTCTTTTTAGTGTATCACTTAGTTCTCTAATTTTCCCCTCATACTCCTGGATTTTTTTATCTTTTTTTCTCAGCTTCCTCTTTTTCCATAACTTTATCTTCTAGTTCACCTATTCTCTCCTCTGCCTCTTCAGTCCGAGCCGTCGTCATTTCCATTTTATTTTGCATTTTGTTTAAAGCGCTTTTCAGCTCCTCGTGACTGTTCCTGAGTCCCTTGATCTCTGTAGCAAGAGATTCTCTGCTGTCCTCTATACTGTTTTGAAGCCCAGCGATTAATTTTATGACTATTATTCTAAATTCACTTTCTGTTATATTATTTAAATCCTTTTTGATCAGCTCATTGGCTGTTGTTATTTCCTGTAGTTTCTTTTGAGGGGAATTCTTCCGTTTGGTCATTTTGGATAGTCCCTGGAGTGGTGCGGACCTGCAGGGCACTTCCCCTGTGCTGTGGTGTATAACTGGAGTTGGTGGGCAGGGCCGCAGTCAGTCCTGATGTCTGCCCCCAGCCCACCGCTGGGGCCACAGTCAGACTGGTGTGTGCCTTCTCTTCCCCTCTCCTAGGGGCGGGATTCACTGTGGGGTGGCGTGGCCCGTCTGGGCTACTTGCACACTGCTGGGCTTGTGGTGCTGGGGATCTGGCGTATTAGCTGGGGTGGGTAGGCAAGGTGCACGGGGGCAGGAGGGGCAGGCTTAGCTCGTTTCTCCTTAGGTGATCCACTTCAGGAGGGGCCCTGTGGCAGCGGGAGGGAGTCAGACCGGCTGCCGGAGGGTTGGCTCCGCAGCACAGCGTTGGGTGTTTGCGCGGAGCAAGCAAGTTCCCTGGCAGAGACTGGTTCCCTTTGGGATTTTGGCTGGGGGATGGGCGAGGGAGATGGCGCTGGCAAGTGCCTTTGTTCCCCCCCAAACTGAGCTCTGTCCTCCTGGGGCTCAGCAACTCTCCCTCCCTTTGTCCTCCAGCCTTCCCGCTTTCCGAGCAGAGCTGTTCACTTATGACCTCCCAGATGCTAAGTCGCGCTTGCTGTCGGAACACACTCCGTCCGGCCCCTCCGCTTTTGCCAGCCAGACTCGGGGACTCTGCTTGGCCGGGGGGCCGCCCCGGCTCCCTCCCGCCAGTCCGTGCAGCGCGCACCGTCTCACCGCCCTTCCTACCCTCTTCCGTGGGCCTCTCGTCTGCGCTTGGCTCTGGAGACTCCATTCTGCTAGTCTTCTGGTGGTTTTCTGGGTTAGTCAGGCAGGTGTAGGTGGAATCTAAGTGATCAGCAGGATGCACGGTGAGCCCAGTGTCCTCCTAAGCCGCCATCTTCCTGAAATCTCTCCATTCACTTTTTGATGGACAATTGGGTTTTCAGTTTTTGGCAATTACAAATAAAGCTACTATGAACATTTGTGTACAAGTCTTTGAGTAGACATATGCATTTATTTCTCTTGGGTAAATATACTATGTAGAAGTGAAAGGGCTAGGTCATATGGTAGATATAGGTCTAAGTTTTTAAGAAATTGCTAATCTTTTTTCCAAAGTGATTGCACCGTTTTACTTTCTCACCAGCAATGTATGAGAGTCCCAATTTGTCCATGTCTTTGTTAACACTTATTGTCTGTTTGAAGAACACTTTTAACATTTCTCATAGTATGGGTTTGCAAGAGATGGGTCAGCTCTTGTATGTCTAAAAAAAAAAAATCTTTATTTCACCTCGGTTTTTGAAAGTGGGTATGGAATTCTAGGTTGCTGGGTATTTTTTTCTATTATGTTAAAATTGTTGTTCTACTATCTTCTAGCTTGCAGCATTTCCAATAAGAAATATGCTTTCATCTTTATCTTTGTTTCTTTGTATATAATGTCTTTTTCTCCCCTCTGGTTTCTCTTACGATTTTTTTTTTCTTTACAGTTGGTTTTAAGTAATATGGTTATGATGTCCCTTGGTATAGTTTTCTTCATTTTTCTTGTGCTTGTGGCTCATTGAGATTTTTGGATGTATACAGTTTTGGTTTTTATCAAATTTAGAAAATATTCTACAATTATTTCTCCAAATAATTTGTTCTCTCTTCTTCCTCCTCTGTCCAGTTACACACATATTTGATTGCTTGAAATTGTCCTACAACTCACTGATTTTGTATTCATTGTTTCTCTCGTTTTTCTCCCTGTGTTTCATTTTGGATAGTTTCTATTGCTGTATTTTCAAGTGTATAGACTTTTTTTTTTTTTTTTTTTGCAGTGTCTCTAGTAGACATGTTTAGTCTTTTTTCTAGATTCCTGAATATATGGAATATAGTTATAACTTTTACTTTTCTTATTTACTAATTCTTTCATCTGTGTTATTCTGGGTTGGGCTTGATTGATTGATTTTTCTCCTCATTGTGGATCATATTTTCCTTTTCTTTGCATGCCTGGTTATTTTGGGTGGGTGCCAGACATTGCGAATTTAACCTTGTTGGGTGCTGGGTTTTTTTTTTTTTATATTTCTATAAATATTCTTGAGCATTATTCTGGGATGTGGTTAGCTTGATTTTTTTTTTTTCTTTTGTTTTTAAACTTTGTTGAATGGGACCAGAGCAGTGTTTAGTCTAGGGCTGGTTTTGCCCCATTGCTGAGGCAAACCCCTCTGAGTACTACACCTAATCTCCTGTGAATTACTAAGTTTGACAATATGGCCAGTGAGACTAGGCAAGCCCTGTGCGATACTGGGGATTGTTCCTTCTAATCTTTTCAGGTGGTTCTTTCCCTGGTTTCAGGTAGTTTCCTCACATTGATGCACTCATTAGTACTCAGCTCAAGACTTGTGGGGGACCTGGTAAAGGTCTCTGGAATTCTCTCTCTGTACACTTCTCTCCAGTACTCACAATGCCCTGTGAACTCTAGCCACCTTGGCCCTCAGACTCTTAGCTCTGTTTCCCTAACTTGAGTCTTCTGGGTTATACCTGGGATTCCCCACCCTGAGATGTCCTGGAAACTCTTCCATGCAGTAAGCTGCAGTAAGGTAAACAAGCTCACCTTGTTTATTCCCCATCTCTCAGGCATCATTGTCCTTCATTATCTTGAAAAGTGTTGCTTTGTGTGTTTTTTCTAGTTTCTTAGTTGTTCCAGACATTATGCTAAATTCATGACCTGTTAAGCCATGTTGGCCAAAAGTATATGTCTCTGCTATTATTTTAAAACTATTTTCCCTTTGATTTTAGCCTAGACTGGGTAATATTTCACTGTATGTTAACTATAGAATTTAAATAAAATTTTGAAAAGAAGGAAAGTAAAAAGATTGGATAACTTAGCTAAGAGCAGACTTAACTTGGATATAGTCCTTTTTTTCCCTGGCAAGCAAACCAGTTTTTCAGCTATATTAGCAAGTAAGAAATGCCTTAGGGTAAGAAAAACAGAAGGTAGAATAAAAGTGTATGGCAAAGCCCAAGTCTGGTAAAATACTGATTGTCTTCTAACTTAGTCCTGATTACACATTGAGGAGGGATGGTATGGTCACCATGGCAGCAGTTTCTGAGCATAACCATATGGTCTCTGCCATCAGGACCTAACTGATTATTACAAAAGCAATTTAAAGAGAAGACTCTGAGAGACCTAGGATCTCTTGCTTCTTCCCCCATCCAACCTGGACTTGTTTGAATATCTCTAAGTGTGCTTAAGACAGAAGGAAATCTGGGGCAAGGTAATATTTTTGAAGGTAAGCTCACCCAATATTTCTGCAATAACAAGATTGGCTTGATGCATAGAGCAATGTGAGGATTCCAGACCCATCCTTTTCATGATTTTCCAATTAAGTTTGGCTGTTCACCACTTGTCTCTTTTTTTCTGGATAGGTCTGTCTGCAGGTCAGATCTCCCAGGTTATTGTTGGAGATGAGCAACGACAGTACCTCTTGGTGGTTGGGCAGGATGTAGATGATGTCCAGTTAGCTCAGCGTTTGGCTCAGGCAAATGAGATTGTCCTGTCCTGGAACTGCTGGAAGCTCTGTGAGCAGTACATGTTTGAAGTGGAAATCATGAGGGAGGATGAAGCTGTGAAGGTAGGAGGCTGGTCCCATCCATTGCACATCCTGAAAAGGCCCTTCTACTGCACAGGGAAGTGCTCTGGTGGTGGTCAAATATGGCTTGACCAAACCAATGACCATTGGAACTGTTTTGGAGGGAGGTGGGGGATATGCTCCCAGGAAGATAGAGCAGAACAATAAGGTTGGAAAGATAAATGATAAAAAAGGGAAATGGCATCAGTGATCCATTTGGTGGTTGGGCACATAATTGAGCAGTTTCCTTTCTGTAGTTAAGAGATATGCGGATCATTGACCCATTTGATTTTGATGAGCATTTTGACAAGTGCCTCGATTACCTGCCACATTACCAGACAAGTGCTGGTAAGTTACTTGGTCCTTTTTACCCAAGCCCAAAATGTTTAAAGTTAAATTTTCCATGTGGTTGGAGACATTTTGTTTTCCTTTTCTCAGATACTTTAAGGACTGCCCTGGATTTGGATCCAGACTCTGCACTTGAACAAACCCTGCGGAAGCACATAATGAAAAACCTTTTGAAAAAGGTTATTTTCTAGTTCTTAAGTCATCGTGTAGACTGTGTGTGTGTGTTTATGTCAACAAGTGTATATTTATATGTGATGACCTTCTCATGTTGATCCAGTTCATCTCCTGCTCTCCATGGTAATGCCAGCAGATTTCCCTGTCTGTACCAGTTACTATGAAAACATGTCCTACCACTTCAGATTTCTCAGTTCTGGAAAGTGGAAGCCATATTTGTTTTTCAGTTTGTCCCTCTAGAAGCTAGTACATTATTAACAGGGTAGAGAGTATATGCTTGGTAAATATGCATTGATTGACTGTGTATATAGAATTTATGTGAATCCCGTAGTAAGTGATACAATGACTAATGGAATGGACATATCAAACTAACTCATGTAAAGAAAACATAAAATCCTGGCAGATTTCATCAGTAAATTAGGTTTAAAGTCAGTTTTAATTCCAAGTGCACTGGTTGGTACATCTTCTATACCTCTCAAACCTGAATTTTAAGTTTTTTGTCTGTAAGTTTTTTTTCTCATACTCACCGTGGAATATAGGATTTAAATGCCTAAACATGGTACTGAGAGTTGAAGATACAGGCCCGATAACTCACTTTGTCTTTGCAGATTGATGAAGGGCAGCCTACGGAGTATGTATCCGAATTCCGTACCGTGACTATGGTTTTGGTCAGCATAGAGTTCCACAAGTCAGCATGGGTGTTGCATTTGTGTCATCTTATCCAGGAGGCTGCCCTGTACATCTCCACAGTCATAGAGAAAGGGGGTGGCCAGCTGAGCCGGATCTTTATGTTTGAGAAAGTAAGTACAAGGAAACTTGACCCATCAGCATTAGAAGTGAGGGAGGAATAATAGTCTTGTATCTCGCATAACACACATGTAAGTCAGATTCCCTGCTTTTTCTTTTGTGACAAGCTATATGACATTGAAAGTTCAACTAATAATAGTTTAGGAATGGGAAGTTCTAGTTAATTTCATTTTCAGGGTACCTGAGAATTACTTTCCATATCCTTTTTCATTCAACTCTAGTTGAAAAATCTTTGTCAGAGCAAAAGAATATTTTTCTGCCTCTATTAGTAAAGTAAATGTAATCAGATATTTCTGATAATTAAGGAGCTTGAAAAGAGCAGTATCATAATGTAGGACATTATAGGTGAATAAAACATGGGCAGGTAGACTTAGCTCAAGGCATACAGTAGAAATGGAATTTTTGAAAAGTTCTGGGCATCAGTTTTTCTTGTGTTTTAAGTTTCAGTCCTTTGAATAGTTAGTTAAATCAAGATTTTATTTCTTCTTTTTTTAATCTCCATGTTGATGTGGCCCTGAGTGTCCATTTCATGAATCCTGTAGAATTCACCATTCCTAGCAGATACCAGTGGGGAAAGGCTCTGGCTTCATTCCGGGGAGTTGGTGCAGTTGTGGCAAGCCGTAGTCTTTCCCCAGGTAAACTTTTCTTTTCCTTCTTCGTCGTCTGTCCCAGGGCTGCATGTTCCTCTGTGTTTTTGGCCTTCCTGGGGATAAGAAGCCAGATGAGTGCGCACATGCCCTGGAGAGCTCCTTCAGCATCTTCAGCTTCTGCTGGGAGAAGCTTGCTGAGACCAAGTGAGGAGGAAGGTGGCGCAGGGCCCCAGGGGGCTCTTCAGCCAGGGTAGAAGGGAGTACCAAGTAGCAGGAGTTGAGAGTGTCCAGAATCTGCCTAAAAGGGAGGGAGCATGCTAAGGGAAGTCAGAAAATAAGATCTCTTAAGAAATCATTAGGTACAGAATTATGTACTAGATACTCAAGGAAAATGAAGATAAGTTGCCATCTAATGGGGTGGGTGGAAAAGGGGGAGGAACTGAATATACCTAGCAAGGTTCAAGAACACTGCAAAGGAAGAAGCAAATGTACAAATTAGTGTAATACAAATAACATATCTGTATGTGGTGGGAATGTAGAACAAAGGCTGCCTATCTACAGGGAGGAGGGATGTGGGAAGAGAAGTTGTGGGGCAATTACCAAGATAGGAAGGGACCACTACTGGTTAATGCTCTCCTTCTTGGCTTTCAATCTTATTAGTCCCACTGAATTTTCTGGAATTCTCACTGAGCTGATCTCCCACCTCCATATCCACCCCCCTCCCACCTTCTACAAAAGCCTTGTCCCAGTGAAGGTAAAGAAAATTCCATTTTTCCACTAGTCACACTATAACAATGTGGATTAGAATTTTTCAGATGACTTTTTTTTTCAATAGAAAGCTCTGAGGAAGGTATATACATAGATTTGAAAAGTTATTTTTAATATTAACATCGAGTCAAAAATGCATAAAAATTGTATAGTGCTCCAACATTTGTAGGATACTTTAGTATATGCTACCAGTGTGAATGTTTTTTATCCCTCTTTCACACATGAGGAAACTAAGGCCACAGAAGAGGAGTTTCTAGCATATAGCAGAGCATGTAATGAAACCCAGACCTTCTGTCCTCAAATCTTGTGTCATTTTCATTACCTCACAGCTGCCTCTTATAAAAGGCAAATACTCTCCAAAAGGCATAGTATATATTACTAATGTGATACCATTGTAGAGGCATTATAATATCTATGATATTCTTATAGAATATTAGTACTGAGCAGTAACTTAGAAATTATCTGACCCAACTTTTTATTTTACAAATAAGAAAGATACATAGGTTGCTTCACAGATAGTCAAACTCTTAGCCCAAGGTAGATATGTGTTGGCACTTCTTTTAAACTTGATGGGATCTGCAGATACTCCTACGGCCCTCTTCCCACTTATCTCTATAGTATGGGTGTGCTGGGCCATCGCTTCTAGTGCTGGTCCTTGTGTGCTCTTGAATTTTACATTGGCTTGTGGCCTTTAAGAGTCCTGCCCTTGGCCCTTACTCCTGAATGAGATAGTCATTTCTTAGGCCTAGTTTATGCTTTCAGTCTTATTTATTTTAGAATATAGTAGATTTTAAGAGCTAGATAGAATCTGAGAGTTCATTTCATGTGATGATGATCTCTTCTTAACTAAGAATCCAGAAACTAAGATCCAGAGGTTATGTTGGTAAGCCACATAGCTTGACAATACCAGAGCCTGAAAGCTGGTTCCTAGGTCAGTGTTTTTTTCCTTGAAGATAATTACTAATTTAGTAACATTAGTTCCTTAGTAAATCATGAAAAGAAGATTTTCATGGCCAAATATGTTTGGGAAGATACGCAAAGTATATTTCCTTCTTAAAGGTTCACAATATAAATTAACGTCAAAGGTTCTGGGTAGACTTAAAGAAATTTGTTATATTTTGTTTTAATCAACATTTCCCAAATTTACCTGATGGCCACTTTTCTCCAGAAAGACCTATAAACATCCAGAAGAATGAATGTTCTGAGGAGCGTATTTTGGGAAATGCTGCACTAACAAGATGCTAAAGCTTGCCGCCTTCTCCTGAAATTCAAGTGTAGAGATGTAGCCTCAGGGTTGCCTGTGTGATGTCGTCAGTAGCGAATACTATTGCTCATGCCTCTCTGCATCACATCAGCCTCACCCAGACCCAGAACCACATTCCATGTCTCCTTTTTCAATGACCCTGTTCACCTCGGGTCATCTTCTAAATTCCCCTTTCTAACCGAGGAAACACCTTCAGTTTTCAGTTCGTTTACAGAAGAAAGAGGATTCTCTGAGTCCTATGATTGATCAGGCTTTTCTGTTTTCTGGCTTGTGACTATTTCTCCAGGGTATTTTTGAGATTCAGGGAGTGAGTCTCAGAATCTCATCATTATAGTTTTTCAGCACCTCTTTATTCATCTCTATATATGTTGAATAAAGAGTGTATTTTTCATCAGTGAAGAATCTCTTTTTAAAAAGGAAGAAGGAATATGGACTGCCAGGAAGAACAAGGGGGGATTCTAAAGTGCAGTAGAAAGATACAAGAAATGACCAAGTGAGAAAAGTATTACTTGCTTTGTTCCCACAGCCTTGTTAATTAGCTGAGTTTACCTCATTCATAAACTCATTCATTCAACAAGCATTCATTGAACACTACTCTTGAGCCAGGCACTGTGCTAGTTGTGATGGAGGTAGAGAAAAATAAGACACTACCCCCTTCACTAAGTAAACAACTAACTTTAATAACCTGAAACGTAAGTGCAGGAATAAAATGCTATAGGAGCTGCAGCAAAGTGCTCTGGGAAGAAAGAGTTAGTTTTCCCTAGAGGTCTCAGAGAAATCTTGACTATACAGGCAACTTTTGAGAAGGGAAGGAGTTCAACAGTTGGAGAAAGCAAGAAAGGGCATTGCAGACCAAGGAAGCATGGTGAAACATCAGATGTTTAGTCTTATTCTTGCTGTGGCAGCAGAGTCAGCTGCCTGGTTCTTGTCTTGGGTGTCTCTTATCCACCCTGAGCAATGGGCCCAGGTAAGAGTCTTCAATCCTGCCTTCAATCCTGCCTTAGAGCAAGGCAGGAGAGTTTTGATGGAATAGGAGACAATAATGTTAGCATTGTTGCCACTTTTCACGCCTCTGCGAAAATGGCTTATATGTGGATTGAACTTGAAACTAATTTATGCCTCATTGTACCCTCCTTTGTCCATCTGCCTATCTTATCTGTCACATGAAATTTTCACATCAAGAAAATCTGATTATTCCCTTGCTGCTGTATGAATTTGCCACCTTTGAGCCTTTGCTTCACCTGAAACAGTGTATGTCCCCCTTTTAAATAATTCATATGTCTAGTGCTTCCCCATCCCTGGCATAGGGAGGACCACTTTCCCTTCACTTTTCCCTACTCCCAACACACTGTCTGTGCTGTAGCCATCTTGAACTGCTTCGTTTTGCACAAACACAGCAAGCTTTTCAGAGTCTCTGCCTTTCCCCATTGGATGCAATGCTGTTGCCCCACTTTGGCAGTACTTCAGTTTAAACGTCCAGTCATGTCCTCTCCTTTCTGAGTGCTTTTTCTAACTTTCTAGTGTGAGTTAATGCATCCATTCTGTTTGCTGTTAATTTGCTGTACTGAGCTCTAATATGTAGTATTTGTCTTGCTAACTTATAAATTTGTCTCTTTACCTCCCTCAATTTCTACCACCCTCCCTCTGCCCAACACTAAACTTTTCCAGAGCAAGGTATTTTAAACACCTAGGCCAGTTCTTGGTACTATACATACTTGTCAGTGCTTGTTAAATGAACGAACCTATGCATGCATGCATGAATGAATGAATAAGAAAATATTACTCATTTTTAAAATACATTCCAAAGACTAGTTTGCTTCTGGAAGGCTTCCATCAACAGCCTGACCTTCTGATTATTCCTTTACTCTGACATTCTAGCATTATTTGATCCATTAACCCTGTACTGATACCTTTTGATCTACTTTTAATTTTGGAGTTTTATTTGAGGCACCATTGTATAGAGGAAATAACATTGGTCTAGGAGTCAGGAGGCCTGAGTTCTCATTCTGACTCTAGTATTGACTCCTGCTATGTAACTCTAAGAAAGTTAATTAGCTCCTTCAGTTGTGGGTTTTGCTTTTGTTTTTGTTTGTCAAATGGGGTTAAAGTATTTGCCCTGCATACCTCACGTATTTGTTGTTAATTACCCCTCAAAGGATCAGATGAGGTAATCAATTTGAAAGTACTTCAAAAAACATATAAAACATATATAAACGATCTAACAGATCTAAGGTACTTTTATTTAGTTTTTCTACTGATAATAGCTCCCCGACTAAAACTCCTTGAGTACGGGGACTATTTTGTTTCTTTGTACTTTGTATGCATCATATGATGTAGACGGACAGCAGTCTCTGACCTTTTCTATTCTGAGCTCTAAAACTAGACATCTTGATCTGAGGAGTGACAGATCGAGTGCCTGACTTGGAGGCTTCTAACTGTACTTACCCACTGTCGCTTTTCCGATCCCCAGGCTTGTTTCCATCAGTATCACCAATGGACCAGTATTCTGCGGTGTGATTGGGGCAGTAGCAAGACACGAATATACAGGTAGAATAGGACATTGGCCTGTTACCTCTGTGACTTAGGGGATGATTGTAGAGGAGGTGGTCCAAAAATTCTCTATCCTTTACTGTCTCCCTGACACAGTTATTGGCCCAAAGGTGAGCCTTGTGGCCAGAATGATAACTGCTTATCCAGGTTTGGTGTCCTGTGATGAGGTAACATATCTAAGATCCATGCTACCTGCTTACAACTTCAAGAAGCTCCCAGAGAAAATGATGAAAAACATCTCCAACCCGGGGAAGATGTATGAATACCTTGGCCATAGAAGATGTATGTGAGTGTCATTATGTGATAGTTTGTTCTCCTCTCTTACACAGTCAGGGTATAGGAATAACCAGTGTTTGTATGAAACTAGAAAGGAAGATGCTTCTAGTCCTGGCTTGCTGGAATAAGAGACATAAGAGGAGGGTTTGGTGTCTGAGATCTTTAGCTTTTTTGTTTAGCTCTTAGCTAGTTCCTCAGTGAACTTTTATAGTGCTATCCAACAGGAAGAGAATTCAGTAGGTCACTAATCTGGATGTTCTTCTTTTCCTTTGGGTACTTCACAATTTATTTACTTCTCTGAGCCTGGAACAATCAATAACTCCCCCCTACCTCCTCCCAAAGATGCTTAATTTTTTAAAACTCTTTTATATAGAATTCTGGGCCTTTTTAGTTATCTGAAGGTACTTGCTGATGAGCACAAATTGTTCTCTATCTACTTAGAGATATATATTCTGTCTATCCCAATCTATTTTTAATAGACACATTTCCCTTTGTCCTTTTTCCCCAGAATGTTTGGGAAGAGACATTTGGCCAGAGAGAGAAATAAAAATCACCCTTTGTTAGGTGAGTTTTCTTTCCTACCTTAATTCGTATTTTTTTCAGCTATTGACGGTTAAATGTGATTTAAAAAAAAATGCAAGACCAAAATGCTTCTAAGCCTGTATTTAAAAAAATAGAGAGCAGCCTTCTTAGTGAATTTATGTTCATTTTGAAGCAGTCTTGCCATTTCTTTTCCTTGCTGAATGTTTACACTTCAGATGGAGTCTTCTCACTGTGCCTGAGAAGTACCAACATTTAGTAAGAATCTTTGTAAGTCAGAGTTCGGCTGTTGAGGTCTGCTCAGCTTGTTGTGGATCATCTTTAGAGGGAAATTCCTCATCATGAGACAGGAAAGAGAACAGCAAGACTGTTAAGTCCCACACTGTGTATTCCCTGTCTTTATATTTGTCTTAATTTGTATCTCTTAGGTTATTATCTTTACATAGCAGTGACCAACTTTGAGGACTAAATTGTTACAATGTAAATTTTTACAAAAAGCTAAGAAGATACAGTAGCTCCCATGTCTATGTGATGTCTAATTATTCTTTTTTTTTTTTTTTTTTTTAATATTTTTTTTTCAACGTTTTTTATTTATTTTTGGGACAGAGAGAGACATAGCATGAACGGGGAAGGGGCAGAGAGAGAGGGAGACACAGAATCGGAAACAGGCTCCAGGCTCTGAGCCATCAGCCCAGAGCCTGACGCGGGGCTCGAACTCACGGAGCGCGAGATCGTGACCTGGCTGAAGTCGGACGCTTAACCGACTGCGCCACCCAGGCGCCCCAATGTCTAATTATTCTTAATGTTGTTACTTAAATTCCGGATTGAACCCCCAAGCCCAGCACACTTCTGTATAGTCCAGAGTTGATTTTATGGAAAGAGATGTGAAGCCTCATCAAAGAATGGGATTCTACCCAGGGTTCTAGGGGAGAAGCCATTCTGGGAATTACCTTTGCAAAATAAATAATAGAGTGTCTACCAAAAAGCACAGGAGTATTAGGTACTCCCTGTCTCTCTACAGATCGGGAAAAAGAACTGGAAGCCTTTCGAATGGCACAGCAGGGGTGTTTGCACCAGAAGGAGGGGCACGCAGTTTTGTATGAAGGTGGAAAAGGCTATGGCAAAAGTCAGCTGTTGGCTGAAATAAACTTCCTGGCCCAGAAAGAAGGACACAGGTAAAGACTCCTGCTTTCTGGTTGAATGCTTCTCTTGAGGCTCCTTTCTCTTGTTGGTAAGACTCTTTTGTCATTAGACTCAGCATCCTTGGGCTGGTGGAGTGAGTAACCTCTCTGTGGGTCAAGGGACTCCCAGTGACCATAGTGACATTCACCAGGGTGTTGCCATTGAAGCTGAAGGAAACAGATTTCAAGCAGTGCTTCTATGCCATCCAGACCCTCATGGCCATCTTCTTTGAGATTGACACATGTCCAGCCTATTACCGCCAGGAGTGCCTACACAAACAGCTCTGTGGGATGGTGGAGGAACCTCTTCACTGTCTTTTTAATGACCTCTTCTTTGTGAAGGTAATGAAAGCCGTGGCTTTCTGAATTGGATTACTGATGTTATTTTTGATGAATAGTTGGACTCAGAATTGTTTTCTAATCTAATGCCCTTAGGCCATATCTGTATAGCTTAAGAACATTTAGTTAGCAGTGGCAGGATTGAGATTTGAAATCCCTTCGACACCAAAACCCAGACTTTCTCTTTTTTGAAAATAGATTCTAGGACTGACTCCAATACTAATCATATGTCATGGCACAGATCTCTTAGTCTGAGCCTAAATTTTTTTGCCCGTGAAATGATAATTATAGTACTTTATGTGATTTGCACATACATTTTAAAGGAAGTAGTATAAGAGATCACAGTATAAATGTGAGAATGCTAAATCTGTCTAGGTGATACTGGCCAGTTGAGCATCCCCAGCAATTGTATCCATGTGTTCTCAAGCCGGTTGCAATATTTTGTCCTTTAACCTTGACCATGGAGTATGTCACTTGAACCAGCATCTGAATCTCAGAAGCTTCCAGTGGTCTAGGATTTATGTGGTACCCAAGAGTAAGCAGGCTAAGAATTCCCTGGTCTATAATTCTTATTCATCCTCCATCACTTCTCCTCATCTGCCAAACCTACAGGGCATTCTATCTAAAGGAAAATAGAGAAAATGAAAATTTCTCCAATTCCGTAGCATAGCCCTGTCTTAGGCCTTGCCCGAGGCCCTCACTCACCCTTGCCAAAGTGGTGGAGGAATAACCTAACTTTGACTCTCAGGTCCATGGTAACTCATGTGCCTAGGCCTAGCACAATGTTAGGAGATACTCGTTGCAGTTCTTTCTGACAAGTCTCATGTGCTCATTCATTCTGGTATGCTTGGAATAACTGGGGTACTGGAGCTGTCCAAAGTGACATCACTAAGTCCAACCTGTCCCTTTACTTCTTAGTCATGACCCTTTAAGGGCTTGCCAGAGTCTGGGTATGGAGAGGAGCTATCTCTCCAAAACTGCCAGTGGATTTTCCATCTTACTCTTTGAACTAAATATTGATGTTGGATTGGGATTTGTGTCCCTATGCCCAGTCCAATAGAAGAAACGCATTCTCACTCAAGATAGAATCATTTTCTGTTCCCTTTGGAGAACCTGTATATTTTTATTAGATTGTCACTGCAAAAGCTAATATATGAATAATTTTCTTGGTTAGTTTCCCTTATCCTTCAAAGTTTCACACATGGATGACCTGACCAGACAAAAGAAGGTTAAGGCATGTTTTTTTCAAGTGCTCCAGGAGGTGGGTACTTTTGCTACATACCCTTAACTCTTACTATGTGGAGATGGTTTGTACTTACTTTAATCTGTCCATAGCACACCTTGACTTAGGCCTGCCTATTTGTTGATATCTTCATTGTTTGTATCTATCTTTAACCTTGAATCAATCCTGTTGTGCAGCATACAAGAAAAATGCTTTGCTCTTCCCTGATCCTTGTTTCTTAATGAAATTTTAGTTAATTTTAAAACAGTAGTTTCTAAACACAAGTGGATAGCTGTTTTACCTCCTATTAATTACAGATACACTCAAGAAGCCTTAACCCAGGTTACAGAGTCAAAAATATCTATGAGCAGAAACTGATACCATCATTCTGGAAATCAGCCTAGAAGTAACTAGTCAAACTTTAATAACATGCATCCTCTAGACCTAGCGCTTCCCCTCCTAGATCTGTGTCCCAGGGAGTCTGCTCACTGCAGTGATTGTGGAGGCGAGGGAGGTATTGGCATGAACTCATGGATGAACACTGGGGAGTGTAATACAGAAGTTTAGAAGTAAGGGAATAGATGAAAACGTTGCAACACAGAGTGGTCTTAAAAATAATCCTGAATAAAAGGAGAGAAATAATGAGATCTGTAATACAGTAGCATTTACATAAAAACAGTTTGCTTGACAAAACAATGACGCACATTTTATAAGAACACAATACAAACAAAAGTATTACAGTAAACACCGTACCTGCTGCAGCAGGGGAGTGGGGAATGTGGATAAAAATGAGTATGTTTTTTTAAAGTGGGGCCTGGTGGTTGGTAGTTTTAACAAGCAGTCAGGTAATTCTGATGTGCAGCCTGGTTTGGAAATTGTGGATATAAAGTCTTATGAATTCATTCCCACACAGTTTGAAGCCTTTGCCAAAATTAAATATTTGAAAGCTTCAAATTTGATTTGGAGAATATTTTTTTTTTTTTTTTAAATTTTTTTTTTTTTTTCAACGTTTTTTATTTATTTTTGGGACAGAGAGAGACAGAGCATGAACGGGGGAGGGGCAGAGAGAGAGGGAGACACAGAATCGGAAACAGGCTCCAGGCTCCGAGCCATCAGCCCAGAGCCTGACGTGGGGCTCGAACTCACAGACCGCGAGATCGTGACCTGGCTGAAGTCGGACGCTTAACCGACTGCGCCACCCAGGCGCCCCTGATTTGGAGAATATTTTGATGCTTATTTTGTTTTTCAGTAAGAGTATTTTCTTGTCCAAAGAAACTCAGTACATTGCTTTAGAAATTAGATACAATGGTTATATTTTATATTTGTGAAGTAAAATATTACCTGGACTTAGGACACATTTTATTCTGAAAACCCCAGCCTGTATTAACATTTTATTTAAACTGCTGTTGGGAAATTCATGGTGAAATTTGAAAATCAGGTGACTTCATTCTAATCAGAGGTTGTCATTGTTTCTTTGCTATTATTTTCAGGCAGTGAGGGAAACACCGCTGATTTTCCTCATTGACGAAGCCCAATATATGGATGCAGCTTCCTGGGAGTTTTTGGAAACATTGCTCTCCTCTGTGCCCATCATCATGGTGATGACATTGACCCCTACCATCACCCTGTGTGACTGTGCCCAGCACTTCCTGCAGAGCTCTCAAGCTGTCCTTGTGCCCATTTTGAAGTTGGCAGCGACCTCACTGTTGAGAATGGCATGTTGGGAACTGGGGGTGGTGAGCATCCCCCAAGAGCTGCAGATGTGAGTGGCTAGGACTAGCTGGGCATTTCATTAAGGGCAGAGTCAGTGCCATAATGTAAGTGAGAAGGCTCACGTCTCACTTACCAGAGTTGGGGGAGAGAATGGCATTAATAACCGTAATGAGGCCAGATTTAAAGATAGACTATCTCCTAGTAAACCAATAAAGGGCTACCTCCCTGAGCTATCCATCCAGGTTTTCACAAGACAGCTAGGACTTGGATGGCTTTCTTAACGTGTCATTTATATGTGGTCAGGCCACTTTCTGGGGCTCTTTGGTAAGGGGATGTTAGTTCTTTTTAACAGCGATAGAAACAAAATAGAAAAGTTACTGCTAAAATACATTTCAAAACAATCAATTTTTCTTTTTACATTTCTGTGCTGCTGCTTACCTCTGTTAGTGTATATCATCAAGAACTGACTTAAAAAAAGAAGAAATATTCCTCAGTATGAAATACCCTTGTGCTTGGCTCTCTTCAAGTGGGCATCTTTAGTCAGCAATCCCCTACTTACCTCTCCACAGCTACCTTCTTTACAGGTGCTTTGGAAACCCCCTCTACTGTGAGGTCTTATGCCAGGACCTTCTCTCTAAAGACATATTGGTCTTTCATGATCTCCAAAAGGAGGAGGAGAATAACAAGTGGGAGACCCTCTCAGGTGAGCTTAGTTTCCAGGGTTCTACCCTGGTCCAACTGCTGGAGTTTATTCTTTGACATGGCATCACCAGACCTTTATGAGACATGTGCCTATTCTATTCCCTGCTAACATTATAAGCAAGATTAAGCCTTCTTGGCCTGCCTCAGAGAGCTTAATGGAGTCAATCAATCTACTATATTATAGTTCCTTTTTGAGCAGCCCAGGAGGTGGGATAGGAGAAGAGGATTTATAAGCAGGAGAGTTCAATAGAGAATTGCACATTACTGATGAGAAGGATGGATGGGGGATGGGAGAAAGGAGGAGGGTGAGAAAGGAGGAAGGGGTGAAGCATGTACAGATCTGGAAAGGCATCCTAGGGCTGTGATGTAATAGAAGAGAGAGCTACTAGAAAGTAAACAGGAAGAGTGAGAATGCTGGATACCATACTGTACGGAAAGTGCTGTCAGTTTGTAAGAGAAAATCAGAAAACAGGATGGGAGGGGTAAGCCACTTTAAACATAATGCTCTTTTATCTTCATCCTGTTAGTTTCTTGACTAAATTCTTGTATTTTTGTGCTTTTAAAACTACAGTCACTGAGCATGGTGTTGTCTCAGTTATAGTCTTCTTTTCCTGCAGCCAATGCCGTGAAATCCACAATGTACAACATTCCTCCTGCTGGCTCTGAAGACCAGGAACTTTATATCTGCACAGTCAAGGATGATGTGAACTTGGATACCGTGCTTCTCCCACCATTATTAAAAGGCAGGTCACTTGAAAACCTCAAGTGAGTCAATGACAGATGTCATTGCACTTAGTAATTTGGTGGTTGATTGAATATAGGTCTCTCATTGTCATGTGAGCTTCCTTTTCTTCAGAAAAAAGAAACCTGCCTTCTAGAAATAAGTTTAGGCACTGCCCAAAGAGCCCCTGAGAGACTTGTAATGCTACTTGAACCGTATTTTACTTGAGTGAGCCTGTTGTTCCCTGGGGCTAATGACCGAGGACAGTCTCCTCGTTATTTAATAAAAATTATGTCCTGTGTTTCCCTTCCTTCCTGTGCTGGAAGAGGCAGTAAGCAAGGGAGATAATGTGGCCAAGATTTAAGAAAATCTATGGTGCTACTGAAGAGACAGTGTTATACACATAGCAGGAGTTTAATCAAAAGTGGAAAGTAAGTTTATAATGACTGCTGAGATAAAGAATGAAGAAACCATCAGATCTGAGTAGGCATAGTCAGACAAGGGACGTTCTTCTTAGAAATGAGGAAGTTGGGTTTATTTCACGCTCTGTTCAAGTGTCTGGTGGCCAGGGTACCATATTAAGCACTCTTTGGGAATATTATGGTGAATAAGGCTGCCTTCAAGTCCAGTATGATCTTATTGAGAATATAAGGCATGCATACGAAACAGCAATACAGAACACCTTGCTAGTTAGTTAGGAGCCAAGGTTCTGGTATCAGAAAAACCTGCGTACTACTGACTCCTCCACTTACTGGCTATGAATGCTCAGATAAACTTGTCTAAGCCTCAGTCTTCTCATCACTCCAGTGAGGATAATGATAGCCCCTACCTTAAGGGGATTAGTCATCATACATAATAGCTATTCAGTGAATGTTATAAGCTAGCACTCTGGTGTCTGTAGGTCCATCTCGATAGTTTACATTCCTACAACTACAACAGGCCTTACTTGGCATTGACTTTACTAACTTAGAAGCATACAGGTCAGAAAACAGCATCAGGTGGTTTTCTTTAGTAGAAGTCCTCACAGCAGTTTCTACTGCTATTCTCTGGAGCCTCAAGGAATAGCTTAGGTGTAATGGAATGAGGCCACGATGGATGGGTGCTTAGAAGCCCCATGTCCCAACTAGGAACTAGTATCTCTTATAACAGCCCCACAGGCATAGACTCCAGGATCTGCAAGGGACATGACCTATGACAAGAATTAATACACACAAGCCTAGAACTGTGGCTTACCACCAGTTATTTATAGCTTATTCACAGTTGTCCTAGTCCAAATTCAGTTTCCAATCAGAGATCATTGTTAGCATAAGCAGTGTTACCTGATAACTTAGCTGGCATTCTCATTTAATCAGGATCCTGGGAAACAGCCGAAAAGTTAACCCAAGGTCAGTATTGTCCACGGGATTTGTTAAAAAGATTTGTTAACTTGTAAGCCAAAACAAATAGCTCATTCAGCAAAGCCTTGGCATAAATGAAATGCCAAGGCTAGATTGTAAAAGGCCACATAAGTTATAAAAGTATTAAAAAGGGGCCCTGACATAATTGTATCTGTACTTTATATACATGATTCTACTGCTAGTTAATATATTATTGGGATAAGAGTGAGAGGAAATTGGAGATGTTCCAAACAGGGTATCCTAGTGATCCAGGTGGAAATGACTACTTACACTACAGTTGCTTAGGAGGAAACATAGAAGAACATTTAGAAGGAAGATAAGTGGGTGACAAATTGGTTGTTAGGGAAAAGAAAAGGTTTCGAATTACTCCAAGATTTGGGGTTTGGTGACTTACTGGTTCAATACCTACTGCTCTTATGTATGGGTCAGAATATGGAGAGATTTGCTATTATGCTTGGAGTTAGTTAAGATCTTTACTCTTATGTGAGTTCTGGGATCAGAAAGCCTGGCCCCCACTTTTAGCGGGCAGTAATAAAAAAGGGTCTGGGTGGGTACTTACTAGTCATGAAAATGGGAAGAATTGTTAACATAGCTGAATGATTCAGAGCACAGCTTTGGGTCTACCAACAAAAGGTTTTGGTGACCACGGAGAGTACAGTTTCAGTGGTGTGGCGAAAACCTGATTGTTGTTGTTGGCTGAACAATGAATGGGTAATGAGGGCAAATAAGGACTTGGAGAGAAGACTCTTTTAAGAGGTTAGACTGAGTGTGGAAGGGGGAGGACAAAAAGCAAGCCCTTTTTTTTAAGTGAACAGATTATCAACACAACGTATCCTATGTTTGTAGAAAGCTCATTCATTGCTCTTTTTCCCTCCAGAAATAGCAGTAAACCAGCTGGATCAATTAAGCCCAGAGGAGCAGTTGCTGGTTAAGTGTGCTGCAGTCATTGGTCACTGCTTTCAAATAGATCTATTGCAGCACCTCCTGCCTGGCTGGGATAAAAATAAGCTGCTTCAGGTGCTGAAGGTTCTTGTGGATATTCATGTGTTCCTCTGGTTCAACAAGAGTCAAGAGCTTCCTGCCGAGTCAATATTAGTGCCTTCCTCTATCAAGATTATTGAACAAACCAAAGAGAAGAAGAAAAAGTCCGGTGAGGAAGAGCTGCTCCCTTTTTCTCACCTGAGCACAGAGCCTTGAGAGGGAATATCTGTGTTCAGCAACAACATCAGTATCCTATATCACGGGCCTCAGTGTCTTAAAACTATGGCTAAGAAATGGGGGAAGGTGGTCATTTTAATCACAAAGGAGCCATGATTATAGTGAGTGAATAACCTGTATTTTTCCAAATTGTCTTAATTCCAAGAATTCTAGCTCCTTGTTAAGCCCGTCTTAAGTATCTGTGTTTTAGTTCAGAAAATCTTATTATAACCCTTTATTGCCTTCTAGATATAAATAAGAAAAAGGATCAACTATTCCTAATTTTAGAAATTTACAAAAAAAAGATAAACTGTTCTGAATTTTAGAAATAAACACATCTGGGACCAAAACAGTCATGAACAAAGCCAGATATACATTAAATGGCTTGCAATCTTGAATTCTCCACATGAAAGAATAAAATTGTGGCATAGACTATCCAAAGCACATATACTCCACACACAATTTCCCTTTGCGTTTGAAATAGTTTGGGCCTTATATTTGAATAGAGCATTTCTGATGACTTGATGCTTATAGTAATTTGTAGTAAAACTCAGTTTAGGAAGAACAGTTAAGAAATCTATTCTGTGTACTTCCATACCACTGATCCTTTCTTCTCTGTGGTACTGGGTACTAGATATGCCACTGTCAGATTGGTGTAATATACTTTGTACAGAGGAATTACATATAAAATTTTCTTATAAACTAGCAGCATGTGCTTTCTACTGATAGCATAACAGGCCTTTAAGGGAGACTTGGATTTTCCTGTATTTCAGATGCTGACTCTCCTCTCAGTCCACAAGAGGAACTATCCCTACCTCAGACAGAGGTGCTAGAATTTGGAGTGCCGCTCTTACGGGAAGCCGCGTGGGAGCTGTGGCCCCGGGCACAGCAGATAGCCCTGCACCTCGAATGTGCCTGCTTTCTCCGAGACTTGGCCTGCCGCTGCGGGAGCTGTCATGGCGGGGACTTTGTCCCCTTCCACCGTTTCGCCATCTGTTCTACTAAGAGCTGCAGTGGGACCTCCCGGTTCTGTAGTTACAAAGATACTGGCTCAGTACTAACACAGGTGATCACAGACAGACTGCAGCTGCCTTCTCCCCAAGGTAAACCCAGGAGACAGAAAGAGGACATGTGGGCAGCACTTCTCTTTATTCATGTACTTGGAGCTCTTTATCCAAAAGGTGGAATCAGATTAGGGAGAAAAATAGGCAGAAAGATCCATTTATCCCTGAAGCACCAGAAATAAAAATGTAAGCCCAGAGTTAAAAAGAACTTTAGAGATCACGCTTGTTTTGGGTGGCAGTCTTGGGCAAGTTACTTAACCTCAATTAATTGGGGAAAATTACCAATTTCATAGAGTTGCTATGAGAATGAAATAAGTTAAAATATATATAATGTGCTTTGAATAGTGCCAGGCACATGGTTAGTGCTCAATACATTTTAGTTACTGGTTTTTTTTATTATTATAATTATTCAACGATGTACACATATATGGGGCCCTTGTATGTATCAGATGCTTCATCTAAAATTAAGAATACAAAATGAATAAGCCTGGGTCCCTGAAGTTACCAGTTTTGGGGTTGATATATAAATAGAGAATTCTAATATGGCATGGTAAAGGCAATGAAAATAGCATACCTAGGCATTGAGGTACATAGAGAAGGGGCCCTTCTCCCAGTCTGAAAAGTGAGTAGGAGAGAACTCTCCCGTGAGGGAAATAATGCCAGAAGTGAGAATTCAGGGATAAATAGGAGTTAGTTGAAGAAGTTTGGATTAGTGAATGGGTGTTTCCCAAAGCCCTTCTCCCACATCCTAAATTAGCGTTCATCCTTTTTGTTTTAACATTTTCAGTTATTGGACAGCCTATTTCATTGCCAACAGCTGTTAGAAAGCTTCTTACATCAAGGTGAAATCTACCTTCTTGAAACTTCACCAATTTTTCAGAGTTGTGCCTTCCTTTTTCTTGAAGTTTTTATGTAAATTCCAGTTAATGTACAGTGTGATATTAGCCTCAAATGTACAATATAGTGATTGAACACTTCCATCTGACACCTGGTGCTCATCACAAGTGCCCATCACCTATTTCCCCCATTCCTCCACCCACCTTGCCTCTAGTAACCATCAGTTTGTTTTCTATAGTTAAGAGTCTGTTTCTTGGTTTATCTCTCTCTCTCTCTCTCTCTTTTCCCCTTTGCTCATTTGTTTGTTTCTTAAATTCCACATATGAGAGAAATCATAAACTATGTATCTTTCTCTGACTGACTTATCCCCTTAGCATAATACTCTCTAACTCCATCCATGTCATGGCAAATGACAAGGTTTCACATTTTTTATGGCTGACTAATATTCCATTGTATACATATACCATGTATACATGGGCTGTTTCCATAATTTGGCTGTTATAGACAATGCTGCTATAAACATCAGGATGTATGTATTCCTTTGAATTATTATTTTTGTACTCTTTTGGTAAATACCTAGTAGTGTGATTGCTGGATCGTGGGGTAGTTTTATTTTTAACTTTTTGAGGAGGAACCTCCATACTGTTCTCCACAGTGGCTGCACCATTTTATATTCTCACCAACAGTGTAAGAGGGTTCCCCCTTCTCCACATCCTCACCAACACCTGTTGTTTCTCGTGTTGTTGATTTTAGCCGTTCTGACAGGTGTGAGGTGATATCTCATTGTAGTTTTGCTTTGCATTTTCCTGATTGTAAGTGAAGATAATGCAAAGAAATGGAAAGACCTTCCATGCTCATGGCTTGGAAGAACAAATATTGTTAAAATGTCTATACTGCCAAAAGCAATCTACACATTTAATGCAATCCCTATTAAAATACCAGCAGCATTTTTCACAGAGCTAGAACAAACCATCCTAAAATTTGTATGGAACCACAAAAGATACCGAATAGCCAAAGCAACTTTGAAAAAGAAAAACAAAGCTGGAAGCATTGCAATTCCGGACCTCAAGTTATATTACAAAGCTGTAGTCCTCAAAACTGTTACTGGCGCAAAAATAGACACATATATCAATAGAACAGAATAGAAAACTCAGAAATGAACCCACACTTACATGGTCAATTAATCTTCGGCAAAGCAGCAAAGAATATCCATTGGGAAAAAGACCGTCTCTTCAACAAATGGTTTTGGAAAAACTGGACAGCAAACATGCAAAAGAATGAAACTGGACTACTTTCTTACCCCATACACAAAAATAAATTCAAAATGGACTAAAGACTCTCTGACCTCAGCTGCAGCAATTTCTTACTCAACACATCTCCAAAGGCAAGGGAATTAAAGGCAAAAATGAATTATTGGGACCTCATCAAGATAAAAAGCTTCTGCACTGCAAAGGAAACAATCAACAAAACTAAAAGGCAACCGACGGAGTGGGAAAAGATATTTGCAAATGACATATCGGATAAAGGGCTAGTATCCAAAATCTATAAAGAACTCACCAAATTCCACACCTGAAAAACAAATAATCCAGTGAAGAAATGGGCAGAAGCCATGAATAGACACTTTTCTAAAGAAGACATCCAGATGGCCAACAGGCACATGAAAAGATGCTCAACGTCACTCCTCATCAGGGAAATACAAATCAAAACCACACTGAGATACCATCTCATGCTGATCAGAGTGGCTAAAATGAACAAATCAGTAGACTAAGATGCTGGAGAGGATGTGGAGAAATGGGAACCCTCTTGCACTGTTGGTGGGAATGCAAACTGGTGCAGCTGCTCTGGAAAACAGTGTGGATGTTCCTCAAAAACTTAAAAATAGATCTACCCTATGATCCAACAATAGCACTGCTAGGAATTTACCCAAGATACAGGATACAGGAGTGCTGATGCGTAGGGACACTTGTACCCCAATGTTTACAGCAGCACTTTCAACAATAGCCAAATTATGGAAAGAGCTTAAATGTCTATCAACTGATGAATGGATAAAGAGGTTGTGGTTTTTACATACAATGGAATAATACTTGGCAATGAGAAAGAATGAAATCTGGCCACTTGTAGCAACGTGGATGGAACTGGAGAGTATTATGCTAAGTGACATAAGTCAGGCAGAGAGACAGATACCATATGTTTTCACTCATATGCAGATGCTGAGAAACTTAACAGAAGACCATGGGGGAGGGGAAGGGGGAAAAAAAGTTACAGAGAGGGAAGGAGGCAAACCATAAAAGACTCTTAAATACAGAGAACAGAGGGTTGATGAGGGCGTGGGGGAGAGGGGAAAGTGGGTGATGGGCATTGAGGATGAGAACTGGGTGTTGTATGGAAACCAATTTGACAATAAATTATATAAATAAATAAAAAATAAACAAAATGGGTTAAAGACTTAAATGTGAAGACCTGATACCATAAAAATCCTAGAAGAGAACACAGGCAGTAACCTCTTTGACATCAGCCATAGCATCTTCTTTCTAGATATGTCTCCTGAGGCAAGGGAAACAAAAGCAAAAATAAACTATTCGGACTACATCAAAATAAAAAACTCCCACACAGTGAAGGAAACAATCAACAAAACTAAAAGGCAACTTACGGAATGGGAAAAGTTATTTGCAAATGGCATTATCTGATAAAGGGTTAGTATCCAAAATATATAAGGAACTTAGAAAACTCAACACCCAAAATGCAAAAAATCCAATTAAAAAATGGGCAGAAGGCATAAGTAGACATTCCTCCAAAGAAATACAGCTGGCCAACAGACACATGAAAGGATGCTCAACATCGCTGATCATCAAGGAAATGCAAATCGAGTCATGCCTTCTTCCATAATTGAAGACAGCCGTCAAGCCCCAACCAGATCTTATCTTTTTCTACTTTGATAGAAGCTGGTGTTGACAGGGGAGAGGGGTAGGGAAGAGATGGTGAATTGTTGGTAGTAAAGGACTAAAATCAGGAGTTAATCTGTTATCCTAATGTCTGTCCTAGCTATACATTCTGATGACTCTGTGAAGGTAAACTGGTGACTTGGAAAAATTGGTCATTGGCTGATGAGCTCTTTGGGCATTTGCACTTTTGTGCTTTCCAAGGACAAAAGAGGAAAGTAACAGTGAATGTCCTGGTCTAGGATTGTGAAGAAATTACTCTATTCATATTTCCTATATGACTCTTTCCTTTTGAGAGGTCAGTGTCAGCTTTAGGTTACACAGCCTGGTCCATCTGTATGAGAGAGGCTCAGGACCTTCCCAGCACAACCAAACCCTGAGGATGCTTCCTACACTCAGGGCCTCTGTGCATGGCTGTGAAGACCAGGTACTGCACAAATCTAGAGGGTGCTAATCATGCTAGGATGTGATGGTGCCCCTGGAAACTGTGTATTGTGGTAATGCTGCCAAACCCCAGGTTCCTTGGTTTCCTTAGCCTTACTTTACCCTACCTTTTTGACATCATTCAGTAATCAGACAACTGGTCCTTTTACTTTACACAAGTCCTCCCTATAACAATTCTCTGAGGTGCCCTTTCAAACCCACCAGCAGTGCTTCTGAGCCCTAATGGTAATATCTCCACATCAATCCCAGTTTTTGCTTTTTGATCTGTGAGAAAGCAGCTGCAGAGGAAGAGTCAAAATCTGAGGGATAAAGGCTGTTTAAGGCCAGATAGGTAAAGCTGAAAACCCCTACTGGCCACTGAGACTCCAGTGGACTACGGCATCTTGTGCCCTCATGATTTTCCTCACTAGGCCTCGCTCTGTGGCCCACTGCCATCTGGTCATAAACTTGATACACATGTATTCAGGGATTTCTTCTGTTAGAAGTAGCCATCGGGGAGCCTGAGTGGTTCAGTAGGTTAAATGTCTGACTTTGGCTCAGATCTCACAGTTTGTGAGTTCAAGCCCGGCGTCGGGCTCTCCTGTCAGCACGGACCCTGCTTCAGATCCTCTCTACCCCCCTCTCTCTGCCCGTCCCCTGCTCACTTACTCTCTCTCAAAAATAAATAAATATTAAAAAAAAAATAGCAGTAGCCGTCAAACCAGATGGACATATTCTTTATTCATCTCTCTAGCAAATAGAATTAGGGACTGGTTTGGGAGGTTTGAGAGGAGTTACTACTGGAAGGATTAAGGAATTTGTAATCTACCCTCCTATTTTGTGTGCAGGCTGATACTAAACCTTAACTTACCATTTGAACAATGGGGGAGGCAATTAGCTCATGAACTAAGCTGCAGAGGAGAGGTAGTCAGGAATTCAAAATGTCTCAGTTAATACAAAGATGGATAATTAAAGATGATAATCTTTTTTTTCCCTGCAGATAGTTTTCAGTTCCAGACAAAAGAATGCAGAAGTCAGGAGGCCTTCACAAGTGAACACTACAGGTAAAGGGAGATGCTGACAGTGGGTGTGGGGGGCCGGGAAGTGAGACACAGGTGACTATTAACCTGGGGCACTCACCTCAACTGCAGACCAGGAAGGCTTCTGACCACCCAGGAGTAGTGAGCCTTGTACTCAGCCCAGAGTTCAAGTTAACAGAATTGGAAAGGCAATTTTTGATTCTTTGTGGGGAAATTATTTCTTAATGTTTAGAAAAAGCTTCATTTAATAGCTTTCAAATGCATTGTACACATAGCAGATTGTTTTCTCCACTAAAAATTTGCCTTCTCAATTATGTTTGGCTCTGGATGATATTAAAATGAATTTACATTTCCTAATCACGTGCCTCCTGGCATTCTAATGCCTGGCCCATCAATTTTAAATATCCCTACCTTGAATTCACCAGCCATGCTGGAGTTTTCTGTCCTTTTATCCAACCTGATTTCTTACGGTTTTCAAACAAAAATCTGTATTCCACATGAATCCTTCCCACACTCAACCTGTATATCTTTACTCACACAGTCCCCCCTTTCTGAAATACTAAGTGGCTTCCACATCCTCCTACTTATCAGAGTGTTCACCATTCTTCAAAGCCCTCCTCAGTTCCCATATGTCCATCTCAGAGAGATCTAAACTCTTTTGAACTCATGCCTGTGAAAAGTTCACTGCACTAGGAGTCAGAGAAGTGAGCTCTAGTCTTGGTTCCATTCAGTAGCTGTGAGGTCGTTCAGAAGGCACTCAGGCTCTCCAAGCCTCAGTTTCCTCATCGGTAAAAGGAAGGTGGTTTTTGCCTGTCTGAAAGGGTCATCGTAGGATAAGATGGTGTTGTGTAAAATAATGTTCAAATGTGCTATGACAAAGTTCAGATATGCTAATAGACAAATGTATTATTGCTTGTTGCCTTGTGTCATTTTCATGTGTTTATTTCATACGTTGTTAGTTTACTCTTCAATGCGATTGTTTCCCCACTTAGTTTGTGAGGTACTTAAATTGACTTTAGGTTTTTTTAAAAAATCCCTAATAGGGCTTTGACATAATAGATCAAGTCCCTGATTTTCAAAAACTCATGGAGTGATGGAGGGGAAGGCTAAACATAGAATTAATGAGTTATAAAGGAAAGCTTTCTGGAAAAAGTGGTTCGGAGACCTGGGGATGCCCCGAGAAGAGTGGCTGCTTTGCGGCCACTCTCAGTTTATCTTCTCTCCACAAAGAACAGAGGAAGAGTTCCTGGATCGGGTGAACAGGAAGCTGGCTCAGACCAGCCCCGAGAAAGACATGTTGACCACAAAGCCCTGTCACTGTGAGGAAATCCTGAAGTTAGTGCTCTCACCCCTCACCCGGCATTGCCTGGTCATCGGAGAAGCCACATGTGCGTTTTATTACCTGCTGGAGGCCGCTGCTGCCTCCTTGGACCTGTCAGATAATTACATGGTGAGCAAGCTCTGCTCCCTGCCCCTCAGCCGATCCCTTGCACCTGGGGAGTTTGGGTGGGCTTTCTTACTGTCAGAGTGAACTTGGGTGAAAAATGGAGAAAAGTGGAGAGAGAAAGGAGCTGGAAGGGAGTTAGGAGAAAACAGGAAGTGGGAAGGTGCCAGTCCAAGAGTGCCAACTGCTGCCGGCCCTGCCCCTGACTTGCACGTGCCGTCCACTCCCCATAACTCTGAACCCAACCCTGATTCCAATTCACATCTTGACCTCAGCACAACCTTACTCCAGCCTTCATCCTAATCGCACCACTAGCGCCACCCAAATCCTAATTCTGTTTCTCCATCCCTTGTCTTGTTTGGAGGCCTTCTTTTATTTGAGGAAGGCAAGCAGTCTTCTGGGCCAGCCTTCAGCCTTCTCGTTTTTGAAAAAGCACAAGGTGAAGATCTGTCAGTTTGAGGAGGCCACTTTCTGCTGTCTTCGGTCAGAGGTGAGGGCAGGGGGTGACCCTGAAGTTTGAGTTATTTCTCCTTGAGGGTTCCGCTATTATTTCTTTTTAAAGATCTCTCTGGGGTTTTTTGTATGCAATAACAGTGTGATAATGTGATAATAGATTTAACAAATTTGAAACCTAGCAATACACAATTTGTAGAAAGTGAAAAGACCTCCATGTTATCCCCAGCATGGTTAATAATGTGGTGCAAATTCCACCAAATATATACACATGGTCATATCATTATTATTTTGTTATTTTTTATTTTTTATTATTTTTTTAATGTTTTATTTATTTTTGAGAGAGAGAGACAGCATGAGTGGGGGAGAGACAGGGAGAGGGAGACACAGCATCCAAAATAGGTTCCGGGCTCTGAGCTGTCAGCACAGAGCCTGACATGGGGCTCGAACTCACAAACTGGAAGATCGTGACCTGAGCCGATGTTGGACGCTTAACTGACTGAGCCACCCAGGCGCCCCTCTTATTTTTTAAACAGAATCATATCCTACATTCTCTTTCGTCTGCAGTTGATTTATATTCCCAACAGTACAGACTGAATGAACATTTTTGCATGTTGGTACACATCCAGTTACAGTTGCCAAGTAATCCATTGTATGCATGTATCAAACTTTATTTAATCAGTCCCTTCTTCATATGCATTTGGGTTGTCTCTAATTTGAGGTTACTTACTATAAACATTGCTACAGTGAATATTCTTGTAAATAGCTCTTTTTTTCCCTTGTAAGAATGTTCCTAGAAGAGAAATTTCCAGAGGTAGGAGTGCTAAGGTGGAAGATAAATGATTTTACATTTAATAAATATATTGCCAAATTGTCCATCAAAATGACACATTTTCCTCAACTTATGATGGGGTTACATCTCAATAAACCCATGATAAGTTGAAAATATCATTTAGCCAAACCCAATCCATCACAAATTGAAAATGCATTTAATTAATACACCTAACCTACCAAACATTGTAGTTTAGCCTGGCTTACCTTAAACATTACTGGGTGAGAATAGTTACATTAGCCTACAGTCAGGCAAAATCATCTAACACAAAGCCTGTTTTATAATAAAGTGTTGAATATCTCATGTAACTTATTGGGTAGTGTACTGAAAGTGAAAAACAGAAGTGTAAATGCATTGATTGTTCACCCTTATGATCCTGGGGCTGACTGGGAGTGCTCCCACTGCTGCCACCCAGCATACAAGAGTGTCATACCATCATATGTTGCTACCCATAAAAAGATCAAAATTCAAAGTATAGTTTCTTTGAATTCATGTCACTTTCACACCATTGTAAAGTCAAAAAATCAAGTCAAACCATTGTAAGATGGGAACTGTCTGATTATCAAATCCAATTTTCCCCATTTCTTCACATCCTTACTAACACCAGATGTTATCAGTCTGTTTTAAACTTGCTAATCCGGGGACCTGGGTGGCTCAGTCAGTTGAGCGTCCGACTTTGGCTCAGGTCATGATCTCATGGTTTGTGAGTTCGAGCCCCGCGTTGGGCTCTGTGCTGACGACTCAGAGCCTGGAGCCCGCTTCAGATTCTGTGTCTCCCCCTCTCTCTGCCCCTCCCCTGCTCATGCTCAGTTTCTATCTCTCAACAATGAATAAACGTTAAAAAAAATTTTTTAACTTGCTAATCCGTAGATGAAAGTTAGATTGTACTTTAATATGTATTTCTTAATAAGGTACATTATTTTTATCGGTTTATCAGTCACTTATTTTTCTGTGAATTGCTTATTCATGCCCTTTGCTCAATGGAGTATATGTAAACTAATTTTAGGACAGTTTGGGGGGGTGGACAAAATTTGGGTTAAAGTGGTCAAAAGGTACAAACTTCAAGTTGTAAGACAAATAAGCCCTAGGGATGTAACATACAGCATAGTGACTATAGTTAACAATACTTTATTATGTTTTTGAAAATTGCTAATAGATATTAAAAGTCCTCATCGAGAAAAAAAGTTTATGTTGAATACCTAAAACTAATACATTATATGTTCTATCTCAATAAAAAATCATCATGTTGTACACCTTAAACTTACACAATATTATGGTCAACTACATCTCAATAAATCTAGGGGGGAAAAAAGAACATATATTTGAAAGTACCCCCTCAACCCCATCACTCAGCTACTGTGTCCCCTCCCCAGATTATGTATCTTTATGTACTCTACCTTGGCACACATAAATGTAAATGGTCTCTTTCCTTTGTTACATACAAATGGGAACTCTCTATGTCCCATTCTACATCTTACTTAAAGAAATATATATACTTCATAGATCATTCTGTATCATATCAGATTTCCCCAGGGAATGAGATTTGTATAACAAATAGAAACTCTGGGGAAAGCATGCCATAAGACATTCTATTTACGAAAGACCTATAGTAGTAAATTTATTTATTGTGTAAGAATAACTCAGGACAGCTCAGCAACTTTTCTCAGCCTCACTACTATTAAATAACAGAGCAAAAGGTGTTGGCATAATTATCAGTTTATACATAATAGCTTCATAAAACCATGGGGGGTGTTTTCTTAGAGAGCTGAGCTTTAAAATTAAAAAAGAAAACTAAATAAAAACTAATTTCAGTATAAACCTTACCTGACATGTGTAATGCCTGTGAATGCCAAAAAGAATTATTAGAGATTTCCACATTATTTGTGTTTCAATCCAGATGTCTTTGAAGCAATGTTAAATAATTATTTCTTTCCCTTTACAAGAAGAAGTTATTGTGCAGTCTTCCCAAGATTGTTCTGGAATCACCATAGGCTCTCTCACCTTCTTGGAGTGTTTAGTCTTAAAATGTGAAGGCTATGATAACCTCAAGGTTCTTCAGTTCCTACACCCGCCCCCAATACACAGTGGTGGGTGCACTATTTAGTAAGACAGAGAAAGAATTTGGTGATATTTCAGATCCATTCAATAGCATCTGAAGCATCTGAGTCTCTACTCAAATGACAGTCCTGTCTCAGTCTGGCAGTATCACTTTCTAAATCACAGCCTTCCTCTATTCACTGACAAACATGTGGGACATGAGAAAGGAGTGTGTTTTCTCCACAATCCTGTTTTCTCCTTTCCGCGTGCACAGTCCTCCTGGTGCTCCTTAGTGCAGCCAGACCCTGCTGTGGCTCACTCACTCCAGCACCTCAGCAGCCCAAGTACCCAAATGGCCCCAAATGAAGGAGCCAGTGTGTTAAGTCCAGAGCCTCATCCATAGTACTCTTCCCATGTTTACATTACCATTTCTCATTTTCCCTGTCTCCAGGTATGTTTCAACATGGGACAGATCACCCTAGCCAAAAAATTGGCCAGGCAAGGCCTTCAACTGCTGAAAAGGAGTTTCCCTTGGACCTGGTTTGGTGTTCTTTTACAAACATTCCTGGAAAAATACTGGCGTTCCTGTTGCCTCAGCCGATCTCCAGACAACCCTAGTGAGAAGTGAGGAGTCTGGCCAAGTTATCGCGGTCCCTTTATGATCACAGAGAACTAAACTAGGACCCAACTTGGAGTGTTGCCCATATTGACCTAAGACTCTGCTTTTCAAGCATATAACAGTCCTAGTTTCTCTACCTTACTCTCTGAGCCAATGAAATGTAGCAGAATGAGGACTTTTTTTTTTGAGAAAGAGAGAGTATGAGTGGGGGAGGGACAGAGAAAGAGGGAGAGAGAATCCCAAGCAGGCTCTGCACTGTCAGTGCAGAGCCCAGTGTAAGGCTCGAACTCACAGAACTGTGAGATCGTGACCTGAGCCAAAATCAAGAGTCAGACGCTTAACCAGCTGAGCCATCCAGGTGTCCCAGGACTTCTTTTCTTTTTGAAGCATGGTGTTACACTGTATTTTTCAAACAAAGATACATGTTACCCTGTCTGTTTCAAATCAAGATACACATATGTATGTTTGTATACAAACACACACATAGGCATATATACATATATGTAGCAATTTAATATTATTTCTGTTCTATATAAAAATATTAAATTGCTACCCAGTTATTGAGCTGTAATAATAGGAAATATATTCAAAATAGCAATTCAAAGAATGAACTTTTTAAAAATACTTCTCTGAATTTTTCCAGTCAGCTTGGACCACCTAAGCTGGCTCAGTCAGTACAGCACATGATTATTAATCACACCCTATGCTGGGTGTGGAGCCTACTTAAAAAAAAGATGATTTCAAAAGGCTTATGGGGTTAGAAGTAATGGGATCCTGGGAGCATTTCTGAGTTTGAAAGTCTGTAGAAGGTCCCCTGATGAGTAGATTTGGATTTTTGTGGGGAGGGACAGTTGGGCACCGGTGCAGGCTGAGGGCACGCTAATCACTCTGCGCTTCCTCACAGTAAGAAGAAGCTGGCAGTCCTGCAGCAGCGGGTGCGCTGTCTCTCCATGCTCTGGCAGCTCTACAACCTGGAGACCACGACCAGCAGCCGCAGGTTCGCCGGCCTTGCCACTCTTATGCAGAAGAACTCTGCTGAGGAGTTGGCAAGCGGAGCCCCGGTGAGCACGTCCTTGCTTTACCGCTGGACCTCACTCAGAAACCTAAAATGCTAGGGAGAGAAATTCCTGGGTTTAACACAGTTCCACAATAACCCAGAATTAATGGGACATACCGATCATATGCTTGAGCAGCATCTCTCATATTGCAGTTTTTAGGTGGGTTTCCAGGTTTGGCTATCTGTGAGTTCCCTGAACTGAATGTCGGCTTTTGTGTGTATGTTCAGAAGTGGTGGGAGGTAGGGAAGGAGTCACAGCTTTCATCAGGTTCTCAAAGAAGTCCATGAGCTAAAAAAGGATTAGAATTGCTGACTTAGGAAAAAAGAAGGAAGGGAAACATCTTCCTAATTTTAGTGTCCATCTGTCTGTCTCTCTTTTTTATCCATATGTTCCATAAATATTTGATGAACACCCATTATGTGCCAGGCACTAATCTTGATTCTAGGAAAACAGACAACAGATCAGTGAAATACATAGAATGCTAGGTGGTAATAAACTTGATGGAGAAAAATTAAGGGGAGACAGGGGGCCATGGGGTTCTGGGAGCTGGGGGTGGGGTGCAGTTTTAAACAAGGTGCTAGGGAAAGCCTCACTGGGCAGGTGACATTTGGGCAAATCTCTGAAGAGATGAGAAAGTAAGCCACTTGGCTATGAGGGAGAAGAGTGGACAGGCAGAAGGCACAGTGAATGCACAAGGCATGCTCTCTGCATTTGAGGAACGGTAAGGAGGCCGGTGCGACTAGAGGGGAGGAGACTGAACCAGGAGATGAGTCAGAGAGCCAGGGAGGGGGTTGATGGCCGATGGTGCCGGCCTCTGGGGCAACAGTTGGGGTTTGGACTTTAAAGAAGACAGGAAGCCGGGGGCAGGTTCTGAGAAGAGGAGTGACAGAGTCTACTTCTATTTTAATAAGATCGTTCTGTCTGCTGTGTTGAGAATCAACTGAAGGAGGCAAGAGAGGAAGCAGGAAGGCAAGTTAGGAGGCTATGGTAAATGATACAGGCAAGAGATAGTTGGCTTGGATTGTGGTGGCAGAGGAAGTGGGGAGAGGTGGTCTTCTGTCCAGAGAGAACCAACAGGATTCACTCTTGGATCAGTTCTGGGATGGGAGAGAGAAAAGAGTCCAGGATAATCCCAAGATTGGTTGGACTTCTAGTGGGATAGAAGTGCTCTTAATTGGGATGGGGCACTGTGCAGAAGGAGCAGATGGGGCGGTTGGGGGGGGGGGGGAAGACTGGAACCAGGTTTTAGACATGTTTAATTTGAGATACCTATTAGACATGTAGATGGAGATGTTAAGTAGGCAATTAAATATATGAATGTGGGGTATATTTGAGAGGTCTGGGCTGGGAAATAGAAATTCATGGGTCATCAGTGTGTAAATGGTACTAAAAGCCATGAAACTAGGTAATTTTTCTCCATTGCATTTATTATCACCTAACATTCTGTATATTTCACTGATCTATTGTCTGTTTTCCTGGAATCAAGATTAGTGCCTGGCACATAATGGTTGTTCCAATGTTAGGAGTTCAGGGTCATAGGCAGAAATTGGCAAAAGAAACTGAGCAGTTTCAAAGAGAATCTCATGTCCTCAAAAACCTAGCGAAGACGGTGTTTTAAGAAGAGAGTCATCAATGACGTCAAATGTGCACATACTTATACTAGACATCTAGGCAGGCAGCAGTTCTGAAGAGTGCTAAGGAGCAAGCATCAGAAGCCTTCATTAGAGAAAACACAGAAGTACAGCTTGGCCAGTGTTTTAAAGGGGAAGTCTGGGCTCAGAAAACAAAAAGAGGGGCAGTAGAGAAAGTGGTTTGTTTGAAGATCAGGTGGTGGGAATGATCGGCAGGTCCCAAGCAAGTGGGCAGCAAGGCACCACAGAGGGCTCTTCTGCAGGAAAGGGACAAGGTGGAGGTGTGGCATGAATGCACAGTCAGAATATTTTGGCCCATGTTTGTTTCACCCGCAGGTTGTCTCTACCTATGTGGCCCTGTCCCAATTCTCCCAGAATATGGGTGACAGGGACAGGTGGCTGCACTGTGAGCAGGTGGCCATTCAGAAGAGCAGCCTATGTTGGTTCTCCAGGGAGGGACTGTTGGCCACGGCCCAGCTCATGCAGGCCTTGGCCTATACCAAGCTCTGCCTCGGCCATCTCGACTTCTCCATCAAGCTGGGTAATGGGGCTTGGGGCTGGCGGTCCTAGGGCTTTTAGAGAGGCCAGGTTCACAGCTAGACCTCACACGATGCTCTTTAACCTCCTTAGGTTTTCAAGCTCGTGAGATATGCAGACACCTCAAGAAACCAGCTCTGGAGACTCTGGTTCTCTCAGTTCTCTTCAGATCTGCATTTCTGAAGAAAAAGTATTAAGATCATTTTCTGCCATTTGTATTTGTTGCCTAAGAAGGGAGGGTATCTGAAATGGAGAGGGAGATGCTGTTCCATTCTTACAGCCAGGCTGTCTCTTCTCTAGTCATTCCAGGAAGCATTGTCTTAAGTGTGGGGTTCAGGAATGGAAAGGCAGAATCTGAGCTGCAACATATTCTTCTCTTCTCCTCTCCTCTCCTCCCTCCTCTCCTCTCCTCTCCTCTCCTCTCCTCCCCTCTCCTCCCTCCTCCGCTCTCCTCTCCTCCCTCCTCCCCTCTCCTCTCCTCTCCTCTCCTCTCTCCTCTCCTCTTCTCCCCTCCCCTCCCCTCCCCTCCCCTCCCCTCTCCTCCCCTCTCCCCTTCCCCCTCCTTCCTCACCCTTCTTCTCCTTCCTTTTCCCCCTTCCCCTCCTTTTTCCCACTTTCTCTTCTCCTCCTCCTCCCCCTCATCCTCCCCTTTCTCCCCCTCCCCCCTCCTCCTCCCCCCCCTCCTCCTCCTCCTCCTCCTCCATTTCTCTACAGAGAGGTAGGTAATTGCAGTAGTTCAGGAAAGAACCTGGAAACTGTCTCAGGCATTTTCCCCCACTTCCTTTGCTTAGAGGCAGGTCTGATCTCAGGCACAGACACTTTATATATAAATAGAGCCCAGGTGGGGAAATCTAGAGATGTTAGGCTTCTTTGAAGATGTAAGATCCCCTTCTCTCCTGTACCATCCTCCCTACTCTCTAGCTGGTCCCAATAGCTCTGTCTCTTGGCAGATTTGACCTGTGTGTCCATGTGCTGGAGAGCCAGTGGGTGCTCATTTCCCAGGGTCATGATGTCCTTGGCCTGGCCTGCTTCTATTCTGCTTGCTTAGATCTGCTGCTCTATGGAAAAGGTAAATCTTGTGTAGGGCTCTGCTATACTCCTGAAGGATTCAGACCTTGGATATGGCTCTGTGTTTGGAACACAGGTAGTCATGAGCCTGTCCCTTGGGCATGGCCCCTGCTCCAACCCCTGGTTCCTTAACGTCTAGGAATCACATTGTGATTCAGGATGTCTGCATTTCAGGTGTTATCCGCTCCCCTGTACATACACCTATACCAGTTCCTACGGTAGATAACTGATCCTCACCTGGTTACCTTCTCTGTCCACAGGATTGCTATGTCGGCCCTTCAGCGAGTGTCTGTGTTTCGTTCAACGCTATGAGCACAGCTGCATTCTGAACTCTCAGAGTAATGTCATGCTGGGGGTCCACTCGTCTCTGGCCATGTGGTAATGTGGGTACCAAAGTCTTACTCGGTGGGACAAGCTAGAAAATTAAGGACATCATGGGGGTCATTTAAGCTACTGCCTTTTACCCCTCCAGGCAGGGCTATTCTGCATCTCTAAACTACTCCTAAAGACCTTTCCCTCTCATCCCTCCCATCTTATAGAGGGGTTCTTCTCGTCCCTTAGCAGGTTCGGGCCTATAGGTTGAGAGCTAAGTTGAAGGTTACATTTAAGTGCTGGGTAACCCACAGTCTCCTTTTAAGTCTCCTTCATGTGAGTCAGCAGCCTTGGCCACTTGCCAGCATCACAGCGCTGAGCACGCAGGGGGTCTTACGGCCTGAAAGAAGTGATGGTTCTGTGAAAGAGCCAAGTTCGGTAAGCAGGGGATCGAGCTGCGAGCTGTGCCTCTTTCCCTCCAGGTTTGCCCAGAACTCTCAGTGGAATCTGTTTGAGCAGCACTTCTCCAAAGCTCACCAGTTGGTGAAAAGAACCAATGCCTCACTGTTTGGTTCACATGGCTTTGTCCGATTCCTAGAGTGCCATGTGCTGATGTTACAAAAAATGCCAGAAGATGTCTTCATGCATACTCTCCCAGAGACTCGCAGCCAAGCCCTCAAGGTACCTGTTTCTCTACTGTCCTTCCCCTGACACCTAAGTTCTAGTTTGATCCTGTGATGCTCTTTCTGATGCCTACATCTCCCACTTCCTCTTCTCCTTGCTGCTTCTGTCTCTTTTTCCTCCTCAAACCCTTTTCTTCCTCCACCTAGGAAGTCTTTCCACATGCCTCATGTACCCTCCCAGATATTCTTGCATATAGGTCAGGACCGGACTCCCTGACTTTCTGCCTTTGCACAGCTACTACCCAGTACCGTTAAGATGTTAACGTTTAGCCCTTCTCCGTGGACCCACTCTGGCTCAGTTTGACATGTCTCTCTTCCGCCCTGCCTTCTGTGTCTAAGCCATTCCAGTTCCCCTGTATCTCAAAACCAACTTTCTGGGCGTGCTGTGCCCTGAGTAACTCCTCCCTGTCCCCCGAGCCCTGAGTGAGTGTGCACTGTCAGAATTCCTGGTGGAGCAGACTGGAGGAAGACACTGCTCATCCTTGAACTCACGGACTTCCCTCTCCTTTCAGTACTTCAAGGAGTTCTTCTCTAGATGTGTGACCTGCCCCGTCTATCACCAGTGGGTCTCTGAGCTTAAAGCCTCTGTAATGAGATCTGGAAAAGGAGAATCCATGTCCTTGACTGACATCATCAGACCTTTTGACACCTGCTTGACCAGGATTTGGATAGAGGGAGAATTCCTGGAGGAAAACAACTCCTTTGGAGGAAATTTAGGAATACAGAGTAAGCATTCCTTCCTGGAACCCTTGTCTGAGAGACGTTACAGTCTCAGATTCTCACAGGCAGTCAAAGTCTGCTCCAAAGTAAGAAGGGAAACGTAACTGTAAGGAGTTAGTCCTTGCTCCACGGGTAATTATCCTCTCATTAGTGCTGGACCCAGCCCAGACAGAGGGGGTTCCGTATATTGTTAAATAATAGGAGAGCCTCTCTCAGCCCTTTGTTTCCACATCTGTACCCTCAAGCATTGGAAGTTCCTCCTTGATCTCAGCTTAAACCACTGGGTTGTTTCTGTGGAGGAGCTGGATGGTCACTAAGGGAGAAGGAAGCCTTAGAATTCACAATGTAATATCTATGAAGGTAAATGGTAAGATGTGGGCAAGGAAAAGAGAGGAAGGAATATAGTTCCTTGCCTCAGGGCCCAGCAAATCTCCTCCTTTTCTAGGGCAATGAGTTAGATTTGTAAGCACTGAGGACTTTCTTTGGGTTTGTGATATTCTTTATGTTCCTGCTTTCAGGATTTGACAGAGTGGCTGATGTCAGGGAGAATAAAGATGAAGAAGAAATTCAAGAATGTATATGTTAAAAAAACTCATTTGAAGGGACCATTGTTCTCTTGTATATAACACAAAGAAATGATCCAAGTTCTCCTTTTTAAGATACTGGACAGTATATGTATTAAATACACTAGCCGTTTACACTCACCACTGTCTATATCTTTGTCAAAATAAAAGCCTATGTTTCTGAAGCATGAAATGTAGATCTTTCTTAACTCTTAGCAGTTACTGGCACAACTGAGGCAGAAATTAGAACCAGCAGTCGACTGGACATCTGGGAGGCTCTGGGATGAACTGATTGCTTCTCATGTAAGGCGAGATCCATTAGCAGATGGAAAACTCAGCCCTGATAGAGAGGTTGTGGATACTTAAGGCCGGCAATACTAGTGCTTTGATGTTACCCCCTTGGTGCAGACGTGGTAATGAGTTCCTAAAAAGTCAAGGAATCTTTGGAGAGGCCCATATGGCTGTGTACCAACAGAGAAACCCATTTCTCTTTTGCACTGTGTGACTTGGGGATTCTCGTGTGAAAATGAAATTGCCAAAATGCATATGACTCTAGCCCTCCTCTGTTTTATTCTCCCTTTCTAGAGCTGCTGCCTTTGACTTTTGACCTTTATCTGTTTGATGGCCTTTCTTACACAGAGCATTGCCTTCTCACTGATTTTTACACTTTATAACTCAATCATCTAGTGTTCAGACAGCCTGTTAATTAACGTTATGATAGCTACCATTTATTGTTCACTTACTCTGTGACAAGCATTATACTAAATGCTTGAAATACATTCTTTAAATCTTTTTAGCACCTCTGTGAAGCGAGTATTTTTATTATCCCCATATTACCGATGAAACCGAAGCTTAAGAAGGCCATACTACAGGAAACAGCCACAAAATGGTGAAGCTGGGATTCTAACTCCAATGTGATTCCAGAGTTTCACACTAGGCTATAGAGGCTTCCATGGGACCTAGCCTATGGTAGGCTATCCTGTACCCAATCTTCAATATTCTGTTCAAATGACCATGATCAGAATTGTAAGGACAGGTCAATGTCTGGGGAAAGGAGCCCTGAACTTGCCATTTAAATCCTGCTGTCTTGTCTGTACCTTCCCTGGCCCCTCTCCCCTACTCCCCCTTTTCTCCTTATTCTTGTTGCTCTTCCTCCTCTCCCTCTACTCCCACCCTACTCCTCCTTCCTTTCCTCTCTCTGACCCCTCCTTCCTTTCTCCTTGTCACCCACTTTCCCCCTGTTCTCCTCTCTTCCACTCCTTTAAATTTCTGAGAGGCAGCATAGAGCGGCAGTAAAGAGGCCCTAGAGCCACACAGCCTGTGTTCAGATTCTAGCTCGGATACTTATTAGCTGTGTTACTTTGGGCATAAAATGTATCTTCTTTACGCTTCCTTTTCCCTTTCTGTAAATGAGGATAAAAATAGAACAAAAGAGCATCATTATGAAGACAAAATAAATACAAAGTGCTTAGAATGGTACCTGGCCACAAAGTAAGCGCTCAGTGTCAGCAATTATTATCAGTTTAATTTTTATATGTAAATATAGATTATACATTTACGTGGCCCAGAATTCAAAAGGAACAAAAGTGTCTAACAGTGAAAGTCTTTCCCATTCTTGTCCTCCAGGATCTGTGTCACCACTTCCTTGTGTATCCTTAAAAAATTATTCTGTGCACATGCAAGCAATAGCATATATTTTTTGCTGCACCCTTCTTTCCCACAAATGGTACAAACTAGGCATACTGTGATGCTCCTTCCTTTTTGCCTTGTCTTTTTTTCTCTTGCCATTTGTTGCCCTTTTGGCAATTCTTAAAATGGAGATAGAATTCACCATTTTGAAAGATATACCATCCGGTGGCTCTTAGAATATCACAAAGCTCTGCTACCATCACCACTATGTAATTCCAGAACATTTTCATCACCCCAAAAAGGAACTCTGTGCCATTACCATTCACTACCCAGTCCCTCTTCCCCCAACCCCTAGTAACCATCTTTCTGTCTCAGTGAATTTGCCTTTTCTGGACATTGTGTATAAATGGAATCATAGTATATGGCCTTTTGTGTCAGACTTCTTCCACTTAGCATTGTCTTTCCAAGGCTCATCCATGTTTAGCATTCGTTTTCATGCTTGGATAGCATTCCATTGTATGGATATGCCACACTTTGTTTACCCATTCACCAGCTAATGGATACCTGGGTTGTTTCCACTTTTTGGCCATTGTGAATCACACCACTATAAGCATTTATGTGCAAGTTTTTGTATGAACATACATTTTCATTTCTCTTTGGGTATATGCCTAGGAATGGAATTGTTGGGTTATGCAGAAACTCTGTGTTTAACTTTTTAAGGAACTGTCAAACTGTTTTCCAAAACGCTGTACCATTTTACATTCCCACCAGCAATGTGTGAAGGTTCCAGTTTTCCACATTCTTGCTTCACCAACACTTGTTCTTGCTTCTCTTAATAAAGGCATATTCTAGTGGGTATGAAGCGGTATCTTGTTGTGGTGTTGATTCGCATTTCCTTTAGGACCACTCATGTCCTTTTTAAAAGTTTATTTATTTTGAGAGAGAGAGGATGAGAGGGGGAGCAGAAGAGAGAAAGGGAGAAACGGAATTCCAAGCAGGCCCCGCACTGTCAGTGTGGACCCCTCCACGGGGCTTGAACTCACAAACCCGTGAGATCATGACCTGAACCAAAATCAAGTGTCAGACGTTCAACTGACTGAGCCATCCAGGCCTTCCTTGTTGTGGATCATTTTTACAAGCTTACCGGCCACTTGTTGATCTTCTTGGAGAAATGTCTTTTAGAATCTTCTGCCCATTTTTTATTGGGTTATAATGCCTTTTTATTGTTGAGCTCAGAGTTTTAAATATATATTCTCATACTAGACCCTTATCAGATTTGATTTACACATATTTTCTCTCATTCTGTGAATTGTCTCTTCACTTTCATGACACTATCGTTTTGCAGTGCAAAAGTGTTAAGTTTTGATGAAGTCCAATTTATGTGGGTTATTTTTTTGGTTTTGGTTGCTCATGCTTTAAGTGTTCTCTCTTAGAAATCACAAAGGTTTACTCCTCTGTTTTTTTCCTAAGAGTTTTATATAGTTTTAGCTCTTTTAGGTTTTTGATTCATTTTGATTTCATTTTTTTTTTTTTTTTTTTTTTTTTTTGCATATAGTGTGAAGAAATTTTTCAAATCATCCTTTGCCTGTGGATATCTACTCATCTCAACACTTGTTGTTAACAAGACTACTCTTTTCCCCATTTAAATGATACTCTTGGTGATGTATGATTTTGTTAAATGTATGGGTCTACTTCTGAACTCTCAGTTCTGTCCCATTGCTCTCTGTGTCTATCCTTAATGCCAGTACACACAACCTTGATTGTTGTAGCTTTGTAGTAAGTTTTAAAATCAGGAAATGTGAGTCCTCCAACTTTATTATTTTTTAAGACTGTTTTAGCTGTCCAGGGTCCCTTCCATTTCCATATGACTTAGGATCAGCTTGTCAATTTCTACAAAAAGGACAACTGTAATTTTGATAGGGATCGAGTTGAATCTGTAAATAAATTGGAGGAGAATTGCTAATTTAACAATATTAAATTTTCTGATCCATCAAGATGTCATATCTTTTCCACATATTTAGGTTTTCTTAAATTTCTTTCAATAATGTCTTATAGTTTACAATGTATAGGTCTTAAACTCTTTTGTTAAATTTATGCTTAAATATTTTACTCTTGGTTCTATTCTAATGGAATTGATTTCTTAATTTCATTTTTGAATTTTTCATTGCTAGTGCATAGAAATAAAACTGAGTTTTGTTTATTGATTTTGTATCCTGAAACTGCTGAACTCATCTATTAGATCTATTGTTTTTTTGTGTGGATTCCTTAGGATTTTGTATATATAAGATCATATCATCTGCAAATAGAAATCATTTTACTTCTTCCTTTCCAGTATTTCTCCCTTTCCTTTTTATTTCTTTCTCTTGCCTAATTATACTCCTTAGAACCAAAGTATAGTATTGAGTGAAAGGGGCAAGAGTGGACATCTTTGTCTTCTTCTCAATCCTAGGGGCAAAGCTTTCAGTTTTTTACCTTTAAGTATGATGTTAGCTGTGAGTTTTTTGGGTTTTGTTTGTTTGTTTGTTTGTTTGTTTGTTTGGAGATGCCCTTTACCAGATTGAAGAAATTCTCTGCTCTTCCTAGTTTGTTGAATATTTGTATCATGATAGGGTGTTGGATTTTGTCAAATGCTTTTTCTGTCATCTGTTGAAAGGATCCTGTGGTTTTGGTCCTTTTTTTCTATTAATATGGTATATCATTGATTTTCATGTATGGAACCAATCTTGCATTCCTGATGTAAATCCCATCTTGTCACAGTGTTACAATCCTTTCTTTGTTGCTGGGCCTGTTTACTAGTATTTTGTTGAGGATTTTTGCATCTACATTCATAGGAGATGTTGGCCAGTAGTTCTCTTATGATCTCTTTGTTTGGCTTTTGCATCAAGGTAAAATTGGTGATTTTACTCATAAAATGAGTTAAGAAGTGTTCCTTCTATTTTTTGGAAGGGTTTGTGAAGGATTGGTTTTAAAACGCATTCAATGTTTGGTAGAGTTCACCAGTGAAACCATCTGGGCCTGGGCTTCTCTTCATGGGAAGCTTTTTGACTATGATTTAAACCTCTTTATTTGTTATAGATATATTGAGACTTAATCTTGAGTCATTTTCAGTGGTTTGTGTCTTTCTAAGAATTTGTCCATTTTGTCTAGGTTATCTATTTTGATAATATACAATTGTCCACAGTTTTCCTTTTATAATCCTTCTAAGCTCATAAAGTCAGTAGTTCTCCCTCCAGTTTCATTCCTTATTTAGTAATTTGAGGCTTCTCTTTGTTTTTGGTTTTGTTTTTTGTTTTTTTGGCTAAGTAAGTAACTTTAGCTAAGATTTGTCAATTTTGATCTTTTTAGAGAAACAACACCTGATTTTGTTGATTTTTTTCTTTTTCTGTTCTCCATTTCATTCATTTCTGCCCTGATCTTTATTATTTCCTTCCTTCTGCTCATTTTGGGCTTAATTTTCTCTTCTGTTTCTAGTTTCTTCAGGTAGAAAGTTAGGTTGTTGATTCGAGATCTTTCTTCTTTTTTAAAATAGGGGTTAACCTACAGCCATAAATTTTCCTCTAAGAACTGGTTTTGCTGACTCCCCTAAGTTTTGCTACATCATGTTTTGTATTCATTCATCTTAAAGAATTTATCATTTCTCTTGTGATTTCTTCTTTGACCCATTTGCCATTTAGAAGTGTGTTAATTTCCACATATTTGTGAGTTTCCAAAATTTACTTCTGTAATTTATTTCTAATTTCATTCCATTGTAGTCTGAAAGCATACTTTGTATGATTTCAATCATTTTAAATGTATTGAGAATTTGTTTATTGTCAGATATATGGTCTATACTGGAGAATGTTGTATGTATACTTGGAAGAATATGTATTGTATTTTCCAGGAGTTAGGTGGAGTGTTCTACAGATGTCTGTTAAGTCTAGTTTTTTATAGTATTGTTCATGTCTATTTCCTTGCCAATCTTCACCTACCTACCTTGTTCTATCGGTGGTTGAAAGTGTGATACTGAAATCTACAACTATTACTATTTAATCTACAACTTATTACTTTTAGTTCTGTCAGTTTTGCTTTATGTCTTTTTTTTTTTTTTTAACGTTTATTTATTTTTGAGACAGAGAGAGACAGAGCATGAACGAGGGAGGGTCAGAGAGAAGGAGACACAGAATCGGAAACAGGCTCCAGGCTCTGAGCTGCAGCACAGAGCCCGATGCGGGGCTCGAAACCACGGACCGCGAGATCGTGACCTGAGCCGAAGTCGGACACTTAACCGACTGAGCCACCCAGGCACCCCTCTTTATGTCTTTTGAAATGCTATTATTAGGTACATATGTATTTATAATTGTTATATCTTCTTGATGGGTTGACTTTTTTATCATTATAAAATGTTCTTTTATCTTCATTAATATAGTCACTCCACCTCTCTTTAGCTAGTTTGCATGGTACATGTTTTTCCATCCTTTTACTTTGAACCTACTTATGTTTTTGAATCCAAAGTTTGTCTCTTAGGAAGCATATAATTGGATCATGTGTTTTTAAATACATTCTGTCAATCTCTGGCTTTTAATTGGAGTGTTTAATCTATTTACATTCCATGTAACTACTGATAAGATAGGATTTATGTCTTCCATCTTGTTATTTGTTTTCTACCTGTCTTATATCTTGTTGCCCCTCTCTTCCTCTGCTGTCTTCTGTTATATGAAATACATAAGTTTAATTTCATTTTAATTCCCTTGTCATTCTTTTACTATGTTTTTGAGTTTTTTTTTTCCTTGCTCTAGGGATTACAATTAGCATTTTAATTTAAAACAATCTAGTTTACGTGTATACCAGCTTAATTTCAACAATATACAAGACTTTGCTCCTATATAGCCCCATTCCCTCCCCACTCTTACAAATTATAAGTGTTATAAAAGTTACATCTTAATAAATGGTGTGCCTATCAACACAGATGTGTAAGTATTGCATTATGAAGTTGTGTTTTGAATCAGATACAATGTGGAAAAAGCCAATTTTCATAAGGATAGACTCCTTGGGTTGGTGCAGGCATTGGTTTCCAGAGCTCTAACAAGGTTGATTCTGACTATTTTTGCCAGTTTTCTTGTTGCTTTTATGGAAGAGAGAATTTTCTGAGTTCTTAAACCATTTTCTTTTAAATCATTCTCAATGATTTTTTTTTACTTTTAAATTGCATTTCCCTTCGATGAAGTTAAACATCTTTATTGTTTATATTTCCTTTTTTTAGTGAGCTATATGTATATATCCTGTGACCATAACCTATTATTTTAATTGATTTATAAGTGTTCGAGAAATGAGATTTCTGCCTTTGTATGAGTTGCAGAATTTTTCTTCATTTTGTGTTTTGTCTTTGTGTATTGTGCTTGTGTCATGAAGAAAAAGATATCAGTCTTTTCTTAATTTATTTTAATGTGTCAGTTTTAAAGTATCTATGAATTTTTTTATGGCTTCTGAGTTTTGTGTAATAAAGAGCGTTTTCTTCTCTAAGATTATTTTAACTATTCCCCAGTGGTCTTTCAAGTATTTTTTTTAATTAACCTCATCAAAACATAATTTATATAAAAGAAACTGCACCTATTTTAATGGTAGCTTTTGACAAATATATACACCCATGTTACCACTACCACAGTCGTAACAGAGAACATTTCAATCACCCGAAAAAATTATTTCAGGCTTTCTCTATATTCATTCCTCCCACCCTAACCACCACCAGCAGCACAAAATATTCTCATTATTTTTTTTCTTTGTCTTTATATCTGTGATTATTTCCCCCTTGTCATTTCATATTTCATCCTTTTTGAGTAAGTTAGCTAACAGTGTCTTTTATATTTCATTTCAAAGAATAAGCTCTTTTATTTGTGTATTAGTTATATAACTTTTCTCCTTTAAAATGAACTAGCAATTTGAGTAAGATGCTTAGTTCTTATTGTTGAGGCTATGACTTTTCCTCTGAGAACTCCTTTAGCTGCACTCCAAAGGTTTCTGATATGAAGCAATGGGCTGGTCATGTCACCTGCATTTTCTTTGTTTTCATGTGTTTCTTATGATAAAATATAGAAGATCCGTATTTTCATCTCAGAAGTTACTTTTATAAAGGAGATTTGGGTTGGTATTCATAGACTTCTACCATAAGCAATGATGGAATTCATATATTTCCCCTTCTCCTCTGTTTTCTCTACCAGCCAATGGATCTTAGTATTTTCCTTTGTGTTGTTAAATATACATTTACTTCTGTCAGGCTCCAAAAAGTTCACACTATGTTCAGACCAGGGTTTTTCCCACAGGCCTTCTTTTTAGACTTTATCCTGACCTTCCCCTGTATTCTCTCCCCACCCTGACCACCCCTCCTCCACAGCAGGCAACCCCTCCCCCCCCCCCACCAGCATCTTATCCAGGGAAAGTGAGGGCTTAGTTGATTGGTGGGCAGCTGCTGCCTCCACATGGGATGGAAGTAAATTTAGGTTCTGTCACAGGTTGAGACTATCAGGGGAAGCTCCAAATATCCTGCCAGAGCTCCCTGAAAATAGCATCACTAGACTTCCTCAGCTGGAGCCAGGCCCTGCCTGTCCCCTCTCCTCAGGTACCTATACCGAATTCCGGGCCCCTCCGATGGTGACAACCTCTTTATGCCTAACTCTCCATGATTATAAGAAGATTTGGTTCCCAAGCACCTCATCCTCCCCACCTGTCTCTCATCTCAATATGGGCAAATATTTCCAAATTGAACAGTTTCAGAAGAAATCCTGGCAGAGACCTTAAAGGCCCTTCCACCCCCAGCCTGGACTAGTTTTCATGTACACTTAACAACGGCCACACCTTTACCACTCATTCCCCTTCTTCCCATGCCATGCTTTTTCTCCACCAGGCTCTTCCCAGGCCCCAAATTTCAGGCCAAAGGGAACAGTGCTACCAGATGTCCACCCAGCTGAGAGAGAGCCAGCTCTGATAAAACATGTCTGCAAAGGTCTCTTATCTCCTGGTGCTTGGAAATCCTTTGTGCTGTCAAGGAACAGACTTGGGATTTATTTCAGTTTCTGATCTTACTCCTCAGCTCCATCTTTCCCACCCCATCTGTCCTGAGTCTTAATTTATCATTATCCCCTTCCTCCCATCTTATGTCATCACGTCATAAGGTACCACTTGTTTACAAGGTGCAGAGCAGAAGGCAGAAGAGATTTCTAGACTCAAGCTAATGGATCTGTACTTTCAGGTATCTTGAGAAAGGCAGGAAATACATTCGAAGATGCCTTCTTGGTGCCCCTTGAATCAGACTGCATCCCGGAATTCTGACCAGGAATGAAACCATGCCCTCACTGGCAGGACAGGCAGGAAATCATAGCACAAACTCTGGACTAGAATCTTTAGAGTTCCCAGGCCATGTGAATAGTCAAACTCAGGCCCTTTCTTTCCCCGTCAACTATCAAGAGCTCATATATTATCATTCAGAGTTTATTTACCTCAGTGGTTTAAGGGCAGAGGAACCAGCATGGGGGGTTCATTCCTAGCATATCTCAATCACATATAAGTATCACTTTCCACATCAGAAAAGTCAAGATGTTAGATTAGATCCTAAAGTCCCTAGCTGTTCTGATATACTAAGGATCTAGGGTATGGGCTGGCTGGCTGGATGCATAGAACTCTGGGGATGGTCTCTGTGGTAATAGTATGATGAACAGCTTAGCTGGGTGCCGTTTGGCTAGTCAGTGGATCTTGGGTTGGCTCACAGGTGGCCCCTCCACCCTTGTCCCTTCCAGGAAAGATAACTGTGGCATATGTCACAGGCTTAGAGTACATCAGGACTTTAGGAGGCAGAGGAGGCGATGAGGATTGGGCTGGGGATGGAGAGTCCTCTGATGGGGGATCAAAAGGTAGGCTGCTATAGGTGGTATTGTCAAAGGAAGGTGGCGAGTCGAGCCTAGCATACGGTATGTCCGATGGAAAATCAACTCCAAGGCCAGAGTCACTGATGTGGTGGACCACTGAGGAGGAGGCCTGTAACAAAAGCAGACAAATGAGGCAGAGAGTATGCCTTCTTCTGCCCCAGTTCCCTCTGCGGGGAAGTCCAGGACCACACTGGATCTGTCTCTCAAATCCTGAGGATGTCCGTGGGCAAGAAGGCTTCACTTTGAAGATTTTCAAGCCCCAAGTTTCTCCCCAAATCTGGGAGGGTGAAATACCAAGGTAGGAAGGCAGAAGACCACTGGCACCAAGTTCACAGCATTAAGGAAGAGGGTTTGGACTCTGACTGGGTCCCAGTCTTTCACCACCCCCTCATCCTGGGACCTCTCAGCGAGCCGCGCAGACGGAAGGTCTGCGGAATTTGGCTGGGGGCCCACAGATGCCTCTTACCTTGCCTGAAACTCTGCTGCTCTGAGATTGGCCACAGACACCAAGCCTGGTCCCTGGGAGGACAGAGGACGGCAGCACAGTCTCCTTCCTGTATTGGCTCAGTGCCCATTCCTCACTCCCTTCAGAAGCCTCTTTCCTAGTCCAGACTCTCCAGTCTACTCCCACGGGACACCAGCTACACCCCCGCCTGCCAGGAGACCCCACCCACCCACTTACTGCTTCCAGCTTCCTCCAACCCACCTCAACATTCAGCCAGTCTCCTGAGACCCTTCCCCCACCATCTCCAGTCACCTGTCTCTATTCCACTGGTCCACCCTGTCCAATTCCTGTCTGTCCCCAGGCTGGCTCTCACTGAGTCTCCTTCCTCCCATCCACCCCTCAACTGGGGACTTCTAGGGCCTGGGGGCCCCCCTAAAGCCCAGACAAGCCCATCTATAGGGGAAGCAGAACTAGACTCCCGACATTGTCTACAAGACTGGCTGGTTCAGGACCAGCAGGGGCTGTGCTGGGGTGTGCAGGTAGACTGCTACCTACCTTTCCTTTTGGCCATCACAGCGAATAGCACGGCTGCTGCCACCAGCAAGCCCAGCAGGAGCGCAGCGCCCCAGATCAAGGGGATGCTGAAGGATACAAAGGGATAGGGGAGCTTAAGCCTGAACTTGGCAGGAAGCTGCTCACCAGGAGCCCCGGAGCGGTAGCAGAAAGGTGCAATTCTCGGTGAGCCATGGTTGGGAGAAGAGGATTTGGGGGTGGAATTAGGAGGGCAGGCATAGGCAGGGCAGAAGAGAAACACATTTTCAGGTTATCCTGGCTGGAGACCCGCGGGCATAAAGGGGCCATTGCTGAACTGGGGGTGGGGGGGAGATGGGACAGGAGGGTCTGCCTGACCTCCTGCCTGATCAGAAGTTCTCCAGAGGTGGAAGGAACTGTGAGGTTTCCCTTTGAGTTAGCCTGGGGCTCTGAATAAGCCTTTCCCACCCTTTCCCACCACCAGCCTTTTCCCGGACCCTGAATACAGCTCTTCTCAGTCAGTACCTCTTCTCATCCTGGCTGGGTTCCAAAGGGCTGGCACTGCCCACGATGTCTGAGAAGGGGCCGTCAGCCAGACTCCCAACCTTATAGTTCTCTTCCTCCTCTTTCGGGGTAGGAGCTGAGTCAGAAGGAAACAGTCATGAGCACATACCCAGTGTGGATAGGGTCACGGGCCTGTTGAGGTCCAAGGGACTGGGGGAGGGGGGCCGAGGAAGGAGAGGTTCCAAGCAAGAAACACAAATGGGGGCTTGGCATATTCCTTAGGGGCCCTCATTCTGGAGATCAGAGGTGGATTCTTTCTGTCTTTACCCAGTTGTGATGGGGCCCTCTTGCCCCTCCACCACCAACTGTTGCCCCTGCTTTCCTTCTTCACCTGCTGGCCTCTCCCTGGCCTCTCGGGCTGCTCAGCCTATGCGGAACCACACACTGGGTAATCTGCGCCCACCTCCCCACCCCACCGCAGCATAGGCTCTCCACTCTATCCCGCAGTGACAACCCTGCTCCTGTCGCTCATCCACAGGTCTCTAAAGGGGCATAGCCCGCTAGACTTCTCTACCTACCTGCAACCATGTGACCCCCTGCAAGCCGGGCGGGGGGCGGGGGGCAACCCAAGCTCTGCCCTCAGGATCTAAAGAACTCTAGGGTCACCCCTAATGTGAAACAATGCCAAGGGACCCTTGCTCAGACCCTTGCTCAGACCCCCAGACTCAGTTTTGTGACAAGGCTTCTACTGTCCCTACACCACTGTGCTCAACCTCTCTGGCTGTCAGACTCAGGCCTGGTTTCTCTGGGCCGGATGATCTGTCTTGGGAACCTGGCCAGTCCTTCTAGACTCTCAGCAGGTGTGGTCTTCCTTCTTCTCAGAGGCTCACCATCCCCACCCCCCCCCCCCCCCCACCAAGCCAAACCAGGATCTGGAGATGCTGTGTCTCCCATCTTCCTGCATGTGTCCTGCCCACCTAGTGCCGTTTAAGCCACCCACACCCTCCCTGAAAGCCATGCTCCACCAGCCAGCCCTGAGCATCCACACGCTACAGCTGTCGGGTCCCCAGCACCTGCCCCTCTCCCCAGTGCATCTTGTCCTACAGGCTTGAGTTACCAGACCTTACGGTGCCAAGGAAGGAGGAGGACAGGAGAAGACTAGGACCAACAGTCCTTTACAATGTACACTTTACAATGTAAAGTAATAATCATGGACCGGAGATGAGAGGGATTCTAAGGACACCTTAGTCCGTCCTCATAAGTAACAAGTGGGGAAAAAAACCACGAGCAGGGAAAGTGCCTTTCTTCATTTCCTTATTTGGGGCTTGGGCACAAATTACTTGAGAAAGGAAGCCGTGAAGGCAAAAAAAACATCATCATTCCTAAGAGAAAGGTAGAGCAGGCTCCATTTCAGCAGGAAGCTGGCCGTTTTCCCTCCAAAACATTGTTTTTGTTTTACGACATCCAATTTCTCTGGAAAATTCTTTCTCCTACTTTAAAATTTTCTTTTAATAAATGCTCAGACGTTAGAAAGTTGTCGGCTGGGAGAGAAAACCACAGCCTATATAAAAGTACTTTCTCTCCCGAGGATAGGGGTTGACAACCCTGGAGGGACCAGGAGTGACACTTTTCTCATGGGTAAAACTAAAGGAGTTGAAGTAATCCAGGTACCGAATGTGCCTGCATGTAGGTGAGGCGCATCCTAGATGCTCTGTGAAGACATAAAATTCAATAAAATCCGAATTCAGTCATTTTAAGCCATCAAACCCATTAGAGCAGGAGTAATAAACTGGGAGGTTTAAAGAACAAATTCCAGTTGATAAATGCCCAAATTAAAACTTTGCTTAAGGGGTGCCTGGGTGGCTCAGTCAGTTAAGCGCCCGCCTTAGGCTCATAGCATGATCTCACAGTTTGTGGGTTTGAGCCTCGCGTCCGGCTCTGCGCTGATAGCTCGGATCCCGGAGCCTGCTTCCGATTCCGTGTCTCCCTCTCTCTCTGCCTCTCGACCCTGTTCACGCTCTGTCACTCTCTCTCTCTCTCTCTCTCTCAAAAATAAATAAACATTTTAAAAATTAAAAAAAAAAAAAACTTTGTTTAAAACCTTTCTAAGAAAAAAAAAAAAAAAACCATCAAGTATGTTGAAAATGCGGGATGAGGCGGGCCAAGGCCATCTTTCAGCCGGGAAACCCCCGCTAGAGCAGGAGGGGGAAGGGACCCACCGTCTGGCTCCTTTATCTCTGACTGCTCACCCAGTTCTGCTTCCGCTCCCCGGGGTGCTGTCAAAACTCTCTCCTTCCAATTCCCAGCCCCGCCCCCTTCCCCCCTCCCCCGCCCCCAAGGGTCCCCATTTCCCAAGGACGGAGAGCAGCAGGTGGGGGCGGGGAGGGGCAATGGCCAGCCTAGAATGACTCACCTGGAGGGAGCACAACCAGGGCCACCCTGTGCAACGTCTGGGTCCCCGCCGCCCCCTCCACCACGCAGCCGTACTCGCCGGTGTCCTCCTCCCGCAGGGTAATCATCTCCACCTGGAGCAGGCCGCCCCCCAGGTCCGTGAGAAACATGCGCCTGCCCGCCGGGGCTCCGCGATCCACAGCCGAGGACACCAGGGGCTGGCACCCATCGGGCAGGAACCGGCACCACACCTTCCGAGCCTTGACGTCCTGGAGCCGGTAGTGGCACTGCACCAGAATGGAGCCCCCCACGGGGGCCTGCAGCACTTCCGGGAAGCTGGTGGAGGCCTGGCCTGGGGAAGGAAGGGATGTGGTTATGCGGGGCAGGAGCCCGGGGAACTTTCCAGCCCACCCACTTGCCACAGGGGCACAGGGGCCTAGAGGTCCCCCTTCAGGGCCCTACATATATGCTGCTGGTGCCACCATGATGTCAATTATTCCTGGGCACCAAGCGGAGCCCATGGGGCCCAGAGCCCACCCGCGTCACCTTACCTGCCAGTCCCACCAGCAACAGCATGAGCAGGTTGGGGCCCATGGTGGGTCAGGGAGATGTCAGCTCTGCGGCTGGCCTGGCCACTGACGCAGCATTCCCCAGGGAGCAGGAAACATCTGCCTTGGACAGTCACGTGGGGCTCTCAGCCGCCATGGGGTGGGAGGCGGACACTGGGGGCCCCTCCACCGGTGGGGATAAGGCGCCTTTCCAAAGCCTGGCTGCTTCCGGGCTTGGGAAGAGACCCTGAGAGGAGGCAGGGGTGGGTGAGGCAGGGTGAGAAGAAGCCCAAGGACAGGCGGGACCTGGGATCCTGGGGCCCAGCTAAAGGATGAGGTGACAGGAGGATGGTGGAAACTGGGAAGCAGGGGAGGCAGATGATCCTCAGGGTCTTCCAGAAATAGAATCTGAGAATGCAGAGCTGTGAAGGAGGAAGGTGAAGGGCCATTTGGGTTCTAAATTCTGTAAGGAATGCACCGGCCAAGCCCTCAGGGGACTGTCCAGTCCTGCCACACGACCTCACACCCAGAGACCCCACCCTGGTGGTGCCCTGGATGGGACCGGCCTTCATTTACTGTGCTGGGTGCCCTCCAGCCCCTGCCGGTGTGGACCCACGCTCTCCAGCTCTGGCAACTGCATCAACCCTTTGATAATTATGCTCCATTTTCTTCTTTCCCCCTGTTTTCTGGAACCCCTTAATGAGTTGGATATTGAACCTCATGTATTCATCCCCTTTGCACAACTTTTCTCTCTCCTTTCCCATCATTTCGTCCATTGCGTTCTGATTTCCAGAAGGTACCCTCATCTTTTTCTCTCATCCCTTTTACATTTTTATGCCTTGGCATTTTCACTTTACAAGATTTCTTATTCTCCAAACTTTTTTTACAGCATATTATTTTTGTTTCACGAATGCACTATCCTCTCTGTGGGGAGATCATTCTCCATGGATATTTTCACGTTTCTGTGTGGTCTGGGCACTGATCAAGCTTTGTTCGACGGTTATCAAATAGCAAGTGTGCTTTGGAAGCTACAGAGAGGGTACCAGCTCCTGAGGGATTTGCTTATACCCCCACCCCCTTCCCTAGAGAAGATCTCTTTACCTTCCAGAGTAAAAGTACCTAACATCTATCTATCTATCTATCTATCTATCTATCTATCTATCTATCTATCTTTCTTTCTATCTATCTATCTATCTATCTATCTATCTATCTATCTATCTACCTACCAGTCTATCTGTCTATCTATGTATCTATCTATCAGTCTATCTATCTATCTATCTGTCTATCTATCTATCTATCTATCTATCTATCTATCTACCAGTCTATCTACCTGTCTGTCTATCTATCTGTCTATCTATCTATCTATCTATCTATCTATCTATCTATCTATTAGTCTATCTATCTATTAGTCTATCTATCTATCTATCTGTCTATCTACCTAGCTATCAGTCTGTCTATCAGTCTCTCTATGTATCTATCTACTATCTGTCTCTCCAGAGAGGAAGATGGGCCGATGTGCCAGATGCCATGTGTAAACTCCAAGCCTCATAATTTGGGGTTCCTTTGCCGTGACAGGAACCCACTGCCCGCACAGGAAACATCTGGCCCCCATTCATGTCCCCCTGTGCAGAACTGGGGTGTGGGGACCCTGCACAGAACGTGGACGATACACCTCCTGACCTGGGACTCCAGGGGGAGCACTGGTGCTCAGAGAGACAAAGGCAGGTAAGGTGAGGATGTCTGGAAGGGGCAGCCAGCGCCTGACCTAGACATCACACCTAGAAAGGGGCTAAAGAAACTACCCTCCCTCCTTCCTCTCCCCTCCCTTCTCTGCTCCTTCCCTCTCTCTGCTCTCTCCTTCCTTCAGGAACAAGGAAGTTGCCAGTGGGAACTGGGAACAGGAGCCTGAGAAAGCCAGACAGTGCGTTAAGCTGGAAGTGGTGAGAGGGTGACCAGTTGTCCCGTCTGCCCAGACTTAGGAGTTTTCCTGGGAGACATGGGTCTTTGGTGATACACTAGCAAAGTCTTGGGCAAACCAGACGGGTGGGTCAGCCTCGTGGGTGATGTGGAAATGCTTATATCTGTCCTGCCAGTACGTATCAGGCTTTCTTTGATTTCCTTGCGGGTAAGTCATGACACTAACAGTCCACAGAAGTATTGTGAAGCGAGACCTGTCCTCAGTATTTGACTGAGTGTCTAAAATGGTCCACCGCTGGGCACAAAGGACAGAGGAGACCAGGCAGGATGCTGGCCTCAGGGAGGTGGGCATTAGAGAAGAGGGAGGAAGCCAGTGTTTATTCGGGACCTATTCTGCACCAGACATCGGCCCTGGGACTTTCACTAATGGTATTTCTTTCAACCTCACAAAACTTCAGCAAAGCAGTGTTGCTCGTTTGTTTGTTTTTTGTTTGTTTGATTGATTGATTTCCGAGGAGGGGGAAGGGGTAAAGAGAGAGGGAGACGGAGAATCTTAAGCAGGCTCCATGCCCAGCACAGAGCCCAATGCGGGCCTCAATGTCATGACCGTGAGATCATGACCTGAGCCGAAATCAAGAGCCAGGCACTTCACTGACCGAGCCACCCAGGTGCCCCTGTTCTGTGTTTTTATTAGGTGAGGACCCTGAGGCTCAGAGGGGTTTCTTAGTAGGAGGCAAAGTACCTGATCCCCCCTTCAGTCCAGTGTGCACCCCAGAGAGTCCAAGGCAGGGGATCCCAGTGGTGATCCAAGTCCCCAGGGGGACGTCTCCAATGTGGGGGAGGAAGAAAGAGAAAAGGCCAAGCTCCCAAGAACAGGGGAACTGCAGACACGTTCTCGTGCCAGGGTTGGGGGAGCCGCGCATCTTGGCCGCTAGACAGTGCCTCGGGTCTGCGGGAAGGAGACTGGTGCCTGGGACACGATGAGAAAGCTTCACATGCGGCTGAGTCTAAGGGCCTGGGACACACAGCCCGGCCCAGCATCTGCAGGGAGTGAGCCAAGCAGGGCTGGACAAGACTGGCTCTGGGGAGTGATGTGTGCACATGAGGCTGGGCACGAGGGCTGCATCGGGGGTCCTTCCCAACGATCCGAAAGCCCACGGTGGGGGGCAAAGCTGCCACTTGTGGCCATGGCCACAGAGGGTCCCAGGCTTCCACCTCCCAGAGGCCCAGGACAGAAAGCCTGAGGATGGGCTCCTCCCCCCACAGCCCTCCCTGGGCAAGTCTGCGTCCCCACTCCCCTCACTTGGGCCACAGTGGTGTGTGTGTGCCCGGGGAGAGATGAGTCCCTCTGGCCTGGTCCTCTCCCCCTGATGTGGTTCTCCTGCACAGGTTCCTTCTGTTGCCCTCTAAATTACATCATCCCTGTCCCTTGTGCACCCCCAGTGCTCCTAGCCCGGCTTCACTGGTCGTTTCCTCCTGGGCACTTTTGCCCTTCAGCATACCATCTGGCTGACTGACTTGTGTCTGTCTCCCTCCCCTCCCCCAGGTCCGGGGACCTTGTGTGAGCAGGAATCTTTGCCTGTTTGGTTCTCGCTTGTCTCCAGCGCTCAGAATGGTACCTGGCGCAGAACATATCCATTTTCTCATGAAATAAATGAGTAGGATGGAGCTAGAGGGAAGGGCAACGTGAACACGAAGTGAAATTTGCACTTCCAGGTTCTACTGGGGACTTGGGGTGACATCTTTCCCTTGAAAGCCTCAGTTTCCCTTCTGTGCAGTGAGGGGCTCAGAGCAGTAGTTCCCGGCTCTGGTATGCTGCACTCCATGAGGCCAGCCGTGGGTGTTCCCCTGGAGGGGAAGTAACACGCTGAAAGCAGAGGTCTGGGGAAGCGAGTCGATGAGTCAGCTGGGTGTTATATGGACTGATGGGTGGGGGAGGTGGGCGGCAATAATCCTCGGGAACTGACAGGTGGGAGGCAAATGGAGGAGAGGGGCAGCAGCCTGGATGCTAGAGAAATCCCAGACGAGGAGGCAGGATCCAGCAATTAGATCTAGGGAAGGGAGCGAGGAAAAGCAAAAGATGGGCAGTTTGGAGGCGGGGAGAACAGAGAGACGAGGTAGCCTAAGACCCAAGGCCCCAAGGAGGCAGACCTCTTGACTTTTCCTCGTCCAGATTCATTCTCCTAGCCTGGTAGCCAAAGAGAAGTCTTGGATTTATTTGTGAGAGTGTTTAATAACCAATGCCTACAAGTTGGTGAATGTCCTTCCCACTTCCCAGGTGTGCCCGCACACACACACACACACACACACACACACACACACACACCTTTGTTTCCAGGGGCCAGGGGAAGCAGGGTATGGGCAGGGTGACCTTTCGCCAAAGCAGAACCATGAGTCTTGATGGCTGAGGGGCAGGTGTGCAGGCCGGGGTGGTCCCAGCAGACCTCTCCCGGGGCCTCTCTTCCCATGCCAGGTCTTCTCTCACGTGTCTCTCTGCCCTGCAACCGACCGCGTGCTCACACAGCCCCTCTGAGCCCCACCTCGCCACCCCTGCCCAGTCCACCCCCATCCACCACTGCGCTCTGGAAGCTCACCTGTTAGGGTCTGGAGCTGGTAACCTGGGTCACGGCTGCAGTCCAGCCCACCGGCCCGGGGCGTCCCCAGTTTCTGCCCATGCCAGGCCACAGCCCAGAGAGCACTGGCTGCTAAAAGCTTGCCCAGAAACATGCAGGCCAGGAGGAAAAGGATGGGAGTGGGTGGAAAGGGGATATCCTCTTCTGAGAGACCCCTTGAAGACACAAGGAGGACATGAGGGAGACCTTGGGGTGGCCTACACACTGGAGTCTGCCCACCGAGAAGGACCGGGGAGATACCAGGTGCTTTCAGGGGCCTTAGAATAGCTCCCCACCCAGCACCATCCCTGGGATGAGGCTTGAGGGAGCCTGTAGTCAGGAGACCTGAGTTCTAGGTACGGATCTACCTGCTGAGTGCGTTTAAACACATCACCTTCCCTTGCTGGGCAGTTTCCTGCTGTGCATAATAGTATAGTCTGGGGTGTGTGTGTGTGTGTGTGTGCGCGCACATGTGCACTCCATGGTTATACTAACAGTATTTTAACACCAGTACACGGGAATGAACCAACCAGAGCTGATCCTACCAAAGGAGCAGGTATGGGAGTGGGGTCCCAGTTTTGTCCTAAAACCCTTATTATTGCTGAATTGTGGGGATGTCCAAGGGTGGCCAGGGAAGGGATGGGAGGCTGACCATTCAGGAGTCTTGGAGCAGCAGCTATGTATAAAAAAAGAATTTCAGCATGTTAACAACGGGCAGGGCCACACCAACACGTAATGGCTGGTCGGAGGGGTGTTCAGACAGATCATCTCCAGGCCCATTTTCATGCTCTAATTGCCTTGGGATTTGTAGCTCTAGGGCCCCAGCCCCCATCCCATGCCTGGGCTCTGCAGGGTGGAAGTCTGCCCCACCTCTGTACCTGGACATGCTGCGTTCCACCTGGGCATCCTCGAAGCTCTTGGACTCTTCAGGGATCCAGAGACCTCCAGGGTCCAGGTGATCAAGGGGGTCTGTGGGAGACAGAGCCTATGAGCTTCTAGCCCCTCCTCCTTGAGGCAGCCAGTCACAGTGGGGAGCACCCATCTGGATGCCACGAGGCCCCCTAGGCTCTGGCCTGGAGCAGATCAGGTCATTAACCTCTCTGAGCCTCGGTCTCCTCACCTGTTAAGTGGGGTGATAGTGTTGCAGGATTCAGTGAGATCATCCTGTATGGCTAAGTGCCGAAACTACAACTCCCACCCCCCCAGCACACAGGGTCTTTGGGAAGGTCAAATGGATGAATGGATGTATTTGAAAGTTCTGTGTGAACTGTCAAGCTGTCTACACCAGCCATGGAGTATTATTATAATAATGTTATTTTCCTGCCACCCTCTTGGGAGTTGGCTGAGGCTTAGGCCCTAATAGGGCTGAAAATCTGTGTCTCCTTGGCCCCTACCGCCACCTCTGCATGTAAAAAAGTGGTGGCCATGGGGTTTGGGTCTAGGGCAAACCGTCTCCCCTCCCCTCCCCACCTTAGACCTTCGATGAATGGCTCATTTCCATCATAAGGGGCCATGTGGTAGGGGAGGATTTGAGAAGAGAAAGAGTCAGAAAGGGGACACGAACCCCCAGATTTGTTCTCCTTTGGGATACATAGTGTTCTGGAGACCCAGGCAGAAGGCTTTCCTGGAGGGCATCGTGTGCAAAGCCTGGGGCGGGGGGGGGACCTCCACTGCCACCCTGTGTCACCTGGCATGAGGATCCCAGGTCTGCAGGGTGGAAGTCAGCAGCAGGAGGCTGGGGTGTGGGCTGTCACTTACCCCCAAGCATTTTTAACTCTGTCGCCTCACTGATACTCCCTGGGAGCCCTGTGGGGGCAGCGGGACAAACATCATCATCTCCATTTAAAGATAAGGAAATGGAGGCCTGGAGAGACGAAGCACATCACCCGGGGTCACAGGCAGTGTCCCTTCGTAGGGCTTGTTTTCTGTACCAGGTCAGTGCTTGATTTATGTTTTCAGGTCCTTTGGATAATTGGGTGAGGGAGTAAATGAACCTCCCACCACTCACTCCTTAAGGACCACTATACAGTGCTCACATCCCAACTGGATGCCGAATGGATAAAGCTATGGGGAGAGGCAGGAGTGCAAGCAGCTCACTGGGTGCCTTGTGCAAATTAGAGCCCAGAATCCTTCCTGTAAGCGATGCAGGGAGTGCAGCCTGGAGCGGGGCGCCAGGGCTAGAGTGCGGTCCCCTTGCGCAGTGAGTAACCTGCACGACCATCCACAGGGGCCCTCAAGTGGGAGGGCAAGATCTGCACCGTGGGTTTCCCCAGGGTGGTCGAGAGGGCGGTCCTGTGCCCAGACCTTGGAGACACAGTCCCAGCCCAGGGGTGGCCTAGAGGTGCAGTCAGCCACCCACTCACCGGCCAGCACCTCCACCAGGACCTTCCTGAGGGTGTCGGCCTCATCACCATAGAGACTCTGGCACTGGTAGAGGCCGGCGTCGTGGGCTTGAAGATTCCGCAGCGTAATGGTGAGTGTGCCCCCCAGGGCATCATCCACAATGGCCGTGCTCCCATTCCACCTCTTCAGGAAAGACAGCAGCCACGAGCGGTGGGTGCTGACGACCCGCTGGCACGTGCCCTCTTCATCCAGCTGGCGGCACCAGGCTTTGCGTCTGCCCCAGTGCTTCAGGGAGTTGTAGGGGCAGGAGACCTGCAGGGACCGGCCTGCCATGCCCTGGAATACGGTGGTGTTGTGGGCTCGGGACAGCTCTGGGGAGGAGACATTCACTCACTCTTCGCTCATTCACCAAACGTTTATTGAACACCTACTGTGCGCAGTGAACAAGGAGACAGAAGTCTTGCCCTTAAGGAGCTCAGCTTCCTGTATAAGTTGGGAGAAGGCGCACAGTCCACCATGAAACCCAGGTCCCCAGTCCGGCTTTAACACCGTTGGACTTGCTGGGCATTTTTAAAGAACTGTCCCTCTCTGGACCTATTTCCAGAGACGTTGGCCTTGAAGTTCCCTCCGTTTCTCTTCCGCCCATTTTCCCTATCACATGGGACCAAGACCTCTCCTCCAGGCTCTCCGTCTCAAGGGAGCGGGGCCAGTGGCCCCCTCGGGTCTGGGCTGGATACCCACCTCCCTGCCCTGGCCATTTGTGCTCACTCTGCAGTGGCCCACGCGGGCCCTGGCTCTGCCATCTCCTCCTTCTGACCTTCAGTTCCCAGCTTCCCTATTTCTGTGGCTTTGTTCCCCTTTCAGGAGAGACTCATCTCAGAGCTATTTTGGGGGGAGACATGAGGCTGCTATTTTGGAGACCCGTCTTGGGGTGGGGGAGACAGGCTTAAAGCGTGGTCTATTGCCAGGGCAGGGGCTGCAGGGGGTATCGTCCGGAGACCTCTGCCTCGACTTCCCCTCTCTTGGTCCTCCCTTACCCCATCTGCAACCATATGGCAAAAGAGACTTGGAAGACAAGATTAGGGGGCAGGTGGCCTGCCTTTTGAAGCAGAGAGACTTGAGGGAAGAGGGAGGGGGCATCCCTCTGCCTCCAGGCAGCCCCCCATCGTCCCCCACACCACTCCCCACTAAGAAGCCTCAGGAGCAGGGCTCGACTGGGACAGCCCCTCTGCTCACCATGTTTGCCTGTTGCCCTAGGGGAGCAAGAGGCACCTTACCCCAATGAAAAGAGGTAGTTGTGTGCAAGAACCTGGGGTGTCAGCCCCCCATCTCCCTTCCAGGCCTGAGGACAAGAGGACCTTCACGTCAGCACAAGATGTACATCCTCAGCTACGGGTTGTTTTCCTCCTCTCTTTCTTCCCTCCCACCCTGCCATTCCTCCGGGGCCAGTGGTGCCTCATCTTCAGGGCTCTTACCGGTGCCCCCCCAAACTTCTCCCAACTGCTACCTAGTGCCTGAGGTACCACCATCAGAATTCCTTCCTTTTCTTTGTGGCCAGAATCCAGCAGCCCCTCAGACTCCCACGTGCATGAAGAGTCAGACAGTGGGTTCTCCTCCCAGGGAGGGAGGGAGAGTATGAAGAATGCGGGGAGAGTGGGGAAAAGCGGGGTGCAGACCATGCCGAGGACGTCAGCCGCCTTTATAGTTGGGCCCAAGGCTGCCCGCCCACCCACCCACTGGATACTCAAGAAGGGGAAGGAGAGAAGGCCTGGCCAGCGGCAAGACGGGCTCCTACCTGTGACGGCAACCAGGATGAGCAGGCGGAGAGGCTCCATGTCAGGCTTCCCTGGTGGAAGGCAGACACAGGGGACCTTGTGCAAGATCTCGTCTTTCCCTTGAAGTGTGGAAAGGAGAGGGGCAGGCGCATCGAGTGCTGCCCACAGGAACTGGGCTTTTAGGGATTGAGAAATAGTCAGGACTGGGGTCTGGTTTTATGATTCAGGGAGGGGGTGTGGGGTGGGGGAGGAAGGGAGAGGAGGGGCCAGTCACTGCTGCCCAGGAGGCAGTGGGAGGCTGAGGATCCCAGACCTCTGAGAGGCCAGCCTGCCCCACTGCCCGTCCCAGCCAGGGGGACCCCACATGGCAGGGGCTGGACAGTGTCCAAGGCTGTGGAGCCCAGCCCAGGGATCACAGTCCCCACTGCTGTGTCCAGACCCTGCTCCAGCTTCAGTGCCTATCACACTCTTGCTGCAGCCTTGCAAGGACCAGGGGCCAGCTGGACCCTCATCTGGGGCCTCCTAGTCCTTCCCTCCAGGCCAGCATCCCTGTAGTGTAGGTACACTTCAAGTGTACCTCATCCCTGTAGTGTAGGTACACTTCAAGTGTATCTCAGTCCTTACATCTGTATAGTGGGAATAAGAATAGTGTGTAGGGTTATTGGGAGGATAACATAGATTTCTACCGGCAAAGTGCTTTAGAATAGGGCCTGACACACAATAAGCACTCAGCAAATACTAATTAGTACTATTATCCCAGTTAGGGTGTGGGGGGGGGGAAAGGGGGAGATGGGCTTTGCACGAGGGGGAGAATTTCTCTTCCACCTGCCGTCTCCTGCCCAAGCGTATCCTTTGCACATTTGGGCACCTCCTGTGTGCACCAGTGCACGAGGGCATTATTTTGTGCATGCACACACCTATGGGACAACACAGGATGTGACATTTGCTGGAGTTTCCAGGGCTGGAGGTGTGCTTTCTCCACAGGTGCAGGAGTGGGGTGGGGGTACTTGAAGGGTGATCCAGGCACAGGGATTTGCAGGTACAAAGCCACCAAAGTGTGAAATGGCTCTTGGCAGTCAGTCCTGGGATGGGGTGAGGGAGGAGTGGTAATTCCCAGGGGCGGGAAGGTGAGTCCTGCAGGGGGAGGTAGCAGAGAGGCCAGGAAGGGTCCACAGGCACCCAAAGATCGTCAGAGTCTACTCTGGTTTCCTGCAAGCACTCACTGATTTGTTTTTATTTATTTCTTTACTGTGCATCTACGGTATTTACAGGGAATGCGCCTAGAGATGGGGGTTAATGATGAACATAATTTAGTCCTTCACTCGGGAAACCAGCTCCCCAGTCTTGACTTAATGGCTTGGGGAATAGAAGGGTCTGAGGCCACCTGAAAATCACTGGATAGGTCCCCTTCTATGGTCTTTTTATAAAGTCAGGATTATTGGCATATCATTTACATACACAAGAATTCACCCCGTTAGGTGTTTACCTCTATGAATTTTGACAAATTCATACATCTGTGTAACAACCGCCACAATCAAAATACAGAACACCTCTATCAGCCCCCCAAAAAGCTCCCTCGTGCTCCTGCTAGCCAATCTCCTTTCCAGCTCAGGTCCTGGCAACCACTGATCTGACTTCTGTTCCTACGGCTTCCTGCCCTTTCTAGAATGTTCTATACCTGGAATTATTTGGTGTATAGCTCTGAGTTTGGCTTCTTTCACTTATGATAATGTATTCAACACACATGAAGTTGTGCTCCTCAGTAATTCATTTACTTTTTATTGCTGAACAGTGTTTCATTGTATGGCTGATGCATACCTTGTCTATCCACTCACCAGCTGATGAACATTTGAGTGGTTTCAAGTTGGGGGCGATTATGAAAAAAGCCACCATAGACATTCATGCACCTATATTTTGTGTGGTTATATGTGTCATTTCCCTTGGCTAAAACCCTAAGAGGGGTCACGTGTTAAGTGTGTGTCTAACTTTATAAATGCTGCCACACTGTATTGCAAAATGGCTATACTATTTTTGTATCCTTGTCAAGACTTGATATTGTCAGGGTTTGGAAAAGCCATTCTAATAATTTTGTGGCTATATCTCATTATGGTTTTAATTCTATTTTCATAATAACTAATGATGTTGAACATCTTATCATTGCCTGCTTTTTTTGAGAGAGAGAGAGAGGGAGGGAGAGGCAGTGCACGTGTGTGGGGAGAGGGGCAGAGGGAGAGGGAGAAAGAGAATCTTAAGCAGGCTCTATGCTCAGCTTGGAGCCCAATGCGGGGCTCGGTGTCCCAACTGTGAGATCATGACCTGAGCCAAAATCAAGAATCGGACACTCAACTGACTGAGGCTTCTGGGATTCAAACCCTTGCTCTCTAGCCCCCACCTCTCTCTCACCTCTGACTCCTCTCAGACTTGACCTTCTTTCTTTGTATTTGGACCATTGTTCTCTGACACTTCTAGCTGAGGCAGTTCTCCCATCCTTAGCATCTCATATTTTCTCAGACGGGGATCTTGGCCCCTGTCTAGAACCAGTACCTCCTCTCTTCAGGGCAGACACCTCCCGGAGAGTGAGGGTGTGTGTACTCGCTCAAGTGCATGTGCCGGGATTGCTTTAGGTCATGGGCAAGCAGCAGCCAGTAGGCTAGGGGATGGCAGGCCCAAAGGGAAGATCTGGACGACAGCACAGGTGCTAGGAGGCAGGGATCCAGGCACTGAACCTGCCTCAGGTCATCACAGACATCACAGGACTGAGACAGAAATGCAGGGAACCTCATCTACCATGCGGCTGGATCAGGACTGGTCCAGATCCTGCCAGGATTGGGGAGGGTACCTAGCCTGCCTTTGGGGGCCAAGTGTGGGGATTAGAAGGCTGGATGGGACAGATGCAAAGTGGGGATTGAGCACACAGGTTTGGGCTTCTTACAGACCCATGCTTAATCCCAGCTCTGTTATTTACTGGCTGTGTGGCCTTGGGCAAGTTCCTAACTCTCTGGGCCGGCTTCACTATCTGGGTATGTAAAGGTAGGGCATGTTAAGTGCTCAAAAAAGAAAGAAAGAAGAAAGAAAGAAAAAAAAAGAAAGAAAGAAAGAAAGAAAGAAAGAAAGAAAGAAAGAAAGAAAAAGAAAGAAGAAAGAAAAGAAGGAAGGAAGGAAGGAAGGAAGGAAGGAAGGAAGGAAGGAAGAAAAAGAAAGAAAGAAAAGGGCTAGAATTATTTTCCTTCCTCTTCCCTATATTTCTCTCTAAAATCTTCCTTCTTCCTGTCTATCTCCATCCCAGAATTTCATCTTCCATTTTCAAGATGGCAGCTTTCCCTATATCTTGTCTAGCTGTCTGTCTGTCTGTCTGTGTATCTCCCCTGGATGATCCCCAGGAGCTACTTTCTCACCCGTCCCGTCTCCCCCCGTGTCTTCAGGTCCTACTCCCCACCGCCCCCACCACCACCACCACACACACACCTTTTCCTCCGTGCTTACCTTGCCACAGACTCACCTGTCCTCACATCTTCTTTATCCATTCATCCATCGATGGACATTTGGGCTCTTTCCATACTTTGGCTATTGTTGATAGTGCTGCTATAAACATTGGTGTGCATGTGCTGCTTTGCAACAGCATACCTGTATCCCTAGCAGTGCAATTGTGGGGCCATAGGGTAGTTCTATTTTTAATTTTTTGAGGAAACTCCATACTGTTTTCCAGGGTGGCTGCACCGGTTTGCATTCCCAACAGCAGTGCAAAAGATATCCTCTTTCTCCGCATCCTCACCAACATCTGTTGTTGCTGAGTTGTTAATGTTAGCCATTCTGATAGGTGTGAGGTGGTATCTCATTGTGGATTTGATTTATATTGCCCTGATGATAAGTGATGTTGAGCGTTTTTTCATGTGTCGGTTGGCCATCTGGATGTTTTCTTTGGAGAAATTTCTATTTATGTCTTTTGCCCATTTCTTCACTGGATTATTTGTGTTTTGGGTGTTGAGTTTGATAAGTTCTTTATAGATTTTGGATTTATACATTATCTGATATGTCTTTTGCAAATATGTCCCATTCTGTCAGTTGCCTTTTAGTTTTGCTGATTGTTTCCTTCACTGTGCAGAAGCTTTTTTATTTCTTAGGGACAGCTTTGTTATTCACGCTCTTCAACTGCCCATTTGAGTCTGATCACCAGAAGACATGAATAGCCTCCTCGCAGCCCTCCTGGACTGACTTTTCTGCTGCCTTTGACCCCTGCTGACCGTGCTCCACTCCTGTCCCCACCCCTGCCCCATGCTATCCCTGCTCAGTCCTGTTCTGCCCCTGGGAGGCTTTCCCTCTGGACTCCATCACCCCAGCGCCTGGCCCCCTGGCTTACTACTGCTGGGTCTAGCAGAAGGGAGCTACAGGCAGGGGTTGGCAGTTAGGAGGAGAGATAAGTTGGAGTACTTACTTTCCCCTACTCCCTCCATGTCTGCCATGGCTCACACAGTGGCTGCCTTCCTCTGTAGCCATAACTCTGATTGGTGGTCCCTCCTCCACGGCTCCCGCTCTCACTTGGCTCCAAGAACACAGTTCTCTCTCCTTGCTCTTTCAAGTTGGGGTGTTAACACTCCCTGTCTTTGGATGCATCGCCATCCCTTGGTGGCCCGCTCATCCTTGTCCACTCCTCTGTAGGAACCCTGTTAAAATGATCGGCAATAGGGGCGCCTGGGTGGCTCAGTCGGTTAAGCGTCCGACTTCGGCTCAGGTCACGATCTCGCGGTCCGCAAGTTCGAGCCCCGCGTCGAGCTCTGGGCTGATGGCTCAGAGCCTGGAGCCTGCTTCCGATTCTGTGTTTCCCTCTCTCTCTGCCCCTCTCCCATTCATGTTGTGTCTCTCTCTGTCTCAAAAATAAATAAACGTTAAAAAAAAAAATTAAAAAAAAAAATGATCGGCAGTTGAACTCTCTTGTGCTTGCTGCCTGGTCCTGGAAGGGAACTTGCCCTACAACTATCCCCTCCCGGGCATTCCTTTCCTTCTTACCCAGGAAGTGGGAGAGACTGGAGCCCTCTTCCCAGGGGCACATTCATTTATTCCACCTATTTTCCAAGCTCCTACCATATGCCAGGCTCCATGCTAGGTGCTAGGAAGGTGCAGTGAGCACAGGAGTCACTGCCCCTTTGTTGCTAGATGTGGAAGTGATGTTGATATTGCAGATCTGTATTGGCAGGATTTTAAGACAATACCCTGGGTTCAGGGAGTGAAGGGAGACCCTCAAATGAGTCATCAGAGAGAGCTTGGGGACATTTCTGGTCATCTCAGGCAGAAAGGCACATCTGGGCCTCTGTTCTGAGTGTGAGTTGAGAAGTCAGGACGCCTGTTAAGGTGGAAGTGAGGGTCCAGGCTTGGACCACAGGGATCTGCCAACTGAAGATGGGTCTTGCCATAGCCAGAAACAAAATGCCTTAAAAATAAAAGAGAATTATTAGAGAATTGCAGCCTTTCTTTAGATTTTTTTTTTAATGTTTATTTATTTTTGAGAGAGAGAGACAAACAGTGAGAGCCAGGGAGGGGCAGAGACAGAGGGGGAGACACAGAATCCGAAACAGGCTCCAGGCTCTGAGCTGTTAGCACACAGCCTGATGTGGGGCTTGAACTCACGAACCGTGAGACCATGACCCGAGCCCAAGTCAGACGCTTAACCGACTGAGCCACCCAGGCGCCCCAAGAATTGCAGCCTTTCTTAAAAGAAAGAAAACAGTTCCTCCCGAGTGGGGCGGATTCCCACCCCCAGCACTGAGTGGACCCCACCTGGTGGTGCTGTGTCCTTGTAATGCCCCGGACTGAGTCAGTCCACAAGTCCTTCCCTCTACACCCGGAGCACGTTGGGCAGTCTGGGATCAACAAGGAAGTAAATCCTGAGACCAATGTGCATCTAGACCAGCCCTTCCTAACAGTATCTGACCACAAAACCCTTCTAAAAGTACTCTAAATTTTCAGACATTCCACAGGAGCGCCAGAGTTACATTTATGCCTGGATTAGAGTAGAAAGCAATGACAGTCCTAAAGATAAATTCGTTGCTGCAAAATTTGATAATTTTCAAAACAACTTTTAAGCAGAATTTTTAAAATCACAATTTAGAAAAATCAGGTAATTTTTAAAGACCTAGTACTGAAATCACAGCAAGATAAAACGCTTATTAAATAGGGTTGTTAAATACATCGGTGATGTCCATGATTCCTTGGTAAATACTCCTTGTGCAGTTGAAATATCGTACCCACAAGCCACAGGCAATTTGCCCCAGGATCACCTGCCACAGTCATGTAGCGCGCAGTTTCAGAGGGAGCTTATTTCTATCATAGTAACTATATAAAATGTGCTTAGCGTTTTAAAAATCTTTTGAAAACTGTAGTCAATTAATTTTTATATGAAAAAATATAAAAATTAACTTTAAAAAGGTAAAAGTTGTCCATAATTCCACACTCAAAATACATGAGTTGGGGCACCTGGGTGGCTCAGTTGGTTAAGAGTCTGATCTTGATTTCAGCTCAGGTCATGATCTCACGGTTCGTGAGTTCAAGCCTGGCATGGGGCTCTGTGCTGACAGCATGGAGCCTGTGTGGGACTCTCTCCCTCTTCCTCTGCTCCTCTCCCCCACTTGCAGTCTCTCTCTCTCTGTCTGTCTGTCTCTCTCTCTCTCTCTCTCTCAAAACAAAAACTAAAGAATAGAAAAAAAGAAGAAAAAACAGACAAGAATGTATTGAGTGCTTACTATGTGCGGGGCATTGTTCTAAACACCTTAAATGTGTTTCGCCATTACCTGTGAGGTAGGTAATATTATTGTTCCAGGTAACCAAGATCCAGAGAAGTTAAATAACTTTCCTGAGGCCACACAGCTCATACAGGTGGAAGTTAGGTTTAGATCCGAGCAGTCTGGCTCCAGAGCCAGTCCGCCTAATCTTACTGAGTGGAATTTTCCTCCACTCTAATACCACTCCCTGGAGATAATTTCTACTGATATTTTAGTGTTTGTTCATCTAGCCTTTTTGCTATGGTCATACAAAGACACAAACACAAGGGAGTTCATGCTAGACATATTATTTTGTGGCATTTTCACTTAATCTATCTGGAATATCTCTCCATATCAACGGATGTCTACATAATATTCCTTGGTATGAATGTATCATAACTTCTTAATCAACCTCCCATTAATGGATATTAAAAGAGTTTCTAAGAGCCAACTTTTGCAAATTGTGATAAGCACAACTTCCTTTTCCTTACGTTAAAATGTTTGAAGAAAATGTGTTCCTAGCATGGGTTATTTTCACATGACACTTATTAATGTCTCTTAAAACGCTAATGTTTTGTGGTGCATTGGGAGGTGAATCTCAACACTTCTATAGCTGCAGGAAGCTTCGGGTTGCGATCCACTCCTTCTGCGTTCCAAGTCATGTAGCAGAACCCGCCATTAGTCACCCTTTCACCCCACATCGCCAGACCCTCCCCACAAACTCAAATATCTCAGCCTGGAAGACAAGACCTAAAACAGCAGGGACCAGAGAGATTTGGAGGATCCATTCTTTCCTCCGACTCAGGCTCGGCTTCTCGACTTCTGAGTCTTTGGCTGAGGAGACATACTCCTTCAGTGAAGACACTAATGACCACCAGGGGGAGGGCCAGGAAAACTAAGTTGAGGAGAGATTGGCTGAGGGTTTGGGGGTGAGCCAGCCTGTAGCTGCCAGCCATTGACAGCAAGGTAAGGACTCGTGCATTTCCTTGAAGGACAGAGAAAAGCTTCAGATTGTTGTGATGACTTTTTGTTGGTGTTAGCCTGGGGTTCCTTGAACGAAGCTCCTTGAAAGGACCCTCACCAAATCTAGCTTGTGGATTTGTTACATGCATGACCGCCGCAGTGGGTGGGAGAAGGGGCTTGTTTTGAGAAATCTGTAAAGATTCCAGGGAGAAAGAAGCTCAGGCAGAAGAGATAGTAGTGGTAAAGAAAAAGAAGGCCAGCCAAGTTTCTGACCTTCGGGAAGCTGTGCTGGGATTTAGAATTTACGTTAAGAACTTATTTCACTGGGGCACCTGGGTGGCTCAGTTAAGCATCCCACTTCAGCTCAGGTCGTGATCTCGCGGTTCGTGAGTTCGAGCCCCACGTGGGGCTCTGTGCTGACAGCTCAGAGCCTGGAGCCTGCTTCTGATTCTGTGTCTGCCCCTCCCCCCGCTCACACTCTGTCTCTCTCACTCAAAAATAAACATCAAAAAAAATTTACAGTAGACTTACTTAGCACCAAAATTTACATATCCTGCCATGCTTACATTTTTTTCTGTTGTTGTATGTTGCATAACCTCCTGATGTAATAGGAACCTGATAACAGCACCTGCCTGGTGGTTTTATTGTTACAGAGAAAATGCCATTTGGGGTGCCTAAATTCATTCACAGAACTAGATTTTTGACTGTGATTATTATCATGAACTCTCAGAATTAAAAAATATGAGGTATGTATCTATATATCTATGTCTATATCTGTATCTATATCTATATCTAAATCTATACCTATATCTGTTCCTATATTTCTGTATCTACATATGAAGCATTACAGACATATTTGAAGTCCCCAACCAATATACTGGGTAGAAATGTTTTTAGTTGAGATTTGAATTTATTTGATTGCTCATGAGGTTAACCATTACTTATGTTTTTCATTTTCTTGGGTGTGATTTTCTTCTCACCTATAATTTGTCCACTAAAAACGGTGTGTCCTTTTACTGATTTATAAATCCTGGATGCTAATCTTTTATCAGTTATATGCATTGCAAATTCCATTTCCCTGTCGGCGGCTTCTCCTCCCACTTTATTTCTGGTGTCTTCTTTTTGTACTCGAGTTTTTCATTTTAATATAGTCAAACACCACATTTCCCCTTTATGGTTTGCACTTTTGATATCTTGCTCAAGAAATATTCCTGTACCCTGAAGTCATGAAAACACTTACATTTTTGTCTAAACATTTTATTGCTCAGCTATTGACATGGAGATTTGTAACCCACCTGGAATTCATTCTTCTGTAAGACATAGGCGGGAATCTAATTTTCTATTTTCCCCATATGGATAGATGGTTGCTCCTGGACCATGGCATATTCCTCTCCTCTGCCCCTGTTTCATATCCCACTTCTCACCCCCCAATTCTGTTGCCCTGGTCGATTTTCTAGTCTAGGATCACACTGTGGTTGTGAGAACATCACACTAAGTCTTGGTTTCCGGTCAGGTAAGACCATCTCCTTTTCCATTTGTTCTTCAACTTTGTCTTGGTTCTTCAGTTTGATTATTTATTGTTTATTGGTAACAAACTATCCCAAACCTTAGTGGCTTGAAACACTGACCAAAACAGAAAACAGACAAGTCGATGAACAAAACGTTGACATACTGTGGGGCGTGCATAAAGAGCATAGTGGGGGGCAAGGTGAAGGGAGGGTCCAACTGGCAGTGGGTGGCAGGCCCTCTGAGGATGGTGCCTAAAGCCTGCTGGTGTCCCAAAGGTCGAAGAGCATCTCTCTCCTGTGGGGCCTGAGCCTTGGGTGGCAGAAGGGGTGGTCCCCTCCCTGGGGCACTGTGGGCAGGAGGGACCCAGGCCTTTTTATCTGGGGACACTGGTTAATCAAGAATCCCTCTCCTCAAACTCCCCAGCTACATCAGCCACAGCCCTACCATCCCCTCTTGGCTCCTGGAGTTCTATCAGAAAAGGTCACACTTCCCATCCTCTCCTAGCACCGTTAGCATTCTTCAGCTCTTGCCATGATTGCTTGGTGTTACTATTTTGTCATACATCTACCCCCTGTGCATGTGCACGCATGCGTACATGCAATGGGAACAGGGACCCAAAAGCACTGTGGCTAAAATTTCAGGTCTAGGATCCACCATTTATTAGCTATAAGACTTTGGGAAATTACTAAACTGTCTGCGTCTCAATTTCCCCATCTTTAAAATGAAGGGAAAGCACTTACCTTATGAGGTTGTTTAAGCCATTAAGGTATGTAGAGGAATGTGGCTATAAGAAACACTCCATAACTGTTGGCTTACTAGACTTAATCACCGCCCCTGAGCAGTGGCTGGAGGTCAGCAGGCCCCTATAAATAATGTGTAATGCCTATAACTCCAGGGGTTCTAGTCTGAGTAAATCCTTTGGTTTTGGACAGTGGCGGGAGGAACCTGACCCCTGGGATGGCTCGTGGTGTTATAGCCAGGAAACCCGAGTTGAGAAGACCATGGTGAAGATGGGCTCCCCCAGTGGGTATGTAGACTAAAATATAGACCAAGAGGCACTGTCAGGAGCCTAGCACAACAGAGGACCAGAGGTCTAATGAGGCCATAGGTCAGTGCTGATGGCCCTCTCAGAGCAAGGCCGGGTAGGGTGAGAGGTCAGGATACAGCAGGTGCCCAGCCTCTGGTAGTCAAATCTGGAGCACTGGAGGGGCAGGGAAGAGACCTGAGGAGCCAAGGTGATGCTCAGAGCATCCTGTTCTCCACCTCTTTCAACTCGGGGTTGTTCCTAGATGTCCCCAACAGCCACAGACTCGGGACAGAACCACATCCTTAACACTGGGAACCTGGGATGTCACAAGTGACAAGGAATTACTTTGCCTTCCTCCCTGAAGAAGACCTCATCATCACACCCCAGCCTGCCAGACCTCAGACCACCCACCCTTTTCCTCTCCAACCCCTCTCCCTTCCTGGCCCTGAAGCAGCCACACCCTCAGGTCCCATCCTGGAAGCAAAGCTGATGTCTCACTGTGACTGATGGCAAACAAGTTCCTGTCTGACAAAACCATTCACACTGACCAATAAGCAGTGAATCCCCTGTCCTCCAAGAGACTGGGACAGACACTGTATGACTCACTGGAATTTTGCAGAAGGGATCTGGCCTCCCACTGGCAGTTGGATTTGATGATCTTTAAATGTCACCCTTAAGAAGTAATGAATCGGCAATTCAAGCAATCTTTCCCATGACATGGTAGGACAGCACCCTCTGTCCCCATGGCTTAGAATTCCCACGATCCAGAGTCACTCCTTGGAGGTGCAGAATAAAAGAGGGCCCATGTCTCCGTAAGAGCCCTGTGGAAGTGTACTTGGGCAAAGCAGGAGGTGGCCCTCAGCCTGCTCTGTTGGAGATGAAGCTAGCAAGGTAGTTGATGGTTTCCATGGAAGGGGAGGGAGCCCAGGTCAGTTCCCTACAGTGGCTGCGGGGGCCACTATAGGGAAGGAAGCTCCCATGCCTCCCACCCCTGCCCAGCAAGGCCAAGTGTTAGGAGGGACTCTTGAGTGGAGGACACTGCCCACATACTGGCAGGGTCATTTGTGAGAATCAAAATCAGGAGGTCAGGAAGGAGCTCTGGTGGAGGAAAAGAACTTTCCAGCCTGGCTTAGCAGCCCTGAGAGGTAGTTGGGGGTGGATGGGGGGGGTTTCATGAGGAGAGTCACCAAAGAGGAACTTGCACAGTGTGTCAGGGTTTCACAGCCCCTGGTCAGGAAGGAAGTGAGGGTCACAGAGCGGGGAGAACATTGGGTCACTCGGAGGCACTGGGATCCAGACCCTATCTAATTGGACTTTGCTCTAATAGCCTTCCTCCTAGACCCTGGGGAAGGGAGCAGGCAGGTGTCTAGAAACCCCTTCTATGGGCCCCAGAGCCTGTCCAGCACAGCCTTTAGACTAAAAGCTTCTCTCCTCTGGAGTGATAAGGACTTTCTTCTCCTCCCCCTTCCTCACCTCCTTTGTAGGAAGGGATGACCTTTTGCTGGTTTGGGACCATCTTTGTCCCACCAAAGTCCCCGTATCACTGGTAGGGCAACCCCACGCCTCACAGGTACTTGTTAAGTGCTCACTGCCCAGTGAAGTCTGCCTTCAGCTCCTGAGTTTCCCCCTCCAGGGCAGTCAAGTTGGAGGGCTGGGGTCTGCTTCCAGAGATGCTGGCATATTCCACAGTCAGAAGGGGGTCAGGCGTGGGCCTCAGGTTGGGGTGGGTGTTGACATAGATGGAGTCCTCAAGGTCAAAGTTGTTCAGGTGGGTAAGTGAAGCATAGCAAATGGCCCCAGAGTCCTCGTCAGAGCCCATCTGTTGATTGGAGCCCTGGGAATCAAAGAAGATAGATGTTCATTGTACAGATCATAGCTGGGAATGGTCAGTGGCCCCCAGGCTGCCCAGAGCTGGGTAGAGAACAGAGACAGGGATAAGGTGTGGGACAGAGTATGGACCTTGCAGAGCCTCTGGGAATAGCTGAAGCCAGCAGAGTTGCCATCACTGACGATGTTTAAGAATAGGCTAAGGAAGGCTACGTTGGGTATGATCCATGGACCGGCATTGCCTGGCAGCTTGTTAAAATCTCAGGTTCCACCCAAGATCTATTAAATCGGTCTCTGGGGGAGGGGCCCAAGAAATTCTGTTTGAACACGTTTTCCAGGTGACTTTTATGCACACTCAAGTTTGAGTAGTGCTGAGCTAGAACAGCACTTGGTAGGGGTGCCATTTGTAGAGTTGATTCCAGCATTACAGAGGGTTGAACCAGATGGCTTTAGATCCTCCCAATCCTGCGATTCTGTGGTTTTAAGAGTCTCAGATCTTTAGACAAGACACACCTACCCAAGGGCAACAGCTCGGCCCTCAGCTCCCGAAAAGAGAGCACTTAGGGAGCCAAGCTTGTGCCGTGAGGCCCTCTTCCCCCTAGCCAACTGGACTGATGGAAGCCACGCCATAGGCTGGCTCTGGACCCATGGGATGGACCCCCATTAATAGCTGTCTCCTGTGGGGGTGAAGGTCAAAAGCTGAAGCAGTCAACTTCTCTCTCTTGAAGAGGTTTGAATTGGGAAATATGGGGCAATGGGTACGTGCAGATGAGGCAACATGAGGAGTCACACGTGATTCCAGGTCCAGACTGAACAGAAACTACAAGTAAACACAAGCTGGGGAGCTAAAAAAGACAGTAAACACTGACAACACAGATACCCAGGAAACCTGAGATCGCCTCTGCCCTGACGAGGAGTCTTTCCGGTGTTCAGTGGTCTTTTCCCTCTGGACTGAAATGTTGTCATAGACGTGGAGTTTGTCCTCACCTGTGAAGAAAAGAGTCCAGTTTGGGGCAGGGACCGCTCCCTAGGCTCCAGTCTCCTGCGAAGGCAGAGGTGATGGAGGCCCCCTCTGGGCAGAGGGGACCCTGGCAGGGGAGGGGCTGGGGCCCCGGCCCAGAAATCCCACCCTGCCCAGGACATTGCAGGGAGGTCACAGTAGGGTCGCAGGCCTTGGCCAGTGCAGAGGAGTGTCCAGAGAGCAGAGGTTAGTGATAAGGAGCAAATCAAGCTGGCGGCCTGTGGCTCATTTGCATAAAACTGGTAAGCTTAATCAACTCAAGTCACTGAAAGTTCCAAACTGAAACATCAATTTAAGTATAATCTATTTGCTGGGGAAGTTATCTATAACATCTTTCAAATTTTTGGACCAGGAGCCACAATGAGAAACATTTTATCTTATTCCGGCACATACAAATACACACACTCACACACTCACACTCCTACATATACGTGCGCCACCCCCCCACACCCCTAAAAGTCCAATGAAAAAATATTTGTCCTTCCAGAGTGTACAAACCACTGTGACATTTTACCTTTTTATTTTGTTTTATGGAAATAGTATTGCGACCCACTAAATTGGCTTTGCACAGTTTGAAAAGTACGGATAGAAAATTTTACAATCCCGGGCACCTGGGTGGCTCAGTCGGTTAAGCGTCCGACTTCAGCTCAGGTCATGATCTCACAGTCTGTGAGTTTGAGCCCCGTGTCGGGCTCTGTGCTGACAGCTCAGAGCCTGGAACCTGCTTCGGATCCTGTGTTTCCCTCTCTCTCTGCCCCTGCCCCCCTCTGTCTCTCTCTCTCTGTCAAAAATAAAACAAACATAAAAAAACTTTTTTTAAATTTTACAATCCATTACTACGTTAGGATTTTTATAGCTTGAAAAATTAAAATCAATACGGCCCAGCATAACCCTGACTTGCTTCCACATTTCAATCTTGTCAACAGACACAACACTGGATTATATGGTTAATAAATACACAGCACATACATGCTAAACAAACCAAACAACAAAAACTAAGGCAGGAATCATTGAAAGGCACTAAACTGATAAGCCTTGTGCAAATGTTAATGCTAAAAACTTACAACTCAGAAGATTAAAAAGTCCTTCTTGTGCTTTTAGGGAGACAAAATTTAAAAACAACTGTGGCAACCAGGGGCGCCTGGGTGTCTCAGTCGGTTAAGCATCCGACTTCGGCTCAGGTCATATCTCCTGGCTCGCGGATTCGAGCCCTGAATCGGGCTCTGTGCTGGCAGCTCAGAGCCTGGATCCTGCTTCGGATTCTGTGTCTCCCTCTCTCTCTGCCCCTCCCCCTTCTCTCTCTCTCAAAAATAAATAAAACATTAAGAAAATTAAGAAAACATAAATACAAACAATAGTGACAATTAAAAACCAATACCGTTGACCAGAAAGGTTTTTAGATAAATTTGCTTAAAAATCTTTAACGATAGGTGGCTCAGTCAGTCAAACATTCAACCCTTGACTTTGGCTCAAGTCTTAATCTCACGGTTTGTGGGACGGAGCCCTGTGTCAGGCTGCACACTGTCAGTGCAGATTCTCTCTGTCTCCCTCTCTGTCTCTGCCCCTTCCCCTGCTTGCACTTTCCCTCTCTCAACAGAAATAGAGCTTTTTTAAAAAATAAAAAAAGTAAATCCTTACCTATAAAAATATGGCAAATTATACGATCCCAAAATGATAGCAGAATGCCCAATTTTAGGCAAATTAGGCTTAGAAGAAGCTGACCTTGAGCCTCTGAAGAGAATGATCCTGCCTGCTGTTCTGCAAAGCAAGAGCACCCAGGGGATCCTGGCCACCTTGTCTTGCGGGCCTCAATTTCCTTGGTGGTAGAATGGGCACAATAAGCCTGGTCCTCACGGCTCATGGGCACGAGGACATCATGGCCACGCCCTCAGTGGTCTGCTCTGAACCAGCTCTGGGCTTTACCTTTCCCGGCACTTCCTCGGGCTTTCTTGAAGTACAGGATCATGAGGACCATGAGCACCAGCAGCAGCAGGACGGCCACCGTCGAGGTGGGAATGATGAGATGCCAATTGCTTTCGGAGCTTGGGAATAAGGAACAGCCAGCAGGGTGAGGAAAGTGGGAGCCAAACTTCTGCGGGGAAGCCATCCCTCTCCCCACGCGTGTGGTGATCATGACAGCCCCTCCCGCTGAGCTGGCCAGGAGGCAGTCCCATGGTCAAGGCCTCTGCCCCGTAAGCCATGCACGTCTAGCCACGTCTGGGCTATGTTTCCTCCTCTGTGAAAGGGGAATGGTACCAATGCCTGCTGTCTTTGCTCCTTTTCCTTTTTCTGGCTGCTGTCCCCTGACTTGCCCCCCGGCCCCTGTTGCAGGGTCTGCACTCACCCCTCCAACCTGCTCCCCTAAACTATTCTTGGTCCCGGCTCTGTCACCTCAGCCTGCCTGTGAGAGGCGCCCAGCTCTCAGAGAACACTGGTTTCCTGTGACCCACAGTTCTGCCACATGATAAACACATCTGGATAGGGCCTGTCTTAAGTCGAAGGCAGAACACAAAGACAGGCTTTCTCACACCACAGCAGGCTCCCCAGGGTGGCAAGCGTCGAAGCCCTAAGCCCCGGAGGCAGCCACTTTAGGGACACCTCTCAGCTCCATGACCATCTCCACCTGGTTTCTGGACATATTGCCTTGAAGCAAGGAACCATGGTTTGTGAGAGCCCCGGGTTCCCATCGCAGTGATGGTGGGTGGAGAGACGGCAGGGAGGATGGAGTCTGGAATAAGAGTGGCTATCAGGTCAGTCCCGGGGGGTCGGGGCCTAGAACCCATCAGGCAGGGGTAGAGAAGAAATCAGGCCGCGGGTTGTAGTAACGACAGAGTGCCCCCTTCCCCCGGACGCCTGTGGCTGGAAGAGGGGAGAGGCCAAGGAAGAAGCTCTGGGCACATGCCTGGCGCTGGGCCAGACACAATCCCACTTAATCCTCACAGCAACTCCGTAAGACGGTGGTTCTGCCCCGAGGCAAACTTGGCAGTGTCGGAGACATTTTGGTTTGGTTGCCACACCTGGGTGGTCTCAGGGAGGTTTGTGCTGTTGCTGTCCCATGGGCAGAGGCCAGGGACGCTGCCGCCCGGGACACCCCTTGCAACAAATGTCAGCCTTGCCCAAGGTAAGCAACCCTGCTGTAAGGTGAGAATGTCCACTGGCCCCATTTTGCAGATGACAAAACTGAGGCTCCAAGAGGCCTGAGGCAAGTGACCGGAAGCATTCTGCCCCCCTGAGAGCCAGGCGTCTGTGGTAGCTGGAGGCATTTGGCACAGTTGGCCATGGCGGGGGGTGGGGAGGAAGTGGAGGACGGAGAGGACCGGGAGGCAGGTGACAGTACCTGTCGGTGACAGAGCTGGCGGCGGAGGTCCAGGCTGTAGTGCTCCTGGTGCTCGTGGTGGAGGGCGTGGTTGTAGCTGAAAGACACGACCACGAGAGGAGCACTCCCATGTGTTTGCTCCGCATTGCGGGCTCCCCACTTCTAGCCCGTGGCCCTGGGGAGGATGGGCCCACACAGGGCCCTGGGCCAAGTGGGGGTGTTACTCTGAGTGATGTTGGGTTTCCCTCACAGTGAAGTGCCACCGTGCAAGTGGCTTTAGATTAGGACTACACCATCACTTGGCTATATTCCACAGTCTTTTCTGTGTTCTTTGAACATATCATGTACTTTCCACCCATAATGCATCCCTCCCACCTGCCCCCACTTTTGTCTGGGGGTCCTGCTCCTTCAGTAAGGCCCAGGCGGTATCACCTCCTCTGGGGAGTCCTCCAGGAGAATCCACACCACTGCTTTCTCCACCAACCTGGTCTCTCCCTTCCACTGGGCCGCCACCCAACATGCTTCCATTATGCCGCCCACCACTCACCCTCCTAACCCTTTACCTATGTATCTGCCTTCCTGGGGTGGGAGGGCGCTGTGGGCTCCTCCAGCACAGGAGTGGGTCTCAAGGTTTCTGATTCCCCTTCTAGAGCACAGCCCCTGCCCTACATGGGGGAGGGCGGTGAGCCACAGCTTAGATGGTGACCGGCCAAGCAGCTGACCTGCGTCCTCTGGGTGCCCAGCTCACGGAATGGCTGAGCAGGCTTGGAAGGAGGGCAGGGGTCTGGGAAGATGCCATTCAGGCTCCAACCATCACAGAGAAACTCGGTGGGTGGGGGGCAGGTTTGCCACTTGGAGGTTGTTTTTTTTTTAATTTTTTTAAACGTTTATTCATTTTTGAGAGACAGAGAGAGACAGATCATGAGCGGGGAAGGGGCAGAGAGAGAGGGAGACACAGAATTGAAGCAGGCTCCAGGCTCCGAGCCGACAGCACAGAGCCCGACGCGGGGCTCGAACCCACAAACCGTGAGATCATGACCTGAGCCGAAGTCGGACGCTCAACCGAATGAGCCACCCAGGTGCCCCAACCACTCGGAGGTTTTCAAGAAATACACCCGGGGCCTCAGATGGGGAGCACCGCCAAGCTCCCCATCTGAGGCTTATGGTCTCTCGACTATAAGGGGCAGGTGCAGGGTGAGGACCCATGTCTTCTGAGCCCTCGGCCGCTGCACCTCCCAACCTCACCCTCGAAGCCCCACGTCTGCCTCACTGACTGGCTGCCTCCTGCCTGTCTGCCATTTGTTAACCCAACTGGCTTCCTGGGACTCAAGCACAACCCTTTGAGAGAAGGTTAGGGGTTAGGGTCAGGGGTGGGGATGCCCAGGAGCGGCCCAGTCACCAGCCAGTCTCGTCAAACTTGAGGGAGTCTTACAGTCATTAGAAATCAACGGACGAGTCTTGTTAGTAGCAACAAAACTGTTCAGAGACACATGTGATGGGAAAGGAAGAACCAAGTGAGCCAGCAGGTCTGAGTTCTGCTGGTTCTGCCTTTAATTCACGGTGACCTTGGGCAAAGGGCACTGGTTTTCGTCTGTGAGAGCCAAGAAGAAAATGCTTTTAGAGTCTTCTCTAGCTCTAACACCTGTGGTTTAGGAAGGCTGAGGACCACACGAAGAAGGGCAAGAACTCACCCCGAGATACCACCAGATGGAATTTTCTGAGAACAGAGATCTCTGAGGATTTGTAGAGTCCACATGAATAAAATCCGGAGTCCTTCACCCTGAGCTCAGTCATGGTGACGATGAAGTAGCCTAAACTGGAATAATCCTGAATAGAGTTTCGAGGTTCCCCGGACACTCTCGGGAGCCTGGTGTTGGAGGCTAACACGATACAAGTATCTGCTGAAATGTCCCTGCACAAGACTCTCATCATGTTTGAACCTGTCCAGGGCGGGTACAGGCACTTCACGGAGACCGTCTCCCCTTCCAGTTTGCGCAGCAACAGTGACTTCTGTTCCCAGGAGCCTGAAAAGAAACTCGGGTCAGGGAGCAGTTCATCTGCCACTGCGGGGCCAGGAGATAGGTGCCTTCCTCCGCAGAAAGGGCCCCAGAGGCAGCCTCAGGCCACAGCCCCACCCTGCCCCTGTCCCCTTCTGGCCTGCCTCACCCGGCCACCTCCCCCTCCTCTTGCCCTGTTCCCTCCCTCAGTCCTCATCACCTGGTGATGCCAGGAGCATCAGAAGGACAGATAGCAGCAGGTGTGTGCCCCCCCCGGCCATGGGCCCTCTTCTTGAGCCGGGGTGGGAGAGGAAGTCCCGAGGACAGGGAGCTTCTGGCTGGGGGACAGGGGTGGGGATTCAGCACAGCCACCCTCGCTGGTCCGGGGGAAGAAGCGTGCTCCAACGGGGCAGTAGGAGGCCTGGGAGGAGGGGACCTTCCCGCTGCAGGTGCTACACGTGAGCCCTGAAAGGCGTCAACCCCGAGACTGGACTGAGGCTCCAGGGGACTCTGCGGCTACTGCTGTGGCTGTCTCGTGCTCAGCCTCTTCCTCCTTGTCGCACTGGGGTTGGGATGTAGAAAGCTGTGGAAGCCCAGGAAGAAACTCTGGTGAAAGCAGAACCTATTTCTCCTTTCTTTCTCTCCTCTAGCTGACCACTTCCTCCCAGCCCTCAGCTACCTCCTCCCCACCCGGTAAAGCAGTGGCTGACGGGGAGTGACCCAGTTAGGGGACACTTTGGAGGTGCCCAGTGGTCTGAGCCTTCTTCTCCAGGCCTGCCTGGGAGCTGGGGGGGGTTGTGTGGGGACTGGAGGGGCAGAGGAGAAGAGAGAGGGAGAGTCATTTCCAGGAAGAGGTGCAGGGAATCAGGGAATATTCTGGCAAGGGTGGGAAAGAATGAAGCGGGGGAGCATAACTGGCAGGGGGGGTGGGGGAAGAGGATCAGGGAGGTTGGAGGGGAGTCTCCCCACCCCAGTCACCCCATGTCCCCAGCTCCCAGCCTGCCATAATCACTCCCCAAGCATTTGTCCAAAGACCACAGTAATCAAGCACGTTTTTAAGAATAATTGTCATTAGAAGAGCCACAGAAAAACAATCACCACAGGCTGTGTATAGTTAATAAACAACGAAGAAAGGAGGACACCTTGTAAAAATGCAGTGTGGCAGGTCGGGTTTGTGGGGGCACAGATTCTGAGGTGGAGGTTAGCACGGGAGGCCTAACATGCCCGGGGACCAAGCCGGGAAGAGAAGGACAGGTCAACAGGAAGCTCAGGCCTGCAGGGATCTGAAGACCGGATGCTCTCCAGGGTGGCAAGGAGATGCCAGGGCTTTGGAGCCTGCGACAGCCGGTCAGGGGTGACGGGCCACCCTGGGAGGGGGACTGCCCTTGGTGAGGCCTCTCACTGCAGCTGAGGCAGCCCCCTGGGGGGAGGGGCGGGCAGAGGAGGCCTTCCGCTCTCCCTATTCCCAGCCCTGGGGTAACAAGTCCATCAGCCTGAAGGAGGACGATACACTGACTCAGTTTGATGCAGACTGAGAAACCTTTTGCAGCCATCTGGGAGGACCGTGAACTTGAGGCTAGCTTGCTGGACTTCCAGCGGGAGAGCGTGTGTCCCACAGTGACAGATGTGTCTTCTATGTTCCGCAGAGCAGACATCCCCCCAAGCTGGGTTTTCTTTACGTGTCCCGGCCCTTGGTCACGGCAAGAAGCCCTCCACGGGCGTGTCCTGTCATCACAGTCGATTGCTCAGGAAGCTTTGTTGCCTTAGCCACTAACAGCAGCAGCAGCAGCCTGTGTGATACCCACCCCCACCCCCCCACCCCCACCATGCACCCCCTGCCCAGGATGTCCTGAGGATCTGGATCCTCCTGCAGCTCCAGGGGAAAAAGGGTAAGGACAAGGAGAAAAATGAAAGGCTGGGGCTTTCAGGAAAATGTCCCAGAGCACTGAAGGTCCAAAGAGGCCACCCAGGCCCCAGCGGGGCTGGAGACCCGGGGCGGGGGCTCTGTATTCCTTTCCCAGTACCCTGTATCCTTCCTGGGGAGTTCACGTGGGAGCAGGCTCCAAGGGTGGGCACCTGGTACAGGCTCACCCAATTCTGGGAGCCCCTCATCCTCGGCAAACAGGGATGGGGGGGTCCCCTAACAGCTACCCTGACATCAGGGCACAGCCGAAGGCCTCTGCCTAGGTCCAGCACCCACCGCCTGAGGCCTGCCTGTGTGTCCCTCTGCCCTCCCTAGCCCCTTTCAATTTAGGGCACAACAGAGAAATAGGGCCCAGAGGGCTTTCGTGTGGACAAACCATACTCTAGAGCTGGAGAAGAGCTTGGGGACGAGCAATCAGGAGGCATTTACTCGGTGGTAAGAGGTTCCTGTCACTCTACTTGATCCTTGAAAGCAGTCTTGGGAGGTAGAGTTAGTGTCCTCTTTCACAACAGAGGACAATGAGGTCCGATAGGGTTAGTTACTTGCACAGGGTCACACAGTGACAGGGAGCATCCCTCAGTCCCCGTCCTGAGCCCTCTGCGGCTCTCCCACAGGCAGGGCTGTAAGTGTGCTGTTGCAGGATCTTGAATGGAGTGGGGCTCTGGGGGAGCTGTGTTCCCCAGGGAAATGAACCCCCTCCTAGTTGCACACCAAGGTCGTGGGCACGCCCTCCTGGTAGAGAGGACCGATATCACTCTGGGTGCGCGCTTGTGTGTATGTCCTGACACCGGGCTTGTGGGTTCGTCAATCTGAGTCCCTCCTCTAGTGCCCCCTTCTGGACGCAGGAAAGAGATGCCTCTTCCTTGCGGTCCTCCAGGATTACCTTCTGTCCCTTCCTGTCTCCCCACCTCCATTCTGGAGTGGCCCCCCCAGCCACCCATCGAGGCCCTGGCTGTGTCACTCTCCTGACAATGACATCTGCTGTCCTTCCTGGGAGGGCCCTGCTCCAGGGGGAGAGTGGAAATGCCACATTGATCCCTAGGTGCTTATTCCAGTTGCTCCAGACTAGTAGGGCCCCTGCTCCAGGGGAGGAATCCAGCCCATACTCTCCAGCCTTCACGGCAGGCGAGGCCAAGTCTGAGCGGAGGCCAGTGAAGCAGAGGCCAGACTCCCTGCCCTCCTCCAGCCCCAGGCGTTCCTCCAGGCTGTGCTCAGCTCCGAGCTGTCTTTGCTGGGTCCCACGTGGCTCCTCTCTTCCCAGGGGACAATGAGTCCTTGGGGCGGGTGGGCGATCCACCCTTTTCTGAGCCATGGCCTCCCCTGCGGTGGACTTTGGAGGGCCCTCTGCCTTCTGCGAGAGCTCAGGCACGCAGCTGGGAACCGAGGGGAAGAGCCCTGAGTACAGCCCCCGTCCGGGGACAGGCTGGTCCTGCAGCCAAGGGGCTCTGGCGGCCTGGTCACAACTGTCCCTAGAGGGCCTGCCAATGGGTGACAGGCCGCAGTGGGTTGGTGGCCTCTGCTGGCTGGCTCCCAGGACTTCAGGGACAGGCACTGCGGTCAAGGCAGGGCACATCCAGAGGCCCATCAGAGGGCGCGGGGCCCCAAGGGTGGGGGGCTTAGGCCGCTCTGGGGTCCCCTGCTGCCAAACCCCTGTGGATCTCCAACTCTTGGTCACTGTTCCTTCTTCTCCTCCAGGGCGGGGCCCCTGAGACACCGGCTGCCTCTGAGACTCTCTCCTCCCCAAGCACGTGGGGAAGCTTGAGGGGAGCAGAAGGCGGTTGAAGGCACAGGGTTCGGGATGGGGAGAGAGCAGCGGCCCACCCGTCTGCTCCCCTCTGCTGCATACAAGGGGCTCCTGAGCTCTCTACAAGGCTTCTCTGCCACCCAGTGGGGGCCTGGGACTCAGGGTCCCCTCGGTGGCTTGCCCTGCGGTTTTCGGCCTGGTGCCCTCCATTCTGAGCGTTCTCAGGTTCTTGGCAGCCCAAGGGGTCTGAGCGGGCCAAGAGCAGCCTCTGGTTCTGCGGGGGGCAGGGTGGGGGGCCTGAGTCCAGCATCGGTCTGGCTCCAGTTCACACAGGTCCCCATCTTAATCCTCCCCTGGCCTCTTGGGCCCCTCCAGGAACAGCTTTCCTACTCCACAGTTAAGTGGCCTCGGACCAAGCAGGCTTCCACGGAGGCTCCGGGCTTCCAAGTGGGTCCCTCCAGGCTCTAGCAGGATTGTTGCACACCCTGTAGCCTGGGAGGACAAGGACAGAGATGAAGGGCAGGGCTCCGGTGCTCCCCTCCCCCCACCCTCCTGGGCCAGTCCATCCCTCCTTCTGGCTCTGCCCTCCACTTTCTGCTGGGTCGGCCCCGGGAGGGTCATGTGGCACCCTTCCTGTTCACCCACCCTCCTCCCTCCCCTGGGCGCCAAGCAGTCCTTCTGGCCGACAAAGGTGAGGACACACCGCCTGGGAATGGAGTGCAGGCGGGCGCTTTGGAAAGCGTGTCAAGCCCCAGTGCTCTGCCCTCAGGAGGCTGGGAGGGTGGGCTGTACTCACTCCCCATGTGTCTCTTCTTCCAGAACCCATAGACCACGATCAACATCACAGGCACTGGGAGGAAGGTCAGTACCCCCAGGAGCACAATGGGATACGAATCCTGGTGCCTGAAGGGACAGGACGGAGCGGGGAGGAGGTGAGCACCCGGCTCCCTCCTCCCAGACCCATGTCTTCCTGCGTGCGGCAGGAGAGGAGCCAGACCTGGAGAAATCCTGACAGGTCTTGGCCGGGGTGATGGCCTCCCTTCCTTGGGAACCCAGCTGTGGCAGGAGGAAGTGAGGAGCTTGGGGGTCAGGGGAAGAGTCCCAGGTGGAGGGGAGCATCTCCTCCACTGTTTCCCCAAACCCGCTCACTGCTGAGGACGAGGACTCTTAAGGGACCCCCATTTGTGACAGAGGAGACTGAGAGTCTTGCTGTCCTCACAGTGGGAGCCTCTCGTGGTGGCCCTTCCTTCTTCTGTCCTCTGCAGCTGATGCGGGAGGGGCACAGCCTGTAACCCCTTGCCTGTATCACTCCGTGTACACCAGCCCTCGGCACCTCCATTCAAATATTTTTTGGCCTGAGGACTTTCTCTTGTTACTGGAGCCCTCTCTGCCACCCAGGACAGGCAGCCCTCTACCAATGGCCAGTGGGAGTAGGTGTATTAATACCACAGCTCTCTTGCCCTTCAGGTGGGCGTCTGACACAGGGCCCCAGAGCCCACCCCATGGGCTGAGCTCCGTTGCCCACAGTGGTGGTGGCTTGATTAGGTTCTCTACTGGCTCCCTGTCTCATTTCCCCGTGCTCTTTCCAGCATTCCTGGTCCCAGAGGTGGCTTCCGGGGGAACCCAATTTAAAGCATCCCCCATTTCCCACTTCCTACTCCCGAGGCCCATCCTTGTCCTGCCCCTACCTTCTCCTCTTCAACCACAGACTCTTAGGCTGACCCCTCCTCACCCTCACTTCCCACTGCCAGCCCGTATGGATGGCACCACTCCTTCCCAGCTTCTGGCGTCCTACCCACCCGCCATTCAGCAGCAGGCCAGACGGGCCTCCTGAAAGGGAAGGTCGGCTCTAAGTGGAGGCCCCAAGAATGGCCGCCATATCCGGTCAAACGTCATTCAGCCCCACGACCCCCGGGTACCTGTCAGGGGATAATTTGTTGATGAGAGACCCACTGGTATGGCACATTCCCGTGGTGGGTGATCTGGCACGCGGGGGCCCAGCCCTGGTAGACACAGACACTGGGCCGGCAGAGGAGGCTCCGGCATCACTGGGGGGCACAGTCACAGTCTGGGACCCCACGGTCCTCCCAGGCCCCATGGTAGAGGAGCCAGCGCTGGTGAAGCTGTAGCCTGTCATGGAGGGCAGTCTGATGGACCCTGAGGCAGCGGAGGGCACGAGTCTGGTCATGGTGAAGAGACCAGGTGTGAGCACTGTCACACTGGTGGTGAAAGGGGCATTGGGGCCTGAGGTGGGGGCTGGGCCCTCGGTGACGACAATTCCACTCTGGAGGATACTGGCCAGCTGTGGAAGAGGAGTGCTTCTCTTGATGGTGGAGGCTAAGGGGACAGAGAGGGAGGAACGTTAGATCAGGAGTGGGTCTCGCTGATGGGAGTGGATCCCTGTCTCCCCTCCTGGGTCTTGTACCCAGGGCTCTGCTCTGCTGAGTGACCAGCTGTTGGTCAGGGAGAAGGAAGAGACTTTCTGTTTCTTTAGCCTGCCCTGTCGGGCCACCTGGGCCCAGAGGACACTCTCCTCCCCGCCCCCATCTCTCCAGTCACTTCCAGACCCTCCTCATTCCTGTGGGCCAAAGAGACTTCTTCACTATGATGTTGAACAGGGACTTTTCCAGGTGCTCCATAGTTGGCAAGTAGGGCCCAGGGACTGAAGACAGGGAAGCAACTGGGCATCAGTTCGGCGTCAGATTCTTGATTTTGGCTCAGGTCATGATCTCACAGATTTGTGAGTTCAAGCCCCGTGTCGGGCTCTGCGCTGGCAAAGTGGAACCTACTTGGAATTCTCTCTCTCCCTCTCTCTCTCTCTCTCTCTCTGCCCCTCCCCCACTGGCACAGTCTCTGTCTCTCTCAAAATAAGCAAACAAACTTAAAAAACAAAACACAGGGAAGCACTAAAGGCCCAAATTCCACAGAACACCTCAAGCAGCAGAGTCAGATGCCCTTCTCAGGGGCTTACGAAGAGACACCTGCTACCCTCACCCATCACCTTAGCCTTTTACATCCCATTTTCGAGAAGGGTGGCGATTGGATGGTGGAAGAGGAGGGGGTTGCAGGAGGCTCCAGGTCCCATCTGGGGCAATGTGGAAACTATATCCTCAGAGAACAAGGGAACTGGAGAGAAACAGTGGGGGAGAGAGAGGGCTGCCATGGGCTGTCACATGACATGACTGTGCATCACACGGACACATTCCAAAGGGCCAAATGGCCACCATGGAAGGTGCCCATCTTTCTGGGCAAGGGACCCCCGAACAAGCAACATTGGTGAGAGTGGGGATAGGGGAAGAGGCTGACCTGGAGCCAGATCTCCACCATCACCCTACGCAGCAGTGGGGACACCCCCAAAGACCCTCCAGAGAACTCATGCATAGGTGCCTTGGGAGGGCCAGCATCTGGACACCCACCTCACAGAGGATCCCAAAGGGCTGGGTACAAAAGAGTGACATCCGACACGGAGAGAGAACTCCTACAGCAGGCAGTGAAGACACACTACCACTCCCCTGCCTCCGCCCCTGCCTCGGTGCACCAGGGGGTTAGCAGGGGATGGCAGGGAGAGCGGACTGCCAAGAACCCCACCTTCCCTACCTGCCGAGACGAAGGAGAGGGAGTTAGGCAGCAGGCTACCCCCTTCCCCACTCCAGGTGGCTTGGTCTTCAGGAAGGAGTGGAGGGGCATATATTGCTAGAAGATTAGAGTTTTTAAACGGGCTGTGGATTTTTCTGTTTTCCTGATAACTGAAAAGGTCTGCAAAGTCGGAATCTCCCCAAATGGCCTTTAAGAGGTGGAACGTGAGATCTGACAAGGGGAGGGGGTGCGCAAAGAGAAAAGTGAAACCATTCCGTGTTTGTATCCCTACAAAGGCAGACTTCACTACACTGGTTTCCACTCTTCCCTGGGTCTGAAGCAGAACTGGAGAGGGGGGATCGAGATTTGGCTCCACATCTCAGAGACAGTAGTTGCCCGGGCTCAGTCCCACAGAAAAGGGAGATACAGAGGGATCAGGAGAATGCGGAAGGGTGGATAACAAATTTCGTCATCACTGGCTGCTTTTTTTTCAGATTTTCTTGCTGGTTCCTCGCCGTTTCCTATCGTATAAATTTCGGGGGGGGGGGGGCTACCTCGGGGCTTGGCCCTAACTCTCCTTTTCCACACTCAAGGGAGAGCTTTTACATTCCCTTGATTTTTTTTAATTTTTTTTAACGTTTATTCATTTTTGAGAGACAGAGAGAGACAGGGCATGAGTGGGGAAGGGGCAGAGAGAGAGGGAGACACAGAATCCGAAGCAGCCTCCAGGCTCTGAGCTGTCAGCACAGAGCCCGACGTGGGGCTCGAACTCACGAACTGCAAAATCATGACCTGAGCCGAAGTTGGACGCTCAACTGACCGAGCCACCCGGGGGGCCCCTACATTCCCTTGATTTTTTTTACAGCTTCATTGTGACACCAGTCACATCCCACATACTGTGCCCATTTACAGCACCAAATTCAATGGTCTTTAGTATATTCAGAGTCCCGCAACCACCACCACAGCCAGTGTTAGAATATTTGCATCATCTTCTCACCCTTTAGCTGTGACTCCTCTACCTCCTCCTTTTGTCCCCCCCCCCCCCCCGCCCTAAACAACCACCAATCTGCTTTCTGTCTGTATGGATTTCTCGAATCCCCTAGACTTTATCTTCACGGAGATACTTCCGAGTATATCCCCAGCTCTGACCTCTCACCTGAGCTCCGGGCTGCACATCTACTGCCCACTTGGGGCTCCAGGAGGCATCTCAAACTTAACAGGACAAAATACAGCTCTTGGTATTTCTCCTCCAAACCAGCTCCTCTCCAGATTCGTCCTACTCAATAAATGGTACCGTCATGCACCTCGCTGATGGAACAGAAAGCCTTAGGGTCACTCCTGATTCGTCCCTTTCGCTCACCTCCCACACGAGCAGATCCCGTCTTGCCTCCAGAGTGTACAGGGCGGGGGGCAGGAGGTCTGAACATCATAGATTTGAGCCCCTCCACTTCTCCCCGCCTCCAGGGCCCACGTCCTACTCTAAGACACTGTCATTCTCAGCCAGAACACCCAACAGCGGTCTCTGTGCCCATCTCTTACCCTCTTCCACAATCCATCCTCCACAAAACAGCCATTAGGCTCTTAAAGACAAGCCACAACACACCCCTCTAAATTCTCCAATAGCTTCCTATTGTACTTGGAATAAAACTCAAACTCCACATCAGAGACTTTAGAGCTGCTGTTTGACTCTCCAGCCTCATCTCCTGCCACTCTGCCCCACACTCAATATGGACCAGCCACACAGGCCTGCCTTATACAGGCCCAGCTCCTTGTCACCTCAGGGCCTTTGCACATGCACCTAGAATACCCTCTGAAGGACCCATATTTCAACAGGGCTAAAAAGCTCTCATCACGCTGGGCTCTGCTTGATGTCATCTGCTCAGGAGAGTCCTCTCTGGTCTCCAGCACCTCAATGGCTCCCTCCGCCACTGAATTACTGAATAAAACACTGACCTGCTTTATTTTCTTAAGAACGTTTATGGTTACCTACAATTATTTGTCTGATGATGTGCGACTGCCTGTCATCTCTCCTAGGGCAGGGCTGTGTCTGCTTTTGCTCACCCCTCTATCCTCAGAGCCTAGAACAGTCCCTGGCACATAGCTAGGGACGCAGTGAATATATATTTAACAGAAGATGGAATAAAAACAAAGCACACAGCACCCTAAGTATGAATCCTGTCTCTGTCACCTGCTAGCTCTGTGACCCTGGACAAGGTGAGATCCACAGCGGGTTTTTTATTTATTTATTTTTTTAATTTTTTTTTTAACGTTTATTTATTTTTGAGACAGACAGAGACAGAGCATGAACGGGGGAGGAGCAGAGAGAGAGGGAGACACAGAATCGGAAGCAGGCTCCAGGCTCTGGGCCATCAGCCCAGAGCCCGACGCGGGGCTCGAACTCATGGACTGTGAGATCGTGACCTGAGCTGAAGTCGGACACTCAACCGACTGAGCCACCCAGGCACCCCCACAGAGGGCTTTTTAGATCTCATTTTCTTCATCGGTAAAATGGGGACAATAACGCCCATGAAGATGTCAGTAAAAATTGCGAAAACCCTGCGGCACCCCAGGACCACAGATGGATTATTATTCTTACTATATCTGCTGCGAATGGAGACTGGGGCAGGGAGGACACCCTCTCCCCTCCCGTGCCCTGGCGGGCCAGCTCACCTGGAGACACCTCCAGAAGGAAGCCCGTCAGAGGGTACAGGGTCCCCGAGCTGTTGCGCATGCACCAGTACCGGCCCGAGTCCTGGCGCTTGAGGGCCGCCATGGTGATCTTGACTACCTTGGCCTTCGCGTCATCCTGCAGCAGGTAGCGTGGCCCCTGCGTCCAGACCCTGGTGAATCCAGGCTCGCACTTCTTCCTCCTGATTTTGCACCATACCTTGCCCTCCACGTGGTTTTTGCGGCTCTTGTAGGAGCACTGCACAGACAGAGTCTCCCCTTCAAGGTGCTGCACTTTAGTGTACACGTTCTCGGCGGGGACACCTGGGGAAACACTACTGGTGAGCGAGGTCTGGCCAGAGGCGGGGAAGGAGGCCTCTTGAAGGTCGAGGTGAAGGGAGAGGAGGTGGATATTGCCTGGAACTCACAGTTGTGGGGAGAGACACAGTCCTACGCTGAAAGAGCTCCCCCAGTCAGAAAGGGGAGATGCACGGGTATGGCCAACAGCTAGCTCCCAGTCTGAGAGGGGAGACACAAGCCACTCCCTCACGGAGCTTCCAGTCAGTTGGAGTAGACATTAGCCCTGCCCTCTGGGAGTTCCCAAACTGAGGAGGAAGACAATAGTCGTGGGCCCCTGGGGAGTCCTAGAATGGTGCAAAAGATATAGGACTAGCCCTCAGGGAAGTCCCAGTCTGATGGTGGGGACACAGGCAAAGCCCTCAGGGAGCCCCAGACTAATGGAAGAAACTCAGCCCTTACACTCAGGGAGCTCCAACTGACACAGCCCCTTTCTTCATGGTATTTTCTAGCCCAAAGGGAAGGTAACAACCCCATTTGCAGGGTCTTGTGGGAAAGACCCACGTCTTTGAGACAGAGGCACTGACACAGGTGCACAGCGAGACAGATGCACAGATGCAAACAGAAGTCACTAAGTTATAAAATTCCAGAACACAAGCAACTCAAGTAGATAAGAAAGTCCTGCATTTGAAAAAATTCAGAGTAAAAATGATTCACCAAGAAGTTCGTTTTAGTTATCCTCTAAATAGCAAGTTGTCTTAGTTCCTTTCACGTGGTATTTCATTTTAAAACGTTCTAGTTGCATAAAATCCATAGATTACAAATGCCCAAACATGCATCTCAATTCTCAGTGGGGTGTAAACCAAAGAATTCACTGTTCGTCTACAGCATGTTACAGTCTCGGCCTAGAAACAAGATGTGGTCCGTGCATTTCACAATCCACAGCCTGGCAGGAAGAGAGTGGAACTAGAAGTGGGGGTGGGCAATCAGGGGACAGGGAGAGAGAGAAAGCTGTGGTGCGCTCCCTCCACCCCTCTGCCTAAGGTAAGCTCAGTACTTACTCCTTTCACACCCCCAGAGCCTTTTGCACACATACACACGTCTCTCCCCAGCAGGACAGAGTAGAGAGCACACATTTTAGAGTCTAAAAATATATGGGTGGGCGCTTGGGCGGCTCAGTAGGTTAAGCGTCCGACTCTAGATTTCAGCTCAGGTCATGATCTCAGGGTTCGTGGGATCGAACCCCTTGTGGGGCTCTGTGCGGACAGCGTGGAGCCTGCTTGGGATCCTCTCTCTCCCTCTCTCTCTGCCCCTTCCCTCTCTCTCTCTCTCTCTTAAAATAAAATAATAATAATAAAATATAAGAATAAAAAAATATGGGTTAAAACCCTGGTTCTACCATTGATAGTGCCTGGAACGTAGCCAGTGCATCACGTGCTTCCGTTTCTAAAATGCAGGTCTCTCCAGACTTCTCCAGTAGAGCCCAGAGCTGTGACAGCCAAGGACCCGGCACAGGATTTGAGACATCTGCCTGTTTCCAACCCAGCTACAGGAGAGCTGAGGCTCAGGGTAAGGTAACACCCTCTCTAAGCATCACTTTGCCCTGCACAAAGTGAAAGGAAGGACCAAACTAAATTATTTGGGGAGAGGGAGGTTTGGGGGACCCCAAGATTGCTCCGCACAGGAGCAGAAGGAGGAGGCTCCCTAGGGGAGGTGCATGGGTGGGGTGCCCTTGGAACGGGTCTCCAAGGTGCTGGAGCCCATTTGAGCCCACCTTCCACCCCTCCCACAGGCAGTCACCAGAACTGAACAGGAAATGGTAACTTGGTTGCCATGGCAATAAGGGAGGCAGGAATGGGTGAGGCCCCCTCAAGGAGCATTTTGTGGGGTGGGCGAGGCCTTCAGAAATCGCTTCCGCTCAGGACAGGGGGATGGGGACAGGGGGTAGTGGCACAAACAACTGAGGGAGTTAAAGTACACACACGTGGTGCAATGATTCTTGTAAGAACCAAACAGCCCTTTCCCAACAAGGGAGGGAGGCTTTCTGTGTGAGGAAACTGAGTGTCCACAGTCAGAGGTCCTGAGCAGGCCTGGCAGATGAAGGGGCCCAACCAGAGAGGGTCTGGAGCTTTATCTTAGTTTGTGAGGCCTGTGGTAGCTTTGCCTGGGGCCAAATATAGGGATGCAACCTTCTCACTGTTCTCTGGTCAGGAGCCTCTAGGCCAGCCCCATCCTTCTCCTCCTCCAACCCCACAAAGCATGAAAGCAGGGAGGGTCTAGGAAAAGGCCACTCTCTCCCCGCCCCGCCCCCACCCCCACCCCCACCCCCACCCCCAAGCCAGCTCTCCTGCCCTCTGGTTCTCTCACCTGAGACAGGGCCCTGGAGCCACAGTAGCAGCAGCAGCAGCAGCAGGAATGCGGGAGCCATGGCTCCATCCAGTTGGGGACAGTCACAGGCCAATAGGGGGCCAGGGACACCCCCCGCTCCAGGGTTAGGGCCCCAGGCCGCTGCAGGACGTGCCACTTAGGTCTGCCAGGGAAGGACCTGGCGTTCTGAAAGCGCAGTTGCCCATTTAGGGAAGTGAGGAAGTTGTAGGACCCACTGTGATCGGCAGACCGTGGGGCCCCGCAGGGTCTACTGAGGGCGAGGGCGGCGCTGGTTGCTGTTTACGCCCTCTTCTCCGAAACTTCGGGCAGGTGTGGCTGCTCCACCCAGTCTGGGCCCACCCCATCCCCCCAGCCCGGGACGGCTCTCGGGGTCAGAAGGCTCCCCACCGTCTCCAACCCCCTCCCGGAAACTGGCTGACGGGGGTGCCCCCTAGTCTGAAGCAGGGGATCCGTCGAGGGGGCTGGGGTGAGTTTTCTGGACCCTGAGCTACAGACTCCCTGGGATTCCCTGGGCTTAGAGACCCAGGGGCAGGGGCTTGGGGCTAGGGCAGGGCACCTTGGTTCCTAAACACACACACACACACACACACACACACACACACACACACACACACACACAGTTTTCTCCAAAACACATTCACAAGGAGATTCGTGTAAACTCACACTCATTCACGCAAGCCCTCTCATAAAGCGTTTCTGGCGGTGCCCTGCCCCTCCCCCTCTCTTCCAGGTTCCTGGCTGGTCAGAACAGTCCTTCTCGCTCACACTTGCGAAGAACCCCTTACGTGCTCACAGGCGATCTTACTTCTGTCACGGTTAGAGTGACAGGGGGAAAAGATGCAAATTGTACAGTGCAGTTTGGACTCAGGGAGGCGCTTCTGTGCTGTCACAGGTGGGGGCGCGCGCGCACACACACACACACACACACACACACACACACACAAGCTGTCTCTCCTTTTGACTACACGCATGTCTCCTAACCTTTATCCCTTTCTCCAGCTCTCCTACCATCCGGTCTAACCGCCCACCAGCTTTCCCGAAGCCCCCTCCCTCCCGCAGGCTCCCCTCCCCCGCCTCTCCAGAAACCACGCCCCCAGACCCTGGGTTCTGCCCGGGCCCCCCGCAGACACGCGCATGCCCACTCGACTTCCTCTCCCTCAACCCTATCTGGCCCAGACAGCCGCCAGGCTGCAGCCGAAATGACCCAGCATTTGGCCCAGGACCCCACCCTTCACTCAGTCCCGAGCGCTAAGAATCAGGAGGACAGCCTTCTGACATCCAGGAGCTGTGTCATCCGCTGCTTTGGGGGTGAGGGGACCTACACGATAGTGTGTGCTCCCCCTACTCACCCATGCCAACTTTCTTCTCCTTGGACGGGACTCAGTAACACGTCTTAAACTGAGCTTGAACTCCCAAATCCCAGACCAAGGACGTTTGATTTTTGCTGACTCCAAACTTTAAGTCTCTTCACTTACTCTCCGTTCATTCATTCGTTCGTTCGTCTCTACAATCTTACACGCCACGCAAGGCGCCTGGCATTTGGGGTATAGGAATGAGTACACTTGTCACTCCAGACCTCTCAGCTCGCACTAGACGTGTTACACTTTCCTTATTCGCCCTTCCTTTTTAATACTTCTTCTCAGTCCTCAGATCCCGGCGTTCAAAGGCTATCTGCCCTTCCAGCACATGGTGTCTTCCTTCCTTCCTTCCCTCCAGCTCAGCACGAAGTGGTTTCAGGAGTAGGGGGGTCCTAGTTATCTCTCGCGGGGACGTGTTGCCTGGAATCACAGTGATATTCATCTGCAGGGGTTTTTTTTTCTATTAACTTAATCACAGTGGTTAATCACAGAATCCATTAACTTAGTGATTTTATTTTTTCACATAGATGTCTTGAATCTGCCTGGAGTCCATCTTTGTATTTAGTGTTAGGCAGGGATCCAGTGCTTTGGGCTGCATGGACTCGGCCAGTTTTCTCAAGGATGTCTACCAAATAATGGGCCCTTCGCCCCATCGATTCATGGTGCTTCCTTATAAGGTATGTTCCCGTGTATATATGGAGCTGTCTGGAAGTCTAGCCTGTGCCATTGTCCATTTGTCATTTCTTGCTGTTCCAGCACCTAATGTCAATTGTATTACTTAGTAGTAGGTCTTAATATTTGGTAGGATGAGTCCTATCTTTTTTTTTTTTTTCCACAATGGACATAGCTATTTATGCGTCTTTATTTTTCCATATAATTTTACAGTAAGTTTATCAAGTTCTCTAAAAATTAAACTGGGATGTGGGGCGATCTGGCTGCAATATGTCACCCCACCGATCACCAGGTTTGATTCGGTTGATCTGGCTGGCTAGGCGGGTGTTCCCTTCCTCCCTGACTGCTCTGTGAGCAGTCCCTCCTGAAGCTGCTTGCTTGGTCAAAGAGGATGACTTTCACCAAAAGAGGAGGACGGAGGCCTGTTCTTCCCTCAAGGGCATAGAGTAGCTATGCTCCCCTGCTAGAGGCTCCAAACAAACTCTCAAGGTCTATTTGAAGGAGAATGTAGGGTGGTCAAGCTTCCAAGACTCCAGACACATCCAAATGAGGTGCATGTGTCAGTCTGCCTTTCTTTGAAAAAATAAAAAATAAAATAAAATAAAATAAAATAAAATAAAATAAAATATTAAACTGAAAGTGTGTTTCAGATTACAGTTAGAGACTTATAATTTGGGGGAATTTGACATCTTATAATATTATTGTCTCTTTCAAGATCATAGATCATTTGTATTTATTCAGATCAAAGTTAAATTAATTCTTCCTTAATACGTCATAGATTCTGTTGCTACAATGAATTGTATCTTATTTTGATTAGGTGTTCTAGCTGATTATTTCTAGTGTAGATAAACACTTTTGATTTTTGTCAGTTGATCCTATATCCGGGAAACCTTGCTAAGCTCGCTCATGAGATTGAATAGCTTTTGGATTCTACTTATTTTTTCTAAGTAGATGATGCCAGCATCTCAAATCATGACAGGTGTCCCTCTTCCTGGCTTCAGCCTTCCTTATGGCTTTGGCCAAGACCTCTAATACTACATGAGGCATTGGTGGTAGCTGTGGAAATCCTTGATTTGAATGTATACTTTCTTTACCTAGTTATATTTACTGTAGTCATTGCTATACAGTCTTGACCAAATTATTTCTTCCTATTTCTAGTTTATTAAGGTTTTTTTTAATAATAACAAATGTGTTGAACTATTCCGAATGCTTTTTCTGCATCAGTTTGCTTTCTTCTTGTAGTTTATTGATTTAGTTCATTTAGATTTCCTGAAGTTAAACAGTCCTTTTGGTTCCGAGATAAACCCCACATGATCATAGCATTCATTTTTTTTTTTTTACCACACTGTTGACTTCAGTTAGCTAATATTTATTTTGGTTTTTACTCTATGTTCATCAGAGATATAAGCCTATAATTTGATTTTCTTGTTTTACCTTTTACTGGTTTCAAGATAAGATGACATTAGCTTCTTGAAATGAATGGGGTAGCTTTTGCTGCTTTTTTATTTTTTGCAAGCATCTTGTATAAAATATGAATCAAATGTTTCTTTTTTTAAAAGTTCTTTCTTTTTTTGTAAATGTTTATTAATTTGTTTTTGATAAAGAGAGAGAGAGAGGGAAGGGCAGAGAGAGGGAGAGAGGATCTGAAGCAGGCTCCACGCTCAGTGCAGAGCCCAACACAGGGCTCAATCCCACAACCCTGGGATCATGACCTGAGCTGAAATCAAGAATCAGACACTCGGGGCACCTGCATGGCTCAGTCGGTTGAGCATCTGACTTTAGCTCAAGTCACAATCTCACAGTTCGTGGGTTTGAGCCCCATGTCAGGCTTTGTGCTGACAGCTTGGAGCCTGCTTCGGATCCTCTCTCTGCCCTTCCCACCCCCCAAATAAATAAACATAAAAAAAAAAGAATCAGACACTCAACCAACTGAGCCAGCCAGGCTCCCCACATGTGGCAAACTTTCTGAGGCCCAAAGTATTATACTGTCAAAGTCCCAAAGTATTATGGTCACATATTTGAGTGACAGTTTGGCTTGATATAAAATTCTAGGTATAAACTTCTTTTCTTCAGTCCTTTAATAATTTTACTCAACTGTCTTCTGGCATCCAGTGCTCCTCTTAAGAAGTCTAATGTAGATCTAATTCTCACTCTTTTGTCAGTGATCTGAAATTCTTTATAATTTACTCTTTGTCTTTGATGTTCTTACACAAGATGGGATGTTCTTTGATGGGTTTAGGGCTGTGTGTGTGTGCATGTGTTTCCTATTTGCCCCTCTTGGCAAATTTTGAGTCCTTTTGGTCTGAGATCTTTCTTTTTTCTATAATTCTGAGAGATTTATATTGACTTTTTCTTCAAATATTTCTTCCTTTCCATCCTTTTTCTTTCGCAGGGATTATTAGTAACCATATGTTGGATGTTTCATGTCTCTTCACTCCTCTTTGATTCTCTTTGATTCTTTAATCTCTTAATGCTTTACAGGAGCTTTCTGGGAGAATTCCTCGACTTTTCTTCCAGCTCATGCTCCAGCCACATCTGCTTTTTTTTTTAATTTTTAATTTTTTAAAAATTTTTTATTTTAGAGAGAGAGAGAGAGCACAAGCAGGGGAAAAGGGCAAAGGAAGAAAAAGATAGATTCTTTTTGTTTTAATATTTTTTATTTATTTTTGAGACAGAGAGAGACAGAGCATGAGCAGGAGAGGGACAGAGAGAGAGAGACACAGAATTGGAAGCAGGCTCCAGGTACTGAGCTGTCAGCACAGAGCCTGACGCGGGGCTTGAAGTCACAGACTGTCAGATCATGACCTGAGCTAAAGTCGGATGCTTAACTGACTGAGCCACCCAGGCGCCCCAAGAAAGATAGACTCTTAAGCAGACTCCATGCTCAGGACAGAGCCTGACACAGGATCGCTCCCACGACCCTGGGATCATGTCCTGAGCCCAAATCAAGAGTCAGATGCTCAACTGACTCAGCCACCCAGGTGCTCCTGCTCTTTATATATCACATATATTGTGGTCTTTATTTCAATCATAATATTTTTCACAACTATTATTTTAATTTAGCAGTGTTAATAGTTCTTGCTCTTGATTCATGTAATTTATGTCTTCCCTTACCCTTTTAGGCATACCACTAATATTTACCTAGAATTATTGTGCTGTCAATTGTCATAGTTCTCCTTCAGATGGTCTCTCTTGTTTAGTATGGTGTCACTCTTCAAGGTAGTAGTTCTCCTAAGACACCAAGTTGTTTTGACTTTTGAATTCAGATTCCTCTGGGGTGATCATATGCCCAGTCTGGTGATAGTAGAAGAATGGAAGGCTAAATCCTTCTACCTAGTAAACTTTAAAAGTGGGAGGGGGGGCCTGGGTGGCTCAGTCAGTTGAGCCTCTGACTTCAGCTCAGGTCATGATCTCACGGTTCGTGAGTTGGAGCCCCGAGTCGGGCTTTGTGCTGTCAGCACAGAGCCTGCTTTGGATCCTCTGTCCCTCTTTCTCTTTGCCCCTCTGCTGCTTGTGCTCTCTCTCTCTCTCTCTCTCTCTCTCTCTCTCTTTCTCTCTCTCTCTCATTCTCTCAAAAATAAACATTTTAAAAAGGTGAGATAGGTAAGCCCTAGAGCACAAGGGTACCCCTTATATACCCACATTGCTGCCATTCCCATCCTCTGTCCAGGGTTTCACCTTCAAACACTTTGGGAGATCCTCTTTAGTTTCTAGCCCACCTGTCTTGGAGTTTGGAGAATGAAGGGGTTAGGGATCAAATGCCCATAGGCAGTTGATCATCTATCTTCATCAATACTCCACTGCTTTTGCTGGCCACTTGATCCCCTAGAGCACTTGTGACCTAGGCTTTTTCAGCCTGCTTCTACAATGAAGGGGAGGTTATGATGGTCTCAAAACTCATGACTGCAAGAGTCAAGAGCAGAAATCAAAAATTTCTTCTCACCTGTTTTTTTGCTGTTTCTGGCTACCATCTGCCCATCTGTGGTCACTTTCTACACCTACCATTTGCATGCCAGTACAGCCTCTGGCTTCCACATTATGTGGGTTCCACTGATCTCATTCCAAAAATCCCATGTCTAACTGAATTTTCTACAGTGCTTTCAGAGTTAATGACCTGTATCCTCCTCCTTATTCCTCTCTCCCCAACTTTGAATCTGAGCTTTGGGGACTCCTCTGTAGCACCCTGTGCTTCAACCACCTTGGAAAGAATACTTGGGTCCCCTTTTCCTGACTCTGACACATGTGCATGAGCTATCTAGCCATCCCTTCCCAGGACCCTCCCTTCTGGTGTTGGTGAGACCCTTGCCTATCTGAGCTCAGAGCCATTGAGAGAGGGTGAGTAAGAGGTTCCCTCTGGAGAAGTGATCAGAACTAAGGAGGACACAAAGAAGGTAATTAATGCTCAGGGAACCAGAATAGAGAATACTATTGGCCTTCAAAAACCTTGAGAGGAAATGGAAAGGGGACACAGCTAGCTCTTTAGGGTCCCTCAGGCCAAGGGTAACTGATGCCTAGGATCTTTGTAATCAGCTGAAGTCCAGACTGGCACTGGGCTCAAAAGGGAGCAGTTTCTCCCCTGAGCTGGTGGGAAACAAGGGGATAGGGCTAGAACACGACGGTATAGGGTCTTCCTGGATAGACTTGCCTCCTAGCACACCCAGCCAGCCCTCTGGTCACAGAGCCACCCTGTTCCTGGCCCCAACCCTGACCTTCATGCCCTGCATCTCACCTGAGGCCAGGAGTACAACAGGACAGGTGGGCAGGAGCAGGTGTAGGGCTCCCCAAGCCATGCTACTCCAGTCTGTTTCTGAAGATGAGAGAAGGGGCGCCTCTGGGGAGAAGGAAGCATAACATAAGCCTGATTCTGCCCCAGCTTCCCAGCATCTCTGAGCCAGAAGAACCGAGAAAGACCAACACCTTGATTGGAGAAGTGAGTACCCTGACAGGTAGGCTTTGCGGGGAAAGGGGAGGGAGGAGCAACCAGGCCTGAGTAGGGGGCCACCACCTGCAGGGTCTGTCTCTGGGCCTAGAGACCTCAGTCCTGTCTCAGTGGCTGTCTTTTGCCCAGCTTCTCCCCATGTCTGTCATGCCACACCTTCCACCCCATCACATTCCTCCACTGTTGCTGCAAAACGCTCTGAGAATGCCCAAGAAGAGAACCATAGTGAATGAAGAGGCCATTCCTCTATTCTTTCTCTCCATGCACTGCTTGTAGGTGGTCAGGGGGCCATGGCATCCCCCTGGTACCCAGAGCAAGACAGGGACTCCATACCCAGGCATGGAGTCAATGATGTGTTTTCATCCTGGGGTTTCATCATTAGGACGGTCCCTGGGAAAGGTGGGGGCCAGGGCAGGAGAAGCACTGAGCATGGGTATCAGAGGGGAAGGCGGAAGGGATGGATCCAAGGAGGGGAGCTCAGCACCAGCTCCATCACTTCTCGTTCCCTCTAGGTGCTCCACCAACATTGTTTGGAACAAAACTTGAGTGGGTGAAAGATGAAAAATGTGTGTGTAAAACATGCAGAAGAAAAGACAGCCAACGTTGGAATGAACTGAGCAACGAGATAAATAAAGTGGTAAAGTGTAAAATAACTATCCGTGAGTCCATATTGATATAAATGAATGACTGAATAAATTTACAGATAAGTGAATTCCAAAGAAGACTTCCAAATAATTTATATAGATACTCTGTCCTCAAAGCTGGCGGGGGGGTGGGGGGGCGAGGGCGTAACCCCCACCCTTTGAGTGTGGGCTGTCTGTGGTGCCTTCCTTCCAAAAAGAACAGCGTGGAAAGAGGGAAAGAATAACTTCACAGTGGACAAACCTGGCAAGCACCATCTCAGCCCCATGATCGAGATTAAGACCAACCGTGATAATCACGTGGGTCGTAGGTACTGCCACCGTGATCTGATGAGAATGGCATTTCCCTCTGTGGTATCCTCCCAAACCCCTAGCCCCATGAGAGAAAATATCAAACAAGTCTCAAATGAACAACAGGTATTTCTTAAGAACTTGGTTTGATTGAGGCACAAAGGACAGCAAACGCGGCCATGTAAGGGACGAGTTTATCTAAGGTCAGCACACCGACCATGTGTGGGGCCCAGGGTGTGCTGAACTCACATGGCTGGCTTTCCCAGTTGGTTATAACCTAGCTCTTCCTAGGTATGTTCAGTCTTCAGAGAGTCCTGTTCTGGTAAAACAGGATTGTCTCACCTCCCTGAAACGAGTGGACACCCTGGTCTGCTCAAGACCGCACATGTTCCTGGACCTCTCTGCCCTGGTCCTGCTGTGGAACTAGGCCCCAGAGAGCCCCCAGGAAAAGAGTAACAGCAGAGGCAGGAGGTGGGAAGTTGGAATCTCTGAAGAAAATGAGAAGGAGGCCTGGAGCCCAAGCTCTCACTGGCCCAGATCAGAGGGGACAAGATGGAGGAGATGTCTACAGCCACTTCCTGTCTGTGACCACATGCTCTCACCACGGAGCTAATGTGAGCGCTCAGCTACCCTTCATTAATTGGACTTCTAGACTCTGTTAGAGGCCTCAGCTTGCATTAAGACCCCACAGTCTGTGCCCACCCGTGTCTCTAGCCCCCAGTGTGTCTGGTCCCCCCATAGCCCTAGTCCTGACCGCCATGCTGGTCCTGCCTAAAACCGTGCTGAATGCCTCCCAAAGCTGCTCCCTAACTAGCCTCACAGGCGTCAGGCCCCAAGGGGGTCCTCTTGCAAGAAGTTGGTTCAGAGGACTCTGGCCTGCAGCCACCACCCCACTCCCTGTATGCAGTGTCTGGCTGCTTACAACGGTACCTGACCCTGTGCTGTGTTCTGTCACTGCCCTACTGTGGACACTCTTCGTTCCTCTCCAGGCAGACTGTGAGTCCCCTGAAGGCCAGGCAGCTTTTTTCATTTACTGCATGAGCCTTGATTTGCTCAATGCTGTGGCATCGTCCAGACATGCCCCTTGATCTGATGGGGAAGGGACCATGGAGCACATCTCCAGCCTCTTGCGGAGACTGAGCTGCAAAGCAGGTCAGTGACTTGTCCAAGGTCTCATGGAGATGTCCCAGCTGAGCTAGGGTGCATTTGAACCCTAGCCCCCAACACACACCCAGTGCTTTGCTCACTGATAAGCGGCCCTCATCCACCCTGGCTTCTGGCAGCGTGTCCCTGTCATCCCTCCTCCAAATGGGCTCTATTTGCCCTTGCAGACCCAAGGACAAGGCAGCATTGGGGAACACTCGGTGGGGAAAGAGGGGAAAGGATCGAGGCACCAAAATAATATGAGCTTATGCGCCCTTTCTTTGAGAAAAAGTGTGAGTCTCTTTTTACTGCTTTAATTGAATGGAAACTATAAACCAAACTACCCAGGTGTAAAAGTACCACGTGCTATAAAAGTTTTAATCCATTTTAATAAGAAGCTAAATTTATAACAAGGAACTGAAAGCTTTGTTAACCCACTGGTTCTGTTGAAGGAAAAAGCTTAAAAGCAGGGTTGTCTGACAGAATTTCCTGCTGCGGTGGAAATGTCCCAAATCTTCCGGCACAGCCCCATAGCCAATAGCCACATGTGGTCATTGAGCAATTGAGCGTCTGACATGTAGCAGGTGCCACTGAGGAACTGAATTTTTATTTTTCATTTAATTTAATTGACTTAAATGTGAAATAGCCACGTGTGGTTGGTGGCTAGAGTGTTAGCACAGCTTTGAATAACTGAGGTCAATTTTAACAACACTCTGCCCTGCTAATGACGGGCAGACTTCTTTGTCGTGTGCTGTTTGTGAAAGTTGAAACTATAAAGCTAATAGAAGATCACGTATGAGAATATCTTTGCACATTTTCTTTTTTTTAAATTTTGTTGTTGTTTATTTCCAAGAGAGAGAGAGACAGAGAGAGAGAGAAAGACAGAGAGACAGAGAAAGAATCCCAAGCAGGATTCGAGCTGTCAGCGCAAAGCCCATTGTGGGGCTTAAACTCACAAACTGGAGATCATGACCTGAGCTGACACCAAGATCTGACACTCAACCAACTGAGCCACCCTGGCGCCCCTCTTTGCACATTTTCTAAGAGACTATATTCAAAATATTATCGTGCTGCAGATTGGGAAGTACATCTTAAATAAGATCATCAAACCCAAGTCATAAAGGGAAAACAGGTGGATTTAATTACATGGTCACCCGCTGGCTTCCCAAATATCAGCAACATGACCTTCAGAGAAGAGAAAGCTGAGTTTATTGCTGGTGGCGGTCAGGGAGAACATCGCCTCGGCAGAGCTGCGGGCAGCATCTTAGAGGAAGGCAAGGTCAGAATTTATTGAGAAGTTCAGTTCAAGGCAGGCTTTGCATAGCAGGGGCTGCACCAGGACTGGGGACAGATGGCAATACAACACTCCAGGATTGGTTGCAAACGACCTCTTGATGCTCGCCACATTGAAGAGTCACTGGATCTTCCAGGAAGTATCTATAATGAACAATGAAACCATTTGCCTGGGCGAGAAAATGACTGGAAAAGTAAAGTAATACTAACCAGAACAGTGGAATAGCAAAGGCGCGTTAATATAGACGGTGAGATGTGGCGAAGATGTGGCTTGTAGTTACAAGCACTTTACGCTCACAGCATAAACATTCATTTTCCAAGCGAAGGCTATCGTGGACAAAAGCAATGTCGGCGAACAGCTCCATGTGGACCCTGGCCTCCTGCCTGCAGCCACAGGAGCCATGCGGGTAAAGGTCTACAGCTACTCAGAGTCGGGACGGACACACTTGTCTCTTCCTAGAATGAGAGAGAATGTCGGTGAACACAGGCCACTCACCACCGCCTGATGCCCCTGGGAGACAGTTTCTCATCACCTCCCGTAATGTGATAAGGGAAGAGGCATTCTGCTGACCCCTCAGAACAGAGCTGCAGGCCATAACACCCCTGAGTGGCAGTCGCCAATGGGTTCCTCAGCAGCGGGGTATCACACGGCTCGAGGCAGTTCTTTGACCCCTTTTGTTTTGGTGTATGGGACAAGGACCCCACAACTCATTGTATCTATCTTCTTTTTTTTTTTAATTTTTTTTTAACATTTCTTTATTATGGAGAGACAGAGCATGAGCATGGGAGGGGCAGAGAAAGGAGGAGACCCAGAATCTGAAGCAGGCTCCAGACTCCGGGGCTGTCAGCACAGAACCCGATGCGGGACTCAAACTCACAGACTGCAAGATCATGATCTGAGCCGAAGTCAGATGGCTAACCAACTGAGCTACCCAGGCACCCCACGACTCATTGTATCTTCTGCACCAAATCACTGAGGCTTGGGCCTGGGCTTGGCTTGATGTGTGTTGCCAGGTAACAGATGAGAGCCTGAGGGAAGCTATTTGCAGTGTCTACAACTGACTATGAATGAATATCTAAATGAGCCAAGAGGTTATTAAGACTCAGCAAGCAGAACATGGGGCATCTGGGTGGCTCAGTTGGTTGAGCTTCAACTCAGGTCATGATCTCGAGGTCTGTTGATTTCGAGCCGGGCATCGGGTTCTGTGCTGACAGCCCGGAGCCTGGCACCTGCTTTGGATTCTGTGTCTCCTTCTCTGCCCCTTCCCTGCTCGTGCTGTCTCAAAAATAAATAAACATTAAAAAAAATTTTTTTTTAAAGAATCAGCAAGCAGGAGAAAGGAAGTTCAACAGCAAAATGATCAGAAGAAAGTGTTGTAAAACAGTAAAAATCCAAATGCCTAAGAAGCCCACGGATAGATGTTTGACCTCATTAGTATCAGAGTTATCAGAGAAACACTCAAGTGAAAACATTGAGCTTTCACTTTGTACTCAGCAGACTGGCAGGAACTAGGAAGTTGAGTAAGATTCAGTATTGATGAAAATGTGAGAAAGTTCTGGAACTTCCACGTGGAATAAATGTGTGACTATCCTACATTCAGTGTCCAACTCCTGAATGCATACTCTATCGTGGTTACTATTGTTTGTGTCCTGTTTAGGAAATATTTGCCCACTCTAAGGTCATATTTTCTGTTTTCTTTTAGAAGCTTTATTGTTTATACCTTTCATTTTTATGTCTATGATCCATTTTAGTTAATTTTGTGTATGGTGTGAGAGAAAGGTAAAAGCCTTCCCCCCCCCCCCCCACCGCCCGCCCCAGGTGACTATCCCATAAACCATCACCATCTATTGGGAAGACCAACCTTTGCCACTGAATCAGAGGCACCTGTGCGGTAATCAGGCGACAACATATATGGGTGTGTTTCAACACAATGGAATCATACATAGCAATAAAAATTTTAAAAAATCAAAGATTTAGATTTACATAGAGTAACAAGGACAGGGTCAGAAGCAAGATTGAGTGAAATTTATAAACAGTTATAGCTTTCAAAACTACAGTTAAAAACAAACATGCGTTGGGGCACCTGGGTGGCTCAGTCAGTTAAGGGTCCAACCTGGATCAGCTCAGGTCATGACCTCACACTTCATGAGATTCAGCCCGTGGGACTCTGTGCTGACATCACAGAGAGATTCCCTCTCTCCCTCTCTCTCTGCCCCTCCCCCGCTCATGCACATATGCACACATGCACTTTCTCTCTCAAAATAAATAAATAAATAAATAAATACATAAATACATAAATATTTTAAAATATAAATAAAAATAAACATGCATTAAAGATTCTTTTAAACTCATATTCAGTGAGTGAACCAGGCAGATGTTAGATCTGGTTAGAAAAGGAAGTCAAGAAGCATATATTTATATGGAGGAAAGCAATGTTGAATTGCAAGGGGAAACAAACCAGTTTGGTGTTTATTCCCGCCCCTCCCCCACCTCCATCCACAGCAGGGGAAGGAAGAAAAGGACAGAATCTGCATGTCTGTCACTTACCTACAACTTACATAACTATAAAATAGCTCCCACAGAATCAGAAACAGAGAACCCAAGGGAGAGTGTGCTAGAGACAATGCAGTTTTCTGTATGTGCACATTATATTCTATTATATAATAGAATGAAATGTGTATCGGGTGCCTGGGTAAGTCAGTCGGTTGACTGAACTGAAGCTAGCTTGGGAATAAACTTTATATTGTTTAGAAATGCCCAGAAGGGTGTGGATGAATAGACAGAGCACAGAGGGGTTTGAAGGGAGTGGAACTACTCTGTGTGGTACTCCAGCTGTGGGTACATGTCAGTGCACATTTGTCCAAACCCATAGCATGGACAACACCAAGCGTGAGCCCTAAGGTGATCTATGGGCTTTGGGTGGCACTGATGTGTCCATGTAGATTCATTGATTCTACCACTCAGGGACACGATGTCCATGGCGGGGGAAGCGGTGTATGGAGGGGTGGGCAGGGGTTAGAGCGGAACACTGTACCGTCTACTCAGTTTTTCTGGGAACCTAAAACTGCTCTCAAAAATAAAGTCTATTTTTTTTAATGCCCAGAAGAGTGATGGTCTTGCCATAGGCTTTAGCAGGGGGCCAATGAGGTCTCTAGCCAAGCAAGGCTGGACGGCAGTAAGAGGACAAATATAAGTGTCATCTGAATTACACTTTGTGAGTCCCAGTTGTACTTAACACAGAAATCAATTGCCATGCCCTTGGTCTTGATGACTCCCCCTGGGTTTCTTTGCACCCAGCCCTCCACGCTCCCCCACCTGGTACTGCTTTTCTCCCTCTGGGTAAGAGAGGGGCTGGGCAGAGATCTCACAAGAGAAGTTCAGGAAGCCTCTTATTTACCACTGAACAGAGTGGAGTGTGGTATTTGTTAGGGGAGGAAGGCATGCCTGTCAGCTCCTGGAAGGTTAAGTCTGCTTCCCTGGGTGTGCTGTGTCCTGGGGACACTCCAGGAGGCTGCCTTGCCTGAGGAGGGACAGAAATGAACAGTATTTGAAAATGATGCGTCCATGTCAGCCCCAGCCTGCATCTTCCTCCCTCCTCTGAAGGAAGGCTGGATTGCCAGTAGCAAAAATCCTCACCCTGCCCCTTCCACCCTTCCAGGGAGCCAGCCCAACCCCATTCACGTCACCCCCAGGGGCGGGCCCTGCCTCCTCTCCAAAGACTTCTGAGCACAGAAGTGAGGAAAGTCAGGGGATGGGTTCTGGGGAACACCTGGGAACCTCTAAACCCACATCTGCAGCTGTTGCCTGTGTCCATTCATTCATCTCATTCATTTCCACCCAAGCCTGTCCCTGGCCCTCACTCGCCTGAGCGAGCCCCGGGCTTTCTGGACAGAGGCAAACAGGACTGAGAACAAGATGAATCCACATGTCAGAACAGTCGCCAACACCGGCAGGTCCTGGGAAAGGGCGAGCACTGGAATCCTAGGTTTGACCCCCCAGAGTCCAAAAGGGTGGGGATCTGCCTGCTCCTGGCCATGAGAGCAGCCACACAGGGGTTCGCACCCTTTGAAGATGAGGCCTCTACTTTTCCCAGGATCTTAACCCTGACTCTCACCCCAAAGGAATCTACCTGGTCTCCTGCCCCTAACACCTCCCTTCTCCAGACTTCCTGCACAGCTGCTGGGTCACTCTGCACCCAGACCCTCACTCCTCCCCTCAGGGGACCTAGGAAAAGCCCTTTGTGTGCCCCATTGCTTATAGGACAAAGGGCATGTAACTACATGGCCTTCAAAGCTCTCCACCATTTGAATTTATGGTCCTGTGTTAACCTTACCCTCTTCTCGCCACTCAGCCCAACTGTCTACCTCTGTAGGCAGCACACTCTGTGCATGCGTTCCCACAACTTGCCCCTGGCATGGAACACCACTCCCTTTGTGCCTTCAGTGTTTCTCCTCCTCCAGGTAGTGTTTTCTGACCCCCACCTCTGGCCCCCACTCCCCAGCAAGTCTGGGTAGGGATGAACTTCTGTTGATCCCATTCCTTTGACTCCAAGGAAGGAAGAGGCTCTTGATTACTCAGATTCCACTGCACCTGGGCCACTTTTTCCAGGTGGTGTATGTCCTTAGCTCCCCAACCCCCAGCTCCTCTCCTTTGGGGCTGGTGGATGGGACTTTTGCTGCCTTGAGGTGATGACATTCAAGGCTTGCACTGGGGCTTCAGGATAGAAATAGAAGCAAAGGTCATTCTTCCTGCTAGGGTTCAGGACTCCCTTGGCCCACCTGGAGCAGGAGAAAGTCCTCCGTGTGGTCCAGCCTGGCTCTCCGGTGTCCACATGTGGAGCCTGAGCTGAGGGCCCCAACTAAGCCCTTACACTGCTTTACTCTGGCCTCCATGTAACAACCCTCATTCAGACACAACTTACCCTGGACCAGATTGCCTTTGTTGGTTCTCTTGGCTAGTGCCATTTTCTAGAAGAGATAAAAAGCCTTTCTGAGCCTTGACTGACACTAGGTTCCTACTGGGCGCCCAGATAATGCTTGAGGAGGATGGGTCAACATATCCTGAGTTTGCCAGCCTATCTGCGCAATCCAGCCGACTCAGTCTGAGCCAGAGATGGCCCTTCTTCTCCTACATGCTGAGTGGCCTTCTCCCAAGTTCGTTGCCATGGGACTAGACTCTGTTTGGGAGGGAAACATTCACACGGTCCTAGCAGGTCAAAGGTAGGGGCATTCAATTGCATCCACTCCAACCCCCCAAGGAACAAGGTAACAGGGAGTGCCCAAGGTCACTCAACAGACAAAACCAGCACTGGGACCCTCATTTCCTGACTCCATTCCTATATATCCTGTGACATACAGCTGGTCTCAGCCTTCAGGGTCTTTCGGCTCTCAGCACCCACGCCCTCCCAGACCATCACAGTCACGTGATTGCTCATCTGCCACAATAGTCCTTCCGCCCTAGCTTCTGTCCCAACATGGAACTTGCCCATGAGACCAAGAACCTCCCTCCTGCCCTCCAGGGCCCACCTTCTGTCCTCTCAAATTCCCATTTCAGGCCTCCCTTCCTACAGTGGGATTGGGTGGACAATGTTATCGCCTCTAAATATTCCCCCCCTCCCCAATATATTAAGTTTCTTTCTGTGGTTGGCAACTGCCATGCCCTCCCTCACCTGGTAAACTGAAGAAAAAGTCAAGAAGAATAAAGAAGGACCCCCCCACAATCCACTGAGGGAAAGTCTATCTCCGGGCACACCAACCCCTCCCCAGAAAGAAACCTTTTTAGAAGATTATATTTTGTTTCCCTTGTGAGACTAATAATTCCTTCAGGCAGGAGCAATCTGTACTAGACTCGGTTTCCTTCGCCACATTAGCCTGAAGTTCTCTGTAATTACTGGATGAAGCTACTATTTATTAGTCCTCCACAGCATCTTTTGTGGCTTGATGAAAGTAATTATGTTTACATTTATCCTGTACTAAACTTGATACACTTCTCATGCAAGATTCTGGGCTCAGCCACTCTTGATTATTTTTCTTGTTGTCTTTATTAAGATTTGAGTAAAGGAACCAGGCGGAAGGATGGATTCGGACCTGGTGGGCCCATGCCATCTGCTGGTATCTGGGGTGGGTGAATTCTGCCAAGTGTAAAATATAAGGCCTTTGTTTCTCTGAACTCAATAAATACAGAAGAACCCAGAGAAATGGAGCCATTGAGTATCACTGTGGAGGAAGCCAGAAAGGGGTGAGAGACTTACTCAAGGTCACTGAGGATGTTCAGGGCACAGGGAGAATGGGAATTGGGCCAGCACACCTCCCCTTGTCCTGTTACAGCCCCCACCTCTCTGGGTGAAGAGCAAGGTGTTAGTGCTTCCCCAGCGTCCAGACACCAAGACCAAATTAATAAAATGTCCCTGGGGCACCTGGGTGGCTCAGTCGGTTAAGCGTCCGACTCTTGATTTCGGCTCAGGTCATGATTTCATGGTTCATGAGTGTAAGCCCTGTGTCAGGCTCTGCACTGACGGTGCAAAGTCTGCTGGGGATTCTGTCTCCCTCTCGCTCTGCCCCTCCCCTGCTTGCTCTCTCTCTAGCTCTCTAAACAAATAAATAAAAATAAACTTTAAAAAATAATAATAATAAAATAAAATGTCCCTGAGTAGAGGGCAATGAAACCCCTTAACTGACCGCATAAATCCTTTGCAACCAGCCGGTTAATTACTGGGTGTCACTGGATGTTTCTAAAGTCCTGGGGAATGACTATATTCTATGACGTGGGCTCAATAGCTTCCCTCCGTCCTGCCTACAGCCCCATCAGTTTGCATGGTCAACTCTTTATTTCCAGATACTTTGCAGTCCTATTTAAGCCCAGCCCTCTCGTGATAGTCACATATTGGGGTTAGCAGGGCATGGGCCAGCAGTGTCCTGTGGGGTGGAGGCCCCTCCAGCCCACCGGCTCCAAAGGGGAGTGTTTCTCAAGAAGCTTGAGGCAAAATTGTCGGCCTCACCTTCCCAGCTCTGTCTCCCCACGTGGGGAGGTGGGCTTTCCAATAAACTGGCGGTGCCCCCACCAATAAGAAGCAACTCAAGGTCAGTGAAAGGCCCTTCATTTTGCTCTCTAGAATCTATCCCTCATCTACTACTTTTTAAATCCCTTGAGAAAGGGGGCAGCTTTCTATTGGCAAACTGGACCCATTTCCAGGATTTACCAAGAACCATCCAGTCAAGGCGGGTTTCTGTAGGATCCCAGCTGCACCAAGCACCCGCTGAAAGATACAGCAAGTAACCTGACTTCTTGGAGCCTCCCTCCCTTGTACCATGGGGGCAGCAGCACCTATTTCATAGAAGGGAGATGGATGAACCAAGCACTTGGCACAAAGTCGTTGCTCAGGTGTCTAGTTCCTCTAGCAGGTTCTCTGACATAGAGTAAGAGGATTTTTGAGATCACCTAGCCCAACTTTCTTGTCTTGACAGGTGGGAAAGCTGAGGCCGAGAGAGGAGCTAGGTAGGACTTTCGCAAACTGACAGAGTGGGCGTGGAAGAACCCGGTGCACTGCTTTCAGGTCTGGAGCTTTTCCAGTTGCTCTCTCTGTGCCACCTGGCATCCAAAGCAGCCCTCTCAGCCTGTGGCTGAGGCCAGCCTCCGAAAAAGCCATTCCTTTCCTGTCCAGGGTCTCGCTGCTTCTCGCCTTTGCACTGTATCAGCCAAATCCATTTGGACAGGACATGGGGGTTCTGAGGTCAACCACACACCAGTGCAGCCCTAAGTCTTGCCACTGGAGCCCTGCCATTGTGACCTTGAATATGGGTTCCGTGGGACAACCTTCAACAGGTATCCCTGGTCTGGGCCAGTTTAGGTCTTTGTTTCTTTCTTTTCTTCTCTTTCCTTTTTTTTTTTTTTAATATTTTTTTTTTGGAGAGAGACAGACAGACAGACAGACAGATAGACGAAGCAGGCTCCAGGCTCTGAGCTGTTAGCACAGAGCCCAATGTAAGGCTCCAACTCACAAACCGCGAGATCATGACCTGAGCCAAGACCAAAGCTTAACTGACTGAGCCCCACCCCCGGGCGCCCCTGGGTCTTTGTTTCTAAGTGTAAGAGCACACCACTGTCTCTGGGGGGCGCTGGCTCCTCACCCGCTGCCAGGCCTTCAGGCTGGAGTAGAGCATGACACTTTAAGAGCAGGCTGTGGTCAAGGTCTCTCCATCTAGCAGTCACTTTTGTTTCTCCTCTTCGCCTACAGCTTGGTATCCTAGAATGAGAAGTCAAAGTGTTGCACTGAGCAAATGTTCCTTCCACCATCCCTACATCCACAGACCCCACCACAGATACAAGGTCGCAGATCAAAAGTATTAGCAGCTCCATCAAGCACTTAAACATTTAAATATTAATATTTAATATTATAATTATAAATAGTATTAAATATTAATATTTATAATTATAATATTAAATATTAAATAAATAAAATTATTTAAATAAATAATTTAGGATTTCTGTAAATTATTTTGAAATGGTTCAGCAATTTTATATATACATACATATGATATGCAATTGTATAGTTATATATCATGATATAATATAAACATACATATTTATAAATATACATAATATGTGTTAATATATGTAATGAATTAATAAACACATTTATATTTACAATTAACATATTTATAAATATGTATCTCAGCAATGTACACACATATGGAGCAAATAATGCAAAATATCAATTATGGTTGAATGTTTTGATCTAGGTAACAAGTTTACGGTGGCTATTGTCTCCGTATTTTGTAGACTGAAAAATTTTAATAATAAAATGGTTAAAAAAAAAAAGTGAAAGAGAACTTGACCCGTTTTACAACCCATGTTCTATTCTACCTGTGCTTCCCCAGACACAGCCCTGGCTTTCCAGCACCCAGTACTTCATCCCAGCCCCTGCCGTCCCCAGGCTGAGTGCTCTCCCCCACTCTTCTCCACCCACATCCACCCCTTCTGGTCCTAGAGGGAGTCTACCTGGACAGTTCCACCTGCGCTCATCTCCTTCCCTTTTCAACCCTCAATACCTTTGATCACCCTGCCCCTGTTTCCACTACCACCCCCACCACCATCATCACCCACCATAACTTTTGTTAAGCACTGACTATGCTCTAAATACTGATCATTAGAATTGTACATCAGTCTGCTGTTTAACTCTTAGGAACAACCCCCTTAGGACAACACTTAGGTACCATTTACAAATAAATATTGAGGACCCTGAGGTTCAGAGGGTTTGGAGGACTTCCTGAGAGCCCAAATGTAGAAAGTGGCAGAGATAGGATTTGAACCCAGCTCTGTCTGATTCCTGAACCCTCTTTTCCACACTGCCTCCCTGTGCCTTGCTAGAGGAACTTCCACCATATTTTTGTGTTCATGCTGTGGCTTTGCCCTTTTGTTATTTACCTTTGCCTTCTACTAATGCCTCGTCTACCTCAGTGCCTGATTCCTTTAAGGAGAGACTGTATCTTACACTTTCCACCTCCCAGGACAGCGATAAGAGACTGTTCAGTTCACTTCACGTAGTTTTCTTAACTTCACGGTATACTGTAGAAAGCTCCAGATTCTGTTTCATCACCCAGTTCCTGCTGGGACAGGGTTAACCAACAGTCTTCATCCATTACCTTCTCTTCCCTTTCCTGTGTCTAGCCCACACCCTGATCCCATTCAGTCTCTCCTAAAGAAGTGAGAGAAACCCCTCTTAGCAGTACCCCTTTGGCCATCTCCATCCCTCCCCCTGCATCTCCTTACCCGAGGCTCAGAGCAGCAGCAGCAGCAGCAGCAGCAGTAGCCATGGCCACCCCAGAGCCCTGTCCCCTCCATCCTATCCCAGGATCCACTGGGTACTGGCTGTCCCAGGGCTCTTCCCATTGTTGGAGGATGTTGCCCCTCAGGGATGTCTTCCATGTTCCCGGAGAGGCTTGACTATTACTTTGCAGTTGAGAAGGGAAGTGTGAAGAGAGAGCAGCTCAGGAAAATGCAGAAGAAGAGAAAAGAGCAAACACTGCCCTTGTGACATCTTCCTTCCTGCTGCTATTACGTCACTGCCCATTAGTCAACACTCAATAGCGTCCTGTTCTCCACCATGCCAAGTCTGGACCCACCCCTCCATTCCACTCACTTCCTCAGGTTGCCAGGACATTCCATCCCTGGCCACTGACCACTACATCCTGCACCCCCCCTACCAGTTCCCCCTGTCTGGAATGACAGCATGCATCCAAATTTGGCTTGTCCTCCAAGACGGAGCTCAAACCTTTCTGATGATCTGCCTTCTTTAATCTTACTCCACACCACGGTTCTTAAGTATGGGCACGTGGCTAAATCACTCAGGAGGCTGGCAAACATACACATGCCTGAGCACCAACCCCCAGAGATTCCAATTTGCTCGGTCTGGGAAAGCCCTGGAATCTGCATTTTAACCAGCAGCCCAAGGGTTTCTGAGGCAAGTGGTCCAAATAGACAATGCCTGCAAAAGCTACGTTTGAGGTCAGATGGGCCCTGAGGCGTTCGTCAGGTACCCGTCCTGTGTGCAAGTTGTGCGCATCCCTAAGCTCCCAGCCCAGGCAGAGGCATGAAGCCCACAAACATGACAGTGCTAGCAGTAACCACGACAGATCAGATATTTGTCATCTTTTGGTTCTCCAGCACCCAATACCTTCTCCACCTGGGGGACATGCTTCAGTGCACGACTCTCACTAGGGCACAGAGCTCTACTTCCTCTACTATTGAGGGTGGAGGCAGAGATTTCTCCCGCCCCTCTCCCCAACATCTATGTGCCACGCATGTGACTTGACCTAAGTTTGGCCAGACGCAATATCCTGTCCAGGATTCTGGATCCCGAAGGTGTGATACAAGATGCAGAGCCAGTTGGAGATGGCTGTCACAGAAGAAGTTTAAGCACTGAGGGCCCAGGAAAAACATGGTGCCAAAGACGGGGTGACTTCAAGAGTGCAAGGGCAGGGGCACCAATGGCAGCATCACTAGATTGTGTGACATTGTGAATTATAAGAAATATGTGTTTGGTCATTCAGATCATCGAAATATATTTCTCATATATATTTGGACTTCATCCACATCGTCTGGATCATAGCTCCCAAAGTCCTTGAAATTTCATGAGCCATTAGAACAGTGGGAGCATCTTTTGTCATATTTGGTCTCTTGTTCTCACTTCCTGGAAACACTTCAGAGCCATAAAGGTGTCATGGATGTCCTGTTGTTCGTAACAAGCCCCTTGCTGCTACCTCTGAGTTTGTCAATGTGGTGACTTTTGGAAATCCTGGAAGGAATGGGGCTGTTTCCTGGGGAACTAACCTTGTGACAAGGGTTGAAACTTTCAGTTCCACCCCCTGATTTCTGGGGAAGGCAGAAGGGCTTGAATCACTCACAAATGACCAATGAGTTCATCAATCATTCCTGTGTAATGGAGCCTCCATGAAAAAAAAAAAAAAAAAAAGGAGGGGGTTTGGAGTGCTTCCAGGCTGGGAAACCAGAATGTTTCCATGTGCAACTGTGCTGGGCTCCAAATTCCATGGAGACAGAAACCCCTTTGTTCAGGACCTTGCCTTATTTATTTTTCTGGCTGTTGATTCATACCCTTTAATAGTCTTTTATAAAACACCAGTAATCTAGTAGGTAAAATGTTTCTCAGTTCTGTGAGTTGCTCTAACAAATTGATGGAATCCAAGGAGGGGATCACTGGAACCTCCCAGAGCAGGTAGATCAGAAGCACAAGTAATAGCCTGCACTTGTCAATGGCATCTAAAGATGGGGAGGGAGAGTTTTGTGGGACTGAGCCCTCAATCTGTGGAATCTGATGCTATCTCTGGGTCGATAGTATCAGAATTGAGTTGAATTTCAGGACACCCAGCTGGTGTCCCAGAATTGCCTGTTGATGTGGGGAAACCACCCCCTCCCGGAACATTCACACACACACATTGGAATTTGGTGCAGAATTCTAATCGGTGATCCAACCCTTTGTCTCATGCTATGACCTTAACTGTGGCCTCTGCAGTCCATTGCCTCTTGGTTTCCCTAGGTAGACTTCTGCAGTCTGTCCCTGTGTGCACTTTTATTCTCACTCTGCCTTCCTCCTCTGTCTGCTCTATAACTCCCCTGTAGCTCCCATGCTCACCCATGAAATAGATGTTCAGGCCCAGCCATGTCTTGCAAACTCTAACAGATTTAAATCAGTATTTTCTGATTTTCTACTTCTTCTGTTCTGAAAGGGAGAGGGGCCTATTTGTGGGCCACCATCCCTACCCCTCGTGTGACACAAGGACAAGGGGCATTTAGACATAGGCAGAATTCCACCATGGTCCATTCTCTATGGCTTCGAGGCCCTTGGTCTTCAGCAAAGGAACTCTAGCCTTTGTTCTTGCTAGTAAGTAGTGACTTACTACTCATGTGGCCTCATTCTAGTCACATACTTCTATTTTTTTCACTTAACATTTTATTTTATTTTATCTTAGCTTATTCTATTTTAATTCCAATGTAGATAACATACAGTGTTATATTAGTTCCAGGTGTATAATGATTCAACAGTTCCATACATTACTCAGTGTTCATCAAGATAAGTGTACTCTTAATCCCCATCACCTATTTCCTCCATCCCCTCACCCACCTCCCTTCTGGTAACCATCAGTTTGGTCTCTATAGTTAAGAGTCTATTCTTTGGTTTGGCTCTTTCTTTTTCTTTTTCTCTTTTTTTTCTTTTCTTTCTTTCTTTCTTTCTTTCTTTTTTTTTTTTTTTTTTTTTTGGCTCATTTGTTTCGTAAACTCCACATATGAGTGAAATCATATGGTATTTGCCTTTCTCTGACTGGCTTATTTCACTTAGCATTATACTCTCTAGGTCCATCCTTGTTGATGCAAATGCCAAGATTTCATTCTTTTTTATGGCTGAGTAATATCTATTGTGTATCTACACCACATCTTCTTTATCCATTCATCTATGGATGAACACTTGGGCTGCTTCCATAGATTGAATATTGTAAATAATGCTGCAATGAACTTAGGGGTGCATGTATCCATTCAAATTAGTGTTCTGTATTCTTTGGACAAATATCTAATAGTGTGATTCCTGGATCATAGGGTAATTCTATTTTTAATTTTTTGAGGAACCTCCATATTGTTTTCCACAGTGGCTGCACCAGTTTGCATTCCCACTGACAGTTCAAGAGAGTTCCCCTTTTTTCTACATCCTCACCAACACCTGTTGTTTCTTGTGTTGTTGATTTTAGCCATTCTGACAGGTGTGAGGTAATATCTCATTCTGGTTTTGATTTGCATTTCCCTGATGATGAGTGATGTTGAGCATCTTTTCATGTGTCTGTTGACCATCTGTATGTCTTCTTTGGAGAAATATCTGTTCACATCTTCTGCCCGTTTTTTTTCTTAAATTTTTTATGTTTTTATCTATTTTTGAGAGACAGAGAGTGAGCAGGGGAGGGACAGAAAGAGAGAGAGGGAGACACAGAATCCAAACCAGGCTCCAGGCTCTGAGCTGTCAGCACAGAGCCTGACGCGGGTCTTGAAACCATGAACTGTGAGATCATGACGTGAGCCAAAGTCAGACGCTTAACCAACTGAGCCACCCAGGCGCCCCTGCCCATTTTTTCATTGGATTATTTATGGGTTTTTTGGTGTTGAGTCATGTAAGTTCTTTGTATATTTTGGAGACTAACCTTTTATCAGATATGTCATTTGCAAATAATGACATTCAGTAGATGGCCTTTTAGTTTTGTTGGTTGTTTCCTTTGTTGTGAAGAAGGTTTTTATTGTGATATAGTCTCAATAGTTTAATAGTTGCTTTTTTGCTCCCCTCCCTTGGCTGATGTCAGAGAAATTATTGCCCGTGTTTTCTTCTAGGGTTTTTATGGTTTCAGGTCTCACATTTAGGTCTTTAATCAATTTTGTATTTTTGTGAATGGTATAAGAGAGTGGCCCAGTTTCATTCTTTTGCATGGAGCTGTCCAGTTTTCCCAGTACCATTTGTCGAAGAGACTATCTTTTTCACATTGCATATTCTTGCCTCTTTTGTCAAAGATTAATTTACCATATAATTATGGGTTTATTTCTGGGCTTTCTATTTTGTTCCATTAACGTATGTATCTACTTTTGTGCCAGTACCATACTGTTTTGATTACTACAGCTTTGTAATATAGAAGTCAGGAATTGTGATGTGTTTTGTTTTGTTTTGTTTTTTCAAGATTGCTTTGGCTGTTCAGGGTCTTTTGTGTCTCTGTACAATTTTAGGATTGTTTGTTCTAGTTCTATGAAAAAGGCTGTTGGTGTTTAGATAGGGGTTACTTTAAATCTGTAGCTTGCTTTGAGTAATATGGACACTTTAACAATATTTGTTCTCCCAAACCACAAGTATGGAATATCTTTCCATTTCTTTATGCCATCTTCAAATTCTTTCATCAATGTTTTATAGTTTTTAGAGTATAGGTTTTTCACCCCTGGTTACATTTATTCATAGGTATCATTATTTTTGGTGCAATTGTAAACGGGATTATTTTCTTAATTTCTCCTTCTACTGCTTCATTATTAGTGTATAGGAAGACAATGGATTGCTGTGCATTGATTTTGTATCCTGGGACCTTACTAGATTCATTTATCAGTTCCTACAGTTTTTTGTTGTTGGACTCTTTAGGGTCTTTTTATAGAGCGTATCACGTCATCTACATATAGTGAAAGTTTTACTTCTTTCTTACCATCTTGGATGCCTTTTATTTCTTTTTGTTGTCTAATTGCTGTGGCTAGGACTTCCAGTACTATGTCAAATAAAAACAGTGAGAGTAGACATCCTTCTCTTGTTCCTGACCTTAGGGAGAAAGCTCTCAGTTTTCCCCCGTTGAGTATATTGTTAGCTCTGGGGTGTTTATGTAAGGCCTTATTACGTTGAGGTATATTTCTACGCACTTACGTTTTGGCCTTCATGGGTATGTTCTAAGGATCCAGAGATCAAATGTTCCTCTAACAATGCACCCAATCGACAAATGAGATTCTCTATAAGTCCTATGCTTTGGATCTTATCTCATCCCATACCTTCCCAGGATACAACCTTTTGGTTGACTTGGTTTCTCTATCCCAAATAAGGAATTCTCACCATGGTGTCTTGTCTTCTCCTCATTCCATGGTTTTCAACCCCCCTCTCTGGAAGTATGGGAAAGGGCCACAGATGAAAAGAGAAATTCATGCACCTGATTCTAGAGGACAGGAAGGCCCAGGGGCAGGGAGAACAGGATGCTTCTGTAGTGAGAGCTCCTTCCAGGTCAGGCCTAAATGTTATGGCCCAGGGCAAGAACAAGGGCAGAATTAGCAGCAGTGCCCTCTGCATACACCGCACAACCCCCACAAGATAGCGACACTGAAGAGCATTGGACTCTGTCTTTATTTAAGGCAAATCTGGAGCCGCTGGTAGAATGGGCATGTTTGCAATTGAATCTTCTCTTCTGAGGGGACGAACTCACACATCCAAGGTTATTAGTGAATTAACCGAGCTGGGAAGGTGGGACCTGAGCCTTAGAGAAAACCTGTGTCACAGATTCAACTCCTGTCACTGTCCCTCCTTCCCTTCCTCCTCACACCCCTCCTCAGGCAAAATTGAGGTCAGAGGTTACTCTCATGGGTTCGCAGGCCTAGGGTCCAAATGACCTCTTTGTCACAGCCAACAGGACCGTGAAGACCAGGCTCTTGCTCAGGACTCCACACAACACGATAATGATGATGCTGGTCACAGAGACCCTGGGGGAAAAAGAGACAATGAAGCTGCTACCACTGATGCACGCCTCACACTTGAGTGTTTACAAAAGTCCTTCACGCCCCTTCTCTTAGCTGCTTAGGTCCTCCCAGCACCTGTCCCCATACTGACCAGCCCTGTGCCTTTAGTGTGTCCCATTGCCTAAAACTGCTGACTAAAAATATATCTAGTAAAGAGCATAGGGCACGTGCAGAAGAGGCTTGGGGTGGGATGGAGGGAGGGGAGGGGAGGGCTGCCAGCTTGGGCTCCTCTTCCTCACTGAGATGCAGCAGAGAGCCAAGTTCCAGAAAGGAAACCTGGTTTCTAGTCTCAGCAGCAGAGCCTAGTTCCTTGGAGGGCCTCACTGCTCTGGCCTCTGTTTCCCCATCTGTAAACATAAGCCAATCCTCACCAAAATCCCACCATGATTTTTTACAGATTTTTGCATAATGATTCTAAAAGGCCTGGGAGGGGCGCCTGGGTGCCTCAGTCTATTAAGCAACTTCAGCTCAGGTCATGATCTCATGGTTTGTGAGTTCGAGCCCCGCATCAGGCTCTGTGCTGACATCTCAGAGCCTGGAACCTGATTCGAATTCTGTGTCTCCCTCTCTGTCTCTCTCTCTCTGCCCCTCTCCCACTCGCGCTCACTCTCTCTCTCTCTCTCAAAAAATAAAAATAAACATTAAAATAAATACATAAATAAAAGTCCTGGAAAAGCATTAGTGGATACCATAAGAAAGAGATGCCCATGAGTGAGGAAACTTGACCTGTCTAGACAGACAGTGATATGGAAACAGATTACAGCACAGCTAATCTGCATGATAACGCACAGGGTCAAAAGAAATAGGCGGCAGTGAAACAAACAGAAGCCCAGCTGTGGACCTAATGTGATGTACAAATTTAACATCTAAGGAAATTGGCAGCCCAGGAGGAAGTCAAGGATTGTTTAGGAACTAATCTTGGGGCATCTGGATCGCAATATGAAGAAAAAGTCATCTTTTATACAATTTATAACATACAGCAAAATACATCCCTCCCCCCCCCCCCAAGAGGGACTAAAGATTTAAATAAAATGGGGAAAAAAATAGCATCAAGGAAATAGCATCGAGCACATCAAGGAATAAAACAAAGCAATCGTTTAAACATCAACACATCTGCCCACACAAAACTTAAAATCGAATGCGCGAACTTGCTGGCAAAGGGAGAAATGAGAGAATGGCCGTGGAAAGAGGCAGAGGCCCCTTTACGCTGCCAGGGGACTGGGAGCCTTCCTCCTTCACCTGGAGCTACACCTCCCAGAGAATGGTCAGGTTCAGTCCCTGGTGCTCTGTGGGGCTCTGTGGCTGGCGGTTACAATATCGCCCTACTTGGAGCGGGCACAGCCGGCTGCTCAGCTGGGCTAACTGGGTGTTCAAGTCTCCTCTACCCTCCCAGCCTTATCACACTCTCATGCCCGGAGCGCCTGGAGGGCATCCACTCTTGAAGGCCAGCGCCCACCGCACCCCTTTCTGAGGCTGCACACAGACTGCCCGACCACTGTCCCCCCCCCCCACCCAGTGCCTGGGAATTCGTGTGCCCCTGGGCCATGCCTGAGGGAAGACTGGGAATTCAGGAGTATAAATTCTTCAGCTCCTACAACCCCTGATGTACTCAAGGCCCATGGGTTCCACCAGAAACCCCCTGCGGGACTGAGTCCCAGAGTTCCCCACTGTGGGACAGGGCGTGGTAATGACACCCTTGCTAGGCTTCCTTCTTTTTGCCCTTTTTTTTGTGCTTCCTATATTTGTACAAGACCTTTCTCTTTGTCTGCTTCTGGGGAACGCACCCTAAGGCAGGGGGACAGTGTCTTCCCCTGAGATGCTCCCCCATCTGGCCCCAGATTGGAAGCTCACTTCTCCCATCACCTGGGCAAACAGCCTCCTGTACTAAATCATCTCTTTTTTCAAACAGTCCAAGGGCTCCTGCTTCCCTGGCTGGATCCTGACTGATAGAATTGTTCACATTAGTTAATAAAGTTAATAGAAGAGACGCAGCTTCTGGTAACAAAGTGGGCAAAAAGTATGCACTCTCAATTTCCATGCTGGAAAATCAAACTAATATAAAAAGAAAACTGTTGGGTGGCTCAGTTGGTGAAGCATCCAACTCTTGATCTGGGCTCAGGTCACGATCTCAAGGTTTGTGAGTTCCAGCCCCTCATCGGGCTCTGTGCTGACAGCATGGAGCCTGCTTGGGATTCTCTCTCTCCCTCTCTCTCTACCCCGCCCCTGCTAGTGCTTTCTCTCTCTGTCTCTCTCTCTCTCAAAAATAAATAAATAAACTTAAAAAGAAAAGAAAAGAAAAATATTCATTCTCACTAGATCGTGTATTTAGCCCCCAAAGGTTTAATAAGCACCTACTGTGTACCAAGCACTTAGGCTGGTACCAGCAAAACAACCATTAGGGGTGTGGGGAGGAAGGCAGTGCCTGTACCCTCCTGGAGCTCCTCGTGCATGGTAGGAGAGAGGTGAAAGCAGGTGTCAGTTCACATCCAATTTAGCAGGAATATTTTCCACATACTAAATCCTTATAGGCAAAGGATCCCCACAGTGATAACTGCTTCACTTATACAGTGTGGATCGCAACACAAAGTGCTTCCAATCTTTGGAGGACCATTTGGCAATATGGATACAGAGTGATATAAACGTTCACATTCTCTGAAGGGAATTTCTTTTGAATAAATCATTTAAAAGAAGAAAAAGGATGTCTGCAAAAATGTTTATCTCAGAGTTATCAATACTTTCAAAAATGATGAGGTACCTGGGTGGCTCAGTCAGTTAAGCGACTGACTTCGGCTCAGGTCACGATCTCACGGTCCGTGAGTTTGAGCCCCCCATTGGGCTCTGTGCTGACACTCAGAGCCCGGAGCCTGCTTCGGACTCTGTCTCTGTCTCTTTCTCTCTGCCCCTCACCTGCTCACACTGTGTCTCTCTCTCTTAAAAATAAACATCAAAAAAAAAAAAAAAAGATGGGGTGCCTGGGTGGTTTAGTCAGTTGAGCATGCGACTACAGCTCAGGTCATGATCTCGCAGTTTGTGAGTTCAAGTCCCACGCCTGGTTCTGTGCTGACAGCTCAGAGCCTGGAGCCTGCTTCAGATTCTGTGTCTCTCTCACTCTCTGCTCCTCCCTCACTCACGCTCTCTTTCTATCTCTCAAAAATAAATACATAAATAAATAAATAAATAAATAAATAAATAAATGTTAAAAAAATAAAAACAATCTCAGTGTCTATAGACAGACAAGTGACGACATAAGTTCTGGCTTTTCCACTGATAGAAAAAGATGCATTTGTTGAGATGACGATAACAAAGTCTAGCAACATCAAAGAACAGTTTTAGCATGGAAAAATAATGGCAAGTTTGTAATTAGAATTACTGCCATGTTAAATATGTATGAACATGAAGAAAGACTAGAAAGAGAATGTGGAGTTCGGACGTGTTAGATCAGTGGGAATATTTCTCTGTTAATTCAATACTTAATGATAAACACATTCAAAGATAAATCTACATTGAATAATAAACTGTAAAGAGGGGCATGCATACAAAGCTAATGGTTCTTAGCTTTGCCTGCATATTAAGAAATCTCCTGAAGGTCTCATAAAAATACTGAGACCAGCCCCATCTCCAGAAATTCTGGTCTATCGGCCTACAGGAGGGCACATGCATCGGTATTAAACACAAATCAAAGCAAAAGTAAACACTCCAGGTAATCCTAACACATAGCAGCTGCTGAGAGCAGTTGGGCTAGATTCTGGCTTCCAGCTCCACATTTTCTAGCCTCCCTACTTCTGATTAGACAAGGAAACAAGCCAGAGAGGGTTTGTGACTCACCCAAAGTCACACAGCCAATCAATCTGGCTGGCACTGGAATCCAGGGGCCCTCACTCTGAGTGCTTTCTCCACTACACCATTAGGCCCATGGAGTTGGCTGAGACCCATGGGAATTGAGCAAAGACACCCTTTCCCTCTTCTTACTCCTCTAGTGTGCAAGGAAACAGGTGAACTGGGGAGAGTGGCAGCCGCTCCAACAGCCTCCGGCCCACTCTAGCACCACTTGCTTCCTCCTCGAGGAAGTTTCACCAGACTTAGGGGACTCAGGTCTGTGCCTGCCCTCCCCTGTCCCCCATCCATCACTCTCCACATCTTCTCAAGCACACGGACTCGGAATCAAACCAGGGGCCCAGAGACCTGAAAACATAGCTGGTGACATCTGTCACATTTGTGATGTTGACTCCAAAGCCAGGAGAGGAGAGGTCAGCAGTTGATTTGGGCGGGAGTTTGGTCACAGTCCTGGGTCTGTCAACGAGAGTGCCCTGGGCTCTGGTGGTGGTAGGAGGAAAGGTGGAAATCTGCAGTTTCCAGGTATGATTCTTATCCGAGGCAGCGGTGCTTAAAGGATCTGCAAGAAGGCACATTGGATAAACAGATGGATAAATTGATGAATGAATTGTCAGGAAGTGGGTGGGTGGAAGGAAGGAAAGAAGGAACGAAGGAAGGATGGAAGGAAGGAAGGACGTAAGGAAGGAGGGAGAGATGGCAGGGTAAATGAAACTGAGGAGGGAAATGAACATGGCCATTCATGAAGCAAGTTTTGCTTTTGCTAAGATTAAAGAATTAGTGTGAGGTCAGCGTGGGTCAGAGACAGGAAAAAGGAAAGAAGGAAGGAAGAAAGAGACGAAAAGAAAGAGGGAGAGGAGAGGAGGGAGGGAGCAGGGTAAGGAGGGAGAGAGAGGGAACAAAGGGAACTGTCAAGCTACTCCTGTCATTGCAATTGCACTTGTCTGCCTTCACCAGTCCATCTGCCGCCACCTTCTTCAAGAATAATTCCCCAATTACTTGACCTTATACCATTCTCTGCCTTGCAATCACCAGAACCTGTAGCATATTGCTTTTCAAATTATCTTTTATTAATAGATTGCATATGAACTTTGCATTCCTTAGGCTTAGGATTCCCCAGGTGTTAGGACCTAGAACCTTCCTCCCTTTCCTCTCCTTCCTTAATTTCTCCAGTTAACATCTACCGAGGCCCTACTGTGTGCCAGACGCTACATTAGTTGCTAGGGATACAGAGCTGAGAAAGGCACAGGCCATTTTCTCAGGGTGCTCAGAGATGAGCATGGGAGGCAGATAAGTAAACTGGCCACTACTATCCAGTGAGACTGCATCACCTATGAGAGGGGACCCAAGGTGAGCTCTGGAGCTTTGCTACCCAAAATGGGAGCCATAGGCAGCCTTAGTGGCAGCATCACCAGTGAGCAGATCAGAAATGCTCAATCTAGGGGCGCCTGGGTGGCTCGGTCGGTTGAGTGTCCAACTTCGGCTCAGGTCATGATCTCACAGTCCGTGAGTTCGAGCCCCGCATCAGGCTCTGTGCTGACAGCTCAGAGCCTGGAGCCTGTTTCAGATTCTGTGTCTCCCTCTCTCTGTGACCCTCCCCCGTTCATGCTCTGTCTCTCTCTGCCTCAAAAATAAATAAAAACATTTAAAAAAATTAAAAAAAAAAGAAATGCTCAATCTAGGTCCTTCCCTAGACCTATGGTGTCAGAGACTACTCTTTTGAAATAAAATCCCCAGGTGGTTTGTGCACACAGTAAAGTTTGAGAAGCACTGCTTTGGAAGCACACAGGAAGGCCATCAGATGCACCCTTGGGAAGGAAATAGCAGATCACAGAGGCTTTCCAAAGAAATTACTTCCACATGGGGACCTACGGAATGAGACTAAGTTATCCAAGTCTACCACTCATCTTTCACTGTACCCCACTTCCTACAATAGCAGCCCAAATAAAGCTCTGCTACCCCAAGAGGAATCATACATAGAAGGCCCTTCTTACTATTGGACCAAATGCCTTTCAGAGACCTCAGATGAGAGACGAGGAACTTCTGGGAGAAACCAAGATGCTAGAAATCCTAAGCCACGACCCTGTTGGTGCCACCACCACCACCCATACCCCCACCTGCCCTGGCTTTCCCCATCCTCTTACCTCTCTCCAGGTCACTTACCCTTGATCACCACCAGGTGGAAAAGGGGGGACAGGACATCCGGCTCTTTGGAAAGGTAGTAGATCACACACCGATACAATCCTGAATCCTCCACTTGAAGATTGGTCATTTGGACGTGCAGGATGGCCTCACTGGGGATGTCTTCTAGGAAGTACCTGCCCTCCCGGACTTGACTAGGATCGCCTGAAGTACTCTTTGTTAAGGCCAGCGTCACAGGCTTCCTTCCATCTATCAGCTTCTGCCAAGCTTTCTGGCTGTAGGAGTACTTCTCGGTGGAGAAGGGACAATTTACATTCAGGGTCTCTCCCTCTTTTATAAATTTTTCTTCTGTTGATTCATTTTCAGCTTGGAGTTCTGTAAGCAGGGAAGCAGAGTTAGACCCTGTGAGGAATCCTTTTTTTTCGGGTTCAACTACTCATTTTTCAGATAAGATCCTCAAGGCCTACAGAGAACATGCAACCTTCCCTGCGAGCCACATTAGACTCCAGATCTTTTTACTGTGAGTAATTTTTCTTTTACTCCAAGAGATAGACTGCATGGTGTTGTGCAAACTTTCATAAATGATTGGTTTTGAGAGGAAAAAAATGCCTGATTGGAGACGGAACATGAGACATGTGCCAAGACCATGCACGACAGGGGTATGACAGAAGGGAAGATCATAGAGAAGGGCATACACAGTGATGAGTGGACATGAAGGCATGATACTAGCCGAGAGTGATTCCTCCAAACAACTAGGGGAACTGCATCTAAGTAGGGGACAGAGATCAATTCTGGTCTGGTCTAAGGAAGCTTTGCCAACAGGAGGGCCAAGTTGAGTGGAAGTAGGAAGATGCAGATCTATGTTTTCGGCTGGACACAACAGGGTTCTGTAACTTTACTGGGGGTCTACGGTTTATCCACTCAAGCCTGGGTTCCTTTCTTCTTTAGAACACCAAGTAATGGGCTGGACAGTAATGTTGGGTCACGCTGTGGGTCAGGCTACCACTACCTACAACTACTACTGCTTTTACTAATACTACCGCACGCACACACACTCATATCCTCAGGCAATAGCTCTGAGAATGCCCATTGGAAAATGCCAACAGCTGCCCCTTTGATGGAGCGCCTGGGCTATCATCACAGCCCACCTGTATGTTCATCCCAGCGTGGGCCAAGAGTTCCAGCGGGCCCTCCGCCTTACCTTAAGAAGTCTCAACTCAGAGACTCCTGGGGATTTTGAAAATGAAACCAGGCCAATTCTTCTGGGACCAGACTGCAGTTCCTAAGGAAACCTCAAAAGCAAGCTCCCTGGAAAGTCCCATGAACTCTGGTCAGAAATGTTCCTCCAAGAGACAGGCAAGGGGGCTGGTTAACTCATTCATCAATGTGTGGCTGAGAGCCTGCTGTGTGCCAGGCACTGTGCTGGGCTCTGAGGAAGATACACACCTCCTCTGTCCACCCTCTGTAACATTAATGTAAGAGGTTATAGATAAATTATTTGCCAACTGCCTGGACAAGGTGGATGCTATGCTCTGAATGTGTGTGTCTCCCACCTCCCCAAATTCATATGTTGAAATCCAAGCCCCCAAGGTGATGGTGTTAGAAGATGATTAGGTCATGATTAATCCCATGAACGGGATTAGTGCCCTTATCAAAGAGGCTCCAGAGAGCTCCCTCATCCCCTCCACCCTGTGAGGACATAGTGAGAAGTCCAAAGTCTACCACCCAGAAGAAGGCCGTCACCAAAACCCAACCAGACAGGTAGCATGATCTTGAACTTCCAGTCTTCAGACTGTGAGAAATAAGTACCTGTTGCTTATAAGCCACCCAATCTGTGGTATTTTGTTAGAGTAGCTCAAACAGACGAAGAGAGTGGGAGTTACAGGAGTCTGAGATTATGCACAAATTTGCCTGTCCTTTGTGAGAGGAGACAGTAAGGAATCAGTGCTGGAGTGCTATGTGTGCACCATGTCTTACACCACTGTGAGAAAGGAATACCTGATGTTAGTAACAAAGAACAAATAACAAAGAACAAATACCTTTTATTGCTAAGTGTTTAAAAGTACTATCTTGTTTCATCTCCCTGGCTTCATCACTGAAGCTTCAAAACAGATAAGGTTGATACCTGTCATTATTCCTATTTCATAGATAAGAAAATTGAGGCACAGAAAGGTGATTTCATAACCCAGAGGTTATTAAGTGATTCACCCAAAGTTCCACAGTAGAAAGTGGTAGAGTCAGGATTCAAGCCTGAATAGTCTGACCCTAGACTTAGGTCCAAACCTCGGAGATAGGTTGGCCAAGGAAGCTGTCTGGTTGGGATGAGAGCAGTCTCAGCCAATGCCTGAATAGGTACCTAGCAATTCTGTTCTTTAGGATACTGGAGCTAGATGGAGTTTTTAAGTCACCCCCAACCCACCCCCATAGGACACAATGACATATACAGGGCTGGTTTTCTCCCACACAAATACACAAGCGTCAACCCTCCATCTCCTCCCAGTTCTCCTTTGGAGAAACATGAATATGACACAAGGGAATGAGAACCAAGCTCTTGTCTGCCCATCTAAGTTATCACCCCAGCTCCGAGCAGATGCAGCATGCCGTGTGTGTGCAGGCTCTGCATGGTGAGTGTCTGTGACCTTGCTCAAAGTAGTTGGTTCCCGAAAAACACCCTTTCCTTATAATCTTTCCAAGGCAAAGCCTTCTTTTCCTTGCTGTTGACGTTTTCCCTCTCTCTGGTTTTATCCCAATTTATTCATAAGGATTGGGGTGGAGGGCAACTAAAGTCCCAAATGCTTTCATCTTTAGTGAAAGCATGAGCTGTACCACAAGAGAAGTGAGGGTGTGGTGATGGGGCAAACCCACCAAGTTAGGGCAACAATACCCTCCAACACCAGTAGACAGCAGCCACCTGTGGTTACAGCTCCCATGAAAATGGGCACCAGGCCCCTTCTCTTCACTTCTGTTCTGCTATGCCTCAGCAATAGCACATTTCCCAGCCCATAGGTGGCCCCTGGGAAATATTTGTTTAATTAATTATGTCTTTTAGGGTTAATAGATGGTCAACATCAGGGGCACCTGGGTGGCTCAGTCAGTTAAGTGACCAACTCTTGGTTTCAGTTTGGGTCATGATCTCGCGATTCATGGGCTTGAACCCCATGAGCTCTGCCAGTGCAGAGCCTGCTTGGGACTCTCTCTCCCCCTCTGTCTCTGCCCCTCCCCTGCTCATGGTCTCTCTCTCTCTCTCTTTCAAAGTAAATAAAACTTAAAAAAAATAGATGGTCAACATCAAAAGCATCATGAGGGACTATAAAAAACAAAAGTTTCAAACTCAAACATTATCTCGGATCATGTCAAATTTAGGTTTGCTCTATCATTTTCCCATCCAGGGTTTTGCATATCTCTGACAACATCAAAACACACAGATAGCCCGTTTCCCTAATTCAACCCCTTTTATTTCTGTTCTCAGGCCCTCTATATTCTCCCGATTCTGTTAAGTTTGGGCAGAGAAACCCAGTCTGGCATGTCTACCGGTTGACTCTATCCTGGGTGGCCACTTCCCCTGGAGCTTCCAAAGAAAAGGGAAGCTTTTCCTGTGGTGGGATCCCCAAGGTTCTGGGCAGAAGCCTTACTGGGTTCTTCACCTTACCTGAGATGAAGACCATCCACAGCAGCCCCCGGAGCCCAGCCTTCTTCATCCTTCATGTGCACCAACCCCAACAGCCACGGTGGTGCCTGGGACATTCTGACCTAGAGGCTCCAGAAAGTTGCACAACAGGATATGAAGCCATTACTGGGAGGTACTGAGGTTGATGCTCTGTTTCCGTCACTGGTTGCCTTGGTTCCAAATGTCAAGGACAACACAGGAATCCAGAGACAGGGCTCAAGTCTCAGGCTTCTCTGAATCCCAGCTTCCTGTTCTCGGGAGATATTGACAATTACCTTTTCAGCCAATCTCACAAAATTTTAGTGAGAACAATACTTGCTGTAAGCAAAAGTAATGTGTCACTATTATCAGGGAACTAGAGGGCCACCTTGCTCTCTCGAGACCGGGTCTCCATTCCATCCAGTTCAGTGTAGATAAGTGCACCAGGTACATGGAGGGGTGGGTTTGGGATAATAATGCCTCACTTTTAGTGCTATTATGAGGATGAAATGGGGTCCCTGTGAAAAGTGCCCAATAGTGTACCTAATGCACATGTTTTTCTATATCCTGTCCTTACTCACCCCCACCCTGATTCCCTTGGCTTTTTCTGACTGGAGGCTCACCCCCTCTCCTCCTAGTTGTCCCACACCCTGCACTTGCCCTCAGCCCCCTGTCACAGACGTGGCCTCGGAGCTCACATAAGTGTAGGAAACCCCAGATATGATTGGAGAGGACATGGCCGCTATTAAACAAGAATAGACTCAGATTTTTTTTTTTTTTAACGGAAACAAGGATATAGGACAGGACAGGGATGGAAGAAGGAAAAATTCAACAGTTGTCATACTAGAAACAATAAAAGGCAAATTTCATGTTGTGGAAAATCCAATCAATAACAGAAAAGAGTCACTTCAGAAATACACCCAAATGTGAAATGAATATAGACATTTTGAAGAGCTCAGAAATACGTTACAGGGAGAGTCCTAGAAATCCAATAAATTGTCTACAAATAAGAGGTGCTCCTGAATTATAATATGGGACAGTGAGTCATAAATGAGGATGTATATAAATACCTTCAGCACAGTATAGCAACCACACTCAAGATGCCATATTGCATATTCAGAAGTTGCTAAGAAAAGAGATCTGAAAATTCTCATCACACACAAAAGATTCTGTAACTGTGTATGGTGACATATGTTAACTAGACTTACCATGCTGATCATTTTGCAATAATACAAATATTGAATTATTATATTGTATGCTTGAAACTAATATAATGTTATATGTCGATGATACCTCAATTAAAAAAAAAAAACACTTGCTAGATCTGAAAAGAAATCTGGAATTGGAGATTGAAAGTCCAACAAAGGCAAGGAAAAAATTCATGAAGGGAGACCAAGGAAGCTTTCAGGTGAAAACTTTTAATTTCAATAAAAAGGTTTTTTGCAACATGGAACTCTGGGAACTCTGAAATACAGTAGGGAACTTCCTCAGAAAGTTAAAAATAGAACTACCCTAAGACTCCGCAATTGCATATCTACTAGGTACTTACCCAAATAATACCTTTGGGTATTGTACCCAAAGGATACAAAAATACAAATTCGAGGGGGCACATGCACGCCAATATTTAGCAGCACTATCGACAATAGCCAAACTATAGAAAGAGCCCAGATGTCCATCGACTAATGAATGGATAAAGATGTGCATTGTGTATACATACGCGATGGAATACTACTTGGCAATCAAAAAGAACGAAATCTTGTCATTTGCAACTCCATGGATGGACCTAGAGAGTATAATGCTAAGCAAAATAAGTCAGTCAGAGAAAGACAAATGCCATATGATTTCACTCATATATGGAATGTAAGAAACCAAACGGATGAACGTAGCGGGGGGAGAAAGAGAGAGGCAGAAAACAGACTGTCAACTATAGAAAACAGAGTGCTGCTGGACGTGAGGTGGGCAGGGGGGTGGGTTAAATGGGTGATGGGGAGTAAGGCATACACTTGTGATGAGCACCAGGTGTGGTGTCGAAGGGTGGAATCCCTATCTTGTACACCTGAAACTAATAATACACTGTATGTGAACTAACTGGAATTTAAATAAAAACTTGAAAAACAAAAAGATTCCTGCGGCTAAACAAAGAGGGGAGAAAACACCTTGATTCCTTCAAAAGAACTGAAATGAACAGGACTCAGACTTCTTTTCTAAGCAACAAATGCTAAGAGGCAGTGGGATGATGTATAAAGAACATTAGGACTAGAATTTTATGCCCACACTGATTGCTATTCGAGTATAAAAACAACTAAGAGGTACGGTTATGTCTGCAAATTAAGAAAAAAATCCAAGGTTAACTTTGACTTTTTTTTAATGTTTATTTATTTTTGAGAGAGACAGAGAAAGAAAGAGAGAGAGAGTGCAAGCAGGGCAGAGAGAGAGGGAGACACAGAATCTGAAGCAGGCTCCAGGCTCTGAGCTGTCAGCATGGAGCCCGACATGGGGCTCAAACTCACAATCTGTGAGACCATGATCTGAGCCGAAGTCAGAGGCTTAACCAACTGAGCCACCCAGGTGCCCCAACTTTGACTTTTTAAACTAAAACTGCTTAATGTAGCAATTTATAAAATATGCATAGTAATAGAGACACTGAAATCACATTATGACACCCTGCAAAGATTATTGTACTTAAGGTTTTACTAAAGTTCCTTCTATTTCTTGTTCTATAAATAATATCAGGATCCAGTCTTCAGACTGTGCTTGGATTGAAATCTGCCAGACCCACTGTTTGTTTTACTCCTTCTGACCACAAGGAGGAAAAGTGGATGGAGGTTTTGAAATTTTCTGACTCAGAGAGGAGCCTACGTGATTTTTTACAGGGTTGAGTCAGATTAGTACAGTTCATTTAACGAATCCCTTTTCTTACAACAAATTCCACACTTAAATAAATAACACAACACTTTCTAATTTTTTGTGTCTTTACATACTTTGTTTTGTGAGTCAATTTCCTACGAGATGAAGAGAGAATTTTTTTTCAGTGGTATTAGTTTTTGCTTCGTGTACTTTGAGGCTTTGTTATTTGCTGTGCGTACATTTCAGATCATTAAATCTTCTGGGTGGATTGATGCTTTTATCATTATACAGCATCTATCTGTAGATATTCTCTTTTCTCTGAAGTCTACTTTAATCAGATATAAATATAGCCTCTCCTGCTTTTTAAAAACTTCATGTTGAGGCACCTGGGTGGCTCAGTAGGTTGGGCATCCAACTTTGGCTGAGGTCATGATCTCACAGTTCGTGGGTTCGAGCCCCACGTTGGGCTCTGTGCTCAGAGCCCGGAGCCTGCTTCGGATTCTGTGTCTTCCTCTCTGTCTGCACCTTCCCTGCTCGCACTGGGTCTCTCAAAAATGAATAAACGTTAAAAAAATTTTTTTTAACTTCATGTTGGCATGGTATAGTTTTTCCATTCTTTTTCTTTCAACTTACTTGATTGTTGACTTTGAAGGGAGTTTCTTATAAGCAGTATCCGGTAATTGTGATCTCTCCACTCTGTCGATCTCTGTCTTTTGATGGGCATATTTCAACAGTTTAAATTTAAGGTAATTGGGGTACCTGGGTGGCTCAGTCTGTTGAGCGTCTGACTCTTGGTTCCAGCTCAGGTCATGGTCTCTCGGCTCATGAGTTAGAGCCCCACATCAGGCTCTGCTCTGACAATGTGGAGCCTGCTTGGAATTCTCTCTCCCTCTCTCTGTCCCTCCCTCGCTGGTGCTGTCTCTGTCTCTCTCAAAATAAATAAATAAAACAAAAAAAATAAATAAATAAATTTAAGGTAATTATTGATATGTTACTCTTTAGGACTTGCTTTCTATTTCTTTCCTGTTGGTTCTCATTCGTCTGTTTTCCGTGGGGGAACCTCTCTGTAAACAGCCCGAGGAGGATTTCTAACTAGCCCTGACTATCACAAGAAGCAGTTTGCTCCTTTACACCATCCTAACTGAAGGTAGCACCCAAGAGCACTTAATGAGAATAAAATCTTTCTCTGCCTGTCCTGTCTGTTCGTTTTGTGCATTTGAGGTACACATAATGTAAATATCCTCTACCCCTCTATCCCCAAGTTTTCTGAATGGTTGGATGACCCAAAGTATTTTTTAAACAATTAAAAAAAAAATTTTAACATTTATTCATTTTTGAGAGACAGAAAGAGACAGAGCATGAGCAGGGGAGGGATAGAGAGAGAGGGAGACACAGAATCTGAAGCAGGTTCCAGACTCTGAGCTGTCAGCACAGAACCTGACACTGGGCTCAAACTCATGGACTGTGAGATCATGACCTGAGCCAAAGTCGGATGTTCAATCAACTGAGCCACCCAGGCGCCCCAACATGGAGAATTTTTAATTCTCAAACTAGCTTTCCCATCAGGCTGCTATCTCTTAAGGCTTCTCTCATTTAATCATCTTGGGACTTGTGACCTGGGGTTTCTTTTCATTTCATTGAAGCTGAGTCAAAAGTTTGCTTTCACACTTAATCCTTTGGCAGCCAGAGCACCAGGAAGGTTTATTTTTAAGGTACCATGAGCCTTTTTCTATTTCCTTGTCAAACATTATTTTCAACACTATCATGAAAGCCTGTACAAATATTATTCTGTTTTTTTTTTTTTCTTCACCAAGTGGCCAAAGTCAATATGTCCCAATCGTCATGATGGGGTAAGGTAGCAGTTTCTTTCTTCATATGGATTGGTTAAGTGCATATCTGTTCTAACCTAGCTGGAATGTATGTGTGACATTTTTAAACAATGAAATGATGCTTATTTTCTTTTCTGGCTCAAAAGAGGGCTCCACGGGGTCTAGGACACAGATCTCTCAGATCTGGTGCTGGTGTCTCTAAGGCTCAATGAGTCTTTTACTGGGAGTGGAAAAATCTGCACACTGGGACCAATTGTGGCCACTGGAACCACGGCCCTTGCCCTGATGAAATGCATTGCTGTGCGACACTCAGAGGAGTAGGATGCAAACATCCTGTCCCCCTCCTTCAGTCCCCCAGTCTCCCTCCAGCCTCTCTACTGACAGAGCACAACAGGGAACCAGCAGCTAAAGAAGTCTACTTTCAGAATCTCAGCTCAGACCAGAATAGCGAGAGATTTAATCTGGGAGACGATTGTTGAATAGCCAGCTTGCTCACAATGAACAAACAAGCCTCCCCCGGGTCATGGCATGGGAATCTTTCATGAGACTTGCTGACAGTGACTTTGAGCGGAGAACAGCCTTGGACGTGAAAACTCTTCTGCCCGCTCTGAAAACACACATACAATTAAATGTGAACATTTTTTTAACTCTGGGTGAAAAAAAATCAACCTCTAGGTAGCACTCATTATTTTGTAAAGAAAATCCATTCTAGTTCTTCCTGAATACAATAAGATACTCAGCTTTTTGAGACTCAATTTGTCTTAATAAACTATTTCATTTTTGATGCTCACATAGTGACAGTTTGACCACTTGTGTGTGTGGGGGGGGGGGATGCTTTAAGCTGGCTTTTGTGCCTTTTACCACCACACAGGATGTCAAATACGTCCTCACTTGACAACACCAAGGTGGCACAAGCCAATCTGGAGTTCTCTCTTCCCAAACATGGAGTCAACCACCCTCCAAAAAGCTGAGAAGGCTTTAAGAGGAGAACAATATTAGGAACCAATGTCTGGGACCAAGTAAAAACTATTAGTTGTCTCTCATGAGTATTATTATTACTGATGCAATCCTGCTTTATTTATTTTTTAATATTTTTTCAGGTTTTTATTTATTTATTTTGAGAGAGAGACAGAGAGAATGAGCGAGAGAGGGGCAGAAAGAGAGAGGGAGAGAGAGAATCACAAACAGGCTCCACACTGTTAGCTTGAAGCCCAATGAAGGGCTCAAACTCACACACCATGAGATCATGACCTGAGCCAAAACCAAGAGTCAGACACTTAACTGATTGAGCCACCCAGGTGCCCCTGATGCAATCTTGCTTTAAGCCACTTCAGAGGAAGAGCCAGAATACTTTAAAAAAAAAAAAAAAGGATTAATAATTTTTAAACTTCCCGTAAAGAAAATCCCAAGACCAGATGACTTCCCTGGTGAATTCTACCAACGATTTAAAGAAGAGTTAACACCAATCTTTCACAAACTCTTCCAAAATATAGACAAGCGGGAACACTTCTCAACTAATCTTTTTTTTTTAAATGCATTTCCACATTTCTTTATTTTTGAGAGACAGAGCATGAGCAGGGAATGGGCAGAGAGAGAGGGAGACACAGAATCTGAAGCAGGCTCCAGGCTCTGAGCTGTCAGCACATAGCCGGACACAGGACTCAAACCCAAAACCATTAGATCATGACCTGAGCCAAAGTAGGATGCCTAACCAACTGAGCCACCCACGCACCCCTCTTCTCAATTAATTCTATGAGGCCAGTACTACCCTGATACCAAAACCAGACAAAGACGTTACAAGAAAACTATAGACCAATATCTCTTATAAATATAGACATAAAAGTCCTCAACAAAACACAACCAAATTGAATGCAACAACATATAAAAGAGAATTATACAACATGACCAAGCAGAATGTATTCCAGGAATGCAAGATTGGTTTAACATACGAAAATCAGCTAATGTAATACACCATGTAATAGAATAAAGGAGAAAAAAACCCACTTGGTCATCTTAACAGATGAAGAAAAAGCATTTGATAAAATCGAGCACCTTTTCAGGATAAAATAAGAAACCCTCAATAAATTAGAATAAAAAAGGAATTTCCTAGGGGTGCCTAGGTGGCTCAGTCAGTTAAGTGTCTGACTCTTGGTTTCAGCTAAGTCATGATCTCACAGTTCGTGAGTTTGAGCTCCACATTGGGCTCTGAAATGACAGTACAAAGCCTGCTTGAGATTCTCTCTCTGCCCCTCCTCTGCTGATGCATGTTCTCTCTCTCTCTCTCTCTCTCTCTCTCTCTCTCTCTCTCTCTCTCAAAATACATGTATAAACTTAAAAAAAATTTTTTAAAGAAGGATATTTCCTCAAGTTACTAAAGGGCATCTATGAAAAACCCATGACTGATAGATACCATATTTAATGGTGAAAGACTAAAGCTTTCTTCTTAAGATCAGGAATAAGACAAGGATGCTTCTCTTGCTAATTCTATCCAATACTGTACTAGAGATTGTAGCCAGGGCAATTAGGCAAGAAAATGAAATAAAAGACATTCATATTAGAAAAAAATGAGGTAAAACTATATCTATTCACAAATGACTGGATCTTCTACATAGAAAATTCCAAGGAATCAAAAAAAAGAAAAAAAAGGAAAGAAAGAAGCACTAGTAAACAATTTCAGCAAAGCTGCAGGATACAAGATCATTATACAAAATTCACTAGTATTTCTACACACTAGCAATGAACAATCTGAAATTGAACTTAAGAAAACAATTCCTTTATGATAGCATCTAGGAGTATAAATATTTAGGAATAAATTTAACAAAAGAAAGTCAAGACTTGTACACTGAAAACTTCAAAACTGTTGAAAAAAATTTTCATCAGAATAAATGGAAAGACATCCTTATTCATAGATTGGAAGACTTCACATAATTTAAATGACAATATTCCCCCAATTTATCTACAGATTAAATGAAATCCCTGTCAAAATTCTAACTTTCTTTTTGCAGAAATTGACAGCAAGTATATAAATATGTACACATAAATCAATAGGTTAGAATTGATGGTGTAGCAGTAAGCCCAGACATCTGTGATCAGTTGATTTTCAACAAGAGTGATAAGACAATTCAATAGGGAAAGGGTAGTCTTTCAGTTGGTTTGCAAAAGTGCAAATTTGAACCCCTTCTTCACACCATATACAAAACTTAACTCAAAATGAATCAAAGATGTAAATGTGAGAGCTAAAGTTATAAAACTTTCGAAGAAAACAAAGGAATAGAGGCACCTGGGTGGCTCAGTCGGTTAAGCATCTGACTGGATTTTGGCTCAGGTCATGATCTCATGGTCCATGGGATCGAACATGATCTTGTGGCCTGTGAGTTCGAGTCCCGCGTCGGGCTCTGTGCTGACAGCTCAGAACCTGGAGCCTGTTTCGGATTCTGTGTCTCCTCTCTCTGACCTTCCCCTGCTTGCACTCTGTCTCTCTCTCTCTTTCTCTCTCTCTGTCAAAAATAAATAAAACATTAAAAAAAAAGATTAATGGCAAATACCAAGCCAAACCCAACAGAAAATAGAATATATAATCCTGAAATGCACTTTTAGATGTATCCAAATCCACTTGAACTTGACTGTCATTTTCTATTGAATCTTGATATAAAATCACATTAATTAGATTTCTGTCTTTCATGATCTCTTTTTCTTGCTTTTAAAAAACATTTTCTTAATCTTAAAACGTCACATATTGTCCTGCCATCCCATGTTTGAATTATACTTGTGCCAAACATAAGGTAACATTAGGATGCTTCACAAATTCTTGGTCTCTCTTCTTTCCTGGCACATTGTGGGATTGCAGTGCCCTGTGCCCTTTGAAGCAAGTATGGCATGTGATTTGCTTTGGTCAATGAATTATGAGCAAAAACCACACATCTCAGTTGGAATGAGGCTTTAAGAGTCAGCACAGAATTCACCACATTTCCTTTTCCTCTAAAGTGGTTGTAGAAGCTTCTATCCACCAACTCTCTACTGTGGATAATGTCCACTATAGATTTATTTCCTTACTTTTCCATCTTGCATTTTAGGAAGAAGCAGCATGTTTATATTTTGACAAGTATACATAAGTATAGAACTTGTGGGAATGGTACAAAGACTGTAGTTATTCTTCCTAATTCTTGGCCCAAATATCTGGACATTTACTTCAATGGTATTTGTCCAGAGTATATTCCCTTTTAGTATGACCTTCGCACAGTACCAGTAAACTGTAAAGAAACACTTCTAGTCTACCTTCAGGAATGGATTAGGGAGAGCATCTAATCACTTTAGGGATAATTTCATATGATAAATGAAAGAGAAAAAACAGACAAGAACAAGTTTTGGAAGCTTTATCTAAAATTTTCTCAGTTCTTGGTGTGCCTGGGTGGCTCAGTTGGTTAAGTGTCTGACTCTTGATTTCGGCTCAAGTCATGATCTCACAGTCTTGAGATCAAACCCTGCATCAGGCTCTGCATGGAGCATGGAACCTGCTTCAGATTCTCTCTCTCCCTCTCTCTCTCTACCCCTCCCCCACTCATGTGTATGTGCACTCTCTCTTTCAAAATAAATAAACGTTATTAAATAATAATAATTTTAAAAATTAAAATCTTCTCTATTCTTTATTCCATTGGTCAAAAGTACATATGCGTATATGTCTTTGTATATGTGCATTACATATATAATATATATTAGATCTTTAATTTGGATTCAGTCCCTAATATATACTAGTATTATTTTCTTTGACCACAATCCATTTTAATTTTGAACTTTAGTTTCCTTAAAAATATTTAGATAGGGGTGTCTGGGTGGCTCAGTTGGTTGAGCATACAACTCTTGATTTCAGCTCAGGTAATGATCTCACAGTTCGTGGGTTCAGTCCCACATTGAGCTCTGTGCTGGAAGTGTGGAGCCTGCTTGGGATTCTCTCTCCCTCTCTCTCTGCCCTTTCCCACCCCTCAAAATAAATAAATAAGCTTAAAAAATTTTTAGATAGAAGTATTCACTTTCCCAGTATTGCATTAGTCCAAACTTTATTAATAATTGGAGGCGCCTGGGTGGCTCAGTCGGTTAAGTGTCCGACTTCAGCTCAGGTCATGATCTCGTGGTTTGTGAGTTTGAGCCCCACGTCGGGCTCTGAGCTGTCAGCATTCAGATTCTGTGTCTCCCTCTCCCTCTGCCCCTCCCCCGCTCATGCTCTGTCTCTCTCTCTGTCAAAAATAAATAAACATTAAAAAAATTTTTTAAATAAGTTCATAAAATATGACTAAATTATTATTAACAATTCAATTATATGAAGAATTATTATAGAAATACTATGTTTTTAAAACTTTACTAAAAGGTCCAAGTAGAATGATAGCACTGTGCTACACAATTCTTAATTTTACATAGATGATAAGAAACAATTTATACGGACACTAGTTATTTATACAGTTACCAGTCTGACAATGGCAACTTTAAACTTTTTTTATAAAATATGTCAGAAACCCTCAGCCGTGTAAGTTTTAGTGGGGGAAAAAAATGTCATTCATTCCACAGTAACTACACTATTATCAAATAAAAGGAACACAAGCTCACTTGTTTTAAAGGAATAAAGGGTTTTTTTTTAATTTTTTTTTGAGACAGAATGCGAGTGGGGGAGGGACAGAGAAGGAGACACAGAATCCGAAGCAGGCTCCAGGCTCCGAGCCGTCAGCACAGAGCCCAACACAGGGCTCGAACCCACGAACCCATCTGAGCCGAAGTTGGACGAACCCACGAACCGTGAGGTCATGACCTGAGCCAAAGTTGGACGCTTCACGGACTGAGGCACCCAGGCACCCCAAAAGGAATAAAGTTTTAAAAATTAGGTTAAAAATTTCCAAACTCAGATTTTTTTGCAGAGGTTGGGGTAGAGATCCAAAAACAAAACAAATCCCCTCAGATCACAGCCTGGTATAAAGCTGAAGTCACCACTAGGGGAAGCAATTCTTAGCTGAATTGTTCTTACCCACCCCTTTGAGCTCTCCATATCCTAGGCATAAACAACTTGAAAGGCAATATGTGAAGATGTACTGGCTGACAATTTTCTAGAGCTATGAAAAGTCGGTAAGCCACAGACACTGGCTATCATCAACCAGGCAACATAAACAAAAAGAAACCAACATCTTAGCATATTGCTGAGAAATTAAAGAGCCCAGAACAGAGACGAAGCAGCCACCACTTATGAAGAACATTAAATGGCAGACTTCTCAGCTGCAATAATGCAAGCCAGAAGGCAATGGAATAAAATCACCAAAATGTTGGGAAAAATAACTTAAACTAAAATTGTATACCTAACAAAACTCTCAAGAGTGACAGCTGTTTTTGTTAAGATTGGGTTCAGCTATAAGAATAGAGAAACTCGGGGCACCTGGGTGGCTCAGTCGGTTAAGCGTCCAAGTCTTGATTTCGATCTTATGGTTCAGTTTGTGAGATTAAGCCCTGTGTCGGACTCTGTGCTGACAGTGCAGAGCTTGCTTGGGACTTTCTCTCTGCCCCTCCCCTGTGCATGTGTTCTCTCTCTCTCTCTCAAAATACATAAATAAACTTAAAAAAAAAAACCCTCCAAATAACAGTGTTTAACCCAACTTAGAGATTTATTCCCATCTCAGGTAATGAGACAGCTATGCTGTCTCAGAGATGGATGGGGATTGTGCTCCCCAAACTTTTCAGGCCTCGTGTTTCCTCCAGCTCAGTGTGCTGCCATCCCCAGATGTGGTTCTTATGTTCATGATCTAAGGCAACAGTCACCATTTCAAAATGCCTGTTCTTTACAGAAAATGATGATCAAAGACTATGGAAGTGATTTTTTATAAAATAAAAATTTGCCCTTATGTCAGCGTGCAACGTATTTTATGATGTGCTGTTGGTCTGAGGAATCCACACTTCTGGGACATATGGTTCAGAGTCTGGAGGAATTATCTAGCCCTAATTTACATCCTGGCCATGGTGAGAATCAGACCAGGTCCTCTCCTCTCTTTCTCTTGAGACTGTAGAGCATCTGAAAATTATCTATAGCAATTATTGTCTGCTAGTCTTCCTAGACTTGGAGACACTATCTGAACTGTCATCAGTCATTTCTATCCTCCTAAAATCCACAGGGCATTCCTCTCTACATGCTCCTAATTAGTCCGCTTTATATTTGACAGTTGCCCAGGCAAGTCATAATCAGAGGCCAAAGGGACACCTACTACTCTTAGCACTGGCTGCTGGCTGCTCAGGGCTTTCCAGAACCTCCCACCACCAGACCAACTCTGAGGTAAAGGTCAGGAATGCTCTTAGACATGGTCATGACTGGCATTCTAGGGAGGATCTCTGGACTATGGGCAAGTGCCCTGAGAACACAGACCAGAGTACTGGGAGGGTGATGCAGGGGCTGGTCACAGAAAGATAGATTTCCTCTCATCTTTGCTCCTGGATCCCTGGGCCAAAAGAAGGGGACAGAGGCAGAATGGGAAGGAAAAATCAGGAAATAGGGACAGGGACCGAGGAAAGGTGCAGGCTTGGTGAGGAAGGGCAGGTTTGTGGGGCTCAGGGGACCAGGTCAGGGAATGGATTCATTCCATATTCTGAACTTTTCCTCCTCCTTTCTCTTCAGGTCATGCAGAAATGAAAGGAGAACATCAGTGGCGCTGCCTCTAGTTCAGTCTGGACCACGGGATCCATGAGCATTTCCAGCCAAGCCTGGACATTCAGGATGCATACTCGCTCCCCTCCCATGCATTTCTACTGGGCAGCCCCTGACCAATAAGCCACACAGCTCCCATGAAGGCAAAGTCCCAGACCTTGTGTGCCTCTAGCACCTGTGATGCATTCCTCCCCCAGACCAAGGAATCTCAGACCTCCGCCTTAGGCTGGAGGACCCCCTCCTGCAGGGTTTCCCTCTATTATCTCTGGCTCCATAAATCTGCCAGTCACCACAGCTACTGCTGGAGTCACCTACAGTTCCTGTTCTCTCCCTCATTGACTGCCATGGCCAGTCAATTCTATCTCAACCTAATGCTCTTGCCTCCTCCTGCCACTTCCCTGGTCCCATCTCCCATCTACTCCCTTGTCACCTCTCCCCAGGCCACCACTGGAGCCTCCAGAAGCTGGTCTTGCTTCACATTCTGTCTGCTTCAATTCAGGCTGCTCACAGTTCTCAGACCAATGTTCCTGAAGCATATCTCTACCTAGTTATTTGAAACTATCTACGGTTCAAAGAAGTCAATAATAAAAAGGCTACTAGCCTACTGAAAGATGTGCAAAGGACATGAACAAGCAGATCACAGAAAAAAAGCAATGTAAACAGTCTGTCGACATCAGAAAGAGGATCACCCTTCCTTACGACTGAAAAGATGCAAAACAAAACAACGCCACAATATGATCTGGACCTATTAGATTAGCAAACAACTGGAAAGGTGATACCATTTAGCATTAGCAAGGGGGGGGGGCACCCTCGTGCACCTTTGGTTGTTAGAAGTACAAGCTGGTGTAACCCCCGAAGAGAACAATTCTGGCAACATCGAAAGAAATGCACATACCCACCAACCCAGCTAGAAATCTGCCTATAGACGTGCCGCAAAATTGCAAAGAAGTTTGTTGCATCACTGTTGGTAAGAGCCTTTTAAAACTTGCACAATCATTAGGGAAGTGCTTGATGGAATTGCAACAAAATGCCCTGCTGCTGATAGAAAGAATGAGTCTAACTGCCACGTGTAGATAAAGAGCAATCTCCAAGATCGAGGCCCAATAATAAATAAATAAATAAATAAATAAATAAATAAATAAATAAAATAAAAATGCAGGACTATATTGCGTGGTGTGTTTAGTGTAAAAAATGTGAAAAAAGGTAGGAGTATATGCTCTTAGGAAGATATGCCATTTTCTGAAAGAGTACATAAAAATCAGTTAACAGAGGTTTCCTTTGAGGAGGAAATCTAGAAGTTTTAGGGAAGGACAAGAAAGATCTTTACTTTTCATTGTACACTTCTAAACTGTTTGGAAATTTTTGTCACCATGTGCATGAATTTTTTTAATAGCCTTTAATCTTTAGGTTCACAACAAAATTGAGCAGAAGGCACAGAGAATTCCCATATACCTCTTGCCCACCCCACAGAGTCCCCCATTATGACCATCCCCCACCAGAGTGGTACATTTGTTGCAATCAATGAACCTCCACTGATACATCAGTACCACCCAAAGTCCATACATTACATTAGGGTTCACTCTTAGGGTTTTATATTCTATAGATTTGGACAAATGTGTAATGACATGTATCTACTATTACAGTATCACACAGAATAGTTTTACTGTCTTCTGTGGGATCTCTGTGAAGGATCTCTGTGATCCCTCTTTCCCCACCTAACCCCTGGCAATCTCTGATCTTTTTTGCTGTCCCCATAGTTTTACCTTTTCCAGAACGTTATGTAGTTGGAATCACACGGTATGTAGCATTTTCGCATTGGCGTCTTTCACTTAGCAATATGTATTTTCCTACGTGTCTTTTCATGGCTTCATAGCTCATTTCTTTTTAGTGCTGAATAATATTTCATTGTCTGGATGTACCACAGTTTATCCGTTTACCTACTGAAGGATGCCTTGTTTGCTTCCAAGTTTTGGCAATTATACATAAAACTGCTATCAACATTCATATGCAGCTTTTTGTGTGGACATACGTTTTCAACTCCTTTGGGTAAATACCAAGGAGTATGACTACTAAATTCTATGGTAAACATATGTTTAGTTTTGTAAGAAGCCACCAGTTTTCTAAAGTGGCTGTACCATTTTGCATTCCCACCAACAATGAATGAGAGTTCCTGTTCCACCTTCTTCCAGCATTTGGTATTGGCAGTGTTTTGGATTTGAGCCATTCTAATAGATGTGTAGTGAATTTTATTAATTTTAATATTATTAAATATTAAGTAATTATTAATATTATTAATTTGCATTTCCTTAATGACATATGATGTCAACATCTTTGTGTATGTTTATTTGCCATCAGTACATATTCTTTGAGAAGATGTCCATCAGGTCTTTTACTCATTTTTTTAAAAAAAATTTTTTCAGTGTTTATTTTTGATACAGGGAGACAGAGCACGAGTGGGGGAGGGGCAGAGAGAGAGGGAGACACAGAATCTGAAACAGGCTCCAGGCCCTGAGCTGTCAGCACAGAGCCCAACACGGGGCTTGAACCCACAAACCACAAGATCATGACCTGAGCCAAAGTCGGACGCTTAACCAACTGTGCCACCCAGGCGCCCCTAGGTCGTTTGCTCATTTTTGAGTTATTTGTTATTGTTGGTTTTTGAGAATTATTTGTATGTTTTATATGATAGTTCTTTATCAGATATATCTTTTGCAGATACTTTCTTACAGTTTGTGACTTGTCTTTTCATTCTCTTGACAGTGTCTTTCACAGAGCATAAGGTTTCTTTTTTTTTAAGTCAGCTCTATATCCAGTGTGAGGCTTGAACTCACAGCCCCAAGATCAAGAGTCTCATGCTCTATTGGCTGGGCCAGACAGGTGCCCCTAAGCTTTTAATTTTAATAAAGTCCAGCTTATTAATTATTCTTTCATGGATCATGTCTTTAACATTGTACCTAAAAAGTCATCATAATACCCAAGGCTATCTTCTAAGAGTTTTATAATTTTATGTTTTACATGTAGGTGTATGATCCATTTTGAGTTCATTTTTGTGAAAGGTGTAATGTCTGTTTCTCAATTCATCTTTTCCATGTGATTGTCTAGCACCATTTGATGAAAAGAGTATCTTTCCTTCATTATATTGCCTTTGCTCCTTTGTTAAAAATCAGTTGACTATATTCACCTGGATTTACTTCTGAACTCTCTATTCTGCTCCATTGACCTACTTGTCTGTTCTTTCACCAATACCACACTGTCTTCATTACTGTAGCCTTTTATAGCAAGTCTTGATGTTGGGTAGTGGCGGTTCTCCAATTTTGTTCTTCTTCTCCAATATGTATCGGCTATTTTGAATCTTTTCCCTCTCCATATAAATTTTAGAATCATTTTGCCAATATCCGCAGAATAACTTGCTGGGATTTTGATTCAGACTGCATTGAATCTATCTATAGACCAGCTGGAAAGAACTGATATTTTGACAATATTGAATCTTGATATATACACGGACATGGAATATTTCTCCATTTATTTAGCTCTGCTTTGATTTTTTTTAAATCGGAGTTTTGTAGTATTTCTCATAAGGATTGTATACATAACTTTGTTATATTATATCTAAGTATCCGTTTTTGGTGGTGATAATATAAATGGTATTGTATTTTTAGTTTAAAATTCCACTCACTCATCACTGATACATAGAAAAGCAATTGACTTTTGTATGTTAACTTTACAACCTGCAACCTTGTTGTAACTGCTTACTAGTACCAGGAGAATTTCATTGTTGTTATTGATTCAGATATTCTACATAGATGATCATATCATCTGGAAATAGTTTTTTTCTTCCCTCTCAATCTATATACCTTTTGCTTCCTTTTTTTGTCTTATTGCATAAACAAAGACTTCCAGTACGATTTGAAAAGCAGTAGTTGGAGGGGACATCTTTGCCCTTTTCTAATATTAGTGAGAAAAATATTCACTCCTCACTGTTAAGTATGATGAAAGCCAGTGTTTTTAACGTTTTTTTTAATCAAGTTAAAGAAGTTCCTTTCTATTCCTACTTTGCTGAAAGTTTTCATAAATGGGTGTTGAGTTTTGTCAAATGCTTTTTCTCCATTTATTGATCTGATAATGTGATTTTTCTTCTTTAGCCTATTGATGTAATAAATTACATTAAATGATTTTAAAATGTTGAAACCAGCCTTATATTCCTGCAGTAAATCTATTTGGTTATGGTATAGAATTATTTTCATATATTGTTGAATATAATTTGGTAAGATTTTATTGAAGGTAAAATCTTCATTCATGTTCATGTTCATGAGAGATATTGGTCTGTAGTTTTCTTGTGATCTCTTTGTCTGGTTTGAGGATGAGAGTAATTTTAACCTCATAGAATGAGTAGGAAGTAGGGTCTCCGAGTCTGTCTTCCAGAAGAGATTGTAGAGAATTGGCATAATTTCATCCTTAAAAGTTTGGTAGAATTCACCATTAAACCCATTTGGGGTTTAAACAAATGGTTTAAACAGGTGCTTTCTGTTTTAGAAGGTTATTATTGATTTGATTGCTGTAATAGATATAGGCTTATCCATATTGTCTATTTCTTCTTGTGTGAGTGTGGGCAGATTGGGTCTTTTAAGTAATTCATCCATTTCATCTAGGTTATCAGATTTATAGGCATGGAATTGTTCATAGCATTCTTTTATTATCTTTTTGATGTCCATGAAATCTGTAGTGATTCCCATCATTCATATCTGCTATTAGTGATTTGTGTTTTCTCTTTTTTTCTTAGTAAGCCTGGCTAAAAGCTAGTCAATTTTATTAATCTTTTCAAAGAATCAGCTTTTGGTTTTGCTGCTTTTCTCTATTGATTTCTTTTCAATTTCGTTCATTTCTGCTCTAGTTCTTATTATTTCTTTTCATCTGCTTACGTAGACAAAATTTGCTTCTTTGCTCTTCTTTTTCTAACGTCCTAAGGTAGAACCTAGATTATTGATTTTAGGTCTTTCTTTTTTTTTAATATATGCAATTAATGCTATAAATTTCTTAGGGTGCCTGGGTGGCTCAGTCGGTTGAGCGTCCGACTTCAGCTCAGGTCATGATCTCACGGTTTGTGGGTTCGAGCCCGCGTCAGGCTCTGTGCTGACAGCTCAGAGCCTGGAGCTTGCTTCGGATTCTGTGTCTCCTTCTCTCTCTGCCCCTCCCCCACTTGTGCTCTGTCTCTCTCTGTCTCTCAAAAATAAATAAATAAATGTAAAAAAAAATTTTAAATAAAAAATGCTATAAATTTCCCTATCAGCACTGCTTTCACTGTATCCTACAACTTTTGATAAGTTGTGTTTTCATTTAGTTCAAAATAGTTTTTTAATTATCTTGAGATTTCTTCTTTGACCCATGTGTTACTTAGAAGTATGTTGTTTGAGCTCATGTATTTTGGGATTTTCCAGTTATCTTTCTGTTATTGGTTTCTAGTTTAATTCTACTGTGGTCTGAGAATAGACATTGTATAATTTATGTATTCTTTTAATTGGGTAAGGTTTTATGGCCCAGAATGTGGTCTATCTTGGTAAATGTTTCGTGTAAGCTTGAGAAGGATGTGTATCTGCTGTTGGTGGATGAAGTAGTGTATAGATGTCAATTATATTCAGTTGATAGATGGTGTTGTTGAGTTCAACTATGTCCATACTGGATCTGTCCATTTCTGATAGAGGGGTGTTGAATTCTCCAACTATAATAGTGGATGTATCGATTTCTCCTTGCAGTTCTATCAGTTTTTGCCTCATGTAACTTGACACTGTTGTTAGGTGCATAGATGGTAAGGATTATTGTGTCTTCTTGGAGAATTGACCCCTCTATCATAATATAAGTTCCTTCTTTATCCCTAATGATTTTCCTTGCTCTGAAGCCTGCGTTATCTGAAATTAGTATGGGTAGTCCTGCTTGCTTCAAATCTATTTTTCATTTCTTTCTTCTTCTTCAGGTATTTCTTTTACACACATTACACATTTTGTAGCTGTCCCACAGTTCTTGGATATTGGCTCTGGTTTTGTTTGTTTGCTTCAGTCTTTCCTTTTTCTCTTTGTTTTTCAGTTTAGGAAGTTTCTATTTGATATATCCTCAAACTCAGATATTCTTTCCTCAACCATGTCCAGTCTACCAAGAAGTCCATTGAAAATATTCTTCATTTTTTTTTAACATTTATTTATTTTTGAGACAGAGAGAGAGCATGAACGGGGGAGGGTCAGAGACAGAGGGAGACACAGAATCTGAAACAGGCTCCAGGCTCTGAGCTGTCAGCACAGAGCCCGACGCGGGGCTTGAACTCACGGACCACGAGATCATGACCTGAGCTGAAGTCGGACGCTCAACCGACTGAGCCACCCAGGCGCCCTGAAAATATTCTTCATTTTTGTTACAATGTTTTTTACTTCTAGCAATTCTTTTTTATTTTTTCATAGGATGTCCATTTCTCTCCTTATATTTCCCACTGTTCTCGTATGTTTTCTGCTTTTTTCATTACAGCCCTTAGCATATTCATCACAGTTTTTAAAATTCCTGATCTGATAATTCCACTATTCTTGCCATATGTAAGTCTGGTTCTGGTGCTTGCTCAGTCTCCTCAAGCTGTGCATTTTTGCCTTTTAGTATGCCTTGTAATTTTTTCCTGATAGATAGATATAATGTACTGAGTAAAAGTATCCCGGTAAAGAGGGCTTTAGTAATGTGGTGGTAAATTGTAGGAGGAGGGCAAGACTGATTAGAACTCAGTCTTTTAGTGAGCTCATGCCCTTAGACTGTGAACTTCACACCTGGTTCTCCGTTTTTGCTCCCCTCCTTAGCGGGGACAGGATAGCTAAAGGCAGCTACAGTTGAGAAGGCTAAAGCATCCTGACACTGGAGTTGAGTATTTTCCTTCCCTCAGCGTAATTGGACTCTGATAAAATCCCAGCAGTTTAGGCTCTGGTAAAATGGTTTCTCTTGAGAATAGATCTCAAGGAAGAACAGAATGCTCTGGTATGTTTCAAAATGATTCCTTTTTCCCTCCCCCTACTAGAGCACAAGGGAATTTTTCTCCAATATTCCCTGCAAGAACCTGGTATAGATCCTGAAAGTAAAACTCACTAAATTGTGAGACCTCCCTAGTAGTGGCCCCCTGGAGCCTTTATCTCTCAGATTTGTCCACAAATTGCCTCCGGCAATTCATCAATGATTGTTCAGATTTTCCTACCCTAGTACTGGTCCCAACAAAGGTTTCTGCCCTTGGGGTTTTACTCTGTAAGTTGTGATTTTTTGTATTTTGTATCCACCTGTATGCCTCTCTGATTTGGGGACAGCATTCACTCTGGGACCTCGCTTCTCTGACAGATCTACAAAGAATTGCTGATTTTTTTAGTTTGTTCAAGATTGCTGTTAAGAAGAATGACAACTTCACCCTCCTTATATGCCAGACTGGATACCAGAAGTCTTATTTTTTTAAGGGCATTTAATGTAAATAAGTTCTCATAATGCCTCACTGCTACTAAAAGAAGTTTCTATCTCTTTGGCATGGCTTTATCTGTGAAGTGACTCAACCACTATTCAACTTGATCACCTTTTGTTCTAAGAAATTAATATATGATCCACAAAGGAGTAGAAAGCTGTAAAGATTTTGGAGAATGCCCCATCCATTCTGGCCTTGTAATGTCAACATGCAAAGGTCAGCCATGAGTGTTTTTCCCATTGTGTGATTCAACCCCACATGCAGAAATGGGAATAGAAGAGAATATAACATAGGAAAAGCACAGAATATAGTAGTGATATGTGTGCCTGGAAAAAGTCATGTGGATGTGTACACATGAATGTGTTTGTGTTTAGCCCATAAGTATGTGTGTGCATCTGTGTAAAGTGTGTGTGTGTGTGTGTGCATACATGAGTGGGTGTGTAGTATATGTGTGAGGGTGTTTGTATATCCTTACTCTCAGAGCCTTGAACATAACATTGCTTGAAGCCCATGGGGAGTGGGTTGAGTGTGAGGGTTTTTTTGGTAAAACTGAGGAAATGAAAACATTCCAGATGACAGCAGGATATATGTGAGCTGTGGGAGAACATGCCTTTTGTCTTGGGTCAGGATGGTAACCCTTAGGAGTCTGGCTGATGGACAGGGAAAGCTGACAGAGGAGCTACCAGTGATCAGGAGCTCTCCTGGGATCTGTACCATGCTCTCTGGTCACTGGGAAGATGAACCCTTGAGAGGACCACCACCATTTTCCAGGCTTGGCCTCCAGTTTGGTGAGTGTCCTACAGGGTCAGGCCACCCTCACAGGATGAAGTGTCAGTGTCCCAAGCCATGTTTGAATATTCTTGGGCATTGCTTTCCCCAGGTGCCTCCAGTCCCAAGAAAGGTATAGTGAAAACTTGGGGTCACATGACTTCCAGAAAAGCCCTCCACCCCCACCACAGGTTCCCAAGAGCAGAGCAGTTTAAAGTTGACCTCCTACTCCCTTGAGGATCAATTTGCTTATTGAGAACTGTTCCTGAGAAACATGTTTATCAAACGGAGTAGTGGTTTCCTTCACAGTATTATGGGTGTAGCTCTTTTGAAGATTTTTGCAAATGCTTGGGTCCTGCCTCTGTTGGGTAAAACTTTGAGTAGCTCTGAAGTAAATTTTGTTCCATTAGTTTTTACTATTTTCTTACTTATACTGAGTGTTTATCCAGTTTTCAGTATATCATATGCAAATTATCAAACTCAACCCTTGTGAGTGCTCTAGCCCCTTTTCCCAGATTAGAAAGTCATTTTCTGTATGATATGTCTGTCTTAGAAATAAATGAATGAAATGGGAGAAGAGTCATATAGAGTCCCATACACTTCTGCTGAATTTTAGTTCTCATGGCACTTAAATCACAAAGCCTTATTCCTCTAGAGCCCCACCATTTAGGTTTATAGTTCTACCAGTCCACCTTTTATGAGCCATCTGAATTAAGTTGCAAAACCTCTATAAGTGTTTGATTTTTCATCTCCAAAATGTTTAACATCAGTTGATGGTTCCCTCACTGGTGTTTCTAAGGATTATATGAATTAATCTTCTGAAAGGACTGAGAGCAGGGGTGCCTGGGTGGCTCAGTTGGTTGGGCATCTGACTTTGGCTCAGGTCATGATCTCATGGTTTGTGAGTTTGAGCCCCACATTGGGCTCTGTGTTGACAGCTCAGAGCCTGGAGCCTGCTTCAGATTCTGTGTCTCCTTCTCTCTCTCTCCTGTCTCTCCTCTACTCATGTTCTCTCTCTCTCTCTCTCTCAAATAAATTTTCTAAAAATTAAAAAAAAAATTTGAAAGGACTTAGAACAGAGTCTGGTACATACTATTCAATAAATTCCAGATCCGGAAATAGTAAATATTTACTACCTACCGCTATAGGTCAAGCACTGTTCTTGGGCTGGGGATACCAGAATAAACAAGATGAACAAAGTCCCTGTCCTCAGAGAGTTTACTTTCCAGTGGAGGGGAATGGAATATAATGTGCTGACAAGTGTTAGGGAGAAAAAAGAGAAAGTGGGGAAAGGGAAGGTGTCCTGGTTTTATACTGTTATTAACTCCGATCAGCTGGAATTGCAGTTCTCAAAACTCGGTTCCCTCTGTGGATCCAGGTTAGGGTTTGTCACAAGAGCAACCTGCATGAGATTTGGAAGAAGTGAAACGGCAGACATGGTGCCCTGAAGGCTGGTGTCGGGGCTACACTGACACTGGTGTTACTACACTCACCTGGTCAATGTGGGGCAGCTCCTGGTCCATAGCTCCTGTGACTCAGCCTCCAGAGTCCTGGGCCTGGAGCCACAGCTCCTCTGGCAGGCCACCCTCGCCGCTGAGGTTGGAAGGCAGTGAAAGGCAATGGCCGGCCCTACTTCGTCTTTCTGGGTCTCCAACTGTCCTCACTCTCCCTTCCTTCAAGTCCAACTTTTCTTTCAGTTGTCAGCACTGCTGACACACAGTGACGTTAGGCCAAACTCCAGCTGCCAAGTTCACCTCACAGACTTGTTCCCCAGATCTCACCATTGTGTAAGTTCTGTGCCGTATAATTTCCATAATCCCAAATGATTCGAGATGCTTCCACTTCCCCAAACATGGCCTGACTGATCAGAGGGTGCCATCTGGAAGTGGGAAGCTGCTATTTCATACAGGGGACAGAGAGGCCTTCACTGATAGGGAGACATCTAAGCAAAGAAAGAAAGGAAGGAACAAGGCATCTACTGTTCTAGAGGAAGAGCATTCAGGCAGAGGGATGAAAAGTACAAAGACCTGGGGATGGGAGTGTGTTCAATAAACAGCAAAGAGGTGAGTAGTCTGAGCCAAACTGGAAAGGAAGAGTGTTTGGAGAGGGGTCATGGATAGGGAGGGGCTGGATCCCAGGGGACCTTGTGGGCCATTTTATGAATTTTGTCTTTTACTCTGAAAAGGGAAGCCATTGAATGGTTTGGAGCTGATCAACAGTTTAAAAGGATTATTTCTATTGTAGGGACAATGCACTGTAGGGAAATAAGGGTAGAAACAGAGAAATCAGCTGGGAAGCTATTGCAAAAATCTAGGTGAGAAATGATGATGGCCCGGTAGAGGTGGTGGCAGGTGACCAGATAAACAATAAGGTTTCCTCAGGGACTCGATATAGGCCATGAGAGAAAGAGGGTGGAGTACAGTGTAGCCCCAGTTATTGGCTTGGTTTTTAACTATTTTCTTTTTTCCTAGAAGGACACTAGTTAGAAAAGTTCTAGAAGAAAATTACATGAAACATGTGCTGAATCTGGTAATAGAACTTTCTTAGCATGACCCAATGGCAGAAACCATACAAGAAAGATTGGAAAATCTGATGGTATGAAAAAGTTATAACAGGGGCACCTGGATGGCTCAGTCGGTTAAGCGTCTGACTCTGGATTTCGGCTCAGGTCATGATCTCATGGTTCGTGGGATTGATCCCTGCATTGGGCTCTATGCTGATATCTTGGAGCCTCTCTCTCTCTCTCTCTCTCTCTTTCCCCGCCCCTCCCCTACTCATGCGTGCTTGCTCTCGCATTTTCTCTCTCAAAATAAATAAATAAACGTTTAAAAAATTATGACATAGGGGCACCTGGGTGGCTCAACCGGTTAAGCTTCCAATTTCGTGAGTTCGAGCCCCACATGGGGCTCTGCACTGACAGCTCAGAGCCTGGAGCCTGTTTCAGATTCTGTGTCTCCCTCTCTCTCTCTGCCCCTCCCCCTCTTGTGCTCTCTCTATCTCTAAACAAGAAATAAACATTAAAAAGAAGTTATAACATAAAATAAAGTTACAACACAAAGTAAAAGGACAAACTAAGAAAAAAGTCTATATGTGAACATGTAATATCCAAAGCATTGTTACATGTAATATGTAATGTCTTTGAAATCAACTAGAAAGATATAAACATGAATGGAAGAGGGATCTAAGACATCAGTGAGGAATTCACTGGAGAAGAAATACAAACAGACAAAAAGCCAATGTGAAATTGTTCAACATACCTTAGTGATCAAAGAAATGCAAATTAAAACCACAAGGGCACATATTTGTTTTACTACCAGACTGACAGGTTGTGATATCACAGAACAGCCCTTGGAAATTAAAAAATAAAGATGCCAGCAAGAATTAAAATACCCACGAAAGGACTGGAATAGTAAGTTGAGGAAATCTCCCCGAAAGTAGAAGTAAGGGAGAAGGAGAGTGGGAATGGGAGAGGGAATGAGAAAGGCAGAGAAATGGCAGAGAAAAAAGAAGACAGCTCATCCAAAAGGCTACTATTTGAATAAAAGAAGTTCTAGACTGTGTTGTACACCTGAAACTATATATGACGCTGTATGTTATCTATACTAGTGTTTTTTAATAAAAAATGTAAAAAGGATACATAGATAGATAGATGATAGATGAAAGTTCTAGAAAGACAAACAGAGAAAACAGAGGAGGAAACCATCCCTCATCAAACTCAGGAAATTTCTAGATTGCAAAGGCCACCCGCTGTGCGAAACAAACGGATGGAAGTAGACCTGCTCTGAGTCTCCTCGCTGTGGCACTGGAGGGCGCTGGGAGCAAAGACGAGTATAGCAAAGTGGAAACGATAGATCACTGGTCAGAGTTCTCATGATGGCCTCAGCCTTTTTAACAATGGTGGAAACTAGAAGGTAGTAGAGCAAAGCCTTCAGAATTCTGAGGACAAATGATTTCCAACTCAAAATATTAGGTCAGTCAAACTACTAATGTCAGGGTGGAAAAGGACATTTTTAGATCTAAATGGTCTCAAAATGTATTTTCCATTTCTTCTTTCTCCGTTGTCAACAGCTGTGTCCCACCAGTACAAAGAAATAAACAGAGGTACTGGAAACAAAAAAATATAGCACAGGAAAGAAAAAGAGAAGCCCCCGGGGTCATGAGGGAGAGAGACCCTGAATGATGGCTGTGCACCAGGTGCCGAGGGCAGGGTGTCCACACTGGGGCCACAGAAGCAGGAATGACATTTTTAAAGTTTTTTTTAAACATTTGTTCGTTTTTTGAGAGACAGAGAGAGACAGTATGAGCAGGGGAAGGACAAAGAGAGAGGGAGACACAGAATCCAAAGCAGGCTCCAGGCTCTGAGCTGTCAGCACAGAGCCCAACATGGGGCTCAAACTCATGAGACATGAGATCATGGACTTAGCCGAAGTTGGACGCTCAAAGAACTGAGCCACCCAGGCACCCCATGGAATGACATTTTTTAGAGGAGAATCAGTAGAATAGTTGACATGTCTTGAGAGGAGATTCAGACACGTGGCCAAGAATTGGGGGGCTGAATTATATCATAACATAAAAAAATAAAAATTTTAATAGGCAATTATTTAAATTCCAGTTAAGACAAATTGTCATACAGAAAAGGAAATAGTAATGGCTTACTGCATGGGACAAAAGTGCATGAAGAGAAAGACAAATTTTTTTCTTGAGATTGCCTGGAATTCACACTGAACACTTGGACCTCTAGCACCCTGGTAGAACCTCAGTAAAATAACCTCCTCTACCCACAAGGGAATCTGGGCACAGCACACCCCCAGAATATTGCCCCCATTTTGCAACCATGATGAAATTAGATTAAAAATAAGTAACAAAAATATGGCTGAAAGTAGATATTTGAAAAATTAAAACCACATTTCAAAATAACTTGTGGTTGAAATTCACAGAGGAATGGAAGTGGGAGTACTTCCTGAAATGTGAGATTATTCCTTTCAATTCAGGGACCAGACAAGCATCCTCATTCTCCTTTCCTCCAGCCATCTTTGTGCTGAAAAGCCAAGACAATGACTTAAGACAAGAAAAACAGAAGGCATAGGGATCAGAAGCAGGTGTTAAAACTCAACATTGTTTGCAGGTGATATGATTATCTACGTAGAAATTCCAAAAACATACACAATAAATCATCCAAAATAATAAGAGAAAGTATCAAGTCAACAAATATAAAATAGAAATACAAAACTCAATTATGTTTCCATTCACCAGTAACGATTACGAGTGTAAGTTGTGTTTATCTTTAACACAGAATTACAGCAGCTATGTAAGCTTGTCTTTATAGTCTGACTGCCTTCTGATTTATTCCGTATTTTTAACTACAGCTGCCTCATCTTTCATCTCATTTTTTTCTTTTTACCTCAGTAAACAGAAGCAAGTCTCCAATCTATGCTTTCAAAGAAAGTTACCCTAGGTTCTTTCATATGAAAACTCTTTGGGTTGTCTTTATAAAATTAGGACAATTTAATGAGGCATAAAATTACTGGCTCACAATATTTTCCCCTCTTCTCAAGAAAGGATAATTTGTTGTCTTCTAGCATTTAGTGCAGCGGCAGAAAACTCTGAAACCAAGATTGCTATTAAGTCCTTTAGAAGTAACCCTTTCTTCCCCTCCCCACGTTAATGCTCATAGATTTTTCTTAGTTATCATAGAAAAAAATTTTTGCTAGATATTCCTAGAAGAATATGGTTGGCACTACTAATATTCAGCAGTATTCTGTTTACTTTTATTTCTAGACACTTGGGAGGATCATATTTCTCAGCCTCCGTGGAATTGGACAAGGCAATATTGCTTGTTTTACTCAAAGAAATGTAGATGAAATGCACTTCCAGATGAGAGTGCAGAATTGCTGATCTTTCTGGCAGTTTTCCCCTGCTGTTGAAGCACTTGTTGACTTGGCGGGATGGTACGATTGAAGCAGCCTGGAACACAGAGCTAACCTTGGAGGATAATACCTTGATCGTGTGCCTAGACCTTCAGGAGACATTGCACAGGAGAGAAATAATCTTTGGCATTGGGAAGCCACTAAAAGTTAGCGGTTGTTTTTTTTGCTCCAGCATGAAGGAGCCTATCCTAACCATAAGATACAGATCTCTTTAAGTTGATTTTTCCTTTTGATCAATACATGCAGTTTGTTTGCTTCACTTCAAATTTCTTTTACAACATCTTAGGTGATTTTGTCCAAGTATAAGCTAATGTTAGTCTTCTGAGCACTTTTAAGATAGGCTAAGCTAAGCTATGATATGCTGTAGATTAGGTGTATTAAATTCATTTTTTACTTACAATGTGTTTATGGGAGCATAATCCCACCGTAAGTCAACGAATATCTGTATTTTATATCATGATGACTTAACCAAAGGAGCAACTGTGATTCAAGAATATTGGCAGCTAGGCTCACACACTCTCCCCACCCCACGTAGGAATGTTACAGGGATTCATTTTTAAAGGGGAATGGCCAGTTCATGAGAAAAGTACTACAGATACTGAGAGTGGGGTGTCCTTCAAAAAGAAAAGCAGTTTAGCCTGATTAATCTAGATCAGTGGTTCCCACTGGGGGTGATTTTGCCTTCCAATGGGAAATTTGTCTATGTTTAGCCAAGTTTGGTTGTCGTAACTGAGGGGGTGGGTGCTACTTGCATCTAGTGGGTAGAAGCCAGGGGTGCTCCTAAACATCTACAAAGCATAGGACAGCCTCCAGAGCAAAGAATTATCTGTCCCAAAATGTCAATAGTGCCAAAGCTGAGAAACTCTGCAGCAACATTCAGCAACCCACACATGCAAATTCCCTATCACTTTTATGCTGCAGTCTTTCTTCTCTAACTTTTCATCTTTAAAAATTTACAAATATACATCAAAATATAAATAATAATGAATATGTGTAACAATACATCTTAAGAAAGCCTCTAATATATAGCACAAAGACTTTAACATATATAAAGGAACATGAGGAAAATAAATAATGCAGGGACCTGAATTAAGCAATTTGAAAGCCTTATACATCATATCTTTAGAAAGAAAAGAGAAGACATCCATGAAACCAGGACAGAATACTAGACAAAGAGGCTCTTCTGAGAATAAAAATAGTACCTTTTGCAGTTAAACATACAATGACAATAAGATAATTCAATAGAATAATTGGAAGATAACACTGGCAAAATGTTTGGGGAAGAATAAAGCAAAAAGAGGTGAAAATTAACAGAGAAAATATGAGAAATATGAACCACCAACCCAAGAAACCAAATAAATGAAGAGACATCCTATATTCACGGATTGGAAGACTCAACACTGTTAAGGTGCCCATTGTTCTAGAAGTTCAACATAATGCCCCATAAAGAATTTTCTTGTAGAAATTGATAAGATGATTCTAAAATGTTATGGAAAAGCAAAGGGCTTAGAAAAACCAGCAAGAAGTGGTGGAAAAAGAACTTGGAGGACTTGCACTAGCTGATTTTAAGACTTACTATAAAGCAATAGTAATTAAAAGAGTGTCGTATTAGCTAAAAGATAAATATATCTATGGAAAAGAATTGAGATTTCAGACACAGATCGATTTTGTGTGTTTAACTGATCTTTATAAAGGCATCAAAGCAACTCAATGGAGGAGGAAAATCTGAAACAACTGGATATCCAAATGAAAATAAATGAACGTCAACACACAAAAACTAACTAGATGTTGATTTTAGATGTAAACATAAAAGCTAAAGCTCTAAAGCTTCTAGAAGAAAAACATTTTAAAATGCTGCTATAACATTTGGGGTGGCCAAAGATTCTTAGGACTTAGAAAACATTAAAGAAAGAAATTGGACTTTATCAAAATTAAAATTGTTTGTTCCTCCAGAGACACTATTAAGAAAATGAATAGGCCAGTCACAGGCCAAGAAAAAATATGTGCAATTCAAAGATTGGAAAAAAGATTTATATCCAGAATATCTAAAGGATTCCTAGAACCCAATACTAGAAAGAAAAAGATCCAATGAAAAATGGGCAAAAGCTGGAACAGGGACTTCCTAAGAGAGGATATGATAGTGGCTAGTAAGCACAGGAAAAATGTTCATCATCATTACTTATCAGGGAAACGCAAAGAGAAACTACAGTGAGATTTCTCTATGCATCTACCAGAATAGCCAAAATTAAAAACACTGTCAATACCAAAAGTTGACAAGGATGTAAAGGAACCAGAAACTCTCATATATTGTTTGGTTGGGGGATGAGAGAGTATGAAAATAGTACAATAACTTGGAAATTCTCCTAGCAGCGTTCTCATAAAGTTAAACATACTCTTACTCTACAACCCAGCAATTCCATCTCCATGGTATTTAACCAAAGGGGAGAAAATGCATGTGATAAGCTAAACTGAATACCTCCAGATTCATATGTTTAAGTTCTAACCCCTTGTACTTCAGAGTGTGACTGTATTTGGAGTTAGGGTATTTAAAGAGTTAAGCCAAGATGAGGTCAGTAGATTAGGGTGGACCAAAATTTAACAAAATTGGTGTCTTTATGAGAAGAGAGGAGGACACAGATAAGTACAGAGGAATAACCACGTGAAGACACAGGGAGAAGACTGTCATCTACAAGCCAAGGAGAGAGTCCTCAAGACACCAGTCCTGTTCATACCTTGACCTCAGACTCCTAGCTTCCAGAACTGCGAGAAAATTAATTTCTGTCATGTAAGCCATCCGGTCTGTGGCATTTCATTCTGGCAGCCCTGGGAAACTGTTACAATGTATGCCCATACAAAGACTTATTTGAGAATGATCACAGAAACATGATTTCATTTTAGCCACATCACTCAAATGTCAACAGCTAAAGGGATAAACAAATGAGGTATATTCATATGGTGGAATATGACTTAGGAACATAAAGAAATGAACGCATGTAGCAACAGAGACGAAACTCAGAAACACTGTGGTGAATGCAAATGCCACACAAAAGATCATGTACTCTATTATTGTGCTTCTAAGAAGTTCTAGAAGAGACAAAGGTAATAATCATGTGGAAGAAATCAGAGTAATGTGGTTGCCTCTGGCAGCAAATCTGTTCTATATATTGATATGGGAGCAGGTTCTGTGCATTTGCCAAAGCTCATCAAATTATACATTTCAGATCTGTTTGTTTCACTGTATGTAAGATAGTAATTAAAAATGTCAACCTCAATAAAATCGTAAACAAAAACAATGAAAAGGAAAAGGAAAAAATGAGAGACTTGGAGGATATGTCCATAAAGCCTAACGTTTGTGTAATAGAAATTTCATAGAAAGAGAAAAAAACAGAAAATGGAAGAAAGATTATAAAAGAATTAAAGAAAATACACCTCAGAATTAAGGATATGATTTTCCAGACTGAAGAGGCCCACTGGGCACTCAGCACAATAAATGGCAAAAAAAAAAAAAAAAATCCACATCAATACACATCAGCATGGAATTTCAGAGCACTGGAGGAGAATGGGGGAGGGGGGACAATCGTAAAAGCCCAAGAGCAAGAGAAAAAAAACAAAACTCATCATCAGTGGATTGGAAATATAAATGGCATCAGGCTTCTCAAAAGTAAGGGAAGATGTTGGAAGGAACGTTCCAATAAAAAGGATAAACTCAGAAAGAGAAAGGAAATTCAGGAGAGAGCACGTCCAACACCAAGTGGAAGCCAAGGGCATGCCCAAGAAGATGGCGAGGAGAAATCACAGAAGGTTGTGCATCGGGCTTACAGGGAAACCAGCACAGCAGGAAGATGCCTGGCAGTTCTGGGGTGTCTCAAGGGAATGATCCAATGGATGACTTCATGTGTTTGAAACTCCAAAATGAATTTTACACTTTTGGTAGAGAGTTTAGAAATTAATCCATGGTGAATATGCAGAAAATAAAATAAATGAAAATAAGGCAAGTTGGGGTATAATCAAAAATTATACTGAAAGGGCGCCTGGATAGCGCAGTTGGTTAAGTGTCCGACTTCAGCTCAGGTCATGACCTCACCGTTCATGGGGTCGAGCCCCGCGTTGGGCTCTGCGCTGACCGTGCAGAGCCTGCTTGGGATTCTCTCTCCTCTCTCTGCCCCTTCCAATGCATGCTCTCTCTCTCTCAAAATAAATAAATTAGTAGATAATATCAAAACCTGGAAAATGAGCAAATAACAGTTTAAGATTTGTTTCTTATCTTCCACAAGCAGAGACGTAAATATCAGAATAAACAGATAAGAGATGTTCCTTCAGAGGAATGGGACCTGGGCACACAGGGGTACAGTGTGAGACTGCTTTGGATCTTCAAGTCTTGTACAATTATTTGCCTTTTCATTTTTTTATTTACTTTTTTTACTCAAGTATAGTTGGCATACTTTTTAAAACTGACATCTAGGGGACATACCATTATTTTGCTTTTTAAACAACAGCAATCATGACACATGTCAAATTACTTAGAAAAGTGTTTAAAACTGTTTCTTCACAACCAGGTGCCTCTTTTTTTTTATTGTTCATAGCAGCTTTATTCACAACAGCCCCAAATGCGAAAGAACCCAAATATCCATGAACAGTGGAATGGATGAATAAATTACTCGTTCTGCCTTTTAATTCATTGCCATACTGCCCCTCCAGGAAGACGCTATCAATTATGTCCTTCCCTTTTCCCTACACATCTCCAGCCTGGAATATGATTATATTTATTTTAATCTTCTTTGAACTAACAGGCAAAGCATGGGGTCTTGCTTCATTTCTCATTTCTTTGATTATCAGCCATTTTGGACACATGTTCATACATATCATTCATTCGTTCCTTATTCTGTAATGAATGATGTGTTCGTAGCCTTAGCCCTTTTAAAATGGAAACATTTGCCTGATTCTTATTTATTTAAGAGAGAGAAGATGTTCGGGCACGAAAGCTATTGACCCTTTCATCTGACATATAGGATGGAAACACTTTTCATTCATGGTTGTATACTTTTAAATTTTGCGTCATTTTTGGAAATAGCAAATATTACATTTGTATGTGGTATGAACGAAGGATATTTCCCATATCGGGAAGAACAGGAACCGAAGCTGACTGCAGTGGGCATTGGTGACCGGGAGACCAGCTGAACCATGAGCTGGCAGAGAAACAGGTAACCCAGGAGAGGAGGGAGAGGCACGAGTTAGGGGGAGGGTGCCTACCAGTTGGGTTTGGTCCACTGGGTGGGAGAGGGGCAGCCTGGATGCCCAGGAAGAGTCTCACAGGTGGTGGGTTCTTGCTTTGTGGACATGGTGTTGGAGAAGGCAATGGGGGGGTCCTCAGCTCTGGGGTGAGAGGTGCCGCCACAGTGGTAGATTCAGGTGCTGGGAGGTATCTTCCGGAAACACAGGAATGGACTTTTCTTGGAGGCCCCAGGTCTCAGTGGTCATGGAGGATCAGGAGGAGGTGGGGGGACTGTAGGCTCAGTGGGGAGTGCTCAAGGGCCCTGGGGTCTTGGTGGGGCCAGGGGCAGCCACTTCTGCTACTCCCACAATGCCGGCGGAGACCTGAGAAGCAGGGAAGGGGGTTCAGAAACACACTCACCGTCTATTCCGTGCCTCCTTCATCTGTCCTGCTTCCGGCCCCATCCCCTGTCCATTCCTGAAGTCTCCCCTTGTCACCAGGCCCTCATCTTCTTCTCCCTGCCCACGCTTTTCCCTTCAGGACAGAATGATACAAAGTCCTGGGGTGGGAGTTCTAGAGCATGAGCTAAGGGCTCAAGGGTTAGGATGACCCTTAGAAGGGACTTCGGGGTGTGTAGGTCTTGTCTCTGATGGAGGTGATGAATACCTGTGTGTGTGTGTGTGTGTGTGTGTGTGTGTGTGTGTGTGCGCGCGCGCATGTGCGTGTGTCTGGTACATCAGCATGGTTAGGGGAGGATGCCTGAGACCAGCCTCAAAACTGGGCAACCCAGCTGCTGTGGGTAGACATGACCCCAAGGGCATGAGTTTGAATGTCAGAGAAGACGGTGGCTTATAACAACCAAATGAGTTCACAGAGACAGACGAGGTGAAAGAAACATTTGAAAGAAACATTTAAATTGATATGTTACAATTGATAACAATGCCACCTGTGTGACTCCTGGCTACTTCTGTCCTACAGCACCTCTCTCCCAGGAGACAAGCTTCCCCCTGCCCCACTGGCCCCACTCACCTGGGCTCTGTAGGTCAGAAACAGGAGGAGGGCTGTCAAAGCCATGATCTTGGTCACAAGGAGTCCACACAACAGCACCACGAAAGTGCTGTTAGGCAGGCTGTGGGAGAAGGGAGAAGGAGGAGGGGAGGATCCAGGCTGGGGAGAGCAGCCCCTGAACTCAGCATGGGGCTGGAGCCTGTTTATGGGCCAGACCCACCCCCAGCTCACTGGGGTGAGCCACAGGGACTGCCTGGAACAGAATCCTGAGAACGCAGGAACCTTGGGTGCAGGGAGAGGTTAGCCAGGAAGTAAGCAATGATCAAAGTTCTCATTTCTCTGGGTGATGCTATCAGGGCATGCCACATCTCCAATGAACAGGGAGAAGGCCATTGGTCCCGAAGGAAAAGCAGAGGGAGAAAGCGCCCACAACTATAACCGGCACCCAGAGGTGCCCATGGAGAATCTCTAAGCCCCAAAGGAGCACTGGACCAGGAGACAGAAGGCCTGGATCTTAGTTCTGCTTTGGGCCTGAAGTAGCTGAGTAACTCTGGACAGGCCTCATTCTTCTTGCCTGTGAATCAGCACTAATGGAAAATGTTGCATTCTGATATGTAGCTATTTCTGCTCCATCATGGGGGAAGTTTAGAGTCATTCCTTCACCCTTGGGGTGAGACCTGAGACCTTGGGACCCCTTTCAGATGTCTAGGTCCCCCTGGTCTCCTGAATCAGAGCCCGTACGAGTCACCAGCTTCCCAGCCCCCTCCCTTCAGGTGGGACCCCAGATCTACCAGTCCTCAGAGCCATTGATGAAGGTTGAAATGGTTGTCACTAGAAAAGTAAGTGTGATTGATGACCACAGAGAAGGCAGCAGCAGCCTAGAGTCCCCAGAGGGAGAGGGGTCAGCCCCCAAAGCCTGAGAGGAAGAGGGGGAGGGGCCAGATCCAGCCCCCAGGGTCCCTCAGGCCAGGGCTGACTGGGGTCCAAGCTAGGGAGCTTCCCAGAGCTAGTAGAAAGAGACAAGCAGGGGCTAGGGGAGGCCTGGGCTGAGAGAGAAGCCTAATACTGGGTCCCCAAACCCCCAAGAGCAGGGAGAGTCAGGAGCCCTCCTGTGGAAAAGGCACAAGCCACTTGTCCCAAAGGTATGGCCCTTTCACCATCAGAGTCTCAAGACACTTCTGGTCTGAACCAAGGTCCTGAGCAACCAGCGTGTCTGGCCTGGGAGAGACCTAGGCCACAGGACCCCACACAGACACCCCGTGCCTATACAGGGTGGCCAGTTCTGGGGGTCGGTGGCTGAGGTTGGGTCTGAGCCATTGTGTGGACAAGGGCTCTGTGCCCAGTGGGACCCAAATTATCTTATACCTGCTGAGACAGGACACCCAAGGATGGAGGCAATGGCCTGAATATGGGGACTAGGGACTTAACTGCCCGTAGTCAGTATGGAAGGGAGGAGGGAGCTGGTGGGATCTGGGGAAGGAAGTGAGGGAAGGAGGTGAACGGTTTCATTTCCCCCACCAGACACCCCAGGCAGGCCCCTCCCCTCTCTGCAAAAAGCTCACTTGAAGTCACCACCAGGCTGATGTTTTTGAGGATAGTGATGCTTTTCATAGGACTTCTGTCTATTCCACACCAGTACGCTCCTGAACTTTTCTTCGTGATCTCTGTTACGATGACACGGAAGAAGCCAGCAGCAGAGTTGTCCCAGATGAAATGTGGAGGGCTTTGGGCCATTACCTGGGGACTGGTGCTGGTGACTAACTTCAAGCAATAACCGGGTTTCGACCAGGTTTTGTTCTGATGCTCACCTAGCAGGGGGGCGGATGGGCATTTCACAGAGAGTACCTGGTCTCATCCTTCTGGCTCTGCACCCAGGAGACTAGGAAACAAGTCCTCAGGTGAGGCTAGGGAATGGGACACAGCCACACTCAGAGCAAGAGCCCAGATGGCCCTCCAGCCCCAGCACCACACTGCCACCCTGTCCCGCCATCCCACAGTCCACTGCACACCTCTCCTCACCAACCTCCCTTCCTTCCTCCCTCCCTCCCTCCCTCCCTCCCTCACCCTGTCCCCCTGGAGCCACCTCCTCCCCCTGTCCCTTACCTGAGGCCAGCAGCAGCAGGACGAGCCGCAGGTGTAGGGCCTCCCAGGTCATACCACCCTCTCCCTGTGCTAGGGTGTATGGAAGAAGGGGTGTGCATGGTGGCTACGGGATGGAGAGACCCAGGAGCCAGGTCTGACCGTGCCCAGATGTCCCAGCATATTGAATACAAGATTGAGAAAGGAAAGGTCTTGATTGGGTAAGTATGAGGCCTGCAGGGTGGGTTCTGTGGGCAGTGAGAAGGTGGGGGCCTCGTGGGGGAACCTCCAGCCGCTGAGGGAGGGGGGATCCCTGCTTCAGCCTCGCTCAGCTCAGCCGGATGGCCCAGACACTGTGGCTGTTGCTGGCTCCCCCTGCCCACCCCACACCCCACCTAGCACTTACAGGGGAAGCTAGGTAAATAAGAGACCATCCCACTTCTTACAATCTCTGTTCCTTTCCCTTCATCCTTTGAAACACCTGACTTTATCCACCCACCTCCCACAAGCCAGGGAAGAACTGGCCGAAGGCAGGTAGGGACTATTAGAGGCCGAACCAGCCCTTAAGTAACTGTGGTCTCCAGGGAGAGCAGAGAGGCCCTGCCTGGCCTGCAGGGCATGGTTGAAACGACCCAGGCACACCTACAGGTAGACTCTTCACAGCCCCTGAGATCCATCGTGACAAATAGGAGCCATAGGAAGAGGTCCCCAGGCAGTCCAACCCCAAGGCAACTCCCCCGACTATCACGCACCCTTCTCACACACCCTAAAGGTCAGCTCCAACAACTATGGCACCGTATTAAACGCCCATATGCCAAATCCCACATGATGTCGCGTTTAGTGGTCTCTTTGGTGAGCAGGTTTGTAGGAAGATCACCGGACTCCACATGATATTGGATACAAAGCACATTTCCCTTCTACACTGTCATAAACAGTGACTGCTGTGGTGGAAATAAGCGTGAAGCAATCAGCTAGAGCTACTAAGATTTTATATAAGTTGGACCTGGGCTGGGTACGCCCCCAGGCACCTGAACCATCCACCTCTGACCGTGATCCCAGGGGGACAACAGTCGAGACACCGGGCGGCGGACCTCCGACTCCCTCCTGGACTCACAGCACCCTGTCTCCCTTGGTGCAGGAGGCTTGTCAGATCCGAGTTTTTAATCAGTGCCCTTTGGACAAACTTTGCACAGGTGCTAGGAGGGAATGTCTGAGTAGTGGGAGTCCAGATCGTGAGGGAAATCTGCGTTTTCCATTCTGAGGCGTTACCCAGCAGGTACAAGGAGAGAGGGGATGGGATTTCAGTTTTATGGAATCAAAGCAAGGGGAAAAGGGACTTGAGGAAAAAGAGCAAAAACAGATTTGCGACGTCGAGTTTCCAAAGCCTGGTCACGAGAGTATTTAACTCTGGAGTTCCCAAACTTGTCTGCACCTTAGAATCACCGGGGGCTCCTGAAAAAACTCTCAAGGTCCAAGCCACCACCAGACCAAGGAACCTAGCCCAGTGGGGATGCGCCCAGGCATCAGTGTTGGTGAGGCTGCCCGCGTGACCTCAGTGTGTAGACAAGTCTGGGAACCAGGGATCTAATTTAATTTCCACAAAATCCTTGGGAAGCAGTCGCTACCCCATTTCACCATAGGGAAATTGAGTCCCGAGGAATCTTGGTGATTTCCTTAAGGTTCCCTGGTGAATTGGCATCGCAGAGCTCCTTCTGCAGCCAGGGCCACCTACCCTGGCCCCCCTCACTTCCCCCTCCTCCCCTCACCCCCCCCCCACCCCAAGACAGGGAGCACATTAGGAGTTGGGCTATCCTGCAGCGCCACCGAAGTCAGGAGAGAGCTTGGCGGAGACAGATGGGCTGCCCTGCCCCCTGCTGGCTGGAGAGGGCCATTACCACATATGACATTCTAGAGTCTTCCCTTTCCCCCTCCCTGCACTGTCCCAAGGTCACCTTCCTCTTACACTGCCTTCCCCGTGGCCCTCAGCCCTTCTAACCTGCTCTTTGCTGTGAGACAAGGAGATCCCCCCTTCGCAGCAGACAGGGAGCACTTGGAGGGTGGCGTCACCATTTCTCTGAGCTGGGGGCTCCGCACCAGTGTCTCAGTCGGGGGTCTTAGATTCCCCGAGGGTGCAGACAGTGCACAGCATCTGGGCCTTCAGACCTGGCCCGGCCGGAGCGCAGTGGGATCCCCAGGGATGAAAACAGCAGAGACAGGACCCCAAATCAATCTCTGGCCCCCAATTCTGGAAAGGTCACCTCTTCAGAGGTGCAGCTCTCTCTCTCCCGGGAGGAGCCTGGGCCACAGGGCTGTGTGGGAACTGGGCTCTGGGAGGTGGCCAGGAAGTGTGGGACTAGGGTTCGCTGTCAGTGAATGGTGCTGTCGGTGGCCCTGGTAGAGGAAATAGCCTTGGGTGGCCCCGGTTACCTCTGGAATCCCACTCTGTTGACCATCTAGGGAGAACCTGCCTTCTTCCTCCAAACCCAAGATTCAGGACATGAGAAGAAACTGGGAGAACCACAATAGTCCCAGGAGAGGTAAGGAAAGGCAACTCCGCCTGCCTAGTCCTCCCTCCCAGCATGGCTGCAGGGACACAGGGACTTGTCGAGAACAAGAAGCCAGAGGCACCATAAGAATGTCCTGAAGGGAAGGGACGGAGCAGCAAAGAACTGAAAGCACTTTCATTCCCAGGACAGAAGGCCGCCGGACTGCTCGTTCTCTCCAGAAGGACATCATACGGGCACCAGGCCTGGGATAAGAATGTTTTGTCTGGTGCCAGATGTACTCATGACCCAGTATGGAATACCCTGCAGGTGCACGGCCTGTCAAGATGCCAAATACTATGTTGTATGTGCTTGCTGTTATCAAACAATTTGCAAAAAATAAAAGAGGCTTGAGCCAGGGGACCCAGGCTTTGGCTCCTGGAAGAGTCTTAGCCCCCTGCTTTGCAATTCTCACCTCACCACACCTTCAGGCCCTGTCTCTCTACAGCTGGCTCCAGAACAGGGACCTGAAGGTGGCCGTTTGCCACACGGCTGAAGAAGTGCCACGGGAACCGAAGGGAACTTTGGAGCGGGGAAGCTCATCCTTCGGGATTTCTGCAGGGTAAATATGGGGAATTCTACCTCACCTAGTTAGGACTCATATATTCAGCTCTTGCAGACTTTATTAAAGAGCTCAAGGGTAAGAATGAACCGTTCTGCGTTTGAGGATTTGTTTTATTTGGTAAAGAATCATTGTTATTGGTTTACGCCCTCTGGCAAAAATGCTCTGAATCAGAAACAATGGAATTTGGTTTTCTGTGCTTTGCACTGCACTTATCAACAAGGAGAAGCCATCCCTCTCTCTCTTCCCGTATGGTCTTTATGTAATTTAATTTCCCTGACTTTACAGCCCTTGCAGTCAGAATCGGAGGAAGATGGGGGCGTTGGTCCTCGCAACCCCTCACTGGCTGAAAGTGATCATGAGCTTGTGGATAATGAGGACTGGGAGCCCAGCCCCTAGGCCCACCACCAGAGGGACAGAAACTTTCGGGGGTCCCGGGTTAATGGCCCAGAGATAGCTGCAGCTCAAGCTTCCGCACCCCTGCCTCCCGCACTGCCCCACGGTCCTGAGCAGGTCAATCCTTTTGAGGAAACTAAATGTTCTGCTTATTCAGAAAACCCATTTGTTGATACCTCTGCTTGGAGCATCACAGTTCCTGTTTCCCCCATGATGCAGATGCTTCAACAAGCTAAGGCTGCGGGGGACACTGAATTAATGGCTAGTATGCCTGCAGTTTATCCCGTTAACATTACCCAAATTCCTCCTAATCAATATCCGCACAGAGGGCAACAATTTGATCAGGTTCCTTTAAGTTTTAAGGTAATCTAGGATTTAAAACAGGCTTGCACACAATTCGGTGTTAATTCCCCTTATACGTTGGGATTGGTGTCTGGTTTAGCGAATTCAAAGCGACTCTTTCCACGGGACTGGGAGGTCCTAGGTTGCACTGTCCTACGTGCTTCTGAATTTTTGCAATTTAGAACTTGGTGGGATGAAGAAGCACAGACACAGGCCCGGCGTGATGCCACCATCAATGCTCCTGTGCCCATTACCCGGGAACAACTTGCCAGGCTGGACAATGGTTTTGGCATACAGGTTCAGCTTCAGTACGATGATCAGGCCGTGATACAAGTTAGATTGTGCTTCCTTGGTGCCTGGGAGAAAATAGCTACCCTGGGACAAGCTACATCCTTTTTTTGTTCAAGTTAAACAGAGTCCTAAGGAGCCCTATGTAGATTTCATCCCTGGACTAAAGGATGTTATCAGACGGGTTTACCTGATCTCTTAACAGCTGCTGGCTTTTGATAATGCTAATAAGGAATGCCAACAAGCTTTACACCCAGTGAAGGCTCAAGGAGGTGATTTAACTGATGATTTAAAGGCCTGTCAAGATACCAGCTCAGAGGTCTATAAAATGGGGCTACTGGCAGCGGCTATTCAAGGCACTGGACCTTACAAACAGTCCAAGTGTTTTCGCTGTGGCAAATTGGGACATTACAAAAGGGATTGTCAACAGCCTAGTCTTAACAATTCCGGTGATCCACCTTGGCCACCAGAACAAAATACTAAACCTCCTGGGTTATGCGCCCCCTCCCCAAGCCCCCTGCCCCTGCAATAAAGGCTATCATTTTGCAAATCAATGTAGATCTAAATTCCATAAGAATGGAGGTCCCCAGCCAGTCTGGGTCGGGAAACAGGATAACGCCCCCCCACCCCCACCTAGGGCCCAAATGTAAACAATGTGGGGAATCAGATTCCACATTGTTATCCTGTGAGCATCGGGACTTATCAGGCAAATCCATGACCTCCTCCAGGCCACAGGAGGGAGCGCTGCATTAGATATCCCAGCCCCAGATTCTCTGGTCCTTGAACCTTCCATGGGAACTTACAAGGTTAAAACTGGGATTTATGGCCCTCTTCCTTCAGGGTTCCTTGGCCTTCTTATTGGACGAAGTAGTCTTACGTCCAAGGGAGTTCATGTCCACTTAGGAATTATAGATGCTGGTTTTAAGGATGAAATTTTAGTAATGATTAGTACTTCTGTTCCTTATTGTGTCATGGCAGGAGATCGCATTACTCAACTATTGTTTTTGCCTTACATTGCTTTAAATTCCATGCCCATAGAACAGCAGGGAGGGTTTGGATCTCCCGGCAAACAGGTATCTTGGCAAACATTTCTAAAGGACAGAAGGCCTGAGATGAGCTTACAAATTAACGGAAAATCACTTACTGGCCTGCTAGATTCAGGAGCTGATGTTTGAGTTTTGGCCTAAGAATTGGCAACTTCAACCTGTATCCACAGTCTTTATGGGTATAGGAAAAGCTATTGATATCCAACAGTGTTGAAAATTTTCTATGTAAAGGGCCTGAAGGCCAGGCTGCTACTATCCAGCCTTATGTTACTGAAATAGCTTCTAATCTGTGGGGAAGAGACCTATTAAGTCAATGGGGAGCATATATTACTACACCTTATGTTTCTCCTGCTGCAACCAATATTATGTCCAAAATGAATTATAATCCATTAAAAGGGCTTGGACAACAAGAAAATGGGCATATGGAGCCAATTATTGCCGAAATGCAGTCTCCTTATATAGGGCTGGGATATCCTGTACAGAATTCAAATTTAGAGTAAAGGCCATTGTTCCTGAACTACGTTATGTCTCACCATTAAAATGGTTAACAACCACCCCCATGTGGGTGGTACAGTGGCCTTTTCCAAAAGAGAAATTAGAGGCTTTAGAGCAATTAGTGCAAGAACAATTGGATGCAGGCCATAGAGAAATGTCGACCAGTCCACAGAATTCTCCTGTGTTTGTGATAAAGAAAAAATCTGGGAAATGGAGAATGTTGACTGACTTAAGGAAGGTAAACGAGATCATACAACCTATGGGATCTTTGCAACCTGGGCTCCCATCTCCTACTATGATTCCTCAGAACTGGTCATTAATTATAGTAGATTTAGAAGATTGTTTTTTCACAGTTCTACCACAGCCAGATGATAGGAAAAATTTGCTTTTTCTATACCTTCATACAATCATATGGCTCCTGTGAAACGCCATCAATGGAAAGTACTTCCGCAAGGTATGCTTAATAGCCCTACTATGTGTCAGGATCTTGTTAATCCGCCGCTTTCACAATTACACATTTGGTTTCCACAGGTGTTGATTATCCATTACATGGATGATATTCTTTTTGCCGCAGAAATGCCTACACAGGTAGATCTTTATCAGGCTGCTAGATTATTGTTACCCAAATATGGCCTAATAATAGCAGAGGAAAAGGTGCAACCCCAAGATCCCTTCCTTTATCTTGGTGCAAAAATTCATAAGGCAACCACCATTCCCCAAAAAGTACAGATTTGCCGAGATACTTTGAAAACTTTAAATGCTTTCCAGACGTTACTAGGAAATACAAATTGGTTGCGACCTGCTTTGGGAATCTCGACTTATACCTTATCATCTTTTCCTAACATTAGCCAGTGATCCCAACCTTAACAGCCCTAGGGGCCTCACAGAGGCAGAAGCTGAATTATAATGGATTGAAAATCATATACAGCTCACTGTATTCGACTTAATGTTCCTCTTCAATTATTGATTTTTCTTGCTCCACATTCTCCAACTGCAGTCTTATGGCAGGATGGGGGAATCATCGAATGGCGGTTTTTACCAAATAAGGACACTAAAATTCTTACCATATAGCTGGATAAAATTGGGAATATAATTTGGAGAGGCCAATCCCAATTACGTGTGATTAATGGTGGTGATCCTTCCTCTATAGTTATTCCCTTATCGTATCAACAAATTGATATGGCTTACCAAACTAATATACAATGGCAAATAGCTTTATCCGATTACATAGGGAAATTAGACAGTCACTATCCAAGGGACAAAATTTTGTCATTTCTCAAGGTTACATCGTGGATTTGGCCAAAGATAATTCGAGACCGGCCTTGAGCAGAGGCTGACACATATTTTACAGATGGAAATGGTCATGGTAGAGCTTCTATACACAGTCCTATCTCTAAGGCCTGGCAGACACCCTATACATCTACCCAAAAGGCTGAATTAGCAGCTGTTATAGAATCGTTGCATCTTGTACCTGCCTCCCTCAATGTTGTGACAGATTCACAATATGTGTGGCTCACAGTCCTAAATATTGAAACTGCACATGTTGTTCCACGAAATGAATCACATCATCTGTTTTTGCATTTACAAGAATTAATATGACATAGGCAACACCCTTTATGTATCACTTATATTTGCAGTCATTCTAACCTTCCTGGCCCATTAGCCTTTGAAAATTCCATTGCGGATGACTTATTACAAGGCACCTTACAGATGACACAACAGGAGCGTATGCTTCACCATACTAATGCTCGAGGACTTGCCCATAGACACGCTGTAACACATGCTCAGTCAAAAGACATCGTTAGTGTCCTTCTTGCGAGCCCCTCACTGTGGCTCCATACACCTCCAGACTGAATCCTTGTGGACTACAGGCAAATGAACTTTGGCAATCTGATGTTACCCATATTCCTGCATTTGGTAAGCTCTCTTAAGTGCATGTTACTGTGGATACCTTCTCCAGATATATGTGGGCCACAACAGGTACCAGAGAAAAGGTTATACACGTTATTGCTCATTTCCTTAAAACCTTTGCAATTCTAGGTATCCCACAACGCATTAAAACTGATAATGGCCCTGTGTATATATCTCATAAGGTACCCCGCTTCTTTGCAGCCCAACAAATTACTCATCTTACTGGCAATCCCTATAACCTTCTTTTTTTTTTTCCTGGATTTTCTTTTTATTTTTTTTTCAATATATGAAATATATTGTCAAATTGGTTTCCATACAGCACCCAGTGCTCATCCCAAAAGGTGCCCTCCTCAATACCCATCACCCACCCTCCCCTCCCTCCCACCCCCCATCAACCCTCAGTTTGTTCTCAGTTTTTAACAGTCTCTTATGCTTTGGCTCTCTCCCACTCTAACCTCTTTTTTTTTTTTTCCTTCCCCTCCCCCATGGGTTTCTGTTAAGTTTCTCAGGATCCACATAAGAGTGAAACCATATGGTATCTGTCTTTCTCTGTATGGCTTATTTCACTTAGCATCATACTCTCCAGTTCCATCCACGTTGCTACAAAAGGCCATATTTCATTCTTTCTCATTGCCACATAGTATTCCATTGTGCATATAAACCACAATTTCTTTATCCATTCATCAGTTGATGGACATTTAGGCTCTTTCCATAATTTGGCTATTGTTGAGAGTGCTGCTATAAACATTGGGGTACAAGTGCCCCTATGCATCAGTACTCCTGTATCCCTTGGGTAAATTCCTAGCGGTGCTATTGCTGGGTCATAGGGTAGGTCTATTTTTAATTTTCTGAGGAACCTCCACACTGCTTTCCAGAGCGGCTGCACCAATTTGCATTCCCACCAACAGTGCAAGAGGGTTCCCGTTTCTCCACATCCTCTCCAGCATCTATTGTCTCTTGATTTGTTCATTTTGGCCACTCTGACTGGTGTGAGGTGATATCTGAGTGTGGTTTTGATTTGTATTTCCCTGATAAGGAGCGACGTTGAACATCTTTTCATGTGCCTGTTGGCCATCCGGATGTCTTCTTTAGAGAAGTGTCTATTCATGTTTTCTGCCCATTTCTTCACTGGGTTATTTGTTTTTCGGGTGCAGAGTTTGGTGAGTTCTTTATAGATTTTGGATACTAGCCCTTTGTCCGATATGTCATTTGCAAATATCTTTGCCCATTCCATTGGTTGTCTTTTAGTTTTGTTGGTTGTTTCCTTGGCTGTGCAGAAGCTTTTTATCTTCATAAGGTCCCAGTAATTCATTTTTGCTTTTAATTCCCTTGCCTTTGGGGATGTGTCGAGTAAAAGATTGCTACGGCTGAGGTCAGAGAGGTCTTTTCCTGCTTTCTCCTCTAGGGTTTTGATGGTTTCCTGTCTCACATTCAGGTCCTTTATCCATTTTGAATTTATTTTTGTGAATGGTGTGAGAAAGTGGTCTAGTTTCAACCTTCTGCATATTGTTGTCCAGTTCTCCCAGCACCATTTGTTAAAGAGACTTTTTTCCATTGGATGTTCTTTCCTGCTTTGTCAAAGATTAGTTGGCCCTATAACTTTCAAGGTCAAGGGATCATAGAACTGACTCATCAGGTGCTTAGAAACGTGTTAATTAAACAAAAAGGGGGAGAAGAAGAAGGGCTTAGACCTACACCACAGGAACAATTACATCGTGCCTTATATACTTTAAATTTCTTGGACATATGAGGACCCCATACATGTTGTGCTGCTGAAGTACACTGCCACAGGCAAAGTGTCACCCTTGTTCATCAGCCGGTATATTGGAAAGATGAGAAGGGACATTGAGAAAAGGGACAGGTTGTTGTGTGGGGCAGAGGGTGTGCTTATGTCTCTACAAATCAAGGCTACCAGCGGTTACCCAGTCATGGCTTGAAACCCAGGCATGAGCCAATCCAAGCAACCTCAGTTCGACATGACCCCACCAGTCGAAGAGTTTCGCAGAATGTCCATCCAGAATTGGATGTGCCCAATGCACCACGCCCTCTCCCAAGGTGCACTAGGACTGCTCAACCTCCTACTTGGGGACAAGTTAAGAGGCTGACGCATGATTCTGAAAAAATATTGATGCAGACTCGCAGCCCGCAAGTCATCACTCGCGGCCATCACTACTACGGTAAGTGCTGCTAACTATGCTTACTGGGCTTATATCCCTCATCCACCTCTCAGTCAGGGTGTAAATTGGTATGACTCCTCCATGCCAATATATACAAATGACATTGAATGGACATCTGGGCCATTTGACAGCAGAGGACCACATAGACCAAACGAAGAAGGTACTGTTATGGATAATTTTCCTATAGGGATTGAAGGTCCTCCTATATGTTTTGGTTATGGGAAACACTGCCTCAAAAGTAAGCCTCAAGTATGGCTATCTATTATTAAAAATGGGACCCACCACAAACATATTTTCTTGCTATCAGCCCATTCTCTCATTGGCTCCAATCTTACAATTAATGACACTCCTCCAATGCTTCCATCTTGTGCTACTCGTACATTGTCAGAATGGGATGGATGGGATCCCAGTCATTGATTGGAGCCCTATGGGCTCAGCTGCCTTAAAAATTCGTTACAAAATCTACGATGGTGTATTCATAATCATACTGTCAGCACCACTGCCAATGACTCAATCGTTTGGCACGGTGGGGGATTTTCTGCGCCCAGTCCTCATTTACAACAAGGACCATTACAAAAGCATATATGGAAATTAACTGCTGCCCTCCACCCTTTACATTCCTGGAAGGACACATATTATAACAACAGCTCCAGCAATATTTCTACTTTGCCCTTCATGGTCCATAGTACCCAGTACATATAGGCTTGTGTCCGTTTGCCATTCACCCTACTGACAGGACAGATAGTTTGGAATGATTCTGAGTCCCTTATAACTTATATTAATTGCTCATTATACACCTGTCTTAACAATTCTATACCCTTCAATATGTCATCCGACAGCTTATATTTACTTACAGTACAAACTGGCCTGTGTCTGCCGGTTCACATGTCTCGACCACGGCAACATTCTCCAGAAATGCATCTGATGGACCACGCTCTACGGCTCTTCATCGATCCCGATGGCTTGCTGGAATGCTTGTTGCAGCTATTATAAACATTATTGCTGTGACTGCCGCCACAGCTACTGAGGCTGTCTCGTTGCACCAATCTGTGCAGACAGTTACGATTGCACAACAATGGCATGAGAAATCACGCCGATTTTGGAAGACACAGTGGGATATTGACAGTAGACTGTCCAGTGAGATTGCAGGCCTACAACAGGCTGTGATATTGCTGGGGGATCAATTAGTGAGCCTACAGACACAAAAATCATTAAAATGTGATTGGGACATTACATCAATATGTGTAACCCCATTACCACTTAATAACACTGAATTTCCATGGAATGATGTTACGAGGCACTTGCTCGGGCAATCTAATGTGTCCAGGGACACTCAACATCTGCAAGCAGAGATATATGAGACTTTCAAAACAAATCTGGACATGTTATCCAATTCTTGGATCTTAGAAAGTATATCAGATGGATTGAGAAAATTAAACCCTGTAGAGCATATTAAGATTTTTAGTCTCTATTGCTAGTCTGTTTGTATTAATAGGCAGTGTATTTATCCATGCATGTGCAGTCTGGTGCCGGGGACAACGAGCTTGTCAACGGACCAACTGACAGCTCAGGTTATACAATGTCCTGCTACAGTCATTGTATACAAACAAAAAGGAGACGTTGGAGAACAAGAAGCCGGAGGCACCATAAGAATGTCCTGAAGGGAAGGGACGGAGCAGCAAGGAACTGAAAGCACTTTCATTCCCAGGACAGAAGGCCGCCAGACTGCTCGTTCTCTCCAGAAGGACATCATACGGGCACCAGGCCTGGGATAAGAATGTTTTGTCTGGTGCCAGACGTACTCAAGACCCAGTATGGAATACCCTGCAGGTGCACGGCCTGTCAAGATGCCAAATACTACATTGTATGTGCTTGCTGTTATCAGACAAATGGCAAAAATAAAAAAGGCTTGAGCCAGGAGACTCCTGGAGAGTCTTAGCCCCCTGCTCTGTGATTCTCTCGTCACCGCACCCTTAGGCCCTGTCTCTCTACAGGGACTCAGTTTCCCTGGCTATAAAACAAGAAAATTGCACCTTCTGTCCCATCAAGTCCATGAGGTCAATAGCTCTGGTAAACTTCTAAAGCCTTTCCCTGGGTGCTTTTTCCTGGGTTTTCCTGCCTGGGGCCCCTCTGGTCTGGGGTCCCTACAGAGGTTTCTAGCAGTCCAGAAGAATGTTCAGGGCCAAATGTCTGAGTTGAGCGGGTCTGAGTTTCTTGTTTCCCAACCCCTCCCACCACTCCCAGCCCCCCAAACACACACACACACACACACACACACACACACACACACACACGGTCAGGCTGATCAATCCTCCCATACTTCCGAAAGCTCAGCTTTAATTCTGTGTCCTCCAGGGCCAGGTACAGGACTTGCAGGTAAGACCCTGCATGGTGGGAGTCTGGTGGGTGGCTCTTGTTATCTTGTAGGTAGAAGGAGGAGGCAAGGATTCCAGACACTGAAAAAGGTCTGCTGGGTTTGGTGACAAAGGATATCATATATTTGAAAGCCCTTATAACTTTCCAGTTTGACACAAACTTGGGACAGATATGAAACTCTAGCACCATTGATTCAAATGTGATATTTATCCAAGTTTTACAATATCGTACAATAGAGGAAAACGCAAGTTCTTTGAGGGGTTTTTCTTAATTATAGAATTTTTCCATTTTTTTTCCATCTTGACCATGATAACGGTTTGTTTTTATTTTGTTTAAGGTTTTATTTATTTTTGAGAGAGACAAGAGCACGAGCGGAGAAGGGACAGAGAGAGAAGGAGACACAGAATCGGAAGCAGGCTCCAGGGTCTGAGCTGTCAGCACAGAGCCTGACTCTGTGAGTTCAAGCCTCGAACTCACGAACCGTGAGATCATGACCTGAGCTGAAGTCGGACGCTTAACCTACTGAGCCACCCAGGTGCCCCATCATGAGAATGGTCTTAAAACATGTGTGTGAGGCACTCTGAGCAGTCATTTAAAGAAATGAGCCTGCCCTTACTTTGATCTGAGCAAGCACACAACTTTCTTGTCAGTGAAACTGTTAAGACAGGTCTGGGGCAGAGAGAATAAGGGCCTGTCTTTTGGTGTGGTTAGCTTCGTACCAGGTCAGGCTTTCTCCTCTTTTCTTCCTCTTTTTCCCTCCTCATACTGCCATCTGCTAGGGTGTGAGGTCCCCTCTGGTCCGGGCTCCGGGGGCCAGCACTGTCACCACCGGCTGTCACTGGCCTCACCCAGCCACAGGACTCCACCAGGCCGCTGCATAGGAAAAATCCCCTCTGATCCAGGTCTGTTATCTTTTGTACATATTGTCGAATGTAGTATGCTAATATTTTGCTTAGGATATGCGTGATCATGAGAGATATTGGTCGGCCATTTCCCCATCCTCTAATTCCTTTCTCTTATCGGCGTAATTCTGGCCTTATAAAATAAGTTGGGACGTGTTGTCTATTTCCTTAAAGAGTTTAAATTTCATAGTGTGTCTTAAAGATTTGTGGCATTTTGTCTTGCTAAATAACTAATTCCTCAGCCTCTCTTGGAGCTAGAGGCCCAGAGGCTCTCACTGGCAAATTCTATCAAATTTTTCTATGTCTGAAATAGTTCCTGTTGTCATAATAGATTATTATTTATTTTAAATGTTTAATTCAGTATTGACTGTATTATGATTTTTGGCATAGTGCTTACTCTTAACTATGACTTTATTATTATTTGTTTACTTGTATGTTAATTTCTTCTCTCTTTTCTGCCTTCCCCATCCTGCTAAACACCCTTCTCTGAATATAGGCTGCATGACTGCAAGCTGTATCAGTCTATTCCCTGTGTCTGAAATGGTAGGCTCTCAGTAAATATTTGTTGAATGTAGGTGTGAATGAACGAGTAAACACTGAGAGAGTCTTCACTTGACCAAACGTTAAGCTCCTGAAACTTCTCCTAGGCCCATCCTTTAAAATCCCGTTTTGTTTTAATGTCTATTTATTTATTTTGGGGGGGGGGGGAGGGGAAGAGGGGCAGAGAGAGAGGCAGAGAGAGAATTCCAAGCAGACTCTGCACTGTCAGCACAGAGCCCAACATGGGGCTCAAGCTCATGAACTGTGAGATCATGACCTGAGCCGAGATCAAGAGTCGGACACTTAACCTGCTGAGCCACCCAGGCTCCCCGTAAAGTGCAGTTTTAGCGAGAATCCTGCTCTTTCCACACTGTTCTACACTCCTTCTAAAGCTCAACATTGATTCTGTGTCCTCCAGGGCCCAGGTACAGGACATGTAGCCCACCTTGCCGTTGAAGACCCTGCATGGATATCCTTGACATCTGGTAGAGTTCCTCCCCCTCCATCACTGCTGTTATCTCTGGTCACCCCAGCCTGTCCTCAGCAAAGAATCCTGTCAGGTCAAGTCTGTTTAGCCAGAACCTCCCATCCCCCATTACTCTTGGTGTTTTCTCTCAAAAATGTTCCATGCACTGACCCCCACCTGCTCCCTGGCTGTAAATCCCCAGCAGCCCGGGCTGTATTCAGAATTGAGGCTGTACTGAGGTCTCTTTTCTCCTACTGCCACAGTTCCTAAATAAAATCGGTTTTTTTACCACTTGACTTGCCCAGCTCTGGTTTTTCTTTGACAACTCTCCTTGTGTTCTTATGAGTTTTCAGCTAACATCCTTGAGTTTTTCAGGGAGATAACTACACAACCAGCCAACAATGGTGACTTGGCCTCTTATTTTAAGTTTATATTTTCCATTTTATTTTCCTATGTAATTATAGTTGCTGGTACTTCAGAAACATGTTAAACAATACTTTTGACATTGAGCATTTTTATCTTGATTCTAACCTTTAACGTGACTCCTCACTAGTGTGATTTTAGCTGATTAATTCAATAACTCATTTATTTGTTAAGAAAGCAATTTCCTATGCATACAATAGTAAAAAGATTTGTCTAGAATGGATGTTGAATTTTACCAAATGCCTTTCTCCCATTGATCAATATCTTCATATCATTTTCTCCTTTGATTTACTAAAAAAGAATCAAGCATTGATCTAACTTTGATAGCCAGACACACTTATATTCACATAATACAAGATATTTAGTCATGATATATTATTCTTTCCATATACTTGTGTTTTTAATTTGCCATATGTGTGTGTGTGTGTGTGTATGTGTGTGTGTGTGTGTGTGTGTGTGTGTGTGTATAAATTTGGGCCTTTTTTCTTTTTTGGTCAAGTTTTTGTAAGAATTTAAACTTGTTTTTATCTTGTCATTATCTGCCAGGAAGCATTTCATCTTTTTGCTTCTTTGTAACAGCTCAGATGTGATGAGCACTGTCTGTCTCTTGAAAGTATCTTGGGACTTACCCCTAAATCAGCACGTAGACTGATTTGTAGGTGGATTTTTTAACACCCATACAAGTATCATCCATGGTGAATTGTCAGCTGATGATTTTAAATCTTGACCTAATTATAACTCATATTTTCATCTTAAAAAACTCATTTCTGGAAGGCAGAAGAAATGGTCCCAAAGATACATTTACTTCCTCATCGCCAAAATCTATGAGTATTGCCCTTATCTATGGCCAAAGGTGTGAGTAAATTAAGGGTCTTGAAAATGGCCTTTATCCTGGATTCTCTTGTGGGTCCTGAATGTGGTCACTTGCCTCCTTATAGGAGAAAGGCAGAGGGGGTTAGACAGAGTCTCACACAGAGAAATCAGTGTGATTACAGAGGCAGATATCAAAATGATGGGGCCACAGGCGCAGGAATGCAGACAGCCACCAGCAGCTGAAAGAAACAAGGAAGGATCTTCCCTAGAACTTATAGAGAGAGAGTGGCCCTAACAACACCTTGATGCTGGACTTGGGGTCTCCATTTCTGTTAAGTAACCCAGTTTGTGGTGATTTGTTACCGTGGCCCCAGGAAATGAAAGGTCATCCAATCAGGATTTTTACATTTTCAATTTTGCAATTAAAGAATTACATTCATTCATTCATTCATTCATTCAGTGTTTTCTAATGCATTTCATATTTGTGATTTCAACCAATTTGTCACTCTTAAGGGAACATAGAAGTATTTCCTTTTAAAAATCTTTTTCCAGCAGCCTATTTATTCATTTCATTTTAGTTCAAATTTTTTCTTTCTGGATGGACAGTCTTATTTTTCACTATAAGTTTATGTTATCTATTTTATATGTATACATACTTAAGTATAAATATGTTCTTGTAAAATATTTAACATTATATGCATTTTAAATTTACACTAATTGCACTGATGTAAATTTCTGATTTATGTTACAACTAAATACATAACAAATCATAAATGTATAATCAAATTATTAGAAATAATAGATTATTATTTTAGCTAGACAGAAGATCTACATACAAAAATTAATTGCACATGTATTCACAAAAAATAAGCAATTATAAAATATGATTTTATAGTGACATTGTTTGTGGTCACCTTTATCACCAAGATGCCATAATTAGGGAAATTCCTCTTTCTCTGGATTTGTCTCACCACCATTTATCAGTCCTTTTATTTTTTTATTTTTTTTTTTTTAATGTTTACTTATTTTTGAGAGAGAGAGCCTGTGAGTGGTGGAGGGACAGAGAGAGAGAGGGACAGATGATCTGAGGTGGGTTCTGCAGTGACAGCAGTGAGCCCGATGCAGGGCTCGAACTCACGAACTGAGAGACCATGGCCAGAGCCAAAGTCGAACACTCAATCAAGTGAGCCACCCAGATGCCCCTAACCACCACCATTTGTTGGTCCTTTAAAAAAAATTAACAATCAACAGAAGTGCCTGGGTGGCTCAGTCCATTGAGCGTCCAACTTCAGCTCAGGTCACGATCTCACAGCTCATGAGTTCCAGCCTCACATCGGACTCTCTGCTGTCAGCACAGAGCCTGCTTCGGATCCTCTGTCCTTTCTCTCTGCACCTCCCTTGCTCGCTCTCTCAAAAATAAATAAACATTAAAAAAATTAACTGTTGGGGCACCTGGGTGGCTCCATCGGTTAAGCGTCTGACTTCAGTTCAGGTCATGATCTCTCAATCCGTGAGTTTGAGCCCCGCGTCGGGCTCTGTGCTGACAGCTCAGAGCCTGGAGCCTGCTTCAGATACTGTGTCTCCCCTCTCTCTCTGCCTCTCCCCGGCTCGCACTCTGTCTCTCTCTCTCTCTCTCTCTCTCTCTCAAAAATAAATAAACATGAAAAAAAAATTTTAACAAAATAATAAAATAAGGTAACTAATAACTTCACAGAAAGTAAAAAGCTGTACCACAAAGGAAATGTAATTATTATAAACTACATGACTGGGCTCTGAAAAATATATGTACATGATCAGAAAGTATAAAATCTAAAAATTAATTCTATCAGTAACTCTATTTGACTACTGGGAGAATAAAGGTGAGGGAAGGGACCGACAGGAGCATGATGGGAAAGAGAAGATCCCTCATTCTTCCACAGGGCACATTTCATGTATACTACCTACCCCTGTCTAATAGAGAAATATCAGTATCAGGGTAAATACGAAAAATACTTCAAAATGACTCCCTAAGGGAACACCTGGGTAGCTCAGTCAGTTGAGCATCTGACTTTGGCTCAGGTCATGATCTCGTAGCTTGTGAGTTCAAGCCTCACATCAGGCTCTCTGCTGTCAGCACGGAGCCCGCTTTGGATCCTCTGTCCCCCTCTTTGCCCCTCCCCCCCCACGTTCCCTCAAAAATAAATAAGACATTTAATTAATTAATTAATTACTTAAAAAACAAAGTTCTCTCTAGGAAGAAAAGGATTGGGGTGTAAACTGTTGGGGCATAAAACTGACGCATTGTTATTAATATGAGTTTATAAACCTACAATTTTTGGAGCTGCAAGTTTGGAAGATATGTATGTGCATTCTTTTGACGAATTTTCAAAACAAAATAATACCACGACAGCCACTGTGCCCGGTTTCTGTGCCTAGATGTAGAACTGAGTCACGATGACTTCTTTTTCAAAATGGATTTTAATTAATCTGTCCACACTGTCTTTCAGAAAGGTGGCATCAGTATGTTTGCCCAGCAGAATAGGTGATTGTTTTTTCCCTAAAATTCCCCCAACCCTGGTTGTCATCATTTCTCTTAACTTCTGTCACTCTGAGGAGAAGAGTAGTTTGGCACTTGTCTTAACAATGTCCACTTTGAATAGATTTTCCTTAACGTGGTTCATTGTATTTCTTCTGTAGGGAAGTACTTGCTCATAACCTCACTCCTTTTTTCTATTGAAATATTCATTTTCTCTTATTATTTAAAAAACTTTTTTTATATGAACTCGAATAACCCTGTATCTGCCAATTAGGAAGGAAACCTTAACTCAGAGTTGTGATTTGCCTTTAAATGTTATTTGCCATATCTTTTTATAATGTCCAGGTATTACTTTGTATATAGGATGACCCAGCATTTTTCCCTATATCGTTTCTGGCACTGGGGCCATGATCAGCAAGTTCTACTCTAGGGGGGCCTGGCTGGCTCAGTCGGTTAAGCATCCGACTCTTGCTTTCGGCTCAGGTCGTGATCTCACGGTTTATGAGTTCAAGCCCTGCACCAGGCTCTATGCTGACAGCGTGGAGCCTGCTTGGGATTCTCTCTCTTCCTCTCTCTCTGCCCCTCCCTTGCTTGCTCTCTCTGTCTGTCTCTCTCAAAAAATAAAATTAAAGGGGCGCCTGGGTGGCTTAGTCGGTTGCGTGTCTGACTTCAGCTCAGGTCACGATCTCACGGTCCGTGATTTCGAGCCCTGCGTCGGGCTCTGGGCTGACGGCTCAGAACCTGGAGCCTGCTTCCGATTCTGTGTCTCCCTCTCTCTCTGCCCCTCCCCCGTTCATGCTCTGTCTCTGTCTCAAAAATAAATAAACGTTAAAAAAAATTAAAAATAAATAAATAAATAAATAAAATTTAAAAAATATATTTAAAAGAAGAATGTTCTACTCTAAATGACATAACTTTTATTTTTATTTCCTTTTAGAAGTTTGCTGTACTGCTATTTGATGTCTATATATATATAGGCATCGAATTATATATTAAATATATGTATATAATTAAAAGTCAAGGAAACATGATATTGTGAATGTTGATTACTAATGATGGCAGACATTCATTAATACCATGTAACAGGCACTTCTATAAATGGAAGGGCTTAATCATTTATTCCCAGAATAATCATATCAGTGATCCATTGTTATCTATTCAAGAAAGGAAAAAACTGAGACTTTTAGAGCTTTAGAAGTTTCCTCAAAAACTTCCCCTGGGCACCACGGACCCATGTTGACTTGGCAGAGAACAGCTCAGAGCCAACCCCAAGCTGGAGGCACCTAGACATAGTGGTATGTGGGCAAAGAGTGATCTTGGGGGACTGCAAGGAGGAGGCATCCCTTCCCAGGGGTCAGCAGCAACCAGACAAAGGGGACACTGGTGTGGGAACCAGTGGCTGCACACCCTCACACAAGTTGACACACATCTATGCCCGCCGGGGCCAGAGCCTCCTTCCTCCCCCTCAGAAGGGTGCCCTCCACCCCCGCATTTTGTCTGTAATTAGGTCAAGAGAGGAAACACTGAGCCCGGCTGAATGCCAGGAAATGAACCGCCAGGAGCTTGCCTCTGCAAGGGTGTACGCTTTGGTTTCCTGCCCTGTCCCCGGGCCAGACTTCAACAGAAAGTCCCCGTCAGAAGTCAGGAAGCTGGTCTGGTTACATCTTTACATCATCACGTGACTTTGAGCAGGTCAGACTGACCCATCTGGGCCTCAGTTTCCCCACGTGGGGGGAAAACAAAGCACACCTCCCTGCCAAGCCCACTGTGGAATTAGGAGAAAGCACACACGAACACCCTAAGTGCACTGATGGGTGCAAACGGGTAGTGGGCATCGTCTTGAGCAGTCCTTTCGGTGCCACAACCCCATCCTGCTTTTCCCTGGTCGTTTCTAGGAAAGAGTCAGGTGCCTCCCATGCCCGTCCTCTTTCTGCCCTTACATCCTTATCCTCAGTCTCTGCCCCCTCTCACTGCAGGAGCAGGGCTCTGCACCCAGGCAGAAAGGAGGGCAGGAGTGGGGGGCAGGGTGCAGGGGAGCAGGGGACTTGGAATTAACACCCTCAATACGTTCAAATTCCCTCTTCAGGCATGAGCTCTGAGTAGAGTTCTCTGGTGGTTGCATGTGGAGTTACATGTTAGCACAGGGCTGTGGGTCCTGATGTCTCTCTCTCTCTCTCTCTCTCTCTCTCTCTCCCTCTCTCTCTCGATCCCTTCTTTCTCCCAACATTTGTTTGTATGTTTTATATAAAACCTCTTTGTAAACTGCATCATTTTTTAAAGCTTATTTATTTATTTTGACAGAGAGAGAGAGCGAGAGTGCATGGAAGGGGCAAAAAGGAAGGGAGAGAGAACCCTCTCTCTCAGCACAGACCCTGAGGCAGGGGCTCAGACTCACGAACCGTGAGATCATGACCTGAGCCGAAATCAAGAGTCCGACGCTTAACTGACTAAGCCACCCAGGCGCCCCGCGTCATTTTTTAAAAGTAGGTTCCCTAAAGATGCTGGAGCCCTGCATCTATCTACACATCAATGACACAAACAGCGCTCTAGTGCCCACAGGCAGGAGTCGAGGATTTATAGGAGACTGGTGGTCCAGGCTCCTGTGTTCCATCCCCCATTGACCCATCCCTCCACCCAGCCGGGCTCTCTTTGCCCCAGCTCCACTCTCCCTTCCTTTGCCAGGGACTCTCCCTATACTTTCTTACCCCTCCCCTCTCCCCTCCAGCACCCACAAAGCCTCCCAGGGAGGAAACATGTCAGTGACCCACCAGGCAGGACCGGGCTTGAAGTTTCTGACGACCCCCAGGGTCAGTGGGGTTTAGTGGAGTCTTGCACAGACCTCCAAGTGCCCCTGAGCTGGTCACCCACCTTCAGCGTGGCTCGCCCTGAAGAGAGGGGCAAAGCCAGGGTCCTGCAAAGAAGAGGCAGTGCACAGAGGGAGGAGAGTGGACAGCCCGTGACCACAGCTTCCTCCTGGCTGTCCCAGCTCCTCCCCCAAGGTCAGGCCCTGAGGGGGAAGGGGCAGTGGGGCACAGAGGAGAGAAGCAGTCTCTATGGACACCCAGGAGCTGTGCACCACGCAGGCCTGTTCCCTCCTGGTCCGGATTTACAACTGCCACCGTTGGTCTCCGCTTGCCTCTGCCGGCCAGGTCGGCGCTCCCCGGGTCTCCCACTCCCCAAGCTGCCCTTGGCCTTTCTCATTTTATCTATCTTGGAGGTGCTGGGAAAGCTGAGGAGAATCAGACCAGCTCCAGGTTCCCTCTCCCCAGCGTCCCCCATGTCCCCTGGCACCAGCACGAGAGGAAATGGCCACATGGTCCAGAGAGCCCCGCTCCCACCCCTGCTGCTCCTGTCACTGTTGATCCCAGGTGAGGAGGAAGGCGAGAGCCTGGGGAGGAGAGGCGAGGGTGGTACAGGGACTACAGGACCGCGGGCTCCAGAGCAAGTGCTCTGGGCCTGGGGCTGCTGGAGGAGCAGGTCCTGGTGTGGCCCTGACCTGCTGCCTCCTCTCCAGGCTCGTGGGCTGTACCAGAGGCACAGCCACTTCACCGAGTGGCGGGGCAGACGCTTTCTGTGAGATGCCAGTACCCCCCCAAGGGCTGGCCCTACGAGAGGAAGAGCTGGTGTAAGGAGCTATCGGTGTTCAAGTGCACCAGGTTAGTCACCAGCTCCGGTCCCCGCAGGCTGGCTCAAGCCTCTCGATTCTCAATCTGGGACAACCCTAGCACCGGCCTCTTCATTGTCACCATGACTGGGCTGAAGGAGGAAGATTCAGGACACTACTGGTGTAGAATTTACCATGCTTCCGGCAACTCTGTCTCTAAGTCCATAAGGTTCTATCTGACGGTGTCTCCAGGTAAGCCTCTTCCTAGGGGGTCCCCTGGCTCCCTTTGGGTGCCTTCTAGTTTCTTAGTCATGAAGCCAGGCTGCCCCCCCCATTCAGATCTCCTGGGAAGGTTGTTGGGAACAGGTGTCCCAGGGACTTGAATACATGTACACACACACACACACACACACACACACACACACACACACATACACACACACCCCTCACTCACTGTCTTGATGATTTACAAGCCTCATCAAAGGTGCCCAAACAGATCATGGGAGCATTCTGACCCTGAGCTCATATGACCTGGCCACAGGGCAGCCCGAGACTGCCTGGCATTCTTAGAGAAGGCACCTGTACCTGGCACAGAGTAGGTGTTCAGTAAATGTGTGGCCCTGGCCACAAACCACCCCCCGCCCCACCATGTTGGTATCATGTTGGTCTGTCCATTCTTCCTGGCCCAGATCAGAGGTCAGCAAACTCTGGTCTGAAAGCTAAGGATGATTTTTAAATGGTCGGGGGGAAAAAGTCGAAGAAAAATAATATTTTGTGTCACACAAAAATTACAGGAAATTCAAATGTCAGTGTCCACAAATAAAGGGTTTTTTGGAATACAGCCATGCCCATATGTTTATATATGATTTAAGGCCATTTTCATGCTACAGGAGCAGCTGTTCCAACAGAGACCATATGGCCCACAAGCCTAAAGTGGTTACTCTCTGGCCCTTTACAAACAAGTTGGCCAACATGAGTCTGAATCAGAGCTTCTCAAAGCATCTGTGGTTGCAACGAACTGAATGTTCAACCCACAAAGTCATGGGTTGAAATCTTAACCTACAATGTGATGGTATTTGGAGGTGGGGCCTCTGGGAGGTGATGAGGTCATGAGGGTGGGGCCCCTAGGAGTGGAATTAGTGCCCTTACCAAAGAGATCTCCAGCAAGCTCTCTCCTCCTCTTTCTGCCATGTAAAATGATAGCCTGCAGAGGGAACTCTCCAGAACCCCACCACACTGGTACCCTGACCTCAGACTCCCAGCTTCCAGGGTAAGAAATAAATTTCTGTTGTTTCCAAACCACCCAGGCTGTGACACTTTGTTATGGCAGCCCAAGCAGACTAAGACAGTGGTGGAGGACCTTTTCAAAACATCTCCAATCCATCAATGACTATCTCCTGGTAAAACACAATAGAAATGAATTACTAGAAAAATTAAATGAGAGAAAAACACACACATACAAAGCACAAGCCCAAAATGCTGATTTGATTTTACAGACATAAAATTACTTTTCAACAAAGACAATCAGAACAAACATAAGGGGAAAAAAGTTCAGTTATAAAAACGGTTCCCATTGATTATTGAAAGTATGCATGTGGGTGATGGATGTTGTTGTTAACATTATAGCTGAAATCCAAGAAGGAATTCTAAATCAATTCCTACAAGCTCAATATTTTTATTTTTAATTTTTACAAAAGGAAGCGAGCGGTGCTATATTTTCAAAATGCATCCTTGATCCTTCATCAGGGGCTAGTTCCAAATTTTTATTTTATAGAGTTCTGTTTACATTTGAAATACCTTTTGATGAAAAAATGGTCTCTGGTTCTATGAATTTCCTACCATGTATCTTCTTTGGACAGATAATAAAATGCAAAACATTCCATCAAACTATCCAGGTTTCTCTACAAGCACTTTTGCAGACAAGATCACCTATTTTGCTGATAATTGTTACTGAATTAAGAACATGTCATGAAAGTTTATAGAAACTATCCTTCTAAGCCTCTAACTTTTGTTTGGGCGCTTAGATCTCATTTGCCGTTGAAAAATATGTTGCATCCTTCCCTGGCATGGAATAGCCTCAAAGCTGTGATATAACCAAGCCTGACCACGTGACTCCCATCTTTAAAAAGTTAGTACTGACCTGGTTTCTATCTTGCCAAGATAGTGGGAGTCCTTTTCGTAGCTCAAATGTTCTCAACAGAACTGTCACCCTCAGTAATGAATCATTGCAACCTGGCATACAATAACAACTCTGAGGGGTTTCCACATGATCACATAATAAAGAGAACGATTTCAAATTCAACGCGTTCATCTTTATGTAATTCACGATTTTTCCCACTTTGGTAGGCATGCGTGCAGCTCAGCTGATATTTTCTCAGAGCAAGAATTTGAAGGAGGCGGTGCACTGGCTTACACTCTGGTGCAAGGCTCCTTCATCTAAAGGACTGCTCCCGCGTGTTTTCCTGTCACATAACAGCTATCAGAACATACTCGGATGCGAAACTGGAGCCACAAACCACTGGTCGATAATAAAATCCTTCATAGTTCTATTCAGCTCAGGGCTAGTTGTGTTTTTGACAATGAAACGAAATGATACAGAGGAATACCTTCCTATCATCATGTTCAAATTGCACATAGTCTAAAAAGAATAACTATGTTTGCGATGTGCTTTGCTCAAGTTGCCGTGAAAAACACCTTGTTAACTTTATTTGTCCCAGGAGTTGGTCTTCCTCCTCATTAGCCAATTCCTGAGTATGTTGAGCTAATGTGTCAATAAAGTGATATTTAATTTCCCTTCTTTGCCACAGACTAGCTCAACAAGGTAGAGCAGACACCTCTGTTACAGTCTTTCGATAATGTTTTGACACCTGTAGGTAGACATTTTGTCTTAGCAACACAAAGCGTTACTTTACAAGAAGCCCACAGAACTCTAGAGTTACTAGGTGAAATACTGACTGCTTTGAAGAAAGTTGTAATTCAGGACTCTTTTAAAAACAAATAGCTCATTTTGAACTTGTGGTTTAATGTTTTGTAAATGTCACTTGCTTTCATGATGTACTTGTTCCTTAGCCTCTTCACTGAGCCTCAACAATGAACTCAATGGGTTTGAGTGCCTCACCATTCATTAGAACTACAAACCTCATGCTATTTATGAGTGCCATAGTTTCCTGTTGCTGTCATCACAAATTTCCACAAATGTAGTGGCTTAAAACCACACGAATTTATGACTTCACAGTTCTATAGATCAAGAGTCCGGCATGGGTCTCACTGGGCTAAAATCAAGGTATCAGCAGCAGGCTGTATTCCTTTCTGGAGGCTCTTAGAATCTACTCTCACGCATTCAGGTCTTGGACAGAATTCAGTTCCTTGTAGCTATAAGACCAGAGTCCCGTTTTCTCACAGGCTACATAACTGAGAGCTTTCCCAGCTTCTAGCCGCTTCCACACATTCCTTGGCTTGTGGCCCCCTTCCTCTGTCTTCAAAGCCAGAAGCCGTTTTCAAGCTGCACTGCTCTCTGACTACAGCTGGGAAATATTCTATGCTCTTAAATACTAATCATTAGCTTAGGTTCGCCCAGAATATCTCTCCACCTCAAGTCCTTAACCTTAATCACATCTGCAAATCCCCTCTGGCCCTGTGGGGTGACATTCACGGGCTCCTGAGATTAGGAAGTGGACAGTGTTCTGCTTTACCATAGTGAAGGATTGCATGTTCAGACATAACCAATGCAAACCCTTTGGAATGATCTCAGAAGGAAAAGTATCTTTGGAATTAATTCCGCTATCACCGTTTGGTTTATTATTACTGCTACATCCCAAAAAGATGGGGCTTTTCTTGACACAATGCTCAGTGACTTTGTTTTGCTCTCTGTTAATTTAGTACTCGAATTAACTAATCACTACTCTACATTAGCTAATCATGTTAAACTCTAATTAAAAAAAAAAAATGGATAGGGGCACCTGGGTGGCTCAGTCAGTTGAGCTTCTGACTTCAGCTCAGGTCATGATCTCGTGGGTCGTGGGTTTGAGCCCCCCATCGGGCTCGCCAGCCCACCAGAATGGATCCCACTTTGGATCCTCTGTCTCTCTCTCTCTCTGCCCCTCCCCTGATTGTGCTCTCCCCAAAATAAGTAAATATTTTTAAAAATAAATTCATAACGGATAGATTGAAAATGTCAATGATTATAAAAATTTATAAAAATAACTTTTTCAGGTCTTGATACACTTTTGGGTTATAGTCGAGCAACGAACCTTCAGGTATCATGGTCCTGCTCTGCTGCTGTCATGCAGCCTGCCCCATGTGTGATTCTCTGTGACAGTTTGCCAGTACCTAAACTGATTGACATCCTGTTCCACCAGACTGGTTTACTAATCACATGCTTGGACCTTGAGGCAATGTCAGATTGATAAATTCCAAGATCCTTACTCCCGATTTCTATATTTACCTTGTGCAGGCAGGTTATAAATAATTTGTGGACCAGCATCCACCCACAGATCACACGCTGTAGCTCAGGACTAGAATTTTCCCTGAGTGTCATGAGAACCTCTTCTAGGTTGGGCACATGGGTTGCTCCCAGTAGTCACTCTGGGCAGCCTCAGAGAGAGTGCCCTTGTAGGACAGGGTCATGGCCACATGTCCATTGACCTGGGACTCTCTCCAGGGAAGCCCCTGGGCCATGGGATGTCCCAACATCAGGTACCCTCTCCCCCATGCCTCTCCCAGCCCTTCCCTCAGCTGTTCCCTTCATGGATCCTGGGTGGATGGGTATATAGACCTAGCTGAGGACACCGAGAGTCCCCACTTCCTGTCACAGCATTGGGGCTGACAGCACTCGTTTCCCTTCTGGGCCTCACCCATCCCCAGTAGTCATTATTCTCTCTTCATCCTTAATAGCCCCCATCACCTTTCCAGAGATGGCCTCCCACCAGCCTCCATCAAGAGCTCTGACCACTGGTAGGTCTGGGGTCTTACTGGAAAAGCAGGGCAGTGGAGGTAGGGGACAGGGAGTTCGCAAAAGTTTCAGAATCAAGAGGGGACCCCATAAAATGTACTTACCCAGGTCATTGAGGCAGTGGGGTCTGCAGAGGGACCCAGAGTTCTGCGGCAGAACCAGGAAGGACAGGGGTGGGAAAGCAGTCTGAAAGTTCCCTGGGGAGGGGCCCCTTCCCCCTAATAGCACCAGAAGTATGAGAATGGGAAGGGATGTCAGAAATGAGAGCCACTGTGACTGTTTCCCCACTTGGGGAGGCTCGGAGCTAGACAGTGCCCTTCCAAACTGGTAGGCGTGCTTCGAGAGAAGCCCCGGCCTCCTGACTCCCATTCCAGTGCTCTTCCTGGAGCCAAGAACACCTCCACAGGCACTGAATAGAGCCTAAACCACAGATCTGTCTAGTCTTAAGCCATGGGACTTCATAGCCCAGTCCCGACCCCAGAATTGGTTTTTTCCCAGGCTCTGAGCTTCTGTTCCCCGTTCAGCCCAGGTCCCCATTCCAGCTTTCCTGCCAGCTAGAACAGATGTGCTGTCCCTCCAGCTAACTCAGATTCCTTTTCTTTCCCTGACAGCTTCCGCCTCCACGCAGGCCACCCGGGCTTCCCGTGACCTGATGTCATCACAGACCCAGAGCTGTGTGTCCTCCACTGGAAGAGCCAGAGAGGCCCCCAGGGCTTCCTCTGCCGTCACTGCCCCTTCACAGTGAGTTCAAGGGTGGGACCCTCACGCACACGGCCCTGGCTCAGGGGCCCACAGCAGAGAGCTGCCACCCCAACCGGCTCCCCTCCCCTCTGTTTTCTGTTCTCCAGGCAACAAAACTGCACCCTCCACTGTCACCTTGCAACCCCCAGCACTCTGGTCTCCATGCTCTGTGGACTCCTTCTGGCCAAGAGCGTGGTGTTGTCAGCCCTGCTTGTCTGGTGAGTGGGTTTGGGTTGGGCTTGGGAGAGAATGAAGCAGGGAGGGGCTTCCATCCCTGGACAGATGGTCAGACAGGGAATCAGCCAGTGAACACAGAGGCAAGAAAAATGATCCCCAGCAGGGCTGTCCAAATTAGACCCTCACTGACTGCCTGCTCACCACAAGATCACCTTTGTCTTTCCAAAACTCAGATGCTTTGTCCACATGTTTCCGCCTGTTTTCTCCTCCCCTCTTCTCCTCCTCCTTTCCTTCCCCTACCCCTCTCCCCCTCTGATTCAGTATCACTGACCTGTCCAACCAGGAAATCCCTCCCACTGCCTGCCCTTCCAGGAATGCCTGCCCAAACCCAGGGCACAGCCCCTTCCCAAGCAGTGACAGAGGGAGGGTATGCACAGGAAGGAGGGTCACGTCCAAGGAGAAGGGGATGCACAAGGCAAAGGTAGGTGGGGCTGAGGGAAAGGTGTGGGGACAGGGACGCATCAGGCAGAGCGCAGGCTTGCTGAAGGGGGGACAGCCTGTGGGGAGAGGGCAACAGGCTCAAAGAGTGGGTTTGAGTCACTTCCTGTATTTCTTCACCCCTCCCATGTTAGGGCCTTAAGGAGTCGAGATGCGCAACACAGAGGGAGGTCTCTGATGCACCCAGCTCGGTCCAGACTCCAGGCCTCAGGGCCCAAGAAGGATGGCCAGTATCCCCCAGGCTCCCCAGGGGCGCCTCCCTGACCTCTGAACCCTTCGCTCCTTGCAAAGAAAAGGTGGAAGTCCCCCAGAACTTGGTCCAACACCCTTGGCTACACCCCTCACTCCAGTGTTGAGGATTTCTCAGCCTGGACTCCTCCCAAGGTCCAGGCCCACGGCTTGCTCACACACAGCTGGCATCTGGTCCAGCACCATCCAGGGATGGGAGCCGAAGACAGTGCAGTGGCTGTCCACCAAACTGGAGCCACCACAGCGGGCCAGTCTGACTCTTCCCCCCACGATCTTCTCCCCTAGCCCTCCCCCTCATCCTCCTGCTCCCTTCCTCCTCCTCCTCCTCCTCCTCTTGTCCTTCCCCCTCTTCCTCCTCCCCTCCTCTCCTTCCCCCTCCTCTCCCTCCTCCTCCTCCTCCTCCTCCTCTTCCCCTCCTGTCTGTGGCCCCACAGCTCAGCCAGGATCCCAGGTCACCCCCAGCATTTCTCTCTCCATCCCTGTTTGCTCAGCCACACTCTGCCAAGACCTCTGTTCTGCTTCTCTTTGTGGCTTCTGCCTCTTCCTCCTCTTCCTCCCCCTTTGCAAATCCCCAGCACCTGGCACCTGTACCCAGGCCACTCTTTCAGTCACCTAACTGGCGTCCTGCCTTTGGTCTCCACCTCCTAGATTGTTCCCCCTTATCCGTCCTTTCTCAACAACACTTCTGTGCATTTTTACTGCACAGGAGGTGGGGGCCTCTGCTCTGCCAAGTTCAGCCACCCCGGTCACCATCACCACGTCACTATGTTCCACACTTACTGCCCTTGCAGCCACCAAGATGGCCACAGGCTCTGGAGAGGAGTCACCCCACCTTGTCCTGCACAAGCTGAGTGGGAGGCTCCACAGTGGAGACCACCCTGGTCTGACCCGAGGCACTGCCCCTTGTAGACTGCTGTGTCTCTGACACTTACTATCTCGGTGTCGGACTTCCCAGACGGAGCCTTTAAATTTATCTTTTCTCTCCTGTCCTTCCTCTGTTTTTCTTTATTCCTACTTTCTGGGAAAGTTTCTCAAGGTTGCATTCCGGTCCTTCTATTCAAAGGTTTACCGTTTGTGCTCTCACACCTTAAAATGTCTAAAGAGTCTATTTGTTCTCCGAATGTTCCTTTACGACATGCGTGTTTGCTTTGGCGACGCCATTTTTTCTCGGGCAGTGTTAAAGTTTTAACGTTTTGAGGGTTGTGGTGGTTTATTTTTTTAAGCCTTGTCTGTTTTCTGTTTCCCCCAAATACCTTTTTCTATCTTTCGTTTTCTCCTTTCGTTGACCGCTGTCTTTCCTCAGAACTTTCTGGAAGCCTCTGCTGCTTCTTGGCAGAGCACCGGTATTTAAAAGCTTGGAGGCCCTGTGTGTGTTACAGAGATTTGTGGACTCTACGTTGATTTGGCAAGGGTGTTGTTATGGGCTGTTATGTGCCCCCCTCCATTTATATGTTCAAATCCCAACTCCCAAGGTGATGAGGGAGGAGCCGTCACAAATGGGATTCTGCCCTTACAAAGCTCCTTGCAAAGCTCCCTGGCTCCTTCTACTCTGTGACGACGTGGTGAGGGGACAACCCTATAGGAACCAGGAAGGTCTCACCAGACACACAATCTGCCAGCAACTTGGCCTCAGACTTTCCAGCCTCCAGAACTGTGGGAAATAAGAGCTGCTGACGCCCCTCGGTCCATGGCATTTTTGTCTCAGCCACTAAGCAGACTAAGACAAGCACCACTTCGTTTTTTTCTGACAGCTCAGTGTCTCCAAAAAGGTGCTTTGAACCGTCCTCCTGGGGGTATAAGCCTGGTTCTAGGCACCAGCTGTGGCAAAGCAACTTCCATTTTCACTCACTCGGGCCCCAGGTGGAACACAGTGTCCTTCTCCAAGGAGGGCATCTCTGTGACAGACCCTCGTCAGAGACTAACCTGTGGGTTCTCTGTCGGGTGAGAGAGAGAGAGCAAGGAGGGAGAAAGGATGTGGGCAGCTGACCCACTCTGTCTCACAGGGGGGCAGAGAAGCTAGGAGCCAGACTGCATCTCAACCCTAGTCCCCAGCTTGTAGTCTGCGTCTTGAGGTCCCCCCGCCTCCGATTCCTAAGGCTTCCTGGGTTTGTAAGGTAAAAAAGACTTGCTTCTTATGTCTCCCTCCCCCACGTTTCTCTGGTCCATTAAAGTCGTCCAAATGTTACCCAGCTTTAAGACTTCCATGGAGCTCTCCCTTCATCCTTGAGGATGGATTTATGCAATTCTTGCCCATTTATCACCACTTCCCTCACACAGCTTGCCCATCTCTTCAGCAGGAGCAGAGGGGCCTCAAATTTTCCATCCAATCACCCCTTCCAGCTCCCACCACCCTGGGCAGGAAAGAGCGAGATCCCAGATCTCTACTTGCTCCTGTAAAGACTCCTGGTCTCTTCTCCACCCTCCATCACAGCCAGTGCTGGGACCCCCCAGACCTGCGGCTTCATTCCTTCCTTCCCTGCTCACCCTAGTCCCAAAAGCCGGGGGCTCCCTGGTCCGCCCTCATCACCCAGGATGGCATCTCAGTAAGACCTTATGAATTCATCAGATGAGCCCCATTTCCCACTCTTCCCCAAATTCGTACGTCTTTTTGCTCTGCCCTCTGAAACATGAGCCCTTGTGAGCTCAACCTCTCTGAACATCACCTTCCTACTTTCATGGAAATCTGCTTCTGCTAGGAGAACACTGCTCTGTCTGTCATTCTGGCCCACGGTGGCATTTCACTCTCCTTCACCACTAGGCCGGGGCGGGGGAAGGGGGGGTCCTTTTCACTCCTCACTGCCGCTTCCTACCTTTTTATCCTCCCTAAAGCAGCCCCACAATCTGATTTCCTGCCACCGGACTGTACCGTAGACTACGTCCATCAGTGTGGCATCTCTATATAATCGGGAGCCCCCTGCTTCTCACCGGTCTTAACCCCTGGCTCACTGTAACTTCCCATGGCTACTGTCACAATGCTTGGTGAGCTGAGGCCCATTTGGACTCATAGATGATCCTTCCAAATCCCTGGTCACCTGGTTCCTGATCTCCTCTCCTGCAATGATCTCATCCCCTTCTCTGCCTCAGCCTCCCATTCAGATGGTCAGCAGGAATAGCAGCACCCCTCCTTGGTTTCAATTCTGAGCACCCACCTGCCAGCCCCCACCTGTCTCTCTAGCTCAAGCCAACCTGATCATGGTGTCTGTTCAACACCACTGGGATCCCTGACCCTCTAGTCCTGCCAGCTCGTCCCTCTCCCTTACCTCACTCGTGCCTTCCTTTCCCTTGGATTCCATGGCCTATACTCACAATCACTCTTTGGCACAGAGTCTCAGTTCCTCTTCCCCCTCTGCTGTTATTGAACTCCCCTGACACACCTCCAGCCCTGGTTGTATCCAGCTTTCCATTTCTCCATCCTGCAGCTTGTCCTAAGGCTGAATGTGGCCGGAGAAAAGCAACTTATCGTGCTGAAGTGTCTCCCTGTAACCACATGGTCTCCACCCTAGGCCTCTATTCCATGCCGTCCTCTGGTCCCTCAAACTCCAGTGCCCACTCTTCACCCTCTGCTGGTGTCCTTGCACCCAAACTCACTAAAAACAATGAGGCCTATTCGGTCCCGCTGCACCTGTCAATCATCCCCCTTCTTTACCCCAGGCTCACTCTCTTCTCCCTGTTCCCAATGCAGGCCAACCTCTCCACATAAGACCCATCCCATCTTCTCTTGTCTACACAAGAAAATCACTCCAGAAGTTCTTTGCCCTCTCACATATCACAACAGTCAGAATATAAACGGGCTTAAGGGCGCCTGGGTGGCTCAGTCTGTTAAGCGTCCGACTTCAGCTCAGGTCATGACCTATTGGTCTGTGGGTTCAAGCCCCACATGGGGCTCTGTGCTGACAGCTCAGAGCCTGGAGCCTGCTTCTGATTGTGGGCCTCTCTCTCTCTCTCTGCCCCGCCCCTGTGTGCATTCTCTCTCTCTCTCTCTCTCTCTCTCTCTCTCTCTCTCTCTCTCAAAAATAAACATTAAAATTTTTTTAATAAATAATAATAAATGGGCTATGACATATTTAAAAACCCTCTCTTGACCCCATAGCATCTCTACCTACTCCTCCACATTCTATTGCTCTTTACAACCCAACCATAAAAGGAGTGGAAACACTCTCAGCCCCCAATATATCTCCTCTTGTTGTCTCTTGAACCCCTTCCAATCGGGCCCTTGTGCCACTCCCTGCAACATCTTGCCACAGTGTCCAGTGACTTCCACATTGCTAACTCCAGAGGCCAGTCCTCAAAACTCATCATATTGGAAAGATGAACTGTGCTGGATGTGACCCACCACACCCCCTTCTTGAAATGCTTTGTTCCCTTGGTTTCCAACAACCAGCAACAAAATCATGTTTGCCTCCCAACTCATTTGATGCTGTGTAATCAGTTACCCAAAAACTCGGTAGAATAAGACTACAAATGACATATTTATGATCTCAAAGACAGCTCTGGGGGGAGTCAGAAATCTGGGAACATCTTAACTGGGTGCTCCTGATTCAGAATCTCACATGCAGTTGCAGTCAGGACATCGGCGAGAACTGGAGTCATAGGAACACTTGACATCTTGGACCACTTCCAAGATGGCTCACCCAATGGGGATGGCTCACCCACACGGTTGTCAAGATGAGGCCTCAGTTTCCCACCATGTGAGCTTTACTTCATGATGTGGGAGATCACAGAGTGACCGATCCAAGAAAGACTGAGGGGAAAGTCATGGTGCCTTTCATAACCTAGTCCCTGAAGTCATACATCGTTACTTCTGCCATTCTATTCGTTAGAAGCTGGTCACTGGGGCCAGCCCACACTCAAAGGGAGAGAGATTGGACTCCATCTCTTGAAGGAAGGGATACAGAACCACACCGTATATACTCTGGCCACAAATTATTGACATTTCTCCCACATTCAAAATACACTCATGGGTGAAAGGAGTTGAAAGGTAAAAATGAAAAAGATACACACATCCCCTCCCACAAAGGCCTCCACAAATCTCACCCAATTGTGGCATCAGCGTTAGGTCCAGAAGACTGTCGTATAAATCAGGACCAGGTATGGCAAAGGAACCTCAAGGACAGTCCCTGGCATACAGCTCCTCAGTTTTCAGTATGAGGACCCGTGGGCTGAAGAGACAAGTTATCTGCCAGATCCAAACCCAACATACAATGGTGATACGGGCCTAGGATAGCACCAAGAGACATCCCTGGTCAAAAGAGGGGGAGACTGGAGGCAAATGGAGCACTGATCCACAGAAAAACTGGAGCTCGGCTGGGCAGATGTTGGAAATTCCATGATCTGGACTCTGGCCTACATGTACCTGGGAATAATTGATCATGGGTCTTGGCTCCACCCCCTGGGGTCTTGCTTCTGCCCTCTGAAGCATCCTTCACCTTCCAGGAAGGCAGCCTATATGTACAGCTTCATAGTTTTCTCAACTGCTTCTTTCCAATAGAATCTGGGGGGCACAAGGGTCTACAAGGGTCTTTTTTCTTAGTTTTATACTCTGGTCCTTTCAGTCCACACTGGTAGTGTTTTGTGAATAGCATTTTCTTTTAAAAATGTGTGGGTCTCCTGTGAATCTTATTGAAATCCACTCAATTAGACAAAAGCCACACTCACAAATGTCTTCATTTGTGAAGATAATGTCTCTTCCATACCTTGGGCTTTTGCTGAGAAGCTGAGGGAAAATGACTTTTAACTCTTTAGAAGCCCTCTAGTTTCATTGAAAGAATCTGTGAGGCACATACCGTCAAGATCCTTCGAGGGCATTACCTTTCTCTTCCTAAGGTCTCAACAAGGGATTTCACAGTCACCTTTGGTTTCATCTTTAGACCCTATTTTCCTGACAGCACTCTGGATTTCATTTTAACCTCATTACTGTCCAAAGATACCGAGAATTTCCAAAGCCATCAGGTTCCGGCTCCTTCGTGTTGAATAACCCTGCCTATAGTTTATGTCCCTGCTCTCACATTTCCAATAAGCCACAAGAAGAAACCAGGCAGCATCCTCAACACTTCGACCGGAAATCTCGGCTACACCAACCCAGTTCATTAGGTATTTTTTCTACGTGCCACATTACTGCAGGTGGCAGTGCTGCTAAACCTTCTGCCACTTCATCGCAAGGATCCTTTTTCCTTCTCTGCTACTGGCTAAGCGAGTTTGGAGAACATTCTTAAGGTCTGTATCAGTAGAAAAAGGAGAACATAATATCCACGTTACCAAGCTATTTACATTTCTAAGTAGGAAGATATACTCATAAAGCATCAGGCATACGGAGGACACTGAACAAAGGCCGAGCTTCAGAGGCAGTGGGGTAGAGTAGAAAGAGGACCCACCTGTTACACAGCAGAGGCAACTCAGAGCTGATCTCGGCTGGAGGGACAGATAACCTACGGGGAATGGATTCCAGTCTTCTTCGTGGAGAGCCGAAGGGAACACAGGAAAGAATTAGGGTGAGGAAACTGACCAGCCTGGGCTGAGAACACATGCATATTCACTACCACCCCTCTTCTGGCCAACAGTGGCCAGAAGTGGCAGCCTTCTGGGGCTCCTGGGTGGCTCAGTCTGTTAAGCATCCGACTTCGGCTCAGGTCATGATCTTGCGGTCCGTGAGTTCGAGCCCTGCATCGGGCTCTGTGCTGACAGCTCAGAGCCTGGAGCCTGTTTCAGATTCTGAGTCTCCCTCTCTCTCTGACCCTCCCTCGTTCATGCTCTGTCTCTCTCTGTCTCAAAAATAAATAAATGTTAAAAAAAAAAAAAAGAGGAAGAAGTGGCAGCCTTCCTCCTTGCCAGGAGGCTGTGGTGACCAACCCGGTGTAACGGGACAAAGAAGGGGCTGCCTCTGAATCTGGTGCCATTCTGTAGCAGTTCCTGCCCCCCCACCCTGCTCTGGCTGCAAGTGGGAAATGCACTGGAAACCCTGCTGGAACTCAGGAGCCCAGATGCCAGTTAAGACACCTGCTTCTTCAGCTGGTCATTGACCTTCTCCAGACCCATTTCCTCACCTGTAGGGAGATACATATTACCACCACACTGCTGTGAGGATTTAAATAAACAGTGCAAGTGGACAAGCCTTGCAAATTATAAAATTATGTTAATATATATTGTTTCCTAAGTTTTCTTCCAATTCTAAAACTGTCCTGGATACGCACATTTGATCTCCAGGGGACCAACTTTTCTGCTTTGCCTTGTTTTCTCCACCGTTGCTTTTCTTCTTCTTCTTCTTCTTCTTCTTTTAAGTTTATTTATTTTTTAGACAGAGAGAGACAGAGCGTGAGCAGGGGAGGGGCAGAGAGAGAGGGAGACACAGAATCCGAAACAGGCTCCAGGCTCTGAGCTGTCAGCACAGAGCCCAACGCAGGGCTCGAACCCACGAGCTGTGAGATCATGACCCGAGCCAAAGTCGGACACTCAACCGACTGAGCCACCCAGGCGCCCCTCCACCATTGCTTTTCTTTATCCTCAGTTCTCTAGTTGGCCCCTGGATGCCCTGGAGCCCCCGTGGGTACTGTTCCAAGCAGGGACAGGCGCTGCATGTAAGCCCAGTGAATGGAGGGACACAGGTGAGCAAGGCTTAGAAACGAGACCCTGATTAATTTTCTGGGCTCAGCCCCGCATAAGCTGGTGCAAGTCACCATCCCTCTCTGAACTTCTGTCTCTTTCTCTGGAAAAAGAAGGGGATAAAGATCAGTTCTGAAGCCCCTTCCACAGGAGGCTAAGCTGATGAGCATGATACAGACACTTTCTGGTGCCCAACTAGGGCTGCCGAAGACAGAGCACCAGGGGACACAAAGGAGCCAGCAGCTCTTGAACACAGCTTCGAGTCCAGGGGCCCCTGCGGAAGATTCCAGTGGTGGCTGAGGGAAGGAGCACTGGTGTAGGAGCAAAGTTGGACAGGAGGTGGCTGGGGAGGGATGGAAGAAGCAGGACACTAGTGGGCATCAGAGAGTGGCAGAAGGATCCCAGCAAGGATGGGTGTGATATTGCAATTTATAATAAATGTGTATTGTGATCTTTATTCATGGTTCCTGTTCACCGCTGCCGAAATCCTTGGAATTTCCTGAGTGATCAAAGCCTCATTTGCTCCTGAAATGGAAGTATCTTTTGTCACATCTGGTCTCTTGGTTTCAGTTCCCAAAATGGCTTCAGAGCCATAAGGGTGACATGGGTGCCCTGTTAGTCATAACAAGCCGTTTGCCACCACCTCTGAGTTTATGCTAACAGGGTGGTATTTGGAAATCCCCAAAGGAAGGGGGCTGGTTGCTAGGGAAACCAACCATGATTAGAGGGTCGGAACTTCTAATCCCATCCCCTGATTTCCTGGGAGGGGATAGAGGCTGAAAGTTGAATCAATCACCAACAACCAATAATTTAATCAATTGTGCTTATGTAACGGAGCCTCCAACAAGAAAGGAGGGGGCTTCTGGAGCCTTACCTTGGGGAACCAGAATGCCCCCACATGCCGCTGTCCCGGGCCCAAAAGCCACGGGGACAGAAGCTCCTGCAATTGGAAACTCACCTATGTATTGCTTCATCTGGCTGTTGATTCGTACCCTTTAATATCCTTTGGAACAGACTGGTAATCCTTTGTAATAAACCAGTAATCTAGTGAGTAAACAAGTTTCCTGAGTTCTGTGAGCCACTCTACAAATTAGTCGAGCCTGAAGAGGGGTTATGGGAACCCCCAGTTTGTAGTCCAAGACCTGTGACTGATATCTGAAGTGGGGGCGAGCCCTTCACCTGCGGGATCTGATGCTAACTCCAGGTCAATACTGTCAGAGTCAAGGTCACGTGTGGGACACCCAGCCAGTGTCCATGAAGAACTGTGCGAATTACTTGGTGGTACGGAAAAAAACTCACAGCTTAATGAGTAACTTTGCTATGAAGTCGCATCGGTCTTTGGAGTGGCCATCACCTCACATGCTCCCTAGAGAGAGCACAAAGTCCCAGGAAGGCGCCGGAGCCCCCTGTCTCATCTCCACTCACCCCTAAGAGTCTGGTAGCATGCTGGTACCCAGGGACTGTTCGGGCTCCCAGGTTTGGGGTTGGTTTTTTTTGTTGGGTTTTTTTTTTTTGGTTTTTTTTTTTTGTTTTTTTTCTCAGAAATCCACCTCTGTTTCCCAGTCCTCAGCCTTCCTTCTGGGCTCCTTCCTCTGAGGACCAGGATCCATACCAGGCCCAATGTGGGAAATTCTGGTGAAGTCAGCCGACTTGCTTGGGCAGACCTGAATTTCTGTTCATAATGGAAATGCTGAACATACTGGAGAAATCTGAATACAGACTGGGTAGTACAAGCTACTAGGAAATGGGGGAGAGGGGGTTGTGTTTTATTTTTATTTTGTTTATTTGTTTATTTGTTTATTTATTTATTTATTTTGAGAGAGAGAGAGAGAGAGAGAGAGAGAGAGAGAGAGAATGAGAGAGCAGGGGAGGGGCAGATAGAGAGGGAGAGAGAGGATCCCAAGCAGGGTCCCCACTGTCAGCCCCTGATGCGGGGCTCGAACTCACAAACGGTGAGATCATGACCTGTGCCGAAATCAGGAGTCCGGAAGCTTAACCGACTGAGCCACCCAGGCGCCGCAAGAAATTATTTTTAATTACGTTGGCTATGATCATGTTAATTTGCTATGTAGCAAGAAGTTCTTTCTTCTTCTCTTCGGAACTGCATACTGAATTATTTAAGGGTGAAGTGTCAGGATATCTGCAATTTATTTTAAAATACTTCCTCATAAAAAATACAGTGAGTTAAAAATAAAGAATTGGAGTGGAGTACTTGGACTCAGCTCCAACGAGTGTCTGCCGTAGGCACATCTGTCTCCTCTCTGGAAGTTAGACAGATGTTCCCCCCGCCCCAAACCCCCTTCCCATGGAGAGATTACAAAAAAGCATGCTCCTAGGCCTGCTGATTAGAAAAACGCACCCACTTCCGGGGCCTGACTCAGCCCCGCTGGAGCCCCTGGGCAGCCCCGATGACCGATGAGCCCAAGGGTTCCATCTGGGTGTCATCAGATGACAGCAAATGCTGCCACCATCGAAGCCACAGTCCTGGTGATGTGCTCACATCTCTGTGAAGCCCTGAGCTTGACGTCGGTCAGCGGATCTCTGCAAGGGCTGCGCCTAGAATTGCACATACCACACCAGGTTTCTTTGTTTTTTTCTTCTCTTTTCTTTGTAGATTATGTATAAACATCAACATTTTCTTGATTCTCAAAGCCCTGGAGTTCATTAAAGGAAACTACGTTAGATTCTTTCAACTACTTGTTGTCTCAGGTGATATTTGACAAGCCGCGGGAGGTTGGGGGTAGTAGGGACTGAGGTACTGGCAGTGGCCCCAGCGCCCCAGGCTGCTTCCATCCACCTGAGCCAGCCGCACCCCCTCCCACCAGCCCCCCTGGGGACCACTGCCCAGCACGCTCTACCCCCTTTGTTCTCAGCTCTCCTCTCCCCACCTTCGCCCCAGCCCCTCCCTGCACCTCCCATCCTCCACCCCGCCCCTCTTCCCCCCTCCGGTGCCCACAAAACCTCCCACGGTGGAAACACATCACTGGCCCACCACCTAGACCTGGATGTGACTCCTATGAGACCGAATGGGACTTAGGACTGTAGTCAGGACTCAAATGACCCTCTGACCCTGTCATGTCTCTAGCCCATCCTTCCGGGAGAGAGGGGTAAAACCAACATCCAGGAAATGAGAGTTTGCAGAGACACAATGTGCAGAGAGAGAGAAGAGAAAGAGTAGGACAGTGCTGAGTTGACCACAGTTTCCTCTGGTGACTTCTCAGCTCCTCCCCTGCCCACCCACCTCTCCTGCTTGTCCTAAATGGGGAGGGGAAAGCTGCGCACAGGGGAGCCAAGAGCATCTACGTTTCCTGCAGCTGCTGTGCAGCGACTGGGGTTGGGGGAGATGCTGATGCCCCTCAGGACCCAGAGACCATCCATGCACCTTAGGGGACAGGTTCTCTTGGCCCCCTATTCCCACCAGCCTAGGCTTCCCACCTCCCCGAAGGAGGCCTTTGTCCTCCTCAATCCTTCCTTCTCAGCGGTGCTGGGGAGTCCTTATGATTCAGACCCATTTCCAAGGGACCACATCATCTCCCCAGCTCCTCCACTCCCATCCAAGAGCCCAAGGAGAGGGGCAGCTTGTCTGGGAAGACCTCTGCTCCTACTATTGCTGCTAAACCACCTCCACTTGGCCTGCCCATGCCCTTGACAGGAGATGAGGGCTTGGGGAAGAGGAAAGGAGAGAAGGTGGGGGATAGGAGGGGGCTGGGGCAAGGAGAAGCAACCCTACAGCCAGGGGGCCAGGCAGGAGGTATGTTCTGATTATGGACACAAAGCAGGCCACTCCTTTCCCCCAGCCCCGCAGGGCCCCTGACCTGAGGCCTTCTACTGCAGGCTGCTGGGGAGAGAGATTGGAGCCTGAGGGAATGAGAAAGGTTTCTCGGGACAGGGAGTCTCAGCAAATCTCTGTGACCGCTTGGTCACTGGCACAAAGCAAGACTGAACCCAGAAGAGCATGCCTGGCTTCATGTACACCCTAACTGGGTTCCAAGAGGCAAGCTCAGGCACACTTAAGGGAAACTCAGTGCTCCCTGCAGCTGTCCGTATTTTCACAGTCATTCTGGGTGTTCCTAGGTAAACACCTACTCTGAGGAAATGGGTCCCCACAGGCTTCAGTCTTTGGAAAGGAATGCTACTCACCCACCCTTTCCCCAGAGGACTGCCCTCTCCAAACAGGTCTCCCACCACAGAAGCCAGGGACAAAAACACTGATAGATTTCTTGAAGGACCGATTTTTGTTGTTAATACAGAAACAACAGACACAAAATGGAGTCACTTGTGCTAAGCCCCACATCAGCAAACCAAGGCTTAATACCTAACAGAAGTTTAGTTTCCATCCCTCCTAGGAACCGGTCAATATGGAGTTACCTGGTCAGCACTGGCTGGCGAGCATTGCTTGATAGACCACACCTTCCGCCACAGAAAGGTGACCTTGCCTGAAACTCTCTTTACCAGAAACTTCCTATTTCTGCCCCCTTCTGCCTAGAAAAGCATCTTGCACATTGTATACAGCTTCTGGAAGCTCCTTTCCAGCTGCTAAAGGGGATGCCACCCAATTCATGAATCGCTGAATAAAGCCAATATCTTCAAAATCACTCAGTTGAATTTCATTTTTTAACAATATGTATAATAAAGGATACCACAAATAATATTTTTTGAAGTGACAGGATAGAGAAAATAGTATATGTTACACAAAGATTAATATCCAGAATGTATAAAGAATGTATAAAATCAATAAGAAAAGGGCCACAGCTCACTAGAAGAAACAGAAAAGGATAGAAACTGCAATCCAAAGTTGACACCCAGAGAAAATTCATATGTGGCAGGATCAATGTTATCAATACATGGGAAAGTGCAAATTAAAACAAAATTAAAAGGGCAAAAATTAAAAACAATGGAGGGAGGATCACTTTTCTCCCATTAAATTAATAAGAATTTTAAAGTTTAGTCATTTCCAGTGGTGATAAGTTTGTGAAAAAAATGATGGGAATATAAATTAGCGCACCCTTTTAGGAAATCAATTTGTCCAGATTTATCAAAACATTAAATGCACATCCCTTTCCTACAAACAAGTTAATCATTTCTGGGGCTTAGGTGGCAGAATAGAATCATGCGTGCACAGAGCGGTATATAAAAGGTTGTTTGGGGGTGCCTGGGTGGCTCAGTCGGTTAAGTGGCCGACTTTGGCTCAGGTCATGATCTCGCGGTCCGTGAGTTCAAGCCCCATGTTGGGCTCTGTGCTGACAGCTCAGAGCCTGGAGCCTGTTTCAGATTCTGTGTCTCCCTCTCTCTGACCCTCCCCCGTTCATGCTTTGTCTCTCTCTGTCTCAAAAATAAACGTTAAAAAAAAAAATTTTTAAAAGGTTGTTTGTCACAACGTTCTATGTAACACTGAAGCTTTGAGATAAATTAAAGTGGCCATGAATAGGAAAGGAAGAATAAATGATGCTTCATCTCTAGGACAGGTACTGTGTGGCAGGTTACAAGAAATGAAGCTGGTCCATGTGTACTGATGTGCATGGACAAAAAAAAAAAAAAAAAAAAAAATCAAGCTACTGAATGAGACATGTCATGGTACCTCATTAATGAAAGTTAAAAAGATACAAAGAGAAAGCTGTATCCATAGATACAGTGTGTGTGTGTGTGTGTGTGTGTGTGTGAAAGAGAGAGAGAGAGAGTGCGTGTGTGTGTGTGTGTGTGTGTGTGTGTGTAAAACCAGGAGAGAATGCGCGCAAGGATCCCATGCTAACAGGAGTCAAATCTGGGTAGGGGGTGTGTGGGCATGAAGGGGGACTTTCACATTTTACTGGGTATTCGGTGTTGTTTGAATATTTTCACAGTAAAGTGTACTTGAGTAGGATAAGATGGAAATTTTTTCCTGACTGTTGAAACCAGTGGACAACGAGGAAGCCAGAGGTCACGGCAGATTGGTACCACCACCCCTGCCCCCAGGAATGCAGGGGAGGGATGAGTGCATCTTGTCCCGACCATGTCCCATGGTGACAGGATGGTCTCAGTGTCCTCTCCGGAGGCTCATCTTCCACAAGACGTGCTCTCGTAGGTTGCCTCACCCTTGAAGTGTGTATTTGTTTCATCCCCTCCAACATCCAGCGCGCTTAACATGACCAGTGGAAGCCCAGCTCTGCGCCCCACCCCTGACTTCTCACTTACCGTACAACCAGCACGTGGGTTTACTTTATGTTCAAACAAAAACCCAGACACAAATGCTCCTAATGTCCTTATTCATAATTGCTCCCAAATGGAGACAGCCCAAAGGCCCTTCCACTGACCAACTGTAGTATCTCCATACAATGGACCACAACTCAGCAGTACAAAGAAACAAACTACCAATGCACATGCAAACAAAATTGATAAATCTCAAGTGCATTTGGAAAAAGGCCCAGTTCAAAAGGCTAATTATGCCTCAATGTTTTTTTTTAAAAAGGCTACATATGGCATGATTGCATACAACTGACATCCTCGAACAGGTAAAACTATTGGGACAGAAATCACTGACCGAGGGAATTGGGGGCAGGGAGAAGTGTGTCTATATCTGGGTTGTGTCGGTGGTTTCAGGACTATGATTTGTCAAACTCACAGAACTGTACCCTGTGTACATTAGCCATACCCACAATTAAACAAAACAAAACAAAACAAAACAAAACAAAACAGAATGCAGACATTTGTCTCACGCCAGAGGGAGTGCTCACTGTAGGATCCTCTGCCCGCTCCATGCACGGGGACATAGAGCGCATCTAAGCCTGGGCTTTCTTTCCTTCTGCTCCAATCTTTATTCCTTTTTTTTGACCTCTTCCTTCTCTCATTTTCCTTTACAGTGGAAAGTTCTCTTCAAATGGAACCTTACATGCACCCCAGGACAGACACCTGTTAGAGTGATGTGGGGTTTTTTTTGTTTTGAATGTTTATTTATTTATTTATTATTGAGAGAGAGAGAGAGAGAGAGAGAGCGCACACAAGCCAGGGAGGGGCAGAGAGAGAGGGAGACACAGAATTCGAAGCAGACTCCAGGCTCTGAGCTGTCAGCACAGCTCAAACTCACGGACCATGATGTGAGATCATGACCCGAGCCGAAGTCAGATGCTTAGCTGACTGAGCCACCCAGGTGCCCCGGAGTGGTGTGGCTCTTGATGAAGAAGGGTAAGCGCCTCTCTCAACAGAAGTTTGTCCCCATTCTTCCTTCTGCAGATGGAGAAACTGAGGCCCCCCTATTGCATCCATGGTCTGTGCTCCCCACCATCCTACAACGTGGCTTTCAGAGACCATTCCAGGAGGCACTGAAAGGGGCTGTCATGATGAACAGCTTACCTTAACCATTCTAGAGTCTTCTAACTGCCGTCTGGTCATGGGATAACAAAACAGAATCATGAGGGGGAAAACCTGTCCTTTCCAACAACCTGTCCACTGTGCCCTTCTCCCAACCTTCTCATCGGAAGAGGTCTGTGGGGCCCTGAGTCCGGGAAGAGAGACTGGTTTTTCAGATTGACCATGAGCTTTGCCATGATATAGACACAGCCTTAACAAGCTTCATTTTTCAGCCTCTTGTGCAACTATCTCAGGAGGAATGTGTCTCTCAAGACTTCAGGGATTCGGAAATCCCACTTCTGGAACGTGTCCCACAGATACGCATATGTGAAATGACGTGCACAGATGCCTGTTTACCACAGCGCCATGTGTGGTTTCAGAAGATTGACAACAATATCCAAGCTATTATATATCCATTCAATGGCATTGTCTACATTTTTGCAGACCGAGGAAGCTCCCTGCGTACTGATAGAGACTTTTCTGCGAGACACTTTGCATTTGGTTCGGTTCACAATTCTGTCTATAATATGCTAGCGTATGTGTTTTTAAAAATGTGGAAATTAAGGACATATACTTACATTCTTTTTAATTCTTGAGGAAAACAATAACCCAATCATGGTGGGTTTTGGGGTAGGATAGAAGGTTTTGGGGTAGAGTGATGGAGGACAGTGTGGGAGAGAGATTTTTCACTTTTTAGATACATTTTTATCTATTTTTTGAACCACTGAAGTTTTTCCAAATTAAATTTTGAAAAATGTGAAACACTTCCATGTCCGGGAAAATGGAGTGGATGTATTTCACTCTCTTCTTCCCGTAAACTCCTGGACGTTGTGTATATAAAACAAAGACAAGATGACTGGAAGGTGGAGGAAGAGAGGCCTCAGGACCTGAGGAACAGCACTGTGGCCATTTCCCTGGGTTCCTTCTTACTTCAGGCATCCCACACTGGATACCCAAGAAACTGCAACCCAGGAACACCACCGGGTACAGAAAAAAATGCCTGCATTCTCTGGCCAGAGGACCAGGAACAGGCAGTCTACTTTTATTTTTATTTTTTATATTTATTTATTTTGAGAGAGAGAGAGAGAAAGTGTGAGTGGGGGAGGAGCAAAGAGAGAAGGAGAGAGAGAGAATCCCAAGCAAGCTCTGTGCTGTCAGTGCAGAGCCCAATGTGAGGCTCGATCTCACAAACCACAAGATCATGACCTGAGCTGAAATCAAGAGTTGGTGGCTTAAATGACTGAGCCACCCAGGTGCCCCAGGCAGTCTAGTTTAGATACCAACCATTCTACTCCAACCAAACATCACTGAAAAGTCTACAGCCTCACTTCACTGGCCCAGAAAAGCCTGAGAAAGGAGCCAAGATGTGCCCCTGCCATCACCAGGCTTTAGGAAGCCACCCCCCACCACCCAGCAGTGGAGCCAGGAACGGACAAGAGGGAAGCCAGGACCTTCCTCTCCTGGGGGCAGAATCAGTGGAAACCACATGGGGAGACTGGACTACGCACCCCCAGACTTTGCAGTGATAAGATGGCCCTCCCCTTCCCCATGGGGTGATGTCAGAGGACTAGTGGCGCCCAGGATTTCATCTCTTTTCATTTTTAACAAGGCCACCCTCCAATAGTGGCAGTAGAGCCCATGTGGGTAGCAGTGATGAGGCACCCCTTCCCCTTCCAGGCAGGGTAGGATCAGAAAAGGCCTAACTCCCACCCCCACCCAACAGCTATGGGGAGTGCCTTCTAAACAGAGGCCAAGAGGAGAACCTAGACTTCTGTCCCCACTTGGCAGTAATAAGGGGCACCTGCCTTCACCCAGTGTCAGAGAAGGACTGCTAAAACATAAGATTTAAGTAAAAGCCAGCGACTTATAACACCCAAAATGCCCATGTTTCAGTCAAAAATTATTCATCACACCAAACACCAGGAAGATCTCAAACTGAATGACAGAGATCATCATAAGACACCACCACTGAGATGCATAGATGTTAGACTATTTCCATGAACAATTAGGTAATTATTGACATGCTAGGTTTAAGTTGGCCATTTTACTTTTTGTTTTCTCATTGTTCCCCAATTTTTTTGCTTTTCTGTTTTCTTTTTCCTGGTTTCCTGTGGGTTACCAGAAGACGTTTTACAATATCATTTTGATTTATCTATAGAGGTTTTTTGTATTTTTGCATAGTTTTTTTAGTGACTTCCCAAAGTACTAAATTATATATATGGCTTACCAATGTATTACATTATATATGTATAATTTGTGTTGACATGTTAACACTTTCCATCATGTCTAGAAACCTTACCCTTCTCCATTGTAAATAATAATGATAATAAAATATAAAACAACAGAAATCAATGAATTGAAAACAGAAAAATAATGGAGAAAATCAATGAAACAAGAAGCTGATTCTCTGAAAATATCAATAAAATTGACAAACCTCTAGCAGGACCAACACAGGAGAAGAAGAGAAAAGACACAAATTGCTAAATCAGGAACAAAACAGGTATATTACCTCATTCCCTACAGAAACCAAAGCAATAATAAGGGAATACTATAAAGAACTCTACACACAAATTTGACAAGACAGATGAAATCAACCAATTCCTAAAAAAAGTACAAATAACCACTCACCCAATACGAAATTGATCTTCTGATTAAACCTATAGCTTATTAAGGCAATTGAATATGTAATTTTAACCCCCCTGAAAAAGAAATCTCCAGGTTCAGATGTTTCTACTTGAGAACTGTACTGAACTTTTAAAAAAGAATTAATACTAATTCTACACAATTTCTTCTGTAAAATAGAAGAATGAAGCCAGAATTATCCTTGATCTCAAAAACCAAAGACAGTAGAAAGAAAGAAACCTCATAAATATAGGTGCAAAAAAATCTTTTTTAGATGCAAAAAATCTTTTCAAAAATATGAACAAAATAGGATTCAGCAATATGTAAAAATAATTATATACCAGGACCAAGTGGAGTTTATTCAAGGGATGCAAATTTAATCCAATATTTGAAAATCAATCAGTATAATTCACCATATTAACAGAATAAAGAAAAAAAAATCATATGATTATATCAGTTGAGGCACAAAACCATTTGAAATTCAACATCCATTTATGATACTCTTAGAAAGGTAGAAATAGAGAGGAGCTTCCTCAAGATGATAAAGAATATCTATTAAAAAAAAAAAAAAAACCCTAGTGCTGACATACTTAATGGTAAAAGACTGTTTCTCCCTAAGCTCGGGAACAAGGCAAGAATGTCCATTCTTACCACTGCTATTCATATAGTATTGAAAGTTCTAGACAATGCAATAAGATAAGAAAAGGAAATAAAAGGCATACATATCAGAAAGGAAGAAACAAAATGTCCTTATTAGCAGATGACATGATGATCTATGTAAAAAAAAAAAAAAAGTCCCAATGAATCTACAAAAATAAAAAAAATTCTTGAACTAATAAGCAAATTCAGCAAGTCAAAGGATACAAAAATTAATTGTATTTCCATCTATTAGCAATAAACATATGGAAATCATAATTAACTATCCAACCCTATTTACAGTCACTCACAAAAGGTAAAACACTTTGATACAAATCTAGCAAAACCCGTGCAGCAATTGTATACTAAGAACTACAAATGAAAGAAGTCAAAGGACATCTAAATAAATGGAGTCTTCATGGATTGCAAGACTTACTATAATAAGAATGTCAGTTCCCCCCAAATTGATAGAGATTTAATGCAATTTCTATTAAAATCCTAGACAGATAGACAAGATTCTTCTAAAACGTATGTGGGAGGACAAAGGAACTAGAAGAGCTAAAACAACTCTGAAGAAGAACCGAGTGGGAGGAATCATTCTATCCAGTTTCAAAACTTAAATTATAGTGCTGTAGTAATCAAAACTGGGGGAGGGGGTATTGGTGGAGGGATCAATAGAAGAGAACAGAGAACCCAGAAATAGACCCACATGTGATTGCCAGCTGATTTTTTAATTGAAATATTAATTGAAATATATTTGACATATAACATTGTGTAAATTTAAGATGTGCAACACACTGATTTGATACATTTGTATATTGCAATATGATTGCCACGGTTGTGATAGCACCTCTATCACATCACAAAATTATCATTTCCTTTTTATGGTAGGAATAATTAAGGTCTAGTCTCTTCGTAAGTTTGATGATTATAATGCAGTATTGTTGTCTGTATACATTAGGTCTCCACGTAGTTGCAGGTATGTACCCTTAAACAACATATTCCCCCAGCCCCCCAGCCCCTATAACCACCATTTTATCCTTTTATGAGTTTGGCTTTTTTTAGATTCCACATATAAGTGATATACAGTACTTATCTTTATTTACCTGACTTATCTCACTTAGTATAATGTCTTCAAGACCCATCCATGTTGTCATAAATATCCAAATGATTTTTTTTTATTTGAGAAAGAGCAGGGGAGAGGAGCAGAGGGGGGAGGAGGGAGGGAGGGAGAATATTAAGCAGGCTCTATGCTCAGTGGAGCCCAATGAAGGTCTTGATCCCATGACCCTAGGATCATGACCTGAGCTGAAATCAAGAGTCAGATGCTCAACTGACTGAGCCACCCAGGTGCCCCTGTAAATAGCCAAATGATTTTTTAATGTTTATTTTTTTTAATGTTTATTTTCGAGACAGACAGTCAGAGTGCTAGCCAGAGAGGGGCAGAGAGAGAGGGAGACACAGAATCCAAAGCAGGCTTGAACCCACAAACTGTGAGATCATGACCCAAGCTGAAGTCACATGCGTAACCAACTGAGCCACCGAGGCATCCCTCGCCAAATGATTTTTGACAAACATACAAAGGCAATTCAATGAAGGAAGAATTCAATAAATGATGCTGGAACAATTGGCTATCTATAAACAAAAATCAAACAAGAAATTTGATTTAACCTCACACCTACAAAAACTCAGTCAAAATGGACCATAGGTTTGGGGCGCCTGGGTGGCTCAGTCGGTTAACCTTCCAACTTCAGCTCAGGTCATGATCTCATGGTTCAAGAGTTTGAGCCCCGCATCAGGCTTTCTGCTGTCAGTGCAGAGCCCACTTTGGATTCTCTGTCTTCCTCTCTCTCTGTCTTCTTCTCCCCTGTTCATTCTCTCTCTCTCTCTCTCTCTCTCTCTCTCTCTCTCTCTCAAAAATAAATCAGCATTTTTTAAAGGAATCAAAGAGAATCAAACTACTAATACATGCAACAACTTGGATGGATCTCAATGTTTTTTCTGAGTCAAAAGAAAAGGCAGTCTCAAAAGGCCACATACTGTATGATTCCATCTGTATAAAATTCTGGAAATGACAACATTACAGAGATGCAAAACATTAAGTGTCAGTGGTTGATTGTAGCAATGGTTTCAAGAACTCACACATGCGGGGCAAGGATACCCAAGGACCTCTCTGTACTATCTTTGAACTCTCTGTTAATCTATAATTATTTAAAAAGCTAAAAAGCCTCTTAGAAAAATAATTGTAGGAGTCATTTTGTGTCTGTCTTCTCTATTAAACTGGGAGCCCTTCACACCCAAGGCTTGAAAGGGAGGGGCAGGTTGGGGGTGGGCTTCCTCTTGACTCTCCACAGAGCCAAGTGCATGGCAGGCCCTTATTAAATGTTTGTTGAGGGTAATAATCCTGGTGTTCCGGGGACACAGCTCTGGGGTGTTCTGCAGCCAGACCTTTCCAGGTCTGGCTGGCCTCTGGGAAGGAATCTTTGTCCAGGGAAGAAAGGCACAGGAAGACGCCGCCCCGGGCTGGGAAGGAGGCTGGCGGCGGCAACCATATCCTAGCTCACTAGAGGGCAGCAGAGGATGGAGAACGGTTCCCAGCTCCCCGCTGAGGCTTGGCAGCGTCTCCTGGGAAGGGTACAGGCTCTGCCCAGCAGTCCTCTGCCCACCCAGACAGCTGCAGACGCAGCCCCAGGGCCTGTTAGAGAGCTCCAATGCCAAGCCAAAGGAGGGGTCTCCCGACCTTGGCATTAAAGATGGGTTAGGAGCACAGAGCGGGCTCAGGGTGGTCACCCCCTGCCTTCCCTTCTTTCGTGCCATCTGAGGTTCTGGAGCTCCCACTCCACTCGGAGCACCTTGATCTTCACCGTCAGGGACGAGGTTGCTCAATCAGCCTGAATCTCAGAAAGGAGACGGAGATCCCTGACCCCCTACCCCGCAGTCAGACAGCATGCAGGACAGAGTTGCACAGCTGTTCCTGAACTGGTCTCAACGTGCAGCCCATGGACCCATTTGAAATGGGCTTAGCAAGAGTTGGGAAGAGGACCTTGAAACATTTCCAGAGACGCACTTGGAAGCTTAGAGCACCCGCTAAAGACATCTCCTGGATGATGCTTTAGGGCCAAAAGGGAAGGAGAGCTTTCTAGGAGGGAGGCCAATACTTCGTGCTCTATGTGGGCAAAAGAGAACGTGAAACTAGGTACATCACTCTGCCTCTTACAAAGCTGTGTGTTTTGAAGCAAAGTATTTTGCCTCTCATGGCGCCAATTTCCTTATCTGTATAGCGAGGGAAATAGCAGTTCTCTCTCCAGGAGTTACTCTGATGGTTAGAGTAACTGAAGCGCCTCTCACCGGCACCTGGCACCTGGCACGGGATCACTAAGCCTGTTCCTGCGCCCCCTGCGGTCTCTGGTACGTTCTGCATTCCGTACCGACTCAGGCTGCAGTATCCTCCTTGGCCACCGGGAGGCGGTGCGGGACCACAGTGCCAGTTTGCGCACAACCGGATTCATTGTGGGCGAAAGAATTCCTCAGCCTGAAGTGCAGCGGCCTTGGAGCGTCGGAGAGACTAGGTCTTACCTTCCCGTGCCTGAGTTGCCCTCGCTCCGAGTCTCCACAGCCGGTAAAGGCCCAGGTAGGCAGAGCAAAGGCAGCTGGTGGGGTGGGGAATCAGGAAGTGAAAACGCCAAGATCCTCAGGCCGGGGGTCCTCGCCCCACAGCCTAGATTCCTGAGCTGGCCTATTTAGAGACCCCACCCACTGTCCCATTCTGGAACCTTCCTAAATGTATGGGTGGGAGAGACAGACTACCCTTCACGACATCTCCTGGGCCCCTTCTGGGACGGTCTTGCCTAAGCATGCCTGTTGGATATTTGCGACTGGGACACATTTAGAGATCTGGGTTAAGACACCCACTAACCTGGAAACCACGGGCAAGGTAGTTAAATTCTCTTTATCATTTTTTAAAACACAAATCAAGTTGTTTGGGTCCCTTTTTTAAAATTCTCCCGTGGCTCCCCAATCACACCTTGTATAGAATCCAGAAATCCCCACCATGACCTACAAAGCCAGACCTGACCTTCCATTTCACCTCCTTCCCCTCTCCTCTCCATCGGGCTGTACCCCAGGCACCGCCCACATCTCCACCACCGCCAGTTCCCTTTGCCTGGGGCTCTGTCCCTCCAGAAGTCCGCAGGGCTCATTCCCTTCCTTCATTCAGGCCTCTCCTCTTCCCCACGAAGGCTCTCTGCAATCCAGCTTAATCTTTCCTTCCCGGTACAGAGGGTTACCCTGCCTAACATCATATGATGTGTCTGAGTTTATCGGTTTACTGTCTTTCTGTCCCAGGAGAATGTAAGTGCCCAGACGGCCAGGCTCTTGGCATCCTGTTTCTCTGTTTCAGTAGGAGCTCACTAAATATTTGTTGAATAAATTCACGACTTCATGAATTAATCTACAAAGTGTGGAAGCTCAGGAGGAATCGTGGTGACAGCCCATGTAATTCAATGTATTGTCCACCTGTTTTGTGTCTACTGTACAGGTTTTTAGGCATCATCGTTGTTGTTATTGTCATAAAGAGAATGGGGTGGGAAATAAATCTGATCTGGGCTCAAAATGCAGACCCTAAGGCTCCGTCTATCCTCTTCCCAGCTCTCTTCCCATTCCTGGAGTGGCGGGGAGCCATCGTGCCAGCGGAGAGCAAAGCGCTCTGGGCGCTTCAGAGGTTCGAAGGGGAAGCGGGAGGTCTCTGCCCTGTCCCCGGCCTTTCTGCCCTCTAGCCCTGAAGTCTCAAAGATGCAAGGGAGAGGTCAGAGATGCCCCTCCCCTTTTCTCCCCTCCATCCCGGGCTGTCGCACACTCGTGCCTCTTCCCCGGAGAGCCGGGACGCCCGGAATTCGTGCCTCGGTTCCGGCCCAGGGCGGCCCGAGCCTCCGGAGATTCCCGGCTAGGGTCACAGGATATGCGCGGGGAAACCCGGGCCCGGAGCACCGCGCTCTCCCGCCGGCGGGCAGAAGGCGAAGAGCAGAAGGGGCCCGAGCGCGGCGGTAGTAGGTGCTGGCGAGACCCGGGGGACAAACCGCGTGGGGGAGAGGACGCGGGCTGGCCGGCGTGGCACGGCAGGAGGACAGCGGAGAGCAGCCGGCTCCGGAACGTTCGACTGCGAGCTCCGGCGGTTGTGCGCGCGAGTAACAAGTGTGCAATTACGTGTGCAACTGGCGTGTGCGCGTGGGCACTTGCATGCTCCCGAGGAGGCTGGGTGCACGGAGCTTCAGTGTTCACACAAAGAGCGTTTAGACGAGGAACATTTAAAGGCGGAGGTGGGGGGGGGGGGCAGGGAAAGGTGTCGGGAGCCTGGGGAGCAGGGTGGGGGGATTAAAGGCACGATCTCGGCCCGGTTCCGGGAGCCACGGCTCGGCGAAGGGACCCGCTGGGGGGAGAAACGCGCGGAGGGTGATTGCCTGGGCCAGCTTCTCGCCTATTCTCCGCAGAACTTTTTCCCCCCTCCCTCGTCCCTCACTCTGCCTCTCTCGGGGCGGTCTCCAGGGACTGTCTCTCACATCCATTCTCCTTTCCTCCTTGATTTATGCTGCAGAGTGGAACGACCTTCCCTGACCTCATTTTCATGACGGCGCGAGCACACCCGGAGCCGGCTACGCACATTCCGGAGCAGGCGCGCGCCGACACACACTCACACTCGCGCGCGCGCGCGCACACACACACACACACACACACACACACACACACGAGACCTGGGCTGCTGGACCTTGCCCATGCTCGAGTTCACACCAGCTCCGCCACTGTTCTGGGCACGGCCAGGGCCGTGGACGCTCAAAGAATAGATTCTCATTAGCATCTTGCTTTGAATATCATTTGCATTTTATTCATTTCATGTCAAAACGCTCAGAACTCTCCCCAGCCCGCACCTCTCCCCAGAGCTTGAAGTCGCGGGCCTCCAGCTCCAGCCCCTTCCCTGTGGGCCGCCCACTTGCCGGCCGCGGCCCCCCCCCCCCCCCCGCTTCCTCGCGTGGCCAGAGCATCACAAGCACCCACAGCCCCCACGAGAGGGGCTAACCTCTCCTGAGCCCTTGGCAAGTGTCAGGCCCTGCGCTAAGGGTTTACGTGAATGATCTCAGTCCTTACAACAACGCAAAGAGCTAAGCACTACCTTATACCCATTTGAGAATCAAGGAAACTGAGGCACAGAGACGACTTGCTCAAGGTCATGGAACTAAAATCGGAGGAAGCGGAACTGAAATCGGAGGCGGCCGGACGCCAAAGCCGGAAAGCTTAACCGCTTCGCCGCCCCGCCTGGCGCAAGGTCAAAGCTAAGGTAACTGCGACAGGAGAAAGTATGTTTTCCTACGTGGAGGAAAGTCATTCTCCGCCCCACCGCGACCCTTCGCCCACCCCGGGCAGGGGGTGGGGGAGGACCCGGGCTCTTTCCCCCGGCGACGGCTCGCAGCGCCCTCTTGTCTGGCCGCCCCTGGTCCTGACCCCTTCCCAGCTAGGGCCCGGCCGAGTCCGGCCGCCGTGCTCTCGAGGTCGTCTGTCGGCGCGGGCTAGTTAAGAAAAATAAACAACGTTCCAAATGGAGGCGATTCCTTTCAACCCAAGCCCCGCCGCCTGCCAGAGAAATGCAAACAGCGGGGGACGGCCCGAGTCCGCCCCGGCCCCCGCGCCCGAGCTGCGGGTGGGAGGGCCGGGCCTCGGTAACCCGAGCCGCCGCGCCGGCTCCCCGCGCGCTGCCCTCCGCCTGCCCCTTCGCCCCTGACCCCGCCGGCGGCGCGCCCGGCCCGCGCCCGCCTTCTCCGGCGCCCCCCCACCGGGCCGGGCCCCCGCCCCAGAGCGCCACCCGGGGAGCCCCAGCCGAATCCCGTGCCCTCGAGGCCACATGGCTCCTGTCGGCATCGCTCCCCTGCGGCTGCCGCGCGCCAGGCCTCAGTCCTGGGATCGTGAAACACCGAGACAAAAATGGCAAAGGAGTGTCAGAAACCCGCCTGGCAAACTACCGCCTAGTGAGTGGATCGGGGGTGGGGGACTTCCAGATGTGTCCCCTTTCCATCCTGCGGTGCGCGGCCGGGGAAGCTAGGGGCGCCGCAGCACAGTAAGGCCACCGCGGGCCCGACGAAGCCGAGGGGTTAGGAATGCTGGGGCTCGGGGTGCTCTCTCCGGACCAACCAGGTGAGCATCGCTTCTCTCCCGAGGCCTCATCCTCCCCAGGTCTTCTGCGGCCGGGAAACCCTGCGTCCCGGGCCACCAGGGGGAGCCGACGGGCGAGGGAGGATGACCTCGCACGCGTCCAAACCTCACTTCGAGGATATACAGCTGGGTGTGCGGTCCACGCAGGACGCGACAGCGCCAACCTCCTTTTTATTGCTGCGCAAATGACTCTGGGGAGTCGCCTTGTGCGTGCAAACAGTGCCCTGCCCCGGGCGCGGGGATCGGAGAGACACGGGCCCTGTAGCCTCTCCAGCTGGAGGAGGGGTCGCTGCGTCCTGTGGCCCGGCGGCTTCGCCGGTCAGAGCGGCCCAAGGACTCGCCCGGGCCACGCCGCTTGCTGGCCACCATTCTAGGGGACTGGAGCTTCGGGACTGGAGTGCTGGGGAGGGGCGGTGGCGCACCCGCTTCCTCCGAAATCCTTCATTGCAAAGCTGGGCGGTGCCGAGAGCGGCCGGGAATGCCCCGAGTAACGCTTTCCATCAGGTCCGTGAGAGTCGGGGACAAGCGAAGACCGGGACCCCAATGGCCTCCAGCCCCCTTTCTCGGGAGAGGCGTGTCTGTTGGTCTGTCTTCAGTGCGTCCCTGCCTCCTCTTTTCGGCTCCAACTAGTGACTGCGTGGGAGCCGAGCGCTCTCCGGGGAGCGGTGCTCACACGCCGCGCACGCGCGCGCGCGCGCGCACACACACACTCGGCCACACTTGCCAGTCGGTGTCCTGGGTGTCCTGGGTCCCTGGGCGCCGCTGCGCCCGCAGCTCCTAGGCTGCCACGGCTCAAACACCTCTGGAGCTCCTGACCTTAACTTTACCCCAAGTCTCTCGACCTGAACAGCAATCAATACAACCTAAGAGTGCGGGACCTCTCGCTTGCCTCCACCTCCCTCCCCATACACACACGTATACACCAAATCAGAGATTTCCTTTCTCGAACTTTCCTGAAGGGGCGAGATATAAAACCAAGAAAAGTCCCCTTTCCTTGAGGATTTCCTATCTGAGCTCCAAAATGGCTATTTATCTCCCATTGTAGTAAAAAGAGGAAAAAAGTTTGCTTAGAGTTGGGGGAGAGGTGGGTGGAAAGTGAACAGCACCACCGCCATCTCTCCCCAGCTCCGTAATTCGGTTCCTTTCCACCAGCTGAAATCAAACAATTCTGCCAAGAAGGAATCCGTTCCTTTGAGGTCCTTCAAAAAGGCCCACTTTGGAGATAGATGGGCGATAAATCCGCGCTGCCCGAAACCCCCCAACCCCAATCATTGCCCCTAGACCCTGCAGCGCAGACCTGACCCGAAAGAGTCCGCCCCCACCCCCACCCCCGAGGGAGCGGGTTTGAAAGCCCAGCTCCTGGTTCCTGGGGCTGCATTTGACAGGTCAGCCCCTCGCTCTCTTCTGTCCGGTCCCTCTCGTCCACCCCACCCAGATCCTCGCGTGGGACTCCGACACCTATCCTGGGGCGAAGACGCGGCTGACAGTTTAATTGCAATGTAGGCCGATGGGGGGGAAAGGGACCGTGTCTCTTTAACGGGCCCTGCAGACAAAGCGTCTCCCCTCGGAGCGAGCGGAGTCGGGCGCAGCCGCGCGCAGACCTGTCAGCGCGTCTCCCGCGCTTGGGAGAGAGTTTGCAAAGTCATAATTATATCTCTTAACCTGTCTTGCTCTCTGCAGAAGAAGGTCCCATTATATTGAAATGAGATTATTAGCCATCAAATACTTTCTTTCTCGGGAGTTGTTTTTTTTTTTCTTTTTTTTTTTTTTTTTTTTAAATTCAAATACCTTAACGACTTGGCAATTGCATTTTGATCAGATTTAGTTGGCGCCCCGGCCCGGTGCGGGAGCCGGGGCGGGAAGGCAGATGGTTGGGGAGGGAGGAGGGGGTGCCAAAAGAGTTTGCAAAGAGAAGCAACCCCTCTTTTATCCTTCTCTTAGGTCTCAGTTATCCGATGGGGACCTGTCGGTCTGGGGAGGGAGTGTGAGGTGAGGGAGGATGGGGCAAGGTGGGGGGATGTCTTCTATTTCTTCCTGGCTGTCTGCTTAAGCCACTCTGAAACCGGAAAATGAGTTTCAAATGGGGCCGGTGTGGATCTTGGGGGAGGGACCTGGCTAAGTAAGTATGAGGGCTGCAGGAATAAGGGTGGATCTGGGGCACCAGGTAAGGACCGAGACTGGAGCTGGCGGGTCGTCGGGGCTTAGCTGTTTCCGCTCAGGTTGGCTCAAGGCTCCCGCCAGGTTCCTAGTAGATGGAATTTCAGTATGTAATGAATGGGTTTTGCTCTACGCCCAAGGTCTGTCTGGTTTTACCGAAGATTGTGAGCCCCTTGAGGGGGAAGCCCATCTTGTTTCCAGACTCTGGAACCTCCGGCCCGTACTGCCAGAAGAGCCCTTCCCCCCGCCCCCAATCCTCGCCCTGGACTGGGGGGTGGGGAGGGTGGGAGGAGGCTGTGAGGTGGAAGATTTTTCCAGACTCTAATTGTAAAGCCCCTCACTTTGACTTCCCCTGGGTGGGGGGAGCAGCCAGGCTTCTGTTTTCCTTGGCTTCAGCCCAGACTCAAGGAAAATATAGGGAGCAAGACAACTCACCAGTCCCACCTCCCCCACTTACACACACTCTCATGCTTCACATACAATCCTGGTGGGTCCAGTCGTACACCTAGATCCGCTCCATCACCTTCCAGATGAACATCCATCTTCAGGTACTCAAAAGGCAAAATGGGATCCAACGTCCAGAAACTTGGCTTCTAGACCAGGCTAGAACCATGCCACCTTGGACCAGGCAGCCTTTGTCTCTGAGACTCAGTTTCTCCCTGTGCATAAGGGAAGTCTTGGACTTGGGATCTGTACGGTCCCTTCCATCTCTGACATTACTTTCCTATAAAGAAGGTTCTCATAGAGTGGTCATCTAGAAGATTCCAGAGAGGCTGTACCACTCTACACCCCTCATCTCTTCAGAAAAGCAGCCCAGAGTCGGGGAAAGAAATATGGCTCTAAAAAGTCTCCAGATACAAAGACTTTGGGGAAATTTCAGTGTCTACTGAAGCTGAAGCATAGCTGTGAGTCAGCAGTTCCATGGGTAGGCGTTTCCCCAATGCCTATCATGTTCCCCAAAAGGCATATACAGTAATGTTCACAGCAGCACTCCTCACAATAGCCCCAAACTGGGAACTACCAAGTCCATTGTCAATAGCATGGATGAACCAACCGGTATAGGCACACAACAGAATACTACAGAGAAAACTATGGCTACACAACAACAGGGATGATTCTCACAGACAATGGTAGGCTAAAGAAACCAGACACAAAGGAGTTCACACTCCAAGTTTCCATTTATTAAGAGTTCAATAGGAGGCAAAAGGAATCTATGCTATGAGAAGGCAAGATGGTAGTTACTTCAAGAGAAGATGAGGGGAAGGGAGTATGAGAGAAGCTTCTGGGCTGATGGTGATCTGGATCTTGATCAGGCCAGACGAGTGTGTTCAGTTTGTGAACTTTCGCTGCGATGTGCACCTATGCTAAATGCATTTTGTGAATATGTATTTAAGCCTCAAATGGAGATTTTCTTCTCAATCCTCAGCCTCATCCACACACCCTCATGTTCTAATGCCTCAAACTCTGTAACAGCAGGAAGTCAAACATTAATGTCGTACTGGACCCTCCTGCCCTGTGCTGAGCACTGTGGAGCATCCACAAAGGTATTTTAGTCCCTGCCCTCAAAGGGCTTTCAGTCCAGTCTGGAGGCAGATGAACATATAGGAAACAACTGAGGAACTATCTAGTGGTATAGAATGAGTAGTTTATAATCATGTGAGCTGAATAGCCCGGATTCGAATTCCCAGTCCACCACTTACCAGCTGTGTGACCTTGGACAAGTGACTTGACCTCTCTGGGCCCTGGTATCTGAAATGGAGAAGACCATACGTCTACTTGCTCACAAGGCTGTTGGTGATGCTTACATCAGATACTACGTGCAACAGCATGGAGTAGGTGCTCTGGAAACGTTGGACACTTCTGTCACCTGGCTCAGAGTTCAGAGAAGAGGGGTGAGTGTAAGTTGGAGAGGAAAGGCTGGCCAAGGAACAGACAACTTGAGCTGTGGAGAGGCTGATGGAGGGGGGCTTTAGAAAGATGATCTGAAGCAGAGGTTCTCAACCAGAGACAATTTTGCCCTCCAGAAGCCATTTAGCATTGTCTGAAGATATTTTGGGTTATCACAACTCAGAGTGCGGGAGCACCCGGGCACCTAGTAGCTAGAGGTCAGGGATGGTGCTAAGCACCCTATAATGTGCAGGGCAGTCCCCACAACAAAGAATTGTCTGGTGCAAAATGTCAGTGGTGCCAAGGTTGAGAATTCTTGATCTAGAGGATAAAGAGGATTTGGTGGCAAAGGGCAGGCACTCCGGGGGGGGGGGGGGGCGGGAAGGGTGTGTTCTGGAAAACCAGAGGGCAGATAGATGGCACTGGGGAGTGCCCAGAGGCACACCCATTCTGGTCGTCATCCCTCAGGCTGCAAGTTCCTCATTCACCTTCCTGATTTCCGAACTTGCTGGGGGTCTAGAAGGCTCATGCTGGACTTGGTCTCTCTGATGATCTCAGGAGAGACTTCGATAAAGCAAAGCAGAGTCCTCAGAGATTTGCAAGGCCACAGGTATCACATCTGCACTAGAACCCAACTGGAGGAAATCTCTAGGGTCTAAGGGACTCATGGGGAAGGACTTGTCCACCGCCATGCAATGCACCTGAGAAGGCTGAAGCTCCACCCTAGAGCTCTATCATTGACATATAGCAAGTTAGGGAAGAAGGGATCGCAGATGTTGACTAAACAACCTGAAAGAGAAAAAAAACGACATTTTTTCAAAGTCAAAAGTAAGTTGGGCATTGAACTTTGGAAGTTCCCAAGAGAACTGTGTGAGTCTCTAGGGGTAACTATAATTCCAGGCCCTGGAACAATGCTTCATAATCATAGGGCTCTGGAAAAGAGGAAATTGACATCGATTAATCAAAAAATGTCCTGCCTGGGGCGCCTGGGTTGCTCAGTCGGTTGAGCATCCGGCTTCGGCTCAGGTCATGATCTCACAGTTTGTGGAGTTCGAGCCCCTCATGGGGCTCTGTGCTGACAGCTCAGAGCCTGGAGCCTGCTTCGAATTATGTGTCTCCCTCTCTCTCTGCTCCTCTCCCACTCATGCTCTGTCTCTCTCTCTCTCCTTCAAAAATAAATAAAAACATCAAAAAAAAATTTTAATGTCCTGCTTGAAACAATTTCTTTATTCCAGGCACTGTTCTAAACACTAGGGATACAGCATGGCTTTAGATCAGGCCAAGATAATGGGTGTCCACTTCAACATTTCTATTCAGCGTTGCATTGGACGTCTTAGCCATGGCAATGAGGCAAGAAAAAGAAATGAAAGGCTTAAAGATTGGGAAGGGAAAAGGCAAAATATTCTTATTCATAGATGACATGAAGTTATACATAGAAAATCCCACAGAATCACAAGCTACTAGAATTAATAGGTGTATCTAGCCAAGTCACTGAATGCAAGTGATATACTCAGATAAATTACAGTTTTTTATACCAGCAACAAAAAAATAGAAAATCAAATCATAAAAAGCAATGCAATAATAGGTGGGTGATACCTAAAGGGTATGTGGTTTCTTTACAAGGTGATAGAATGCTCTAAAATTTATTATGATGAGGATTACACATATCTGTGAATATACTACCATTGAATTGCACACTTTAAATGGACAAATTGTATAGTATGTGAATTACATCTCAGTAAAGCTGTTCTTTTAGAAAAAAAGACAAAAGTAGGTATTGCAGAGGCTCTCCTTCTTACACTACCCATCACCAGTACTTAGAAAAATTCCTTAGGGGTGCCTGGGTGGTTCATTCGGTTAAGCATCTGATGTCGGATCAGGTCATGATGTCATGGTTCCTGAGTTCCAACCCACAGCGGCTCTCTGCTGTCAGTGCAGAGAGCCTTCCTCAAATTCTCTGTACCCACCCCTGCTCTCTCTGCCCCTCCCCTGCTTGCATGCTCTCTCTCTCTCTCAAAAATAAATAAAAACATTTTAAAAATCCTTATAAAAAATACAATTTATAAAAAACAAAAAACAAAAAAAATTTTTTTTAAATTAAAAAAATACAATTTACAACAGCAGCAAAACCCTTCCAATGCCCAGGAACAAATCTAACGAAAAATGTGCAAGACTCCTACACTGAAACTGTAAGACATTATGGAGAGAATTTAAGGTCTTAAATAAGTGGAGAGATATACCATGTTCACGAATGGGAAGACTCATATTTTAATGATACCACCTCTCACCAAACAGATATATAGATTCAATACAATTCCAGTCAAAATTCCACCAGGTTGATGGTTTATTGAAACTGAACTCAGGTAGTTCAGTCCATGGCCCACTGGAACTGGACACTAGAGGAAAAAAAAAATCCAAATGTCACAGTGTACCCTGTGCCCAGGGTTATGGGCAGCCATAACTGAAAAATCATTAACACCCTCAATTATAAGACCAGGACCCTGGAAAACCCAACTGGGAGTAGAATGAGAAGATAAAATATATTCTCAATTCAAACAGACGATTACCATGCTTTCAGTAGACACAAGAGAAAGAACCATAATTGACTAAATACATTTTTATTTAAATAAGAATGGTAGAGAGGACTGGCATTTGTCACCCTGCACAAGTAATATCATTGGGGATGTGGCTTCCTGGCTGGGGAGATGGCTCCCTTCCCAGGGGACATAGTGTGCAGTGAGTCCCTTGGCAAGGACTTGGCGAGTGGGGCAAGAAATCCCTGGGGCCACACGCCCATGGGTATCAGCTTGCGTGACTTGCCTTTGCAAGAAATTCTTGACCCACCCCAAGATAGCAGCTGGGCCTTGGCCTTGGTCTTGGCCTTGGGCTCTGGAGAACTCTGGGAGAGTTGAGGCCTGAAGATAACCACCGGAGGAGACTGCTGCTTCCTCCCTACTGACAATTTAGGGAGTACCTGAGAGGTTGGGCGGGAAACTGGAGAGGGCCGGGGGTGTAGCACTGCCTTGGTCCTCACGCTGCACCCACAGAGGCAGGGCTCAGAGACATGGGGCACAGAGAAGCAGAGCTTGGTCCCCGATGAGTTAGAGGGCAGAGACTGAGGGCTTCCCTCTGCCTCCCACCTTGATCCCTTGGGGCTCCTGGCTTTCCTAAAGGAGGGGAAATTCAGATCAGTTGAAAAGAGAAATAAAGAAAATGCCACGACAACCTCCCTGTCCCAATGCAATACTCACCCTGCCTCTTTCCGAAGGAAGTTGTCTTCCTCCAGGAGCAAGGACTTAGACATGGATTTTACAAAAGGATGTCTCTTCATTTTCTCTAAAATGAAGAGAAATTGGGAGCTGGGGTGGGAGGGAGTGAAATATCAGTGAGTCAGAGGAGTTTTCTGGGAAGGGAGAGGAGGGTAAAGGACAAGGAGGAGAGGATTCAGCCTGGGAGATTAGAACATCCCACAAAACCCTCTCTCCCAACACACACCTCTAGTAGGGGAATTGGTCAGACTGACTCTTTTATACAGTCTGGGCTGGAAACTGAAATGTGAGAGAGGGGACAAGAGGAAAGATGTAATTGAAGACAAGGGGGAGTTCTCTTTTCCACCTCTTGCAGTGTCTTTTTGAATCCATGGAAGTCCACTTAATACACATCACTGAAGGCGCCTGTCCCTACTATGATGTCACAGATGGGTTGTAGCTAGTCAATCCCAAAGACCCCCATGTTGAGTCGCTGAGTTGTGGACCTCTCCATGGAGCCTAGAAGGCCCTGCCTGCCTCTTCCTTTGGTAGTACACTAACAGCATCAGTTCTGGGAACATGTCAGGCTTTTTCATCACTCCAGTTACCATGTGCCCAGAACTGTAGGACCTGTCATGGAGAATACAGCACTCTTCCTGACCTCACAGAGCCTGCAGCCTAGCTGGGGAGAAGCACACACAGGACACCATGTGAATACCACTGGCGATTACCCCCCATCTGCTGGATTGAATGTGTTGACACCAAGAACTAATACGGTCCACTCCACAGGCTGGTTGGTCCAGAAAGCTTTCTGCTGGCGGAGGAAGAGTGGAGTTGGGCTTAAGAATGCATGAGTTTGGGTCAAGGAACCAGGAAAGAGTAGCTGGAACAAATGTAAAGTAGGATCAGGAATCAGAAGACCACTTGGCTGGGGTAAGGGATTCACATTTGAGAGAACCAGGCAAAAAGAGGGCTGGAAAAGCAGTGGGAGGGTCTTAGGTTCCAAGGAGAGAGAATTTATGGCTTACTGAGGGTAATGGAAAGCCCCTGGAGATGAGCTAGAGAATTATATCAGCCAGGGTCCCCACAGGAAAGAGACGACACATTCAAGTTTGAAGAATTGAAAGAAAATTTGATGAAGGGTGTATTAGGTTTCCTAGAGCTTCTGTAACAAATTACCACAAGCTGGGTGGCTGAAACAGCAGACATTTACTTCTCTCCCAGTTCTGGAAGCTAGAGGTCTGAACTTAAGGTGTCGACAAGTTTAGTTCCTTCTGGATGCTCTAAGAGAAAACTGTCCCATACCTCCCTCCTAGCTTCTGGTGGTTGCCTGTAATCCTTGGTGTTCCCTGGCTTGTAGTTGAATCATTCCAACCTCTGCCTGTATCACAATATGGCCGTCTTCCTTGTGTCTTCACATGGCCTTCTTAGAAGGGCATCAGTTAGGGCCTACCCCAAATCAGTATGACCTCATCTTGACTAGTTACATCTGCAAAAACCCTCCTTCCAAACAAGGTCATGTTCTGAGATTCTAGATGGACATGAATTTAGGAGGAAGAAACTACTCAACCAACACAAAGGGACTATAACATACAAAGGCATATATGGACAGATCAGGGGAAACCCCAAGGGATAGTGCAGTGGCTGGGGCTATAAAAGCAGAGAGATGTAACCACTTCTTAAAGAAAAAAGGAAGAATCAATTAGAAGAACCAGGAGGAGAATCAGAGAAGACTACCTGGAGAGGAGCTGTGCCCTTTGGTGAAGCCCAGATCAACCCTCTGCAGAAAGAACCAGGGAGACAGGTGCTCTACCCTCACTCTACTCCCTCCCTTGGACCTTCAGTCAGGTTTCCCCTCCAACATGAAACCAAACCAGGGCATGAAGGCCATTCATGCAGCCCATACAGACCATCCACCCAAGGTGGCCAAACATGGGTTCTAGAGAGGCAAATGGAAGATGGCCAGTATGTGGCATAATGCCAGTAAGGGATTGACAGCAAGACACATTGAGAGAAGGCAGATGAAGACCCAGGAGAGAATAAAGGTCTGGACAGGGACTGTGGGGTGACAGTGTCTCCCCAGCCCTCACATATGGTATTCTTTAACATTTTTTTTAATGTTTATTTATTTTTGAGAGAGTGAGAGACTGAGTGCGAGAGGGGGAGGGGCAGAGAGAGAGAGGGAGACACAGAATCCAAAGCAGGCTCCAGGCTCTGTACTGTCATCACAGAGCCCAATGTGAGGCTCGAACTCAAGAACTGCGAGATTATAACCTGAGCTGAAGTCAGACGCTTAACTGACTAAGCCACCCAGGCGCCCCACATCTGGTCTTCTTTAGACATCAGTCATGTGGCTGAGTTTGAAGCACACATTTGTGTCAGGACAGGAAACCTCGGGAGTAGAAGAATGGATCCCAGACACTGGGAAAGGAAGCATGATGGGGTGACTTAAAGCATCTGAGTCCACAAGCCGGCCTGGGACCAAATTTAATCATAGTCACATTTGTTGGCCGACTCAGTTTTTGAAACTTGAATTTGAATACCTTTTGGTGGAGCCTTTGGTCCCTTTGCCCTCAGCCTGAACCTTTTCCCATTGTCCCCTTCGGTTCACACTTAACTCATGTCCATTACCTGCCTAGCCCCTGGAAGCATTTGAGTGTTCAAGCATTGAGTGTTCAAGTATCTACTTGAAGACAGAGTGGAGAGAAGAAAAAGACTAGCCTTTGGGACAAAGTTCCCCATTGCTATGCATTCCCTTGCCCCACATAAGACAGAATCATGGGGGTAGGGGAAGGGATAGCCCCCCCCCCCCCCCCCCCCCCCGCCGAACATCGAACATCGGAAAAGGCCAGGTGAGGGAATGGCCCAAGTGAAGGGCTAGTGAAAAGGCTTTCCTTAAATGGAAGGGTTTCCTGGGAAGCCCTTAGCTTTTGTTTCAGATACTTCTTGTCTGTTAGGGGACTTGGACAAATTCTCTAACACCTCTGAGTCTCAGTTTCCTTTTCTATGAATAATCATGCCCATCTCATAGGGTCGCTGCAAGGATAAGATGAGAAAAGTGTCATTTCCAACTATAAAATCAAGGACCATGGAAGTTATTACCTGCTTGCTATCTGCACTTCCTCATATCCCATTCTCCAATTCATACTGATCGTTCCACCAAAACTGAGCCAGTCAAGGTCACCAGTGACCTCCACCTGCCCTGGTTTTCATCCTACCTCCTTTTCAGTCTCTCTTGCAGGATCTTCTTCCTCTTCCTGACCTCTTTTAGAGTCAGTTTCTAAGTCAGTCCCCAGTTTCTCAGGACTCCATCCTTGGGACACCCCTGCCCACGATCTACACTCATACCCTTAGTGATTATAGTAGTTTCCTGGGACTGCTATAACAAAGTACCACAAACTGGGTAGCTTAACACAAAAGAAATGTATTTTTGAGCAGTTCCGGAGGCCAGAAGCCTAATATCAAGGCACATGCTCCCTCCAAAGGCTCAAGGGAAGCATCTGTCCCTGCTTATCCTAGCTTCTGGTGATTGCCTGAAATCCTTGGTTTCAGCAGCGTAATTCTTATCTCTGCCTCCATGTTCACATGGCTGTCTTCCTCTACATGTGTCTGTGTCCAAATCTTCCTCATCTTAAAAGGATACTAGTCATTGGATTAGAGCCCATCCTAATGCAAAATGATCTTAAGTTGATTAAACCTGCAAAAACTCTATTTCCAAATAAGATCACATCCACAGCTCATAATAGATATAAAGTTTAAAGGGATGCTACTCAACCCAGTACAATGGTCTCATGTGGTCTCATCATTTTGAATATGATCTATACATTCTTGATTCCCTAGTGCATATATCCAGCCCACACTTGGTTTCTATTTTCCTGCCTCATATCTCCTGCCCTCTCCACACCTCTACTCACAAGCATAACCATCACTTCAGACCTACTGTGTTCTGAATGAACTCTTGCTCTACAACATTTGTCTTCCTCTTTCTCTGTAAATGGCACTACTTGGCAAGCAGTTACATAAGCCAAAAACTATGGTGGTACCCTTGGTTGTTCTCTTTCTCTACACCCCAAATACAATGCATCAGCAAATTACATTGGCTTTAATTTCAAACCATATACAAAATTTAATCCCTTCCCACAACTCTGCCCGTACCAAGATACCACCCATTGTCACCAACAATAGGAGACTCTGACCTCATCTTCTGCCTCCCTCCTCATTGCGCTGTTCCCTGCCAACTGACAATCTGAATTTATACTCACAAGGATCTGGGCTGCTTCTGCTGTCATGTTGAAGGAACTCAGAGAGTCATGTCACTCAACCCTAGCCTTTGGAGAATTCTAAACAAATTTTTAACTTCTCTCGGGGGGGTTTTCTGCCCTTGATGCCATTTGTGGCTTTGGAATTGCCTTACTCATTCATTATTAATTCATATTTATTGAGTACCTCTGATGTGCCAGATACCCTCCTAGGCTATAGGAAAATAAGGATAAATAAATAGTCTCTACTCTTCATGTGTTCCTAATCTAGTAGGAAAATGGATGGGTAAACCACATATGATCTATGCATAGAGGACTATCTTCTTGAGCCCCAAAGAAGATGACACTGAAACCAGCCCTTTATAATATCAGAAAAGATGGTTCCAACCCCACACAGGAAGGTGCCATTGCTTTGTATATCTTTCCCAGTAGTAAGGATTACTACATATTTCTTGAAACATATTCACTCAAGAAATATTTTTAAGGGGCGCCTGGGTGACTGAGTTGGTTAAGCATTTGACTCCTACTCAGGTTATGACCTCATGGTTTGTGAGTTCAAGCCCCGCATTGGGATCTATGCTGACAGCTCAGAGCCTGGAGCCTGGAGCCTGCTTCAGATTCTGTGTCTCCCTCTCTCTCTCTGCCCCTTCCCCACTCATGCTCTGCTCTTTCTCTCTCAAAAATAAATAAACCTTAACAAAAAAATGTTTTTATTCAACCAATACTTACTGAGTGAGGCACTGGGAATAAAGCAGTGAACAAGCCAGACTCCTGCCTTTATGGAACTTATGTTCTATTGGGAAAGACACATAATTAACAAATAGGCAAATATAATTATAGTGTGGCCAATGATATGAGAAAAGCAAAACCAGGTAAGGGAATAGAGAATGATGTGAGAGGTTCTGTTTTAGATGGAGTTGTCTATGAAGCCCCTCTGAGAAGGTGACATTTCAGTAGAAATCTGAATCAAGGGAAAGGGTGCAGTTTTCTGGGAGAATAATTTTCCAGGCAGAGCAGAAAGGAATAGCAAGGAGGCCAGTGGAAACATGGAGCGGGTGAAAGCTGTGATGAGGTCAGAGGGTAAGTAAAACTCACATCACAGGAGGCTTTGAGGACTCACGCTGCATTTTAAGTATGAAGATATTAGAATGAGACAGACTTGTCAAGGCTATCCTTTAAAGAGGACTCCTTGGACTATAGGGAGTTAAAGATGGAAACTGAGAGACCAGTTATTAGGCCCAGTGGTGGTCCATCTGGGCGCTTACCATGGCTGGACACACTAGAGTACTTGGACTTCATTCTGAAGGTTTGGGGGCCACTGAATTCTTTTGAGCAAAAGTTTGACACGATGGGGTTTGTTTCAAAACAATCACACAGACAACAGGGAAGATAGATTGGGAGATCAATAGTGGATGGGACTGGTTACATAATTTTCAGAGCCCAGTGCAAAATGAAAATACAGAGACCCTTCTTTGAAAATGAGAACAAATTTCAAGATGGCAGCAGTAAAGCATTAAATCAGGTGCCAGCCCCTCCTGAGCATGGGGCCTGTGGGATGTTCATCCACAAAGCCCGCTGTGACACTGGGGGCATGAGAGACTTCCAGATTTCACCCATTTCCCTCTTGAATATCACACAAAATGTAAAAGAAAGCAAGAAACAGAAACATAACTCCATCTCCCATAGAATTAGGAGACATGTAAATCCCGGAAGCACAATAAGAAACAGAACAGATGGCAGAATGGCATATGACCTAGCAAAGAGAAGGAAAGTCAAATCCCAATATCTGCAGGAGGTATCATGGAGAAGAAAACCTATCAACTACAGAAAATTTAGGAAAGATTTAAAAATGGGAGACACTAGATATTGAAGAAAACAAAAGTGAGGTGGAGGGCTAGCCACAGGGGTTGTTTGAAACCCTGTATAAAGGAGTAATTAGACCATTCTAGGGACCCACATACTCCATACAATTAGCCAATCACACCTTCCCAAACTTTCAGGAGACCTGACACTTGTTCTGGAGTTATGGCATGATAAGTGAACCAGGGAGGCCCCAAAATGGGAACATCAAAAGGCCCAGGAAAATCAAACCAGAGTCCACATGGTGAAGCGCTCCATAGACCCTTCCCCACTCATCTCCAGACACCAGCAGCCTGGCTCCCACACAGAAGAAAGAAGCTGCCTCCAGAGAAACCAAATGGCCCAGAGAAAAGACTGGCAAACACTGGCATTTGGAATTCCCAACAAAAACAGCCAGCTAACCACCCAATCAAGACATACCAGTCAATCCATAAACTTCCAATCTGAAACATCCAAAAATAATCAAATATTAAGGAAAGACACACACACCACAGGAGGAAGAAAATTGGAGGAAAAAACTCATAGAGAAAATAAAGAGTTGTAGAAAACAGAACAATTCAAATAAATTTGAATTCATAGCCTCAGAAAGGTAGCAGAAAATATTGCATCCATGAACCAAAACCAAGATGTGATATTTAAAAAAGATAAAAAAGAATGGAGAACAAATTAAAAATGGTGGTCAAAATGTAAAAGTCAGTAGTAAGGTTGATGATAAAGTCAATGAAATGTCCTACAAAGTAGAACAAAAAGATCAAGTGAGGGATAATAAGAGAGAATAGATAAGAAAATTAAAGGATTAGCCCAGAAGATGAAAATGGACTATTAGGAGAATATAATGAAAGAATTGAAATTGTGGCAGGTTGTATTTCCCAAAGATGGCTGCAACACCTCCTATCCTGCACACTATTCTAAAACCTTGCCATGTCTCCATCAAGGGATGCTGTCTAACTCTCTTGGCCTTGACTTGAAAGGTTTTTGTGACTGTATTCACCAATACAGTAAGTGACTTCTAAAGTTGGGTCATCAAAGGCAACACTCCTTCTGCTTTACTTGCTGGAGTAATTGCCCTGGGGCCCTGAGCTACCACATAAGCAGTCCGATTGCCGAAAGGCCACCATGCTGTGAGGCAGCCCAAGCTAGGCTATATGGAGGGATCACACAGGCTACCCCAAGAAGAGAGAGAGGCCCTATAAGCCCCCAGCTGCTCCAGTCCCCACTGTTCCAGCTCCAGCTACCATCTGACTACAATCTCATGAGAACCACCTAATTGAGCCTTCCCCAAGTTCATCAGAGGTTATAAAATGATTGTTGTGGTTTTAGGTCATTAAGTTTGGGGGGTAACTTGGTACATAGCAAACAAGAACATTGCCTAAGAGATAACAAAATTTCTTATATTCAAAGATATGAGTTGATAGATTTAAAAAGGCCCACTGAGGGGGCATGGCATAATTAATAGAGCCACCCCCAAGGCACAGCATGTGAAATTTCAAAACAAAAGGATTCAGTTAAAAAAAAAATTAATGGTGAGTGTGAGGATTACATAAAGCAGGAAAATGACACAGAACAAATATCAGCATGGCACTGAACTTCCCAAGACTAACAACAAACACTAAAAATCAGTGGATTGATGCTTTACATGAGGTATCATCCGCCCTGATAACAATAAATCCCCAAATTAAAACAACAGAAATTTATTTCTTCAGACTTCAAGCTGTATTACAAAGCTGTAATGATCAAGACAGTATGGTACTGGCACAAAAACAGATACTAAGATCAATGGAACAGAATAGAGAACCCAGAAATGGACCCACAAAGGTATGGCCAACTAATCTTTGACAAAGCAGGAAAGAGTATACAATGGAATAAAGACAGTCTCTTCAGCAAGTGGTGCTGGGAAAACTGGACAGCGACATGCAGAAAAATGAACCTGAACCACTTTCTTACACCATACACAACAATAAACTCAAAATGGATGAAAGACCTAAATGTAAGACAGGAAGCCATCAAAACCCTCGAGGAGAAAGTAGGCAAAAACCTCTTTGACCTTGGCTGCAGCAACTTCTTACTCAACACATCTCCAAAGGTAAGGGAAATAAAAGCAAAAACGAACTATTGGGACATCATCAAAATAAAAAGCTTCTGCACAGCAAAGGAAATAATCAGCAAAACTAAAAGGCAACCAACAAAATGGGAGAAGATATTTGCAAAGGACATATCAGATAAAGTGTTAGTATCCAAAGTCTATAAAGAACTTATCAAACTCAACACCCAAAACACAAATAATCCAGTAAAGAAATGGGCAAAAGACATGAATAGACATTTCTCCAAAGAAGACATCCAGATGGCCAACTGACACATGAAAAAATTCTCAACATCACTCATCATCAGGGAAATACAAATCAAAACCACAATGAGATACCACCTCACATCTGTCAGAATGGCTAACATTAACAACTCAGGCAACAACAGATGTTGGCAAGGATGCAGAGAAAGAGGATCTCTTTTGCACTGCTGGTGAGAATGCAAACTGGTACAGCCACTCTGGAAAACAGTATGAAGGTTCCTCAACAAGTTAAAAATAGAACTACCCTACGACCCAGCAATTGCACTATGAGGTATTTATCCAAGGGATACAAGTGTGCTGTTTTGAAGGCGCACATGTACGCCAATGTTTATAGCAGCACTATCAACAATAGCCAAAGTATGGAAAGAGCCCAAATGTCCATCGATGGATGAATGGATAAAGAGGATGTGGTATGTATATACAATGGAGTATGACTCAGCAATCTAAAAGAATGAAATCTTGCCATTTGCAACTACGTGGATGGAACTAGCGGGTATTATGCTAAGCAAAATTAGTCAGAGAAAGACAAATATCATATTACTCACTCAAATGAGGACTTTAAGATACAAAGTATATGAACATAAGGAAAGGGAAGCAAAAATAATATAAAAGCAGGGAGGGGGACAAAACATAAGAGACTCATACATGGAGAACAAACAGAGGGTTGCTGCAAGGGTTGTGGCAGGGGAGATGGGCTAAATGGGTAAGGGGCATTAAGGAATCTACTCCTGAAATCATTGTTGCACTATATGCTAACTAATTTGGATGTAAATTAGGAAATAAATTAATTAATTTAAAAAAATAAATTTATTTCTTGCTCATATAATAGTCCTGGATGAATGTTCTTCCATGGGACCCAAGATCCTTCCACACTGTGGCTCAACCATGCTGCCACAGGATTCCTCTGAACGTTTTTTATGCCCTGGTTCCTTTTGGTTATCTGGTGAAGCCTGCTGACCCCTTCTCAGAATATTTTCAAATACACAAAACAAAACCGATACTAGTAGAAAGCAAACCAATTATATTGGACATATTGGACATAGAGCTAACAAAACATAAAGAGACAACCTGATATAGTAATTAATACATGTGTTCCTGTATTAATTCAATAGCTAACAAGACAATACATTTAAGTGAACTAAAGTTACATTTATTCTTTAAAGACATCAGCGTGAAGACTGACGACAATGGTGGCCTATGTACCTCTCAACATCAAGGAAAATTAGGAATTCTTTCATTTTTTTAATAATTTTTCTTTGGCGGGGGTGGTGGGGTGCTCCTGGATGGCTCAGTCAGTTAAATGTCTGACTTCAGCTCAGGTCATGATCTCACAGTTCATGAATTTGAGCCCCACATCCAGCTCTCCACTGTCAGTGCAGAACCCACTTCGGATCCTCTGTCTCCCTCTCCCTCTACCCCTCCCCTGCTCTTTCTCTCTCTGTCTCTCTCAAAAAATAAACATTTTAAAAATACTTTTTTATTTTATATATGTATATTTTTAATTTGGGAGAGAGAGAGTACACACATGAGCAAGGAGACAGGCAGAGGGAGGGAGAGAGAGAGAGAGAGAGAGAAAGAGAGAATCCCAAGCAAGCTCCACACTCAGCACAGAGCTCAACATGGGGCTCGGTCCCCCAACCATGAGATCATGACCTGAGCCGAAATTAAGAGTCAGCCACTCAACCGACTGAGGCACCCAGGTGCCCCTAAAATTCTTATTTTAATTGCCCCATTTTGCAAACCTGTGACAACAGTGAAAAACACTTACTTACCTCTACATATTAACTAACCAACAGCTGCAGGCAGGGATTACTGGAAAGCAGCATAGATATCTGACTCACCAATATGAGACCATGTGACTTCTCCATTTGGTGGCTGAACACCCCCCCCCCCCCCCCCCCGCTCAGTGTCGGCCAGTTGTGTTGCATGACTGTCTGTCAACAGGAAGACTGCAATTATGTGCGATCTAGTGGCAGGTCTAATAACTGCTGTAATTCCCGAGCAGTGATGAATGTAATGATATTTTGAGATATCTGCAACAACTGTAATGTGATATGAAAATATCTGTGATTTCTACTGGTGACAAAGTCACAGGTACTACTAATACCACTGTGTTTTGTGGTTGCTTCATAACAGAAAGAAATGCCAAATCTCAGTTCAAAGTTAGGGAAAATGAAGATATACTTTTCCCATCCAAGTTTATAGAATCCCCTGAACTTCAGGTCCCTGGACCCCAGGTTAGGATGCTTGCTCTAGAACCTTCTTTCATATCTGCAGCCAGCCCATAGAAAAACGTGCACAGAAGACCACACAGGGGAAGTCTTGACATGCCAGGCATGAAATTGACACACACAATGTCCATTCACATTACATTGGAGAGAATTTAGCATATGGTTGCACCTCCCAACAAGGAAGACTGGAAAATACAACCTTAACTCTGTGCTTACAAAGAAGAGCGAGAACAGATTTGTGTGCCTAGCTGGCAATCCCTTCCACAGGCAGCAGCAATGTGACTTTCCTGCCACTCACAGAATACAGTCCTCTTCCAAGGGAGTCAAAGCAAGGCCCCATCCCTCTTCTTCGCTCTGCTCTATATCCAGGTCCTCTAGGTGATGTGTAGTCTTTTTCTGTCAAGTCTGATGGAATTTCTCCTGGTCCAAAGACTTAGGAGTTGGGTCATACCCTCCAACCCTGCACACATCCAATATATAGGGTAATTGCAATGAAGACTGGGAAACACAGGCCGTCCCCGATCCATAACAATGATGGAACCCTGCTGGGATCCCCAGACTTGGCAATGGAGGTTACTTCATGGGAGTCTGGATCTTCTCTCTTGGAGGAACTGTCCATTGTATTCCACAGCCCCTGCTCTGCCCTCCAGGAAATTCTCCCCTGTCCATCATCTCCTGGGGCCACACCTGACATGGTTGATGGGAAGATTTCCCCATTTTGGGCGTGCCAGTGTTTTCACTGCCCACTTGTTGCTCATGGAAGCTTGGGGATCCAAGTGTTGTATTTTTTTTTTTTAGGTCATATTTGTGGTTTCCTTGGGAATTTAATTTCTTCCTTCAAGTAGATTTCTGATCTATTGATTTCCCACTGGTTACATGTGCTATTAACCACATTCAAAGTTTCCTAACCATGATTCTTAAGTCTGTTTGGTTGGTTTTTGCTTCTTTGGTGCCTTGCCAATCTCTCTCAAATTAATATCAGCTACTGTAAAGCCATCTGTAGCAAGAGGCTTATTAGAAAGACAATGGCCTTAACCTGATCTTGACACAGGGATGACTAACCTCTGTTTAACTGAGATGACTTCACTGTCTTGTGACTTTATTTGGTCTCATCACCTCCTCTGTGGGGTCCAGACGCTGTTTCTTCAACCCTTAATCCCTGCTTGCAAACGGACCAGTGTTTCCCTGATGACGACCTGTTAAGGGAGGTACTTACCAACAACAAGCCCTATCTGCCTTTTTCTCACCTCTTCCACCCTAAGTACAGTCTCAGTAGAATATTAAATTATCTCCAGTATCAGTTTTACCAAACGCTTTTGTGCCAGCATAATGGGCATCCCCAGCTCGCATCCTGTTACATCTGTTTCCTCACCACCTACCCCTAGCCAATGCCACTTGTTTTAGTTTCTATGATGGCACCACCCCACTCCTAGAATCAATTTCTGTGCTAGTTTAGAGTATGCCACACTGCATACCAAACAGACCCCCAAATTTCACTGGCTTAAGCAAGAAGTATTTATTATTAGCTCACCACACCATTCTTGTGTGGCTTTTTCAGGGGAGGACAGATCTCCATGTGGTAATTCAGGAACTGACGCTCTTTTCATCTCATGGCTCTGCAAACCCCTAGGATTCCATTTTCATTGTCTGCACCCATCTTTCTAGAGGAGACTTTGAAGGCACGAGGTCTGCAATGTTAATTTCCATTTAAGACAACTTAATCTCATGGCCAAGCTTCATTGCAAAGGAGGCTGGGAAACATAATCTAACTGTGGGCCCAAGATTTTGGTGGACAGCTTAGCAGTCTCTGCCACGGTTATTTTCTACCTAGACTTGTATATCCAGCCAATTTATCAATGACATATATGGATGGTAAAAAGACACTTTCAGACACACAAAACCTCAAAAAACTAAGTCTTTCAATGATCCTTTCACAAAAAGCTACTAGAAGTTATGTTCCACCAAAAAGACCAATTAAACCAAAAAAGAAGACAACACAGGATCCAGAAAACAGGGAACAACAAGTGTATAGATTTACAAAAGCTTTCAGACCATATTAGAGCAGAAGTTTGGAGGGCTTCAGGAGAGCTCTCTCCAAGAAAAAAAAAAAAGGAAGGCAAAGCTGATAAATTATATGACAGTGTGACAGAGTGGAAAATTTCCATGAGGTACATTGTGGAGAGAAAGTTGTTGAGGAAGGAGGAGAATTCAGTCAGGATAGCAAAGGAAACTAATTCCTAAAATGAAATCATGGCTAAATTTAACAAAAACAAGTTTTACAATAGGAGAGATTCAATCACAAAACACTATTTAGCTCAGCAGCGAGCAATCTTGACATAAAATCATAAAATTGAAAGCAGTGATGGTAGACTTAACCAAAAATTAAAATGTAATCAGGAGGGTTTGGAGAAGAGGGTGTGAGCTAAACTCCTTTAAGATACATATTAGTCATGAAGTTATTAACATGAAGTTCTTCTATGGTAACAATCCCCAAGTCTAAATGGCACAATATAATGGAAGTTTATGTCATATTCACATTACACGTCTCCAGCGGGTGGCCAGGGGCTCTGTTCCATATGGTCACTCAGGGACTCAGTTGGAAACCCTATTGACTTGTAGCTACACCATCTGGAACATAAGTCACCCCAGTTCCATGGTAGCGCAGACAGACTAGACAAGCAGGTGCCAGACTCTTCAGTCTCAGACGTGATACTCGTCATCTCCTCGGACAATGTCATTGGCCACCAACAGCCACATTCTAACCAGAAAGAGACTCAGAAGCATGCACTTCCAAGGGCTCTGAAGCAGAGCAGCCCTGGTAATGTTCACCAGGGGATATTGACAAAACAATCTGAAATGAATGAATCAAGAGACAGTATCACATGCGTATTATTTTAAAGTATGGAAGGAAGTACCAGAACATGTTGAAAGGCTAAAAGGAACAGCCAGAGAGTTTGAGAATGTGGTCTTTGGTGAGCCTGCCAAGCAACCAGGGTGGGGAGTGAAGCAGGGCAGGGTACAGAAGACTGCTGGGTCATGTTGTAAGCTTTTTAGCATTGTTTGACTTTTTTTTTTTTTTTTTTTTTTTGAGAGAGAGAGAGAGACAGACAGAAACAGAGCATGAGCAGGGGAGGGACAGAGAGAGAGGGAGACACAGAATGCACTCCTTCTCTGCATTTCTCTCAGGAGACTTGAATTTGCTTAGAGAACCCAGGCGCTGTCTTCTAGCCTCTGAGCCTTTCTCAGGCTACAGCTCTCTCTTACTAGCGTTTACCTCACACCCCTCTATCCAAAGAGGCTTCTCCTTGTGAAGAAGAATGCAACTCACTCTGGCTTTTATTTATTAGTAAAACTCCATTGGTTCAAAGCTTTTCAACTTGTCCTGACAATTCCCTTAACTTTCTTTTTGAAAACTTCAATCAAGTTAGGGTTCTGACTGATGAGTTTCTATTTCCCCCTTTGGTCCTTCTTTTGTGTGCTTATCACCTCTGGGAATGTCCTGGTAACACCAGAGCCTTCTGGAAGACTGGTTATGTCAGTCCTTTGGATGTCTCCTCCGCCCCATGCTCCACGTAATGGCCAGAGAAAGCATCAATGAAATACATTCGATCATGGCGTCCTTAATAACTCCCTTTTGTCTTCTTAACAAAATATTCTAGGCCCTTTCCAATCTGATCCCCATCCTCTTTTCTTTTTCTTTTTTATTGTATATACATATTTTTTACTTTTTTTATGTTTTTTTGAGAGACAGAGACACAGTGTGAGTGGAGAAGGGGCAGAGAGAGAGGGAGACACAGAATCCAAAGCAGGCTCCAGGCTCCCATCCGTCAGCACAGAGCCCGACGCAGGGCTCAAACCCTTGACCCGTGAGATCGTGACCTGAACTGAAGTCAGCCACTTAACCAACTGAGGCACCCAGGCACCCCTGACCCCATCCTCTTTTCCACCCTCATCTTTCCCTGCCCGCTGGCTTCCCATGTTCCAGCCTCTTCCCTCTACTTACTCTTCCCAGAACCGGCCAGGAACCTTGGGTTTCCATCTTGGCTCCCGCTCAGCTCCCTTCCTGGAATTCCTTTCCCCCCCACTGGGTGCATCCCACTCAGATTAGGAAGCCTTCCCAGATTCCTGGCAGCAGCGGAGGAAAGGAAAGATGCCCAGAAGGTTAAACGGGTGTTGTGAGTTCAACACCCACTTAGGGACTCCAACATTGGGAAAAGTCACTCAATTCTCAGAGCCCTGGGTTCTCAGCTGAGATATTAGGGTTGCCCTGGATTATCTTTTACATTTCCTTCAGGTCTAATTCTAGCCACCTCCCTTCCCCAGCCATGAAAAGTACCCTGGAGTTGTAAGGTAGTGTTTAAGAGCACACATTCTAGAGCTAGAGCCAAACAGCCTGGGTTCAAATGCCACTCTAACACTTACTAGCTGTGTGACCTTGAGCAAGTTCCTAAACCTGGGAACCTTCATTGTCTCACTATTTGATGGGGGATAGTAATAGTTATTGTCTCAGGATTGTTTTAAGGATTAAGTGATATATGCATTACACATATGCACATGGTGGGATCCTTATGAAGCCTTCTATAACCACTCTAATAAGACTTTAATTATTATCATCGACTGAGCAGCTTGAGCAATAGGGCCCCATCTGCTTTCTCCCTAAATCTCCAATGCCTAAGTTTTGCCCAACACTTTTTCCCCAACGAAAGGAGAGAAGTATCATAAACTGTGCTCATATTGTTTGAGTCAGGTTTCAGGAACTTTCCCTAGCCTCCTTGAACCGTCTTCCCTTTCAGACAACCATCCCACCAAATCAAATCATGTCTGGCCCTTCATGCAGCATTTGGAAGACTTGAGGGGCCAGATGAGGGGGTTGTAGCTGGCGGCAGCCGAGCTCGTTTTAAGCTTACATAAGGCAGTCCCTATCTCTGAGACCTCTAAAGACAAAACTGTCTGTGAACTTAAGAGAGCGAAGAAAACACATCCCCAGAGAGCTGGAAGTGGTTGAACATGTAGCATGCCCAGGGTCTCCCAGGAGGTCACCCCTCTTTGGAGGAGACCCAGGTGGCACTGGCCCTCCCTGAAATGTACAAAAGGCAGGTGACTTCTTCACTGCAGGCCACTACCGGAGATGGGGGCCCCTGGGAAAGGAGAGGTGGGGAGGAGAACCCTGCCCTCCCAGTGGACAGTCTCAAAAGCACTGGGGGGCCAGGCAAGCAGAGGCAGTAAAAGCTGGAGCTGCTAAGGGCTGTAAAAGTCCAGGTCAGAATCCAAGAGAATGAGTGTGGAGGGCAAAGAGCTGGGGAACAGGTCAGAGGGGACCCAGGAAAGCAGCGGGAGGGGACAGCTCTCAGGAAAAGCTGGGGGGGGGGGCGAGCTTTGGTAATCCAAACCAAGATGGGTACCTCCACACACAGTATCTATCGCAGGTTATTTAATAAAGAGCTAACAAAGTGACTGCAATTTCAGTGCTAATGTACCAATGTCTCACAGTTCTGCGTCTTAACCTCATTGCTGGGGCTCCGGAGGCCCCCTCCCGCCCCCGCCTCCCCAGCCCGATGTCCCCCTGCAGCCACTGGGGCGGAGCGTCTCATTTAGCTAGAATGTCATCCATTTATCAAAGGACAGGATTAGCCCCCCTCCTCCACATTCGGAAGGCAGAGCCTTGCTCTTTCTAATTTCAACTTGGCAACAGCTTAGGTTATTAACCTACTGAAATATCCTCCAGGGTCTCCCTCTCACACCACGCTGCTTCCCCCATGTTTTCCCAGCATTCACTCTCTGATTCCCTTTTTCTCTGGGGCTGCGGAACTAAAGTTTTTCCATCTCTGGCTCTTTATATGTGGATAAAAGACCTCCCTCTCCTTACTCCTGCCTTGCCGGATGGGCACACAGGGGCATTCATGGTGAGTGGAAGGGCTGAGAGGATGCTCCCTAGGATATAGGGGGCACAGGGGTACCACTTTTATTGAGATAAGGGGAGGCAAGGAGGGAAGTGGGTGGAGCTCTGAACCGGAAGTCAGGAGACCTGGGTCCAGGACCTAATTCTGCCATTCACTCAACCTTTGACATTGGGCAAGCCAACTTCTCCTCTCTCAGCCTCAGTTTCCCTATGTCTGAACTGAGAGGAAAGGATATGAACCAAGCACTCAGGAAACTCCAGAAGTCAGATGGGTTACCCAAACGAGTGGATTGGCCTATATGTAAGACAATGAGGTGTGATAGGCAAATTGGAGGGTACATGTCCAAGTGGAAGGCATTCACATTTTAAAAATCAAGATTTCACCACCCAAAATATATCTGCTGGAAAAATTAGGCCCTAACTTTCCAAATTAGCCTTTGGAAAGTCCTTTGAGATCCCTTCCCACTGTAACATTCCACCAAATAATCTTCTAAATCAGCAGGGGTCATCTTAAAAGTGTGCTAAGTAGCCTGGGTGGCTCAATCATTTAAGCGTCCAATTCTTGGTTTCAGTTCCGGTCATGATCTCACAGTTCGTGAGTTCGAGCCCCATGTCGGGCTCCATCCTGAAAGGGCAGAGCTTGCTAAGATTCTCTTTCTCCCACTCTCAATCTCTCTGCTCCTCCTCTGCTTGTGCTCTCTTTCGCAAAAAATAAATAAAAATGAATTTTTTTTCAGAGAGCAAGTTTTCTAGTATACCACCACTGTTGGCCATGGATCCATCTCTCTCTCTCTCTCTCTCTCTCTCTCTCTCTCTCTCTCTGGCACGTGGCTAACTTGGGCTTCCTGACAGCATGGGAGTCTCAAGGGAGTTAGGCTTTTTACAGGATGACTGGCTTCCAGAGAGCAAGCATTCCAAAAGATCTAATCAGAAGCTTCTTCTGACCTAGCCTCAGAAGTCCCAGAATATCATTGCTCTCAATTTCGATTGGTTATGCAAATCACCAAGACCAATCCAGATCCAAGGAGAGAGATTAGAGTCCACCTTTCAATAGGAGGAGGAACAAAGAGTATGGGGCCATCTTTAATCTACCACAGCAGAGTCAGGGAGAAGCAGTGCAGCAGAAGGCTACTAGACCATTCACCAGAAGATTCGAGTCTACCCCCTGCCTCTACTTCATACTACATGGGTGCCTCCTGGCAGGTCATTTCATTTATTTGAAACTCCTTTTCTTAAGATACTAAACAGGAAAGAAAGATGGGAAAGGAAGGGAAGGGAAGGGAAGGGAAGGGAAGGGAAGGGAAGGGAAGGGAAGGGAAGGGAAGGGAAGGGAAGGGAAGGGGAAAAAAGGAGGGGCAATAACCTTTATCCTGCCAACTTCACAGGGTTATCATTAGGAGCAAATAGGCTCATTTTAATGTACCTGCATGTAATTCAGCACCATCATTTCCATATATGTTTTTAATTAGGGTGAGCACATCATTCATAGTTCAAACCAGGACACTTTGCAATGTGAAAGGGAGTGCTATTACCAGTTACATTACAGGTGGAAGCAGGACAGACCTCAGCAAACCAGCTTGCGTGGTCACCTCGCTATGATGACTACGCCAGGTTCTGGAGAAGAAACTGAGTAATGTGAACTGGGTCCAGTTACCCAGTGGTGAAGAAAACATTCTGAGGAGGATTTAGGAAGTCCGAGATCTCGCTAAAAATCTCTAATGGAAGAAGGCAGACTATAAATAGATCCATAAAGTACACATGAAAGAAAAAACTTGTTTTTCCTTCTAGTTCAAGTCATTTCTCCATTCCCAAGGTCAAGTTGCCTATCCAGGTCCCAACTGGTGTTCTCACCTCCACCCCCAGAGAATTCTATCAAGGATGCACAATGTCTGTATTCTCCCCTGGCATAACCCCTTGGGTGGCTGTCCATAGCCTACCAAAGAGAGACCTTCAACTCCAGGCATGGCATGTGCTAGCCATGGGCTGGCCCTCCCCCTACCTATCTCTCCAGCCTCCTTCTCTTTCCCTTCTGGCCTCACACTTTATTTACATTCTAGTAATTCCAAAACAATTTTTATCTCCTGGCATGTAGTACTGGAGTTTGTACCCTGTGATGTCTCTGTCTGCTGTCCCATTAGCCTAGAATGTTCTTTTCCATTTCCTTTGCCTCTGCAGCCACTCAGGAGGCATCTCCTCAAGGAGGCCTTTCTGGATGCCCAAGGGCAGAGACAATCCCCACCCCTGTGCTCACTAACTGGCCTTGGAACATCCTGTGAGCACTTCCGGTCTTGGAATCCTAGAACAGTTAAGGGCACAGACCTGGGGCTCAAAATCTAATTGATCTTGGGCAAGTGATTGAATCATATTGTGCCTCAGCTTCCCCGTTTGTAAAATGGATTTAATAGGACTCATATTTTGGGACTAAGTGTGTTGTTTTTTGTTGTTGCTATGTTTTTTAAGTAAGCTCTAGGCCTAACGTGGGGCTTGAACTCACAAGCTTGAGATCAAGAGTCGCGTGCTCTACAGACCGAGCCAGCCAGGCACTCCCCGCCCTAAGTGTATTAATAAAATACACCTATCACTTCATACAGTGCCCGGCACCTATAAAGTACTCAATAAATAGATGCTATCCTCTTCTGATGTGGTTTGCACCTGGCACCCACAGGCAAAGACTAGATCCTAATATGTGTCGGTTGAAATGAACCCCATTTAGAGGGTCTTAGAGCCCTTCAGAGAGACTCTTTGCTCCAGGGGAAAAAGACTAGAAGTCAGAGGATGGCCAGGCGACCAGAAGAAAGGCTAAAAGTTGTGGGATGGACTAGATAATAGAGAGACACTGAAACTTGAGTCTTCGCTGGGGAATGGGCTGACTTCCCATGAAGAAAATGACCCACTCTTTGCACAAAGCCATGCTCCTCCTCCTTCAAAATCCCTAGGAAAACCCAGCTCCAGGCCTCTGGTCTCCCTGCTCTTGCCATTTGTCTGTGTGTCCCTCGTTCTCCCTGCCCTGTTCTCAGGTGGCTCCTTCCCGAGACTGACGGGTGGCCTCTGACAACCTCCGGAAACACACGCGTGCCTAACCTCACGCGGAGACACACAAAAGTTATAAAAGCACCTTGTATTTGTTTTCCCCGCCCAAGTTACAGGCCTGGAGGTTTCTCCTCAAATTTCAGCTTCCCCTTCTCCAGCCTCACATCTCTAACTACACCCAAATTAAGATTTTTATGAGCAAACCAAGTTATACATAAAACATTTTTACATTCTTAAACTGACAAAGTGATTTAACTTTGTAAGGGGCACTTAAAGTCGAAGTGTTACATATGCTTCAAAATGTCCTCGAATTTCCACCAAGAGAGAAAGAGGGAAGGAAGGAAGGAAGGAAGGAAGGAAGGAAGGAAGGAAAGGAGGGAGGGAGGAAGGAAGGAAGGAAGGAAGGAAGAAGGGAGGGAGGAAAGGAGGGAGGAAGGAGAGAGAGGGAGGGAAGGAGGGAGGAAGGAAGGAAGGAAGGAAGCAAGGAGGGAAGGAGGAAGGAAGGAAGAAAGAAAGGAGGGAAGGAGGGAAAGAGGGAAGGAGGGAAGGATGAAGGAAGGAAGGAAGGAAAGAAGGAAGGAAGGAAGGAGGGAAGGAGGGAGGGAGGGAAGGAAGGAAGGAGGGAGGGAGGAAGAAGGGAAGGAGGAAGGAAGGAGGGAAGGAGGGAATGAGGGAGGGAAGGAGGAAGGAAGGAAGGAAGGAAGGAAGGAAGGAAGGAAGGAAGGAAGGAAAGGTGGGAGGGAGGGAAGGAAGGAAGGTAGGAAGAAGGGAGGGAGGAAAGGAGGGAGGAAGGAGAGAGAGGGAGGGAAGGAGGGAGGAAGGAAGGAAGAAAGAAAGGAGGGAAGGAGGGAAAGAAGGAAGGAGGGAGGGATGAAGGAAGGAAAGAAGGAAGGAAGGAGGAAGGAAGGAAAGAAAGAGGGAAGGAGGGAAGGAGGGAGGGAGGGAAGAAGGAAGGAAGGAGGAAGGAAAGAGGGAAGGAGGGAATGAGGGAGGGAGGGAGGAAGGAAGGAAGGAAGGAAGGGAAATTTTTGAACAGCTCCAGAATTACCAGACATTTTGCTGCTCTGAGCTGGCCTTTGAGTGGCACATTGCACCCTTGGAGAATCCTGTCCCACCAAGAACACTCTAGAGCTGAGAAAGCTAAGATTTCACATTGTCCTTTGTGTCCAGACACTGGCAATTCCACCCCCATCCCCTCGGCTAGGGACAAGAGGGTATAAATAGCTAGAGTTCCTTCTGCAGAGTCAAGCTCCCAGAGGCCAAACAGCTGCCTAGCTACCAACAGTTCCGCCACCTCCAGCCCTTCATTTTGATGACATTGGCTTCCTGGCGCCTCGGCAGCAGGTAACTGAGGACGGCCATTCGTTGCTGTCTAACTTGGCCGTGCCTTGCTCATGAATCTGGTACACGTGAATGCCTCCTCTCTCCCCAGCCCTCTTGGCAATTGCCTAACTGCCCATGGGCCTCCCGCACCCCGTAAAGTGCTTCACCGGGTGGAGGAAGAGGGGGAAAGAAGCCAATCACCCCACCAGGGGCCCGTCCTAACCTCTCTTGAAGCCAGTGGGTGGATCCAGAATGAGAAGGTGCTAGCTGGTCTGTGTCTCACAACAGGTAGCAGGAGATGGTCAGAACTTTACCAGCAGGAATTCAGGCTTCAAGTTCCCGATAGTTGGTGGGTGAGGTTAAGAACAAGGGCTTAGAAACAGACACTTACATAGTAGGCAGCCCCTGGGATCTTAGGAGGAGAGGCAGTTTGACCTAAAGTCTCCGGTCTACAGTTGCTCAGTCCTGGGTTTGAATCCTGACTCTCCTCCGTGCTGGCTGTGTCTTTGCATAAATTTTCTACCCTCTCCAGGCCTCAGTATCCTCACGTGTAAAATGGGGATAATAGTACGAGTGCCCACATCGTGGGTTTATGATGAGGATTAAATACAGAAGGGTTTCACAGACAGCTTGACATATAATAAGTGTTCAGGAACAATTACAATCACTATTGTTACTCCCAAGGTTTGCGATCCTTTGGAATAATGAGACCAGCTTCTAAGCCAGCACCTGCCTTTTCTACCAGCCGAGGCAGGTGTCCAGTTCATTCCACCGCACAAATTCCTCCCGTGACTTCTGCAGGATCTCCCGCTGGCCACCTCCAGCCCCAGCCAGGACCCCAAGGCGCCCCCTGCCCCTTGCAGCCTCCACCCTGCCTCCTTGTCCCCTCCCACCCCAGCTCCTAGAGTGAGCATCCTGGCCAGGACCCCAAAAACCTATCCGCAATCCCCAACTCCAAGAAAGGGGGGTCCAAAAGGCAGAGCAGTAATGAGATGGAGGGTTTGGGCTAATCCTGAGCCAAATGAGGGTCTAATTCGCGCTGTAAAAGTCTGTCAGCTGCTAGTTAACAGCTCCTCTTAGCCCTGAGCCTGGGGGGAGGGGGAGGCCTCTGCTCGCAGGAGCAGTTGGGCCTGTACCTAGGGTGTTGTTTCTCTCCCTTTTCCTTGTTTTTTTTTTTTTTTTTTTTTCATTTTTGGAATGTGAATATAAACTTTATGGAGGGGCCTGGTCTCTGTTCACACCGGGTGCTAATAGCCCACAGCTGAAAGCAGAGGGGTGCAGAGGAAAACGGGGAGGTGGAGCCCCCAGAAAGCTAAGGGGAACCAGGAAGGGCTGTGGAGGGGCCCAGGAGGCGGTGGAAGGATATTTAATATTGAATTTGCTGCCTTTTTTTTTTTTTTAATGTGGAAACTTTTAGACACAAACCGGCCCCTGTGTTTAAGACATTAAAACATCTTTAAGCATTTTCTGGTTTGAGTTTGCTCCGCAGCCGTCCTGGTTCCTGGAATGTATTTTATTTTTCTTTTAAGTCGGTGAGAGCAGAAGGAGAAGGAAGGGGGGTGGGGGGGGAGTGCATTTTCAACAGATTTTTCTTTTTCTTGTTCCTGGGGTGGGGAAGAGGGCGGAGAAGGAGAGAACAGGGCTCCCTGTGTCTGATCGTTAATCCCCAGGAATCCCGCTTGGCCTTTATGGCCGATGCACTTGCTGACACGAGATACACGTGTACGTTCCCGGTCCTTGTCTGGGGCGTCGCCCGCCCTGGGAGGGGGGAGCGGGGAGCACGCTGGGTCTGAAGTCGCGCGCACGCTGAGGGCGGCGGAGGAGCGCGGTGGCCAGGCGCAGAGGGCGCGGGTGGCGGGCGAGGACCGGGGTGACCCGCCACCCAGCGCAGGGCCCGGTCCCCCTCTCCGCCCGGCGCGCGGCCGAATCTCGCCCACTTCCGCTTGGCACCCGGGCGGCCGTCTGCCTCGGCCGCCTGGGCCGGGCGCCACGCGTGGCAGGGACGGTGACTCACGCGGCCCCGAGGCAGCGCTGGAACGCGCACGTGTGGCAAGGGCCCGAAGGGCGCCCCGCGCCGGCGCCCTTGACCTCAGGGCGCAGCCCTAATGCCCTAGAGACGCTGGCGACTTGAAGGAGGAGGCCCGGAATCCGGATTCCTGGGCCGCGGGGTCTGAGCCAGGACTCCGAAGAGCCTTGGCGGGGAGATTGGCTGGGGTATCCGCACAGAAACTTCGCTTGCTGCGGAGCCGCCCTGGCCGGGAGCGCGGCTGACACTTAGATGGGGGTCCCCAGGCCACGTCTCGAAAGTAGGGCAGTCACCCTGGCACTACTCTGTCCTCATGACGGGGCCAAAGAATCGGCAGCCCAAGGCCTGAAGCCTACATGAGCGCGCAGTAGGTGCCCAATAATTGCCGAGTTGGGAGTTCTTCCATCGGTGGTGCGTCAGAGCTTCATGGCCCCTGAGGCCCCAGCCCCACTCCCAGCTTTTCTGGCAACCCCTGCCCCTGCCGGATCTCTGTTTTTCCATTTGAACAATGGAGAGGGCCAAACACCTTTTGCGGGAAGGAGAAATGCTTAGTTTTCTCAAGATGGGGGAAACAGGATGGAGGTGCGTCTAGGAGATGCAAATTGGGCCGGCCGCCTGCCCGGAGTGGGTGATGGGGAACTTACCGGGAGTGTTGCGAGGACACATTAGGGTCTGGGAAAGTGTTCTTGTGAGGTCATCTGCCTCCTACCAGAGAGGCAAAGGAGCCGCTGGGCAGAGGTGGTGAGTCTAACTTGTTCCCTGTGAGGACCCCGCCCCACTGCAGACCTCCTTGACTTTCAGGCAGGCGGGACAGGCTGGCACAGGGCTCGGGGAGAGTCTGGGGGTAAAGAGGAGACCTGTTCGAGCACCAGGCACCCGGATCTCACAGAGCCTAGTGCGTGCCACTTCAAGAGGTTGAGACGCACAGCGTCTCAGAGGCAGAGAGGGCACCAACCCTGCAGAGGCTGGGAGGCGCTGGTGGGCAGAGGACTCGCACTTCATGAAAGTCGGGGACTTGAAAGACTCGTTGCAAACAGGATTCGTTTCTCCTTCACCACCCAATAGTGTTTCAGAGCGCCCCGCGCCGTCTGGGGGTGGGAGGGCGAGCCGGGTTGTCCGGGAGCTTGCGCTCCCTAAGGGGGAGGAGGAGTAAGTCAGAAGTTAGCGGAGGGAAAGCAGCTGCCCTGGTGATCTCAACTCCTGAAGTTACCTCCTGACCTGGACTTACCTAAGGTCTTATGAGGATGTCCCTCCTGCTTAAGGGGATTTTGTCCTAAAATTAGAAGGCCTTTACAGGTCAGGAAACCTGAGCTCCATAGGTCCCTGACTTGCCGGGTGCCATGGCACTGTGGCAGGCCCAGACAATCGTCACACCCCCATCGTGTAGCCACGGTTTCTGGTCCCTGCCGCTTCTAGCCCAGCGCCTGGGTGGCACTCCTGCGCGCCCAGCTAACCGCAAAGCGAACACTGTGCAATCCAGCCCCCATCCCCGGAAAAGAAAAGTATCCAGGACCAGCCTTACTTCTTGAAAGACTCTCCCTCCTGTTCGCCTCTCGCGGGGGATGGGGAGCGAAGAGCCAGACCTCGCAGTAGGGGGCAGATAAACAAGCCTGAGAGGCACCCTCAAGGCAAAAAGTGGTGGGTTCCCGGGGGGGGGGGGGGGGGGGGGGGGGGCGGGGAGAGAGGGAGGGGCGGGGGCCTGATAGACGCTTTCCGAAGACCCCAGCGCGCGCTTGGCCCTCCCAGGACGGGCCGTTCCAGCCAAGCCCCACGCGCCCTGTGCTGCACATTTTGGGGACCCTGGAGGCGCAAACGGTTCTGCCTCCGGGACGCAGTTATTTCTTGCAAACCGGCGGGCCCTGCAGTAATTTGGCTCTGAAAATTGGTGCCACAGAAACAGCTGAGAGCTGGCAAGGCCGGCGCCCCCAAGGGTCAGCGTCTGTCAGTCCGCATTAAGATATGCAAAGCCGAGGCGCCCGCGCAGCCGCCGATGCCTCTCGGCCTGGTGCGTAATTGGTGTCAACTGTTTGATTGCGATAATTGCTACTGTCTGGGGAAGTGGCTTCCAGGCCCCAGTGGGACAGAGCCAGGTCCGCAGGCGGCTGGGCCTGCTACTGGCCCCTGAGAGCTTCCCTGACCTCTGGCTCATCTGTCTACTGTTCCCTGCGATCTGCAGGCCTGGGACTTCAGAGGGACTCCCCATCGCATGGAGTCACTCCCTATCTCTGAGGGCCCCCCCCTAAGATCTGTCCCCCCTCTCACCGCCACCGCAAACTACATCTCCTGGAGGGAGGAGGAACAGGAGGGTGTAGGCCTGACTCCCTCCCTGCCCCACATTTCTCACCCCAGAATAGTCTCAATAGCGATTACCTTTGGCCATTATCTTGGCTGACCCTCACCAAAGCCTGTGAAGTCAGTATTATTAAGTCCTACTTTAGAGGTGAGAAAATGGAGCCCCCGGGCCTGTTCAGCAGCATCTGTGGCCTCTACCCACCAGATGCCAGCATCACACACGGCTCTTCCTGGTTACAATAACCCAAAATGCCTCCAGAAATTGTCACATGTCCGCAGTTGAGAACCACTGGTTCCAACTGGGCCCCCATGATGTCAGGAGCCAGGTGTTTGGCAAGTAAAATCAGTTCAATGGTTCAATGCTTTTAAAGAAAAATTTCCACAGCACTTGTCGTTGGAGGCCTGGGTGGGTAGGGGCTGTAGAGAAGTGACTAAGGAACCCTTCCTGCTGTCAAAGCTTAGCTTCCTGGTTAAGCACATGGAGTTGGCAGTCAGATGGCCTGGGGTTTGAATCTCAGCTGCTATTTTACTAAGTGAATATCTATCTGTGCCTCAGTTCCCTGTCTGTAAAATGGAGACAATAGTAATTACCTCATAGACTTATGATGAGGATTAAATGAGCTATTGTTGGCATGATTTAAGAACAGCCTGGAACAGGGGCACCCCGGGGGGCTCAGTCTGTTAAGCATCCAACTTCGGCTCAGGTCATGATCTTGTGGCTCATGGGTTCGAGCCCCGCATGGAGCTCTGTGCTGACAGCTCAGAACTTGGAGCCTGCTTTGGATTCTGTGTCTCCCTCTCTCTCCCCCTGTGCTCACGCTCTCTCTCTCTCTTGCTCTCAAAAATAACTAAATGTTAAAAAAAAAAAAAAAAAAAGAACAGCTTGGAATGTAGTAAGCACTCAATAAGGGTTTGTTAAATAAAAGAAAGCACTTGCGGTCTACGTAAAGGGTGGGGAGGTAAGGGATTCTTTGGTGTCTGCAAATGAGTATACTGTGGGACAGAATCAGGCAAGGTTTAACCAGAGGCAGCAGTGGTGGAAGAGGAAATTCTGCCTGGGAGACAGTGGTGGCTTTGGAGCTTGAGGGGCTGGGGGAGGCTGAGTCTTTAAAGAGAAGGAAGAGATTAGGGCCTGGGGTCCACATGCATTAGGAGCTCTGCCCTGGTCAGTCACCAAGACAAAGCCCGTTTCACGTGTGTGGAGTGGGAGCAGGGAAGGTGATAGTGCTCCTGAAGGCAGCCTGATGTAAAGCTGAAATGAAGACCCCCTCCTCCAGCAATTCCTCTATGACCCCTTCAGCCATTTCAAAACAATCCCCTATCCTCTGAATGTCTGCAACATTGCTTGCTCTGCTCTTTGGATGTGAAACCAAATAAAGCCTTGTATTATCCTTCTTTCCAGCTTCGTACTTTGTGCCAGGCATAGGCAAGCACTTTACAGTTATTATGATATTTCTGAATGGTTATGTCCTTCATCATTACTAGCATATTTATTAGGCACCGGACGATAGGATAATATAGACTATGTGAACTATTTTATTTAATCCTCACACAACTCTGTGTGCCCATTGTGTAGAGGTTAAGAGCGTGGGCTTTGGAGTTTGAACCCAGCTCTAACACTTGCCAGCTATGTAAACTGGATGCACACAACCCCTGTGAGCCTCAGTCTTCTCATCTATAAAATGGGCTTAGAAAACCTACCTCCTGAGATGCTTTTGAGCGGCCAATGAGCCCATGAATGTGAAGCACTAACAGATGCCTAGACCGTGGCACAGGTACACTGAGAAACTCTCTAGAGTCTCTACATTTATTAAATAACAACAATCACAATGATGAAAATATGTGGCCATTTGCCTCTGTTTTCTTAACTCGCCCGGATTGGGGAGGGTTTGGAGCCAAGATCTCTGGAACACTGGGGCTGTGGCTGGGGCTGTGGATGTGCAAACCCCAATGGAGAACAGCGGGGGAGGGGCCGGGGGGGTGGGCAGTGGGAGTGGTCTACCCTGGGTGCAGGCAATGAAAGGGTTCATTGTGTGTAGAGAACGTTAAAACAACAATAAAATCAAGTAGGAGTCGGTCTGCTTTTTTCTTATCACCATGTACCAACAATTCTGTGTTCGTGATAAAATACTCTTCCCTGGGGAAAAAAAATAAAATAAATCTGTTGTCCTGTGTTCTAAGCAATGACTGCATAGCTGGGCTTCCAATGGGCCCATCTCTGGTACTTCCTCTGTCACAAAGATGGTCCATTACCTGGTAGTTCATTTGAGGGACTCTCGGGGAGACAGCCAGCCCCAGGCACTCCAGACTCCTCAGCTACACTCCTGATTTGGGGAGGAGGTGTGTAACAATTCAGAATCTCCGGAGCTCCGGAGCTCCCGTAGCTGTGCACGTTCCTGCATTTACAGAGTACATTCAGAGATAAGTGACGACAGAGTAGCCAGCTCAAGCTGTCTCAGTTCTGTTGTTCATGCAGAGCATCTGCTGAAACACCCAGAGTTCACTCTTGGGGGAGCTTTTCTTCCTGTGGTTCCCTCCCCCTGACCTCTGATAAACCGTGAACATAATTTTTAAGTGGTAATCAGATACTTTTGTCTTTTCTGAACTGTAATATTCACTTTTTTATTTATTTATTTATTTATTTATTTATTTATTTATTGGTATGATCATACATGTTTTAATAGAACGTTTCAACTGTCTGTCTTTTCCGGCCATTATTATTTATCTGGTATGGACTATTGATTCATTATGGTGCTATGGGGGCCCCCTGGGTGGCTCAGTTGGTTGAGGATCTGACTCTTGGTTTCAGTTCAGGTCATGATCTCACGGTTCGTGGGTTCGAGTCCTGTGTTGGGTGTTGGGTGTTGGGCGTTGGGTGTTGGGCTCAGTGCTGGCAGTGTGGAGCCTGCTTGAGATTCTCTCTCCTCTCTCTGCCCCTCCCTCTCTCTCTTTCTCTCTCTCTCCAAATAAATAAACTTAAAAAAAAAAAAACCCTCCTATTATTAAGGTAATAACTTGGTCTTATGGGGGCATGTTAAAAATGACTCACTCAGGTCGCCTAATACTTAAGTAAGCCAACGGTCTGGAAAGGGCGCCCCACAAGGCTACCGCATCCGGGTCCTCGCGGCTGCCCTCCGGGCCCTGGAACCCCTCCTCATGCAGTGGGCAGCGTGGAGCTTCCTGCCCAGCTGCTCCGTCCCTCCCACAGCAGCCACTGCCGCTGCACCCTACTCAGTCTCCTCCTTTGGCTGTGACCCAGTAGGGAACCTCCTCGGAGGAGCTAATAAGTGGGTGGCTTCGGGGGCAGACACATTTTGACATAGGCCCCAGCCTCCCAGCAGGACCTGTTTGGGTCCACAGCGTATGAGGGAAACTGAAGCCCAAAGACAGGTGATGCCCAGCCTGAGGTCACCCAGCTGGTCGGCGGGTCAAGGAAGAGCTACGACTCAGCACCCTTGGCCTCCAAACTGGTGCCCTCCTCGGGCACCACTCAGTCTGAGCCTAACAAGGATGGTCTAATGGCAGGACCATAGTCACCAAGGGCAGGCCTCAGTGGATGCTCTTTCTGGCCAGGAGGTCCATCATGGGGCCCCTTTCTGAGACCAGAGTAGCCACCCCCACCCCCAGCCTGCCCCTCCCTCCTTCTCATTCCCCCCAGTGTGAGCTGAGAGCAGGGCCAGGTATGTGATGGAATTCTCTAGACAGGAGTCCAGTGACTCGGAGGCACTGGCCTTTCCCTGAAGAGGTGGGATGGGCCTTAAGCCAGATCTCTGTATCCCTTGGCCTGGACTAAGGAGCCATGGGGTGGAGGGAGACGTACCCTGTGACCCAGCTCGGTGAGGCTGCCCCTCTTTTTCAGGAAAAGGGAAATCTAGGGTCCCTTCAAGGCAAAGACTCCCAGCATCCGTGAGTTCTACTTCCAGGAAGCCCCTCCCCCCTCCCCGCTGGCTCCGCAGCTGCAATGATGGTTGCTGCTCCCATTTCAACCAGCACCAGATCCATTAATAGCATCAGTTTTATTTGCACCAGCCCTGGCTCCCTCCCTGCTCCCCGGGGGCGCTCGATCCAGAATGCCAGGCCCTGCTTCCTTTTCTCCTGGAACACGCTGACTCCCTCCCTTGGGTGCCCAGGGAGTTGGCAGGATAATAACCTGAGAGAGGAAAACTCTCTTCTCCCTGCCTTCTAATCTTCAGCGCTCACCAAATTAGAAAAGGCCTCAGAAGCCCATTGGGCTGACTGCCGCTGGGGATGTCATACCATTAACCCCGGGCTGCCTCCTGCTGGTATGGGCAAGGGGGTGCGGGGGAGGGGGGAGGGTGTCGCAGCCCCCCAGCCCTTTGCAACCCCCTGCCTCTAAGCAGGAATGGAACCCACCTCGGCTTCCATTTCCCCATCCCCACCTCCACCAGTTGGCATGAAACCTCTACCCCACCCTCATCGTCCCCCTCCCCCCTCCCTACACTCCGCGTTGGCACCCCGCCCTGCCAGTTGGCACAGATTTCTAGAATAGCCAGAAGGGCCCTTGGATGCCAGTCCAACCACCCCCCCCCCCATTTCACACATGAGAAAACTAAGACCCAGAGAAGGGACATTTGTCATCCGGTTCTTCCTCTGGGACCTAGATCAGCTGGCTCTTCACTCGTCCATTCAGCAAAGATTGGCAGCTGCTACTATTCTAGGTGCTGAAGACACAGCAGTGGGCAACACAGATAGAGTACCAGCCTCCTGGAGCTCACAGGCTTCTTCCTGGAGGCGTCGCTGACGTCGTTGACGCTGGGCTAGAGGCCGCCCACAGGGGACTGCAATGGTAGGTTGACTTGGCCTCCCCACTGGACCAAGGTCATCTTCGCAGTAGACCACGTGCTGCTCAACTCTGTATCCTGGGGCTTGGTATGGAGCCTGGCGCATTCGGATGCTCGATACGTCTTTACTGAAAAGTCATGACTAATGCTTATGTAGCACTTTCTCTGTGCCAGCACTATTCCCATTTTAGAGAAAGAAACTGAGTCCCAGAGATGTTCAGTGTCTCATCCAAGGAATCCAGCTAGCAAACAACTCAAATCCAGGCAGTCTGGTTCCAGACCCCAAGTTCTTCACATTTTGCTGTGAAGGAAGGAAGGAATGTCACCAATCATGGGGATGCCAGGCTTCTCTGGTCGCCTGTTCCCATGCCTCAGGGTCAAAGAGTTCTTTCTTCCACCTGACACAAATCTCTGCACCTGCAAATGCCATGCCAGGCTTTGTTTTGTGACTTCCAAGCAGATAGGGCATGCAGATGGCCCCTGAGCTCGGTAAGATCAACTCACTAAGCACAGAAACCATGCCGGAACTGGGCTGGGATTCCCAGCGGCCCCCCAGGTATGAATTTCCATCTCCTGCCATCCCAAATTCTACCCACACCACCCCCTCCAGAAAGCCTTCCTGGGCCTTTGGAACCAGCCGGAGCAGGAAGGGGTCCAAGCCAGCCTGGGTACCACCCAGTCTGGCATAGACTGGTTGTTCTTTCTAATGGCCTGGGGCAGGGCCCACAGTACGTGCCAAGTAAATGCTGGTTGCTTGTGTGACTTGCTGGTTCTCCTTGGGTGGTGTAGTGAGAGCCAGGTCTGAATCCCTGCAGCCCTGCTGTAATGAGCTATGAGAACCCCCGGGGGAGGTCACCCCATCTCTAAGCCTCAGCCTCTTCGCGTGCTTGGAGGGGCTGGACCAGACAGCCTCTGGTTACTTTCCTCTGTGAAATTCTGGGTTCAAGTGTAAACACCAGTTCCCTTTCTGGGTCACCATGAAGCAGGATCTCCTTCCTCAATCCTGAGCAAAGCTTGCCTGCCGAGACAGGTGATCAAATGACAAGCATCTTCAAAATGACCGGGAGGGGATATGTCATCTTCAGGGAGGGACAGGGCGGCCTCTGGGAAGGATCTTTTTATGGGATCTGGGAAATGGGAATGAGGAACGGGAATAATGCCAGGGTGTGCTGTGAGTATCCAACATGTTTTCCTGCATTCAAGGCTCCCAGCCTCCCTGAGGGGAGTGTTCTTATGCCCATTTTACTGACGTGGAAACTGAGGCTCCTCCTGAAGCTCATACAGCATGTGGATATCTGAGGGAGGAGTGGGACAGGTGTGTTTGACTCCACAGACCTAGCTGTGTCCTCTAGCTGTCCTGGTCTGCACGTGCCTGGACCACGTCCTGCCCCTGCACTGGGTGCCATAACATCCAGGTATATGCTGGAGGCAGGAAGGACGCGTATGGGGCTACTGTGCTCATGCTACCTCTGGAGAGCCATTGGTGTGCGTGCGTGTGTGTGTGTGTGTGTGTGTGTGTGTGTGTGTGTCAGAGAGAAAGAGAAAGAGGACACAGGTGAGCTAGGAAAACATTGGTAGCTTAGAGGCGGGGGGGTGGGGGGAAGAAAGAAGGAAAGAGTTGAAAGAATACGGAGGAAAGGAGCTAATACGCAGAGTAAGAAGGATGGCAATAATAACAATAATAATAACAAGGATAGCACAAACCTTGCCTTTTTTTTTTCCAAGCTGAATGTGAACTGGAGCAGGGCTGAGGGGATTAATCTCTTAAAAACTAAGTGCCGTGTGAGGAGACAGGCAGTGATTAAGGTTTTAACTGATCAGTCTGCATCTGACAGTGAACCAGCTATTATCTTAACGGAATCAAACGAACATTCAAAGCGGTGCTCAGCCCCAAACATGAAAGGAGATGTCATCTGCTGGCAGCTGGCAAGCCGCAGGGGGAGCCGAAGGGGAGAGAGGAATGGAGGGAGAGGGGAAGAGAGGGAGAGAGAGCAGCGTGTCATGGGCTGAGGCAGGGAGAAGGGAAAGACAGGAAAAGAGGAGTGTCAGGGACCACAGAGCCACTGCTGCAGCCCCACAGCCTCCGGCCTCTCCCCTGCGCACCCCCCCCACCACCAGATCCGTGTCCCAAAGAGCAAGTGCGGCTGTCCAACCCCCCTGCCACCCCCCAACCCCCGCCTCCCGCTCAGGACCTGCAGGGCCCCCACTTCCTAAAGGGACAAGAGGGGACGTGATGGAGGCAGAGGCTCCCAGGCTCCTGAAATCTGGCTTTGGAGACCAGACTCCAGCCTCTTTCCCCACAGTTCCAGCATATTGAAGGCCCAGGAAATTCTTCTTAAATAAATGAGAGAAAGGGGATAAGGGAAAAGAAACAAGACAAAAGAGAGAATGCCTTCGGGAGGCACCTAGTTTCATTCATTGCTCATTTCATTCTGCCGCCGCCCAGCAGGACCTGAGCCGGGGACCTGGTACAACAGACTCCACAGCCTGCAGCAGGCCTCGCTGGGGATTCGGACCCAGGCCCCTCTGGCCCAAATTTCTCCATTGTCTCCACTTTTTTTTTTTTTTTTTTTTTTTTTTGCCAGAAAAGGGGGTAGAAAAGCAGAGACAGAACCCGGAAGTACAAGGACAAACCAGAGAGAGGCGCTGAGATCTCTTCCTTCACTTTCATCCCACTTTCCCCAAACAAGGAGATTGGGTGCCGGGGATTCTAGAAAAGGCTTGCCCTGGGTCCCTAGGCCTGGACGAGTGCCTGTTGCACGGTTTGTACTCATGGAGTGTCAGAGGAGGGGCTGAGGGAAGGGTGTGCTCCCAAGGCGAGTCCTGCAGAGGCGAGATGGAGAGACCGCCCTGGTACTGGCCCGAGGCCTGTTCCACCCTCTCTGGCTCTGACCACCGAGAGGCCTGAGCCGGGGACGGGCAGCAGGGTCCTCGCCCGCAGGAACGCCAGAGGCAATACCGGCCCGTGGCTGCGTGGGGGTGTGCCAGCATGTTGGAGAGAGGATGAAAAACATTGGGAGAAGAAAGGTTTACAGAGACAAAAGGAAAATATCTGAGAAATCCGAAATACTGACTCACACCCGGGGACCCTGTATATGGGACAGTTATCTTTCCTGTGGCGCTGGTCCTCTAACTGCACTCTCCTTCCCTTACCGACTCTCACCCACTTGAGGCGACATCTGTTTCTCCAAGAAAACAGACATATGGCCCTCCTTTTTCCCTCTTTGTCACACACTTAGTCACACACACACACACACACACACACACACACACAGAGCCAGTCAGTGCTGGGTCCCTGCTCACCGTCTGTTATTCAGACTGCAGGCCTGGTCAGGTCCATAGCCCCCTCCCAGAATTCCTCTTTTTTGGTCCAGATCTACACTGGGAGGCCAGGTGGGGTCCAGCCCATTCTCTGGGGCCCTGCACCTTCCTGAATGCAGCCTTTAGGCCCGGCCAGGAAGCCAGGAAGCCAGGGCAGAGGCCGGCAGCCAGGGATGATGGGCCAAATGGGCAGGACACAGGGTGGCCCCCCCAGAGCTGCAGTGATTCCCTCCCCACTGTCAGTCCTGGCCCTTTCCCTCTGCCTCGAGCAGGGTTCAGGACATGCCCATCTCACGCCTGAATTGTGGCACCGGCCTCGTAAACCATCGCTCTCTCTCTAATCCACCTGTATACCACTGCCAGGGGTCTCCTTCTAAGACAGCCCAGATGGCATCCCTCCCTTGTTAGAGACCTATCATAGCTCCGGTTGGCCTGGAAGGATCAAGTCCAAACAACTCTGGCTGGGCTTACAGGCTCCCCAGTCTGCCCCTCCCCCTCCTCTCTGCCTTGGCTTTCTCTGCCCTCCCTCCACCCCCACCCCTCCACAGCCAAGCCGTGCTCTCCATCCCTGAGCTCACACATCCTCTGGCTTTACAATACAGTCCATCCCTCCCTCCCTGCCACCTAGCCGGTCTCCTCTCTTTAGGGATGCTGAGGTGACCCTCACCGCAGGTCAAACACTGTTCCAGGGCCTTTCCAGGGAATAAGTCATTTTCTCTTCCTTCGCTCTTACAAAAAAGAAACTGAGGCCAAGGGAGGTTAAGCATCTTGCAAAGATGACAGAGACAGAAAGCGGCGGAGCTAAGATTTGAAAACAGGGAGTTTGGGGCCCATCCTGCCGTTCGGAGGGGGTCCCTCTCTCCCTCCTCCAAATCACTGGCCACCGAGCCCCGCAATCTCTTTGCCCTCCAACTTCCTCAAGTATGTTATCTGTACCTCTCATGGGCTCTTTAATTACACAATACCTTGAATTAGGACTTTGATCTCTGTGTGTGTTAATTTTATCTCATGAACTAGATTATTTATTATCAGGAGTATACACTGTTTTTGCCATTACTCTTGTAGCCCCACACCCCCACGCCAGTCACCCAGGACCATGCTAGGCATAGGGTTAGAAATAAAAATAGCACTAGCTAGCATGTATCGAGTGCTTCCTCTGTGCCAGGCACTGTTCTAAGTACTTTCCTTGGATCAATGAAGTTACACTTCGCAGATGGAAAATTAGAAAACTTAAGCACTTTTCTTGCTCAAGGTCATGGAGAGTGTGGTAACTTAAATTCTTCACCATTCCCCTCCCCCCCACCCACCCCGCCCCGGCGAAGAAAGAGGTCAAGTTTATTTGTCGTCCCCTTGAACATAACCCATAATGCCGCAGAAGCACAGAGCTGCGCCCCTCCTGGGCCGAAGCCTTTAGAAGGCTTGGGAGCTTCCACTTTTGCGCTTTGGAGGCTGTGAGTGGCTGTGCGCAGCTAGAGAGGATCATGTGGACCGATGAGGGCTCCAGGGCGCACAGAGAGCAAGAGGGCGACCACCCCAGCATCCGGATCAGTCCTCCAGATGACTACAGCCCCAGCCACCGTCCACCACAATGGCGACATCTTGAGGCATCAAGAGTTCCGCAGAAGAACCGCCAAGCTGAGCCCCGCCAGCCCAGACGCTAGGAGAGCGAGCCCAATGGTTGTTTTTTAAGCCGCTCTGTTTAGGGGTGGCTTTGTTACACACCGACAGGTGGTCCTGTTATTATACCCATTTCTCAGAAGAGGAAGTAGAGGGAGGGATATGGAGGTTATGTGATTTGCTTGCCTAAGGTCATGCAGCTTTGTCGTTAGAGAGTGGGAGTGAGGTGAGGGCCCCCGTCCTTGTGACTCGGAGCTTGGGGAGAATGACACGTTGCAGCAGGGCACTCTCAGTTAGTGACCGAGGCGACAGGTCCTCCTGGACTGGGTACAGGCCCCAACCAACTGTATTCAGTGAGTACACCAGGAGGTCACAGCCGAGGGGCTGAGAGGACAGGACTCTGATCACCCCACCCCCACACCCACCTTCATTGATCTATTTTCTCTATAGAGCGTCCACAGATGCTTCTCTTTGAAAAACGTGTTCTCATTTTCAAACCACTGGACCAGATCGCTTCTGAGGCCCCCTTCTAGCTCTGACATTCCAGGACTCCATGAATGAGTGATGGGAATGAATGGAGGGCAGACCATCAAACGGCTGGGGGTTCCGTCTGGATGAATGATGGGCACAGAGAAGGACCGAATCCATGAAGCACTGAGTGATTTGGAATGCAGGAGAGTTCTGGAGCTTGGCAAGAGAAAGGTAGGGCGGAAGGTGCTGCTGGAGGCATCTGCAGGGATGAGAAGGGAGGGAGGAGGTTAGGCCTGGGTGGGGGGGATGTTGGGAGGAGGGCATTCACCATGAGAAGACAGCGCATGCGCTTGGGAGCTGGCAGGCACGGGGTTCAATCCCAGCTCCGCCCTCTACTAGGTGCTGGTCTGTGGCCCTGGTTTTAACCACTCTAAGCCTCAGCTTTCTCACCCATCAAATAGAAATAGTGGAGTAGCTATCTCATAGGGCTGGCATGGGTGTATGAGAAAACGCAGGTGAAAAGCGTAGCCCAGTGCTTGGCACTGGGTAAATGGTAGCTGTGCCTTCCTTTTAGGAAACCCGCAGTGACTTGTACTCGCTCAAGCCCCAGTAACATAGCTAACCCCAGGAGGCCCAGAAAGGTGCCCTCCATGGGTCCCCAGGTAGAGGGACACATAGAATGTATGTCTAGGGAAGGGAAATGAGAGAAGTAAAGCAAGATCTGAGGCTTATGGGGCTTGGGGCATCATGCAGAGAGAGAGCAGGCACATGTGGCAGGCACCCAGACACCCCAAGCCTGCCAGGAGCTGGGCACCAAGCAACAGGCTGCAGAGGAGATGGTGGGAGGGCTGGGGCAGGGCTGCCTCACCAACAGGGCTGTTAAAGAGGTCATGCAGTGGAACGAGCCACCCAAAAAGGCTGGGAGTGGATATAGGAGGCTCAGATTCCACCCCGCCCTGAGATCTACCAGGAGAGAACCATCCCTTTGGCTTGCGGGGGTCCCCAGGATCTAGTAAGGAATTGGCAGCTCATGGCATGTGAGGCCAGGCCCAGGAGTGACACAGAACAGAGCTCGTGGGTCAGAGAGACCGCACTCCCTAGTGGCTGAAAGCCCTGACTCTGGAGCGGGGCAACTGGGGTCCAAACCCTGATTCTGCCCCCAACCAGCTGCATGACCTCGGGCAAGTTACTTACCCTCTCTGTGCTAAATGCGGCGGCAGAGGTCATGGTTCCTGATCTCACGGTGCTCACAGTCTAGCTGGAGAGACAGATGCTCAGGAAAAAAGCTCGCCCATACACAGGTGGCAGGTGGCATAACCATTCACAAGAGAGAGAGGGTCGGTGCCTTGAACTGGAGCTAAGGGGAATTGGTGTGTGTTCTTGGAGAGGTCTTCACGGACCATGAAGTGCCAGCTGGGTTTAGAGAGATTAAGGGGAAGGTTTCCAGGGAGAGGAAGACCTAGACACAGGGATGCAAATGGTCTGTCCCATGGGAGCAGGAGGGGGATTCCCAGGTCGGGGCTAAGGCAGAAGGGGCCCTAGGGAGCCAAACACCTTGAAAGGAGGTGGAGGAGTTTGAAGCTCCCAGCTACCTCCGCTCCCTCGGGGCTGAGGCAGGGGTAGGGGGCACCAAGACGAGTCAGTAGGACTCAGAGTGCCTCCGCTGAGGCTACACCCATGCCGATAGCCCCTGCCAGCTGCCCCAGCCTCCCGGGGTCCCCAGGGTCAGGCCATTACAGGGTGAGATTTATCATGGGCAGGTGTGCTCCAAGACGGTATATTATCCAGGATTATGAACTGTAACAGGATAATCTCTCTAATGTAATTCAAGCTCTCGACATGGCTTATGGCTCCTTAATGTACCTCAGACTGAAGAATTACAAGAACATTCTCCCCCAAGCTCCCCGTGTCCCTCCCTCCCTCCTCTGTCAACCCCTAAATGATTTAGGCAATTGCCTGAAGCCGGATCTTGGCATTAAGTCATAATTCAGTGCAGTTCAGTAAACATGATGGGCAAGGAGATTTTCCTTGCCTGTCCCTTCTCCCACAGAAGCCTCTCTTTCCTCCTCCGTCCAAACCCATCCCCCCACTCAGGGACAGGCTGGATATACGACAATCAAGGAACCTCAGTACACTGGGACTCACCCCAAGATACCCTCAGGGCACTAAGGCTTAAGCTGCCAGGTTTGGGCTTGGGGTCCCCAGGTATCGAGGATGATACACCCCAGGACCTCACACCCTCCAGAGGGAGAAGACAACTCCAGAGCCACAGAATAATGTCAGGGATAGAGCCAGGGATCTTAGGAATGTTCTGGTCCTGCGAACCAACCCTGTAAACTCCTACCCCTCAGGGAAACATTCAAATCTTCTGCAGGTCACACCACAGAATATGTTCCAAATTTTATCTTCTATAGTTTTGCCCCCTCCTAGGAAAAAAAAAAAAAAAAGAAGAAAAAGAAAAAAGAAAAACCTTGCCTGGGGAGCTGTGATCCCTACAACTGGAAATCCTCATCTGACCCAGCTCCTTTCACTGTACAGGTGGTGATCATGAAACTCAGATGGGTCTTTCCTAATTGCAGCTTATGTTTATTGAGCACTTACTATGTGCCGAGCATTTTCCTAAGTACTTCACATGATTCATTCATGTAATGCTTCCAAAAGTCTTTCATCAGGTGTTCTGATTCTCCATTTACTGGTAAGATAACCGAGGCTCCGAGAGGGGAAGTTGAGGCCACAGGTCCATTAATTTGGAAGCTGCGACGTGAACCCAGGCAGACTGGCTCCAGAGCCTACGTTTCCAACCACTGCCCTACACCGAACAGGCTCATATATATAGCACTTGAACCCAGAATCCAGTGTGTTCCTGCTGATGTAGCAATGGGACAGGGCAACAGGGTCTTCTGGCTTCTAGACAACATCAGTACATGCTCACAGTGGCCCTTGAGCCCCTTTTGCTTTCCAGTCCCTAGGATGATCAAAAAATCCAGGCTTGCCCTCCACCAGCCAGTGGGAAGGCTACTAAAAAGCCCCTCAGCTCAGTGCAGGTAAGCGGCCCCCTTCCTCTCCTGCACTCTCTGTGCCCAGCCCCCACCTCACTCCCTTACCTTCAACATAGAGCTAGAGGCCCCTCTGGGCTGCCAGGATCCAAGGGAGACAGGAGAAATCTCCCCTGCGGTAGTGGGGGACCATAGGTTGGGAAGAGTTGCTCCTAAATTCATCTCAATAAAAACAAGGCAATCCCCCCGGGGAAATCGTGGCATCTGTCAGTGCCTTCTGTCTGCACGGCATTGGTCCTTCCCTAATGTTCTTGACCTCGGCAAATGCTTCCTCTTCTGGTGACTCATTGTTCTCATCTCCGAAGTGGGCTAATAATAGCACAAGGACTAAATTAGAAGCTGCAAGTTAAAAAAAAAAAAACAACACTTTGGATAAAGCACTCCATACTCAGAACACACGCGCACACACACGCACACACACAGGCCCCCCTGGTTGAGTTGGTCATGTAGGTGTGGATTTAGTTGTGTCCCCATGCTCATTCCCGCACTCCTACCCTCATAAAAAGAGAAAGATTCAGATGAGTCGTCTGCCTCTGATCTCTAGATCCAGAATAGACTAGCTCTGAGGTTATACCGGCCACTCTGGACGCAGTCTTGGCATTTAAGAATCTTTGCCCAGGGAGAGGCTGCTACATCCTCAGAGGGGGCCCCTGCCAGATGTAGAAGGAATTTACAATCTATAGTGTTTGCTCATTGAGGCGTATAAACGTAAATGACACTGGGTGTAATGGAATGAACACCAGCAGAGGAGTATAAGGACACCTGAAGTCATGATCCTACCTCTAAATTCCCTTTCCCTGAACCTCAGTTTTCTCATCTGCAAAGTGGGATGTGGGAGGAGGTCTCAGGTCCCTTCCAGTCCAGCATTCTGCTTTAGGGTTTACTTCCTTGGCAGATATCCCCTGCTCCTTTCTCAGGTCTTCAGATTTTTCCTCTTCTGGCCTCTTCCTTCTCCCTTTTCGTGGTCCCCCCAGCCCCACCTCTTCTTGCTCAGAGACTTGTTATTCCAGGAGGTGCCACGAGGGGGAGCCTACAATTGGATGTCTGGGGTCAGGAGGGAAGCCAACTCAAGTGAAAGGCTAGGGAGGTAGTGGGCCAGTCCCCAGACACCCCAAGACCAGGATTTAAATAGAAAGTTGAGGGGCCCAGAGATGGGGCTGTAAACCACAAAGACCATCCTCTACACTCCAGAAGGACCGAGATCCTGCTTTATGGTATTTCTTGTCCTCTGTCATACACTTCTAAGTGCGTATGGTGGAATGATCTCATTTGACCCTCAGTCTAGTCCGCGAGTCATGTGAGCCAGGTGGAATTATCTAGCACCTCTACAGTTGGGGGGAACGGAGGTTCAGAGAGATTCCAGGCTTACCCAAGGTCACACAGCCAACTTGGGCCAGGGCTGTCGTCGATGGTTCAAGTCACACAACCACTGGCCCAGGTCCCACTATGTATGTCCCTGCCTCTTCCAAGACCTTACTCCAGGCCAGGCACACAAGGGACCTTCAGGGATGCTTCTCAAATGAATGAGGAGGCCCTCTGAATTAGGGTGCAACTTCCCTGGGGTAAGTCTTCTCTGCCTTACGTTGGTCAGCATAGGCACAGAACTAGCTGACACCTAGGCTCTACTTTCTACCCTTCACTCTAAACGTCCCGAACCATAATGTTCCCTTCCTACCACATTGCCTGCATGATCTGGAGGTGCTTGGCTGGTCATGCCCTCGCCAAGAGCCCTGGCCTCCTTTCTTTATCTTCCTAGTCTTGCCCAGGTATGTCACCTCCTTCGGGGTAGCCTTTTCACCCCTTCCCACTGTGGGAAGAGGTGGAATCAACAATCAATTATTATTTAAAAATCATTAGAGGGGCACCTGGGTGGCTTAGTCAGTTGAGCATCTGACTTCGGCTCAGGTCATGATCTCAAAGTCTGTGAGTTCGAGCCCCGCATTGGGCTCTGTGCTGACAGCTCAGAGCCTGGAGCCTGCTTCTGCTTCTGTGTCTCCCTCTCTCTCTGCCCCTCCCCCGCTCCTGCTCTGTCTCTCTCTCTCTCTCTCTCTCTCTCTCTCTCTCTCTCTGTCAAAAATAAATAGACATTTAAAAAATAAAATAAAAAATAAAAATAAAGAAATAAATAAAAATCATTAGATAGCAGTCCGAGCTTCTCCACAATGGGCACTGAGTCTCATTCATCTTGGACTTCCAGGGCCTATCAAAAACTCAGGTCAGCCATCAAATACTCATCTTGGGTACTGTCCCCTTGTGCCTCTACCCTGGGGACCTTTATGAAGAGGCATTTTAAGCATATGCGGCCTGAACAAACGAATGACTGATTGGCATTCCCTTTCCCTCTTGCCCCGTCCTGATCCTTCAAGTATTGGCAAAGGTAACATTTCTGGAGATGCTTCAGAACCCCCCTTAGGCTACCTTTAGCCCCTCTAAACCACCACCTAGCTCTCCACACCTTGTGCGAGTATTTTCTACAGCCAGCTTCCCCCAAGCTCCGCTTCTCCAGGTGCCCAAAGGCCTTCCGGTCAGTGAAGCAAGTGAGTCAAAGGGAGGAGGTAGCCCCTTCAGTGGGGGAGGGGAGCCCTCTTCCGTCCCTTCCTATTGCTCAGCTTAGCCTCAGGTCTCCCCTCCCACAAAACCTGCCCTACACTTCCCACCCCTCCCCTCCCCACCCCACCACATGAAGTTACAGAAGGCCTAGGCCTGGACATTTAGCAGGTAAGGTTTAGAAGCAGCCATGGGAGGGGCGCCTGGATGGCTCAGTCAGCTGAGGTCCAACTTCGGCTCAGGTCATCATCTCACAGTTTGTGGGTTCAAGCCCCAAATTGGGCTCTGTGTCGACAGCTCAGAGCCTGGAGCCTGCCTTGGCTTCTGTTTCTCCCTCTCTCTCTGCCCGTCCCCTGCTCACGCTCTGTCTCTCTCTGTCTCTCAAAACTAAATAAATGCAAAAAAAAAAAAAAAAAATTTTTAGAAGGAGCCATGCGACTCTCAAAGCACAGGGAGAGAGTTTCATTGGATCTAATTCACCTGTACAGGTGAGGCAAGTTGGGCCCCAGGAAGGGAAGGTGACCAGTTCATTCCGTTTACTCATTCATTCAGCAAATATTTACTGAGTGCCTACTATGTGTGTAGCCTTGTCCTAGGACTGGGACTCCTTTGAAAAGCCTCTGCCTTCACAGCAGGTGGGAGGAGATGGACAAACATGAGCAGGTACTGTGGTAGCATGTTACGTGGCGATAAATGCTACTGAGAAATGCAGGGGAAGGGAGATGAGAAACTTGTGGGTAATGGCAGAGGGAGGGCAGAGAAGACCTAAGCAAAATGAGAGAGGAAGCACTGTAGGAATCTAGGGAAAGATAGGCCCAGGCAGAGGGAATAGTAAATGCAAAGGCCCTGAGGCAGAAGAGTGCCATCCTGCCTGTGGCACAGTGAGGAGGCCAGTGTGACTGGAGAGGAGCAGTAGGAGAGGGATGGGAAAGAAGGGCAGAGAGGGGATCAGATCCTGGAGGGTCTTGTAATGACCTGTTTCTCTGGCTGAGATGTGCAGGTATTAGAAGATTTTCAGCAGAAGAGGGACGTGAGTGATCTGACTTTGGCTTTAGAATGATAACCCTGGGGGCGCCTGGGTGGCTTAGTCAGTTAAGCCGCTAACTTGGGCTCAGGTCATGACCTCACAGTTTCGGGGTTTGAGCCCCTCATCGGGCTTTGTGCTGACAGCTCAGAACCTGGAGCCTGCTTCGGATTCTGTCTGTCTCCCTCTCTCTCTGCTCCTCCCCTCTTTGCACTCTGTCTCTCTCAAAAATAAATAATGAATATTTAAAAAACTAAAAAAGGGGCGCCTGGGTGCCTCAGTCGGTTGAGCGTCCGACTTCGGCACAGGTCATGATGTCATGGTCCGGTCTGTGAGTTCAAGCCCGGCATCGGGCTGTGTGCTGACAGCCTGGAGCCTGCTTCAGATTCTGTGTCTCTTTCTCTCTCTGCCTCTCCTCCACTCACGCTCTGTCTCTGTCTCTTAAAAAAATGAATAAACGTTAAAAAAAATTTTTTTAACTAAAAAAAAAAACAAAACAAAACCATAACCCTGGGGGCACCTGGATGGCTGGGTTGGTTAGGTGTCCAATTTTGGTTCAGGTCATGATATCAAAGTTCATGAGTTCCAGCCCTGCATGAGGCTCTCTGCTTCAGATCTTTGTCTCCTCCCCCCTCCAGCGCCCTGCCCCTCCCCTGCTCGCTCTCTTTCAAAAATAAACATTTAGGGGCGCCTGGGTGGCGCAGTCGGTTAAGTGTCCGACTTCAGCCAGGTCACGATCTTGCGGTCCGTGGGTTCGAGCCCCGCGTCAGGCTCTGGGCTGATGGCTCGGAGCCTGGAGCCTGTTTCCGATTCTGTGTCTCCCTCTCTCTCTGCCCCTCCCCCATTCGTGCTCTGTCTCTCTCTGTCCCACAAGTAAATAAAAAACGTTGGAAAAAATTTAAAAAAAAAAAAATAAACATTTAAAACTTTGTAATAAAAAATAAGATAATAAAAAGATAACCCTGGCTGCTCTGTTAGGAACAGACTGAGAGGGACAAAGGATACAGAGGGACAAGTTAGGAGGTGTTGCAATATCCCAGGCAAGGGAAGATGGTGGCTTGGAACGGTGGGGTAAGTGGGTAAGTGGTGAAGAGAAGCAGATTCTGGACATATTTTGAAGGCAATGTAAACAAGATTGGCTGAGGCATTTGGATGAATGATGACAGCGAAAGAGAGGCGTTGAGAATAACTCCAAGATTTTCTTCCCCAGCAACTGGAAAGATGAGGTGGTCCTTTTTTGAGATGGCAAAGAGGGGCCGGAAATAACAGCCGGAGGGTGGGGGGAAAGACCAGAATTTCCAAGTTGGACAAGTTGAATTTGAGATGCCCTCTGGACGGTCAGGTGGAAATAGGAAACAGGATTTAGGGGTCTGAGGGTCAAGAGAGAGATTACGGTAGAGCTAGGAGAATAAAAACAAAATCTGAAATCTCGATTCCCGGTAAAGCTCTTTCCAGTGTGGAGAGGACTCTCGCGGGTTGAAGGAGTCAAATACCTGCGCTCAAAACCTAGGGCGCAAGGAGAGGAAATACGGTAACCCCGGCGCGCACGCCCCCAGCCCCTGCGGCCCCTGCGCCTGAGCTGGAGGAGGTTCGGGGACCCGGGCCGCGCCCGGAGGGGGCCGGCGACCTCGGGGAGCTTGGGTGAGGCCCGAGGGGGCCCAGGGCTCCGCTCGCTCGCACGCATCGGGGGCGGGGCAGGGGCCGCTCGGACTCGGGGGCGGATCTCCACTGAGGTCTGGGTTTCTTCTCTCAGCAACGGTCTTGACTCCTTTCCTGGAGCCACCGTCAGATATTTACTTAACCTCGCAGTTCAGCCTCCCAGGGGCCAGCAGGGAGGGACGGAGGCAGGGAGGGGAAGGCCGGTGGCCATGGGGAGCGAAAGGGAAACATTTTCTTCTCTCTGCACAGGCCCCGCCTGCCTCGCTCCCTCGTGGGGTCCCTCCTGCCGCGGACCTCCAGACTTTCGGGGGTCAACCAGTCCCTTGGGTTCCACGGGCATTCACGCTAGTCCACCTCCGTGGATTTAAGAAGTAGGAAACCGGCGGTGGGGTAACTTGTTCAAGGACCTACAGTGAGTCTGAGGCGGGGCCAGACTGCCAGGCTTTGGGTCCCCCATCCCTCGTCCAGCAAATGAGCACCCGCGGTGCGGGGAGAGCCAACAGATACGGGTTCTATGAGAAGCCCCCACGTTTGCCAGCCTTGCGGCTTCGGGCTAGACACTTCACCTCTCCGTGCCTCCCTTTCTAGGTGTGTAAAAAGGGAGTCATCACTCTTACCCTGCTTCCTTGTCTCGTTGAGGGACAAATAATTAAAAAAAAAAAAAAAAATACCAGCTGCCAATTGCCAAGCCCGGGTGAGCCTGGCACTGTCCCGGGCTCCTCGCACAGGGCCTACTGTTGTCCCCCCAGCTTTGTACACCCTGCCGCTCATCTAGTTGGCCAGGATGGGAGCTAGAGGGAGGAGCGAGGGGAGGCCCGAACCCAGCTCCTAGGCCTGAAAGGAGCCCCCCACCCTCCCTCCCAAGCCACGGGCCCCGCCACAGGCCCAGGGGTCAGTGCTGGGGGCACTGGGGGAGGGGAAGCCGGGGGCCAGGGGGAGCGGAAGTCCCTGCTCCGAGGCCCCACTTCCCCCCCCCCCTCCCCTCTGGCCGGCCCCGGGGCAGGTGAAGAGGGGACCGGGCTCCGCTCCAGGTGGCGGGGCAGCGACGGGGGTGGAGAAAGGCAACAATAGCACTTTTATTTGGGACTGTTTGGCTCTGAGCGGGTGGGCGGAGGAGGAGGCGGCCGACGGGGCTGCGGGGGAGGGGGTGGTCAGCGGCATCTGGCTACACACCTGCTCCTGCTTAACCCTGTGCGTGCTGGGGCTGGGCGCGCGGCGGGGGAAGGCGGCGCGGCTGCCGGGAACCAGACCCAGGCCGCGGAGCGCGCGCCTGCCGGGACGGCCAGCCTCCGGGATCCCTGGCCAGGCCCGGCGGTCTCGGGGCGCGCGCGAATGGGGACCCCTGGCGGGACAGTGCGGATGTCCCGTGCCCTCGGCGGTGCCCCTCGACCTGCATTGGCCTCTCGGGCACAGCCCGCGGCTCCGGAGTCTGCCTCCAGCGCGGCTCCGCGCGGCTCGGGCGGGAGAGGGAAGGCCAGGGGGTGGCTCCAGGGCCTCGGCGCGGATTCCCCGCCGCCCTTCGGGCCATTCCGGGAAGCCGGCCTTCCGGAGGCGGCGCGGCGGCCACGGCCATGCCAAGGGCGCGGGGAGCGGGCCAGGCCCAGCGGGCGGCCGCCGGGCGGGGAAACTAGTGCTGGGCGCGCCCTCTCGCGCTAAACGCTTCCAGGCGCGGCGCTGCAGGTGAGCCGGGGCGCCCAGCGCACCCCACCCCGGCGCCCGGGGCCTCGCCGACGCTCCCTGCCGGCAGGGCGCCCGGGCCGTCGAGCCCCGCGCTGCACCTGCCCGCGCCGGGACCCCTGCCCGCCCGCGGTACCACCCCTCCCACCCCCGGGCTGGCGCGCTTGCCGGCCGCACAATCGGAGCTTGTTTGTGGGCGGAGGAGCCGCGCCGGGTGCGGCGGCCCCGCGCCAGCCCACTGATCCCATAAAATATTATTTGTGTTTAAAAATTCCAGTAATTGGCTATGCAGCCGCTTTTTCCGAGCCCCTTGCCAAGCGCAGTAAAATCTCAGTCCGGCCGGGGTTATTTTCATCATGCAAATTCCCATTTCTGTAAACAGGGTTAAAGCCTGTGGAAGAGGCTGGGCTAGAACCAGAGAAGAAAAGCAGAAGGATGTGTTCTCCGAGTCTGGGAGGTAGTCACACTGGGTCTCCATTCCTGTGATGACCTGGGTAACTGAGGAGAATTATTCAAATAACCCACCCCCCTCTCCCAGTCGCTTTACTTTGAAGACCAGTGCCTGGACTATACTGGGTAAAAATCCCTGGTTTTCTCAACTTTCCCTTCGCTTTTTTCATTTGAATAACTTACATCATCAAATCATGGAAGCATAATTCTCTCTCTCTCTCTCTCTCTCTCTCTCTCTCAATCAGGAGCAAACTGAGGTTCAGAGAGGAGAAGGGACTTGCCCAAGATCACGCAGCAAGTTTGTGCCGGAGCCTGGGCTAGCACATAGATTGCCTGAAGGCCTATCGGGGAGAACCCCTGTAGGGTTTTGAAGAGGAGGAAGCTGCTGCCGGTGCCCCTGTAGCCAGCACAGAAAGCCCCAGGGCCTGGCTCTGGGATGCTGACTGTGGGCACAATCTCCGGGGGGGGGGGGGGGGGGGGTTGGGAAGACTCCCTCCCTTTCCAAACATACACACTTCCTGCCCCTCAGGAGCTGGGAGCCGCCTGTGGAGGAGGAGGGAGGGGGAGGAGGAGGGGGAGGAGGGGGAGGAGGAGGGGGAAGTCCCTGCCAAGGTCTTGGAAACCCTGAGTAATGGACAGGGGAGCCTCTGCCCTGCTCCACCCAGTGATGGCTGCTGTCTGCAGCGGGGAGCAAGAACCACACACGTGGGAGGAACGGATTTCTTCAACAGATGCTGAAAGAGAGCCCAGATTCTGAAGTTGGCAGAATTAGGGCTCAGAAAAGAGTAAATAATAGTGTATTATTTGTAATATAATATTGTCTTGTATGTAATATATTGCTGCTATATTGCGTTGAGCACCTAGCATGTGCCAGGGACCACTGCACAATGTGTCTCATTTAACCCCTACAACAAGCCCAGGAGGTAGGTATTCATGTTATAACCACTTCCTTTCTTTTTTAGTATACGTGGAAATAAAACCAATAGTTCAGTGCTTGAGAGTTTCTGCAGGTCAGCTTATCCCAGAATAGTATACCCACTTTCCAGGTAAAGATACCGAGGCTCCAGGAGATTAAGTCACTTGCCCAAGGTTGTCAGTAAAGAAAGCCTTTCTCGGGAGATTTCTGTGAATGGAAGGCCTCTGGGTTTTCTTCTTTCCTTCACCAACCCCAAGTTTTCATGGTAGCCCAGCCTCCCTCTGTTGCCCCTTCAAACCTTCGTGCCTGTTACCTCCTTCCCCTGGACATTCCTTCTCCCTTTTATTCTCAGTCTTCCCCATCACCTCCACTTCTTTGAACCCTAGGCCCCTCAGCCCCAGAGGCTGAGGGATATCTGCGCAAATAAATTATCTGTGCTGCTGCACTTAGACCACTAACTCAGGCAGGTTAAGGGAAAGCAAGTTCTAGAGTTCCTTCCTTAGTAACAACAAAACTCCTTTTTCCCAAGAAGAGGGGTTATGTGCTTAGCAGCGCCTCCTCTGTGCTCATGCAAACACATGCACACAGATACTCACCCCCCAAACCAAGAGTCCCAGTTGCGGTCCCAAAGAAGGAAGACATTTCCAGTGGTTCCGGATTATCTTACAGCAGAGTGGGCAAGCTTGCGAGGCACTGAGCCTCCCATCACTACAAATGTCACAGCACAGGCTGGATGTCCCCTGTCCGATGTGGTGCCAAAAAGAATTCCTAGGTCCCCTTTGGCTGACTTGCTCAGAAATCAGTTCTAACCCACCATTCCAGCTACGTTGCTGTACGAATACAGTTCCTGTTGGTAATCAGACGGAATTCAGAGTTAGTGTGTAAGTTTCTTGTCAATCTCTGAAGAGAAATACTATCAAGGTGGCTGATGTCAATAGGAGAAGGAGAACGGACTCTCAGCAGAGCCAAGTGGGAAGACAGCTTCCTGGCTGGGGAGGGAGGGATACGTCGTCATGGGGGCAGTGTTGCGAGGTGGGGGGGGGGGGGGGGGGTCCTTGTTGAGAAAGGAAAGAGGAAAGGGAAAACAGTGTCTTGTGGATTCTGGGGGCACCTGCAGCTGAAGACTCTAACATGGGGAGGTATAAGGGAAAGCCAGCTCCCAGAGTCCCAAGGGCCTAGCAGGGGTCGCCAGAGGTCTTATCTCCCCCTTGGAGCTCATCTCAGCCCTCTAGATTTCCTGCCTTCAAGGATTGCTTCCTGCTCAAGTGAGGCCTTGAGTATGTTATACTCAGATGAGGGGCCCCCTCCACCCAGCATTTGAGGACTTAACACCCTCCTTCCCAGAGTCCATCACAAGAATTAAAAAGTGGGGCTACTGTCTCATCCCTCAGGGAAAGAAAGAGCTGCCCAAATGAGCCAGGTTTCACAGGGCTCTATCTGTGAAACCATCTGTGGCACAGGATCCGGGGGAGATCGGGGTGCAGTGGACTTCCAAAGAACCTGCTCTGGCCAGGCTTGGTAAAGCCACAATGGCTTCTTGGGGTGTCTGCCCCACGAGTATGATGTCCCCTGAGGTTAGGAGGCATGGCTGGCACCTTAGGGCTCATTTCTTTTGGGACCTTGAAGGACCGAAACAGGATATTCTTCCCGTACAGTCTTCTCTCTTCTCTTCCCACCCCAGAGGGGGGACCACAGAGTGGGGTGGGCACCCTGACTTGTCGTCCACTTGGCAAGTGATTTTGAGAGATCCTTCGCAGGGACAGGCGAGATCAAAGACGACTACAAGTCCTGGGGCACCTGGGGGATGCAGTCGGTTAAGCATCTGACTCTTGATTTCGGCTCAGGTCATGATCTCACAGTTCATGTGAGTTCGAGCCCCATGTCAGTCTCTGCGCTGGGATTCTCTCTCTCCCTCTCTCTCTAGCTCTCCCCTGCTTGTGAGCATGCCCTCTCTCTATCTCTCTCTCAATAATAAACAAACTTAAAAAAAAAGGGCGACTAAAAGTCCTAATCAGTTAGGAAATGCCAGTTAGGAAGAAAGATATACATAAAAAGAAAAAATGCTCTACGGTGCAACTTACACAACAGACACCAAGTCTACAGTCAACCATGAGACAGGAGCAAGGGACTGAGGGGGCCTAGGTGAGGAATGCTTCAAGGTCTTCACCTTTGAGTGGGCTTTTGGTAGAATTTTTATCGGGCTGAGAGGGGTCTGGCAAAGTATTCTGGGTGATGGGAATAGCATTCAAACAGCCTGGAATCGGCAAGCCTAAAGCAGGAATCTGGGATGAGGGTGTTAGCTGGGAGGTATGGGGGGAGAAGGGATGGGATTCTAATGCTTCCTCCCACCCCCATGATCTTTTCCTAATGCTGGAAGGCCCCTCCCCTCCTCTCTCACTTTTTTTTTTTTTTTTTTAAAGAAAGATGGGTGAACTCCATCTCCAAACTGTGTCTGAGACCCCGCCAGCAGGGGACATTGGTGGTACAGAGGAGGAGGAGAAAACGGGGTGTATGTGGAAGGACACCCTCCTTGCCTTCTGCCTGTTTGCTGTGTCTCTCTGTCTCTGACTCCCGCTCAAGGATCCTGGTCTCCTCTCTGCCTGATCTCTCTGCCTCTGGCCCTCTCAGGAGTCCTCAGCCTCTGCCTCCTAGTGCCCATCTCTATCATTCCCGCCTCCTGCTGTCTCCCTTCTCATCCTCACCTGACTCCGCTTCCTCCTTTGCTCGGGATGAAAACTCTCCTCCAAGTGCCCGGGGAAACAGTTGGGGTGGGGGCTGATGCCTGGCCTCTGTTCTCCAGGGAGCAGGCCCTGTGGTGAGAAGATGTATATTCCTCCCTGCGCCTTCTCTGGGCCCCGCGTCTCTGGGTACATCCCGAGGACAGAGGTGATGCCCCATTCCCGGCCCACCCCAGTCTCCCGCTCTGCCCCTCAAAGCCTCCCCTCTTCCTCCTCCAAGGAGGACCCACCATTTTGGGGGAACAGCCCCCAGTGGAGACTCAGTCAGCTTCCCACTCGAAAACCCTCAAGATAGCGCTGGGGTTCCCTCCGGGGTCCAGACCCTAGGCCTTCTCTGAGGAATCTGGCACCTCCCAGGCCCTGTGACAGCTAGACAGCTGGCCCCATACCATTTCGGTCTCTGATTTGTACCAGAAGCCCCACCAAGAACTCTCCTGTCAACACGCACCTTCTTCAACGGAGGCCCCCTCCCTAGGTACACGTGACAGCTCCTCGCCCTGTCCCCCCCACCACCCCCCCCCCCGCCTTCAAAATAAATATTTTTGCCAGATTAGCAACAGTCTGCCTCTTTTTTCTGTCCCAAAAGAGAGAGAGGAAGGGCACAGCTGCAAGCCCTTTCAGGTGCCTTATTTCATTTCATCTTTACACTAGCCCCCAAAAGTTGAAAATATGTCAGCTTTTGTAGATGAGGAGACTGAGGTCCGAGAGCTGGTTCCTTGCCGAAGCGGCAGAGTGGAGATCGGATGTCAGGTCTGAGTCTGAGGCCCACAGTGATATCTGGAGGCAGATCAATGACAGTACCATGGACAGGAGAGTGGGACCCTGCAAGACCTTGATCTCTCGCATTTGGGGCCCGCTTTAATCTGCCAGGTTGCCTTTGAAGACTTGGGGCCAACTGCCCTCAATATCCCCACCCTGAAACCTCACCCCCCCCATATGTTGCTAAGGCCACGACATGCAAATGAGACCCCCCCCCCCCCATACACACACCCCCAATTCTCCTGCTCAAGACACAGATGAGGCAATTAGGTCTCTTCTCCCTTAGCATTACCAGGACCTCCTTCAAAACCCAGTTCATAACCAATTGCAGTATGTGGACCTAATTGGAATCCTGATTCAAATAAGCTGACAGGGAGATCTATTGGGCACAAGTGAAACTTTGACCACTGGATGTTTTCTAACAATATAATTTTTAGAACAGCTTTAGATTTACAGCCAAACCGAGAAAATAGTAGAGTTCTCATACACCCTGCCTCCCACCCCCAGTTTGCACTATTGTTGTTCACATTGTACATGTGCACGGTGAATTTGTTATAAGTAATAAGCAAATATTGATAAATTATTATTTAAAAAAATTTTAATGTTTTTAAATTTTTGAGACAGAGACCGACAGAGCCTGAGCAGGGGAGGGGCAGAGAGAGAGGGAGACACAGAATCTGAAGCAGGCTCCAGGCTCCGAGCTGTCAGCACAGAGCCCAACGCGGGGCTTGAACTCACGGACCGTGAGGTCATGACCTGAGCTGAAATCGGGCGCTAAACCGACTGAGCCACCCAGGCGCCCCTATAAGTTATTACTTTTAAAAGTTTATGTATTTATTTTGAGAGAGACAGAGACAGCGCCAGCGGGATAGGGGCAGAGAGAGAAGAGAGAATCCCAAACAGGTTCCGCACTGTGAGTGTGGAGCCTGATTCGGAGATTGAACTCACAACCATGAGATCATGACCTGAGCCGAAACCAAGAGTGGGAAGCATAACCGAATGAGCCACCTGAGCGCCCACATAAACCTATACTGATACATTATTATTAACTCCAGGCTATGGTTTATTCAAATTTCCTTAGTGTTTACTTAATATCCTTTCTGCTGTGCCAGGATCCCATCCTGGATACCACATTGCATTTAGGTGTCATGCGTCCTTAGGTTTCTCTTGACCGTGACAGTTTCATAGACTTTCCTGGTTTTCCACGACCTTGACAGTTTCCAGGAGTACTGGTCAGATACTTCGTCGAATGTCCCTCCATTGGAATTTGTTGTCTTTTGTCAAGATTAGACTAGGTGTGGGTTTTGGAGAAGAAAATCGCAGAGGTCCAGTACTACTATGCTTATGACTGTTGGCATTGACCTTGACCAAAAGACCAAGGTGGTATTTGTGAAGTGTCCCACTGTAAAGTTACTCTTTCCCTCCCTTCCATACGTGCTCTTTGGAAGGAAGGCACTATGGACAACCCACCCATAAGCAGTGGGGGGTTATGCCGTTCCCTCCCTCGCGCGTAGAGTAGCTATAAATTATTCGGAATTCTACATGTGAGATTCCTCCCCTTTCCGCTATTTATTTATTCAGTTTATATCAGCATGGACTTGGGGATATTTATTTTCTACCTTGGGTAATAATCCAATACTCCTATACTGTGTTGCTTAAATTGTTTCAACTTTGGCCTCTGGGAGCCATTTCAGTTGGCCTCTGTGTCTCTTTGACATATCTCCACCGATGGGGGATTTTTGTTTTCGCTTTTGTTTTGCTTCAGCACACCCATGCTTCCTGGCACTCTAAGACACTCCAAGTTCAGCGGGTGTATGTCTTTCCCCAGTCCTAGAATCAGCCATTTCTCTAAGAAGCCCTGCTCCCTTTTCCTGGAGGGTGGTATTGGGAACCCAAATCTGGGTGCTAAGTGTATTTGTTGATGCCGGGGTTAAAGACTTAATTTTTAATGTTTTATGTGATCATCGTATTGAAGATATTTTTTAAAGAGCCCCCTTTTCTAGATGCATAGGGAATATTTATGGCTGAGATATGTCTGCCATTTGCTTCAAAATAACGTGGGAAGAGATGGGGCAAGATGGGCCATGAATTGCTCCCTGTTGAGGCTGGATGATGTGATTCATAGGGGCTCTTCACGCTGTTCTGTCTACTTTAGTGTATGTTTGAAATGCCTGGAGTAATATTTTAAAGTAACGAGATGAAATTCAGTCGCGATCACCTCCTCTAGAAGCCGTTCTTGATTACTCTTACATGGCACGCCTTACTCCTGCTGGGCGTTTCTATCCCTTCTAGAGTGGAACCCTGCTCTGTGGGGGTCCAGGGCTTCCGTTCACTGCCAGCCTGAGGATGGGGTACCCCATGAGACACCACTGCAGCATGCCCCATCTGGGGGTGCTCAGCCCAGGGCCAGGAAAAAAGCTCCTCCCACCAGCTGTCCCCAAGTGCTACATACAGCAGGCCAACACGGTGCCAGCCAATTTTCACAGGTGCACTTTCGGGTTACCCTTCATACAGTCCCAGGAAGTGGACGTTATCCTCACCCTGAATTTACAGGTGAGGAAACTGAGGCTAAGTGAATCGCAGCACGTCCCCGACCATGCATTTTCTAACGGGCAGAGCTGACCCCTTCTGAACCCACCGTAGGGAGAGGAGATCTGTGTGCTCAGGGTTTTCCATTTGCCCCTCTGCGTCCACCCTCCAACCTTCCCCCCTTCCTCTGTCCCTAGAAGCTGACCCTCTGGACCGCATCACTCAGCTCTATGTCCTCTGGCTTCCCTTTGGGTTTAGCCGATGGAGGCACCATCAGAAGGTCAGAGGGTAGAAGAGAGATGTGGGGTGTTGGATCCCCTGAGCGTTTTTCCTGCTGCGTCCCCCCCGCGGAAGGCCCGTCCTGTGGGACAGCCCTTCCTAAAGCATCAGCACTCACTGACTTAGGGAACCCCACCTCCCCTTCCCATTCATGCCCGAGGCTGCTAACATCTTCCCACTGGGCATTTGACATTTTCATCCCCTGTCTCCCTGCATTAGATGCTCCTCAGGGCCCTCCCTGGGGCGGGGCCCTGCAGTATGCCCTCGGCCACTGAACAAGGCTCCAGTCTCAGCAGATGGTCACAGAAGACCTAACTACACGTACTGGCCACTGCGAGGAGAGGAGACAAGAAGGGTTCAGAGCCAAGGGTTAGAGGCAGGGGGAGCTTTGCTTTAGGGCTGAGATCTTTTAATTTAATAAATGTGCTGAGCGTTGTCTCCTTTCTGTGTTGCTGCCCCCAGAGTCCCTCCTGTCACTTCTGGCTTTTCTTCTTCTTTCTCCCTTTCTCTGCCCCATTTCCAAGGTCTGCATGAGCCTGTGTCTCATCCTTTGCTGATTGGCGTCTTTCAGTGCTTCCCTGCCTCTGATAGCCTCACCTGTCTGTCTGTCCCTCCCTCCACGCCTGGCTCTGCTTCTGTCCGCTCCATCTCTACCCACCACTGTGTTCGCCCTTAAAATCTCTCTGTTTCTACCTTTCTGCCCCTATTTTGTCCTGTCTGTTTCTGCCCATCTGGCTATCCCTCTCTTGTTCCCGGGGCCTGACTCGACCCAGACATTTCCTTATGGCCCCAGCAGAAGATGCTGTGTCTATCAGGCAGGGTCCCCAGCAGGAAAGCAGATTCACCTCCATTTGGCTCAAACAAAAAGATTTAAAGAAAGGAGTCTTTCCAGAGTTAAGGGAAGGAACTGGAAATGTTGAGGCGCCACAGGTGAGCAACATGGGGTATCATTACCACCTAGGCTTTAGGGGTCAGGGGTGCAAAAGTGCTGTGTACTTCCGCCCCATGAAGGCTGGAACGGTGCGGGGGGGGGGGGGGGGGGGGGGGAGGGGTGCTGCCCTACAGGAGCTGCACTTTTGGAGAGCTGCAGGCACAACAGAGACAAGGGGCTCCCACCTCCAACCCCCTGCTGGCTACTCCCATTGTCTGGACTCAACAGGAAGCCACAGGGCTCTGCCTCCCTGACACAGAGCAGAGCCGAGCAGAGAAGGATAGAGCAGCAGATAGGCTGGGGGCCAGGGACAAACAGGATAACCAGCATATTAGGTGCCCTCCTCAGAGTCCTGGCTGAGCAAACCCTTTGGTTGTCAACCTCCAGAGCAGTCTCCTAAGCCCCTCCTAAGCCTTCCAGAGAACCAGTGTCTGAGGAGCTGAGGTTGGAGTTCTCAACCCTGCTCTTTACTGTCAAGGTCATGCATTCTCAAAGCTCAAGTGAGAGGGTACTGTGATCATCTGTCTTCTTACTTCCAGGTAATCCCTGCTCGGCTAGTGTAGCAGTTAGGATTAGGTTTTTGCAAGCGTCAGGAAGTCCAAAATAACAGTTGCTTGAAACAGATAATAGTTTATTTCTCTCACACAGACAGAAGTCCCACACATAGGAAGTTCAGAGTCAGGTGGGTAGGTTCACAAAGTCTCCTTCCATTCTATTCCTCTTTCTTCCTTAGTATATAGCCTCTGCCTCATGACCCAAAAAAAGCTGCTTAAGCTCCAGCCATCCCACCTTCATCCCAGTGAGCAGCAAAAAAGGAAAACTCAAAAGAACGATTCTGTTTCCATTTAAGAAGACTTCCTGGAGGCCCCACACACTCTCATTGACATATTATGGGCTGGAACCCTGTCTGTGGCTCTGTGGCTATGCTGAGCTGCAGAGGAGGCTGGGAAATATAATTCTTATTCTGAGTGGGAACATATGCAATAAAAGAACTGATGATTCTATTACTAAGGAAGAGAATGAGAATGGATACTAGCAGCTTCCACCACAGGTGGAATGGTCAAGATTGCAGGATTTGGAGACACTGAGGAAGCAGGGGCAGGGGGGTGCATGTAGCAAAGTTTAAGGAAAAGGAAGGCACTCAACCTCTCACCCCTTCCTTTCTTCCCTCAGGGACCTCCCCGCATGAGGCCTCCCCAACAGCTGCAGCTAGAGTGGGCTTTCCTTCCCTTGCCACACATGTGGCCACAGCACCCAGTTCTCACTGACACACTTAGCTGAAACCACCCCATGTGGCCAAGACCGGCCACCATTTTTCTGTGCTTAACTTCCTCCACTCTTCAGGGCATGGCATGATGGAGGCCCCCTCATCATGGGAAACTCCTCTTTTCCTGAATCTCCCTGCGTCCGGCCCCCCTCCCCACCTCGCCCTTCTTCCTCATGGGCTGGGCCCCTCTCACCAGCCATTGCTGGCCCCTCTCTAACCCTAACTGATGGGCTCTTTCCTTGCCCAGGCTGGTTGCCCTCTGTGGACACACTTTTCCCAGACGGTCTCATCCACTACCAGGGCTTTAGAGACTCTGTTGCTTAAGGCCCTAAAATGTCTCCAGCCCTGACTTTTCCCTCCTGATTCAACAACCATTCACCTCCCATCCTCACAGACACCTCAGATGCTACAGGACCCAGAATTCTGGTGCTCCTCCCCACACCCCCTTCTGCTCAGGAACTGGAGGGTTCACATAGGCCAAAACACTCAAGCCCTTCCCCCTTCTCCTCACCCTCACCCTCCTCTGCAACCCATCAGCCAGTCCTGCGTGGTACACCCATCCCTTCTCCCTCCTCCACTGCTGCCCCCCCAAGCTGGTCTCTGCTCCAGCCTGACCCCTGCCCAGCCCCCACCACGCTTTGCCCCTGCTCACCCCTTCCCCTCACAGCCTCAGGGACGGTCTGGGAGCACTAAGCAGATGGGGTCACTCTTCTCTTTCCAATGATCCCCAACCGCACGCACAGGAGAATCTCACCTCCTCCCTGTGGCCAACAGTATCCCCCATAGACAGTGGGGCCTCTCCCCTTCTCCCCCTGCATCTCTACCACTCGCCCCTCCCTGCTTTCTTTTCTTTTCTTTTCTTCTTTCTTCCTTTCTTTCTTTCTTTTCCTTTCTTCCTTTCCTTTCCTTTCCTTTCCTTTCCTTTCCTTTCCTTTCCTTTTCAGTTCTGTAAACAAGCTAACATCTTTCCTTAATTTTCTTGTAAGTCTTCTGCAATTGTTTTATGTGTTCAATTTCTTCCTGTCTGTGTCACTTCACTAAAATGCAAGCTCCGCGAGGACAGGAAATACGTGGCTGTCGCCTCAGCCCAATCCGTCCAGCGTAGGCCTTGGCGCATACAAGGTATTCAGAAATTCTGTATTAGATCAATAAATGAATCCTTCTCTGTCCTCCACTATGCCTAACTCATGGCCAAGGCAACCACTGGGACTCAGCAAAGCTGCTCTTGGCCACTTAGTTGCCATCTTGATCCAGCCCCAGATATTCCCAGAGTTTTCCGAGGGCCTCAGTATCAGGGGCTCTTTGAGCTTGCTCTAGGCTGGCTCCCAAGGAGCCAACCCTGCCTCCTCTGTCCTTTCTGCTCTCCCCAGGGGCACCCTCACCACCCCCCCTGCACGCACATACACACAGGCACCCACTCACCAACAAGCCTGGAATAAAGTGTCACCTATTAAGTCCTCACTATGTGCCAGGCACAGCTAGTCCTCACAAGCAGCTCCAGAGGGTAGACTAGAAAAGATTAGATTCTTTTCCAAATGAAAAGACATGACCCCAAAAGATGAAACAATTTGCCCAAGACCACACTGGTGAGCCGTGAAGCTGGATTCAGACCCAGGGCAGTCTGATTGACCTCAACTGTACCAGGCTAGCAGGTGGAGTGATGAGAAGGTTTTAAGCACCCCCTCCTTGTAGTATGCTCACCCCACCCTGATACCCCAACTTGCCCTTCAGCCCTGGGGTTCTTGCGGTGAGGAGACAGGACCCCCCAAAGTTAGGGACTGTGGCAGGGGAAGGTCAAAGTGGTGATGCAGGAGAGTACGGGGTTTCGTCTTGGGTAGGGATGGAGCTCTGGCTTCTAGGGGATGGGGGAAAGGAGGGAGAGGTAAGAGAAATGATGGACAGAGAGGCCGGTTGGGAGGTTGAAGCACCCCGGATTCTGAATGCCTCTGTCTTCTTGCCTTGCCTATCACCCAGCTCTGCTCCAGAGGTCTGACATCTCCCCTTGGGCTGGGGAGGGAGGTGACCATTCTCCATTTCTTGCCCACCTGCCTGCAACCCTCCCCCCTGCCCCCCCACACACAGCCCACCTGTGAAGGAAAGAGTCTACTGGAGTCCAGGCATGGGTGCTTTGGAGGGAAGAAGGGGGAGGGTTGAACAGAAGTGCTTCTTATCCCTCTTCAGGGGAGGTAGTGAGGGCAGAGGGCTCTGCACCCAGGACAGAGGGAACCAGGAAGGTGCAGCAAATATCCGAGTGAGAACCTGCGGTGGGCGAGCCAAGGCTCCTCTGTCTGACAGATGAGGAGGGGCTCTGGCTGATGACAGCAGGGCCCGAGAGGGACAACTGTCAGAAGTACCCCCCCCCCGCCCCCCACTGGGGTGTGGCCCAGCCTTGGAAGGGAAGTAGAAAGGGGTCCTGTCACCAGGAGACCCTTTGTGCCGCCAGCTTTTGGCAACGGAAAAAGCCCCTCCATAATCCGCAGCCCCAGGCTCCCAGGCCTGATGGGAACTGGTCCTCTTCCTTGGGCCTCAGGCCTCTAGGGGAGGGACAGTGGGAGGTGTGGCACCTTGAGAGGTCAGCTGAGGCTGGTGATAGATCCTTCCTCCAACTTCAGACCCTGGTCCCAGCCGGCCTGGGAGAGGAGCACCAGAACCTAGGGGTGAGGTCAGGCTGCTCCCTGGCATCCTTGAGAGTTCTTCTGGCCTCAAGACCCCTCCTCCTCTGCCCTGTGGGTGGGTCTATCATCTCACCCCAAAAAGCGGCTCTGCGCTCCCCTCCCTGTCCTTTTACAGACTCCTTCCTCCCATATGCCTGAGGGAAAAGGTCATGGACACTGGACTCAGAAACACTCAGCTCGAATCCTGACCTTGCTCCTCAGTAGCTGCCTGGCCTTGGGCAGATCGCTTAGCCTCTCAAAGCCTCAGTTTCCCTGTCTAAAAATCATAAATGTAAGAGCCAGACTCGCTTCATGATGTCTCAGCAAAGACGAAGCGACAAGATGCCGAGGAAGCCAAAAGCACCTCACGTTCTCTACAGGGCCCTTTTCCAGGGAGGGGAAGTCCTAGTGAGCTTCCTGGAGGAGGTGGCTGGGAAGGGCTGAGGTGCCAGTAGGGGTCGCTGTGAGTGTGCAGGCTCCTAGGGACCTGTCTGGGGCTGTGGGGTGTAGGTGTCTGGTCCAGAAAGGACAATGTAATGTCTACGAGCTAACGCCCACCTTATCTCTTGTCGCTCCCAGCCCAGGACAAGATCTGGGCCGAACTTCCCAGGTCTCTCCGCCCCGAAGGCCCCCCTGACCTGCCCCAGGGCGGGCTGGTCTCCCCTTGGGGGGGCCAGGGCCAAGAATGGACGCGTCAACTGGAGCAAATTAACACGTAGGAAAACACCCCAGCACCTGGAGAAACAGGAGCAGGGGCCCGGGGAGGGCGGCCAGAGCCTTGGAAGTCAGAACCCGAATGGAGCGATAATTCACCCGAGTGTCCACGGCCTCCCGCCCCGCTCCCCACCCCCGCCGCTCAGCCTCTGGTTTCAAAGGCGGACAAACAGCACACTGTGCTGGTCCCAGCTCCCTCGCTAAATCTTCCTGTCTTCAGCTTCTTGTAACTTGAGCCGGCTGAGCCGACCCTCCCTCGGAGGCCTGAAGGGTACTGGAAAAGGGGGGAAGGCAGGGGGAGGAGGAGCAGGGGGAGGAGAGGCAGGAGGGAGGGGAGGAGGGGGGAGAAGGAAGATTCTGACCAGTAACACTGGGGCCTCAGGCCTCACCCATTCCTCCTCCACTGGGCAGCCTCTGTGCCCCATCTCTGGCCAGCTGCCCCCTTTCCTCCTCTTTGGGGTCTCTGTGGGGCAGATGTTGCTGTAGAGGAAACCTTTGCTTTCACATGCACTGTGGCTTTGTGATTCTAGCTGCTGCTGAGCGTGAGCCCCGTGTGAGTATGCGTGTGAGTGGCAATGGGGGAGGCTGTTGGGAGTTCACAGCCCAGCATGTGGAAAAGTCATTTTCTGGCTTGAGTTGGGGGCAGACAGGGCTGGGGAGCCGGGCAGTCCTGCCCCCTCCTCTCACCCCTAGGGGAAAGTCCAGTAACCAGGGGAGGACCCTCCCACAGCCACTCCCAACCTGAGACAGTGCTGAAGGCATTGCTGCCTGCCAAGGGCCCTCCCCAGCCCTCCTAACCACTCAGGATGCCTGAGAGGGTGGTCTTGAGGATGGAGGGGACCCCCATCCCTCTTCCGGGTTTCAGGCAGTGTGGCCCCTGTTGGGATTTTCAGCGAGAGGTGCTGCTTCAAGGCCCAGGGAGTTGAGGGACCTCAAAGCACAGGGGAACTGGAGGCCCCCAGGAAGGGCAGAGGACATTTAATTAACGGCTGGATGGGGGGAAGGGGTCAAGATCTGACTGGTGGGGGCAAGGGTAAGAGCAGAGGCGAAGGGGGGGTGAATGGAAGGGAAAGAAATGCAGGTTGTTCCGAGTGCAGTTAGTGTAGGGGCAGGCCTGAAGCGAGGGGTGGGCAGAGAGCTGGCGTTAGGATTCAGGGTGGGGAAAACGCCTCGGTACAAGACATGGTGGTGAGTTCATTCATGCCGGTATCCATCAACAAATCCGGGCACCTCCCATGCGCTGCGCACTGTTCTGCTTCCTGGAAATACACGGCAGTGAGCGGAATCCAAAACCCCGACCGCTCCGAGGTTACGTGCCAGTGCTGCAGGCAGAGAGGAAGACGCAGGAGCGGATCAGTTGTGTGGTAGATGGTGGCAGATGCTATAGAGGCAAAGCTGGGAAGGGGGATAGAGATGGGACATGTACTGCAAGTTTTAATAACGGCCTCTCACTGAGAAGGTGACATTTGCGTCGGAACCTCCGGGAGGGAGGGAAGCTGGCCAAGCAGGTATCTTGGCGAAGGGCGTTCTAAGCAGAAAAACGGCAAATGTACAATCTCTGCCGTCTAAGTACAGAAGCACAGAAGCACTTAGACGGTGCGGCCGGACCGACAGGCCGAGATAAGGGTCAGTATCGGAGTGGGGGGTCTGCATCAGCTCTGTCTTCTTTGAGCAATGGAGAAGCCAAACACATGGAGACAGAGGCCTGCGTGGAGGAAGGAACAGGATAGAATGAAGAGGAGACCACCCTGGGGAGCAGATGAAGCGGGCCGGGCCCCCTGAGAGCGCTGGGCCAGGGAGCGGCTGGGTGGGCTGGGACACCTGGCTTCGGGGCCTCCCCCAGGCTCAGCCAGTGTCCCCCCTCCACTTCACTAGGTGTTTGTCTTTAAGGACTTTGTCATCCCCCCCCCCCCACTTTGTTTGCTAATAAAAAGATGGAGGGGGCCGCTGTCTGCCTTCTGGGGCCGGTGTTCTCCTTCCCTTCTCTCTCCTGCCTGCTTCCTCTGCCTCTCCCTTTCTCTCCCCGAGAGCTGATGCAGTTAATTGGAGCGTCTTGAAAGTGCACATTAACACACACAGAGCCAAGGAGACGTCTTGGCAGCGAAATATCATTATCACTTCTTGAGCTCCAGCCAAAATCCCCTCGCGGTCAAAACACAATTCTTTAAACTAAACAATTAAGGATTTGTTCAAGTGTGGCTGCCATGAGGTATCAGGCTGGGAGCGGCTGCCCCTGCCAGTGTCAGCAGAAGTTAGCAACCTGCTCCGCACTCGGAGCCAGGTGACGGGGCCCGGGGGGACTCCGGGCAAGGAGGGTAAACAGCAGGCCCACAGCAGAGGCCTGGCCCCGGCCCCAAATCTGGACAGCCACAGGTCTGAGATCCCCGAAGAAAACATGGCATCCAAATGCACACCCACCCCTCATCCATTGTAGCTCTTGTGGACTTAGCCGGAAGCCAGAGAATTCTGAAATGGCAGACCCCCAACCCTTTTGATTCCTTGCTCCCTCCAGCCCCTCTTTAGAAGCCCCCGCGGCCCGGAGTGAGAATCACGGCGCTCCACAGCGCCCCGTGTGGCCGGAGCTCTGGGCCATTTCGCCCTGGGACTTGGCGAAGCCCCTCTGATTCCTGGCTCACTGTGTCCTCCGCTCTGTCACAGGGTCCTGTCCCCGCTGCCTGGATCCCAGGCTCATGCCCGCCCCTCGGGCTCAGCACCCTGACACTCCTCACACACAGCGCCATGCACACCACATGGCCGGGTCTGGAGCAGAGGGGCGCTGGGGCCACCATTCCTGCCCTGCCCCACCTGTGCCGTTTCCAGCCTGCCCCGACCTCAAGTGTGGACCCCGCATGTGGGGTGAGATCTGGGCTGCGAATCTGGGCTGCAGACCAGTCACGGCGGTCTCAGGCGAGTCCCCGCCTCTTTCTAGGCCTCAGTTCCCATGTCTCTACCATACAATCTGGGCTTGATAGCGAAGATTCCTTCCCGTTTAAAAACATGGGGCTCAACATGATTGTACGCACCGTCGCAAGGTCTGTGGATGTGTTTGGGCAGCAGGCTCAAAAAGCTCAGAAAGCCTGCTCCTTCCACTTAGAATAAGTTCCTCTTGGGGGCACCTGAGTGGCTCAGTCAGTTAAGCGTATGACTCCTGATTTCCGCTCCAGTCATGATCTCATGGTTTGTGAGATCAAGCCCCCGCACCAGGCTCTGCACTGACAGTGTGGAGCTTGCTTGGGATTCTCTCTCCCTGGCTCTCTGCCCTTCCCCCACTCACGCTCGCTCCCTCTTGCACACACTCTCTCTCTCTCTCTCAAAATAAATAAATTTAAAAAGAAAAGAAGAAAAGTTCCTCTTGTGTTCTGTGTTTCAGCAAACCAATTCAATCAGACACTTGCCATGCATGGGGCGCGGGGGGGGGGAGGGACGGAGGGAGGGGGGGGCAGGGACGGAGGGGGCGTTGGAAAGACCAGGGAAAGTCCCTCTCAGTCCAGACTGCCAACGAAGCTTGAGCCTAGGGAAGCAAAGGCTCTGGAGCCAGACAGACAGCCTGGGTTTGATCCCAGCTCCCTACTCATTAGCCGTGGGACCTTTGGCAAGATGCTTAACGTCTCTGTGCCTCAGCTCCCCCATCTGCAAAATGGGGTTAAGAACAGTACCCACCTCTTAGGGTTGACAGGAGCTCAAATGTGTTCAAATGTGGAAACCAGAGCTGCCTGGTTCATAGAAAGCACTTGACGAATAGTAGCTATTATTATTTCCCTTTCTGTAGCTTTTCCTTTTTTTTTTTTTTTTTTTTTTTAGTTTTTTTTAGTTTTTTAATGTTGTATTTATTTTTGAGAGAGAGACAGAGTGCGAACGGGGGAGAGGCAGACAGAGAGAGGCAGACACCGAATCCAAAGCAGGCTCCAGGCTCCGAGCTGTCAGCACAGAGCCCGACGCGGGGCCTGGACCCACAAACCGTGAGATCATGACCTGAGTCGAAGTTGGATACTTAACTGACTGAGCCACCCAGGCGCCCCCATTTCTGTAGCTTTTCCAGTGAGAAGCTACAGTAGCTCGTCTCTGAAGATGGTATCTTAATCAACCACGCTTCTCTGCATTCATTCTCTTGGGCAGACGTCTCTCATATTGAATCTGGGACAGCCCAGGGGAACCAATAGAATGTGGCAGAGGCGACAGTGTGTGACCTCCAAGGCTAGGCCAGGAAAAGCTTTTCCGCCTGGGTTTATTGACGGGGTTCACTGTCGGGCACCGTGTGAGAAATCCAACTCCCCGTTCGCCCACCATGCTGTGAGGAAGCCCAAGCCATCCATGCGGGGCAGCCTCCGGGAGAGGGAAAAAGAGATGTTTGACCAAGCACCCAGCTAGTCATGTGAGCGAGGAAGACAGCCTGGACAGCCCCCCAGACCGGCCCTCCGGTGAGCCAGTCCCAGCTGCCACCTGATTGACCCTCAAGAGAGACCACAAGGAAGTACTCCCCAGCTAAGCTCAGTCAGCCCACCAAACTATGACAGATAAACACAAATTATTTTGTGCAACTGAGTTTTGGGGTGGTTTGTCCCACAAGAATGGACCTTAGATCCAGGGAGAGTCAGAGTTGGAAGGAACCTTGGGGATTCTAATATGAATCAAATCCCAATCAGATCGTGATACCCCCTGCCTCCCTTTAACTGCCCATTTTTGAATAAAACCCAAAGTCCCCTCTGAGGCCAGCCAGGCCTCACATGCTCTGTGCCCCACTCTCCCTCTGACTGCGACGCCTATCACTTTCTTCTTCCCTTTCTCTGCTCCAAGCACTCTGGCCTCCTCATCGTTCCTCGAACGTGCCAAAGAGTCTCCTGATGCAAAGCCTTTGCTAGCACTGTTCCCTCTGCTAGGCATGCGTGTCCCCCTTCTCTTCTCACTGTTCCCCCATGTACTTTGTTCAGGTCCCTAATCCCTTGGAGGGGCCTTTCTTGAAATAGTACCACCTGGTCCTTCTAATCTCTCTTTCTTGCCCCTCCTCTGCTTTATATTTCCTCAGGTTACTCCTCGATATTATGTTATACATTTACTTATGCATTGATTTATTGAGCCTCCCCCTCCCACGAAAACATAAGCTCCAGGAGGCTAGGAATTTTCTTTGCTCGGTTGGTCGACTGCTGAGCTTGAGAGCCTGGAACAGTGCCTGACACATAGTAGGTCTCAATCAACAGTTGTAGGATAAATAAAATGTCTCCATCCCAGGGAAGGGGAGCGAGGCCTGGAGATGGGACAGGGACTTGCCCAAGGTCACTACTCAGCCGGACCCTCTCCCAGGGCTCTCTCTGCCCAGTTGCCCCCATGAACTCCTGCTTCCCCCAGAAGGCCACTCCTGTCTGTCACTCAGGCGGGCCCATAGCCCTCAGCTCTTCCAGTTGTTTCTGTCAAACGGTATTTACAATAAACTTTGTTTGAACTTTTGTCTAAGTGATAATAATAATAACACGATAATTATATGGAGGATAACGTACAGCCAGCTGTATTTAATTAAAGCTGTAATTTCACTAAGGGTTTCTGGAAACAGTAAACTGCAAGAGTGGTACCACCCGCACCCCTGTGTGGGGCTTGCAGGCGCCGGGAGCGGGGTGGTTGGAGCGGAGGCCCCAGAAGCCGGAGGCTGCCAACAGGGTCCGGCTTCCGGAGGCTGGGTGCTCCCCATCTTGGAGCCAGGCAGAGGGGTGGGTCTGCGGTGGCCTCAGGCCAAAGCCTGAGTCTGGAACCTCTCAGAACACGTGCACAGATTTCTTCTGACCTTTGCTGGCTCACAAGAGAGTGGATTCCTTCAAGACATCTGGAATAAAGGGCTCAGGAGCCAGAAAGATACCAAATAGAAGCAAGCAAGATGGCTCTGAGGGCCAGAGGCTCAGGGTGTGGGACAAAGGGAAGGAATCCGTGCCAGCTGAGGGAGGGAAGGGCAGACACGGGTCCCGGCAGCAAAGTTTTGCTTGGTGCGTATCATGCCTGGCACTGCACCAGACCCCAGGGTTAAGGAGACAGGGGGCTTGCTCTTCTGAGAGTTCCGTCGAACAAGGAGACGTTCACAAGAGGAGACCCCCAAGACTACCACCAGCTGGGTAGTCCACAGGCTGAGTCCTGCCCACGGGGCCAGAGTATGCAGGTTTAAATACTGGCTCTGCCCTTCTCAGCTAGGCTCTCCTTTTTATCTCTCGGGGCCTCCCTTTCACCTTCTAGAAAATGGGGATAATGCTGTCCGCTTCAGAGGGTTATTAGGAGGATCAAGTGAATGAATCTGTGTCAAGAACTTAGGAGCCCAGTAGAGAGGTCAATAAATGTTAGCTATTATCATCGGGCAATTTCAGGAGCAGAGGAACAGGGGGAATCGCTGGGACCTGGAAACAGGGTGACCAGCCACGCTGGCAGAACATTCAGTAGTAAAACCAAGATAGTCACAGGAAAGCCGGACTGTTGGCCACCCTACCTAGAAAGCCAGAGTGGGGTTTCAGGGAGAAGGTGGGGTTAGAGCCGGGCACATACTCAGAATGACCAGGACTTAGTTCACAAGAGGCAGAGAACACACAGAAAAGTAAGGAACCAGGGATTCAGGCCCAGATAACTCATTTCCCCTTGTGACTCTGGGTGAGTCACACCACTTCACTTCTGAGAGACTTGGTTGTCCCGTCTGTAGCCTAAGAGGGGACTGCTGGCTGTCTGAGGCCCCTTGCCAGTCTGAGATCAGAGGAGGCCTGGGGGGAGAGCCTCACGGGTCACCTCATCTGCTGCCTGCATGTGTACACACGCACACACACACACACACACCTACAGCAGTAGGGCAGGGATGAGGGGGTCAGCTGCACGGGATAAAGGAGACACTTGCCCACCTATGAAATCCCCTCGTTGGGGCCTCTAGCAAGGCTGGATCAGGAGGGTTAACTTCAGAGTCGGTTTTAATTGTCTAAAGAGGCTGGGTGCTGGGGGTGGGGGCTGAGCGAGAAGATCTCTGAAGAGGTGCAGAAATATTCCTGGGTAATAAAATATCCCCTTTTCAGTGTCAAAGTTAATGTTCCAGGCCTCAGGTAAAACCGGCTTCTTATCAGCCAGCGCGCTCCCCGGAGACGGCTGGAAGGCAGGCAGGGAAGGAGGGAACAGCCTGGGCTCCCCTCTTCTCAGAGCCGGGCCAGGGGGGGCTCCGTGGCCAGAGGAGGCTGAGCCCCCTTTGTGACAACTCTTCGTCCCCTGGACTAGGAGATCAGCCCAAGTTCAGAGCGGACCAACCCGCCCAGTGTCACAGCATCTGGGGCTCTGTCTACCTCCCTCCTCTGTCCTCTCGGCGGACACTCATTCATTCTGCTGCTCTCCCTGGCCCTCACTCCCTCCTTCTTTCCTCTCTGTGTTCTTTCCACCTGTCTGCCCCTGTCCCTTCTGCACGTGCCTGCACGTGGGACCGTGTTTGAACCCCTGCTTGGATTCTGTCCTCTGAGGCCAGGACAAGAGGCAGGAGGCCTCACCTGCTGCCTGGGAGTACCCTGTGTGTGCTATGCATGCATGTGGGTGAGCCGTGGCCTCACCCCATGGCCTGGTCACCTCGCCCATCCCCAGGGCTGCCGCCTGCACCCCTGCATCGGCACTGGGCCCCAAACCCACCAGCATGTGCCGGCTGCACAGCAGTGACTCTGACAGGCCACTGGTTTAAATATAGAGTTGCGTATGCAAGATGGGGCTAATTTTAGCAGGAATGCGCTGGAAACTTTCTGAGGGCTCTGTTCTCTAGCTGTCTCCCCGGTGCTCATCGCTCAGGGCTGGAAGTAAACCTGCAAATCTCCGTTTCTGGCTTCCTGTTTCTCCCTCCCGACCACCGATCTCCCCAACTCAGGACCCCGAACACCAGCCAGGTTCCTTGTCTGTGCGGTGCCCTGTTCCCTGGCCCAAGCCCACCCAGCTGCCTGAGGTGCTGAGCCCCTTGGATCTCCTCTCTTGCCGCAGGCCAGCCCTCGGGAAGATGATCCGTCGAGCAAGAGTTTCCTTCATCCTGGTCCACTCCAAGGTTGTGTCTTCTCGGGAAACACACCTGACTCCCACACTTGACATGACCTGCCATTGGCCGAGAGGTCACTGTGCGCCAGGCCCCGTGTTCAGTGCTTTATCAAGAGTCGCGCATTTCATCCTGACTACAACCCTGAGGCAGGCGTGAGTTAACAGTCCCAATTTACAGACCACAACACAGAGGCCCAGACAAGCTCAAGGACTTGCCCAAGGTCATTCAACACCACGCTGTCGGTCACCAAATTCAGTATCTTTCACAGGGAGAACACGTGCCTTTCAATTCTTTTGAATGTTTATTTTTGAGAGAGAGACAGAGCAAGAGCAGGGGAGAGGCAGAGAGAGGGAAGCCACAGAATCGGAAGCAGGCTCCAGGCTCAGAACTGTCAGCGCAGATCCCGATGGGGCGGGGAACACTTGAACTCACGAACTGTGAGATCATGACCTGAGCCAAAGTCAGACGCTTACCCAATTGAGCCACCCAGGCACCACCCCCACTCCAATGTGCTTTTTAAATGAGAACCTTGGGAGGGGGAGGTCGTGTTTGGCACAAAGGAGTAATTCTGAGGGTGGAACTTCAGAGCCTGTGATTCTGGAAGAGAACAGATCCCTGAGGCAGGAATAGGGAAGTGCCTATCTCTCACCCTCCCTGGCCCTGTCGCCACCACCCCCCCACCCCCCACGCGGAGGCCTAGGCCAATAGGCTGCGCTTCGCCCCCACGAAACTGCATTCATTCTTGTTCTTCCCCTGCCCCGCGTTCCCTCACCCTTCCAAGTAGCATTTATGGAGCACCCACTGTGTGCCCAGCACCGTCACAGATGCCTGGCTCCGAAGACAAATGGAGCAAAGGGCAGGGCTGGGCTCTGGAGTCCTCCTGGCTTAGCTGGTGGCAGGCGCAGCCCTGGAGTAAACAATTAGCCGCCTTCTCATCGGCAAGGACAGTAATAGAAGATAGGAGGACAGAGAGGAGAGAAGAAGTTGACATCCGGAAGAACTGCACCCCCAGCAAGAAACTCCAGAAGGCGTCAACTCTTCCTCCCATGCTGCTCTGACTGTTCTCTCCGGCAGCTCCAGAAAAATGCCCTGTCTCCCCGCGGGGCTGTGTAACAGCGCTGCGTGGTTGTTGTGTTTGAGTGTGAGGACATTTCCCCGTAATGAGGATTAGAATAGTAATGAGGAGGGTGACACGCTGTAGTTAGAGAGCAACAGATCTCGGGGGAGCGCCGGCCCGCCCCGCCGCCGACGCCAGCTGCTGGGATGTGACGCGGGCTGCGCCCCATTAGCCAGGCCAGGAGCCACCAGGCGAATGCCCGCCGCTGGCCGCCGGCCCTGGCCCACACCACGGGAGGCGGGGGAAGAGTGGCGGGACTCCGGCCATGGGGCGCAGGCCCCAGCCTGGGGGACAGAAGGGACCCCTGGAAGGAGCAGAGGCCCCGGTTCAGATGGCAGCCTCCCCATGCTCCTTCCCCCCTTCGTTTTTCTCCAAAGCACTCAATTTCTTCTGATACATGACACAATTTTCCTGTTCATTTTTCTTACTGTCTCCCTGACTAAAATGTAATCTCCCTGTTTCGTCCCCTGCCGTCTCTCCAGTGACCGGAGCCGGGCCCTGTGCGTAGTAGGTGTTCGAGGAAGAGTCGGGCACAGACTCATAAATTTGGGTCTTCATGTGCCGTGGGGACTCTTGGTAGCCACGGGATCGGAGATCCATGTCCCTGTGGCTCAAGTCTTTGTGTCTGTCTGTGGGAGGAAGTCTAGGAGGTGTGTGTGCTTGTGTGTGTGTGTCTGTCAAGGGTATGTATGTGAGGTGTGTGGACTTTTCACCGGCTCGCCGACTGCCCTCCCACACTTCAGCTGCTGGACGACTGCACGGACTCGGAGGCCGGCCCGAATGACCTCCGGTGAACTGGAGGACAGCCGAGGCCTGCATCCGCCCGCTTAGGCAGGGCCCGTTCTAGCCGGGAGGTCTCTGCTGACGCCCTCCCCCACACCGGGTCTCTGGTCCCCAGACGTCCCCAGGGCCATGCCCGCACCCACCGTGCCCCCGTGGTGCCTGGGTCCCCGCGCCCACTTGCGGAACAGAGGCTGCCTTCGGCGGGAGCGGGCCCCACCCTGGCGTGGCGTTCCCGAGTGGGCTTCGCGAGCTTCTCGTGGAAGAGCCAAGGCCCGTGAACAATGGCACAGATGGCTCGTGCTTTGGGTAGGGCCTGCCATGTGTCAGGCATCGTGCCAAGAGCTCATGGTTCTCACGGATCTGTGGGGCGGGGATCGGCGGGGACAGGTGAGGAAACGGAAGCACTGAGGGAAGAAGTAACTTGTCTGCGGCCACGGAACGAGGGTGTGAGACACGGACCCAGGCACCACTCCCGATGCCTCACGTCCTCCCTCTCTCTTCGAGGACCGCGTCCAAATGAGCCAGCGGGGCCGCCTCCCTGACCCAGATCCACCACGTCATTCTTTGGCAGGACAAGGACTGGTGAGGGCATCGGAAGAGCTGTGTGCTTTCGAAGAACCTTGCATGGGGGTGCATCATCCAAGCTCTACTGACAGCCAACCCCCGCCCTCATGCAGACACCCCCCAGAGCGGGTGCTTGTGTTCCCCAAAATGATAGGTTTGAGTCCTAACCCCTGGTACCTGTAAATATGATCTTATTTGGAAATAAGTACTTTGCGGATGTAGTCCAGTTAAGACGAGGTCATACTGGTTTAGAGTGGGCCCTAAAATCCAGTGACTGGAGTCCTCGTAAGATGGATAAGTAGGGGTGCCCGGGTAGCTCAGTCGGTTACACGTCTGACTTCGGCTCAGGTCATGATCTCATGGTTCATGAGTTCAAGCCCTGCATCGGGCTCTGCGCTGACAGCTCAGAGCCTGGAGCCTGCTTCGGATTCTGTGTCTCCCTCTGTCCCTCTCCCAGCCCCTCTCCCACTCGTACTGTTTCTCTCTCTCTCTCAAAAATAAATAAACGTTAAAAAGAATTTTTTTAAAAAGAGGGAAATGTAGCCACAGGCACTGAAACTCACAGGGGAGAGAACCATGGGAGCACGGGAGCAGAGAGAGGGATGCGTCCCTCTAAGCCCTCCAGAAGGAACAAAGCCTCGACCTTCAGCTCAGACTTCTGTTCTCCAGAACTGTTAAGAGAAAAAACTCCTGTTGTTCTAAGCCACCACGTCTGTGATAATAAGGCAGCCCTAGGAAATTAATACACCCTCCTTGCCCAGAGCAGGACAACGTGCGTGCACACACACACACACACACAGAGCGACTGAACCACACAATTACTTGGACTCACACTTTGACTAGGCCACACAAGCCCGCGTCGCACGGCTCCTATGCAAGGTCCTCCTGTTCGCAGTGGCCCCGCACCCAGCAGGCGAACAGTTCCGTGCACGTCACATGCCCACGTGCCGGCCTATCCCTACCCCTGGACCCACCAGGAACTCTCTGGAAGAAGCCTCCCAGAGGACAGAGCCCTCCAAACTCCTGCTGAGGCTTCCTTCCTGGTCTCCCCTTCCCTCCCTCCCTCCTGCCCTTCCTCCCTTCCTTCCTTCCTCCCTCCCTCTGCCTCTATGCCTTCCCCTCTGAGTAAACACAGCCCTGTGGCAAGGCCGGCCATGTTCTCGGAGAGCTGCACATTGCCACCTGTTGCTATGGAGAAGCCTCTTTATCACAAACACTGGGTAAGCAGCTGCTGCCGGGAGCCCCTTTCTGCTGGCCAGGGGTTTATTTGGAGAAAGTCAATAAGGAAAAATAAACATTCCGGTCCTGTGTATATATAGCCTTGGGACTAGTGCTCTGCAGTGGCTCGGGCCTGCCAGCTCCCCAGAGGGCCCAGCAGGCTGAGCCTCCCCCCTGCCTCTGATCCCAGAATCCTCCATGCAGACCTGGGGTGGGGGCCAGGCAGCCACCCCCCTCCAGATTCAGGCAGGGCACCCTGCAGGCTGTGCCCACCCTGCCCTAGGCTGGGCCTGAGCGGAGGGCCCCAGGGCTCAGATCTCCTCACCTCCCTTCTAAGGAAGGGTGTACTAAAAGGGACCCGCCCACCCTGCCTCTTCTAGGTCACTCTGCCTACTGTTTTCCAAGGAAGTCCACTCTGTCTGAGCTCTCACAAGACACTAGAATTACTGGGAAAAACCATGGTCAATTTGGCTTGCTTAGGACTCTCTCTTCTTTGGCATCTGAGTTTGGGTTGAATTCGATGTGTTAAGTGCTGAATAATATAGCATTCGGCACATATTTATTTAACAGCTATGATTATGTCAAAGGATTGTGCTGGGCGATGCTGGTTCCTGCCCTCAAGGTGCTTACGGTCTAGTGGAGAAGGCAAGACAGTCAGCATCATGAGACAACCGGCTAAATATTGACAGGAAAACAGGGCACGATGGGAACTTCGAAAGCACCTTACATCTTGTTCATCTCTAGTATGTGCATTAACTCTGTTAATCCTCAGAACAAGCCTGTGAGGTGATGTTATTTTTATTTCCATTTTACAGAGGGGCAGGTAGCTTTACCAAAAGTCAGGTAGTGGGAGATTCAGGATTTAAATGCAAGACATCTGGAGGGAAAAGTCCCAGGCTCTGGGGGCACCCAGCTGGCTCAGTTGGTAGAGCAAGTGACACTTGATCTCAGGGTTGTAACTTCAAGCCCCATGTTGGATGTAGATCTTACTTAGAAAGAAAGAAAGAAAGAAAGAAAGAAAGAAAGAAAGAAAGAGAGAAAGAGAGAAAGAAAGAAAGAAAGAAAGAAAGAGAAAAAGAAAGAAAGAAAGAGAAAGAAAGAAAGAAAGAAAGAGATAAAGAAAGAAAGAAAGAAAGAAAGAGAAAGAAAGAGAAAAAGAAAGAAAGAGAGAGAGAGAAAGAAAGAAAGAGAAAAAGAAAGAAAGAAAGAGAGAAAGAAAGAAAGAAAGAAAGAGAAAAAGAAAGAAAGAAAGAAAGAAAGAAAGAAAGAGAAAGAAAGAAAGAAAGAAAGAAAGAAAGAAAGAAAGAAAGAAAGAAAGAAAAGAAAGTCCTCGGCTCTAAAACACTGTCCAATTCTGTCAGGCTTGCAACAGCAATGGTACAATCCCTACCCTCACGAACCTCACAAGAAAAGCCTTGGGAAAATGTTTCTATGCCACTAGAGACAGGCAGTGACGAGAGTGGCCAGTTGAGGAACGACAGTCATTCAAAGGACATCGGTGCGATACAGAGGCACTGGAGCCAGAGGCAAGGATTGAGTGGAGCTGTGACTGACAGGGATGGAGTTGGGGACAGCCTGGCAGGGGTTGGGGAGCAGGGAGACGTGTTTTGGAGAAGGAGGAGGAGGCCTGCCCCCTCGCTTACCACTCCAGACCCCTGTGCCTCTCTTCAAAATGCACCTGCGTGTACCCCACCCCTGCTTTGGCCCAGGACCTCAAGCTCTCCCTCCTGTAGCCTCCTTCCTGATCTTCCTGCCTCCGGTTCTGGGGAGACCTAATGTGCTCCCCAGCCCCCAGGATCTTCCAGAAACACAAATGTAATCATGGCAGCTCTCCTTTCTGCCATCTCTCCGTACAAAGATGCCAGGCTGGCCTAGCTCCCTTCTCTTCCTCCTGTCCATGAGCACGGGGTGCATCAAGTGTATAGAACCACTCACTTTTCCCAAATCGGGGTGGGGGGGACTCCTGGGCCTCTGTGCTTTGCACTTACTCTTCCCTCTGCTTGCAAATCCTTCCTGAAGAGTCACATTCAGGCACAGATGTCTAGTGAGCACCTACTATGTGTCTGGCACTGTTCTGAGCCCTGGGAACGAGACAGATGAAGATCCTTGTCTTCGCAGAGTTTATAACTTAGGGATAGACACTAAAATAAAACAAAGAAGTAAAACATGTCCAGTCGTAGGTGCTGCTGAGGTCTGAGGAAGAAAATACAGCGGGGAAGGGGGATGGGTAGGGCCTTGAGGCCCCTGTGACGGTGTAGGTGAGATAAGGGACTCTATCTCAAGTTTTCAGAGGATTCGTCTGGCTGTTCCGTGGAGAATAGACTGAAAGGGGACAGGGTGGGAGCAAGAAGACAGGCAGGCCGCTGGAACCCGGGGTTCTCACTTCCCCACAGGGCTGTCCTGTGTGTGTGTCTACCCACTCCAGCCCCAGCACCCCCAGGAGCTCCTGAGAGTAGCCAGGTATGAGAGGGCACCCTTCCCAAAAAACACACACTGGTCCAGCCAGCAGGTTCTGGTTTAAGGGTAGGTCCCTGCAGGCCTCCAAGCCCAGCATTGCCTCCCACCCCCTGACTTCCTCTCCACTCCCTGCCCATCTCCCCTCCCAAGGCTTTGAGGAGGACAGGAGCCCCACAGAGCAGCGATCCGCATATCAGGAGCAAGGGAATTAACATTCCCAGGCTGTAATTATACCTTCTACTGGTGACACCTAAGGAAGCATCTTTTTATAAAAGCAGGTAAATTGAACGCTTATAGGATTGTGGGGAATGGGTGTATTTTTAGCACATTCCCCTCACCTCCCGGGATTGCCAGAATCCTGGTAATTGCTCTGGTGCCAGTGACCTGAACTGAGGCTGAGGGGCTCACAGTGCTATTGAGGGGTCATTGTGAAGGGGACCTGGGAGGCACTGAGAACCTAAGTAAGCCAAGTGAGAATCTAGGAAAGAAGCCTGGAGAAGCTCCTTCTGATAGGAGAATCATGGGGAGGAATCATTCATGGGTGGGTGGGGAGTACATTTTTAAATTACATATGATACATATATTATAACGATAATAATAATAGCATTGATAGCTAATCTTTATATGATTCTTATTAAGTGCCACTTAGAACAAAGTGCTTTTCGTATATTAATGTGTTAATCCTCCAACCAATCATGCTATTATTCCCATTTTACAGATGAGAAAATCAAGGCATAGAATGTTCAAGTGTGATTCTGACTTGGACATTGGAGACACTTCTATACATCTGTACACACGCATAAGTTTGCGGCCTTTAATGAGTGAATGAATGAAGTCCCTCCTTCTGTATTCCCCACAGGTTTACAAAGAGGCCGAAAGCTCAACCAATCAGGAAGCTCTGAAGTTGGGAAGTCCCTACCCTGTGGGGCGGGGCCTCTGATCACACTTCCTGTTCTCTGAGAGCAGGGCATCCCCGCCAGGTACAAAGTCGGCCATCTTGATTGATGGGCAGCCGCTCCATGTTCTTAAGCACAGAACATGGGAGCAAGAGGCTGGGTGAGATGTTTGAAAAGCTGAGAGCAGGGTCCTTGGCACTTGCCCGGTTTTCTGCCCACGTAGGGAACTGGTTGAAATAGTGGTCGTGCTGATACCAATGTGAAAAGAGAGGAAGAGAAGGAGAGAAGCGAGTCTCCCTTGATGTTGTCCAGTGGTTGCTGCTATGTAGGGACACCGCTTCTCCAGCAAGGACATCAGTATAGAGAAGGCACGAGACAGAGAGAGAGTGAGAGAGAGAGAGGCAGGGGGAAAATGTGATTTTTAATGCAAGCCTCGGTAATCAGCTATTTGTGATGGAATTTTATCTGTCCTGGTCTCTGAGGGATGAGGAAGCGGGAGTGAGGGAAGAGGGGTCAGAAATTAGTATGCAGAAATATCTGATCAGCCAAAGTAATTTTCTTTAATAATCGTATTCATACTGCCTGCTCTCTGCTCACTAGAAGAATTAAGTATTTAATAGTAATATATTTCATCTGGCAGTGGTTCCGTTTCGTTAGGAACCGTGATGCCTCGTTGGGGTATATGGGTGGGTGGAGGTCTGGGGGGGGGGGGACAGGTAGGAGGTGTCAAAGCAAAAAGAAATAGATAAGCGAGGAGGGAAGTGGGCACGGTGGGCAGGAGAAGTAGAGAGGAAGCTGTGTGCCAGGGTGAGCCCGACGGCCCTCTGAGATGCCACTCAGGTGCCTTTGCCTCCTGAAACTGGGCTGTCCGGCTCTGCCCTCTGGGCAATGGATATGTCCCAGAGACCCCCGCTTCTGACCCAGGGCTTCAAGCTTCATCCCTACCCTCCGAAGATAGGTCCTCCTTTCCCAACTTCTGGCCTGTCCCTCCCCCAGCCCTGCAGCTGCCCTGCTGGGGGGTAACATTACACGATGAACTCTGGGCCGTGCTCTGCTCCCCGCGTCCAAGGTTCCTGAGCTCTCTGAGCAGATGCCTGGGGATGCTTCCGTGTATCTTCCAGGCCAAGGATGAGCATACAGTTCTTGGCTCATGCCTGAGCAGGGCTGGTGCAGAGGAGAGAAGCAGTTGATGCAGGCTGGAGAAACTGACAGCTGCCTTTTGGCCCCCCGGGGCTGCAGGAGCAGTGTGCTTTAGCTATTACATGATTTTAATAGTTAAAAAGCAGGCCCAGCACGTGCCAGGGACATAATTGATGACACCTAGCACTTGGGAACCCGCTCTCTGTTGGAGGCACTTGGAGAAGCTCTTTGCAGTCCTCCGCCAGGCTCCCTGAGCTCGGCTGCCCCGGTAGAAAACATCAGTGAGAAAGGTGCAGCCATATCTGCCCGATGAGATGGAGACAGAGAGAGAGAGGGCCGAGCCGTAGATAGCAGAGTTCAGCTTCTCGCTGTTCTTTTAAGAGCAAACTCCACAAACTGATGTGCAGTGATGCTGGCGTTTCCAGGTGCCTGACAGGCTGGAATTAAACACCTGTCCATTAAACTGACAGCCCCAGGAAGGAAAGAGACGGGGAGAAAAGGAGGAAGGGGGAGATCTGGGAACCCAACTGCAGGCTGGCTCCTTCCCTGCAGGAGAGGTCAGGGTGGGAGCAAGCAGCATCTGAGCCCCTGCTCTCTAGTGTCTAAGGTAAGAGTGTAGGCAGGTCAGCAGCAAACCAAAAGTCAGACTTGGGCATTGGGGATGGAGAAGGAGCATGTGATGCCCCCAGGGGGCTGGGCGAAGGAGAGGCTGGAAGAGTCCTCCTCATTTGCTCAGAGGATTATTGGCCATGCTCTGGCAGCCTCACTGGCCTCCCCCACCACGTGGTCTTTGTCTGCTCTGGACCCTTTAGGTATGTAGCATCCACTAGGTGACCCATCCCATGCTGCCCTGAGACACCTCTTGGGATGTTGAACATTTGAGTGGGTCTATCCTGGCTCCCCAACTCAAGTGTAGGCTCCTAGAGAGAAGGAAGCTTGTCTTCAACTCCATAGATGCTACCCTACAGTGCTCAGAGTGTATCAGTGGGTGGGCTGGGGTGGAATGGGCTTAGGGATGGATGGGGTTCATGGATGGATGGATAGATGGATGGACAGATGAGTGGATGTCATGATGATAGGTGCTATAAATATCAGTGTGCCTATACTGGTTGTTAAAATTTCTGTACTGGTTAGTTAATAGTCATTGTCCCGAGGCCATTGAACGCTCCACTCACCCCCATCCTAGACGCTGCCCTGGGATTTGCTGGACCTCCCCAAGATTCAGCAACTAAACCTTAGCACCCAGCCCAGCAGGGGGCCCCAGGACCCTGCTCCATTGCTCTGACCAGCATCCATTCTTGTTGGTTAGTATATGGGCTCATTATTTTAACCAACACCTTTGGGTGGGGAGAACAACAGAGGCCAAGACTGAATGTTGAGATTAGATGATTTTAGGAAAGAGAGAAGTGAAGGGAAACAGGGAGGGACAGAGATGCCAGACAACCTGGCCGGCAGCTGGGTTTGGGTTCTTGGGCCATTCGGTTGAGTTACCTGAGCCTCAGTTTGCCCATCTCTCAAGTGGGGACAATATCCGCCCTGTCTACCTTAGAGGGTGGCTGTGCCCAACCGGAACCTGTCCCTCCGTCCTCTGCTCATGATTCTTTGCTGTGTGCGCACCCAGTTCTCCAGCAGACGAGGAGCTCCTTGACAAAAGGATGCTACGGACAACACCTGTATACCCCAGCACGTGCTTGGTAGGTGTCTGTTGAGCACAGAGACGCAAGGGCAATGGAAGAGTGAATGACAGAAGAAGCCGACTCTGAAGAGTATAACGGGAGGGGGTTGCAGGTGGAGGCAGCTATGACAGGATGGACAGGGAAGGAGGGGCAGGAGGCTTCAGGGTGGCACTGCTGGGAACCAGAAGGGGTCTCCTTCCCTCCTTGGCCAACCCCTCACATGCCTCGGTGAGGCCCGCGCTTCAGGTGCACCAAGCCCGCGTATGTTGGCAGACAGTGGGCTCCAGATGGCACAGGGCAGATCCAAGTGTTAGTAACGCCACTTGAGCCAGCTTCCCAGGGTGCCAGACTGCAGTCTCGGGAAACTCCAGGTATGAAGCCCCAGGAAGCTCCAGGAAGGTTGCCCCAGAGGGGAGAAGGGGAAGTGTCCAAGGAGTGAGACAGGAAGCCGAAGGCCGGAGACGCTCAAACCCCACCCTCCATCCCAGAGTCACCCCCTTCAGCCTGTCCCTCCTCAGCAGGTGACCCTGCTGGCCACGCCTTCCCAGGCCTCTCCCCCAGGCCCAGGGCTCTTTCTCCAGATCCTGCAATTTCAAGACCCACCCCAGCCTCCTCCCAGCGCAGGCCCATACAATTTAGCACTTAATTACTTCCCATCCCGTATGAGTCTCTCCTTGCTGGCGAGAGCGTGCATTGCACTCGAGGGTGATCCCCCACGACATCTGTCACCTTCCCACCGCCAGGGCCAATACGGCCGATCTGTCTGGCTAGGCTACTGTGCCTTCGTTCAGGGCTTCCAGCAAGTGGCAGGCTGGGAACAGCTCGCTGGGCCAAAGTGTGTGCAGCAGCACCCCCCCCCCCCCCCCCGCCAGAAACCCCACGTGTGTGAACATGAATGTCAGAGCCAGACCCACCCAGGCTCCGATCCCAGCTCTGTCATTGGTTACCTGTGTGACTTTGGACAAGCTGGTGGACCTCTCTGGGTCTCACCCATTGGCCCTGTCCACCTTTAAAGGGTCGTTCAGAGGATTTGGCAAGAACAGGGGTGTGAAAGCTCTTTACAACGAAAGCAATACACAAATGCACGGGAGCGCTGTGGCTATTATTGGCATCATTTTCGTGATCGTTATTGGTTCAGGTGCAGCTGAGAAAGCAGGAAGGAGCCACGGCCGGATCTTATTAAGGCTCTGCAGCGGAGCAGAGTGATAATGTGCAGACTTCTAGGGGAGAAAAATCCTTGGCCATCTGTTTGTGTTATAGCAGAGACTTCTGCGGCTACTCCGGCCCACAGCGGCCTCTCTGAACCCATCCTGAACCCCCTTCAGGACTGGGCACAGGCACCGCTTTCCTTGGGCCATGCTGCTCTCAGCCTCCTCCTTCTGGGCTCATCCCCCACACCCAGACTGTAAATCGTCCCTGGCCCGCATGGCTTCCCCCCCGCCCCATTTCTGGTGTATCTTTAGAGGATTGAGCCCAGGGAGGGGGGGCAGTGCACGAAGGCAAAGAGAGAGAGAAGAGGGAGGGAGGTGAGGAGCAGAGCCCTTGGGATCCAATCCTGGATCTATCACTCTCACTAATTTGAGTGGCCTTCACTAAGCTGCTCAACCTCTAAGTGCCTCAGTCTCCCCATCTGCTAATGAACCTTCTGGTACCTTCTACCAAGAGTCAGAGAACCAGAGACTCTCAGATCTCATTTCAGGGCAACCACCTCTTCCTCCACCAGACCCTCCACCAGACCCTGTCTACAGGGAGCCAGCCCCTTAATGTTCCATCTCTAGACCCCTGGGTCCTCCACGACCTCCCCCCCCCCCCACCACCGCCCCCACCCATATGCTCACCGGGCACCCCAGCTCCAAGCCTGTGTTTGTGAGCTCACCAGGAACCGCGGGACACGGGCCTTTCTCTCTGCCGTAATGAAACCCTTTAATCATATTCAAATAGGTTACTGTTCAGGGGGAAAATAGAAATATGGATTTGATAGCAATAAATTTCCCTGGCTGGCTAAGCCCAGTTCTTAATTGTCCTGTCCCAGGGCTCGCACATTTCATTGTTCGTTAGGTGCTTAAGTCCCCACTCTCATTTTGTGGCGGTGACATTACCGTTGATGGCTCTAATACTCTCATAATTTGAAAGGGGATTTGCATGATAGAACGCAGAGTATTAAAAGAAAAAGAAAAAAGGGAGAGAGAAAAATGGGGGGGGGGGCAAGATGGGAGGAGGAGCTCTGAAGAGAAGGGGGATGGCAAGGGGGAGAGGGTGGATGAGGAACTCAATCCAGCTTTCACTTTAAAAAAGTCACTTTCTTCAAAGTCAAATCATTGTTTTCATTAAAGTAAAAAAAAAAAAAAAAAAGAAAGAAAAAAAGGAAGAAAGAAAAAAGCCGAGGCTGCACGTTGGGCTGACTGGGCACTGGTATTCTCCTTATTGTTCCTAATGGTTATTAATTATTATTATCCGGCTGTGCAGGGCTCTGTGGACGTGATGTCCCCAATGTCCTTGGGGTGGAGTTGGGGGGGGGGGGGACATCAGGGGAGGGACTGACTCCAGATGGGGAGGTTTGCTCCTGGGCCACGGGAAGACGTGGATGTCTACCTTGAGGCAGATGCCAGGGGGAGCCACGTTTGGGTAGGTGGAGGGGAGAGGGGACACTTTCCAAGAAAGAAGGCCTCAGTCAGAGGAATCCAAACCTCCTGGGTCCTGTCCAACTCTTCTTGAGTTTCCTAGAAGTTTCTTCTTTCCAAAAGCCAGTGATTTGGCCACAGCCATCCTGGCTGGACACGAGACAACCCTGATCACTGGTGGCGTCCTCCAGGTCCCTTTTGTAAACCGGATTCCCCGTCCTTCCCCTGCCCCCATACAGAACCAGAAGGCCTTGCAGAGGCTTGGCTGGATTCCCATAGGGCCTCTCCTGGCTCCATCACTGGGCTTTTAGGGTCAGTGAATGCTGTAGCCATGCTGCCCTTTGCGCCCACCTGGGGAAGTCTCAGGGTCCCATTGACATCTCCCCCCACGCCCCCACTTAACATCTCTCTACCAAGGGCCAGAAGTTCTAGATGTCACTGTGGACCTGGGTTTCCTGGGTTTGAGGGATAATCAATCCAGCTTTCGTTGAGGTGATGGGTCTAGAGACAGGAAGAGGTGTGTGACTCCTCCTTGGACAGACCGTGTGACCGTGCCAGGGAGCACTGGAGGGGGGGAGGGGGGGACATTGACTGCTGGGTAGGGGGGATGTAGGGAAAGAGTGTTGCCCATGTGAGCTGATGAGGTCAGGTGCTTGGACTCTCACCCTCCTGCAAACCGCACTCCTCCAGCCTCATCACTTTGTCCTCCACACCCCACTGGCCAGTCCCTGGGACCCTCCCCCATGGGGGCGAGCTGCCCTGCAGAGAGCAACTACAGAGGCAGGTGTTTTGGACTCTCACCCCTGCACATTTCCTGTTCCTGTCAGTTCTCAGCACCTCCAGGCCAAGCCTTACCCCTTGGCTTCCCAGGGACTCTCTTCTAGATTAGAATTTTAAATCAAATAAATTCTGGGATTGGTATAAAAGCTGTCTGCAGAGAGCCTATTCACACTCCTTCTCCCCCTTTTGGCCTGATGGAATTTTGGGGGGGGGGGGGGCTGCGAAAGCACATTCTCAAGGTCTCCTCCACCCCCTCGCCCCCTCTCCCTCACAGTTGATCCCCCCCTACTCAGTCCTCCTCACTGAGCCCAGGACCACCATTAGGGCTGGAGGATATCCAGTGCCTGAGGGATGGGTCTGGAATCAGCTTCCTCAGAGGGAGTGGCTGACCATTGCTCAGCCCTCTGCCACTAAGGATATCTAGATCATTCCCCCAGTGAAAGGGGCCGAAGTTACAGGGTGAGGGAGAACGGAGTAAAGGGACAGGGGAACCTAGACCACTGCAGAAAAAAATGTGGCTACTAGACCATAGGACCCTAGGTGTCAACACATTTCTTACTGTTTTTAATTAGGAGGATCCAAGTACAGGATGGACAAGTGGCAGCCCAGTCCTCATCTGTTCCCCGCCCCTGCACACACCAGGAGTGATGGAATGCCACAGACCCAGGCTCTCTGCTCCCCAGCCTGACTCCCAGATCCATAACATTTTCGACGTGAACAGTCTTCAGAGGTGCAGCCTGAAGCCGCAGGGAAATGAACTTGGTGCCCCCCTTGCCCCACCCCCAAGACCCCCAAGGAGAAGCTGTCTCCAGGAAAGGTGGGGGAAAAAAAGCCAGAGAGACAAAGTGATTCTTAAATATTTTCCTTCTCCGCAGTCACTCAGGGAGGAGGGGGTGAGGGGCGATGGAGGCTGGAAGGGGGGACAAAGGGGGTTTAATAGGCTCCGGTGACAGCACAGTGTCCACATTGGGAAAAGATTAATGACGAAAATTAATCGCCTGACCTTTCTTTCCAGGAGCTGGAGGTGAGGCGGGCCATTAAAGCCTCTTATGTTGTAATTAACGTTGGAGGGGAGAAGAGAGCTGCCTTCAGAATGGATGTGATCATTTAATTAGGCTTAGGCGTAGGTGCCACAACAGGTCCGGGGAAGTCATAATTTAACTATAGCTTTAAATTACACAGGCAGAGTGGGGATGGCAGAGTTTGACGGCAAGGAGAGCCTGCCGCGGAGCTCGGGAAAACAATTCAATAAACACCCCGAGTCAGGGAGAGAGCCGGTGACAGAGAGACAGACAGACAGACAAAGAAAGCAGTTAGGCGCTGACAGCCAGAGAGGTGGGGAAGGAAGGGCTCCCGCGAGGGGGGAGAAAAGTGCGAGCGACCCAAGAGAGTCAGGAGGGGCCTGGGGCGGGGCAGGGGAGACGGGGAGGGGGGAGGGAGGACGGTGGGGGGGGGGGGGGAGGACGGAGGGGGGCGCGCGCGCGCTCCCGCTCCAGTGCTTCTGCGCCCCCTTGACTCCCACGCCAGGTGCAGACCGCGCGTTCCACAAACACAGCCCGACCTTCGAGGATTTGCAGACGCAAGAAGGCAGAGAGGGCCAAGCATTTCACTCCGTGCTCTCCTTGGCGGGGCGCCTCTCTCCCCACAGTCTGCCCCCCTTGCTAACCTGGAGAGTCGGGGTGGTGGGGGGGGTGGAGGCGGTCCCCTGAGCGAGCGCCACACGGCAAGCGCTGGGGCTCCGGGCGATGCCCAGCAAGTGCGGTGGGCGCTGGGCCGGGTAGTTCAAGGCCCCGGGCACAGTGCCGCGCGGAGGGGGAATGAGCCCGCGGTGGCCCTGGCTCCGGGGCCTGCCGGTTGCTCAACCTGCGGGATTAATCCCTACACGGGGAGGATCAGGGTCGTCGCTTAGCGCTTCCTCGCGGGGGAGGGGAGACAAGGCAGGGAACAGAAAAGCCTGGGGCGGTGGGGAGAGGGGCTGGCGACAGGGCCCTAGCTGAGGTGGAAGGGCAGCTGCATGGACCGGAGGAGGAGGGTGAAGATGAAAACCTCGCCAGGCAGGTGCCACTGCCAGCTTTATTCAGGACTGTGGAGTTAAGTCCAAGAAAGGCTCCGAGTGGAGCCCTGGGACACCTGGGTCCCTGCTCTGCTTTCAGACGCTGGGCACTGTTGGGACTTTCTGGGACCCCAGAGATCTGTGATGATCCCACTGTCCCCTCCTGCACTAATCCTTTGGGGACTGGAGAGGACGTTTGGAAAATGGAGAAATGATGTCAGGAATGACAGACTAAGGGATGGAGTTGCAGAGATGAGGCAAGTTGAGACTTCTCTTACCCTCCAAGGGCTCCTTGGGCTGAACCCAGGACACCAATGCTTAGGACCTGGCAGGGGACTGCACCTCTCCCTGCCCCATCATTTGAATTGGAAGAAGAGAGTTGTGGTTGAGGAAGGAGACAGAGATTCCCCCAACTTCCCACTGATTCACCAGCCCCCACCCCAGATGATCAAGCTGCCAGACCCTGCCTCCTGCCCCTTCCGTATGGGAAAACACAAAACCACCAAATCATTGCCTGAGGAACACTTTTCCCCCCAAAGAGCAAGGATGTTTTGATTAAACATCCACAGTTTCTCCAAATTAGTGAACCTCTCAATTGGAGCTTTGTCCCTGCCCCTCTGGTTAATTGACGGATGGAAGGATGGATGGATCGTCTAATGGGTCTCTTTGGCCACTGCTGCAACTCGAAGCTCTGGCCTGAGAATGTCCAGCCCGCACTGGGGATAACGAAGGAGAGGTGGCCTAAAGCCACTGGAGAGCAATGGGGGTGGGGCTGGGCGGAGCTGCAGGGGTGCCAGGTGGGGAAGAGGGCTCCTCTCCTCAGATCAGGACTCGCCTGGCTCATGAGCCTTGAGGTCTTGTCTTGATTGTGCCCTGGGCTGCCTTTGCCATATAGGTGTCCAAAGAGCCTAGAACCCCTGATCTAGAACTCCTAAGGCCCTGACCTGAGTCCGATGGGGAGGCAGAGGCTGCCTGACACCTTGAAGGCCAGATGGGGAGTGTGGAAAGATGGTGGGAAATGGGGAGTCAGTGAATAGAGATGAGAAGCAGGGAGGCAGGAAGTCTGACCAGGCCTACAGGCTGCCTTTGAGCCCCTTGACCGAGACTACCAGGGAGAGCCCCTGTCCCCCCACCCCCTAAGTCAGACACTGCATCCCTCACAGGACCCCCAACTCATAGGAGATCTTTTGTGGTTCCCACATTTCAAGTGTTCCCTTCCCCCCTCTACAAGACTGGGGATTCCAAGAACCTTCTCTCCTGCCATTGCCATTGTGTTTAGAATAAAATCTGAACTGCTAAGAGCCTACAAGACCCACCATGCATTGAGCCCTACATTTCCATCTTTGTCTAGGGTCCCACGTCCCTCCCCATCCTGCTCCAGGCTCTTTCCCCCAACTAGAATTTAAGCTCCCTGAGGGCCGGACCAGGCTGTCAGTTCCCCCTGTCAATGTGCAGTGCCTAGAATGGCCCAGCGTAACCACAGAGTAAACATCCGTTGACTAAATAAGCCTACGGTTCTGTTTCTGCCAGCCCCCCACCCCCGGTGGGGCCTGGAACACACAAAAGGCCGCTCCTGTTATGGGCCTCTTATATCCTGCCTCAGCTCTCTCTACACTACGTACTGTTTCCTTCTCTGCAGAGACCAGAATTGAGTGTCTCTGGGAGGATCGCGTACAGAGGCCACAAATTAGCCTGCAGCAAAAATAAAACGGTCCACTTGGGATGTCTGACCCAAATGGCCAGGATGTAGGGCTTGGCTGGGACGCACTGGGCCTCACCCGGCCAGCAAGTGCCCCATCCCATCCTTCCCAAGACCCTGTCAGTGTATTCCTGCAAGATGGCGTAGGAAAAAGTCATTGGGGAAAGCGGTTTTTCAACATGGATAGCAGGATCATCCCCTTTGGATGAGATGAACAGAAGCATTGGGGCCCTGCCTGGAAGAATTTGGTGGGGAAGAGTCTGGGGATGGGGGAAGGGAGGAGGGGGTCTGCCTCTCCATGAGAACAGCCTGCACCTCTGGTCTGTTTGTTTTTCTGTCTGACTGTTTGTCGGATGGGGGGTTGGGGAGATAAGGATGTGGAAACAACCTTAAAATAACCTCCACTATTCCCTGAGGTGCTCCAGGGACTGGGCACTGTGGTCTAGCTTGGGACTCGCTGGCTTGTGTTGTGGCTGAGGAGGTGGGGTTATGGGCCCTTCTGGCCTGTGTCTGTCTGTCTGTCTTGCACTGCGCTCTAGCCCTGTCCCCAGCCCCCGCTCGCTCCCTAGTGTGCTCTGGGTGAGATGGCCGTGGAGTTCAGCCCTCTCAGCTGATGCTAGCAGGAATAAATAATCCTGTGATTTGAGTTAGGAGGCAGGGCCCCAAAGAGGCATGGCAACTGCATAAATCCTGAAGATGTGGGGCCCACCTGGGTCACTCCCTGGGAGTTACGACTCCTTAATTCGACACTTGCCTCCTCCTCCTTCTCCCTTCTCCCTGCCCGGTTGCATCCCACACAGAAGGCTGACTCCTGGACCCCTGCCACTGAGCCCCGGGGGGACCTGGGCCGTTCCTGCAGCATGGGCTGGAGGCCCGTGGATGCCGAGACTCTCTCTCTCAGGCCCCATCTCCCCACACTCCTCCCCTGGTCTCTCTTTCAAGCCTCCCTCCTTCCCCAGCCCCGCCCTACAAGGCATTCACAGCCCTGCAATGGAAGCAGTCTCTCCCCACCCACCATTACGCTAGCACCTATCCCTTCCCACCACCAAGAGGCCTAGGCATCTACTGGGAGGCTCGAGATAATCCTAATCTCTATATCCAGACCTCTCCATGCCCCAAGATCTGGGAGAAAAGTGCAGAAGGAGGAACATTCGTCTTGAAGCCTACTCTGTTTTGGTTGCCCTCCTCTGGCCTTTCTCTGGACCTAGATTGGAGCTCCCACTCTGCGGCTCTGCCCAGCCCAGCTCTGGGACTTTGACCTGGAGCAAATGTTCTCCTCTGCCTGTGGCCTGGAATATCACCCAGCCAAGTTCCTGGGCAACTCGGTTGGGTGATCGCATCTCTTCAAACAATTGGCTGAGTTTTAAAAGAGGGGCTTTTTAACCTGATGAAGTCCTTGTCATTCAGTGGACATGTGAGTATGGGGAACTTTTCGAAGAGGGACTTTCTAACAGATGCCCCCTTGCCCACTCGGAAGACCCCTTCAAACAGCAGCATTCTGCCGATTGGCCCCTTAACTTTCCAAAGGCTGCTGGTGTCTGTCATCATCACCCCCAAGCCCCCAAAATAGTCGGTGTCGGAGTTTTTAAGTGTTTCAGAACTCAGAAAGGCTGGACCCCAAACCGCCAAGCATAAAATCATTTTCCAGAGGCACCTGGGTGGCTCAGTCGGTTAAGTGTCTGACTTCGGCTCAGGTCATGATCTTACAGTTTGTGAGTTTGAGCCCCGAGTCGGGCTCTGTGCTGACAGCTCAGAGCCTGGAGCCTGCTTCGGATTCTGTGTCTCTCTCTCCCCCCTCCCCCACTTGTGTGCGGGCACGCTCTGTCTCTCAAAAATAAATAAACTTAAAAAAAAAATCATTTTCCAAACCCACTTTAACAGACTGTGTCATCCATCCCAGCAGACATGAAGTATTTATTGAGCAACCAACCCGAAACACTGGGCACCCACACCGAGATGAAAACCAGGATAGGTTTAGACAGTCTAGATCCCAGCTGGGTGGTTGACAGTCCACAGTCTGGGAAGTCATTAGAGCCCGTAAGTGAGATAGAGACACGGGTAAGAGAAGGGATGAGACAGGGACGGGGAAGGAGAAGAACAGAGTTAGAACCATCGCCCTTCTCTTGCGCTTCACCCCAGGTGGCAGATGCGTCCTCCCCAGATTGCCAGGTGGGTGGTACTCACTGAAACTTCTGGACCGGGCGCCAAGGTAGACCTTAGCGAAGGCAGACTTTAGGGAAGCTGGCTGTTCTGCGGCGAGTGACTTGGGGGGGTCTCGTTGACCCCTTCCTTCCTTCCTTCGCCAACAGGTATTTCCCAAAGCACAATTCCATGCTGACCAGAAAACTCCTAAGCCCCAGAGAGACGAAGGACGTTTCTATTCGTTTGGAAAGATTAAGCCAATGGTGATGGACATAGACTGGCTGGGCTGCAGGAGCTCGGCAGAGGGAGGGTGCCCAGGGGCAGGTGGGGTGGGCAGTGAAGACAAGCTTCCGCAGGGAAGTGGTACTCCCATTGTCTTTCGAAGGATAGGTGGTATAGACTGATATAGCTGGTACAGACGGGCACAGTGGAGGGAGAAAACCTTTGGCACTCGGGAGACAGGGAAGGAAAGGACAGGAGACAGGGAAGGAAAACAAGACATTAAGTGAGGCGGGGGGGAGTGAGAGGGCCTGCTGAGTTTCACGGGACAGTGAACGGACTGCTTCAGCTGGAGCTGAGTTGTTGGAAATGGGACTGGAGAGGCAAGTGAAGGAGACTTCGTGGGGATGACCTTGAGGCTGCGTTAGTCAGCCATCACCACAGAAATGATGCCTCGCAAATCACGGGAGCACTTCATGGTTTACAACAAGGCTTTGTTTTTCTTACTCACAGCCTGTGGGTTGGGCTCAAGGCTACTCCACGTTCTCCTTGGGCCAGCGAGGCTATCGCTGGAGCTCAAACAGCACAAACGTTTTTCATCCTGTGCTCTGCTCGCATCCACTGACATGCCATTGGGAGTCAGGTGACCAAGCCGGCCACCAGCGCGGTGGGAACGTGGAGTCACGTGACACAGGGTGTGGGCGTAGAGTCGGATCACCAGGAGGAAAGAATTGGGGCCGACGATCCAATCTGCCTCAGTGCTACACAAGTAGCCATTGAAATTTCCTATATACAGTTGAGCCTTGAACAGCACAGGTTTGAACTGCACGGGTCCACGTATATGCAGATGTTTTTCAATACGGTACAGTTCCGTGAACGTATTTTTTTCTTCCTTATGATTTGCTTAACATTTTCTCTCCCAGATGACTTGGTTGTAAGAATACAGCATACAGGGCGCCTCTGTGGCTCGGTCAGTCAGCTAAGCATCTGACTCTTGATTTTGGCTCAGGTCACGATCTCACGGTTGGTGAGATCGAGCCCAATGTTGGGCTCTGGGCTGACTGTGTGGAGCCTGCTTGGGATCCTCTGTCTCCCTCTCTCTCTCTCTCTCTCTGCCCTTCCCCCACTCATACTGTCTTTCTCTGTGTTTCTCTCTCTAAATAAGTAAATAAACATTAAAAAAAGAATACAGTCTACAATACACATACAGAATATGTGTTAATTGACTGCTTATGTTACTGGTTGGATTCTGGTAACAGCAGGCTATCAGTAATAAAGTTTTCGGGCAGTCAAAAGTTATACCCAGATTGTCAACTGTGCAGGAGTCAGGCCCGCACTGGTCAGGGTCACCTGTGGCTGAGCGGTATGAGCAGTACCCTATGGTTGCTGAATGTTTGTTTCCAGAAGTTCTTTCCCTGCCGCTAGCTCATTTGCATTTCCCCAACAATCCTCTGAAGGAGGTGTTGTTAGCCCGTCTTTCAGATGATAAAAGAGGACTCCCAGAAGTGATGTGGCTCAACTAAATGACACAGCTGGGAGAGGATGAGCCACGACTTAAACGGGGCATCCTGGGCTCCAGGTCCAGAGCTACGTGCTGTCCCCAACGGCTGCTGTGGCAACATGGATCCACCCCCGTGTGCAGGGTGGGAGAAAGCCACGGGGTCTGTGGATGGCTGACATCGAGAAGCACTCCTCGAGCTGGGCTGGTGGCAGAGGAAGGGAGACAAAGGCTGAAGTCTTTTATGTGTTCGAAGAGTACAGTTGAGGAGTTTTGTCAAACATATCTGTGTTGTCAACGCCCAGACCAAGGTAGAGAGCCTTTCCGTAATCCCAGAAGGTTTCTCTCGTGCCCCCTGCCAGGCCACCCTCCCTCATCACCATAGATCGGTTTTGCCCGTCTTTGTGCTTGATATACACGCAGTCACACAATTATGTTCTCCGTTACGTCTGGCCTAGTTTACTCGGCGTAATGTCTTGGGGATTCATCCCTGTGGTTGCATGTAGCATTAGTGTGCTTATTTTTATTGTAATGCACATTCCATTGTAGGCATTAACCATAATTTAATCCATTTTCCTGTTTCCAGACATTTGGGGTTGTTTCCAGCACTTTGGCTATTACAGCGCTGCTATTCACATTCGAGGACAAGTCTTTTTTGTGAATGTAGGTTCTCACTTCTCCTCGGGTACATCCCTGGGGGTAGAATTGCTGGGTCCTGGGTGGGTGTCTATCCAGCTTTATCAGAGAGACTGCCGAGCAGTTTTCCGAAGTACTTTTACTACCATACACACCATTAGCAAGATGAGAGAGTTCCAGGTCCTCTCTGTCCTTGCCAGCATTTGGTGTGATTGGTCTTTTTCACTTTAGCCAGGAGGAGGTAGGATGTGAGGAGGTATCTCGCTGTCGGAAGGTCCACTGTCAAGGCCAGTTCTCATCTCCTTGGGACTGCCCTGCATCTCCGGGGGTAGGGGGGGAGGGGGGCGATCCCTAGGCTTCTTTGACCAGCAATTCCATCAGTGGGCTGCGGGCCAGGTTCTGCTAAGGGGAGGCACTGGCAGGAGACTGGAAGGCAGGTGGAAGAGGAAAACCAGAGTATGTCTACCCCCTGTGTTGCCTCCAGCCACATTTCCTCCATGGTCCCATCTCCTGGCCTTACAGACCCACTCTGATTGCAGCTTCGGCTGGGTGACAACCCCCCCCCCACCCCACCCCCGCCCCGGTTTCCAAAAACAGCACTTCTTCCTTTTGTCTCTCTAGCCTAGGAGCACTAGCGGCTTCCACCCAACTGTTTCACCAATACCTTTTGGCTTCTCAGCTCTCCCATTATCTGTGCAACCATTTCCTGCCTCTGGGATCTTATATTCACTGTTCCTTCTACTTAGAATGCTCCACCCCCCACCCCCCCACATCTACATGGCTCTTTGCTCGGATGTCACCTTCTCAATAATGCCTTCCTCCCCTGACCATCCAACTTACAATTAACACACGCAGTCCCTCTGTCCTGCCTTATTTTGCTCCACAGCAATTATCATCTTCCTTCACACTTGATGCATTTTATTTATTTATGTTCGCATCGCCTTTCTCCATGAGAGTGGAATTTGCTGTCTGTTTTGTCCACTGTGGATCCCCAGTGACCAGTAACCAGCACAGAGTAGGCAACCAGACATCTGTTGAGTGAATAAATGTGGGCAGAAAAAGCAGAAAGTCCCAAGCTTCTGAATTGGGACACTGGAGTTAGGGTTTCCCCGGGCATCTCTAAATCTCATAGAATCCCAGTTGAAAGGGGCCAGGGGAGGAATGTGCTTCATCGCTCTGTCCCCCTGCCCCCTTTTCCTCATGGCCCAGCCACTTCCCTGGGAAGAGGTGGGCCAAGCAAATTTCAGGAACTCACACATTGAGAGCTCTGCCCTGGCCCCTTCACAGAGGCCCAGAGGGCTGCTTCTGAATTTGGCTGACAAAAGACACATTTGGACACAAAAGCCCCTCTTGATTAAAGTAGGTCTTTCATTGGGAGTGGATGGGGTCGAAGGTCAAGATGGTGCTAGCCCATATTTTTAAAATGAATCTTGACCCCTACCTTACAGCATACACGCAAATCAACTCCAGCTGGATTGCAGATACACATGTGAGAGATATGACAATAAAGCTTCTAGGAGAAAGCAGAATATCTTCATAACTTTGGGACAGGCAAAGATGTCTGTAAAAGAGACCCCAAAAAGCACTTTATTGTGAAAGACAAACATTGACAAACTGTCCAGCATTAAAATTAAGAACGTCTGTTCATCAAAAGACACTTTGAAGGGAGGGAAGAGAAGCCACAGGGTGGGAAAGGATATTCGTAGAACGTCTACCCACCAAAAGACTCATATCCAGGAGATTATATTTCCTACAAATCAATAAGAAAAAGATGGAAAACAATAGAAAAATGAGAAGACTTGAATAAGCATTTCACAAAAAGAGGATATCCAGCGGTGCCTGGCGGGCTCAAGTGGCAGAGCATGTGACCCTTGATCTCGGGGTCATGAGTTCAAGTCCCACATTGGGCATAGAGTCCACTTAAAAATAATAATAATTATAAAAAGGAGAAGGATGGGGCGCCTGGGTGGCTCAGTCGGTTGAGCATCCGACTTCGGCTCAGGTCATGATCTCGCGGTCCATGGGTTCGAGCCCCACGTCGGGCTCTGTGCTGACAGCTCAGAGCCTGGAGCCTGTTTCAGATCCTGTGTGTCCTTCTGTCTCTGACCCTCCCCCGTTCATGCTGTCTCTCTCTGTCTCAAAAATAAAGAAATGTTAAAAAAAATTAAAAAAAAAAAAGGAGAAGGTGAAGCAGACAGAGACAGAGGAGGAGGAGGAGAAGGAGAAGAAGACAAAATTGTTTTAAAAAGAGGATATCCAAATAAGTAATAAATATAAGAAACACAATTCATTAGTCATCAGAGAAACACAAAAACTAAAAACCACAATCTGATACTACCCTACATCCAGTAAAGTGCGCTGGATGGGAATAGAAGTTGGCTCAACAATTACCGAGAACTTCCTGGCGTTATCTAATGAAACCGAACACACACATACCCTACGACCCAGAAATTCTACTCACCAGCGAATATTCATGGCAACATATGTAGCGGCCAAAATCTGGAAGACTCAGCAGTAGAACGCAGAAGTAAACTGAGGTGTATTCGCACAACGGACCATCACAAAGTAATGAGAGACGACGTGCTATTGTTACCCACGATGACTGTAAATGAATCTTGAGCGAGAGAGGCCAGGCACAAAAAGCGTACATCCTGACATGACTTCGCTTACATGAAGTTCAAATGCAGGCTAAAACAAATCTATTGTATTAGAAACTAGTGTGCACAGCGCCTGACAAGGGGCACAATGAAATATTCCAAGGTGGTAGTACCTGTCCCGATTCTTCATCTGAGTGCTGGTGACCTGGCTGTGTTCAGTTTGCAAAAGTCCATCAAGCAGGAAGCTTACAATTTATGCACATGTGTATATGTATATTACACATCAGTAAAAAATACTATGTTTACTAGAAGTGTTAGACACTGAGGAGAACAGAGCAGTGGAAGCAGCGACCCAGAGTGGGAGGGTGGCCAGGGTAGGGGCTGGGGAGTGGGCTTCTGCACTTGCCTGTCTTAGAAAGCCTGGTCCCTTCTCCTCTGGCCCTGCGGCTTCCCCTCGGGTCCGGGGGCTGAGATGTCAGTGTCACTATGGAAAACACAGGAGGGCAGGCAAGGAACGTGGGTAGGGAGGCAGCAGCCCTGGAACACAGCCCACCTCACCTCTGAGCCTCAGGAAAATAAGGGGAATGCTACCCCTGTTGGTTGCAAAGAGCACAGGTCAATGAACCGGGCCGACTGGCCAGAGCCGCCCCAACAGAGGCCGTGGTGGAGTCCTATCACATGAGCCTCTGCTCGCAGGTATCCAAACAGCAGGAAAAGAGAGAGACCCGATTTAAACCTGGAGGTGAGAGAACGCCGCGAGGGAGCTGAGATGGAGGGCATCATGGGACATCTGTGCGCCGTTCCCCATCAGCCCAGGCTACCTCTCATGGCCCGAGCGTCTCATTGCACTGATGAGAATTCTCTTGAACAACAGACAAATTTTTCAATAAGCAAGGCCCCCGCACAGAAGCCAGCTGCCTCGTCTGGTCTCAGCAGCAGACGCCATGATGTATTCCAGGATGGAGTTGAGGAACGGGCCTCTGGAAAGCCTCCGCGTAGTGCGGTCTGCCCCCGCCATGGTCGGGCCTTCTTTGTCCCCCTGCGCCCCCCCCCCCCCCCACCACACTCCCAGCATCGTCCTGTCTGCAAAACCCAGGTGTCCCCCTGCCCTTCAGCCTGGAATGTTCTCCTTCACCTCCCTCCAGTGAGACACTCATTTCCTCCCTGACTCACTCCCCTTCCATCTTCTAGAAGCCCCGCCTCCATGCCTGTGCTCCGCCCCCTAGACAGTGAGCTTCGTGGGGAGCAGGCTGGGTGTTTTGTTCACCTTGGTGTCTCCTGGGCACCCAGCATGTAGGAAGGGAACAATACATGTTCTCCGAAGGAAGGGAAGGAGGAACCTTCCTGTAACTGGAGTCAGATTGTAAGGGATCCGTGGGGCTCGGTCGCATGAAGACAGTAAGCTCCTGAATTCCAGGAATAGTTGTTAACAGAGGATAAATACCTTGGCCCCAAGGACCGATGTTGGCATTGATCGTGGACTGATGAGGGAAAATGTGGTTCAGCTGGGCCCGCGGTGCACAGATGTCTCCACCTGAGACCAGTCTACACATCCATCATGTCACCACGGCCATGGCCCATAGTGTACCAGACGCTGTGCTAGGCGTGTCGTCCTGTTAATCCTGACGCCCCCACGAGGCGGCTACTATCATCAGCCCCATTTTACAGAGAAGGAAGCTGAGGCACCAAAAGAAAAAGCGATGTGTCCCAGGGACACAGAACTGTTAAGCCGCAAGGGACGTAAACTGGGGCTGGCCGACCCCCGAGCCGTTGTGCCAAGCACCCAGCTCACCGTCTCTCAGTGTCGCAGACCCATCTGGCCATCCTCACGGAGAGTCCTCCGCAGGGTGACTTAGGAGGTCAGGGGCCCCAGGTTTCATTTAAGGTGAAAGCGCTAAGTTGAGGGTAAAGCGCCGGGGGAGGTGGGCGAGGGCCGTAGCCCCGTGTGTACGTGCCTGTGCGTGAGCGCGTGTGCGGGCATGTGGGTGGGTGTGCGTTGTGCGCGTGTGCATACACGCGTGCACGGGTCTGTGTGTGGATGCCTGCGTGTGCCAGCGGCCGAAGGGAGGGGTCTGCCAATTAGGAGAAGGTGATCGATGTGAAACTTCCTCACACGGTCAGCGCACAGTAAATATTTGCAGAATTGAATTGAAATGCTAAAGAGAGTACTCTACAAATGTGCGGTGTTATTATTACTATTATCTCCAAATTGCAGGCCTCAGGAAGAGAGAGGAGCAGGTAGAGAGGTGGTAGCAGGGTCAGTTAGCTACCTGTCACCTCCAAACCGCGGTGCATGGACCCCCTTCCGTGGACTCTCTCCGAGTGATTCTTCCCCCTGAGCCGACTGAGGCAGGGATCTTGCAACCTGCGAGGATGGCAGTGACAGTGACAGCCATAACTAACACGCAAGCAGCCCTCTGTATGGCCCGGCCTCACCCCTCTCTGCTCTCATTGTATTCCCAATGCACAGAGGGTGAAACTGAGGCTCAGAGGGGTTGACCAGAAGAACGTGTTCCTGGCTCTTGAGAACCACTAGAGAACAGGGCTGTACCTGTCCACCATCTACACCCCCAGTCCTCCTGTACAGCAGGAGCACATAATGGGGTAACAGGTGGTGAGGGGCGTGCAACGGACTGAGTAATGGAGAACGCGAGACCCGAGCTGGGCACTTCCTCTCCCACTGCCTCAGTTTCCTCGCTGCAGAGTGGGGTCGAATCGCCGCCGCAGCAGAGAGCAGCTGTGGTAAGAGAATAATACCCTCAACTGCCTAGTAAGTCGTGAGCGTGCAAATACGCGAGCTGTCACTGTAAACTTCCTGAGGGCTCACTGGAATCTGATTTTCACTTCTTCTCCCACCAGGGAGTGACGTCGGACTCGGAGGACTGGTGCAAGTTCAGGAATTATCTAGTCCAGCCCCCTCTGGGAACCGGTAAGAAAAATGAGACCCAAAGGACAGCACCAACGTCACATGGCTGGTAAGTGGCAGGGCCTGGATTGAAACACAGTTTTTGGGCTCCCGGGCAGGGCCTCTCTGCCCCTCCAGGCTGCTTCTGATGGGGACTCTGGCTGCCATCATGGGCCCAGCCTGGGGACGCAGGGGGCCCAGAGGAGGCGAAGAGGGGGAGCAAAGGCCCAGCCTCCAGAGAAGGGGTGGCAGCAAAGCCTGGGGGGAGCTCTTGGGAGACAGCCTGTCATTCATTAAGCCTGTCAACCCTCCTAGACTCGTGGGGAAAGACCCCTGTCTTCTCCCGGCTCACCAACCCCAGCGGTCTTGTGGTCTCCTACGATCTGAGCCACTGACCAGGACACCAGGGGAGAGATCTGGAAGGCCATGCTGGCCCCCAGTGCTCTTCCTTGCCCCAACCACCCTTTTCAAAGGCCTGTGCCCTCCTCCTCATCTCCAGCGGTCCCTCCTGACGGCAGCCACGTAAACCAAGAGCCTACAAAACACCCGTGTCAACGTGCCTCCTCCCTGGAGGTCCAAGGCCTTAAAACTTAATAGTCTCTCAAATGCCGTAACGCTAGAGGGGGCTTTTATGGACTCAACAGGGATAACATTATGAAGGGCTTTAGCAGCCTACAGTGGGCCACCTGCCCCCAGCCCCTCACACACACTTCAGGGATCTCTGAGGAGCCCCTCCACCATGAGGGCCATAGCCCCCCACTCCTAGTCCCCAGCCAGCCGGCTCCTCTGCGTTCTGACAAGGTTATTAGGAATAGTTCGCTGCAAACAGGGGCCTGGTGGGAGGTTGGGACCCCGCTGGCCCTGGCTCGATTGAAGCTAGACGAGTTGTGTGTGTGGGGGGGGGGGGGGGGGGGGTGCTGGTCCAAGGGAAATATCTTGGTGACTAATGAGCGGGCAATTGAAAGCTCCTTCGTGTCAATGGAGAGCAGATGGGGAAGGAGGGGAGTTGCTGAGGCCTGGCCTCAGAGGTGTGGGTGGCTGGGAGGGAGGGGGAGAGGGGGTGAACCCTGTGGGGTCAGCAGGTGGGGGATGGGGGTAGGGAAGGGAGGCGCGGCCTGCTGTCACCCAGGGAGCAACACAGCTCCGGGGGCCCAGATCCAGGGACTCTGGTAACAGCAAGAGTTACCAGTGTGCCCCCGGTGTGTCGTGGGCCAATCGGCTTTTCTTCTTCTCTACCAAGGGCCCTACTTTTCTACTCGCTGCCCCCCCCCTTCCTTTTCTTGTCCGCTCAGTGTCTTCTCGTCTGGCCTTGCCCTGCCCTCTTCCCCCACCCCTTCTTCCTCCCTGTTCCCCCTCCTCCAGGCCCCTTGCTCTGACTCCTGGGAGACCACAAATGGTGGTCAGTCTTCAGTAGGAGTGGGCAGCCCCCACCCCCTCCCTCCCCATCCAGTAAATAAAATACTAAATAACGCTAAACAAAATACCCTGGCTGACTTGCCGACAGACACACACTTATCCCAGGCACACATGCGTGCACACGCGCGCACACACACACACGCACACACAGAGGCACACTCACACATATTTTCTTCATTACCTCCTCTAATACTGTCTTTCTTCCATCTTGAGTTCAATGTTGTTTTTTGTGTCTTTTCGACCCTCCCCCTCCACTTCCCCTCAATTTATTCCAGCTGTGAAAACCTTTTTCCCATCTCCTCTGTCACCCCGGCAGATAGGTGAGTGGCAGGCAGAGGAGTCCACTGCGCAGCCACCGTTGGTAATCGATGCCAGATGTGGAGCTGGCCCCCAGCCCAGCCCCAGGCAGGGCTCCCGCGCCCGGCTCCTGCATCTGGTGTGAAAGGCGAGCTGCGGCCCGGGCCCGGGTCTTGGTGGGCTCAGGGGACGTGGTTGGAGGGGGTTGCTGGGCCCAGGGGCCCCCAGGAGGGAGCAGGCCAGGGTGCAGAGGATAGGATGTGGGAGCCCCTTGGAGGAAGAAGGTGGCCACCCAGCAGGCTGGCGGGGGTATGAGGCTGGGATGCGAGAAGCTGAGACAGCCCAGAGACAAGACGGGGAGAGCCGGCTTCCCTTGGCCCCTTGTCAGCCATTTCACTCCCTGGGGGAAAAGGTTTGGGGCCGCTGTTGTTTACAAACGTCTGTATTTGGGAAAATAGAAAATGCCAATTAAACACGCTAGAACCCTCCACAATCATTCTACCATTCACGGTACAGAAAAAAGCTAACATTTGTGGAGTATTTTCAGTGCTTTCTGAGCCATTGCACATGAATTCACTCATTCTCTTGTTTCGTTTTCAACACAGTCACATGAGGTAGGGACCATGATTGGCCCCATTTTACAGATGCAGCGAAAGAGGCCCAGAGCATCTAAATGGCCCGCCTAGAAAGCGGTGGTAACAAGACTTGAACCCAGACAGTCTGGCTCCAGAGGCGACTATTAGGCTCTCAGGAAAAGACTTTAAAATATGAAAAGGTCAGAGCTAGAAGGAATCTGGTGCACACCCTCATCCTAAGGAAGGAATGGACGTCCAAGGAGGAGAGGCGACTTGCCCAAGGGCACACACAGTGAGTCGAATCCAAAGCAGGGCTGAATCCCAGAGCTCCTGGTACCTGTTCAGACCCCTTCATACAACACCACCATTCTGACTCAGACTGCAGACCCTTAGCCAACAGCCAGACTTCCTGGAGGAGGTGACTTCTGTAGGGCTTAGGTCGAGATGAGAACCAGAGACTGACAGAGAGGCAGGACACAGCACCTTCAGTGGAAAGCTTTCTTCCAAAGACCAGCGTGTGGGGAGGCAACACCAAGGTGGGGCTGGCAGACAGCATTAATCCTATTTCTACTGCCAGGCACTGGAGGTTACAAAAGAGACTTAGAGCCAAACTCTGCCCTCAAAAATTTTTAAAAACAAAAGAGAAGAGAAGAGGAGAAGAGAGGAGAGGAGAGGGGAGGGAAAGGGAGGGGAGGGGAGGGGAGGGGAGGGGAGGAAAGAGAAGAGAAAAGAAGAGAAGAGAAGACAGAGAAGAGAAGAGAAGAGAGAAAAGAAAAAAGAAGAGAAAAGAAAAGAGAAAAAAGGCAAATGAGATAGGGAGTACCACGAGGGGCAGCAGTATGCTGTTTCAGATACAGTGGCAAGGTGACGTTTGAGCAGACCTCTGAAGAGGCAAGGGAAGGAGCCACGTGAACATCTCGGGTAAGAGTGTCCCAGGTGGAGGGATGGCAAGTGCAAAGGCCCTGAGGCAGGAGTGTGCTTAGCTGGCTGGGTCCAGAATACAGGGAGCAAGGGAGAGAATAATGGGAGGCAAGTGAGAGGAGGGAAGGGGACAGATCATATAGGGCTATGATAGGGTCAGGCTTTTTATTCCCAGGGCAGGGGATGCCATGGAGGGATTCTGAGCAGAGGGGAGACATGGGACCCGAAGGAAAGCAGTGGAGGTGGGGGGGAAGTGGTCGGATTCTGGGTGCATTTTGAAATTAGAGCCGACCTGATTTCCTAAAAGTTGGGTGTGGGTGTGAGAGAGAGCCGGCAAGCCCGACTCGGGTTTTTTTGACCAAAGTGACTGGAAGGATAGAGCTGCCTACGAGGGATGAGTGTAAAGGAGCAGGTTTGGGGCAGATCAGGAACTTGCTTTTGAACCCACTGAGTTCCAAGTGGCTGCTCTCGGGACCACAATGAGTCACGTTGGAGACTGAGGCAGTAAGGGCGATCAGGGAAGATCCTGTCCTTATGTAAAATTATAGTAGCTTGTTCAGCGTGGATTTTTTTGGCATTCATTTTGATTTTTTCAGATAGTACCTCAAAATATTATTTATCTTGATTACTGAGGTTTGGGGCCCCCACTTAAGTCTTGTATCCTCGTCTAGGTCCTGCCTGGTTCAGATATCCACGCGGAATGCAGGGGTTGGGCCAGCCTCCCTCGATTCCCAGACACTCTCCGTCCACAGTGAGCAAGAGGTCCCCCGAGGGGAATCTGTGGCAGGAATGTGACCTCAAGGGTGGCCGCATGCAGCCAGGAGGTGGTCCCGAATGGAGAACGTGGCCAGGGCAGGCAGGGAGAAGAGTTGGTTTGGATGTGTGGCTGGCTGACCTAGAAGCAGCCAGAAGGGTGTGAGTCCATCAACTCACCGCGCCCCACCCGGGGCCCCAGTGATGGATGGCATCTGTCTTCTGCTTTATTAAACTCACGCCGCTCAGTTCAGCCCTGGATTTGCAAACGGCTTAATAAGCATTTGGAAGGGATCGGGGGAGGGAGGCCGGGATTTCAGGGGGTTACCAACCCAGACAGGAAACAGGCTTGCGCCCAGAGTGGGCCCCAGGAGGGAGTCAGGTGTCCGGGTGGGCGACTGGGGGGAGTGTTTGGTTTCACAGAAGGCACTTGGGAGCCCCAGAGGAGGGGGGCCACGGGCCTTTGGTGCCACCCCTCCCCCAGCACAGTTGTTACCACACATTAGGAGTTCACAGCACCCAGAGGGGTTTTCTGGGCACTTTGAGAGGGCAAGGGGTTGCAGGAACTGACCAAGGACGGGGGAGGGGAAGAGGCGGTCCCTGTCCTCCACAAGTTCCCAGCTGCAGGGGACAGTGGGATACACAGCACTGACGCCTCCCCACCCTCCACACACACACACACACACACACACACACACACACTTCCTTCCCACTTGTGAACTTCTACAAACTCCGTAGCATGTGCCATGGTTTGGAACCTTCTGTACAACCCTGGCATGGGCCCTGAGTGTGGGTACCCGGTGCCGCTTCTCTCCTGAACGAGGCTGGAAGCCCCCAGGGGAAAATAGGGGTCCTCTAAAGCCACCTTCTGTCTGCACGGGCAGCTTGGGCCCCCCTGACTCAGTGACGTGCAGAAGCCAGTTCACACGGGCTTGCCAGAGCAGACCGCGGGTGGGCATCTCTTCCGAGCTCCGTCTGGTGAAGGGCGCCTTGGTAGCTTGGAGTGAGCCATGGTGGGGGTGTTTACACCAGGGAAACTGGTGAGTGCTTTTTTTTTTTTTTTTTTTTTCCTCTTGGAGATCCAACTGTTGAACACATACCTGCCTACCTCCGCCCTCAACCAGAACCACAAGCCCCTTCGGATATATAAAAATGATCCCTTCTTCCTGAAAAGGTTGCGCGGCTCCTTCTGGACCGTGGCAACTGGGACTGTGTCTCTTCTTAATAAGGACAGTACCCGGGGTGGTTAAGTCTCAAATGTCTGGGCTCAGATCGTGGCTCCACCACTGAATAGTTGGTGATTTACCATGTTCTTCCGTTAGATCTTGGAGGGGTTGTTCTGAGATTTCAAGGAGGTGACACTTGAAAGGTGCTTTAGACCGGGGCCTGTGCCCGGTAAGTAACCAATAGATGTTAGTCCTTGCTGTGGGTCTTTGGTGACGCTGAATACCTTGCCCTACCCTGAGCCTCACAATCACCCTTGATGGAACTGCGACTGTTATCCCCATTCCCGTAGATGGGGAAAGTGAGGCGAAGGTGTGTTCATCCCTTCCTGAAGTCACTTAGTGACCGAGCAGGGGTCTGAACCCAGGGCTGTCATGTCTCACAGCCCTGCTGTCTCACTACTGTGCCACCAGACCTATCCAACATGGCAAACACAGGGCTGGGGACTTTAATCACGGAGGAAGTGGCCCTCGGTTTTCCCCCCCCCCGTCTCCTTCTTGCCAGCAGCAGAAGTGACGGACCCCCCCCTCCTGTACCACCCCAAGAAGAAGCCTCCTCAGAGCGCTGTCCCCCAGCACCTCACCTCCACACCTGCTCCTCCAACCCCCAGTCGCTCCAGAGGCTGGGAGCTGCCTTATCCAGGAACCTCCCACTTCCCCTCTGGCATTTCCTGCCTACCTCTCTTCCAACCCACTACCTTTGTCTCTGGGCCGGTTTCCCCGCCTGCCTCTCTCTCTCTCTCTCTCTCTCTCTCTCCTCCCCCTGCCCAAACTCCCTCTCCACCCTAGTCCTCCCAAGCTGTAGGAACCAGGTCGAGAGCTGCCTGGCTCAGCAAGGGGCCAAGGCCAGGGTCCTCAGCCCCGGCCCCAGGGAGGTCAAGGGCCCAGCAGCTTTTCCGCAGCGTCCCTTCCAAGTGTCCTTTTATTTATTTTTTTCTTGCTTGCCAGTTTTAACCATCTCTTCTTCCTTTTCCTCCCTCCTTTTCCTTTCTTCTCCTCACCCTTGTTTGTGTCTTTGGTATCTCTGTCTTTATATCTTCCGTCCTATCGTCTTTCTCTGCTCTTGTCTCTCTATGGGTCAGTCTGGTGCCAAGTGTGTATGTGCATGGTTCTCCCTTTGTTTTTTTGTGGATGTCTGTGGGTCTGTCTGTCTGTCTGTCTCTCCTCCCCCTGTCTCTCCCTTTTCCCAACATCCTGGAGTTGGGGGGGGGGGGGAGGGGCGGCTCCCCATGTCTCAGAGTCTCTAACTCTACCTCAGTGCCTTTCCTGCTCTGTGTGTGTCTGTGTGTCCGTGTGTCTGTCTGCCTCTGACTCCGCCTGTCTGTCTTCAGGGCTCCCCCCCCCCCTCCCCCCCCCCCCCCCCCCCCCCCCCGTCTCTCTCTGGCAGCATTCTTTAGGGCTGCACTTTGGAGGCTCCCGGAGGAGACCCCCACTCACCCCTCCCAAAGTTCACTGCCTTGTCAAATGGAGCTAATCTCTTATGGGAGGAAAAAGCCTCATTCAAACTGGGGGGCGGGGGGGGCGGGGAGCGGAGGGGGAAGGGGAGGTCTCCTTGGCTGCAGCCTGAAAACACCCTGGCCCATAATACCCCTTTTGTTCTAGGCTGGTGGGAGGGGGTGGGCGGTGGAATGAAAGAGGGGGGATATTAAAGGAGCAGGTGAAAGACATGTGTCTTCAGCAGCCAGAGATAAGCGCTTACCCCCTTCTAATCTGACTGAGGCCTATTATCTTCCTGCCACAGTCATTACTATTAATATTAAACACCCCCAACCCAGCTAGAAAACAACCTGAAGGGGCTGACTCCCAGCCCCAGCCAATTCTGGGGCGGGGGGGGGGGGGGGGGGCGGCAGAGACCCTGCCCTGACACCTCCTCCTACAGGACCTGACCACCTCCACGGTCTCCAAGCCCCCTTGAACTTCCCTAGGACATCCAGCCCCCAAGGCGGCCCCCTTCTTCTGCCCCTCCCCCAGCCCCACCCAGTAGCCTCTCTGATCCCTAACCCTTTCTCTCTCTAACAGACACCCCCCCCACACTTCACCGTCATTTCTGGGGGTATCTCTCTGCCACAGCCCTCTTCTCTGCACACCTCAGGATAACGTGAGGTGTTAGACAGAAGCCATGTAGACGTTTACTCCCCTGACTTTGACATCTGACAGAATTGGATTTGCATTCCAATGCCAGCATGTGCAGGCTGGGTGACCTTACCCCTCTGAGCCTCAGTTCCTCACCTCTAAAATGGGGGCAAGTTACCTAGTCCTTATGACACGGGAAGCAACAAATGAAGGACTCCTATATGCTCGATGCATTCGAACAGCTCAATAAACAATGATGGTAACTGTTGTCATTTGGACCAAAAGCGACCCAGGGCAGAAGGTCTCCCCATTCACTCCTTCATCAAGCCACCCAACAATCACTACCCATGCCACCCTCCCCGTTGCACGCCGGAAATATGGGGGTGGAAAAAACAATTCCTGCCTCCAAGAATTCACAAGCGGGTGACTGTGAGAGACACGTAAACAGGTAAACGCATCATTGCAGCGCTGGATAATATGAACCACAAAAGAAGCTAGTAGAAAGAGCTTTGGGAACAGGGACGGTGAATTCCCTCTCGGTGGGTGATGTTGTGTCTACGCAACCCAAGGATTAATTGCCTATTCAGTGTCTACAGGGCGGTGAAACCAGTTACGACCTTACTCACGTCTATGGTTATAGCTCTCAAGAGGAGAAAGTCATTAGGCTTCTGCCAGGAGTGGCAGAAGGTTTAGCGGGGGGCCATACATGGGGGCCCCCTTCCCAGCTCCCAGGGCCCTGAATTGCAGGAGCTGGCCTAAGGAACCTGCAGACACAGGAAGAGGGAAATTGAGAGCTGATGTTTACTAAATGCCTTCCTCTGAGACAGCCACTGGCTTGGGTGTTTTGGTCTCCGGTCACTCACTCCTTACCACAGCCCCTCTCCCAGCAGGCATCATTGTACCCATTTCACAGGGGAGCAAACAGGCTCACAGAGAGCAGGTGACTTTCCCTAAGATCCCACTGCTGGAAAATGGAAGAACGCGTCTTCCTCTCTCTGGTTCCCAAATCCACATTATTTCCGTACCGAGTGCATCTCAAATTTCCAACCCCCAACTCATCCTTACCATCAGAGAAGCTTGAAAAAATTTGCAAGGGGATGAGGAAAGCAACCTGCTTACAAACCCTGGACTCTTTTGCTATCTTCTATTTTATCTTAGAAGTCTATATGAATTGTGAATTTTAAATTTTACTCCATAATATAGCTATGTGTGCTATAAGTAAAAATAATGTTTTAAGATGTCATTGATAGGGGCACCTGCGTGCTCTGTTGGTTGAGCATCTGACTCTTGATCTCAGCTCAGGTCTTGATCTCAGGGTTGTGAGTTCTAGCCCCCATGTTGGGCTCCATGCCCAACATGGAGCCCACTTTAAAAAAAAAAACAAGAAGAGAGATAATGGGGCGCCTGCGTGGTTCAGCCGGTTAGGCATCCGACTTCGGCTCAGATCATGATCCCATGGCTCGTGAGTTCAAGCCCCACGTTGGTCTCTGTGCTGACAGCTCAGAGCCTGGAGCCTGCTTCGGATTCTGTGTCTCCTTCTCTCTCTGACCTCCCCTGCTTGTGCTCTGTCTCTCTCTGTCTCTCAAAAACAAATAATAAACGTTAAAAAAAAATTTTAAACAAAAGATAAAATGTCATTAAAAACTTACCCAAGGGACTCCTGGGAGGCTCAGTCGATTAAGGATCCTACTCTTGATTTCAGCTCAGATTATGATCTCATGGTTCATGAGTTCAAGCCCCACATCAGGTCCTGTGCTGATGGCAGAGTCTGCCTGGGATTATCTCTCTCTCTCTCTCTCTCTCTCTCTCTCTCGTGCGCGCGCACTCTTTCTCTGCCCCTCCTCTACTCTCTCTTTCACGCATGCTCTCTCTCAAAATAAATAAACTTAAAAAAAAAACTTTCCCCAAAAATCTTGGACTAAAATTTGAGGCTCTAAGAACATGGGCCAAGTTTATTCTGTTCTGCCTCCTTATGGGAGGGCGTTTGTTGTTTTGTGTCTGTTTCTGTGACTTACTTATTTTATAACTGGAAGTTTGTACCTCTCAATCCCCTGTATCGATTTCACCCATCTCTGTACCCCCTCCCCCTCGGGCATCCACCCTCTGGGCACAAGCACCAAGCTGAGCCAATCATTGCATGCTGTTTTCCTAGCCACTTGATTTGCCTAAGAGGTGGGCACATGACTGAAGCTAGGCCAATAGGAGTCTTCCTCTAGGATTTTATAGGCAGAGGGTGTTGGAAGTCATACATGCTCTCTTTCTTCTGGGCAAAGCCCTGACCTCCCTCTCCCTCCCCACTCCCAGTGGGGAGGGGGCTGGTGGGGGGGAGAAGCTATTGTACACTAAAACACATAGCCAAGATATGGATGAGGTCAAGAAAGAACGCAAGAGAGAAAGCTGATGGTATCTTTTGAGGCATGACAATGTCTAAACTGTGCCCACACTCCCACCCCATGTGTGCGTGCACACATACACACACTCCTTCCTGGTTATTTGAATCAATAGATCCCTTCCTTTTGCTTTAACTATTTGGAGATGGGTTTCCATTACTTGTTTGCTAAGCAGCACCTCCTGGAACACTCAGTCCTACTGAGCTCCTCCCCGCTGACCAGCACCTGCTGGCAAGAGAAGGACCAGGGGCCCCACAGGCTTTGGGATTAAGGAAGCTCAATTTATATGCCACACAGGTGTCACTTCTTCCATCAGGGACCTCTAGGGGCTCTCCCTCACAGTTTTGGAACCAAAAGCAGAGGGATGATAGGAAATCTATTCTAATCAGAGAGCTCTCTGCTGTCTTCAAGGAAGACTGCCCTGGAAACACATCCCAGGACCCCCTTCTCTGAGCTGTTGCAAGTTCTTTCTAGCTGCTTTGTCCTGCCTTAGTGGGAGCTGGACAATATCGATCTTTCTTCTGTTCTCTTCCTTCAGAGGCTTCACTATTCTTTTGCCCTTGTTCGGTTCATGCAGGCTGTGTGTACTATGTACTGGTTAAGAGCCCAGGCTCTATGGGGCGTGTGGGTGGCTCAGTCAGTTAAGCATCTGACTCTTGATTTCGGCTTAGGTCACGAGCTCACAGTTTGTGGGATCGAGCCCCACGTCACACTCTCCACTGACAGCACGGAGCCTACTTGGGATTCTCTCTCTCCCCCTCTCCCTGTCCCTCCCCTGTGCATGCTCATGTGCTCTCTCACTCTCTCAAAATAAATAAACATTAAAAAAAAAAAAAAAAAAAAAGGAGCCCAGGCTTTAAACAGGATCAAATCCTGGCTCAGTTACAGTGTGACTTCGAGCAAGTTGCTTACCTTCTCTGGGCGTCAATTTCCGCATCTTGGAAATGGGAATGATTCTATGAATTAATTAATGCATGTCAAGTGCTGAAGCCATCCCTGGCACACAGTAAGCACTCAACAAATGTTACCTGTGATTATTATATGCTAATGCTGTGTGTCTGTCTGTGTCTGTGTCTGTGTCTGTGTCTGTGTGTGTCTAGCCTCCTCCATAAGGCTGCGAGTTCCCTGAGCACAGGAGACAAACCTTGTTCATCTCTGAAGGCCCAGACTCATTGAGAGGGTGCTCGAAAGATGTTTGTTCGTTCAACGAATGGTAAATGAACGAAGGTTGTCGGCTGAATACTCTGAGAATTTGAATCTTGATTTCGGTCCTCAGGTCTCTCCATAGCCTCATGTGGGTAATCTTTAATTCCCCCTACCCCTGCCCCCCAGAGGGACGCTTTGTTAGGCAGACGAGGTCTTGCCACAGAGTAACAAAAGAAGCAAAAGCAGTCCGCTCTGCCTCAGGTATGGCCCTTGATGGTGTCCCAGGCTCTGTCACAACACCACACAACGCTGTGAGGCAGACAGGGCAAAGGTCGTGACAGATGAGTAAACTGAGGCTTAGGGCAGTTATAGGACTTTCCAAGGACAGACACAGCTGGCTTGTGTCCCAGCTGAGGCCAGAGCCCGGTCACCAGACCGCTGGACTTGGATAGACCTCTGTCAACCACATCCCAGTGGCCAGATGCTCTCTCCCTGTTCCATCCTGGCTGGGGGCTGGGGGGCGGGGTGGGGAGAGGAAGGGGAAGCCCAGAGCCCAGGCGTGACAGTGACTTCAGCACACACAATGGCCCATTGTGCCCCCCACACACACACAACCGCGTCCCCCCTCCTCCTCCACCACGCCCAGCACGCAGCGTCCTGTTTACCTGCCTCCAGGACCTGGCTCCGTCTCAGGTGCCACTCCAGCTGGGCCTACGCATGGACACTGCCAAGCCCTCTGCCCACGAGCCTAGGCCTGGCAGTGGCACCTTCCTGGGGACTCCCCCCAGCCTTTGTCCTATCACCATGCCCTTCTACCCCACCACGGTCACCCCCTCTCGGCTCATAGCACTGCGGAAATGGTTCCTGATGATCAGAAGTGGGTCCTCAGTGACCACAAGAGCCCCCAGCACGTGTGCCTCCGGGAAGGAAGAGCTTCTCCCAGCCTCAGAGGTGGGAACTGCTATTGGGGAGGAGGCACACTGGGGGCTCAGTGTCAGCTAGACTTAGAAAAAGCTTGCTCTCCTGCCCTCCCCCTCTCCCTCAGCCTGGGTTTCTGATGGGGAGGCGGCAGCATGGGAATAGCCAGCCTGCCAGCCTCTGGGGACAGGAGACCCATATAAGGTGCTCTCTTGGTCCAACTGGGATGCCATTCTCCCACCAGTCTCGGAGGTCAGAGGTCAAGGGTCAGGGTACCACCAAGACCTTCAAGGACAGACTCCCAGCCCAGAGGACAGATGGAGAGGCACGGATCTTTAGGCCTAGGTCCTGTTCGGGGGGTCAAGAAGCCAGGTGGAGGTGAGAGGGGGAAGCCTGGGGAAGGAGTCAGTTCAGCCACACGTTCTCGAGGCACTAGGACTGTGGCAGAGGAAGAAGAGGAGAAGGAAAGATGATGGACAAGAGGGGCAAGCAGGGAGAAGGACAAGGGGGACACCACCGAGAAAAGCCAAAAGCTGGCGAGAAGTGGGAGGGCAGAAAACCATACCCTCAGATGCCCAGCCTCCAGAAAGGAAGCTGAGGTTCCCCCAGCTCGGAAGAGAAGCACCAGAGGCTGCGGGGGAGTTTAGAGAGCATCCAGTCCAACCCACTTGCTTTATTTATGAAAAGCCCAAGGCCCAGAGAGGGGACGCGTCTTGCCCAAGGACACACAGCAAGTCAAGGCCCAACCCAAACCGGAGGCGCAGAACAGCGGCTCCAGGCCAGAAGACTCTTCCTGACTTTCTGCTGAAAGGGGGGCAAAAAGAGCCTTCCAATGGTCCTGCTCTGTCTGGCTTCCAGAGATGTAAGAGCCAGAAGAACGGCCCTCATGGCTCCCCCAGCCTGGAGCCAGGTTTCAGAGGGAGGAAATGGCACATTAGCGCCCACCAGCCACCACACACAGCATTGTCTACCTGGTGTCGCATGAGCCCAGGTTTGACAGGCTTTCTATTTTCCGCATCCATTTCTTCCACCACGTACTCTGTGTGCCCAGCACTGTGCCAGGCCCTCGGGTGGGGGGTGGGGGAGCAGGCAAAGGGAGAACAGCAGGAGAGCTTACAAGGTGGTCTGCCCATATCCTTTGGAAGAAAACCAGTTAAAGTGGACATGCATTTGGAGCTCACCCCAGGCCAGCTACTCATCCTCTCTGGCCCCCATCGGATCCTCACAAAGCAGTTACTATTGTTGGTCCCGCTTTTTAGATAAACTGAGGCTCCAAGAAGCTACGAAGGCCTGGATCCCACAGAGCAGGAAGCCGAACCGTGCCATCTGGCTTCAGAATCCTCGTTCTTACCCACCAGGCTGTACTTCCCCTGATGCTAGAGCAGTGAGCCCCTCCCTCCCCCCCCCCCCCCCACCACCACCCTGAATCCATCACACCTGTCCTTCGATCCGATCGGAGCCCAGCTGAGGGACTCCCTTCTCCCTCAAATACGTCCCTTGGGCCCTTGTTTTCTGCCTTGTCTTAGAATTAGTGGTTGGCATGTCTGTCTCCCTGGCAAGTTTAAGGGCAGAAATGGTCTTTGATCATCTCGGAATCCCCAGCACTCAGCACAGTGCCTGGCACAAGGCAGGTGCCGAGCTGGAAGATGTGACATCTGCATATGAACAGAAGATAAGTCCCAGTCAAGGCTTAGGCCTTGGGGTCCCATCTGTCTCCAACTCCTGATCCTAGCGCACTGCCTGGCATACAGTAGGTGTTCATAATTGCCTACTGGAATGAGCACAGTCAATATGGAGGATGCTCCGGATATAAGTCTTCTGTGGGTCTGGAGGGTGGGGTCAGGAGGTCTGGGACTGCATCTGGATTGGGGTCAGAACTGAGTGTCTCTCCTCCAGAAGTCTGAGGCCCAGCCAGGCCTCCAAGAGAGACTGCAGAGGACTGAGAATCAGGAGGTGGAGGGGGGTGGGGGATGGGCAGCTGTTTCTGGGGACTTTGCAGGAAGTCAGGAGTGGCAGGGGTGGGGGACAGTGGTGGGAGTGGGCAGGCTGGAGCTGGTGTACATTTCCCAGCCTCTTCTGTTTACAGGTGCCTGAGGACACTACCCTGGGCCTGTAACGGTCACTACTAACTTTGTATCCCCAGGGACAGGGCAGGGGAGCCACAAATGGTGGTGCCTTGGGCTCCAAAGTCTAGAAGAGCCACAGAAACTAAGAGATGGACAGAAAGAGGTGAGGAGAGAGACCCAAGGAGGCTTCTGGGGAGGAGAGGGAAGGTTACCGCGGGAGGAAGTCTGCACTCCCAGCAAGCCATGCCTCTGGCGGCAACCCCACTGGGCTGGGGTCCCAGGGATTTATTGACTAATCCTCAATGATACACTCTCCCTGATTTATTCTCTCTCTGGCTAGCACCCTCACAAGATCCCATTGTCTCCAGACACCGCTGGCCCAGGGCCTCCACCGCAGGGCCTCCTGCCTCCCATGCATTTCCGGGGGGGGGGGGCGGTAGAATGGAGGCGCGCCACCACCAGGCACCGAACCTTCGCTTTGCTCTCCCCGCCCGAGGGTCAGGCTGCCAGGCCACGGGGCAGTGCCAGGCACAAGGCTGACGGCACCTAGTCAACTCGAGGAGCTGCCGGTGAGCAGGGTGACTGCCCGGGGCTGCTGGCATTTGTGCCTGGCTGATGCAGTGGCTCCGCGAGTCTGAGGGGGGAGGCAGGGGCGGGTGGGGGCGTGTCACCAAGGAAGTGGGTGTCAGGGGTGCTGAGCGAGGGGGCAGAGGAAGGTCAGAGTGGAGGTTTTCACTGATCCGAGTGGGCGGGAGTAAAGAGAATTCATAAAAAGTTTCTTTCTTCTTTAATGGTCTTTTTTCCCTATCCGAGGGCCCGGGCGCGGGAGGTGAGGGAAGACGGGCGGGGGCAGGGCAGGCCCTCCACAAGTGACACTTAATTCCCGGTCTGGACTGGGCCGGCATTTGAAAGCAGCTAAATTAGCAAAACAGAAGTCAACTGTCGATTGCTTCATTGGAGGATTAAGTGTGATAAATGGGGGGTTTGTTCGCTCCCAGGTCCAGATGTTGTGTCTAAGTGAGGGTTTTTTTTTTTTTTCAAGTTTTTTTTTTTCTTTTTTCTTTCTTTTTTTTCTTTCTTTCTTTTTTTCTTTCTTTCTTTCTTTTTTTTTTTTTTTTTTTTACATTCTTGGCCCAGGGCCCATATATATTTTGGATACTGCTGGGAGTATATAATATCATTGGAAAATGATGCGGTCTGCTAACCTTTTAAATAACATTTCCTCCCTCCTCTATTTTCTAATAGTTTGTTTTTCTTTCCATGTTTGCCTTTTATTGGGGGAAATTTTTTTTGGAAATTAATGAGGCTCAAGTTTGGAGAGCAAAATAAAAAAAAAAACTTTTTTTTTTTTTTTTTTTAAGAGGGGAGTGTAAGCGGCAGAGGGGTGTGGAATGAGGCTGGGCGGGAGGAGGACGGCTCTTTGTATCTTTTAAAACTTTCCTGGGTTTTTTTCCCTTTTTTTTTTTTTTTTTTTTTTTTTTTTTTTTTAATCTTCCTGCGGAGGCTGCCCGCGGTCCTCCGGCTGGGCTGCGCGGTGGCGCGCGCGGGCAGGGAGCCCGGGACTCTCCGCGGCGCCCGGCGCCCGCTCGCCCAGCCCGGGGCCTCGGTGCTGCGCGCCGCGGGCCTCCGGGAAGAACCTGCCCGGCCCGACGTGAGACCGGGTGGGGGTGGGGGCGCCTCCTTCCTGAGTGAAACCTACGGAATCCGGCAGGAATTCGGGCCTCCCAGATTTAAGAAAACAAACAAAGGAAAGATTGTCAGAGAGGGGCCGCCAAGAGCCGCCGGGCCGCCGCGCTGCCCTCCGCGCTCACCCCGGGGGCGCCCGGGCCTCCCGGCGGGGGCGGAACACGAGGCTGGAGTGGGGGGGGAGGGCTCCCCCGGGTGGTCCCCGGTGGGCTTCCTTGAGCTGGGCCTCGGCTAACCTGCCGCCCCCCGGTCTCAGGGCGCCAGGGAAAGGAGAGTGTCGCCGGAGTGGCTGCCTGGTGGAGGAGGGGTCCTGCGGGAGTCATTTGGGGGCAATACCCAGCTGCGAGGCAAGCCCCCGCAGAGCCCCATCCCGCTCCCGCCCGCAGTGTCCAAGCCCCTAAACCACGTTTGGGGCTGAACTCCAAGGCTCAAGTTCCTTTGTGGGCGAGGGCTCTTCCTCCGCGCAGCCACCTAGGTTCCTCGAGGCCAGGACTAGGTCCCCGTGCGGGCCCAGTGTAGGAAGAATCTAGGAAGAATTATAAAAAGTGAGAATGTGAGAAGGAGGCTCTGTAAAACAAGAAGGGTGGACACCTGTAACGCAACAGGACCCGGCGGTACACATGTGGGTCTCCAGGCCCCGGTTCTCTCCGGCCCGGCCTGTCTACGCGTTTACCTCTCCCTCACGACTCTACTCTCCGGTCAACGCCCCCTGCCTCTGTTTCCCTGTCTTTCCTTCTCTCTGTGTCTGTGTCTTGCGCCCTCTCTTCTTTCTCTGCTCCTAAATCCGAATGCGGCTCAACATTTCTGGTTTCCCCTTTGTCTCTGTAGCTCTGTCTCCTTTTGAGATTGTCTCTGTTCCTTTCTGTCTGCCCTCTCTTCGTGTGCCTCTGTCTCTGAGTCTCCCTCGCGCTTTCGCTCTTGCTCTCTCGCCCTCTCTCCTCCTCCTCATTCCCCTCCGTCTCTCCACCCCGCCCCCGCCCTAGGTAGTTCTGCGGACGGGCCCCGGGCCAAGGCCGCCCCCGGCAGGGCCTTGCCCGCGCTGACAGAGCCTCGCGCCCGCGGCCCAATTAGCGCGCCGCGCGAGGGACGCGGCATCTGGAATTGCGCTGCGCTCACGGCCAAGGCCGATTGTTTAGTCTGCGCGGCGGGGCGGGCGGCCCGCGCGGTGGCCCCACATCTGGAGCCGTGGCCAGACGGCCCTGCTGGCGGCTGGCCGGGGTGCGTGTGCATTTTTAACTCTGGGATTTGCTGACAAGTTAAGAAGTCAGAAAGTCAGTGGCGGCGGGAACTGGCGAGGCGCGCAAGGAAGGGAGGGGCAGGCCGAGGCTCGGGCGCACACGCCGCCAAGGAGACACGCTCCCGGGGCGCGCACAGCCGCTTGGCGCTTTGGCCCAGCGTGGCTTTCCCCAAAACTGCCCCCACCCGCTGCTGCCCAGCGCCACAGCCGCGTGTTGACTTTTCTTCCGGATTGCTTCCCTCCCCCGCCTTTATCCACTCCCATTTCTCCTTCCTCTTCGTTAATTAAGTGGCTGAGTTATCCCAAAATCCCACACTCCCCAGCGGGTTGGAGCTCCTTGGAGGCCAGCCTCTAAGGAGGAAGCCTGGGAATCTCAGGGCTCCCACGCTTTGGAGGGAGGACACAGAGGCCCAGAGAGGGCCAGCGACTTGGCCGAGGTGGCTCAGCAGTCAAGTGGCAGGCTAGGACCGGAGGCCAACTCTCTTGACCCCTAATATGGTTCTTGGCCCAGCTCTGGGTCCCTCTTGGGCCTGGTCCTGACTAATGAGTATTCTTACATCGTCATAGTTCCTTCCCATTCTTAGAAATGTGCTTTTGCACTTCTCATTCATTTAACAAATACCTGCGGCTCACTGCTGGCAAGGCTTGGGGACTATCCCTGTGAATAAGACTAGCACGTTCTTATGCTACAGAACTTACACTGGAATGGAGAAGACAGAGATGTGGGAGAGACAGACTTCACAGTGGATCAAATAAACTACTCAAAGTTACTGTCAAGGAGCAGGAACAAAATAAGTAATGTTTATTGAGCATTTATTATGTCCCAGGCACTAGTAAAGGTATTCGCATTAGGGGCACCTGAACGGCTTCGTTTCTTAAACATCTGACTCGTGGTTTCGGCTCAGGTCATGATCTCACGGTTTGCGGGTAAGTTCGAGCCTTCGATGTCCAGGATCCATCATCCAGGCTCTGTGCTGACAGCACAGCACAGAGGCCCCTTGGGATTCTCTCTCTCCCTTGCTCTCTGCCCCTCCCCCCTCTCAAAATCAACAAACTTTAAATCTGCTAACACAACATTCTAAAAAACAAAACAAAACAAAAACAAAGGTATTTGCATTTGCACTAACTTGTCCATTCCTCATAATGTTCCGAGGAGGTACCTATGGGTCCCCACTTTGCAGATGGACAATCAGAGGCCCAGAAAGGTTAAGTGATTGTTCCAAGGTCACACACATTCACACGTGGTGGAACTGAGGTTCAGGTTCAGGCTTGACTCCGGAGTCAGGCGTCTTAGCTTGCAAGAGACTGCAGGAGAACTTCCTAGTTGTCCACAACTGGATAACTGGCATCCAGGTAGTATACCATTTCCTCCCGCAGCAGAACAAGAGTTCATCAGGCCTCTGCTGTAATGACCATCACTAACATTCGCGTATACCTCCCATTTTCATCAGCCATTTTCCACTCGGTCACCGCGACTTAGATGTAAGCATTATTATCATTTCCATTTCCACATCTGCAAACTGAGGCCGGCGACTGTCCCCAAGCTTCCTGGGGATGAGGACTTCCTTTTCTTTCCAGTTCTGGTCTGTTTTTCTCTTGTTCTGTTTTCCGTGGAAACAGACCTCAACAGCCACTCTCATCCCCGGGGAATAGTGACTCCATCATGCCTTCGAGATGTCTCCCCAGGAGCGTCCTGGTTTTCTGGTTGAACAGACCTGCTTGAGCTACATAGCCACACAGGGTTAGGGACTTTGGGGTCCATCCGGTTCCTAAGGTGTCCCCCAACACAGTCACATTCCCTCTCTTGAGATGGGAGATGTGGGGTAGAGCACGTCTGCTTTCCTTGAGTCACAAACTCATTTGAAAATTTGCTGGAGGCTCCAGATCATCAACTTTGACTGGTTCACGTGCCCGCATATACTCACACACTCAATTCCCACGTGTTTTCAGGAGATTTAGGGGCTCCTCAAACGTATCCATGGGCATCCTAGGGATTCCAACACCCCGCCCCTCTCATATGGAGCATCTCCGTACTAATGGTTTCTACATTCCCCAGCCATTGGCAACCTCCAGTGCACACTTAGAAATAAGCCACACAGCATCCCTGTGGATGCCTTTGGATCCTTTTGGGATTCTTTCCACTGAAGAGTCAGCAGTTTGAAGCCCTTTGGCCTTTTCTTTCCCGATCCTTTACCTTGGAAGTTGTCACGTGATGGAAAGAGGCGGGAGGCATCCCTATAGGGCCGGGGAGCGCACCTTTGCGTTCTGACCACAGAGGTGTGTGAATAGTGTGGCTCTTGGATAAAGCCTGGATGGAGGAACTGCTCCCCTGCCCAGCATCGTCACAAGCCACACCTTACCACTTCTCAGCAGCCACTCCCCACCCCCCTAAAGATCATTCCAACTTGTCACAACAGGGCTCCGGGCTAAACAGACAAGGTGGCAATAGCCTGATTTTACAGAAGGAGCAGGTGGGGCCCAGAGTGGCTGTATCTCTCTCTGCGTCACACGATGAGTTCAACCCTGAGCAGCGGGGAAAGTCTAGGTTTTCCCAGTTCTTAACCCAACCCCCTTGTAGGCACCAGTGGTTATCGTGAGCCTACGGTGTGCAAAACCCTGTGCTGGAGGCTGTAGGGACAGAAAAGTGAAGAACTCAGCCCTGGGGCACTATTGAGGCCCCACCCATGTCCCCGGGGCTACCTCTTAGTTCATCTGCAGGCTGTCAAGGCCAAGAGGCAGGGGGCCTGGAGTTGCCTGCCCCAGCTAGCTTTTCTGCTTCCTACCTGCACCGTGTTTCCAGTGCTGGGACCCCGGGGTAGCTTTACTCAGCCTATAGGGTAGCTGGGACGGGCCAGGGACTTATGGCCCCAGGGACAACTCTAACTGAGGAGGGCAGGAGCAGATGGAGGAAGAGGCTGGCTGCCTCAGCACTCTTTGGGATGATTCTATAACGTGTTCTCACGGTCCTTCAGCGAGCCCACGTTGCCACAGTGTGAGTCGTTCATGGACCATCCTTCATTGGCTTATCTCCCTTCCCTTCCCGTCCTGTCTCCCTTCCCCATCCACCCCCTCCCCCCGCCCCCAACTTCCAAGGACTACCTTCCAAATAAACTACCTGCACTGGAGTTCTGGCTTCAGAGACTCTTTTCAGGGGACCCAAACTAGGACACACATACACACGCAGCCATGTCTCTGAAAACGCAGGGCACAGAGAAGCGTGTTGGCCACTCATGACTGGGAGGCACCGATAATAAATACTGATGTGCACACGTTCTTAGACTGGGCCCCTCACTTTGCCAAACACATTCATTTCACACTCGCTTCATTTAATCCCTGCGGCCATCCCATGATTATACCTGTTTTACAGAGTAAGAAACTGAGGCTGACAGTAACCTTCCCCAGATCCCTCTGCTTAGTGGTGAAGCCTGGCTGTATGCTCAGACCTTTCTGTCTCCAAAGCAGCCCCATAATGACCACACTGGGCTCTCAGGGGCCAGTGTTGGAGGAGCCCAGCAAGGTCCAGAAGGACTAGGGGTGGGGGACTTCCTGGAGGAGGTGGGGCTTGGCTTGGGCTTGCAGGACAGGGTAGGCTTTAACTGCTCTGATGGGAAGGAGGAGGAAAGTTCTGAACAGGGTTTGAAAGTGTGAAGAACTTTGAAAAGAACGGTGAGGAGCTGGGTCTGGCTGCCCAGGGATCTGTGTCTAGGAATTGGAGCAGGTCAAAGCCTGGCTGTGGCCGCCTGCATATCAGCTCAGACGGATGGCTCTTCCTTTCCCCTCCTGCTGACTGGCCTGTGTCGGAGAGGGCTCAGGAGCAGGGATGGAGGCGGTTGGGGACTAGCCAGAGGAGTCCCGCTGTCCACCTGGCCTCTCCCCTGTTTCCCGGCCAAGCACCCCGCGGGACTCGATGATCCCCCGTTTCCAAGTAGTAAATAGATGTATAAAGCAACCATTTCCATTTAAAGCTCTGCAGACCGTAGGGAGGAAGGCCTGCAGGCCATCTGGGCCCTTGTTTGGCAATGTTTGTGCTCACAACAAACCTGATAGACAGAGATTTATCACCGTTTTCATTAGCTGAGGTTCGTTTGGTTTGCTGCTTTTCTACCACAGCACCCCCTCATCCCCCCCCAACACTCCAGAGTTACAGATTTATGGTGAGTGGGAGGGCCAGGGACTGGGGGAAAAGGGAGGAGGGGGCTGAGAGCAAGGTGTGGGCTTGGAGCAGGGGGCAGGGGGGAATTAGGGGCTCTGGAAGGTGGGTTGGCCAGAAGCACACCAGCTCCAGAGAAAGGACTGAGGGAAAGAAATGTGTGTGTGTATTAGGGAGTAAGGAAAGACATCTGCAGCAACACCCCCCCTCCCACAGGCACACACACATCTCATAATCACCATAATTGTTAAGCATAGAGGCTATTGACATTCTAAGCCATCACTACCAATGCTAGGCCAGAGGGTCCGGAAGGACACACGACTAGGGCAACCTCAGGGTCCGCTCGGGTCTGAACATAATTCGCAAAGTTCTATACACCGTTCCTCCTGTGCTAGACACTGTCCTGGGGCTTTAGATACATTAACTCATTTCGCTCTCAAACCAATGCTCTGGAGCAGACACCAGGGTATTTGCTATTCTGCCTCCTCCCCCGCCCCCCCCCCCCCCCCCACCGCAGGCTGTGCCTCACTCTTCTGGAGGAAAGAGCCTGGACGTGTGTGTTCCCGGATGTTGCAGAAATCATCTTTACCCCTGGATGTGCCCGTGGCGCTCCCACGAGCACCGACTGGGAACCCCTTCCTCAGTTTCTTTCCAGCTCCTTTGCTGCACAACCGCTGCCGCCAGGCGGGCTCTGTGCCCGCGTGGACCTTGCGGGACCCTGGCTCGGCATCTTTCCCCACCTCCCGCCTCCTCCCTGCTCTGCCCTCCCCACACCTCCAGGCCTCAAAATTCCTCCAGCCTTCAAGTCCATCCTGGCGTCCCCCGTGAGGCCATTCCTGAGGTTTCTCAATGTGGTCAGGCCTTCCAATCAGAGACACTCAGAGCTGCCCTTTGAAATTATCTGAAAAAGAGGAAGAAGCCAGAGAACAAGGGCTCCCCGCCCTCGGAACGGAGCTCCTCTACCTTTTACAGCTGAGTCCTGTGTTGTATTTCATTAGAGCCCAGGTCCCATATTAAGAGAGGAAGAAAAGGTTTAACCCAGTGATCAATCCGAACGTTCTCATCTTATGGATGAGAAACCAAGATCGGAGAGGGTAAGTGACTTGTCCAAGCCCACACAGTGAGTTCACAGGGCCAGAAGGCTGAGGCTCCCTTTATGTGATGTTCCCCCCAGTGTGAGCGTCCGTCTTCCCATGAGACTGTGAGCCCTAGAGGGAAGAAGCCAGATTCAAACATCTCTGTCTCCAGCCACAGCTGAGTGTCATTTCATGGGTTTTTGCTCCCCAAATCAGGCATCCTTCCAAGAAGCACATGTCACCAATTTGCGTCCGTGGTGCCCAGTAGAGACAGGTTATGGGGCTGCGACAGGGTGGGGGGAGGACAGCTCCTTGTCCCTGGAGAATCCCCTGTGACTGGAACCCACACCACCGAGAAGCTTTGCCTCAGAATTTCCAACATACAAAGGACCTTCCTTTCCTTCCAGATCCACCCAGCCTGCGTCTCTAGAAAACAGAGGGTTGTTTTGTTTGTTTGTTTTTGCCTGGACAGCTCTCAGCTATAATCTGAAGGAAACCAAAGGAACTTCCTTTCCCCCAACACACCAGGACGTCAACCTACCATCTTCCTGCTAAGTGCCTGCAGCTCCCCCATCAAAGTGCCTCCTTTGGGATAGGGCCTTGTCCCCAGCAAATCCAAACCCCAAGCAGGAATGCCACAGTGGGCACTGAATGAGGCCAGATCCCTCATAGGGGAAAGAGAGTGCCCCCCAGCCACACATTCCTGGGTTCTAGTTCTGGCTCTGCCCTGGGAGATCCGGGGCAGGTTACTTAACCTCTCTGCTCTGGTCTCCCCGTATGTGACATAGGGACAATAGCATTGGGAACAGTGCCCATAGGATGGTTACACAGATTGAATGAAATCACGAGTTGAGGGCACTCAGCACAGTGCTGGGTGCAGTCTCGCCCATTGATACCTTCCTGCGAAAAAGCTTCAAGGGAAAAAGAGCCTAGGGACAGTGGAGCTTGAAGAGACAGAAGACAGGGGGGATCACCCAAAACATCAGACAGCCCTGGGGGCGAGGCGGTCCCTGGAGGGGGCTTAGGGGGAGGGGCCGCCCGATCACTGAGTGCCCTCCCCCCCCCCCCCCCATGGGAGAAGAAAGATCTGGCACCAAAACAGACTTTGATTCCTTCCTTGGTTTGGCAGGAACGCTTAGCTTGGCTTCATGTTCCCTCAAAGGGGCCATTTTATGTGATAGTAATAACAAATGTTTTATAGCACTTACTGTGTGCCAAACAGTCACTGCATCTTTCCCCTCCCCATACCCTGTGAGGTGGGGTAATTAGGGATTATTATCACCCGCCAGTCCTACGAGTACTGAGGGGGGCTATGCCACTGGCCAGGGACCGCTCAGTCCTCAAGAGCAGAGCCCGGCTTTGCACGGGGCAGTCTGTGACTGGAGTCCCTTCTTCGAACCCCTGGGCCCCGGTCTGCTTTCTCCCCAGCCCCTGTCTAGGCCACACCATCCAAAGGCCTCCCTAGACTCCTTTCCCCCTGGGGCCACATCAAGTCCGCATTTCTCGCTATCAGGCTGGGATCTGATTCTCTTTCCAGTTCGGTGGAAATTACCAAGCCTAGGGGCCCCTGGTGTGGGGTGTGGAGGGAGGGAGAGTGCACAAGGCAAATAAGACATAATCCTGGCCCTGGGAAGTTTTCCACTCACCCCTTCTGGACCGGGCAAAAGTACAAATGGAGGCCCACATTCCATATGTCTAAATATTTAAAAGTTATAAATCAAGTTAACAAACTGTTAAATAAAATATGTTCTATTCTCCTATGCTGACACATATACCTTCTAAAGATCTGGAAAGCCAGGTTCAAATTTAGAGTTCTCAGGCTCCTTGGAGCTCTGCACAGGGCAAGGCGGGGAGAAACTGCCTCTGTGCTCCCCCAGCTCCTGCCTCCCCCCTTCCCTTCTCTTCCCATCCCCCACTGCACCTGAAACTTTGAAGCACTTCCGGGTGTGGACACCCTGGGCCGCCAGCCGCTGGGAGGGTGAACCGGGGGAGGCAGACTGCACAGGCCCCTCACGCAGACTCCTGTCCCTCTCCCGGAATTCGGGGCTCTGGGAATCTGGAGAGTGATCTGGAAGGAGGGTGGCTCCCTGTGTAGACTCCTTGCCTTGTGAGAAGGGGCAGAGGAGGCCCTAAGTGGGAGACCCTCATACCCAGTCTAGAGGCCCTGGAGCTGAATGAGGGTCTCCCTTCATTCCTCTGTTTCCAGCTCCCTTTTATCCAGTCAGCCAATGTCTGAACCTCCTGACGACTCTCATTGCCAGACAGTTCTCTGAGCCCCATCACAACCCCTGTGGTCCAGGCCACTCTCATCTGTAACCGGGTCACCATGACAGCCTCCTAACTGGCCTCCCAGCCCCCAGTCCTGTCCTTCCCCCTCTCCACAGCCAGACTGATCTTTCTCCAGCACAGCCTGGATCGTGACGAGGTCAGGCTTGACACGCTTTTGGCTCCCCGCTGCCCACTGGAGAAAGCCCACACTCTTCAAGCTCCAGCCCTTGGCTCCTGGCCCCCCAAGCTCCCCAGCCCCAGCCCACACCACTCACTGCCTCTAAATGCTGCTCTGGCCCCTCGAGGCTGATCCCAGCTCCCGGGGACACGCGTAGACCTCACTCAGCCTTGCTGCCCCTCTGGCCCATCTCCCATCCCCCACCTGGACCAGTTCCTTCTCTTTCAATTTCAGCCCTGATCAAACCTCCAGCAATCCTTTCTTGTCAACAGCCCCGTCCTGCCTCCAGGCCCATCAGGAGTCCCTGACTTGTGCGCTCATGATGGACCGTCTCCACTGTACTGTAATTGTGTCTAATCTGACCACTTCCCCATACCCCAGCCACCTCACCCAAACCATCACCATCTCTTGCCTGGACTATTGCAGTAACCTCCTTACTAGCCTCCCTGCTTCTACTCTTGCCCCCCGCCCCAGGCAGTCCACTCCCCGGAGCCAAAGTGAGCTTTTTAAAACAGATGTTTGCTCATTTCACTCCCTCCCAGATATCCCCAAAGGCTCCCATCTGACTCTAGAATCCACAGACCTTGCCAGGGTTCCCGCACCAGTCACGATCTGGCCTCTGTTGCTGCTGACTCCTCTTTTCCCCTCACCTATCCTTCTCCAGTCACACTGGCCTCCGTGTTCCTTTTGGCTCACACAAGCATCCCTGCCTCAGGACCTTTGCACGCACTATTTCATCCCTACACTCAGGTCTCTGCTGAAGTGTCCCCCTCCAAGACCCTTCTCTTCCCCGCTGCTTTGTTTCCCTCGCCTTGCTTATCTCCACCTTGCAGGTTATCTATCTCTTGGTTTCTGTGTGGCTGCCTCAAGCATGTAAAAGCTCCATGAGAGCAGGGACTCTGATTTTTTCACCTCAGTGTCCTGAGGGCCTAGACCAGCATCAGGCACACAGTAGGTGCTCAACAAATATTTGGCAAAGGAATGAATCTGTTTATGCTTCTATGTTTTAACTAGAATGTGTCCATCTAAAAGCAGAACCCATGGCTTATTCATCCCAGTGTCCCCACTGCTTAGCCTGGTGCTGGGCACATAAATGGAGGTCTTCATTTGGATGGTGAAGGAGAGAGGGCAGGACCATAGCGTGCACCTAGGCACAGAGGTGGACAGAGCTAAGGTGGAGTGGAGCCCAAGTTATGGAGGGGCCTGAAGGTTGCTGGGAAGACTTGCCCCTATCTGATACGGAGCATTACAAGGTCTGGGGCAGAGAGAAGAATTTTATACAGAAACTAGAATTTGGGAGAAGAGGAATTCAGAAGGCATGGAATTGACCAAGAGATTGCAAGAGCCCCTCACTCCCCAGTCTCAGATCCCGGAGGAAAAGCATCATCTCTGATGTGCTCGCCTTTGGATACTTGTGGACCTGCTCACCTTGGGTTTGTCACCTTCTAACTCTGGACATGGGTGGTGGACACGCCTGCCCCACCACCCTTGAGGCTGCCTGGATTTGCGTGAGCAGGTGTATGAGAGAAAGATTTGGACGGGGAGGTTACAGTGACCCTGCCGACAGCGGAAGATCGAAGGCCCCTTTTGGCAACCCCTCTGGCCCAGGGCTTGGTCACAGGACGGAAGATCGAAGGCCCCTTTTGGCAACCCCTCTGGCCCAGGGCTTGGTCACCAAGAAAGGCCTGGGAAACAGGACGACAGAGTGTCTAGGGTCTCCCCTCCCCCCTGCCCACCCCCAAGGCTTTACTCTGGGTCAGTTGGAGCCTGAAGTGGCTTTTAAGCAATTAGACTGAGCACTGGGCCCTTGCAAATCTAATTGTTTCAAAAGCCCTTGAAGGGTTTGAGTCTGAGCTCTTAAAATGCCAGAGAAGAGGGAAATCAGTGATGGTAGGAGGTGTGGAGGCCCTGGCTTCTCTTCCCCTACCCCACTTTCTGCTCTCCATCTTCTCTGGGGATGGGGAGGGGCCCGTTCGGGGCAGAGGGGCCCCTCCCTCCTGTCTCTTAAACGCCCCCCTCACCCTATGTCAGGTATCCAAGCAACTGTCTGACCTGTCCCCGTGGGCAAAGCACCTCGCCTTCACCCCCAGAAAACATGTCAACAGCTTCCCCACGATTGCACACCTATTCATGGGCTGGATGCTTGAGATTAAAAAGACACCCCTGACCTCAGCGAGCCCAACAGTCCAGGAAGGGAGAAAAGATCTGCTCCGAGGGAGTAGACATATAGGGGAAACTGATCTTTGGAGAGGCGCAAAGACAGGGAGCTCTGGGAACACCAAAGAGGGTGGGCATGGGGCCAGAACTGGATGAGAGAAGGGGACAACGCTCCACAAGGAGGTGGTATTTCAACTGAACCTGAAGGGCGGGAAGGATTTTGCAGGTCACGTTGGAAAGGAGGACACATCGTGAGTCCAGGAAATGAACGTGAACCAAAAGCAGACCATGGGTGGGCGGAGAACCCTAAGGACCAGCATCCTCCCCACCATGTTCTGACTCGGTTTCCAACCAACTCAGTGGATTCTGTCTGCATTCTCTAAGCTTTGGTGTTCCACAGGGGAGCTTGGGACCACTTCCGGGGGGGGGGGGAGGTAAGTATATAGCGTCCACCCCTGACCCCTGCCCCACCTCAACTAGAGCTACAACTCTTGGCCGGTTTACCTTTTGGGTTTCAGTGTAAATTACATTTATTAAAAGGCAGTACTATTTTAAGCCACTCTACCCGCTGGAAACTACTGGACCAGATGGTTCCTTGGGTCCTTTCAAAGATCTGAGCTCAGAGTTTTCTCATAGCTCCCAGGCAGCCCTTCGTCTACTGAGGACAGAGTGAGAAACAAACCCAGAACCCTGATTGCCGGTTGGACCCGTTTGGACATTGCCCGCAGGATCTGATTTCCTGGATGGGCTCCTTCCCACCCGCCCGGAGGAGCTCAGCCCCATGACCAAACTGGAATAAACCAGGTGATACCTGAAGAGGCACCCTCAGAGTACCACCTTTGTCATTTAAGGCAAACCCCCCTGAGCTCGTTCGTGGGGATGAGTTACCTTTCCTTTCACCCAGCTGTGAAAAAGCGAGCCTGGGTTGCTGCCACTATACCTATGCCTTGTGTGAGAAGTTGGGGGTGTCAAAGCTTGGACGGTAGCCCAGCAACCCGCGTAGAGAGGTCGCAGCTCGGGTTTTCAGATGGGGTGGAGGCCCTTCAAGAAGGCCAAAGGAAATGATTGAGTAAATCAAAGAGTGAACGGACAAAGAAGCTGTTGCCAAAATGCACTTCTGTCACGAAAGGGTCACTTTAGAAGCTGTTATCAGTCCTGTTGACTTTGGTGGGAGTGAAGTATCTTAGAGCAAGAGTTGATAGGGGTAGGAACGGTTTGGGAACCCGGGTATCACTCTATAAAAGAATTATACCAAAAGGAATGTGACCAAGTGTAAGACAGTCCCATAACTTTGTCTTCCCCTGGACTACCCCCACCGACCCGCCTCACCTCACCCCAGCCCTCCGCTCCTCACACTCACCCCCTTTCTTCCCTGGGAGCCCGGCCAGGTGCTGAAAGGTGCCTTCAGGGGAGGGGAAATGTATTTGGCCTGGAGCAGGCGGGTGAGGGACAAAGTGTCAGTCTGTGCCATTGTGAGGGGTGTGGCTGGCTGAGTGTAAACACGGGGGAGAGGCAGTGGCTTCCGGCCTGAGCTCTGGGCAGGAAGGAGTGAAAATTCCTACCTGCGCTCCTCTCCCTTCCCCACCTGCCACAGCAGCCCCTTCCCTTCACAGACAAAGCACAGACTGGAAGTCAGTGGAATCTTTGCTATGACATCCACCCTAGCCCAGGGCCTGGGCCCTTGCAGACGTCCTTGGATCCAGCCTCCGGCACCTGGGACCCCACTCTCAGAGGCCTCTGCCCTGGCCCACTTCCCTGGCTCCGTTCTCCCTTCACATACAAAAGCTCGAGTAGGTTTAAGAAAACAAAAACAATAAAATCTCCCACGGGGCTCCCAAGTTCATAGGTGGAGAAGTCAGGTGTGTGTAACTTAGAACAGGTCCCTTAATTTTTCTGGACTTCAGTGTCTTCCCAAACAGACAAAATAAGCATAAAGACAGCTCGAAAGCACCTTTCCAGGGTTAGGGAAAAAATATAAGGCCACTCAACTGTAGGTCCAAATCCTGCCTCTACCTCCTACCCTATAGGTGGGGGGTCTTGAGCAAGTTACTAAGTGCTTGGTAACTCAGTTTTCTCATCAGGGGTGCTCATGTGACTTATCTCAAAGCTCCCAGAGGTAAATTGCATGACTTAATGTATTGGAACCACCCAGCCCAGGCCCCATAGGTGGGAGATATTCCTACCTTGCTGTATGTCCTTGAACTAAGATTGTAAGATGCACCATTATTTCACGTTCCACTAAGAAAGAAATAGTGCCGGGGCACCTGGGTGGCTCAGCCTTGCTTTTGGCTCAGGTCATGGTCTCACAGTTTTGGGGGTTCAAGCCCCACGTTGGGCTCCGCAGCTGGCAGTGAGGAGCCTGCTTGGGATTCCCTCTCTGTCTCCCTCTCTCTCTGTCCCTCCCGGGCTTGTGCTGTCTCTGTCTCTCTCAAAATGAATAAACTTAAAAAAAAAAAGAAGAAGAAGAAGAAAGAAAGAAATAGTGCCATCAATGGATTGGGAGACACATCTCAGATATCAGAGATGAGTGCACCTTAGAGAAATTTTTTTTTAATGTTTATTTTTTTTTAATTTTTTTTTAACGTTTATTTACTTTTGAGACAGAGAGAGACAGAGCATGAACAGGGGAGGGGCAGAGAGAAAGGGAGACATAGAATCTGAAACAGGCTCCAGGCTCTGAGCTGTCAGCACACAGCCCGACGCGGGGCTCGAACTCACGAGCCGTGAGATCATGACCTGAGCCGAAGTCGAATGCTTAACCGACTGAGCCACCCAGGCGCCCCAATGTTTATTTTTTAAGAGACAGAGAGAGCACAAGCAGGGAAGGGGCAGAGAGAGACAGAAAGGGAGACACAGAATCCGAAAGGGGCTCCAGGCTCCCAGCTGTCAGCACAGAGCCTGGTGTGGGGCTGAAACTCACGAACCGTGAGATCGTGACCTGAGCTGAAGACAGACCCCTAACCGACTGAGCCATCCAGGCGCCCCAAGATGGGTGCACCTTAGAATTGAAATACTGCAGGGGCACCTGGGTGGCTCAGTCGGTTAAGCGGCTGACTTCGGCTCAGGTCATGATCTCACAGTCTGTGGGTTCGAGCCCCGCGTCGGGCTCTGTGCTGACAGCTCAGAGCCTGGAGCCTGCTTCTGATTCTGTGTCTCCCCCTCTCTCTGACCCTCCCCCATTCATGCTCTGTCTCTCTCTGTCTCAAAAATAAATAAATGTTAAAAAAAAAAAAATTAAAAAAAAAAAAAAAAAAGAATTGAAATACTGCATTATCCGGAGGACAGACAGGGAAAGGGCAACAAAAGAGTCAATCTCTAACAGCAATAGCTCTCCACTCGGGATGCAACTTAGAATCGGAGGCCCCGAGTATATCTCAGTTTAACCAAAACCTCCGGGGTGCGACCCAGTAATCTTTCCGTGCCTTGTTTTCCCCATCTGCAAAACTGGGATAATTATAGAATCTACTTCTGATGTTGTACTGAGTTAATTCACACAAGTGATTTAGAGCAGCGCCAGGCCCCCCAGAAATGCTAACCTAAGTAGTGTAAGTAAATGTTAACGATTTCTCAACTCTGCGCCCCAGGTCCTGGCACCCACGAGGTACCTCCTAAGTGTTGGTAGAATGCAGTAGATATTGCCTCGTGACTGCTGCCCTGCACCCCCCCCCCCCCACCGCCACCCCTTAGCTGGGAGAGGCCCTCTCTGGCCTCTGTCGGGGGTGGGGGCCCAAGAAGAGGCTCACCTGCCCAAAGGCCTTCCGTCCAAAGTTCAAGAGAGCCACACCCTTCCCAGGCACAGCGCCGCCCCAGCCCCCGGAGGCAGCCCCCGGAGGCAGCCCCCGGAGGCTGCTTTGCGGTGGGCGCCAAGAAACTGGACCTGCCATGGCCCTGCAGAGTCAATGACAAGAACCAAACTTCTCCCCTAGCCTCCACCCCTCCCCTTTCCTGCTTTTCTTATTTTCTTTTCCATAAAGATTAGTCTGTTGCTCCTCTATCAAGGCCTGGAGGATAAACATGTGGTCCAGAGGCAGAGAAACCCCAGGCTTGAAAGCCCCACTGCCCCCACCCCGGCCGCATAAACCCAGGGCTTTTAAGCAAGGAATGGTTTTCAGTAAATCTCTCCTATCAGCAGAAACCTTTGAAAGAGTTTGTTTAAAGGCCAGGGAGATAAACAGCAAGGAGAAGTGTTTGTTTAAGATGTATGTTCTGTGTGGCCACTCTGGGGCCCGGATTCACATCTAAGGGAGAAGAGCCACTCAGGGACCAGGGTGGGGGCCTCCCAGGGGCGCCTGGGGCCCTGGGTGTGGATTCCAGCCCAAGCAGGGACTGAGCCTCAGGAGGGAGGGGGAGCTGGACGGCACCTGCAGTGTGTGTGGGGGGAGGGAACCTGGCAGCCAGGGGCTAGGTGATGGGGGCTAAAAGGAGCTTCAGGGAGGGGGAGGGGTGGGGGAGGGGGACCCGGAAGGAGCTGCTGGTTGGAGAGCAGGTGGAAATCCCCCAGGAAGCCCCCTAACTCAGAGTTCCAACCACCGGCTCAAGGCCCACCCCACACCATACTCAGCAGCCCAAACTAAGCAAGGGCTTGACTCTGGGTTCTGACAGCTCTGTGACTTTGGGCAAGCCACCCAGCCCCTACCTAGAGCCCTGACTCCTCTCTGTTGTGCAAATAACACGCCTGCCTCAAAGGAGTTGACAAATAGGCGTGTTGAGCACCTGCTTCTACCAGACACTATTCTAAGGGCTTCGTGTATACGACAGTAAACAAAATCAACCAAGTCTCTGTCCTTTGGGAACCTAAAGCGAAGGGGAAATAGGCAGTGAGCAGAATGACCGAATTATTACTGTGCTAGGTGACAGGAGCTGTGGAAAGTAATGGAACAGGGCACGAGGGACTGGGAGAGGCTGGTCAGGTTCAGCCCGGCTGAGAAGGTGGCCTTGAAGGACATGCAGATCGCTGAGGGGAGAGGGGTCCGGGCAGAACACTCAGCCGGGGCAAACGTCCAGAGAATTGAATGAAATGCCCTACGTTAAGCACACCTACCAGCCCAGGAGCACAGTCCTGCGGTCAGAGAGTGATAGCTGCCCTTGTCGTTGTCTCCCTGAAGCAATTACTGAGGGCAGGAGAGCTTTCAGGGAGGAAGCCGGACTTGAGCCGGGTTTCCCCTGGAATTCCTTGTCCCTGCCAAGTAGAAAGGAGAGAAAGCCTCTGTGGTGCAAAACATTTTGAAGGTGGGGAGACAGGCAGACCGATGACAGAGCCCGTTCCCCAAACCCAATGGATCCTCAAGGAAAAGCCCTGAGCTGCGCCCAGGAGTTCTCAACTCCAATTCTGACTCTGCCTCTCATCTACCAGGTCATCTGGGGCAAGTGACTTGTAGCTTCCTGGGGTTTTCTTTTCTCCAAGTAAGATGGGAATAATACATCCCCTCTCACTGGCTGGCTGCTGGAATGGCAGGAGGTATGGTGGATGGTGGATGTGTGTGCCTAGAACATAGGAGATGCTCAATCATGTTAAGTTTGTGTTTGGGGCCCTCCCTCATCCTTTTTGAATCCCTTTTGGCTTTTCCACGGGAAGGTGACCTGGACGGTTGACGGGCTCCCCAGTTCCCAGCATTGGAGGAAAAGTTATTTGACAGCTGAGTATTGTCTCCATGTAGTTGAAAGGCTGCCCCACTGGAGAAAGTTGCTTTGTTCCTGGGCTCCAAAGGGGAAGGTAGGAATTTGGGAGAATCTTACACTCAGGAGGAATCTTCCAGTGACCAGAGCCTCTTTGGCATGAGTAAGTTCCTGCTGATGGGAATTGGGTGAGCACAGACAGGCAGCTGAGCTTTGGGTGGAGTTTAAGCAGAGGAGATACCTGCTCTAAAAGGAGTTTAGACCCTGAAATCAGAGGGTCCCTCCCAGCTGTGAGATTGGGGGATTCACTTCCATTCCTTTCCAGACTCCAGCGTCCATCAGTATCTGCCCACACATCAGACCTTCTCCGTTACCTTGTGAAAACTTGCCTGACCTGTGGCCTTCAGGTTCTGCCATGGGACAGGCCAGCATGTCTGATAGCTAAGTCCATGTGAAATTTGGAATGGTCCCAGATCAGCATATCAGTCCTGCCAGGTAAGCCAGGTGGCAGCCTAACGGGGACTAGGATGCGTTAACTCAAAAGCATGAGGAATGGTGGAGTTTCAGGCACTGTGGGAGAGACCAAGGGACAGATATGTTTGGGAAAACGTGCCTGAGTAGTTGATCCAATAGTTCCCAGTACTTAGCTAAGATCACAGACCACGGCTCAAAGATTTAAAGGGCCGGAGTGCCAGCCTTGGCCAGTCCTCAGCGTGTCCTCACCAACCAGCGGAAGTCCCAGGGGGTTCTCTGTGCACCTCTCCCTGCTCCACGGACGCCTTGCCGAGGAGAACCCACTCGCCTGGCAGCTGGAAGCCAGCACTTTTCTTTTCAAAGCCTCTACATCTCCTTTCCCTCCTCCTTCCTTCCCGCCTCCCCCCCACCCCGAAAGGAGGATGCCCCTTCTGTTGAGTACACAGCCTGTAATTTTGCTGTCAGATCTCAGCCAGGAGGTCAGTGTTGTGACTGACTGTGTAAGGATCGCTCCCTTAAGGGTAATTACACTAAATTCCCCTCTGAAGGACAGCTCTCTCTGGATAGAATACAAGAAAACCCCACATCCCCCCATTCATGGAAATTCATGATTGCTGTGGTTGTCACTGGCACCCTGGCAGTGAGACACTTTGAGGCGCTCCAGCTGCTTGGAGGTGAGTCTGCAGGGTGGCAGGACCCAGGCAGGGAGAGGGCGTGGGGGTGGATGGTCAGGCAACCAGGGAAAGGGGGCCACAGAGAGGGCCACACTGGGAGCCAGGGGCCTGGGTGGCCCGAAAGAACTGGGCCAGAGCCGGGAGGATGGTCACCCTGAACAGGAAAAGCAGGACAGCCCCCTGCAGACACCGGACACCGGCCCAGGAGCGGAGACCCCTCCACATTCACTCATTCCTTTGTTTAACAGGTTGGCTTTGATGGTCCGCCTGCCCCACACTACACTAGGCCCTGAAGGGTGACTCCAGGATGGGCAGCAAATCCATCTGGAAAGATCTGGAGGGCTCTTGGGCAAAACAAAGAATTCACACATGGAAGGTGAATGAATAGCCAAGCCCCTGCCCACCAACGCCAGGCCCCTCATCGCTGGCTGCTTCCAGGACCACAGCCCGACCTGCAGAGACCTTCCAGATCTAGCCTTCCCTGCCCTGGCACTTCTCCTCCCCCCTCCCCACCCCCCCAGGGAGACCTGAGGGGGAGTTGGGGAGTCACTCACCCACGACAAACAGTTAAAGGGAAGAAAGCGGGTCTGGCGATATCAATGCACTTTGATAACAATAAACTCTGCTTTTAATTTATGCTAATGTGTAGGGCTGTGGTGACAGTAAGAACTAAATTACAGAGTGGCTTTCGAGCTGGTAATTATCCCTCCATTTTTCGCTGCTCTGGAAGATGGACACACAATTATGCTCTCTTGCTGTATATTAATACAGATTCTTGACATCTTCAGCAGACCTGGAGCTGTCATGGAGCTTTTTGTCTCCTTTAATTGAAAATTAATGGTTACTGGGTTGCCACGGAAACAGAGGCCACGGACGCCAATGGCGCTCACGTCTCACCAAGGGACTGGCGGCGTCAGGAGTCCGGAATGACCTTGAAAGTTAAAAGAAAAAAAAAAAACTTAAAAAAGAAGGGAAGAGGAGGGGAAATGAGGACAGAGGACAGGAGGGTGGGAGAGTGTGCCAGGGCTGAAAGAGAGAAGGGAGAAGGGGAGAGAGAGGGAAAGGAAGGAGAGAAAGGGGGAAGAGGGAGAAAAAGGAGAGGAAAAAAAGAAGAGAAAAATAAGAAAGAGAGAACTACAGGAGGTTGGGAGAATGGATGCTTGAGAGGGGGAAATTCAATTAGGAAGTTTTACCTCTCGATTTTGGTCTCCTACCTCTTTTTTTTTTTTTTTTTTTTTTTTTTTTTTTTTGTAAGACCCATTGAAAAATTAAGAGTTTCAAAATCCATGACTCTTAAAAATCTGTATTAGGAGGAATGAGGGCCTGTGCCCAGAGCCCCGGGGTGGGGGGGGGGGGAGGGCAGAAGAAGAGACAAAAGCTCCTGGGGGCCGTGGGACGTGGCAGGCAGAGCTGGGGGCAGGGCTGAGGTGCGCCAGAGTGGGCACCTGCCGGGGGCCGCTGGGCTGTGCGCTGTGCTGACAGAAAAGGAGGCCGGAGAGGGGGCTGCTTCGTGGGGAGCCCGGGGAACTGCCACAACATTGCTCCAGCAGTAATGAGCAGGTGAAAGGGCTCTGTCGGCTGGGCCCTCAGCTTGAAGACACAACAAAAGAACTCAAATGAGTCAGGGATGGGGGGTACAAAGGAGGAGGGTCCCTGCAGGGGGAGGCAATGTTTGGTTTGCTACCAGGAAGATAAGAGATACTGGGAGGGATTTCCATGTGCGTCCAGGACGGCCAGGGGCTCTGAGCTTGGGAATGTCTTTTTCCCAGGAGAACTGGGCAGGCCCAACATAGGGGCACCGGGGATCCCCTGAGGGTTCTAGCAAGGAAGGTGGGCTCCTCTCTGATCAGCCCACCCTTCAAGTACCTCACTCCAGAACAGGTTTCAGAAATGCCACGCAACTCCACAATTATGGCACGTCTACAGTGAACGAGGAGCCAAGCTAGGGTGCAGAGTCTGGTCTAGAAGTTCTCGGGCTCCAAGCAGAGGTGGGAGGTGGGTAGACAGATAGACACACAAACACTGCAAAAGTCAGCCGCCCACACGCATACACCCCCACACAAAGATCTCTATAAGGGAATGTTTATCACGGTGTTGTCCACACTAGAAAAATCTAGAAACACTCTGGATGACCAATAACTGAGGACTGATAGAAGTATAGTAGTTCCCTTTTATCCGTGGTTTCGCTTCCCACGGTTTCAATTACCTGTGGTCAACCACGGTCCAAAAGAAGATGATCTTCCTTCTGACCTATTGTTGGAGGGTCAACAGGATCCTAATGCTATGTCACAGCGCCTACGTCATTCCCCTCACCTCCTCTTACCATGTGGGCATTTACCATCTCGTGTCATCACAAGACGAGGGGTGAATGCAGTACAGTAAGACATTTGAGAGAGAGAGACCACATTCACCTTTAAAAAAATTTTTTTTAACACGTATTTATTATTGAGAGACAGAGAGAGGCAGAACATGAGCAGGGGAGGGACGGGGGTGGTGGGGGGAAGACACAGAATCCAAAGCACACTCCAGGCTCCGAGCTGTCAGCACAGAGCCCGACGCGGGGCTCGAACTCATGAACCCAAGATCATGACCTGAGCCGAAGTTGGACGCTTCACCGACTGAGCCACCCAGGCACACCCACGTTCACTTTTTATTATTACTATTGTTATATATTGTATAACATATTGTTATATTAAAGTTATTGTTATGTGTTCTATTTTATTATTAGTTATTGCTATTAATCTCTTACTGTGCCTAATTTATAAATTAAACTTTATCATAGGTGTATGTGTATGGGAGAAAAACATAGTGTATATATAAGATTTGGTACTATTCACAGATTCAGGCATCCACTGGGGGTCCTGAGGGTAAGGGGGGGACCACTGTATACACCTTATGACACATCCAACGGATGGAACATTTCAAATTATGTTCGAGAATATTTAATGACCTGGAGACAAGGTTCTTCATATTTTGTTTGATGAAAAAAAACAGTTTATGAAACAGTAATATATTCTTTCTCTTTTTTAATTTTTAAAATGTTTTTATTTATTTTTGAGGGGGGAAGGGGCAGAAAGAGAGAGAGAGACACAATATCCCAAGCAGGCTGCAGGCTCTGAGCTGTCAGCACAGAACCTGACGCGGGGCTCGAACTCACGAACCCAAGATCATGACCTGAGCCAAAGTCCAACGCTTAACCAACTGAGTCACCCAAGCACCCCTGAAATGCTAGTGTATTCTTGATTCCATGATCCTGTTCCTAAATTTTGGAGATGTATATACATCAAGCATGTTATGCTGTATGTAATAAAGTTAATACATGTGTGTGAAAATGTATGAGTGTGTGAGTGAGCGTGTACTTAAAAAAACTAGAAGATACGGTAAAATCCTCCCACGGTAATCTCTGAGTGGTGGAATTATGGCTGAACGTCATCTCCTTTTTTTTTTGCGTTTTTCTGTATTTTCAAAATTTTCCACAATACATAGATATAACTTTTATTGACAGGTTAAAAAAAAAAAAGATGTATTTTTGAAATTAGCTTTTTCAGAAACCAGTCCCCTAGAAATAGAAATTCCCAGCCAGGTGCTCCCCACACACTGGGACTAGAACCCCTGGCCCAGGTACTTTTCCTAAGAAATCAGACTCAGCAGACCCTTTTCCTCAATTACCAGTATCTCTCCCAGGCTCTCACTCCCACCCACACCTTTCCCCAGTCCTAGCCTGTCCCACCCTACAGTGTCCAGAGATGGGGTGAGGGGCTGAGGACCTCCAGAAGGGACTGTGTGGTAGGCCAGGCTAAGCAGGTCCTGAGTCACATAGCCTGGAGGCCAGCAATGACCCCTCCTTGGTATGAATCTTAATCCCATTTTGCAGACCAGGCAACAGAGGCCCAGAGAGACTAATTGACTTGTGCCAAGTCACACAGCTAGAAGGTGGCAGAGCCCTCTGCCTCCAGATGTGTAGCCTCTGTACCTTTCTCTGTCGCCTCGTCCCTCAATGGGCCCAGAGAACTTGAGTTCAACTGGAAGCCTCTTTGAGTTGCTTGGATTTCCGGAATAAGCTCCATTCTGGGAAGGTCACCATGATAAACAGCATCTTTTCATGGTCTTTGTCCCCTTGGCTTACCCTTGGTTGGACTGGGAGAGGGTAGTCATGTTACCCCTAGTTAGAGTAGGAACTTTGGCTCAGAGCAGGGCTCCAGGAGGTATATCCTTTCCCCCTTCTCAGACCCTGCACTCACCTGGCAAGTGGGACCTCCACCCCCACCCCTGACTCACACCATCCCCGTCCCTGGTCTCAGTCTCCAAACTCAGATTCCATGCTCCCTCCCTCTAAGACACTTTCAGGCGGGTTAACTTCACACAGCCCCCTGGTAACAAGACTGCCCTCACTGCACACATCCCCTGCGGTGGGCCCTACATCAAATACTTTTCACGTGCTCTCTCCGTCTTCTTGACAACCTTGACAACCAAGCAGGGGGTGCTAGTATTTTCTTCCACTCAGGCATAGAGAGGTGAGCCGACATGACCAAAGTCACACGGCAAGTTGGTGGCAGAGTCGGAATTTGAACCCAGGCAGTCTGAGGCCAGAAGCCACAGTCTTAACCAGCTCACCCGGGACACTGAGAGGGTTCGAGATTTTGCTGCAGCTCTACTGGCACTGGCTGGCCTGGAATTCAGAAGTCCATCTGGCTGGCCTCTTGTGACATTTGGATGAGTAGGCACATCGGGGTGATGGCCTTGCCCCCAAAAGAGGGGACCTTGCATTTGTAGGCAGGTAGAAACAGGTTCGTCCCCTATCCAGAAGGATTCTGGCGTCTGCCATGTTGTTCTGGTGGATTCTGTCCTCACTGGCCCTGCCACCGACACTCAGGACAGGCTCTGCCATGGGGGCAGGTTCACAAGGGGGTGGCTGGCCTGCTGGGGACAGGGTCCCAGGGAAGGGCCCCCTGTGTGCCCCTGAAAGCCACGAGGAGGCCTGGCGTCCTCTGCTCTCCACTGCCCTGCACCTGCCTCTCTCCTCCCTTTTCTGTCCTCCTCCCCCAACGTCCCTGCCTGGCCCCAGCCCACTTCCCTCCCCACCCACCTTCCCAGAATGAGAATAAACAAGAAGACAAACCCAGCATCATCACGGTGGCAGCAGCAGCAAGGGGAGCAGGGAACTTGCCTTCATTTCCCTGGTTTCCCTGATCCCGACCTTAATCCCCCGCTCAGCATCCTGTCAGCCGGCTTGTTCTCAAGCTGACTTTGCTGCAGGCGCCTTCTCGGCAGCTTTTCCTCAGATCTGCCTCCTCCGGGGACTTCTAAAGAGGAGCCCGAGGTTTCTCTGTTACAGCCGGCTTCACTCGCTGCCCTCAAGCAAAGCCTGGGCTCCCGGGGGGCCGTGGGGAGTGGGGGCTGCCGGGGGAGGGGGGCAGTGCCAGGCCTGACGTTTCGCAGGACCAGGACGAGGGGAGGATGCGGGCGGCTGCACCCCAGAGGCTTCCAGCCTGAGGGTCAGTCCTAGGGCAGAAGCCCCTCAAGCGGTGGCAGAGCCTCGCTCGGCTGTGGCGGCCCACAAGAGGGGACACCGAGGCTGGAGCGCAAGGAATTCAGGCCGGTGCTGGTTCTGGCTGTGGAGGAAGCAAAGGGGCCTGCGGTTTGCTGAGTCTGCACGGAGGTCACAGCTCAGGGTGGGTTTGGAGAAACGGCAGCCGGGGCCTGCGCTGCTTGTATACGAGAGAAAACCCATATACACGCACTGATCAGTTGACCTGCGGAACATTCCTAGATGCCGGGTGCTGGGAGAAAAACGGGAAAGGCGGCCTGGTGAAAGGAATGGAGCGCGAGCTTGGCATGAGACGGATCCGGGGACCAGCCCAGCTCTGCCATGTAAGAGCTGTGTGGCCTCGGGCCAGTCACTTGGCTTTTCTGGGCCCCGTGTCTCTCATCTACAAGTTAGTGGGAGGTGGCAGCGGGGAAGGATATAATAAAAGCTTCCTTGCAGGATCAATGTGAAGTTTAGAGACATGTGCGGAGCACCTGGGGTTCAGGATGGTATTTACTACTCCCGTCATCACCCACAGGGGACATTAGAGTCCAGAGTTTTGCCTGGGTCTTCACGAAGGGGGTCTGCATGCAAGGGGATCACCTGAGAGCATGTGTATGCAGGTGAGCATCTGTGAGGGGTCTGAGCAGGGGTCTCATGAAATTGCACAGTCCCTGTGTTTTAAATCAAGCTCAGCATGAACAAACGACTAGGACAGTAGGCTCTGGCCAGCCCTGCCCCTCCCCACACACTCCTACCCTATCCTGCCAAGGGGACAGAGATGTGGGAGGCACCTGGAAACCCAAGAAGCAGTGTTCCTTGAGCCCCCTCCCCCCATCACACGGTTCCTCTCTCCTGGGACGCCCTCAGAGCCACGAATGCTCCAGGGACTAAATTGGCCTGGAATTCAGAAGCCCATCGTCCAAATATCACAAGAGTTCTGGGCATCTACCCTCGGGCGGAAAGCCCTGAGACCAGGATGCAGGCTGGGTGGGCTTCGAGAGAGTCCACGGGGTTCCAAAGGCAAGAGGCTTGGTGAGTGGCAGACAGGATGCCTCCCAGTCTAACTCCTTGGTTCTTATTTGACAGGTGGGAGGAAGGGAGTCTTGGCAAGAGGGCTGCAAATCGGGTTCTGCATTCAGTTACTCTATCTCCTTGAGATGATTCCTCCTGGGAGCAGTGAAAAGAGCAGTGGCTCTTCCTGATGCCAGGATTGACTTAGCTGAGTGGCCTCAGACAAGTTACTAAACCTCTCTGAGCCTTGGTGTCCTCCTCAGTAAAATGGGAATGTTACTGTTTGTTGACGTTGTAGCACAATAATAAATAGGATGTCCACGATGTTTCAGGTTTCAGAAATGGCAACAAATGTCAAAAAGTCGAAACAGCCGGATCCAAATGTCCCATAACTACGCCTGGCACCTAATAGATGTGGGTAAACTCTCATTTCTTTCCTTCCTTCCTCCTTCCTCCTTCCTCTCTCCCTTCCTTCCAACCGAACCAATTTTACCATTCTTCTGACCAATTCGTTCCTGCCCTTTGGGGAAAGTCAAATTCCCTCCCGACCCAACCCATAAGGCTCGTGGCTCATCTTTGAGGGCACAAGCTGCTTGCAGGACCCATTTATGTAGGGCACTGTTGACTCCAAGTCTTTGGGGGAAACCACCAATCTCAGAATTTCCAGGAACTTGCCCAATTCCTGGGCATTCCCCACCTACTGAACTAGCACCCAGGGGTGAGCCTGGGCACCAGTGTTTAAGAAGCTCCCTTGTGGGGCACCTGGGTGGCTCAGTCGATTAAGCGTCCAACTTCGGCTCAGGTCACAATCTCACAGTCTGTGAGTTCGAGCCCCGCGTCGGGCTCTGGGCTGATGGCTCAGAGCCTGGAGCCTGCTTCTGATCCTGTGTCTCCCTCTCTCTCTGCCCCTCCCCCATTCATGCTCTGTCTCTCTCTGTCTCAAAAATAAATAAAAACGTTAAAAAAAAAAATTAAAAAAAAAAAAAAAAAAAAAAAAGAACTCCCTTGTGATCCTGACACCCGCTGGATTTGAAAGCCACCACCCTGGCTCGTGTTCACTTTTGCACTGGGCCCGCACCATGTGGTCTGACATTTGTCACATGGTGTTTAAAGTCCTTGTCTTGGGAATGTGGCCGCTTCTTCCACCGGCCAGGAGATGCCCGTGGAACAGTCCTGTGAGACCGTGCAGCCGCTGGGTGGGACCGATCCCATGCTACCTGTATACATGCCCCACCCCCCACAGTCTGCGGGGGTGGGGGCTTCCTGGCCCATCTTCCCCAGTGGACGCTCTATTCCTCAGGTCAGTACCTCTGGGTTTCCCCAGTAGATGGCCTGGGATACCACTGGGGCCCCATGCCAAGCAAGACCCGAGCCCCCTGCCTTGGCATTCAAGGAGACAGGCTCAGGCTGAGCAGGTTGCCTTCAAATGTCCCCAAAACCTCCTGGCCCTGGGGTTTGGGGAGCAAGGCAGTTTTCTGTGGCTTCTTCCCTCCCTGGATCATCCCCCAAAGGATGGCTGCCGTCGTGTTTGGGAAGGCTTGGGAGGGGGCATGTCTCAGATCTCTGACAGCTCACATTCCCCTACATTCCAAGACCCACACCCTTCTAACTACTCCCACCTGCCTTAGCAGGAGTTAAGTTGACCAGAACCCTACCAAGGGAGGTGCCCCTGGTAGAAGGGGAGCTGTGGGATGTGTGAAAAATCCGGGCTTTTCACAACCAGTTGAGCAGACCATGGCAAGTCCCTCTGGGTCCCTGCCCTCCCCTCCCCCTCAGGGAGCAGCACCTGAAAGCTGACCTTCAGACTTTTATAAGTGCTAAGTGAACACAAGCTATGGATCTTTTTATTCATATTTTATAGAATGAATCCTTTCGGGCCCTCCCCGCTAACAGGTGCAGGCCACCTAGGAAGCCCCCTGTCCCACCGCTACCTCTCAGGGAGTCCCAGCCTCAAGCTGTCTGGCTCTTAAAACAAGCCCATCTGCTTGAGGGGTTTCAGAGGCAGCTGGGAGGGGCCCCCCATCACCCCACTCCTTCCAAGAATGAGAACCCCGCTCTAAGGTAGCCTTGAGCCATGGTGTCTGCCCAGGAGGTACCGGGTCAGGCGGGGAGGGGAGGCACCAGGGGAGGAGGACTCTGGGAGCCAGATCCCGAAACTCCCATGGGCGTGAGACCAGAAACCCAAACCGGGGCCCCCCACCCTACCCCCCAAGCCACCGTCCGGAAAAAATAAACTATTTCCTGCAACCAGCTCCGAAACAAAGTCTGTGAGTGAGCTGTGACACATGTTACATAAATAGAAGCCGCAGAGGGGAAAAGCCTGTTTTCTCTTTCATTATTTATCACTCTCTAACCATCTCCAGCTGGGTGAGTAAACAGGCGCATTGGCCCATAATGAGGAACAGACTGAGCCATGGGGCTGCCGCAGGGGCACGGGTGCGAGTGTGACAGTGTGTGTGTCTGTCTGTCTGTCTGCCTGCCCCCGGGAGGAGAAAGTGGGGGTCTGCAAGGAGCAGGCTTGTAGGGGGCACCTGATTCCAGAAGGCAAGGGGCTGTCGACCGCCTCCCCGCCCTGACGGTTGGTTGTTCAGGGACCGGGTGTTCTGGATGGAGGCGTCAGAAAGGGAGAGGCTTGTGTGGGTCGGGGAGGATGTGAGAGATACGAGCGGAGTGTGAGGCTGTGAATGTGCCAGGTCTCAGAGCGTGACCTCGGCGGGGTGGCCTCTGAGTGTGGCCAGGGGATGTGTGGGAGTGGGGCGGGGGGCTGTGGAGAGTGTGTGTGGCTGTTTGTGAGACAGAGACTGAGGAAGAGGGGATCGGGGGTGGTGGAGGCCCTGGGAGTGTGGACCGTGTGGTAGGCATGGGTATGTGTGATTTTGTGACTATGGCAATGTGAGTATGAGCGTCTGGGTGACTTGGTAGTGCGTCTACATCCGTGTGGCACTATGGGAGTATGATCCGTACATGTGAGATCTTATGGCCATAGACGTGGTTATGGGTTGAATTGTGCCCCCCACCCAAAAGAACATATGTTGAAATCCTACCCCCCAGCACCTCAGAATATGATTTTTTAAATGTTTATTTATTTATTTTGGGGTGCCTGGGTGGCTCAGTCAGTTGTGTCTGACTTTGACTCAGCTCATGATCTCATGGTTCGTGGGTTCGAGCCCCACGCCGGGCTCTGTGCTGACAGCTGGGAGCCTGGAGCCTGCTTGGGATTCTGTGGTCTCCCTCTCTCTCTCTCTGCCCCTCCTCTGCTTGCTCTCTCTCTCTCTCTCTCTCTCTCTGTCTCAAAATAAATAAATAAATGAACATTAAAAAAAATTTTTTTTAAGTTTATTTATTTTTGAGAGAGAGAGAAAGAGCGTGAGTGGGGGAGGGGCAGAGAGAGAGGGAGACACAGAATCCAAAGCAGGCTCCAGACCCCGAGCTGTCAGCCCGGAGCCCAACATGGGGCTCGAACTCATGAACTGGGAGGTCGTGACCTGAGCCGAAATCAAGAGTTGGCTGCTTGGCCAACTGAGCCCCCCCAGGTGCCCTTCAGAACATGATCTTATTTGGACACGGGGCTGTTGTCGAGGGATTCAAGAGGGGGTCGTGCCGGGACAGTACTGGTGGTACCTAGCGCGATGTGACTAGGGTCCCAGTAAAAAGATGTCCGTGGGGAGATGGAGGCGGATATTGCATAGTAATTGATAATGAGGTTCTGTTGTTTCAGCCACCCAGCGTGTGGTACCGTGTCACAGCAGCTCTTAGGGAAGAGATGCTGGAGGATACGAGTATGCGTGTGCACTTGGGAGCAGGCAAATAAATGTGGGAAACCATAGGAATGTGTACGCGAGATCCTGGTAGTGAAGATGGGTGTGGGTGTGACTGCCCGACTATGGGGGTGTGTAAATATGTGTGCAAGACCAGGGAATGTGCCAACGTGCACGTGTGTCTGTCCGCACCAGCACATACACGCTCAGTATCCGCTTACCATCATCCCAGAAAGGAAGCCAGCAGCCATCCTTCACTTCCGGCTGCCTCTACACACCCCCAGAACCCTTCCCTGACCTTGGGCAGTCAAGGTCAGGTCCGCCCTGGAGGTGGGCTGAGATGGTCTTGCTGAGAGCGGCCCACAGCCTGCCCACCCCCCCACCCCCGCCCCGCCTTGGGGTCAACCCGACATCAAGGTTTAAACCCCACCCATGCATGCAGAACCGGGAGCGTTCAGATTCCTTGTTTGTGGCCCTGGTCATTCTTGCCCAAAGCCTGATTCCTCTCTAGCTCGGGGCTCCTGAGCTGATATCGAGCTGTCTTGCATGGGGACTTCTAAGGAAGACAGGCCTAAACCCATTGATTCTTAAAACAGAGCTGTGTTCCTGAACACCTTTGTTGACCAGGCCCATCCCAGGTGACCACTGAATGTCACAGAGCCACCTGGACACCTAGCCTCCCGGGCCATGTCCAGACCAGCCTGTCCTCCCACTGGCCAGCCTCTGTCCCCCAACCAGGGGCTACCACAATTGTTCAATCACTCACTGAGCATAACACGTGTCCCTAGAGCCTGTCTTAGAATCCCCTAAGGTATCCCAGAGAGGCCTTTCTGCAAAACTTCAGACAAGCCACTTAGGGAACTGAGCCTCAGTGTCTCCTCTGTGAAAAGGGTACAACCAACCCTTGCCCTGCCTATTTTATAGGAATGGTGTCAGGTTTAGGGGGTCTAGTGGACATGGACTTGTCTTATAAAGAAATGCCTTATAAAATGCTCCCACAGCCTGCCTCTGAGAATGACACATCACAAAGGGAACCCCCCAACAGGAAGACCTGTGGTACCGGAATCATCTCCACCATCAGGGTGGTTTTCTGTCTCCTTTTCCAGCTTTCCACAATCTCTTCCCTTAGCTTCTTAATGGTTTGATTTAATTCAGGGGGTCTGCAAACTGTGGCCCCTAAGCCAAACCCTGCCTATTTCTGTACGGTCTGTGAACGAAGAATGATTTTTATAGATGAACTAACATTTGCCATCAATTTTATGATAGGGAGCATTACCTTTGAGTTCCAATCAAACAAAATGTTACCCCTCTCCTCCCCCCAAATCCCATTCTTCTCATTAGCAGATATGGGCTACAAATATTACACTCAGTTACTTTTTTTTGTACTCCGTTATCACTGTAATTGTAATCCTGTCAATAAAAATTTTGTGAAAGTTTGTTTTCTTTCTTGTTATAGGAGTCCCTATGTAATATCTTTGATTCTGCCTCTTGGCCCACAAAGCCTGAAATATTTACTATCTGGCCTGTTACAGAAATCATCTGCTGGTCTCTGCCTCCACTACCGAACTCTGCCATTCCAGAAACAAGTTGGCCATAGTTTGCCAATCCCCAAATAGAACACTCTAAGCCCTTGGCCATTTTGATTGGTTTGGAGCGAGGTAAGTAAATTCCTAGACAGGTCCCAACAAGCCAGCATTTGCTCGAACAGTTCACCGGCCTGGACTGGGCAGGATGTGAGTCTAAAGCTGATGGGACTCCCTCCAAGGACTCTGAGAACAAAGCCCACCCAGGGAAAGGCAGAGTTAAGCAATGCACAGAACCCAATGGCAGGGGTTGAAGCCCCTGGATCACACATCACCTGCAGGGAACCCTACCCCTTGATTTTTTGGGTTACACGAGCCAATCAGTTCCCGTTGTTATTTGAGCCTATTTGCGGTGGATTTTCTGATGCTTGCACGGATACAAGAGTATAAAAGAAGAGTGTCTAAGCTAGCTCGGGGCATTCAAGGAAAACTTCCAGGAGGAGGTGTCATCTAAGCTGGGTCTTAGAGTCGGCCAGGAAAGCAGAAAGAAGAAAAGGTATGCCAAGCAGGGAGCACGACGGGAGGACAAGGAGCATAACACAGGCCACAGGTCCCAAGTGGCAGAGCCGGGAGTGACCAGGGATGGACTCAGAGGTTCAAGGGAGGAAACCTGTGCACCAGGCCAACGTGCTCGAATTTAGCTCTGTGGAGATGGAATTTTTTTTCTAATGTTTATTTATTTTTGAGAGAGAGGGAGAGAGAGCACGAGCAGGGGAGGGGCAGAGAGAGAGGGAGACTGGGGGATCTGAAGCAGGCTCTGCACTAAAGCCCCACCTGAGGGCTCGGGGCTCGAATTCACAACCAGACTGATCAGACCTGAGCCGAAGTCGAATGCTTAACCGATTAACCGCTAAGCCTACTGAGCCACCCAGGTGCCCCACGGAGATGGGTCTTAAGCAAGGCACGACAAGCTCTGGTTGGCACTTGAGACTGAACTTTTGACCAATGCTACAGGGAGGTATAGGAAGGGATCAGGTTGGAATTGGGGGAGGGGTGGCAATTAGGAAGCTACCGGAATACCTCAGGGGGAAGACGATGAAGGTCCAGACCATCAAGAGTGGGGATGGAGAAGAGGGAATGACCCTGAGAATATTCTGGAAGTCACATCCGGAGGACTTGGTGACTGATTGGATGTGAAAAGGAAGGGATAGGGAGAATTAAGGGGTGACTCCTAGTTTCTAGAGGGACGGGGTGGATCAGGATGCCACCACTGAGGAGAAAATGCCAAAGTGGAGTATGTTTTGGGACGCAGATGATGATTTGAGTCTGGGATACGTTGCATATGCCATCACTGGAGGCTCACAGACGTGGAGGTGGGGGTGAGAGGTCCAGATTGGGTTAGTACTTGGAGCCACCAACCCAGACTTCGTTAAAACCATGCGAGTGGGTGGGACTGTCCAAGAGGACACGCAGCTTGAGGAGAGCAGTGGGTCAAGGCTGAAGCCTTGAGAACACCAAGCATTTAAGAGGGGGCCGTGGGAGATGATACGAATTCACAGAGGCACACGGAAAGGAAAAGTCAAGGAGGAGAACAAAGGGCAGAGTGTGCCAGGCGCTGGCACCCGGCCCATTATCTGTGGGCACATACCTCTAGATGGACAAGGCCGCTCACTGCCAACACCTGCTCTTTGCCAGAGGGTTTTTCTGGCCATGGACACACTCTTGACTCCAGCTCAGGGCAAGCTGGAAGTGCTGGAGAGTTAACGTGCCCTGAAGCAGCCCTGAACCCACGGCAAAGGGGAGAACCAGTAGATAAATACCCCAGCTTTCTCGCCCTGTGGTATTGACAACTTGAAGCATATCTCATTTATCTTTCGGAGTTCCCGGCCAATGCATGAGGACACTCCCTCCATTGGCTTCCTGGCCTCCCTTCTCACTTTCCCACTTCTCCACAGGTATTTCCAGGGACCCCTTCCCAAACAGACTACTTGTGCTGGAATCTTTGTCTCGGTGCCTGCTTCTGGGAGAATCTAAACTTACCATGAAAACCAAACGGGTAGAAACTTTCAAGATGTTCCCTCCAGGTAACTTCTGTCTTGAGGGAATCAGGTCCTCACTGCTCCCGTGCTCACCTCTACGCTCACAAAGAGGCAGGCCAATTATTGCCCACTCCCAAGGTTCTCGGAATGGGGGGGGCTTTCTCATTCTGAGGATGAGCAAACCTCACTCTCAAAAAATCCTTTCTGGGGCGTCTGGGTGGTTCAGTTGGTTGAGCATCCAACTCTTGGTTTTGGCTCAGGTCATGGTCTTAGTGATTCATGGGTTTGAGCCCCAAGTTGGGCTCTGCACTGACAGTGCAGAGCCTGCTTGGGATTCTCTCTCTCCCTCTCTTTCTGCCCTCCCCCGCTCGCTCTCTCTGTCTCTCTCTCAAAATAAACAAAGTTAAAAAGAAATCCTTTTCCTCTCTCCTCACCTCAGCCCCTCCTGTGTTTCGGGGTTCCTGTGTGCAGGGAAGAGGGGTCACATTCTCTTGAATAGTGCAGAGGCTCAGAAAGGACTCCCTCGGCCTGAGCACCCTCTCCTTGTACCCCTGGCTCAGCCCTCTCCTTTTCCAGCACTCTGGCACTTTTTTCCATTCGTCACATGTCCAGGCTGGCAGGTTCTCTTTCTGTCTGTGATCCAGGAACTGGCTCTGACTGCCAGCAGTGACCCACAAGGGAGGCAGGAAGGGCTGGGTGGCCTGGAAACACACCCTACTTCCAACCTACCTCTCACCTCTTATCTCTCAAGGCACGAAACCAAGAAGAATGGCCTTGAACCAGACTTCTGGGGGGCAGGGAGGAAGAGCCCTCAAGAAGCCATATGGTAGAGCAACAAAGTGGACACACGCTGTGTACCAAGCCAGGGTGTGGACACAGGCACTTTGCTTATGTCATTGGGGAACTGGGCATGAGTTTCACTGAGCTGTGGTCTTATCACTTGTAAAGCGAGGTTAATAACACTACCCACCTATAAATTGGTCCAGGGTGGAAAACAGTACGGAGGTTCCTCAAGAAAGTAAAATAGAAATACCATAGGAACCAACAATTACACTACTGGGTGTTTACCCAAAGAAAACAAAAACACTAACTTGAAAAGATATATGCACCCTATGTTTATTGCAGCATTATTTACAGTAGCCGAGATACGGAAGCAACCTGTGTCCACCAATAGATGAATGGATAAGGAAAAAGTTGTGTGTGTGTGCGTATACACAGGCACACACGCACCCCCTGGAGTATTACTCAGCCATAAAAAAGAATGAGATCTTGCCATTTGCAACATGGATAGACCTGGAGGGTATTATGGTTAGTGACATAAGTCAGACAGAGAAAGACAAATACCATACGATTTTGCTTACATGTGGAATGGAAAACAAAACAAAACAAAACAAATGAGCAAAGAAAGCAGAAACAGACCCCTCTGTACAAAGAACAAAATGATAGTTGCCACAGAGAGGACGGGAGTGTGGGGATGGGCCACATGGGGTGAAGGGGAGTAGGAAGGACAGGCTTCCAGGTATGGAATGAATAAGTCACAGGATGAAAGATGTCGCATAGGGAAGATAGTCGAGGGTATTGTAATAGTGTCATATGATGACAGGTGCCAGCTACACTTGTGAGCACAGCATAATGTACAGACTATGGAATCACTGTGTTTTACACCTGAAACTAATATAACATTGTGTCAACTATACTTCGATTTTTTTAAAGGGGGGGGGGGGAGTGGGCCTTACGTATGAAAGATGCACAATACCACTCCCAATGAAGGAAATGCAAATTTAAAGCTTTTTATTTTATTTTGAGAAAGAGCAAGCGAGTGGGGGAGGGGCAGAGAGAGAAGGAGAGAGAGAGAGAGAGAGAGAGAGAATCCTACACAGGTTCCAAGCTGTCAGCGCGGAGCCTCACTCGGGGCTCGAACTCATGAACCATGAGATCATGCCCTGAGCCAAAATCAAAGAGTCGGACGCTTAACCGACTGAACCGCCCAGGCGCCCCTGGAAATACAAATTTAAAAAAAAATCACAGTGCCCACCTGACTTAGGCTGGATTCCCCCAGAAGGAGCCCCCGAGACAACTATTCCAGTATATGGGGCTGATTCAGGAGGTAAACACCAGTAGAGAAGTGAAGAAGTAAGACAAGGAAGGGAAGGAAGGTGATAAAGGGTGGGGGGCTCTCCCAGAAGCGGTTAATGCCCCTGCACTTCTGGCATCCCACACAGTGGTAAAGTGGATTTCAAGGCCCAGAGGGAGCCTTCAGGCAAGGACAGGCAGGTGTTGGTGACTAAAAGCCTTAGGAGTATAAGAGGTCAGGGGGAAGGCACAGGAGTGGGGCACCAACATAATATATTGTATCATCTCCGGGGGCTGTTAGGAGGTGAAATGAGGTCACACATGAAGAATGCTTAACACAGTGCCTGATGCACAGTTGGTTCATCTCTAATTGAGATCCAGCCTCACTCCAGCCTCCCGATGCCTGGCTCCAGAGACTTCCTGCTGCCTAGTGACCACGAGGAAGGTCTTGGGAGACTGGAGGGCCAGGGGTCAAGAGAAGAAGGGACTGGAGGAGAGAAGGCCAGAAAGAAGAAAGGGTGCAAAAGAACCAAGAAGGAGGCGGGCCCAGCCCAGACCTGGGATGGAATGTGATTCAGGACACAGTATGAAAGCCGCAAAAAATGTGTGAGCTCCACTCCATGGGCCCAGCTGGACACCACACACAATAAGCAATGTGTAAAAACTCTCTCTTATCTCTTCTCATATCCACGCTACATCTGTTGCCTCTGCCATTTGGGGCACTGCCTTCTAAGAGAGAGAGAAAAAGAGAAAGAGAGAGAGAAAAAGAGAAAGAGAGAGAAGAAAGAAAGAAAGAAAGAAAGAAAGAAAGAAAGAAAGAAAGAAACAGAGGAAGGAAGGAAGGAAGGAAGGAAGGAAGGAAGGAAGGAAGGGAGAAAGAGAGGGAGAGAGAGGGAGGGAGGAAGACAGGAAGAGAGAAAGAGTGGAGGAGGGAGAGATAGGGAGAAGGAGAGAGGAAGGAAGGAAGGAAGGGAAGAAAGAAACAATCCACATTAGGACCACTGTGGGGATCAGAGATACGTATCAGATACATATCAGAAATGCCTGGTATATTGGGGCGCCTGGGTGGCTCAGTTAGTTAAGCATCCAACTTCGGTTCAGGTCATGATCTCGCTGTTCATGGGTTTGTGCTGAGCCTGGAGCCTGCTTTGGAGTGTGTCTCCCTCTCTCTCTTTCTGCCCCCCCCCCCCCCTCAACTCACACTCTGTCTTGTCGCGTGCGCTCTCTCTCAAAAATAAATAAACATTAAAAAGAAAAAAAAGGCCTAGCATATAATAGACGCTTCATAGGTGGTAGCTATTCCCAGTGTGAGGCTACCTTGGCTTTGACTTTCCTCCTTCACATCCCATCCCATCTCACCCTCCAGCGCTGATGGCTGAGACCTCAAACCCTAGGCTTTCAAGGTTCTCCTGGGAAGGAACGCTTCCCTTGCTCAGCAGAGTTCTGAAGGCATCCTCATGGACCAGCAGAAGGGGAGCAGGAAGAAGTGTGGAAAAGAATGGAAGCACAGCCTTCTGGGAGGAGGAGTGCCTCTGAGGGTGTGAGAGTGCCACCTTGTCCTACCCCAGCTCCCTTGACGCCCCCAGCCCTGTCCCTCCATCAGTGAAGACACATTTCCTGCCCAAGTTCTACAACCAACCCCCAGCCGATGCCTTCAGGGCACCAACTTGCTCTGCAGTGTATCAGGCTTTTTTTTCTTTAAGCTCTGCTCTAAAGTATCTAATCATAATAAAATGCAATCAACAAGCATTTACTGTGCACGTACTATGCAAAACACACTGTGCTGGGTGCAACAGGAAATTCCAAAATGACTACAATTGTAAGCTGCTGACCTCAGTTTCTTATGTAGTTGGAGAGATGAGGCATAAATGATTAAACAGTTAACAAACAACAGAATGTGTTACAAGTTCTTAGGTGCTTACTGAATAAAAGTTAGCCAACAAGGCATTGTAACAGGAGCGCGGAAGGGGAGAGGGAAGGAGGTGCAAGCCGGACAGGTAATCAAGGAATAACAACCCAGCTCCAATCTACCCAGTGCTGAGACTGAGAAGCCCACGTGACTTACACCATGCCTCCCCACCTCTCTGCCTGATCATGTGTCTCTCCATTCAGCAGCTGAAAAAACCCAGTAACCCCCCACCGGCCCCTCAGCTTTGGGATTTCAGGCTAGAAAGTGACAGAATTGGGATTAAAATCCAAGCGTCTTCACAAGGAAGGAAATCATGGGGCAGCTCCCAAAGGGGATGAAGGGAGAAGGGGTTCTGTCCTCTGAGCCTGCTCCTTGCCTTGTCACCAGGCACACCCCTTCTTCCGTGAATGGCAGGGTGCCATGCACAGGGGAGGGGAAGGGCAATGGGTGTGCTCCTGGTGTGTGTCCTGCTCTATCCCTCCAGGGAAATCTCTCCACAGAGAAGTCTCATTTGACCCAAAGACACTGTGTTCTAATTGATGGAAAATTGTCCACTGCTTGTCAAGTTATTGTTCATTTCCTGGTCCTTAATGACTGATTTTCCACCAATTAGCCTAGAGTCCCATGCCCGCCACCCTATGGACAAGGCCCAAGTCTCTGAGTCCCTAAAAGTGACTGCAGGGGGCCCTACAAATATCTCCCAGGGCCCAGGCACGCGGCCAGCCTAGCACCAAGCAGGGCAACTGGGTTCCGCCCCCAGTCCTAAGTGCCCTCCACCTCATAGCCCCTTGGGATGGTTCCCCACACAGTGCATGGTCCTCTACTCAGGGCAATATGGTAAACTGATAAAGCTTTCCACCCCCCCCCCACCCCAGGGCTAGGAGCCTCCCTTAAGGGGTGTGTGTGTGTGTCTAGAGAGTGTCTTGAGGGTTCCTGGCACAGTTCATTAAGATATCAACCCTTAATGAAATATTTCTTTGTTTAAATCATCATTTATCTTGCGGAACAGAGGCCTTTGTGGCAAAGGAAAAGGCTGCCCCCTTCCATCCCTCCCCCACCTCCACCCAGCACGGACCCAGGGTCTTTCTGAGTCAGAAAGACTGGGAAGCAGGGTGGGGAGGAGCAGCTGGGAAATGAGGAGGGGAGAAGATTCCAGAGTGGAGGAACCACAGGCGGAAAGGGGAACAACTTGATTGAGCAGGAGGCAAAGGAGGAAAGAGAAACAGAAGGCTCTGGGGGTGGGATGGGGGAGGGGAGGTGGACACAGAAGGAAGCCCACTGCAGTGTGACCACAATGGCCAAAGGTTGGAAACAACTCAACTGTCCATCACTGGGAGGCTGGGCAAGGAAACCAGGGCACCTGCTAGAGTGGAATGCTCTCCACCAGCCTTTTCAATGATTGACCTAGAGATACATGTAGCAAACCTAAATTAATCTCCCCAGCATGGAGTTCAGTACTAAACACCAAGAACAAAAAGTAAAAGCAAGGAGCAGAAAGATACCTTCTATTTAAAATTTCATGATACCCAAGCGACACTAAATGATGAATAGTATAAAACTTAATTTGGGAGGGATCCCTCCAACTGCAAGGAAGTGGCTACCTCTGGCAAGGGAAGGATAGAGAAAGACTAAAAGGGATATGGAGAGGTCCTCAATTCTAACAGCAACAATGCTGAAGCTTTTTAGTTGAGCATGAAGAAAGGCACACAAATCAGAAGGACACATCAGCTCAAGTAATTTTCACACAGTGAACAGAACCGTGCCACCAACTCCCAAATCCAAAAAACCCAGAACAGGGGCATCTGGGTGGCTCGGTCAGTGGAGCCTCCGATTCTTGATTTCGGCTCAGGTCATGATCTCACGGTGTGTGGGTTTGAGCCCCGTGATGGGCTCTGTGCTGACAGCTCAGAGCCTGGAGCCTGCTTCAGATTCTGTGTCTCCCTCTCTCTCTGCCCCTCCCCACTCGCGCGTGCTCTCTCTCTCTCTAATAAACATAAAAAAAAAACAAACTCAGAACATGCCCATGCCCAGATCCCCCACCCCCCCACCCCGGAACCCCTTTGTACCCTCTCCCAGTCATGTCCCCTCTCTCCTGAGTTCTAATGTTATCAATCCGACCAATTTTTGAATTTCAGATAAATGGATTCACACTGGCTGCTTTCTCTTACGGCTTGTCTTGTTCTTATGCACAACATTCTGTGCATGAGATTCCTCCACGGTGCTGTGCGTGGCAATGGCTTATTCATTCTCCTTGCCAAGTACTCGCCCGTGTATGAGAATACCCTGATACGTCTACTTATCGCAGTGCTGCTGGGCACATGCTTGTGTATGTCTTCTGGTGAACATGTCTGCATTTTAGGACTGGAGTTGCCGTGTTAGGCTGGAAAGTTTAATTCCGCAATAAGGCTGAGGGAAAAAAAGTTAAGACCCAGTCGGTCAGATGAACGGAAACATCAAGTATCTGGGCCTAGATGTGTTGGGACTGTGGGATTAACGAGAATACTATTTTTGGACACACACCCACCACCACGCAGGAGCGTCAGGCTGGTATGAGGAATGAGCTCACCCACTAGCCCACTTCATCCCCACAACAGGGAGGCAGTGGACCCCGGGGGAGGAGCTTCTGCTTGGGAGCAGGAAGATCTGGGAGCCCACCCCTGTTGCAATACCTCCCAGCTGTGTGGCGTGGGGCAAGTTGCTTGACCTCTCTGAACCTCAAGTCCCTCACTTATAAAATGAGAAGAGCCACCATGTCTGGGGTGATAGAGGTCAAAAGCATGTGAGTCAAGTGGCTGGCATGCAGCCAGCAGCTAGTAAGGATCAACGGCTGTTATATGCATGATGTGCATTTTTGTGAGGTCGGAATTCTGCATTTGTAGGTGAGGAAACTGGGATTTACAAAAGGGAAAGGGAGCATTTGTGGAAAGCTGGATGATTTGCCCGTGCCCTTTCCTGCCAACCACCTAAGGAGCCATTCTCTCAGTGTTGTGGACGAGGAAACTAAGGCCCAGACATAACGTAACTTGCCCGGGTTACACTGCTGGCAAAGACAGAGGCTGAAGTTCAACCCAAGGCCGCCTCACACCAGCCCAATCTGAAGCCAGCTCCAGGCTCTGAGCTGTGAGCACAGAGCCCGACGCAGGGCTTGAACCCACGAACCGAACCGTGAGATCATGACCTGAGCCGAGGTCAGCTGCTTAACTGACTGAGCCACCCAGGCGCCCCCAAGGGCTACTCTTTTGAACCTTTTCTCAGAGCTCTTGTACCAGAAGGAAAAGCTTTGAACTGGCTGCTTTGATTTCACGGTGTTAATTCTGTACCTTTTTCTGGTGAGGCCTCGCCTTCCTCACCAAAATGCCCTTTAGGGGAGGATAACACAGGATCTTTGCCTCTCTCGTGTCCCTAATGTGACTCACAGGGTGCTGGAAACTGAGCTGGCCTGGAGATGACCAGTAACCTGAAATGAAAGCCAAAACAACCCAGGGAACTCTGTTGGGGCAAGGGAGCCCGTGTGGGAGGTACAGAGGGCTGCTGCAAGAAAGCCATGTGGAAAGGACTTGTTGGGGCTGAGAGCCAGAAAAGAGGTGGAGAAGCCCACCCCACCTCCCCTCTGCAAAAATCCCTTCTTTTCCATTGAAAGTCCTGAGATGTCACCGCACCCCAAGCCTCTGCAAAAATGATGAGAAGGAGGCCTGAGGGGCACGGCCACTGCCCAGCTGGGCTTACACGAGGGCCTGCCAACCCCACGCCTGGCCCAGACCTGTCCACCCATCCTGACTCCCACCAGAGCTGAATCCCCATGGAAGATAAATTGGATCACGTTATCAAGAGCTTCCTTCCTCCGCAACCGCACTCCTCCTCAGGTAAGACCCGAGCAGTACTGTTCTAGAAGCTTCCGTGAGGTTCTTCCCTGTCCTCATGGAAGCGGCTCCGGTTGGAATCCTGCTTCACCACTTACCAGCTCTGTAAGCCTGGGCAGGTGACTTCATCTTTCCGTGCCTCAGCTTTCTCCTCTGTAAAATGGGCATGACGGCACTATCCACCTCATCAGGTTATTGAGAAGATGACACATGTCTTCTGCCTGGCCTGTGGCAGGACTCGAACGTTTGCTGTGGTTATTGCTACTGCCATGGCTGCGCTGGGAAGGACACTGTGGCGCTCACATGAATGACCCTTAGAACACTCCTTCCAACAATCTCACACCTAGATACCTGATGGTTCCAGCTGGACCTAAATATGCCCATCACGCCCACACAGCAAGGCAAATACATAGGATTCTGGACCTGGACAGGCACCACTAACTTACAACTACTTCTGACTATTTGTACCCAACAGAAGAGGGATGGAATAATTGATGAACAACCCAAAAGGGAGCCTCCTCTCCTGAGATCCTTTTCTTCCAAGCCCCTTTGGAAAGACTTTCTCCTCCGAGAAATCCTTCTCTCCCCAGGCCACAGGACTGACTTACCATGAGGACCCCCAGCTCACATTCCACAGGGGCCTCAATGTGCCTGCCCTATCTCCACCTGCCTCCTGTGATTTGGACTAGGAGAGCCTTCAAGAACCACCGTCTTCCTGCCCTCCTCCCGCAGCAAGGCCCTCCCTCCGTTGCTCACGGGCACTCCTTGAAGATCTCTGGGGGCGTCCTTCACCTCTCCCCACGCGCAACACGGAGACAGACAGGAGATGTTTGGGGGGTGGAAGATTTATTCAGATTTCCACGGGTCTCTGAGCAGAGCGGCTGCTACCAGCAAACCCTTCTGCGTTGGAATTCGGGCCTTTCCCCATCTGGACTCCCCCCACCCCCTCCCTGCCCCCACCGAAACCCAACACACGCCACTGCCTCCACCACTGTCTCTCCAGCCCCCCACCCCACCCTTCCAGCCCCCCAGGCAAAGGCTCTGCGCTGAGCTTTGTTTGTAATCTAATTTGCCCGGATAACTGCCTCGACTTTGCACCTCGCTTCTCCCGCGTGTATCCGGCTTTGGGCCCCTTCTTCACCGGTTCGCAGAGCACTTTCTGGGAAATTCCCCTTCCGGAAAGGGAGTCAGCGCTCGCCGGGGGTGAGCGTTCACAAAGCCCAGAAGGAGCCTCCCCGCCTCCCCCACCCCCGGGTCAGAAAGCTCACCTCCAGCCCCCACGCAGTGGCGAGCAGGAAGGAGGCCAGGAAGAACCCGGGCCGACACCGGCCCCGGGCTCCGAGCCCCCGGCCACTCCCCGCGCCGAGCGCAGCCCGCTGGGAACCAATGAACCGTGTGGGAGCAGGGCTCGGCCGTACCTCCAGACTCCAGGGAAAAGCTGGGGTTTGCCAAGCGCGCCACAGGATTCGCGAGGGCAGAGAGGATCCCTGGGGTCTCTCCACCTCCCGCCTTTCTCAGGTCCGCAGTCCCGTGTCTTCTCCCCAAGTCCCCACTTTCCTTCCCCTAAAGTTCGCTCCACGTGGTGTTCTCTCGCCCGCCGCGGCGGCCTGGCCGGGTGAAAGCGGCTGCACCTGCTTTAGGCGAATTATGGTAGCGCTAGAAGTTGGTCTCCCCTCCCTCCGCCGCTCGCTTGCTCCCTCCTCCTCGGCTCTCCGCGCGCTCCCTCCTTCCCCCTCCACCCCGCGTCCCCCGCCCCCTCCCGCCCCGCCCGCGCGCCGCCCGCTCGCAGCCACTCGCAGCCCGGGCTCAGTCGCAGCCCCTCGGAGTCCAGAGCCGGCCGCCCCTGCGGACCGGACAGCGCGGCCCGCGGCCGGGACGGAGCCCCCAGCCCGCGAGGAGGGCGCGGCGCAGGCGGCGGCGGCGCGGCGGGGAGGAGCCCGGGCCGGAACCAGGGCTGGGCCGGGGGCGGGGACGCCGGGGTCCCGGAGCCCCGGAGCCGGAGCGAGCGAACGAGCGTCGCGGGAGGATCGGGAAGGAGGAGCACCGCCGGAGCGAGCCGAGCTGCCCACAAAGTGCGATGCCCCGGCGGGGCTAAGGCGCGCGGCGGCCGGCGCGGCGCGGAGGGAGGACGCCCGGGAGCTGCGCGGCGCCGGGCGGCGCGGAGGGGCAGCCCCAGCGGGCGGCGGCGGGCCCGGGCTGCGACCCGAGCGAGCCCCATGCCCCGCGCGGGCTGACGGGCCGGAGCCCGCACGGAGCGGCCGGGCCGGACAGGTAGGTGGCGGGCCGAGCCCGGGGACGCGGGTGGGGGCTGGGCTGGCGACCAGACCAACTCCCTAGCTCGTGCACTCTCTCCCCGCTCACTGGCTCACTTTGTGTTTGCAAACTGCCCGCCGGAGACGCGCCGGGCGCCGGGAGGAGCCGGGCCCAGGCCGGCGCACTTTGTTCCAGCCGGGGCCGGCTGCGGCGCCCTGACCCCGCGCCGCCACCACACCCCGCCCCCGGCCCGGGCCCCCGCGGCCCAGAGCCGCCTTGGGAACAGGTGGGGGCTGCTGCGCGGCGGCGGGAGGTGGGGGCAGCCGGAGGTCGGCTGGGGCGGGGGTGCTGGCTGGAAAGGCTACTGAGGCCCGTCCTTCCCCCCCAGAATCTGGGCCCCGCCCCCTCCCGGCCTGGCCGCTGGGAGTGGGGTGTAAGGGGGCGCGACCCCCCCCCCCCCCGGTCCCCCCACCGAGTCAAACAAAGAGTACTTCCCGGCCCGGACTTTCCAGAGCTGGGGAGGGAAGTGGTAGCGCCAGCTCCCCCAACCCCAGTCTGTCCAGCACTCCCCGAGACGCGCCGGAGGCAGATGGGGGGGGGGGGGACCTCGGTGGCACCCGCCGCGTCGCCTCGAGTGAGAGGCAGACTTGTTTTTCTTGGGGTCGCACCTTGGAGGCTCCGGGGCCAGTCAACCCCTTTTCTCCATCGCTCGGTCAGCTCGGAGATTGAGCGGAAAACTTCTTGGGGACTTGAGAACGTCTGGAAACGGCCCCCGTGATTTTGTGCGCCTGTGCTGGAGGGCGGGGGACGGACCCGGCAGATACCTTTATTCACCGCATTTAGGGAGAACCACCCCCACCCCCCCCTCGACCTCACCATGGTGGGGAGAAAGGGAGGATGGCAGCAGGGTTCTTTCCAGGGAAGAGGGTTCCCAAGTGACCAAGCCCAAGCGGGACGACCCCCCCCCCCCCCCCCACGGACGCCTCTCTTTGACCGGCGGTCACCCCGTGGCGCTCTGGCCTCGCGCTCCCCATCAACGCCAAACAAACTAACTTGGAGCTGAGCCCGGGCAAAGCCTGTGGCGCTAGAATGCGGGGCTCCCTGACCGACCCGGGGTCCCGGCCTCCCCGGCAAAGAACGGTGTGATTTCGCGGGACGCGGATTCTGAGACAGAGGCCCTAACAGCTGCGGATTCCTTCTCTACAATTGGGACACCTCGTGAACACGTCCGCGTCTCACCCAGACTATCTAGGTTGGGGGAAGATGATATGGGCATGCGGCCCCCCTGAGCCTGCAGAGCGACCGGCTCATCCCTTTTGCACCCCCGCTTCTCTTGCCAACCCCCGCCTGGTGGATTTCCTCCCTCACTGGGCGCCTGGGGTTTAAGGCGTCTGGAGATCACCGCGTGCCTCGCACCCTAGCACCGGGTCTCCCTGCGGATTGGCCGCGGAGGCTGGAGCAGGGGTTCAGGTGGGGACCTGAAAGAGCAAACCGGAATATGAAGCTGTCACGCAGTGGGGGTGGGGGGGTTCCTGAGAAAGCCCAGGAGCGTTTTGGCCAATGCGGGTTTTTACTTGAACTTCAACATCTTTATCCCCCGGCTTAAAGCACCACCTGGATTGTCCCAGGGTGAGCTGTGTTGGGTCTGGGATTAAGGCCCCAGGAGTGAAGCTTGAGAGGCAGCTTGGGGTTGGAGCCAGAGACTGGCCAGGGTGCGCCATCTCCCACGCAGGAAGAAGGGGCAACCTGCCCTCTATATGGCGTGTAGCTGCTAGAGGGTTTGACCAGTCCCACCGGGCAAACGGAGTGGGTAACCCAGGCTTGAACCCAGAAACTCACTTTCAGCAGAGAACTGGGACTGAACGCTTCCATGCTGAGCATTTCAAGCCCCTGAGTGTCTCTCCTGGTGAGCTAGCGGGTGGTCGCAGGGGCCGGAAGGCAGGGATGGCAGTGTCTCCAATGCCCCCCAGAGAGAGACATTGGCTTCAGACAGCCCCTATCCCAGACAAGCCTCGCATGCTACCCCCGCAGAAAATTGCTTTGGGGATGGGGGAAGTCTGCAGGCTGGCTTTGTTTTGTTTTAAACTTAAGAAACTTTGTCTTGCCGGGGGTTCTGGGGCTCTTCGTCACCTGGCAGGCTGGAGGGAGGGTCCTGAGACTGTTGTAGGCACCTGAACAGCTTGCTTGCTCTGGCTACCTTAGATCTGAGCCTCTCAAAAGCAGGGATGTGCCCTGGGGCTGGGGGGGGGGGGCGGATTCCCTATGGGGTGTTAACCACTCTTGTCAACGGGGCAAGGTAGCATGGGGAGGAAGCGATGCTGTGGGTGCCCTGTCCCCCAGACATACTCAGGACCCCAATAGGATCTGAATCTCCTCCCAGACCCTCCGGCCACTACCTTACCCTGGTCCCAGCCTTAGCACTAAGTTAGGGGAGACCACAGGAACCTTCTTCTTTGGCACTAAGCCGTTGGGTCTCTGGGTGGGGTTTTCTATCCTTCTTCCAATCCTGGGCAGGTTTCCCAGGACTTATAGAATTGGGGAACCACTGAGTCCTGGGGAGAGAAAGGTCTGACACCAGTGCTGGGGTATGCCAGGGGTAGGGGCAGGTTGGGCTCAACTTGTGACAGCCCCTGTCCCTTTGTGGGGGTGCCCTTCTCACACCTACACACCAACACCCCCACCCCCTTTCCTCCGCCTTTGGCCAGAAACTTCCTTTCTGGCTGCCGGCAGGTAGGTCCCTTCTTGCCAGGAATGTGCATATCCTGCTGGGCCCCTACTCCAAACACACCTCTTCCTTAGGGGGAAGAAAGCCAGAGGACGTGGGGGTGGGGGGCTTCCTTCGATGCAGTAATACCCTAAGTGTTTGCTGAGCCCCCCTACTCTGTCCGGCAGGTCCCAGGCTGGGCACTAGAGTGCCCAAGCCGTGAAGGCTGGGGTCTGCTCTCTGATCCTCATATTGTCAGGGTAGGACAGACAGGTAAGATATCACATCAGGGAGAGGAGAGTGGGAGCAGGGTGTCTGTTTCAGAGGAGAGGTGTGAGACGTGAGGGGAAGGAGGGGTCATTTCCTCAAGAAGACTTCCCTGCTCCGCCAGCGGCCCGGTCTGGCAATGGCTGCACCCGCCTTTCCTACATCCTAACCCTTCACTACACCACCCCACCGCGTTGGTGGTTTGCTTGTCTCTCCAGCTGAAATCCAGGCCCCTCCACGCCTATCCTGAGCACAGTGTCTTTACTTTCCTACTAGCCTCAACTGTGCAAAATACTAATTTCTTCTACCCAAGGAGCTCCACGCCATGTCCCTTCACGATCTTAGAACTCTCCCAGCTTCCCTAGACCAAGGCCAGGCAGATGCCACTTTTGACAGGATTCCATTGGCTGAAATGGTTTCCTTGGACTTGGTTCCAGAACTCTGGATCCCAGGGCAAGGAACTCAGGGCCTGCCCAGGGCAGACCATGGGTCAGAGTGGAAAAGGCTTTGGAACTGGCCAGCAGTGACGGGACTCTGGGGAACTCAATTAAGCTCTTGGAACCTCAGTTTGCTTATGTGTAAAGTGGGTCAATAATATCCACCTTAGAGGATCCTTTTGGGAGTCGAACGGGAGAGTGTATGTAAAGTCTGTACCACGGTGCCTGGCACATGGTAGCGCTGACCAACGGTGACTTTTATCATTAGATTCCCAGCACCGCCAGCCTGCACAGCGGACAGCATGTTGGAATTGCTTGAGTTTTAACCTCCATCTCATGGGCTGGGAAAATGAAGCCCAGAGAGAAGAAGCAACTTGTCTGATGTTCCACAGCGAGTTAGTGGTGAAGCTGGCAATAAAATATGGGGCTCCCAACTCCTGGTGCAGCCAGTACAGCTTGGGGCTCTGCCGTGGGGAAGGGAGAAAGGAGGGGATGCGGAGGGCCTGTCAACTCCCCCCTCACTCCTTTACAAACTCAGGCCTGGGCCGCCCCTCTCCCCACCGGTGACAAGGCTATGTTCTCTTCTCCTGCCTTCCCTTTAAGCGGGGAGGGTCTAGGTTCAGAATCTGGCATTTCCCACCCACACACAACCCTGGAACAGTCCAGTCATACATTACCCCCCACCCCCCACCATGCCCTTTTAAGGTGCTCATAGAGACAAATAAGAAACGGGAGGGAGAATTCCCCCGGGGTGTAGAGGAGGAAAAATGGCTGGCACCAGGAGACTTCTGGGGCTTGGAACCCTAGCCTACACAGTCTTCTGGAAGGCAAGTTTGGCCACCCATCTGAGATCAATTTGGGACCTACTATGGATGGATCATCTCAAAGAAGCAAAAAGAAACTTCAACTTAAAGCTTCTGGCTTTTTGCACTGCCTTACTGGATTGTCCATGGGAACGCATACCTTCTTTACCCATTGCCAGTCCCACCTTGCCAGGATCACAGCAGGAAGGAACCCTGTGACTCCAAACCTTGTGGCTGCCGATGCAGTGGTCTGGGCAGGTCCCTCAGGAGTCTGAGCTCGGGGCATGCCTGCCTGAGCTAGAAATCTAGAGCTCCCAGCACAGAAAGTGCGCATGTAGACAGGGCCATGGGATGTTGGGCTGTGAGACCAAGCATCCTGTGCCTTGAGGGGGCCATCCAGGCCTGGGTCTCGTGGAGGCCTTCCTTCCCTCGATCCTTGTCCCAAATCTCCTCCTTTCCGGGCCTTTGCCAGGCTGTCCCTCAGTCCAGGGCCTCCCAACACCTTCTCCCCACCCTGACCAGAACCATGCAGCCTGGGCCCAGAATCTCAGTAGCTCTGCTGACCTCACCGGTCATCCTGTGCCCATCCTCTGCCCAGCTGGAGCCTCTAGAGCTGGGACCTGAGGGCCATTGGGCTCACTGGTGGTACTGGACAGAGGTAAATAATGTTTTCTCTCCCACTCAGAACTGATTCCAGTGGCACCTGACCTGGGCTGCCGGGCAAATGGGGGTGAGACGGTGGGTTTTCCTCAGACAGTAAGAGTGGAGTGGGTAGAATAGCGATTCTCTGGCATTTGTTCAAGGTAGGTGGAAGTTACCTAGAATTCTCACTGACAGCAAAGGAGGGACAAATGATGGTGACTAAGAAGGCAGGTGACTCAGGGAGTCCTGGTCTCCACAAACATTGTGGAGCACTTACTGTGTGCAGTGGCAAGCAAGAGGGTCGAGGGGAAGAGGTTTAATTAGAGGTGACTCGGTCCGTGGCAACTTGGAAAATCAGAAATGGAGCAGGTGCCCCAGGGCTGATCTTGCAGATAGGGACTGTTGTGCTCTGGCCCTGATGCCCCCCAGGGGCAGCCGGCTGCCTGCCTGCGTTGGCCTGGGAGAGCCCTCAGGAGGGCTGCACTGTGTGAAGGGGAACTGGAGTGGGGGTGGGTGGGAGAGGGGGGCGCCCATTCTTATTTCCTCAACCCAGTGAGCTCCCTCCGATTGGGTCCCCCAGCTCTGGAGCCCACCCTTCCGGGAGACGGAGGCTGAAAGAAAGTGGTCCAAAAAAAGGGTAGCAGTGTACTTCCTCCTTTCCTTCAAAAGTGCCCTGGGCAGATGTGCATTCGCACCCTGCAAGGAAGGGTGTGCGCAAATCTGGGGAGAGATTTGGGGGAGAGGTTGAATGGCAGGATTTGTGGGACACCCAGGGAGTGGCTGCAGCTGTAAGCACTTAGGGAGCAAAGTCGGAGCGCTGGAGAAGCTCCCTATCTTCTCAAGGCTTCCACACCACTGGATCAGAGCAGGAGGCGCTTGGGAAGGTGGGGTCTTGTTAAGGATGTAGAGTTGGTCCTCTTGGGAGAATCCCTCCTTTAGGAAGCCTCCAGGATATCCGCCCCACCCCCCACAACCCCTGAGAGCCAGGGCTACTGGTCTCCCCGCCCCAGCTCAGCACGCTTGCTTTGGGTTGCTTGCCTCCCCAGCCTTTTCCTGAGCTTCTGCGAGCGCATCAGTGCAAGTTGCAGGAAGCTCCTTAATCTCTTAGACCTGAGCTCGGAGATGCAGCATGGAGAAAGAGCCTGGGGCACGGGGCCCACTCCACCCAGGGCCTGGGGGTCTAGGGAACGTTGGGAGGGGGGCTGCTTGTCTTTTAGCCACTGGGAGGGCGGCCTGTGCCCGTGTGCTGCACTCTACTCTCTTGGCGATTGACTTCGCAGGTCTGGGTGATAAACAAGGTCTGGATTCACCAGTCGTCACACTGCTACCAGTTTCCTAATTCTAAGACCTTAGGCATGGCCAACTTCTCTCTGGGCCTCGGCTTTCCTAACTGCACAGAGGACGAGGGATCGATCACCTGTGGGCTCCTCTCCCGGGCCTCTGCAGGCCGAAACTGCGGGTTGGGCATCGGGCAGAGAAGAGACTGGAAGGTCTCAGTGCACTCCCCCTTTGTTCCCGCGCCCGGAGCCTACTGCCTCTGCCACTCTTTCCCAAAAGGGGCGCTATGGAACATGGGGCAGGCGACCCGAGGCCCAGCCAGGTCTCCTCCTTCCCAATTAGTCAGTGGAGCCTGATTAAAAGGGGGTGCTGCCCGCCCCCCCTCCTGCCCGATCTCCATCGACGAGATTTCCCTTCATCAGAATCTCACATCCTCCAGAAATTAATTTGATGCCTCTTGTTATCAATTAATTGAATCTCGTTGGGAGAGAGAGCTCAGCAAGGCAGGCTGCAGCTTGGCCCTTGTATGCCGCCGTTCTGCCCTCCCCCTCACATCAGGACAGCCTCCCCCCCCCCCCCCCCATTTCTCTGTTTCTGCCTTGCTTTTATTCCACTTATTTTCTAAAACCACCGCTGGGAACCCTTTTGCCCAGTTTGGCTTGGATGGTACCCATGGACTGGACACTCCCTGGGCTTCACCCTTTCTGAGCTGGGGAGGGGGATAGGTCCTCTCTCCTGGGCCCTGTTCCACCCCTCCTTAAATCAACAAAACCTCACCCTTTGGGAATTTGGCCCTGACCCTGACCCTGACCCTGTGCACTCCGGGGGCTGCTGGTGAGAAACTTGGAGAGGAGGACTGGGGGAGGGAGAACTAGGGACAGACTCCAAGGAGCCTCTCCCACTAGACACCCACACCCTAGATGGGGGAGGGGACACTGGAGGACCAGGCTAGGGACATGTCAGCCATCAGGATTTTGTTCATTCATCTTTTTTTAGAAGAGGCAGTTAGGAGCTATTGCCCCTGCTAGAGCCGATCACTGTAGGGGGCGAGGGCACAGATGTGTGCTACCTCCTGGCTGCCCAAGAGCTGAGGCAGGCATCTGAAGGAACAAGAAGGTAAATGGAAGATGAAGGAGGAAGGTTCTAGAAGACATCCTGATCTGGGAGGGGGCTGTGGCAGGTACAGGGTACAACTAAGTGGTCACCAGACCCTGACTGAGGAGCCGGGCCTTGCCATTTCACATACTTTCTTGTTCTGATCCTCATAACACCCCTGAGAGATCCTCTAGGCAGTGATACACGTTACTCTCAATTGGCGAGTGAGGGACCCGGGGCTAGAGTGGAAATGTAACTTGCCCAGGGCCACATAGTTACCTGGAACCTGCCTGTCTGGAATGCTGGCCACAAGGGCCGAGGTCACAAATTGACTAACTTTACCCCCTATGAGTTTTTTGTTGGCCCACACAAAGTTTATTACAATGGCACATTTCACATAAATATCCCCACTTTAGCCTCTTTTGAAAAACCAGAACCCTGTCAACAGTCAGCCTGCATTTCTGGGTGTGGTAAGGACAGACTGGGATTGAGTGCCCTGCACTTCTCACCTGCCCTCCTAGGTGACCAGCCTTGCCCCTGAGGGCATTTTGGTTAGTAGTTCTGTCTTGGAGATTTCACCTGTCTTCAGTATTCTTCGAGGAAGAGCTGGGGGAAGGGGGGTGGTCTCCGAGACTCTGCAAGCTCTCTACTAGAGCTCAGAGAAGACCTTTAAGGACACCCTGACCCCAATCGAATTCCCACACACCTGTTAAAAACGGATGGTGGGGGACAATTGTCCTGTTTTCTACCATGGCGGGAATTATAGGGTCTTGTGTCTCCAGGAGCCTGTTTGAAGCTAAAACCAGCCCATCCCCGCCCAGGTGAGCCTGTCTGTGAAAGTCATCATCACCCTCTTCCCTGTCCCCCAAACTTATTTACTTTTTGTTGGGGAGAGGGGAGACTCTCTTCCAAGAATGGAATCTCAGGTGGGGACTAGAGAAGAACTACACATAAGTCACCTTTCTGGAACTCATTTGGAACAGGGAAAGAGGTGAGGAAGGATGCTGAATCTTATGTATTCGGATGTGGCTGTGTTTTAGATGCCCCTTGAGTTGGTACCCAAGATCCCTGTAAATGCCACACCTAAATATCGTGAGGGGAGACAGAGAGAGGGCCCAGGGCCTGTCAGGGACAGGTTAGGCCTAAAGCAGTCAAGGCCCCAGGAAGGGCCAGACCAGTGATCTGTCCCAGGCTGGCCAGAGCCCCTCCTTTGCTCACGGGAGCCCCCTGGTGCCAAGGGCACTACCAGAACCAGGCTCCAGATGGCCACTCAGGCCCTGGATGAGTCGCCCCCACCCCTTCACCAGCAGGCCCCCCCACGTAAGACGTCACTATTTAATTAGCCATCTCTGATTAACCAAACTTGGCATTCGGCTTCTCTTGCCCTCATCTTTCCCAGCTCCGAATCAATGGCTTTGATATGCTAATTAGGGAGTAATTTAATTTCAAAAGGCCGCAATTAACAAGGGTGTTGTGGACATGCTGTAGTTAAGCGGAGTAATCTAATTTGCATTAGTAACAAGCAGGGACTAATTAGAAGCTTAATTAGACACTTAGATGGCTCTTATGTTTACTTTCTTAATGAGATGGAGTGGGATCTTTGGTTCTCTTTCTTTTTTCTTTCTTTCTTCCCCTTTTTTTTTTCATTGTTAATTCTTCCTCTTGGTCTGGTTGTAGAAAGGAGTGCTGAGGGAGGCCACCTTGCTAGGGCCTGGTGGAAGCATTTTAGGGCCAGAGCCAGGGGAGAAAGTCCACTGTGCAGGGGTGGGTGGGTGGCAGTGGTGAGGAAAGGTTCACATCCCAGGGAGGTTGCAGAGTGACTGCCCCAAGCGAGGCTTGCGGCTTCTGAGGTGGGAGTCAGGAGAAGAGCACTGGTTTGGGAGTCAGAAGAGCTGTAGGGTTTCAGTTTGGCTCAGACTTCTAGCAGCCAGGTGACCTCGTCAAGTCACTAGGCATCTTCAAAGAATGGTTCCTTCGTCCGTCAAATGCATGCCAGATTGTATGAAGAGGGGAGATGACAGGGGTGTGGGAAAGGGCTTCCAAGGACTCTGTGAGTGGAATGGTTGTTATTAAAATAAAATAGAGTCACAAATTGTGTGCCCAGGCTTCACTTCCTTGTGACTCAGCTTAGAAGTCACCTCCCACCAGAGGAGCCTTCCCAGAGTATCCCCATTCCCTCCAGGCACCCATAGCCAGCCCGCCCACCCCCCCCACCCCCCCCCCCCCCGTGTCAATTTAACATAACATTTGTAAAGTTGTGTGTTGTATAGAGCAGAGGTTCTCAACCCTGGCTGCAGTTGAAGTTTAGAATACTTGGAAAAGATTTTAAAATTATCCACGCCTGGGTCCCACACCCCAGAGTCCAATTTAATTGATCCAGGGTGGAGCCTAGGTACTGTTTTTGTTTTGTTGTTGTTGTTTTAACACCCTGTTTGCCTGCATGTCTCCCTTTCTCCTCCACCAACTGGTAAGCCCCCCAAAAGCAAGGGCTGTGCTTTCTTCCCTCCATATGCCCAGACCCCCCTGTGTTCAGAGGGCCACCAGCCAGCTGTACCCTGTAAACTCACCCAGACTTGACAGTGTTGCATTTTGAGAACTTTATACAGGATCTGAGAGTCTTCTGGAGACAGACCTGAGGAAAATGGAGGGAAAATGCTGAAAAGGTGAGGGGCTTATAAGTCCTCCAGGATATGGGTGCATTGCTGAAGGGAGGATAAAATTGGTACCAAGTTTTTGGACATCAAGTGGGGAACAAATGCATTAACAGCCTTAAAAAGAGGCAGTTCTACCTAAACATGTATTGTAAACAAATAGTTAGAAATGTAGAGTATTCCGTTCACAGAAGGGTGTTTATTGCAGAGTCATAGTAAAAAAAAAAAAAAATTGGTAACGGTCTAGATATCCAACTCTGGGCGATTGGCTAACTAAGTTCTGGAACACGCAGCCCATTCGAGCAACTATGTGGCCACTAAAAACTGTTGCTTAAAATATTTGATGTCATGTGGAAATGGTTATGATAGTAAGTGGTGAGTGGAAAAATAGGAAAATTCAAACCATGTACAGATTATGACCCCAATTTCACTTTTTAAATGTTTATATGCCAAAGAGGGTGAACACGAAGAGAAGGGGTAGATCCCAAAAGGCCAGCTCCCTGGGTGGCAGAATTATGGGTATGACTTTTTTTTCTTTGTACTTTTTTTTTCCCCCCCTCTTCAAAATTTTCTACCAAATTGTTACTTTTACGATTGGGAAATAAAGTTATTTGAAACTCGGAGAACTTGGAACAGCCCAGGATGGCAGCTCACCTTCCAAATCACAGAGGCTCGTTGCCGCCTTTTAGAGAGGCATGTCCTCACCCTGCCACCTGCACGAAGCTCCTCGGGCCCTGAAGTTTTGTGCTGAGAGGTTGAATGGTCGCTAACATTGGGGCAGGTGGCTGCTAGTGTGTCATTTAGGGAGAGTCGCGAAGGACAGGCAGGACATGGGCTTGGAGAGGGGTTAAGCTTTTTCTGGAACCCAGGAGAGCCCCCATCTTCTTGGGGGGAATTGGCTTAGTCAGAAAGCCAGGCAGTGATGAGACTCACATCATCCTTCTCTGGTTTGGGGACCCATTTTGGAACTATAGAGACATTCTCACCCATGGGCCCTACCTCACTTTCCTCAAATGCTGAACCAAGAGCTGTGGTAAGGGGATGGGCTCATAATCCATAGCCCACTCAGAGTTGAGTTGTAGCAGGTCCTTCTGGGCCCCCATAATTATACTAACTACCCTTCTCTGAATGCCTTCTTCCTGCGGTGTATTTTATTTGATATCACAGCAACCCTGAAAGGAAGGCTTATTGGTATTAGCCCCAAATCAGGAAACCAAGGCTCAGACTGGTGACCTCACTGCTCAGTGCTCTCATTACAAAGATAATAAGAGACGAGAAAAGGGCCAGCAGATAGGATGGCAAATGAGTGGCTAGCAAAGGAGGGCCAAGGCCAAAGGTGGCTGCCGCCTGAACGAACCCTCAGCTCTTCCGGTAGCCTGAGCCAGTAGGCCTTGGGGGCCTGAGCTGAATGAGGGAGGGAGATCCCGGGGCCTTTGGATGACAAATTGGGAAGGCATCCTTCAGTTACTTGTAAGGTCAGTGCTTATTGCTCTGAAAAGCCCTCTGCTTTATGTCCCTGACACAAGTAAGATCTGATAGTAGGACAGCTAGAAAAAAAGGCAAAGAGAGAAGGAAATATAAGCTGTCTTCATGCTCTGTTCCCTGTGGTACCCACGTCTTTTTATGTAATCTAGCAGTATGTCCATTTCAAGGACTTGTAGCTCTGGAGAAGTCTGAAACTGGCAACCTCTCTTATAAAAGAAGGGCCTTTGCATATGCTGTTTCCCCTGCATTCAGTGTACACTTCGCCTGGCCAACACCTACTCATCTCTCATTTCTGAGCATAAATGCCATTTCCTTAAAAAGAAGGCCTTCCTTGCGCCGCCCCCGCCCCGTTTAAATTAGATTCCCCTGTTTATTCCCTGTACTCAGCATTTGATAGAACCTACTTTATTTGAGCCTATCTATTTATTTGCGTCCTTATTTATCATCTGCCTCCCCTCAAGGGAACCATAAGCCCCAGCATAGAAGGTCTGCATATTCAGAGCATGGCACGCTGTAGGCGTTTACCTATATGTGGAACCAGTGAACGGATGGAGGGTCATTGCTGGTGAAATACGCCCCAGGCCATCCACTGGAAGAGAGAGAAGAAGAACTCCGTTCATGGCCAAAACTCTACTAGTGGCTAAATGTTCAAAATGACAAATGCCTGGGGCCCCTGGGTGGCCCAGTTGGTTAAGGGTCCGACTCTTGATTTTGGCTCAGGTCATGATCTCATGCTCTCTCTCAAAATAAATTTAAAAATTAAAAAAACAAAAGAAGGGGAAATTCTGGGAAAAAAAAGACAAATGCTAGATTTACCTAGTAAAAAGGGGTGCGGGGAGTAGGACCCCCGTTATTACAAGTTGCCCTCGAAGCATCTAGGACACTATGCTGGCCACTACTGTACTGGCTTGTTCAAGATTTTTTATTTTTTATTTTTTAAAAACTGTTTTTTAACATTTATTTATTTTTGAGAGAGCGTGAGCAGGGGAGGGGAAGAGAGGGAGACACAGAATCTGAAGCAGGCTCCAGGCGCTGAGCTGTCAGCACAGAGCCCGACGTGGGGCTTGAACCCACGAACCATGAGATCATGACCTGAGCCGAAGTCGGGCGACTGAGCCACCCAGGCACCCCTTGTTCAAGATTTTTAAACCTGCAAAGGGCAGGGACCAAATTCCAGGTTCCTTCCTGAAAAATAGATCCTCACTGTTTGTCTTCTTTTATTTTATTTTTTTTAAAGTAAGCTCTTTACCCATTGTGGGGCTCGAACTCACCACCCTGAGATCAAGAGTCACATGCTCCACCAACTGAGCCAGCCAGGTGCTGCCCTCAGTGTCTGTCTTAAGCAGGCACTAAATCCCTATTGAATGAATAAATGGCCTTGGAGATGGATCATCTCATTTTGGCCACCAGGCAGCTCATAAACTAAAGTCAGTGGCCATAATCCGGGACACCTGTCGTCTTGGATGAGCGGCCTCAACATTTAAGTGGAAACTTTTTAGAAATGAAAATTCTCAGGCTGGGTCCCAACCTACTGAATCAGAAACTCTGGGCCTGTGGCCCAGTAATCTGTGTTCTAACAAGCCCACCAAGGTAATTCTGATGCATTCAAGTTTGAGATCCTCTGGCTTAAGGTTTTGGTCCATTCGTTCTCCCTTTCTACTACCCAGTGACATTGTATTTTAAGAAGCTTCATCCGCCTTTTATTGCAATCTGCTTCCTGACCTTCCTTGGAAGCTGATAGGGGTGTACATTGTAAATAGATAGCTGCATCTAGTCTAGTTTTCCCCGTTATACAGAGGAGAAAAGAGGGGAATGAACTTGGCTCAAGTCACACAGCAAGTTGGTGATACAGACCTGGGGCTAAGATGCCGGGTTTCCCAACTTCCAGTCTCAGGCTTTCAGCTGTCTCTCCGCCTAGGTTATGGGTTTGCGGAGCGCTGGAAACCGTGTGTACTTATTTCATCTCAAACCGCCACCATTGCTATGGGTACAGGTTACCTGTGGTCACGCCCCCACCGGCTTTGCTCGGATTAAAGCTAGGAGTGCCTCCTCGGGCTGTCCAGCTGCGCGCATGCACGTGTGCGCTGGGGTCTGCCCCACCCCCTTCCCCCCCTCCCTCCCTCGCGGGTAAACTCCGGGCATCCATCAGTCTGTTAATTGCACTAATTAGAGATCGCGGAGGTGTTAATTGGAAAACCCTGGTATTGTGCCTGTTTGGGGAAGAAAACGTCAATAAAAATTAATTGATGAGTTGGCAGGGCGGGCGGCGCGGGTTCACGGCGAGGCACAGGGTGTCGTGGCAAATGTTACCGCTCAGATTAAGCGATTGTTAATTAAAAAGCTACGGTAATTAATACTCCCTTCACCATATGTGCCCGCGGGAAAGGCACAAAGGTTTCTCCGCGTGTGGGGCTCCCCGTCCCTCTTCGTCTCACCCCAAAACACCCTAGTCCTTGGGTTCTCCTTTTAGCCGCAAGGTGGGTAGAACTCGTCACTTCCGGCCTGGGAGGGGACAAGGCGGACCAGAAAAGTTACAAGGAGGCCTCCCTTGTTAAGTGCCCCCTGGGGTTCTTCGAAGGGCCACGAGCCTCAGGGGAAGTGGGAGCCCCCAGGGGCCCGCTGCCTCCCCCAGAGAGGAAGAGAAGGCTGCGGCTTTGACCCAGCTTCCTTCCTTCCGACAATGTCTGCGGGAGCTTCGGGGCCTGGCCCCAGGCTGAGGTGCCCGGGTTCCCCAAGGGGTTCCCTGAGAGAAAGGAGACAGGGAGCTGCCTAAGGGCGGGACTAGAGAACCAGAGAGAAATCCTAGGCCACATAAAACAACCCAGCCTGAGTCGCTTTCCCCTGCCCCCAACACGTGGTAGAAGAGGGGTCAGGGAAGGCGGAGGGTGGGGGATGAGGGCCCCATGTTTAGCGAATCCTAGAAAGATCTAATTTCCCCCTTACTTGCTGTGCGAAGGAAGAAAGACCAAACCAGTGACTTGGGCAAGGGGCAGTGACTTGCCCAAGGTCACAGAGCTGGCCCTTGAAACCAGATGGTCTCCTTCCCAGAGCTTCTCTCCTCATCTGCAGGTGTCTGCTGCTCTTTGCTGAGGAAACAGGTGACTGGGGGAGGAGTGTGTGGAGAGAGAGGGAAGGGCCAGAGTGAAAAAAGGAGGGGGCCCCCCACCCCATTACCAGAGGAGGAAGCTCAGGTCGACGTTGGGTGGAGCCCTTCTTTGGGCGAGGGACCACAGCTGTAATTCAAATGGACCCTTGGTGGCTCCCACCGGCCCTAGAACACTGTGGCTTCAGGTGCACCTGCTGGAAGAGGGAGTTTTACTCCTGGAGCTTCAAAGTTAGATAAGACCTTCAAGACCACCTCTCCATGCAGAGAGGGGGAAATTGAGCCCCAAAGGAGGAGGAAGGCAAAGGATTCACAGCTGGTTGTGGCTGAGCCCAGGCCCCTGCCTTCTCCTTAGCCAGAGTCCGGGCTCTCTGGGCATTGCTGTAAAGGCCTGCGTCTGCACCCTGTGCCTGGCTGTCTGGCCCTCTGAGCCTGCTCACCCACCGTGCAGGGAACACCCCAGTGCTGTTGGAATGCCCAGCGGAGAGATGGGCAGGAGGCATGAGGCTGCTGGTGTGCTCATCTTCAGAGGGCAGGGTGTCCCAGGGTAGAGGAGGTAAGGTTGCGGAGATACAGGGAACACGTGCAGGTTTGGGTGTATGTTGGTGGGCGGGTGGGAGCATGGAAGGAGGTGAAAGCCCCGGGAGAGGGCAGAGCGTGCCACATGGGAATTAATGCCATTCATACACCCTGCGGAAATGACTTTTCAAATGCATATAATCTCAAGCATGCAAATGAGAGGCTTGCTTCACCCTGTTTAATATGAATGATCGGCCCCTGAATAGCTATTATTACACGCCACATTGCAGCAATTATGTTGTTCACTGGGTGTCGCTCTGTTACCCACCCTCCCCCCCCCCCCATAAAAAGACGGAAAAGAAAGGGACACCTCTGTTAGGAGCCTCCTTCCTTTTTTCTCCCTTTTTCCAAACTTGCTGTCTGATCTACAACTTTATACTGTGTGTGTGCGTGAGTGTTGGAAGGGAGGGCACTCTCCTTTACCCCAGGGAAAGTGCTGGATTCTCTTTCCTTTCTCCTTTGCACACACACACACCCCTGAGGCTCTAGTCTTTGTCCCCTGGGGCCCAGGAGTTCTCAGATCTCAGAGAAGCTAGACTTGGAATCAAGGCAGGCAGCTGCTCTCCACCCCGAGCAGGGCCAGGATTGGGGGAGAGGAAGCAGAGTGGGCCTCTGCTGTCTCCCCATCCCCCTGATGTGTAGCTGGGGCCCAGGCCTGAGTGGGGGAAGGTGCTCTGTAGGCCGATGGCAGGGATCAGGGTGGGTGGCTCGGAGGAGGGGGCTGGGGCCCTGTGCTCTGACGGGTGGAGGATGGCGCCCGCCCCATCCATCATTTGGCAGCCACTGGCCCTCGGGCTGACATGGCCATTAAGGCCTGGGACCAAGTGCTCAATCTCTTCCGAACCATCGCCCCCAACCTCACCCTCGCCCCTGGCCCACCTCCTCTCAGAACTCAGGAGTGGGAGAGGCCACTGGGGGTGGGCGCTGGGGAGACAAGCCCTTGGAAACACACAGAAATGCACAAACATGGGACACGCTAACAGCACAGGGTCACCCAGGAAGCCACACAGATCCATCCACTAGGACAAAGAAACCTAGAGTCACAGATGGAGAGGGGCCACAAGAGCAGCGATGTGGCACACGTGACCGGTGGGCTCCCCGTGAACCCCTTAGCACCTCTCCGTCCCCCCGCCCCCACCAATCCCTCCAATACCCTCACACGGCTCCCAACTCTGCTTCCAGCAGGGACAAAAACAGCAAGTGGCCCAGCAGAGCGAGGGAAAAGAGTTCTTCCGGAGTGAAGGGAGAGAATTTTCGGGCCAAGAGAGATCCAGAGAAATAATCCAGTCTCTCCCAGCAGCTTTCTGGTCTGCTTCCTGCAAAGGCCCTCATCCATTTACCTGTGGGGAGTCCCATGTGGTTGTGGGTCTGCCTAGGCCAAAAAGGGATCAAGAAGGGAAGAAAGAACACTGGCTGGTTTCCATAGACTCCTCAAGCTCTATGTGGTCTTGGCCTCTCTAAGCCTGAGAGTCTTCAGCCTTACAAATAGGGCAGGTGGAGAAGGGGTGGATTGGAGTAGATACCCCTGAGTGGTTTACGTGTACTGTTGTATTTACTCCTCACAGAACTCTTAAGAGGCTGAAATTAATAACTTTTACAGACAAAGAAACTGAGGGTTAGGGCTGAGTTTTTTGTTGTTGTTGTTTTTTAAGTAATCTCTATACCCAACGTGGGGCCCGTTGAGATCAGAAGTCACATGCTCTTCCGACTGAGCCAGCCAGGCACCCGAGGTTTAAGGGAGTTTAAGACCTGAGTCAAAGATCAGTGATGGGTACCAACCAGGTCCCTTTTAACTGCAATCCACGTTCCTCTCAAGGGACTATGGCTTTGGGGATAGCCGGGGACTGGGGACACTGCAGACTTTGAAAGCAGCCCTGGATGCTAAAGCCCCCTATCTGCGTCACAGTGTGCTCCTACATGCCCCCTGCCCCTGCCCCAAAGATGTGGGAACCTCCTTGAGTGGTAGAAGGAAGCTCGGGCCTCCTCCTTTGCCTGGCTACCTTTGACCGCTCCAAACATTCCCTCTCTTTCTGGGAATGTTTCCACCACTCGTTGAAAAGCAGCTAGGGAAGGGAGGGAGGGAGGGCACAGGATTCAGACCTTGACTCTTTGCCCCGACCTTTCTGGACTCTCGGTTTTCCCATCGGTAAAAGAAGGAACCATGGTGCTTGTAGAAACAGTGAATGTTATTGGGTGTCTACTTTTGGCCAGGTGCTGGGCTGAGGGCTTTAGAATGGAAGGTCAGAGACGTGGGACCACTGGCTGCCTTCCCTGCACACCTCCAGGCCCACCTGAGTGGCTCCCAGTAGGTGCTGGGCAAAAGGGCAACCATTTTTACTATGGAACAAACATAGATTAGAGCCTTTCTGGGTCCTGGGGAAGGAGACCCTATAAGGAGGCCCTGCCCTGGTTGGTCTCTATCTATGGGGAACATACAGAGAGGTCATTCATGTTGGTGGGGCTGGGGTGCAACCTATCCCTTTGCTATCCTAGCTGGACCCTAGCTTCCCCACGGCCCTGGCCTGGAGGGAGAGGCCAAAACAGGTTTCTGACGCCACCCTCCCCAGGGGCAAGGGTGAAAGCATCACCTCCTCCCCTTCCCTGCCAAGGTCTCCTGGAAGTCTAGAAAATGTGGGGGAGGAGGGCAGTGGGGTCGCCTCAGCCTGAAGCTGCCCCCTCCCTGGGGCCGAGGGGAGAGGGTGACATTGGGAGGGGGGGCCGCCCCCCAAGAGGGTTCCCAGGAGCTGCTTCCAGGAGGTTGAGGAGGAGGCGATGCCCTAGGACTGGGGAGGATAGCGGTAGTGTGATGTTGTGGGGGGGGGGGTATGGTTAAGGGGCTTTTTGTTGGTGTTGAGGGGTTTCGGTGGCCGCCCCTGGGGTAGAACCCTGTCCAGCCTGGAGTCTCAGCCCCTCCCCCACGTCTCTCCTCCCCCACTAGGTCCCGCTAGAGCGACATGATGGTGGAATCCGCCTCGGAGACAATCAGGTCGGCTCCGTCTGGTCAGAACGGCGTGGGCAGCATCTCCGGGCAGGCGGATGGTGGCGGCGGCGGCGGGGCCGGGGCTTCGGGCACCGGCGGAGGCGGCGCGGGCAGGGACGCGGCTGGGGGCGCCGACAGCAACGGCGAGATGAGCCCCGCGGAGCTGCTGCACTTCCAGCAGCAACAGGTAGGAGCAGCCGCCCCTTCCCGGCCACCGGGAGGAGAGGGGGCTCGCCTGGCCTCTTCCCTCTCCCTCCTGACGTCGACGTGGGCCCCAGGCTGACTGCCCAGCAGCCTCACTTTCAACCTTCTTGAAAAGGGCCAGCCCTCCAAGGACTCCTGCTCCCTCGAATTCTAGTGGCCACCTTGGGGCAGGCAGAGGGAGAGCGGGGGCTCCCAGGAGAAGTGGGACCCAGGAGGCCCCGAGGTCAGGGAGCTTAGGGCAGTCTCAGAAGGACCCACGAAGACAGATGCCTGGGCAGTAGGCTGGAGAGTGTGCGTCTGGGATGGCTGGGCGCCTGGGCTCTCCTCCTGCACACTGGCTAAGTGAACAGCGTTGGGAGAGGGAGACCCCACTTTAGGTGCATGCCCCTTGGAGGAAGGGGGCTGTGTATACACTGTCTTCACTTTATTTGTATTGTAAAACATTCCCCACCTCCATGTCTGCCTGGGCCCCTGACCCAAGCTGTGAAGAAATTAAACTTCCAGGCACCAGAGTCCAAAGCAGCTAGGAAAAGGCCAAGAGCAACAGGCAAAGTCAGGCCTCCATTTTTAGGGCTCAGACTGGGGATCCCTATCTGCGTCCCCCTTCCCATTTCCCCCCTTCGTCATTCCCACCCTCAACTGCAGAGTTCAGGAGTTTAAGACCAGCTGCTGACGTTCCAGAGGCTCTGGGGTGGGGAGCCTGGTTGGATGATGACAGAGCAGGGGCCCCAGGCCCTGGCCCCATGGCCCCACCCCTGGAAAAATGGAGAATCATGCTTGACAAGTTCAGGAGAACCGGCCCAGCCAGCCTCAGCCTTGGGATTCTCCTCTCATTTGACTGCTCAGCCAGGCACACTGGCGGCACAGCCCCTTGGGGGCTCTGCTGGGAATGTGGAAAAGTCGGGTCTACATGTAGTCCCCGCCCATGCCTCAAGCGTGCACAGATGTGTGTACCCATATTGCCCTCACGATCTCTCCCAGGCTCACGCTGGGGCTCCTCCCTCAACTGCATAGCCCCTAAGGGGCCCTTTCCCACCACACTTGTGGAACCCAAGGTCAGACTGGAAGCCCAGCACCCTGTACGGAGTTGCTCAGCCACCACTAACACAAACTGAACAAACCCAGGTTAAGTCCCAGCCAGCCTCTTACCAGCAGTGTGACCTTGACCTAGTCATGGGCCCTCCCTGAGCCTTGGCCTCCTTGACACCCTAAAGTACGGGGTTTTTAGGATCAGGTGCAATTTGAGTGTGAGATCCCTGCACACAGTGCGTGGTTGATGTGGATACTAACCGAACTGAGGACTTTAGAAATCACTTCCTCTTGCAGACTACGGACACGGGAACAGGAAGGACCTGTCACCTTTCCCTGGGGAGATAGCCCTGGGGAGTTTGCTGGCATCTCCCAAGACTTCCTAAGCAGGATCTCTGCGGAAGAGACCCTCAGAGTCTGTGCCACCTACCGGGGACAGAATGTCAAAGGGCAAAACCTACCCCTTAGGAAAATAACAAACACACCCCACCGGAAGTCTCCAAGGCCACCCATTTTATACAGCCACCTCTTCCCCTCCCTCACCTCTATGCACACACAGCTAGGAAAGATTTGAATGTGGTGGGGGATGGGCTGTGGGGGGAATACTGAAACTGGAAAGTGTCTTTTAAAACAATTACTTAAAACTGCAGAGTAAACACAGATATCTCTATAACTGGGGAGATGTGTAGGGCAGGGAGAGACAGAACTGTCTGTACTGATCAGGTTTCTTCATTCTGCATTGCACACAAGCCATGGTTTGCCATCTATATTCCACGTTCTAGTTATTCCTGTTTGTTTTGGGGACTATCCCAAAGTCCTGGAAAATCCTATATCTGTTTCACAAATAAACTGGGGTGGAGCTTTGGAGGCAGGCGGACGGCTGTTTTATCCATTTGGGCTCACTATGGGCCTGGGGCCTGGGGCCTGGGGCCAAGGAAAATATTTGAGACTTTAAAAAGGTTCTATTGGCTCCAAACTATGAGAGAACCCTGCAAAATTACAATTATAAATGTTTCAATTAAAAGGAAAGTCTGTGGACGGTCCTTCTACCCCCGTACGAGCAAGGCTTTGAGGAAAGCTTCAGGGGTAACACTCTCTGGTACCCCCAACAACAAATGTTCCTGATTGTTTGTGGAGTAGAATAACTAGGGAAGAAAGCCTGGCCCAACGGGTTCCTCCTCCCTCTCCTCCATCCCATCCAGGAAGTCCTTTGAGGACAAACCAACAAATACCTTGCCTCTGTTTGGTGCTTTGGGTCTTTCTCCTACATGGTGTCATTTAGCTGCCTCCCCAGCCCTGGGAAGTGGGTGTTACTATTATTCCCATTTCACAGGTGAGGGGGGCACTGGCTGGTCCAGGTGACACAGGAACAGCTGCAGCTAGACCTCAGGTCTCCCAATTCCTAGTTCAGGGCTCAACACAGCCTCCTTTTGGCTGCTGCCACCTCACACAGTCCCTTGTAGGAAGTGGAGGGAGTAAGGCCTGGAGCATAGTAGGTGCTAAATTAAACGTCTGCTGGTGAGTGTATGAGAGGACTCTATTCCCAACCCTAAAAGCTCTTAAAATAAACAAACAAAAGCAACACTGCCGGCCCTAAGGAGCCACTGTAGAGGGAGGTTGGGGGTGGGTGTACAGTCTGTGCATTAGTCCCATCCCGCCTCCTTGGGCCGCCAAGCCCCTCTCCCTGTTTCCATCTGCCTGTTGGTCTCTGTCCCTCCACTCTAGGTAAACAAGCCCTGGAAATGCAGTCTTAGCCTTTGGGAGTAATGAGTTGACAGAGGAGAGAGAGATAAACAGGGCAAGTCAGAAGTCAGACCAGTGACAGGACTTCAGGCTGAAACAAACAGTACTAGAGACGGTGGCCGCATCACTTTGGAACAAGATCAGGCACTCGTTTCCATGCAACAGCAGGCCGGGAGCTTGTTTAAACAGAGGCTGGGGGGTGGGAGTAAGGGGGTGACATGGCGTGGCTGCCAGGCCCCATCTGACTAGAGAGAGGGTCCGTGGCCGGCTGCCCCGTTTCAGCCGTCAAGGCCCCAGCTTCCGGCTCCCTCCTGTCAACCCGCTTATGGATGAGTGATAGAGCCACACCACCTCCACTCTGTCCTTGGGGCTTTCGTGGGGTCTCCAATCTCACCCCCTTATGGAGAACGTTCCCCGAGAAGAAGGCCTTGGAGTGTGCATTCATTCAGCAAACAAGCATCGAACCTTATTTATACCAGCACCCTGCTGGCCAGCCAGCTGGAGGTGATGATCCCCAGCAGCTATTAAAGAATACCCTGGACCCAACAGACCTGCCAGCCACCTCCCGTTCCCGTCCCCTTCCTTCACCAAGGCAGAGTCTCCTTCCTCATGGCTCCTTCCTCCCTTATTTCCCTCTGATGGCTTTTTTCTTTGAAGGTTGCCCTTGCATTTCCTCCTATTCTGGCTTCACCTGTATGAAATGTTCCCAGTGTGTGGGGGCTTTCCCCAGGGACTGCACGGATACCCTTTGAGCTCTGTGATGGTGATGGAGGGCAGTGAGGGCCAGGACGAGTGTGGGAGGTGGAGGGCCTACAGAGGCCTTGGGGACGGGCCAGGCCGCTCTGGCCCAGGAGAGCTGGACCTGGGGCCGGGAGGGCTGGGCCAGGCAGGGTGGGGGCTGGCAGGGCTGCTGGTGGCTGCGCTGAAAGGCGTCCTGGGCCTCCGGAGCCTGCACTTCCATTGTCCTCGGGTTTCGGGGGTGACAGGTCAGCGAGGGTCACAGGAGGGTTGCCTAGCGTCTGGGAACTCCCACCACAGTTGCTGTGGCAACCGAGGCCAAATCCCACCCTGTTCACATCCTGTGAGGAGATTCAAAGACGTTGGGGGGCTCTGCACATTAATGGGCTTTTAACTCACCCCCTCCTAAGAGATGGTCGGGGTGGGGGGACGTCAGGGCGAGGAGGAAAAGAAGAATGGAAGACATTTTTGTTTCCTTCCCCCATCTGGCTGTCCTCTGCCCAGGCTACTTAGGGGGATGGGGTGGAAAGGGGAGCCTTCTAGGGTGAATTAGCACAGACACCCCCCACCTCACACACAGTCCTCAGTGGTCTTCAGCCTTCGGGTCTGGGGCCCATTTCTCCCTGGGACTCATGCCCCAGATTTACTCTTCCTCTCTGGTCCCACACCTTTTGGACTCTTCTTTTGGTAGAATGAGCTCCTCCCCAGGAGGCGCGGGGGCGGGGGGCCTGAAGGGAGAGTTGGGGCCCCAGCGCCCCAGAGAGGAGACTTAGGAACTTGTCAGTGAAGCCCTTGACTCTCCAACAGCTGTAGCATAGCATGTGGAAACTACTTTCCCACCGTTGCTGGAACAGAGGGCCGGTGAGTAGGGCCCAGCGGGAAGGCATTCTTTGGGGTTGTGCAGGGAGAAGGCCTTAACCCCCTTCTTATATCCTTCCTGGGTTACTAAGCCAAAGGCCACCCTGTTTTATGTGTCTGCCTCCAAGTCCCCAGGAGGGTGCTAGGGCAAGAAGGGTGGAAAAGGCAGAGGAGAGGCCCTGGGCCCAGGAAAAGGGGCCCAGGAAAAGGGGCCCAGGTCCTTGCTTTGCTGGGACTGGGAGGGAACCAGCCCACTCTACCGCTAGCCTTCCCTTCTGGTATGGAATTCTGAGACTTCCTCTTTCCCATGCCAACCCCAGGGTTCTTGTCCTTACTCATTGGGAATTTGGAGACAGAAGGGAGAATATGGGGGAGTGGTGGCTGAATGTTTCTTCTTCTGAGTGTGAAAGATTAAAGTGGAGAGGGTCACATCCCAGGGCTACCCCTTGGTGGGCCAGCTAGTTTTGCACCAGGAGAGCCCCTTTATTCTGAGAAGCCCGGTGAGAGTCCTTGGGAAGGGACTCGCATGCCCCTACATGTCCCGCTCTGTGCCCCACACTTGAGCTCCCTATAGAAGCACTGGTGTGAGGGTAGCAGCTGGGCGCACAGTGGCTCTGATCCCAGACCTGGAGAGACACCCACTTCCAGAGACCCCACAGCTGCTGTGGGTCTGGGAGGCGTCCCAAGCGATCAAGCCACCCCCGCAGAGCCAGGAGGGAATGAGGGAGCCACAGAGGAGCCCCTTAGCCGCTTCAGAGCAGTTGGGGTCACTTGTTAATTCTCATCTCCCGGAGGTGGGAGGCCGGCCATTCCTGGCGTTGGTGAGAAAAGGGGCCTGAAACCCGGCTGTGCACCCAGGCTCCGAGTCTCCCACCCACGTGGGCTGGGCCTGCTTGTATCAGTGCGTTGCTGGTTTTCATTTTAATGGTTCTAATTTGAGAATGCGCCGATGTCATTTTTACGAGGTTGGTGTAAAAAAAATTTACAGCCTTTCCAAAAAGCTTTTTTTTTTTTTTTTTTTTTTTTTTCCAAGGGAAAAAGGTGTAGAATCACTTCGGGGGTTTTATGGTCTCCTCTTCCCCATCCTCCTTGCCCCCCTTCTCTGTGTCATTTAATTTTTATGTCTCTGCTGGAGGACAAAGCAGGGCTGGTAGAGAACCTGGATCTCTCTAGGTCAGTACCTTTAGTGGTTGGGACCACTGACCTCTGACCCTTCTCCCTGGGCCCCTTTCCTCCACTCTCTGGCCTCAGAGGACTTGCATTTCAAGCAGTAGACCAAAAAATGCTTCCTATTTAATTCAAATCAACAAGTTCTTATTAAGCACCTACTGTTTACTAGGAGTGGGTTATGTATCTACCCTCAGAGATTATATCACTCCCTCCTTAAAATCCTCTGGCATTTTTTCCTCAAGCATGAAGTATTGCCCAGATGCAGTGAGTATCTGACCCTTGATTTCGGCTCAGGTCATGATCCCAGGGTTATGGGATCGAGCCCCCATGTAGGGCTCCGCACTGATTGTGGAACCTGCTTGGGATTCTCTCTCTCTCTCCCTCTCTCTCTCTGCCCCTCTTCCCCACTCACACACACTCTCTCTAAAATATATATATATATATATATATATATATATATATATTTTTTTTTTTTTTTTTTTTTTTTTTTAAATTAAAAAAAAAGAAAGAAAGATGGGGCACCTGGGTGGCTCAGCGTCCAACTTCAGCTCAGGTCATGATCTCACGGTTCGTGGGTTCGAGCCCCGCATCAGGCTCTGTGCTGACAGCTCGGAACCTGCAGCCTGCTTTGGATCCTGTGTCTTCCTCTCTCTGTCTCTCTCTCTCTCTCTCTCTCTGTCTCTCTCTCTCTCTCTCTGCCCCTCCACTGCTTGTGCTCGTGCTCTCTCTCGCTCTCAAAAATAAATAAATAAATGTTAAAAAAATGTTTTCAAAGAGAGAAAGAAAACCACGGTCCCTCCATGATCTGGCTCCTGCTCACCCCTGGGACTTCCTCTTAGGTCACTCAGCACGGCTGAACTGGCCTTCATAGTTTATAATGCTCCCAGCTGAGTCCCACGTCAGGGCTCTTTTGTTCACCACGAAGACTCTCCTGAAAGGGTTCCCTCCCCACCCTCACAGCGGCCTTCCCTGGCCAGCCTCTCTGTGTGACGCTAACCACCATGTCTTCACCCGCTTGGCTTTGCTTTAGTATATGCTTCATCCCATTAGAATGTAATCCCCGTTAAAGCAAATGCCCCGTGTCCCCGGTGTCTAGGACAGTGCGAGCGCCCCATGGGGCTTCACAAATACTCGCTGAATTATCAATAAGTGAATAGAGAGTCCTACTGTGGCCATGCGGCGGGGGACAGGTGATGGGCTTTCCTGGGGCTCTCTTTGGGTTTGGGATAGGCTAACCCACCCCCCCCCCGCCCCCCCATCACCTCTTCATGCCCCTTCCCCTAAATCTAGCCAGCCCCAGTTGAAAGTAACTATATCAAGATAATTTCTCTCTCAGTTTTGCCCAAATTAGCTATATGCAGACAAAAGAAGTTTGGATTTTATTTTGCCCGCCCCTCACCACGATCCAAATGGAACCAGAATTTGCTAGAAGGTCCTCCATCTTGCCTGGCCGCTCCTGGTTCCTCTTCCCTGCACAGAGCCCATTCAGGCTCTGCTTCCGCTCCGGTGTGGCTTCGGGCATGTCGCTGCCCCTCTCTGTGTCTCCATCGCCACCTCTATGAAGCAAACCACAGCTATGCTTCACAAACCATTTAGCTTAAGAGCTACCGTAAGAGATACATTTTACGTGGAGCCCTAGCACACACCATTCCATGAAACAATACTTATGCTTACCCTAATAACTCTGATGCTTTCTTACATACTGGTGTGTGTGTCCCTATTTTTTGGACCCCCTACATTGATATTATGACCCACCATTAGCTCATGACCAGCAGTTTAGAAAACACGAGACCAGATGGCTCTAACGCTTCCAGCCTGCCAGGTCTGGCTGATTCTGCCGCTCCATTCTCAAAGTTCAGCCCTTCAGGCTTGTCTCTGAGCACCCCATCCCCGCCCTCCTAATCTTCAGCCTGGGGAAGGGGCCAGTGAACAGCCCTGCACCTGGCTCCCATGGAGAGGATGCCTGTCCCTCCCCGCTGAATTTCCAGAGACAGAAATGAGGGTGTGGTCTCATCCTGCGGAGCGGAGACCCTACTGCTCCGAGACTTGTTTTTCTTTTCAGAGCGGGCCCCCGTGGCCCTCAGAGCTCTGGCTTCGTTCCCCTCCATCCCAGCCGCCCTCCCTGGATGCCTGTCCGTTATAAGCCATTTGTTCCTAATTGTGGAGATCCTGCTAATGACTTCTGAATGGGCGGTGGGGGGAGGAGAGTTCGCCTTCATTAGCAAGACCGTTCTTAGGCTTGAGGGGGAAAGGGGGGCGGTGTAGCCCTGAGGAGGGTTTGGTTAGCAAGTCCTGCTGGGTGGCACTGGACAAGTGACCGGGAGCTGCCTGGGAAGGTGGCAGATTAATAGTAACGACAAAAGTTGATGTCTGCTCAGGGCCCGCTGGGCGCCAGGCACTGTGGTAAGTACTACCATGTGCCTCGTGTACGCTTCACAACAACCCTGGGGGTTAAGGACAGGGTTCTTCCTACTTTGCAGAGACAGAAGCTGAAGCTCAGCGAGGTGAGGTGACTTACCCAAGGTCACCCAGTGTATGGTGGAGCCGGGATGTGCATCCAGATGTCCACCAGCGTCCATGAACTGAATGGCCCACCGCTGCCTCCTTTTGAGGAAAACTAGACCTTATCCGCCCAAGTCCCCCAGAGCTGAAGATTAGGTTTTAGGTCCAAGGGGTGGAGAGAGGGGATTTAAGAGGCCAGATGACTCCAAGTTTTCTATTCTGCCCCTGAACCCCCTCTCCCTCTCCTTCCCTCCCTCCTAGGTTTGCCATGATGGCTCCTCCTTGGTGTGGGATTCTGAATGCCTTTTGCCACCCAAGGCTGTCTTCGGATATCTCTGGCCCTCAGGGAAGGGACATTGAGCCTGGCTTTCTGAAGAGTCCTGCCTTGGTCGTGTCTACTGGCCTGAACCAGTTTTACCTCCCTTTCACACGTAGACAGCGGAAAGCACACAGGCTTAGGGGAGAGATTCACAGGCCCTGAGAGACCATGCACAGCATCGTGAAGGCCCTCCAGTGGGTGAAGGGAGCTGGGGCATCAGAGGTGTGTGGACTCCATTTCCTGGCCGCGGGACCTTGGGTCTCAGTTTCCTTGTCTGTAAGATGGAGACAGTGACCCGTGCTTCAGCAAGATCTAGAAGGCCCTATACCGATGCTAGCTCTTTGTCCACCTGCCCTGCCAACCCTGTTCAGCCTAGACCAAAGTGAATTTCGCAGGTGTGCCTGCTGCTGGGGAGGGGGCTCACAGGTACATTTCATAACATCGGTGTCTTCAGGGGGGCTATGACCTGGTCGGCATCAGCAGAGAAGGTGGGGCTGGATCTGTCCAGGGTTGGGGGCCATCATTGCCCACGGCTCTCAGCAGCAGGCAGTGGTGATGTCATCAGGCCTCAGGGCCAGCAGCCAGTATTGAGGATGCCTGGCATGTCAGAGTGGTGGCTAGGAGTCAGGTGGGGCTTTAGAAAGTCTCAGCTCTACCTGATCCCTTGGGTGACCGCCCTGGAGGAGGGAATCCTGGGCCAGAGGGAACCCCTAGTTTCCAGAGTGCTGTCCCCAGCTGGGGCTCTGGATGTGTGGATGGTGGCAGGGAGTGGGGAATGGAGCAACACTGGAGGACGCAGCAGTCAGGGCCTTCCTTGTCCAGGCCATCTGGGGAGGGGAGCTTGGGCCCCAAGTCCAGGGTCTGCCCATCACCCTTAACCCTGGGTACGCACAGCGTGACTTTTAGATGCTACCCATGCCACTCTCAGTTGGGTCAGGGCTGAGCTCTGTAAGCAAATTGCACGAGACAACCCTGTGTACCATCACCTCCCTGTCTCCTCTGAGCACAGGGCCTGTGCAAGGTGGGTGGCCACGAATGTGAGAGACTGAATGAACAAATGAATGAATGAATGAATGAATGAATGGAGTGCCTGCAGGCACTCTGACCCTAATGACCTGAGGGCCCCTGTGGGCTCCTCCAGACTTTCCAGCTGCCAGCCCAGGAATGGTTTCAAGCTCCCGGGACTTGCTGGGCCATTTCACTCCTCTGTACGGCGGGGGTCGCTATGCCAGCCTCCTGTCCTCCTGAGGAGCCCGCCCTTCGGGAATCCAGGCAGTGCAGCCAGTGCCTCTGCCTTCTCCGGGCTGTGGTGCCCTGTGCTCGCCTCTACTCAGGCTCTGAGGGGCGGCCGTCGTCACAGCCCCGCAGCCACGGGTCCTGGGGCAGGTCAGCGTTGGCTTCTGTGTGTCTCAGCACCTGGCACACAGCAGGCGCTCAGTAATGTGAAGGAAGAAGTGAGTGGGGCTGTAGCTGGGCTCCCTGTCACATGGCCTGCAGGGGAGGCCCCGAGTGGGAGGAGGGCACGAAGGCGAGTGAAGGGCCTGTCACCGATTGAGACTATCAGGCCTGTCGTTTTTTCCTACAAATCTTGTAATTTCGTGCTCCAGGGGACCACAAAGCAAGAGAGTCTGTGGGGAGTGAATCCAACTCCCCCCAACTTCCCCTGGAAGCCCCTCCCCTGCAGCTCCCCTCTCCCCACTCTGGGTTGCCTGGGCTGGCCAGCTTCTCCAAGCCTTCCTCTTCCCCCAGCTTGCCCCCTGACCTGTGACCTCCTACCTCTCTACCCCACCTCCACTTTTGGAGGACAAAGAGCATCCGTCTGACTCCCATAGACCTGGAGGAGGTCACTAAGGCAGATAGAGGCAGGGGCTCTTTCCTGATGACCACGTGGCCACCTCCCTTCCTTCCCTCACCCCATCTCCCTCTTTTCAAAGCCCCTCAGAGCCTTTTGACTCAGGTCAGATTTCTACTTTCTGAAGTCAATCTGGGAGAAGAAAGCCCAGGCCACCTCCCTAGGGGAATGGAGGGGGTGCTGGGGAAGGTCTAGGACCTGGGGGACTGGGGAAGGCATCTGAACTCCAGGTTTGCTGGGGGGCATGTGCCCCGAGGTACACAAGTGAGTATTTGGAAACCGTGCCAAGGGGAGCTAGGCTTAAGCCTGGGGGTGGCTCAGCTGTTCAATGGCAGTTAAGAAGGGGCCGCGAAGGACGCCTATATACGTGCAGTGGGCCCCCCGTGAGCATTCGCTGGGTGGGGAGTGTGTATGAGCGTGTCCATATTGCACTGCGTAAGGTTTGCCTTGGTGGTGGTGAGGTCAGAGAGCAGAAGTCCACACGGGGACAAACAAGTGTGTGGGTGGATAGACGTGAGGGAGCTGCGGTGAGCATGCTTCGTTGCATAAGTGCGCTGGGCAGGAGGCCGTGCTGGGGACTGGCCGAAGGAGCCAAGGGAGAGAGCCCAGGAAGAGAACCGAGATTCCCGAGAAGGGAAGGGGGCAGACGCTTCGTGATGCCACCCTGATGCCAGGCAGGGGTCCTTTCATCCCCCTGGTGTTTCAGAAATGGGTAGTGTCCTGGTTTCGCAGAAGAGACTGAAGCCCAGGGAGAGAGTAATTTGCCCGAGGTCATACTGCTGGGAAGCAGCACAACTGGGGTTCAAACCCAGGTCTGTCTGGTGCCAGAGCCCCCTATCAAAGGCCGGGACCCAACTGCCTGGGGTGTCGAAGGAGATCTTTGTGGAATGTGGGGGGAGACAGGTGTTGTGCTCCTGGAATGTGGATTCAGGACAGGTCCCCACATCCCCTGCCTCTACCCCCTCTCCCCCCCCCGCCCCCCCCCCTCCCCCACACACACATAGTGACTCAGAGTCTGGCAATGGAGGGCCTGGCCGTCCTTATGGATGGAGAACTTCCTATGGCTGCCTCCCTGACCCCCCACTCTCCCACCAGACCTCTCGCTGCTCACCTTCCAGGCTCACGGATGGGCCGGACCTGCTCCGCCTGCAGCCTCCACACCCTGCCGGCCCACAGTCCTGTCCAAGCCACCAGGGCCTCTGAGCCCGGACTGCCACAGTGCGGTCGGAGCTACTCGCTGGTAGTTCAGACACACCCTTGAGGATTTGACCGAATTCCCCCATACCACGAGGGCCTGCACCCAGATCCCCCGACTCAGAAAGCCACACAGTGCACGGACCCTGAGATTCCGCCCTCGTGGCCCTCAACTCTGTGCAGTGACTCCGAGTAAATGCCCCTCCCATAGCCTCCAGACCCGCCACCCAGCCAAGGCTTCCTGGGCTCAGATCCTGTCTCTGACACCTGGCTGTGTGATCCTGGGCACGTCCCTTTACCTCCTGGAGACTCCATTTCCTCAGCTGTAGAATGGAACACATAATCAATCCCTGGCTCCCAGCCTCACAGGAAGGATTCAACGAGATCTTGTGTGTGAAGGGCCTGACTCGTAATAGATGTTCAGCAAGTAGTACCTATTGTAGTCCTGGGGTCCAAATGCTGCACTTTCCCCTGGAGTCCTTTCGTGGCCGCTGTCCCTTCCATTTGCTACCCCCACTGAGTCCCAGTCAAACCTCTCAGGTCCTAGAGTCAGGACCTAAAGGCTCTGATCCCCATGCCCTGGCGGCTTCTCTCAGGGACTCCTACTTTGGGCCTTACCTCCAAGCCTAAGTGGGCCCTGGGACCTGTTCACTCACCCCCAGGACCTTCCACCTTAGCCTGCCCTCATCCCCTTTGCTGCCCACCCCCCCCACTCTCCCTGAAACCCAGGTCCTGCACTGACCCCTGACCACCCCCCTCTGGGCCCTTCAGGCCTTTGTTAGAGCAGGGAAACCTTGCCCTGACAGGCCCCTATCTTGCAGGCTCTCCAGGTGGCCAGGCAGTTCCTGCTGCAGCAGGCCTCGGGCCTGAGCTCCCCAGGCAGCAATGACAGCAAGCAGTCTGCGGTGCAGGTGAGGAGAAGGGTGTGGGCTGGGGCCGGGCAGGTCGGGAGGGGGTTACTGGGCCCGGAGGGAGGGGTAGGGCCAGCAGGAGGATTGCTCTTGCCAGTCCCCAGTGCCACAAAATGCGCAGCTTTCCAGAAGCAAATGCAGCCAGTGCAGGCGTGGGATGGAAGAACTTCTCTTTCTCTGGCTTCACCTGATCAGCCAGGCCTTCCTCAGCTCAGCCTCTTTGTGTCTGTGGCTCGGAGTTTGTGGCCACGCGCTGCAGCTCTCTCTCCCCTGGCTTCCCTTCCCTGGCTCTGCCCTCAGGGTCCCCATCCCTTCTCAGCTTTCTGCTTCCCCATCCTTGTGAATCACTCAGCCTGTCCCTTTCTCCCCAGCTCTCTCTTAGAGGCTGCTCCCCATCTCTCACCCACCAACTCTGTCTCCCCCAGTTTCCTGTCTCTTGGTGTCTCTCTGTCTCTTTTGTTTTCCTTTGCACAATCTGCCCTTTTTTCCCCCCCTCTCCCTTCCCCCAGCTTGCCGGCCCATCTGGCTGGCTGGGGGAGGGGAGATCTGTGGGAGGTGGGGGGGTGGGGGGGTGGGGAGGGAAGCTGGGCCTTCTGTTTACCTTTTGTGTCACAAAGAACTTGGGAGAATTGCGGTCTGAGTCGGGTGGGTCATGATTCGGGCAGCCAGCTCCCCTCCCCCGGGCCCTGCAGCCTTGTTTCCAGGCTCCCCTACCCCTCCCCACAGCAGCAGGGGAGGCTTGGAATTGGGGAGAGGATTAAGCAGGGCTTTGAAAGGAAGTTTATCCAGGGGAGGAAGGGTGAGCACAGATCGCTCTGGAGTTTGGGGAGGGGGTGCTGAAGGAAGGAGGAAAGTGAGGAGGTAAGCAGGGGTGGGGTGCACCGTGCTTGGAGGACCCAGGACTAGACTTTGTGGGGGTGGGGGGCGGGGGGAAGATTCTGGTGCTCTGAGGAGTATCTGAGCTTTATGTCAAACAAGCTTATGTTCCGGAAAATGCTTTGAAGAAGTTCAAGGTGACTGACAGATGTGGGGCCTGAGCAGGGGCCCTCTTTTAAAGTCTTGAACCTAATGAGACAGCCCTCAAGGGGGAGGAGTTGGGTCAAGATGGGTAGTGGTCTGGGTGGGGAGGTGAGAACAAAATCTGGAAGGTCAGTAATGGGCAGAGGAGAAAGTTCTCACACTGCAATGATGTAGAAGGTTCTCATGCTCGTGTGGTATCCGGACTGGGTCTCTTTGAATTAGGGATCCCTCCACCCCCCACATATTCCCTGGGTCTGAAGTGGTCTTCAGGCTACTGCTCTGGGTCATCCTCACCCTGGGCCCAGCCTCCCACCTCCTTCTAAGAACAGGGAGGGGTGGGCTGGGGAGCAGGAATGCTCCCCCAGCTAGAGGAGACCTGCTGACCCAAAGGCAAGAAGGAAGGAGCTAGATGGTAGTTGGAGAGACCGAGGTCAGGCATCAAAAAGGACTTTACCGTTGGCCGTGAGGCATAGGAGATCTGAAATCATTAAGAGGGGAAGGGAGACCATGGAATCTTCCTGAGAAGGGCCCCTTCCGCCAAATAAGGGCGACCCTGGATGGCAGACATTTTGGTCAGAGGGACAGATCAAATGATCCTTTTCTCAGGCCTCCTCTCTCTTTGCCTCCTCCTCCTAATCACTGACTGAGTCATCCATTCATCAAATACTTACTCAGTGCTGACGAAACTAACATTTACAGAGTGCTTACCATGGGGCAGACGCTACGTGCTTTACGAGTGTCCTCTGTCTCCCTCTATCCTCACAACCCTGTGGGGTCTACAGATGCTATTATTATTAGCTGTCTTGCAGATGAGGAAACTTTGGCCCAGATAGGTTAAGTAACGTGTCCAAAGTCACACAGCTAATAAGGGACAGAGCCAGGATTTGACCCCAAACAACTTAGCTCCAGAATTTAAACTTAAATGCCAACACTGTGACATTGTGTGTGCTTTGCACAGTAGTGAACACCAGTAGTCCCCAGGGATGATTCTCTGGGCTCAGGGAGATGGGGTTCATGGGGCCACGTCTGTACTTCTCCAGGAGCCTGGAGCTCTGACTTTGATCCTCCTTCTCCCCCAACCCTGGATACCTTCCTTGCCTCTTCTCTCTACCCTTAGGTTCATCATCTCTAAGGAAATGGGTCTGATTGGGTCGCAGGGCCTAGAAATAGCTTTTCTGTGAGTGAAATGGTTAAAAGAAGGAGATAGGTGGCGGCCCTTTAACAGTGGCCCCCACATGACACTGCTCTGTTCCCCATCTCAAGACAGGATTGGCTGCCCACTCACCTCCCCACCATGTTCAGGACCCCTCTCCTGCAGCCAGCTTCAGAAGTTTCTAGCACCATTGGAGTCTCCACCCCTAGCCTGGAGATGGCCTAGTTTGTGCCCCAGTCTGGGCCCCCAGGCAGGGAGGGGTCAATTATAGAAGGCAGCAAAGGTAGCTGGGAGTTTTGGGGGGTGGAGGGGATGATGGTAGGCTAGGGCCAGGCCCCTTAGCTCTGTCCAGCCTCTGTATCATCTTCTCTAGAATTTCTGGAAGTTCATCTTGGCGCCCCACCACTTCTTTACTTCTTCCTTGCTGCAGCTCCAGCCCAGAGCTAGCCTGCGGACTTCCTTCTGGTCATTTGCAAGGGAGTTTAACCTAGACCAAGCTCTGGCCCGTCTGGCCTGTCTGGCCTGGTGTCTCCACTGAGCCAAGGACCTTAGACCCCACTTAAGAGGTTGAATTTGGGTCCTTGATTCTGGCACCAAATCGCATCCATGGGGTGCACAGCCTCCCAACCCTCAGGTCCCAGATAAGCTGCCTCTATGTCAGGCCACCCAGCCCAGCACACTGTAGTCATGGTGGGTGGAGGACTCAGGGGCCTGGGCAGGGTCCCTGAGGGAAGGGCTGGAGGCAGCTGTCGGCATTTAGCCCAGGGCTCGCACTGCCAGGGCTTTAGTAAGCATTTAGCTGTCCTGGCCACTCTCCAGATAGTGACTCACGGGCCTTGCTGAGCTGACAGGCTGACAGTGCCTATCCTGACACATCCTAGCCTGGTGAGGGGTCAGTGGGGACACCAGGGGAGCTCTAACTCAGTTCTCAGGACCCTAAGGGGCACGGGAGGAGGCGGATGGGGTCAGGCAGTTCAGAAGCTCAGCATGCGGCAGCCACTTCGCTGACCTTTCTTGACCCCCTTGGCCCCACTGGACAAGTACACACAAGGTGATCCGTCCACATCTCTGCAGCCGCCTCTCCGGCCAGCTATTCGGCCACTTGGCAGGAATGGCAGAGGCCAGGGAGGCCTTCCAAGGTCATCTCTTCCATTCCCCTGCGTCCAAGTAGGAAAGCCCCAAGGAAGGAAATGCCACATCCTTTCTTGCATGCCACTCACGGTGACTCACAACCCTAGTGGCTGGAAAGATCCCCTGGTGTCTGGTCTGCCTCCCTGCCTGGGCCATGTCCAGCTCTAAATTGAGTCCTCCCTGGGAATGACAGGCCCCAAACTCTGGTCCTTGGGGACCCTCGCCATGCAGTACCCTCCGGGGCTCCAGGCGGGCCTAAGGGGCAGTCATGGTGAAGAGAGAGGGAAAGGGGGAGAAGAGAAAAGAGAAGAGGAAAACCCAGAATGTTTTTAAAAGTAGTTTTCCCTGCATTTGTATGGAATTTGATGGCCTACAAATCACTTTCACTTACCCCTTCTCCCATTGTGCCTTTGAGGAAAGGGCAGGTGATTTGACTCCGCTAGGCCTCAGTTTCCTCATCTGTAAAATAGTATGAGGATTAGACCCTCCTTCCTCGGGGTTCTGTAAAGATTTGTGAGACAATATGCACAAAGGAGCCAGCTTCAAAAGTTTGTAGAACTTAGGGTCTGGGTGCCTAAAGGCATGTAATTAGCAATTGGAGGTCTGGTAGGAGATGAGATGGGGTACAAAGGATGGTCAGTGTCAGGGACAGGAACTTAGGTCACCTGCCCCAGGAATCCAGGACTGAGCTCAGTACCACCATGGTGGGCACCCCCATGGAAGGAGGAAAAAAAGGACAGCTGAGCCACCTCCCAGCGTTGGGGACAGCCTGCAAGGGGCGTGGGTCTGTGCTATTGTCTGCCCCCTCGGCCCCGGCCCCTCTGAGAGTGAGGACCAGAAGACCCCTACACCCTGGCTTTCTAGAGTCTCCTCCAAATATGCTTGTAAAAAGGGAGGCTGGACTTTGGATCTCCAGCCTCATTGACCCCTCAGCTCCCTGGATAAGTTCAGTTTCCACATACTCTTCCAGACCTTCCTCAAGACCTGCTCTGGGCTGGAGAAGGCAGTGTGGGACATAGAAACACCAGGAGCCATGGAGTTCACAGACCTGGGTGTGAATCCCAACCCTGCCATTTAAGGCTCCTCGTTAGAGGCCCCTGGGAGCCTTCATTCACACAGAGCATCACAGCTAAAGAGCTAGGGTGTGCCCCACCCCAGGCTGTTGGCACAGAGATGACTGGGATAAAGGAGAAAAGCCCAGGGCCGGGGCTCAGCCACTAGTTGTTGGTGGGGGGTGGGGGAGAAGAATTGGGGGCATTGGGACTTCCCCGATGTCCCTGGATCCACCACACTTCCCCTGCTGCTCCTCTGTCAGGGAAGCCCCTAATTGGTGGCTTGAGGCTGAGTCCTGCCCCTGCCAGGGATCCAGAAGGGAACCAACTCCTCTCCCTTGCCCCACCCATGAGGCGAGGGGGAGGTGACAGGGCCACAAGTCCCCTGAGGACATAACCTGTCACATCCTGCCCAGGACAAGTCCCTGCAGGATACCCCTCCCTGACTGGGCTGCCCGAACCCCTCCCCACCCCTGGGCTGGCAGAGGGGCCTCTGATCTGCTGGGGAAGGTATTTCAGCTCAGGGGTGCAAACACTCAGTGCCTGCTGTGTGTGGGAAAGGGGGGGTTGTGGGGGCGCTTCTAGGGCTTGGCCGTGGGAGGGGAGATTAGACAAGCCGGGCTCAGAGCGGTGGGGTTGGCATAGAGCCCCATCAGGGCACCTGCCCTGCCAAAACAACGGGAGAAGACAACGTTGCAACTTGGGCCTCCCTGGCGATGACTGCCCCAGCCTGGGGATTTCAGGGAGGTGGGGCCGAGAAAAGAATGATGTTATTGCTTTTCCAGGAACCTCTTGCTGGTAGCTAGGTCCTGCAGGCCTCCCACAGAGGCCTAACCCAGGGCAGGGGATAGAAAGCTGCTCTACTTTGAGACTCCTGCACGTTCCTACTGGGAGTCCTCTTGTAGTTCAATCCCTGTTTCACATTTGAGGAAACTGACGCCCCAGAGATGCCAAGTGACTTGCCTAGAGGTCACACAGCAAATTCATTCCAGGGCTAGCAGCAGCAGCGTGCCTCCAAACTCCCTGCCTGGTGTTCTTTCCACCCGCCCCCCCCCCCCCCCCTTTGACTTAACTACACCTGTGTGTGCCATCTAGACAGGTATGTGAGAGTCTGTGACATGTCCACGATCAGAGCCAGAGTCCCCATGCCATGCGGGCCACTTTCTGAGTTCTTCCCATAGCTGCAGACCGCCCTCCTGGCCAGGCCCAGCTTGTAGACAGTGCTGTCAGATTAGACTGAGCAAGAACTGGGAAGGGCCCGGTGTGGCCTGTCCCCCGGGGGAGAAGCATTATGGGTTCTACTGACTGCTCCTTCCTGTTCAGCGACCAGAAAACAGAGACCAGGGAGGTAAGTCACTTGTCGCAAGACACACAGCTGGCAGGTGGCAGAGCCAGATTTTGAACCCAGGCAGTCTCACTCCAGTCCATGCCACCATACTGTGGGTGGGATCGAGGTGAGCAGGCTAATGGGGCCAAATCCCACAGGTGCCTGTGTCGGTGGCCATGATGTCGCCGCAGATGCTTACCCCCCAACAGATGCAGCAGATCCTGTCACCCCCACAGCTGCAGGCCTTGCTCCAGCAGCAACAAGCGCTCATGCTCCAGCAGGTGAGTCGGGCCCCGGGGCAGCTGGGAAGTCTAAGAGAGGAGGGGGGGGCAGGGTAGGTGCTGGCTTCCCATCTCCCACCCTGTTTACTGCCAACATCACTGCTGGCCAAAGCAGTGGCAGGAACCAGAGAGACTGCTCAGGCTGGACTGGTCTGCATTCCTCCAGGGCCGCTGGGGACAGGTCAGAGGTCAGGCCTGTCCCACAGCAGCACCCCCAGACTCCTCCTTGTACGGACCCCACCTCTATATCCAGAACCCCAGGGAAGGGCAGAGTACTGGAACCTCCTGGCACCTTGTTGTGACCTGTTCAGGAGACCCACCAAGAGGCAGGGAGGGCTCACAGCTGTGGGTGAAGCCCCCTCTCCCTTCTCCACCGCCTCTCCATCCAGGCCCTGCTGGGGACCCTCAGAGCCCACTAAGGAGAGCAGACATCTCCCTGCAGGGTGTCTGTGTCACCGCCCCAGTGAGACTCCCTCCTTCTGCCTCCGGGAGCCCAGTTAACAGCAGGCTGGGGTTGCTGTAGGGTCATCAGTTCCCTACCCGTGGTAACCCACTCCCACCCCTGCCACCCCTTTCTCCCCTCCCCCCGCTCCCACCCCAACCCTCCACCCAGCTGCAGGAATATTACAAGAAGCAGCAAGAGCAGCTCCACTTACAGCTCCTCACCCAACAGCAGGCTGGGAAGCAGCAACCCAAAGAGGTAAGGGGCTTGGACAGGGCTGGCTGTGCCCTTGTGTTGTTGGATTAACGAGAGCAGAAGGCTAAGCCCTGCTGTGTTCCTCGCACACGGGCGTGTAGATGTGTGTATGAGCGTCCGACGGTCCTTGCTCATGACCGGTTGCTTTGTTGTCGGCCCCTTTCCTACCCACTTGCACCCCCCCCACCCCAGCCCTGCCCCAGCCTCGGCCACTTGTCATATCCTGCCCTTCCCCTCCAGAGAACTCCCTAGCCTGCATCCCCTCACCTCATCTGGGCCACACGTCTCCTGAGCTTCCATACCAGGCCCCTTGGCTCTCCCTCCATGCCCTAGACATGAGCCTCCCCTTCAGCTGGCCAAACCACAGCCAAGTCCTGAGCTGCCTCTTCCCAGAAGGCTGCCCTGGTGATGCCTAGTCATTTCCCCAAAGCCCAGCAGCCTCCCCCTCAACAGTCTTGTAATTGTTGCATTCTCTGCATTATCTCTAGGCTGGGTTTATTGAATAGCCAGCCCCCCACCCCACCCCCAGGGCAGGCAGGCAGAGCCGTCCCTGCCTCCCAAGCACCCAGGACTTGCTTGGCTCCTGGGACTCAGAAAAGACTTGCTGACGGCCAGACTTGTCAGTGCCTGTGTGAAGAACTGAGTTGGGGGGAGGGGGTGGAGGGGGGGCGGGCAGAGAGAGAGGGAGAGAGCAGAGCTCCCATACAGCGAGCAAGCGTGCCACTGAGCAGTAGCGATGTGGCTCTTCCCTGGGCCTGGGTCCCAATGACCAGCCGATGCCGATCTTTGAAAGTCTCGTCAGACTCTTTGATTCCTTGTATCTAAGAAGCAGGCGAGGAGAGGAGCTGGAGGGGGTAGGCCCCCTCCTCAGCGCAGAAGGGGGGCACCCGGGCATGTGGGAAGGGTGCCCGCCAGGGGAGAGTGGCCCCCGGAGTCTGACAGGCTCATCGATCATTGTGATGAGAGCCCCCCACCCCCCCCTTTCCAGGCGAGCACAGCTGCGGTGCGGGGAGCTGAGGCAGCGGAAGGAGGGGGGCGGGAGCAGGGAGGGCATCGTGCTGCGTGTCTGGGTCCGCTGTGTGTGTTTGCGCGCGTGCGTGCGTGCGTGCGTGCGTGTGTTTACTGCGAGGAGGCATGCAGCCCTATGGAAGCTGGGCCGGGAGCAGAGAGGCAGCAGCCGCGGACGCCGCTCCCACAGCTCCGGGGGCTGACAGGCCCTGGGAGGGGGTCGCCGCAGGGTGGGGGCCAGACGGCTCGCCCTCGGCCGATGGCACCCCTCTCTGCACGCCCCCTCGGGCCCCCCACCAGGCACTGGGGAACAAGCAGCTGGCCTTCCAGCAGCAGCTCCTGCAAATGCAACAGTTGCAGCAGCAGCACTTGCTCAACCTGCAGAGACAGGGGCTGGTCAGCCTGCAGCCCAGCCAAGCCTCAGGGCCCCTCCAGACCCTCCCGCAAGGTGAGTGCGCCCCCCCCCCCCACCCCGCCTGACCTGGCCCACCCCCGCTCCCCTGGGGTGAGGCGGGAAGCCCCGTGGATTCTCCGGGGGCCCTGCCAGCCTCCCGCCTTTCTTTCTCCCGCAGCAGCCGTGTGCCCGACGGACTTGCCCCAGCTGTGGAAGGGCGAGGGTGCCCCCGGGCAGCCCGCCGAGGACAGCGTCAAGCAGGAGGGGCTGGACCTCACTGGCTCAGCCACCACCGCTACCTCGTTTGCCGCCCCCCCCAAAGTTTCACCCCCTCTCTCCCACCACACCCTGCCCAACGGACAGCCCACTGTGCTCACACCTCGGAGAGACAGGTGCGGGGCCCAGGTTGGGAGAGGGTGCTGCACACCTGCCCCTGCCCCCGGGGTGCCCCTGGAGCCCCAGGGATTGGGTGGGGAGGTGCAGCTGGGTTCTGGATGTTCACCCCTCTCCCAGGGCACACGAAATTGTTCCCGGCTTCTGGGAAACCCATAGTAGGGACAGAAACATCAACTGCCGGGGGGAGCCAGGGCTGTTGGAGTCTTTAGGGTCCCTGACCACTGCCTCCGTCCTGCTCTCCTAGCTCCTCCCATGAGGAGACGCCAGGCTCCCACCCCCTCTACGGACACGGAGAGTGTAAGTGGCCAGGCTGTGAGACCCTGTGTGAAGACCTTGGCCAGTTTATCAAGTAGGTGTCACCCCCAGCAGCCTTTCCGTGGGGCCCCTGACTCCCCAGCCGGCCACCTAGCTTGCCCCTCTTTGGGCCTCCAGCCGCCAGCTGTCCTGCTGTCCTCACGCCTGGGGTACCTAGCTCCTTCCCTGCCCCCACCAGCTCCCTGATCACTCCCCCCTCCAATATGTCGCAGGGCCTGCAGCCTCTGTGTACCCCATCCCCAGGCTGTCAAGAGCTCAGCAGGGTGGGGGTGTGAGGAGCAGGAGAGGACGCCCCCCACCACCCTCCCCAGCTTCCCCACAGACTCAGCCCCGGAGACTGATGGCCTGGTGACAGGCCGGAAGGCCGGTGGACAGGCAGGGAGGGAGGCCGACAGGCGGCTGGCAGCAGGCGGCCAGCTGCCACAGCCGTGCCAGGCTCTGTCACTGACTGATTAACTCCGCTGTCTCCCAGACCCTTGCAGCATCAGGGTCAAACAAATTGTTTTCACGCTTCGTCAGAGGTTTACTTAATTAGTTCATTTGCAATTAGATCTCTCTGTAGCTGCGATTTTAGCAAAGACATCAAAGGAGGCTGACGAGAAGGCGGCTTCCTTCGTTGCCCCGTTGCCCCGTTTTTTGTTTTGTTTTGTTTGGTGTTTTTTTCTTTCCCACCTCTTTCCCGTTGTATCCCTTGGTCTGTCTACTTTCCAAGCTGTGGGTGGGATTAGAGCATGGGATGGTGGGGCGGGGGCGGTGGCGGGGGTGGGTAGTAGCAGCTGGAAAGCCAGGCCCAACTTTCTCTTCTCTGCCCCCTCCCCCTCCCCCAAGACACCTCAACACAGAGCACGCCCTGGATGACCGGAGCACAGCCCAGTGCCGGGTGCAGATGCAGGTGGTACAACAGCTGGAGATCCAGGTGTGCGCTGCAGGGATCTGGGGACCTCCGGGCCCTGCCCCACCTACAGCACTGACATTCCAGGAGGGGCTTAGAGGGTCTCGTGGAAGGGTCATCTTATGCTTTCTTGTTCCTGATAGCCGAGGTCACGAGGTGATCGCAGTCTGATTCTGAGCAAATCCGGGGTGGGGGGCGGGGGGGGTGGCCAGAAGAGTGCCATCCTTATAAAAACAATAAAAACATTTAACAGCTAACACGTTGAGCACGCCCTTTGTGCTGGTTTAAATACTTTACCTGTATAACTCGAGGAATCTTCTAAACAACCTCATATGGCAGGTACTATTACCATCCCCACTCTACAGATACGGAAACTTAAGGCCCAGAGAGGTGAAGAAACTTGCCTCTGGTCACTCACCCAGTGGGTGGCCAAGCGGGGATTAGAACCTAGGCAGTCTGTCTCCCGAGCGTGCACTCTGAAGCCCATTCAGGGCAGTCCGTCAGGCAGCCAGTCAGCATAAACCCATTTCCCTCCGGCACCTAGCAGAGCGCCCTGCCATGAGAGGGCAGTTGTGAAAGATCTATTGAATTTATGAATGGGGGTGAATGAATCATTCATCCATTCCCACGTCTCCATTCATCGCGCGAGGACCCTCTCACACACAAGTGCCACTGAACTTGGGTGTTGTTCAACCACAGCCTCTGCCTTCGATGGGGAGAAAAGGCCTGTGCCATGAGGAAGGAGGCCCCTGACTTGTAGCAGCTTGCTGAGCTTGAGCCTGGGACACACAGTGTTGAGGGGAAGGCGGGGGGGGGGGGGGGGGGTGCTTTATGCAGTGGGCGGCGGCCCCAGGCCCTGGCCTTGAGGGTATGAGGGGGCAGGGTGGAGCTGAGGCTTTCCAGCAGTAGGGGACCGCTGAGGTGTGGAGGAGACGGGTGGTGGGAATAGGGGTTTTCATGGGTGTCTGGTGGAGGGGTAAGAGGACTGGAGGCCCCTGGGGCTCAGCCCCTGTCCACCTCCCGCCTCTTCACAGCTCGCCAAGGAGAGTGAGAGGCTGCAGGCCATGATGGCACACCTGCACATGCGGCCCTCCGAGCCCAAGCCCTTCAGCCAGCCGGTGAGTGACTCACCCCTCCCTGCGGCCCTCCCGGGACCCCCACCCTTGGCGCTGGTCTCAGCACCCGCCCCATTGCTCACAGCTGAACCCGGTCCCTGGCTCCTCCTCATTCTCCAAGGTGACCGTGTCTGCAGCAGATTCCTTCCCAGATGGTCTCGTGCACCCCCCCACCTCGGCCGCTGCCCCTGTCACCCCCCTCCGGCCCCCCGGCCTCAGCTCTGCCTCCCTGCACAGCGGGGGCCCCGCCCGGCGGAGGAGCAGCGACAAGTTCTGCTCCCCCATCTCCTCAGGTAAGGACTGCCGGGAGGGTCATTTTCCCCCGCAAGCCGGACTCCCCAGCTGGCTACCTCACCCTCTGCCTGTCTCCCCCAGAGCTGGCCCAGAATCATGAGTTCTACAAGAACGCTGACGTCAGGCCCCCCTTCACCTATGCCTCCCTCATCCGCCAGGTGAGTGTGGATGGTACAGGGGGTGGGAAGGGCACACAGGCTGCACACACACACACACACACACACACCCTCAGTGCCCCAGCCTCCAGGAGGGTCCTAGGGCCAGAGGAGAGACTTCCCCTCCCACACCTGTCCTGTCCTGGCACATGGGTTTTCCTTCCCAGCCGTACGGCCTCTGGCACAGGCTTTGCCTCAGCACCTGCTGGTGCAGATATGTCTCTGGGGGCACACGCATTATTTTTTGTTGCTCATACCCACTGTCAATCGTTCTCTCACTCCCATGTACATACACTTCTAGGAGATTATTTTCTCATAGGCTTACCCTTTGTCTGCCTGCCCCCTCTCCCCCTCCCCCCAACCCTCTTACACACACACACCCCTGTGTTCCCTCCCTCATGTCCTTAATGCTTAACGTACGTTTACATGTACGTCCGCTTGCTCTGATCTCCACACACAGGCACACACATCCTCACACTTATTCTCATACGTGCTGCATACATACCCCATCTCATGCTTTGGGTGCCCTCTGCCAAAATTAGGATAAATTCCAAATGGCCCCCACCCCGAGGACATCTCTTTCCTGAGAACGCTGCTTCATTCCCACTCCAGGGCAGGGGTGCTTGAAACCAGTTTCCCTCCAGAAGGAAGTCACGTGCTGCTTGCACAAGTGCGTAGCCCTTGAGGCTCGTGTTTTCTTTGGCCCCTGGCTGGGCTGTAACCAGCCTGCTCCCATCAGGGGACCGACAGGCACCCACCAGTCCTCTTGTCCCACAGGCTTCTGTAGTGGGTGTCCTCTCTCCTCGGGGTGAGAGTTGGGCCAGGCAAAAGGTAGAGAACACAGGCCTGTGACCCTTCGAGGCCCAGACTAAGGGTCTCTTTGCTTCTCTCTTGCCCGTAGGCCATTCTGGAAACCCCCGACAGGCAGCTGACCCTGAATGAGATCTATAACTGGTTCACCAGGATGTTCGCCTATTTCCGGAGAAACACTGCCACCTGGAAGGTGAGGCATGCTCCTTCCTCCTTCCCAAGGGCCCCAGTCACCCTTGGACATGTCCACCTCCCTTTGAGACCAAGGGTGCATAACATTTAGTCCCCTCGGAGGAGCAGTTCTACGAAAATGGCCCCAGCAGGGCCCAGGCCGCATCATGGGCCCCTCCACCCCCACTTCAGCATGGGCTATATAGTATGTTCCCAAACTGCTTATTAATAGCCCCTCCTTTCCAGCCTTGTGCTGCCTTCCTTCTGGGAAGAAAGTTTCCTTTCTCCGGAGTGCTCCCCGACAGGCCCCAGAGACTCCAGCCCCATGAAGTAGGGCCTCCAGGAGTCCGTAATGCCCAAGCCTGTTAGGAAGAGCCAGGTTACACCCTCAAGAGACCCTAAGGGTCTAGGTATCTTGGCTAAAGGTACATGTTCGGAAGCGTAGGGTGGGGTGGGCAGTGTGCAGGCCCGGACACGTGGATGGACCAAGCAAGACCCGTAGACTGTGCTGGGGCACAAACACAGGCGCTCACACCCTCTCCCCAGCTCTGCCATGGCGGCAGGAAGATAATTGTCTCGATCCAATTAGTCATTTCAGCACCTTCAGCCATAGAGTGTTCTCAGGGGACCAGAGGCAGGGAAGGGAGGGACCCTAGAAAAATGGGACACTGAGATGTGGACTGGGGCACTCAGCTATTTGGTTTTCCATAGCCAGGAGGGGATGTGTGTGTGTGTGTGTGTGTGTGTGTGTGTGTGTGTGTGTGTTAGAGAGAGAGAGAGATGGGTGAGAGTATGAGGGTCTGTGCAGCAGAGTGGGGAGGTGATATCTAAACTGGGAAGGGGGAGGGGAGAGGAGAAGGGATTGTTGGCACCCTGCAGGGAAAGTTAGACACCCGGGAAAGAGTCCCTGGGTCTCAGAACCTTAATTGGATCCCTGGCTCTTGAGTCCCCCTGCTGGCCATCTTGGAAAGTGCAGCAAAACAGGCTGCCGCCCCACCACCCCTCTAGGTTTCAACAAGTGTCATTGAGGCCCCCTCCCCACCAGTGCCGGATTGGGTGGGGTCTGCACAGGGCCCGGTCTCCTCTGCCCCGAAATGTGCTAACTGCAGCAGGAGACACTGCTCTATGACCTTCCGTATCCCTGTGCCCAATTCCCAAAGCTTGGGAAAGAGGCTGTTGGGCTGGGACAGCTGCTCTGATTGGCTGTGAATGATGTCATTTCCTGCCAACCACAGTCCTGCCCTCTCCCTGAGCCAGCAGGGCCTTGTGGGGACCATCTAGCCCGGTCTCCAACCTCCAGGCCAGTTTGGATGCCTGGTCTTATAAATGAGAAGAGTTCTATGCAAACATAAAGGATCACTACAGTTTTTATCTAACGTTTATGTTAATGATGCAGAGTAATCTTCTGTCTTTGGGGGTGAGACTATAGAGCCTCACTTCATAAGACAACCTCCTTCTGAGGGCAGAGTGTCATTTAGCCACCTACCCTCCTTTCCTGTTCTCTTAACTGTATCACCCCATTGTCCTTTCTTGAGATCAGAAGGAGCTGGTTTGGGGGACTTCCTGAAACCCCTCAATGACCATCTTGAAGCCTCTCCCCTTTAGCCCAGTGCCTTTGGCCTCCCATGCCACCTTCAGTCGTCACCCAGCCAGGGTCATCCCAGTCATGTGTCTCTCACTCCCAGGTCTTCACCTCCACCCCCCTCACCTAGTGTAGGTCCCAGTGCGACACCGGGAGCTGGGGGAGCAGTTGACCTTCCTAGTTAGTGCCCTGCTGCTGTTTCTGCCACTTAGGGCACTACCTGTGCCCTCCCTACCTGTGGCACAGTAGAATCTGTCCCTGCTCGTGGTCCACTTTCACCCTCAGGATTTTTGCAGCCAGGCTTCATCCCTGTTCCTCAGGAAACGTACCCTGTCTACACCCAACTATTCCCCTTCCACTTTCCACCCATTCGTCTGCCCCTTGAGGCCCCGCCTCTTCTCAACTGTATCTCGTCCCCTCCTCCCTCTTCACCCTTTCTGGCCCACACCCTGAGTTGCTGTCCACTTCAGACCAGGGCAGAAGGGTCAGGCACCAGCGTGGGCCAGGCCAGCTGCCGTTCATCCGGGGACAGAGCTGCCATCTGCCAAGCCAGTGGTCCTCACCAGCCCGCCCCCTGTGTCCATCCCCTCTCAGGGCCCGTGTTGTGGGCCCGTCCTTTTGTTTACACAGCCCCCCGCCAGACCCCTTAAATTGCCGTTAATGTTTCAGCGTAACGAATTAGTCTCTCATCACGAATCAGGCTTCGAAATGAGGGAAAAAAGCCCCGGTGAGGCCATCCTCGGAAATTGGGGTCATTCTCATTTGCAAAGCGGAGGATCGGAGCCCCGTAATGCGGGCAAATTTATTCCGAGGCAGGAGCCCCGGCGTGATTAGGCCCTTTGTAATTATCGCTCCAAGAGATTCCACTCCAGCCGCCCGCCTCCCTCGTGGATTAGCAAGCGAGTCGGAAAAATACACAGGATTTAATTAGAGGCAAATTAAAATTGGTAATGAAATCGGGCCAGTTGCAAGTGGCAAGAGTTGGAAGGGAGAGAGGGAGAGGGGATCTCCAGGGGCACGGGCTGCCCGCCCTGCCGGCTTTCTTCCCCGTTTAGAAATGTAAAGAGGAGACAAGGATGGGGACAAGGCGGGGGAAGCAGAGGGAGGACAGGTAACAGGGACAGGGATGGCTGGGGGTGGGGGGGCGAAGCCGAGAGAGGAGAGCACAGAGACGGGACTGAGGGCCATGCGGGGAGTGGGTGGGCTAGGGCCCTCGTCTAGCCCCCCCCCCCCCCCGCCCCGGGGGAAATTGGGCCAAGCACCCCCGCCCTCACCCAAGTGTCCTACAATTCAGATGGCCTCAATTCCTGAAGTTACCCTGCCAGGAGGAGGTGGGAGCGACAAGGTGACTTTTCCTCTTTTCTCTCTCCTCTTCCTGCCTCCCAGCTACTAAACCCGTGCTCTCCTTTCTCCCCGTGTATTTCAACAAGTATGCATTAGGCCTGCTGTTTACCTCATGCTCTTAATAAGCTGTCTGTTCTCAAAGTCATGGTTCCCACACTCCTAGAAATTGAGGAAGGTTGCAGCGAGGGTTCCTGATTTATGTCCAGAACTTCTAAAGCCTAGTGGAAATTCTGCATGCACCTGAGATAACAGGTCACTGATGTGCCAGGGCCCGAGTGTGATCTCCTGGTGATCAGGAGCCCCAAGTAACAGCTACGTGTGTCGGATCAATGCTGCCGGGAAAACAAATTATTACTACCTAGATAGCATTTAGTTGGTAGACAGGGTTTTCCAAAAGATGGCAGGGAGAAGGGAGCAGATCGTAAAATGGGTTGTGGGCTCTGAGGACCCTGGCAGTCCCTGGGTCAAGGGCGGGAGAGAGGCCTGCCTTCGCCCCTGGCTGGGACTCCTCCCTGGGGCAGCCTTCTTGTCCTTGGGCCAGGGGAGGTGGGACATGGTGGGACAGGGACTTTGCTGTGTGTGCTTGCCTGAGTGGGGAAGGGGCCTCTGAGCACCCGCCCTGTCTCCGCACCCCCAGAATGCCGTGCGGCACAACCTCAGCCTGCACAAGTGCTTCGTGCGCGTGGAGAACGTTAAGGGCGCCGTGTGGACCGTGGATGAGCGCGAGTATCAGAAACGGAGGCCGCCAAAGATGACGGGGTATGTTGGCCCAGCCCCGAGCAGAGGCATCTGCCTGGGGCGTGGACCGGGTCACCCCCCATTTTTCTCCAGGACACCCATGTGAACCCAGTCCTTCCCACTTCGGGGGTGGGGAGCCTAGAATCTGGAAGTGGCAGGTGATCAGAAAGAGGACATGTATGTCTTATTCTGTCCCTATTTCTGGCTGAGGGGAAGGAGCCTAGGGGGACCTGGCACCAGAGACAGAGACCCAAAGTAGCCATGGCTGGAGCTGGGACATGGGCAGATGCCAGCTAGGTAGCCATTGGTGAGGGGGCTGTCAGCCTCAGAGTCGTACTCCCCTATCTCATCACAGGATGAGCTGACCTCTGAGGACCCCAGGCCCCACCTCTCTGTTTTATAGGGAAAGGAGACCCAGAGAGGGCAAGGGGCTGGGGGAAGGTCACACCGTACTGCAGATTCACAGCAGAGCTGGGTCTCTGAACTCCCACCTTTTGCGTTCGCTCTAGCATGCAGCATTTTCAGTGGAAACTGCAGAACCTGGGGGTGGGTCGAAACCTCCCCTTGGCTTCCCTTCCAACGCCCAGTGGCCTTCCCACCCCAGATGTCCCTCACGTGGGCCACCCTTTGCCCGTGCTTCTTGGGCCAGAGGACTTTTGGGAAGGGGAGAGAAGTGAGGCAAGTAGGTGGATATCTATTTGTGTGAATGCCTTTTGCCCTCGAAGATCTTTCTCCTGGGAAAAGAGCCTCTCCACCCCACTCAGCTGTGGGGGCTGGGCAGGGTTGGGGCCTGGAAAAAGGAAGGAGAGCCATCCCCTTCTGAGTGCCCCCCTCCAAACATGGGGGGATTATCTTTACGTCTCTTTACCCACTTGGTCAGAAGACCTGGATTCAGATGCACCTCTGCTTCTCACTGGCTGGGTGAGCTTGGGTCAGTTCCTTAACCTCCCTCAGATGCTCTGTAAATGGGGGGTAGGGGATTAATTGCTATGGAAGAGGGACAGCCTTGAGCCATGGTTTTTCCTGACCCAACTCCTGAACCCCTTCCTGGGCAGACAAGCCTTTGGCGTGGAGCACCTGGGGACAGGCCAAGCCAAGCCCCTGGGTTATTAGATGTCCCACGATTCCGTATGGCAAGATAGCGTGGATATTACAGACTGGGGAGGTCAGGGCTCTAGCTTGGGTCCGCCAAGCACTGGGAAATGGAGACAGCAGAGAAAAACTGCTGGGGTGGCATGATGTGAAGACAGGCATCGGGAGGGACCCCCGTTCCCACTTGCCGGCTCTGAGACACTGCCCAGGGCCCGGGAAGGGGGCTGTCAGCACGTGCCATGCCATGCCGGGTCAGCGTGAGGGTTGAGGGCGATGGAGCCCGCCCAGGGCTCGGCAGACGCTGCTGACCGTGCCGTAGCCTCCTAGCATCAGGAATGGAATATCGCCGAGTGCAAGGCGACCTAGGACCTAGTCAGGGTCAAGGCCTGAAGGAACGAACGGAGCACTGCCTTCTCTGTCTTCCAGGAGCCCCACCCTGGTGAAGAACATGATCTCGGGCCTCAGTTACGGAGCACTTAACGCCAGCTACCAGGTGAGTGTGCCCTGACGGGAGCCCTTTTCCCTCTTGCCCCCTTGCTGTCCTGCCCACACACACTGCCCTTCGTCCACTCTCCCCTGCAGAGCTCCCATCTGGCTTGGGAGGGGGAAGACCACTCTGAGGGGCCCAAACCCCAGCCCTCTGCCCCACCCCAACTCGGGGCACCAAAGCAGGGAGGGAGGTCGGCATAATCAGCTGTGTCCCCTTCTCTGGCTCGTCAGGCTCGGGGCCCTCTGCCTCCTGGGAAGGGATAGGTCAGGCCCACGTTCCCAGGTTCCCGGGAATGTTGTGAGGCAGTGGGTCAGGGTCACAGTCTGGCCTTGGGAGGGGAGGGGTGATGTGTGGGAAAGGCCGAGCCTGGGCTGGGGACTTGCCAAGATAGATCTGCCAGCACAGGACGCCCTGGAGGCTTTCTAGGGACACGGAAGGGACAGCACCTGCCTGGATAGGGCTGGCTGACGGGGCCAACCCTGTGCCCTCCAGGCTGCCCTGGCCGAGAGCAGCTTCCCCCTCCTCAACAGCCCTGGCATGCTGAACCCGGGCTCCGCCAGCAGCCTCCTTCCACTCAGCCACGACGACGTGGGCGCCTCCATGGAGCCGCTGCCCAGCAATGGTAGCAGCAGCCCCCCTCGCCTCTCCCCACCCCAGTACAGGTGAGCACACAGCACGGATCCCCCACCCCCGGGGCCCCTCAGACACCACTGCAGGTGGGGTCTCTATCTTCTTACACCCCCCCACACACACCTGTCTTCCCAGACAAGTGACTTCTCTTTCTCCCTTCCCATGGTGCCTCTCCTCCCCTCTCCCTTCTCATTCTCCTCTCTCCGCTTCCTTTTTATTTCCCTCCTTCCTGCTTTCTTCCTCCTCTCCTTCCTCCTCTCCCCCTGTTCTCTGTCTTCTCCCCAATCAGAGGCGACCGCTGCCCAGCCCAACATCCCCCTTCCTGGGAGGAGAGCTCTGGGGGAGATCAGACCTAAGACGTCAGGCGCCAGTGGCTCAGGGATGATGCGGTCCTAGGGGAGTGAGCTGCGGGCACCCCACTGCACCCCCAAATTCTGGGTGTTTGTGGAGGCTGGGGAACATGCCCCCCCCCCCCCCCACCCCGGGTGCCCACACGATCCCTTCTGTCACAGCCACCAGGTGCAGGTGAAAGAGGAGCCGGCCGAGGCAGAGGAAGACCGGCGGCCAGGCCCCGCCCTGGGCCCCGCCAACCCCAGCACCGCGGGGCCTCCAGAAGACAGGGACCTGGAGGAGGAGCTGCCGGGAGAGGAACTGTCCTAAGGGTCTCTAGGGGCAGGCAGGGCAGGGGTGAGACCCCTCCCTCCGGAACCCAGGCCCCACCTACCCCCCCACTCCTCAGCCCTACCCAAACCTCAAGGCACTTCCAGGACTCAGATGGGGGGGTGGGGGAGGCTGGGCCAGCAACTCCCAACGTGACCTGACTGACAGACGCTTGGGGGCAGCGATGGTCCTGCCCCCGAAGGGACACCAAACCCCTGGTCTGGGACCGGCAGAGGAATCGGAGGGCCCAGACCCTTCCTCAGACCCTCCCCTACATCTGAATACCGCCTCCCCCCAACCACCAGCAGCAGGGCCCTCCTCCCCCACCAGCTCTCCCCTACAGGGCCCCTCAGCGCCATGGAGACCCGCAGGCGGGGCTAAGCCACCCCTCTCAAACCCAGGGCCCCTCGCACCTGGCTCTGGCAGTGTTTTCTGGCCAGAGGCCCCCCCCCTTTCCTAATTTGTGCCCCTTTCACCTTCTTTTCCGTACTGTGAAGAAATCTCCCCAGCCCCCACCTCCTCTCCCTGCCCCGGCCTGGGCTGGGGCGGGGGGGAGCTGACGTTCCAGACCATCCCCAGAAGAAACGGGCCCCCTGAGCTGTGCCCACTCAAGAGCCACAGCTGGGGTGTTGCTGCCCTGCGGGGTCTGTGAGAGCAAGGCTGCCTCGCTCCTGGACAGGAACCCAGGCCGAACTGGGCCTCCACCCCATTCACTGGGTGCCCCTCGGCTGCCCCCCACACACCAGGGAGCAGAGGAAGAGGCCCAGTGCTGGCTTCCTCGCAGAGGTCTGTGCCGGGTGGGCCGATGGAGGGGGAGCCGCGAGGTCCTCGAGGCTGAAGCTGCCAGTGCCACCCAGGAAGCATCCTGCCTCTGTCACGGGAGAGGCCAGGCCGAGACCAGGCTTGAGGGACAGGTGACTGCTGTGACCCAACAGGTCACCCCCAGCCTACAGGTCCCCTCATGGTAGTCCTCCCTCACCCCTCCTCAGTCCCCCTCCCCACCCCCAGTTAAACCGATGACCAAAGACCTTTCTTATGCCGGAAGCAAAAACCAAAACTTTTTGTTGGCTTTTTCCTTTGTGGCCTCCCACCCCCACCCCCACCCTTCTTGCTCCCCGTCCCTAGCCCCAGGCTGGAAGCCCTCCCTCCACTTAAGTTATTGTTTTAAACCAAAGTTTACAGTGTCTGTTGGTGGCCCAGACCCTCTCTCCACCCTTCCTCCACCCCACCCTGAGGACCCTGGGACTCAGTAGAGGCTGGGGGCCCTGCTCACCCCTACTTCTGCTCTTGGCCAGCCAGGAGGAAGGTCCGAGGGCAGAGGGAAGGAGGTGTGCTGCCCTCAGCATCCCGAGGGGCTCTCCACTCCTCGGGCAGTGGGCCTTGAGCCCCAGTCCCAACCCTGGGCTGCTTCCTGGGGGCTCTCCAGACCCCTCGCTAGGACCAAGTCCCCCATCACACTGGGAGTGTGGATTCCAGCAAAGGAGCTGGAAAAGAAGTGAGACTCCACAGACCCCCTATGGGGGACCCCGACTTAGGCCATGGACTGGGTGTGTTGGATGCTCGTGATACCCCAGGCCAGGCCCCTTTGCTGAGAAGACCTCCTTGGACTATTTCCCAAGAACCCCCCACATACACCCCTTCACAAGCCACCCCTCCTGAGAGGCAGGGGGCCCTCCGCCCCCTCCCCTATGTACTCCCCACCTGTGTTCTGTTTGACCAGCACAGAAATATTAAACGTCCTCTATTCACCGGGCCCTGCGTGTGTCACCAGGGTGAGGGGGGAAAGGCACTGAAGTGGAAAGATTGCTCTGAGGGGCTGGGGGAAGGAGGCCCTGTGGACAGTGGGGGCTCCTTAGGGGTGCTTTCTGGGAGTGCATGAGCAGACCAGGACATGGGGGTAGGGGGGCTGTGGGGGGGGGGGGGGCGGGGCAGGGAACCTATCAGCAGCTCCCACCTGCCTCTTCCACTGTCACCCTGGTGGTGTTCTCTGGTATTTTCTTTCAAACCAGGTCTCTCCACCATTTTTTCTCCCAAAGTCACTGTTCCTTCCTGCCCGCCCCCACCCCTTCCTTCAAGGGTAGGTTCAGCAGGGAGATTTCTTCCGGGGATGGAGATGATCATTGCTGCAGGACCACCACCCCTGGAGACCTGTGCTTGCAGGCCCAGGTGCCCTTCTGGGCCCATCACTCGGCCTCCGTAGGGGCCTGGATAGGGGCCTGGGTGTGCACATGCATGGGGGAGGGGGTGGCTGTTAGTGGGTGCAGGCCTGCCGCTGTGTGCCCTGTCCGTGTCGTAGTGCTGGTTGGCTCTGCCAGGAAAGGGGGTTAGCCTGACCCACAGGTAGGGGTGCCCTCGATGGTTAGAGGAGGGAGGGAAGGAAATCGAAGCTGTGAACCCGAACGTGTGTCCTGACACCTCCCTTGGACTTCCATCCCGCAGCACTTCCTGGTCCTTCCCCAACGGGGGACCCCCTCTGGCCTTCTCAGTGCCCAGCACCCACCGGGGTCCTCTACCAGTTCCCTTCTTCCAGCACCTCGAGCACCTTCCAAACACTTCCTTCTTGAGGGCAAGGCCCCCAGACCTCTGTCCTGGGGCAGGAGCCCCCAGAATGTGTGTACCTGGCGGGGCGGGGGGGGGGGGGGGAAGCCGGGAGGTAGAGGAGTAGGTGTGGAGAAAACAACCCTGTTGGAATCTGTTGCCCTTGCCACCAAACTGCTAGAACTTTCCCAAAAACGAAGCTGGGGGTGGGGGAGCAAGTGGGGCGGGAAAGGATACAGGATCTGGAAATGGGAGTCTTCGCTGACTTCTCTGTCTCAGGACTGCCTTGTCCTTTCCTAGTGCTTTTGACCACTGTCTGTCACCTTCTGCCTCTTTCTCCCCCTGTTTTCTCTCTCACTGCTGTCCAGGCTACCTCCTCCCCCTGCCCTAATCCCCTGGACACTTGCATAGAGCCTGGGGTGAATTCCCAGTACCTCCTCCCGGCATCTCAAGATGGCCTGGGCGGGTCAGGCCAGGGGAGCTCGGCCTGGAGTCTGAATCCACCCCCCCCTCGCCCCCGAACCCTCCACCCACAGACTCGCCCACCAGCACCGTATCAAGAAGCAGCAGTGCGATGTGCCATCGTGTGGCCCTCCCTGCCCTCTGTGGAGGCTGCCAGCCCAGGAGAAGTGGCTGCGTGTGTAGTCTGGGGACAGCAGCATCCCCTGCAATGTAATAAAACAATCCCCTATGATTTCACTGCGGCCGCTTCCCCTCGGGGACCCACCAACCCCCTACAAAGCCCCAGAGAATCCTGGGGTGTCTGCGCCAAGCTCCCAGCTCCCTTAGTCCACCCTGGGAGACCAAGGTCTCTGTCCTCCAAACTAGCCCCAGAGACTAAAGCGACAAGACTACACCCAGCCTCGCTCTCAGGACAGTCCTTCCTGCAGTCTAACTTGTGTTCTTCTGCTTTTTTGTTTTTAATTCCTCCCTCCCACCGCCCCCCCCCCCCCCCCCCCCCGGAGGTACAGCAAATGTCTGGCCAGTGCACTTGGACATGGAGGGAGGATCTATCTCGGGCTTTGAGGAGGAGAGGGGCTTACAATATGAGCAACAGGAGACAGCTGTGGGCCACCACCTTCTGAGTGCACTGGGCTTACAACCCAATAACCCATTTTCTCTCTAGTCTCCCAGGTTCCACGTGGGGCCCTCTCCCATTACCTTCTTCAAAAGAAGAACCAACCCCCTAAGCCCTTCATTGTGCTTTGCTGTCAGGATGCCCTGTGTGTGTGGTCTTGTCTCTCCTTCCTCCTGTTTGGGGAAATGGGAGCAGGTGGTCAGAGCTGGCTGGCAGCTTATCCCGGTCTTAGCATTTCTGCCCTGGTGGGGAGAGGGGAGGCTATCTGCTGAGCCCGTTCTCAGGCTGGCAAACAAACAAACAAAAAAGGGCTACCCCAAGCCAGATATTTTGGAGATGAGAAGGTAGGGCTCTGGGCTCTGCACTGGACAGAAGTCCCCCTCGCATTCAGAAAGCTCTTCCCTGCCTCTACCATGAAGTGTCCACCCCTGCTCAAGGTCTTTTGCCAGCAACCAGCAGAGGGCGCTTTAGCCAAAGCCGACCTTGGGCTCCTCCTTTGGGCAAACTTGCGGGTCTGAGGAGGTGGGGAGGACGGGCTCTATCTAGGGTGAGAACAACAACCCTTCACCCCTCTGGCCCAGGGCAGAAAAGGGTTCCGTCCGTTGAGTGGGGACTTCGCGGACCTCTCCAACTTGGTGACCTACGCAGTCTCCTGAACAGAAATGGGAGAAGGCAAGAGAAATACTGAGTGATCTAGAAGGAAGTCGTCTCTAAAGACTAGTATACCGGGCAGACAGGCTCAATAAAGATGTTTAATGGTAATTGCTAACATTTAATGGGCTCTCGTGTGCCAGACACAATTCTAGACACTTTATGTTTCCTGTAATCCCCCCACAACACCTCTGAGTTACATGCCATGATTACCCCCATTTTACCGATGAGGACATTGAGACCCAGGAATCAAAGAGATTAACAGACAAAGCATTGAGAACAAGGAATACTGTGGTGGGAGGCTCGGTGGCTTAGTCTCAGCGTTTTAGTGACACTATTTGCTTTGCCTTCTCCCCCCCGCCCCCCCCCCACCACCTTCTTGGAGACTCCCAAGGGGGAAACTGAGGTAAGAGCCCCTCAGCTGCCGTTCTTCTCTCGGCAGAATGAGGTAAGTCGGGGCTTGTTGGAATAGCCACTGTGGGACAGAGGGAACGGGAGAGAGAAGGACTGGAACGCCCTATAAAAATAAGCAACCGGGGGCCTTCTGAAGGAGCAGAGAGTCTGAGCAGGGAACACAAAGAGGCCCTTGTCTGAGGTGGGGGATTCACGACGACCACACACAAGCATACACCTGAGCACGTGTGCAGACACACACGGGCACACACACGTGCCCCTCTCTACTCGAGCTATGTTTACACCGAGAGGTCCCTTCCACCCCTAAAGCCTGCAATTAAGCCTGTGGACACCCAGGGCAGGGACACATACCACACGGTAGTCACAGAGACGTCCCATCACACAGGCCCAGGACCTCTCCACACCTGCAGTCTGCCTCCCTCCTGGGATCAAAAGTTTAGAAAAACAGCCCCTCCCGAGAAGGTGGTCACGGCGGCAGCCAGGGCTGAAAGGCCCTGTGTCCTAGCCAGGAGGGGCCGGGGCCAGGGGGGTGGGGGCCGTTGGGGGTGGGGGCGGGGTAGTGCAGAGGTGGGATGGGCACTCCGGAACTTCCGGCCCGGACTAGAAGGCCTGTAGCCGCACTAGGGGTCAGTGCCCCTCCCGCTCTTGAACCGGGAGCTCAGACTGTCTACCTCAGGCCACTGCCTGGGCTTTAGGACGGGCCAAGCGTGTGGGGTGGGTAAGGGTGGGTGGACACCAGAGAACTCCAGGAGGGGTCTCTGCTCTCAGAGAGCTGGTTCTCTGGCTGAGAACCTGACGGAGATGGGCTGAGCGCCCGGTGCTCCAAGGAAGAAAACTCAGGTCCTGCGGAGGTCAGCCCAACGAGGGTCTAAATCCTGCGTCCGCTACTTGCTGGCTCTGTGGCTTTGGGAAACTTCGTGACCTCGCCGGGCTTCCGTTTCCTCATCTGTAAGACTGGAGCCAGATAATCATCTCTGGCTTGCTGTTCCTGTGTAGGAAAAGTGGCACATATTAGGCCCGCGACACATAATAGCTGTTAATAAAATGTAGTCTGGGATGCCAATCACCATTGGGGGTGAGGGGGATCAGAGTGCTCCTGGAGGAGGCCCTGGCGGAGAGGCTGGGATGTAGGGAGAGGAAATGTAGGGGAGAGGAGCGACGTTTTAGGTCTGCGGCGGAGCTTTGCTGGAGCTCGGGGAAGGTTCTCGTGGCAGGAGACAAAGGGTTCAATCGGGGCAGGAGGGGCAGGGGCAGGGAGTCCAGGGGGCCGCCAGCAGCCCAGCCCGCCACTATCATTGCCGAGGCACATCCACATCCTGCGGCAGTGGGCGAGGCCGCGGGCAGGTGAATTGCAGCCGGATTTCCTTATCTCTAACGTGGTGAGGAGCCCTGACCTCGCAGAAGGTTAAGGAGAGAATTAAGAGGAACAGCGGATACGAAGCATGCGCACCAAGCTTGCACCTGTTCATATCCCGCAAGTGCTGACGCTGCTGAGGTTGCCGAAGAAGCTTCAAGGGGTGGCCCGCGTCACTGAGGAGCTCCCATCAGAGGGGGACAGTCTCGTATTTAAATAAACACATAGCGGGCTAGGCTTCCAAGTGGTTCCAGCACTACGTGCTTGGTCTTCGAAGGGCGTTCAGGAAAGGGCTCTTGGAGAAGATGAGGCTTACAAGGAGCCTGGAAGGAAAGACAACGGGAGAGCTTGCCATGTAGGCCAATACGTGAGTCAAGGCAGGGGTGGGACCGGTTCGGATGTTCGGGGAAAGGCCGGAAAACCCCAGGGGCTGCGGTACTGGAAGATGACACTAGAAAGGTGGGAGAGCCAGGCAGTGAGGGGGTCCCACAGGCCAAGCTGGGGGTCCAAGCCAGGGGCATGGGGCAGCGTGCCCAGGAGGAGCTTAGAGCAAAGTAGTGACGGATCCGTGTCCCGTTTGGAGAGAAAGTAGGTGTGGGGAGGATAGGCTGGGTGAAATGTTGGGGCTCGGGGGCCAACCGGGTGGCCACCCGTATTGGCAGGTGGCAGGCGGCAAAGTCCCAAATAGGGAGGGTGCTCTGGAGAATGCCAGCAGGAGGCTTTTTGAACAACAGCGGAACAGAAGACGGGACTGGGTTGCTGCCTGAAAGAAAGGTCCAGAATGGCCTCAACTGGGTATGTCCTAAAGGTCTATTCCAAGTGTGGCACATTCTCACGTAGAATATTAAACTGCAGAGAAAGGGAATGCGTAAGACCTGCCTGTATCCATGGGGTACATTTGAGAGGGAAAAAAGGAAGGGGAAGAAAGCTATGGAGAGAGTATTGCCCTTTACATAGTGTTTGAAAACAGGCATAATAATGCCATATGTCATGTAAGGGTGTATGTGCATGTAGCAAACATTTAAGTAATTTGTAGGACAGATGGATAACAAGTTCAGGTCACTGCCTCTCTGGGGAAGGTGGGGAATGCGATGGGAAGGGGCACTCAGGGGGCTTCAAGTATACTGATAATTCATTCTAGAGCTGGGGGCACTAGGGCAAGAGGCACGGCTGTGAAAGAAGGCAGAGATGGTCGGGGCCGAGGAGGAAGAAGAGGCAGGAGGGAGGGCAGTCCCGAGGCAATGATGGGACTCATGGGCTACAAGGCCTGGGAGATCCCCTCCCACCACCACCATGGACTTGGCAACGGGAAGCCTCTGGCCCCCTAGGACAGCAGTTTCCAAGGACAGGGATGAGCTAAGTAGTCAGTGTGTAGAGTGGAGATGAAGGCAGAGGTGAGGTCTCTCTTTCGATGAGTTTGGTGGCCAGGGGAGAGAGGGGACGCCCAGAGGCGGAGGGGAGGGGGACACAGCATGGAATGCCAGGAAAAGGTTTTCTTATTGATTTTCTCAACTGTAATGATCTCGTGTATTGTTATGTATCTTTTAATGTTTTTTATTTTTATTTGGGGGGTGCAGAGAGGAGAGGTTGAGAGAGAGAGAATCCCAAGGAGGCTCTGTGCTGTGAGTGCAGAACCCGACACAGGGCTTGGTCTCACAAGCTGTGAGATCATGACCCGAGCCGAAATCGAGAGTTGGACTCTCAGGCAACTGAGCCATCCAGGGGTCCCTGTATTGTTTTGTATTTTTAAAATTTTTTAAAAATGTTTACTTATTTTTGAGAGAGAGAGAGAGAGAGACAGAGTGCGAGCAGGGTAAGAACGGAGAGGGAGGGAGACACGGAATCGGAAGCAGGCTCAAGGCTCCGAGCTGTCAGCACAGAGCCCGACGCGGGGCTCAAACTCACAAGCCGCGAGATCATGACCTGAGCTGAAGTCAGATGCTTAACTGAGCCACCCAGGCGCCTCAATTGTTTTGTATTTTTAAGTGGGGGAGAGGGCAGGAGAGGATCAAGCTGGATATTCCTATGAGTATGTGTGAGGGTGCACCTTCCCTCTTCCATCAGACTAGCCGATGCTCACTGTCCGTCTTCATTAGCTCTCCCAGGACTCAGGCCCAGATGCTCAGGAAGACAGGAGTCTGGAAACCATCATGGCGCTCACATCCGGCCCGGGGAAGGAGTGGGGGTGGGAATCTCATCCCATCCCATCCTGGAGCTGAGGTCTGGGTCCGGACTGAGGACACGCAGGGGGAGAAGGGAAGACTGGGTGGCTCCCCCACGCACACTATAAGGTGTGAGGTCCTGAGGAACTGGAGGAAGGCCGGTGGGAGGGAGGGCTGGGGCCAGGCAGCCATGGGAGGGAGGCCTTCCCACCTACTTCAGCCCTCCCGCCATTGCACTCGCCACCCTCACCCAACTGCCACTCACCCCCCTTTCTCTCTGTCACCATCTAACACCTTCCTCATCCTCCGCTTGCTCCCTGCTTCCCAAAGAACACGTGGCTGTGACCGGCTGTTCCCAGACGTTCTCTCCCACAGGCTGTTACCACCCCCAGGCCAGACCCAGGCCTGGCGGGGCTTACCTGATTTTGCCTCCATACCAGAGACTCACCCCAAACTGGCCCACTTCTCTCTTCCCGTACCCGGAGCACACACAGTCAGTCTACAAATCTTTACTGAGTGCCTCTATGCCCAGTGCTGGGTGCTGAATAGCCAGGCACAGGCCCTGCCCTCAGGAGGCTGACAGAACACCGATAGATCAAGAAGTAAAATAAGAAATCGAGATAAGGCAACGTGTGAAACAACATACTCTTCTCCCCCTTGCTGTCAGCAATCCTTGATATGGAGACGGTCCTTCTTAGGAGACTTTCAAGGAGTTCAATTGCTAAAAATCGAAATTAATAAAATTATTATTAATATGGTGGCGGGGCGCCTGGGTGGCTCTGTCATTCGAGCGTCCGACTTCAGCTCAGGCCATGATCTCACAGTCTGTGTGTTCGAGCCTCACGTCAGGCTCCGTGCTGATGGTGCAGAGCGTGCTTGGGATTCTCCCTCTCTCTCTCTCTCTCTCTCTCTCTTTCTCTCCCTCGCTGGCCCTCCCTGACTTGCTCTTTCTCTCTTTCTCAAAATAAATAAATACACTTAAAAAAAAAAAACTATAAAAAACCAAAATATTTTAAAAATACACGGTGACCGTGAAGCCGGCAGCATAGACAGGCATGGATAACTAATGAAGTCCAGTTATAAAGTCAATCATTCAGTCAATGCTTACTGAGAACTTATTGCACACAAGGCACCAAGCCGGGCCCTGGAAGACGAGACCCATTCCCTCCCCTCTGCAAGAACCCCCAAGAGAGAGACAGACATGTAAGCAAACACAACATTCTGTTTTGAGTCTGGGGACCCAGAAAGGGTGGGCGCGCTTCCTTGGGGAGCGGTGTGTCAGCGGCAGGGTTTAAGCTGGGCCTTGAGAGGTACACAGACCAAGTGAACAGAGTCAAAGCGGGGCCAGTGTGTTCCCAGTGACCACGCCCAGCAGAAGTGGCCGGAGTATTAAGCCCAGAGAGGCGGACTGGAGTCATATTGTGGAAACTTGCCTGAGCAACTCAGAAGCATGGACTTTCGGCTCTAGACAAAATCTGTTGGGGCAGAGAGTGACAAGGCATGGCAGGTTGTTTGTTTTGTTTTGTTTTGTTTTGTTTTGTTTTGTTTTGTTCCTTCAGGCCTGGGTGTGAGACAGACGATCTGGGGGGTGGCTGGCTTCCTCTGGAAAGGAAGTAGGAAGAAGGTGGGATGCTCCTCAAGCTGGAGGCAGGAGACAAAGGTGTGAAAGAGGCCCTGCGGGGTCCCCCTCAGGCGAGAGAGGGTAGCAGAGGCACCTGCAGCGGCAATCAGGAGAGACGGAGGAGGAGTTTATCCCGGGCGGAAGGTGATGGATGGATCCCAGTTACGTTGGCTTTGACATAACAACGGAAAATCCAGTGGGAGCAACTTGTAATGAAAGGTGGTAGATTGGGCTCATGCATTTCCCTTCAAGTCAGCCCAAAGCCCGGCTAAACTCTGGTAGGGGGCCTTTTTTTTTTTTTAAGGTTTGGACTTGTAGAAACAAATAGAACAAGCAGAAGAGGACAGCAACAACTTTTGGAGGTTGGGGAGAGGGTGGCACAGGAATCTGAGTCCTGAGCCAGCAGCCAGGAGAGCTGAGACGCGCCCAGATGTTGATGGTGGGGAGGTTGTGTGTGTTGGGGGGCAGGGGGGTCTTTGCACCAGGGGACACTGATGTAGTTGAGGCAGGGACACCACAGGTGGATTAAGTATAAGACTCTGACATCAAGATTTCTAAAGAACAGGGCAGGAGAGGCCCACCCCCCTGCACAGAGCTTTGAGAGTCCCATTCTTCAGTAGAAATCCAAGGATCAATAGACCTACAAGGAAAGTATCTAATAGGAAAAAGAGACGGGGGGGGTGGGGGAGATCAAAACAAGCAGACAGGGGTGCGTGGGTGGCTCAGGCGGTTAAGTGTCAGACTCTTGATTTTGGCTCAGGTCATGATTTCATGATTTGTGAGATGGAGCCCTGCGTTGGGCTCTGCACTGAGAGTGTAGAACCTGCCTGGAATTCTCTTCCCCTCTCTCTCTGTCCCTCCCCTGCTTGTGCACTCAAGCCCTCTCTCTCTCAAAAATAAATAAATATACATTTAAAAAAAAAAACAAACAAAAGCAACTTGGAGGACTCTGCTATGCAGAGAGAAGGAAAAAATTTTAAAGTCATTTATTCTAAGAGAAATATGATAATATACCCATGAAATTTTTTTAAGAAATGTTATAAAAGTAAATGTTCAGAGAACAAAATGAGGTCTTAGAAATTAAAATATAACAGAGGGGCACCTGGGTGGCTCAGTCGGTTGAGTGACTGACTTCAGCTCAGGTCGTGATCTCAAGTTTCATGAGTTCAAGCCCCACCTTGGGCTTGCTGCTGTCATCGTGGAGCCTGCTTCGGATCCTCTGTCCCCCTCTCTCTCTGCCCCCAACCCCACTCATGCTATCTCTAGAAAGAAAGAAAGAAAGAAAGAAAGAAAGAAAGAAAGAGGAAGGAAGGAAGGAAGGAAGGAAGGAAGGAAGGAAGGAAGGAGGGAGGGAGGGAAGGAAGGAAGGAAGGAAGGAAGGAAGGAAGGAAGGAAGGAATTATATATATAACAGAAATGGAAACAAATAGGAAAGCTGGAAGTTAAAGATATCCTCTCCAAACTACAACAAACAAAACAACAAAGGAAAACAGAGAAGAGGATGAAACTAGAAGACTGGTTCAGATGGACCATCATCTAACCAAAAGGAAATCTGGAAAGAGAGAAACTGAGAAAGCAGAGGAGAGAAAATCCCTGAACAGGTAAGTGAAGAGCATTTCCCAGGATTGAATGGCGTGAGTTTCAAGCTGAATAGGCCCAACAGTGCGTAAAAATGTGCCCTCACCAAAGCACATGGCCGTGGAATGTCAGAACGCAGGAGACAAAGGGAAGATCTTACAAACTTTTAGAGAGAAAACCGAGCCACGTTAAAGGACCAGGACTCAAAATGGCATTGGTTGTTCAGCAATAGAAGCCAATGGAGCATCTGTTGCCTTTGAAGTTCTAAGAGAAAATTATTTCCAACCTAAAATTCCATACCCTGCCAGACTATTAATTAACTGTAGGATAAAAATGTGTCAAGACATGCAAATTATCCAAAAGCAGCAACTCCGGTTTACCAGTGACACGGTGGGAGGGGAGAGGGTGTGTTCCACCAAAAGCAAGGAAAAGGAACAGAAGTTCAGCAGCAGAGAGCGGTTAGGGACCCATCCCAGGAGCAGAGGACAGCCGGGTCTGCCAGGAAGAGTCAAAGGGCTCTCTCAGGCAGAGATTTCTTCAAGAAGATAAAATGCACAGGATGCCTGAAATTTAAGCATATTGTGATAAAATCTATGCTACTGGGAAAGATTTGGGGGGTGAATCACTCACATGGATAAAGAAAACTAAGCAAACCTGGGGCGCCTGGGTGGCTCAGTTGGTTAAGCATCCAACTTCGGCTCAGGTCATGATCTTGCAGTTCGTGGGTTCGAGCCCCGTGTCGGGCTCCGTGCTGACAGCTCAGAGCCTGGAGCCTCCTTCAGATTCTGTGTCCCTCCTCACCGCCCCTGCTTCCGCACTGCTCTCCCACTGGGGAAAAGCAGCTGAAAGAGAATTTAATCTACACCTTATAGAGTGAGAAGAACTTAACTGGTACTTAACACTGAAAAACCCAGAAGTAGCCATGCACGTCTCTTTTCTACAGGTATGATGACTCAAAGGAATCCTCTAGAAAATTCAGAGCGGCCATGCCTAGGGAGTGGGAAGGGAAGGCCGAGAGGCCAGGAGACTGCTGCTTTTCTTAACAAGTTTGCTACGACCCGCTGATTCTTTCAACTGCAGCCCATAGCCCTCTGTGTTGCATTCCATGCCTCTCCGCCTGCCTGTCTTCTAGAAGGTGACTTCTGTAGGGACAGGGACAGGCCCCACTCATCTTGTTGCCCCAGCACCTAGCCCGGTACCTGTCCGACAGCAAGCCCTCAATTACAGGTTTGTGGAATGAATCATGGTAGGTTCAAGCTGGGAGGGACCTCTCATTTCGCGTCTATCATTTTACAGGTTAGAAAACGGAGGCCCACAAAGAAGAAATGACATGTTCCCAATTGTTCCGGGGGTGAGTGGCAGCTCCAGGGCGATGCTGTCAACCTCCGGATGCTCTGTCCACTGCTCCGGCAACGCCAGAGACTGCCTTCTCATCTGCATAGAGGCCACCGTTCTGGGAGCTGACAGCTCTCTAGGGGAGAGGCTTTAAAGAGAGAGGAGCGGGAATGTGCAGAGGGGAGACAAGCCATCTAGGAGGAGAGGTTAGACAGTAGGCACGGCTCCTACCGGCATTGTGTAATGTTGCCAAGCAGGGAGAAGAGCATCTCCCAGAAGAGGAGGTGGCCGCTGGGGACCCCCCGGGGCGCTCCTCCCCGCTGAGGCCCCACTGGCTCTCAGAGTTCAAGCCCACTCCCCACGGCTGCCATCCAGGGATCAGGAAGAGGCCACCGCTGCGGCCAAACCTGCTTGTCAACGGGCAGGAAGCTCAAGAAAGGCGCCTGGAACAGTGTTGCCGAAAAACTGCACATTTCTACCACCTGATCTGTGAGCAAAAGCAGCCGCAAAGGGTGCTTGGTGCGGCCTTTCCAACAGCACTAAGTGCATCGACATAGGGCAGAAAGGAATTTGCACCTGCATCGCTGTTGCCTGTGAGCTTTTGAGGGACGTGGCCGTCGCTGTCTGCAGCCTCCAGAGAAGGTTGGACCAGAGATCGAGAGCGACATTCCACAGCCTCCTCTGTTGTCATGCCATCTGTCTTGTCTCTCCCTCCAGCCTGGGCAACCGCACCAGAAATGGCCCTTCCTTCCCAGGCCTCTGAAGAAATGCCCGCCTGGGCATTTGTAAATTCATACAATCAGATGCCCTGGGGTGGGGGTGGGGCGCCCGGACACCCAGTTCTGCCCCTTAGCCTAACCCGGCGTGGGCTTAGCAAGGACACCCTGCTCCCCACACCCGAGGAAATATTAGTGTCATTAATGGGCACCTTGTCCTTCCTCTCTCATCCATCAAGGACAGCATGCAGCACCCAGAGGAGAGGGGGATGCTAGCTTTAACTTGTGACCCGAGGAGAATGTTCGCCAGCACACCGGAGTGTGATATAAAGAGGCAGGAGGGAGAGTGGGTTCAAAAGAAAGGAAGCAACTGATGCTCTCCCCAACGGGACTCTGATGTGATCCTTGTGCTCCTGACTCCAGCTCTGTGCCAGAGATATGTGCTGTGCAGGCAGCCTGTCACTGTCACAGTGTGGGTGCTGGCCTACAGGAGGCGGGCTGCATGGGTCCCCAGGTCGGTGAGCTGAACGAGCCAGGAGACCTTTTCAGAGACCATATCCGTTTGGGACGGTGTGAAGGTGGGTGGCATGTCAGGCAGAGGACGGGGTAAGGTCTGCCTGGGCCAAAGAGCTCCTGGCCATGAGGACCCTCCCACCCCATGAGCCCTTGGAGTTAACCCCCGATGCAGAGCCCAGTCTCCCCACCACATTCCATCCAGCACTTTCCTCCCTCATCTGCTGTGCACCTGCCCTGGCACGAGGACCATCCCGCGGGGAGTGAGGCGGGAGGCACCGATTCTCCCTGCCTCCTGTCGCGAGAGCACGGGCCCTGCCCTGGACCCCTGGCCATCCCCTCATCCTGCTCCTCTCGGAGTCAGACAGACTTAGGTCCCAATCCACGGTCCGCCACTCTGTAGCTGTGAGACCGGGAGCCAGGTGGCGCCACACTTCTAAGTGTGGCTTTTCTCATCTGCCAAAGGTAACATTCTCCCAGAGATGTCGTGAGGATTGAGTAGATAACATGAGTCAGGCTTCCAGCAGTGCTTGGCCTGCAATGCATTATCTGTTGCTGTGTATAACCCACTCCCGAAACGTGACTTCAAGCAACAGCTACTTATGATTTCTCACGATTCTGGGGGTTCAGCCGGGCCCTGGTGGCTGTTCCTCACTGTGGTGGCTGCGGTCACCCATTTGGCTGCATTCGGCGGGCAGTTCAGCTGGGGTGGCTGGAGCAGGCAGACCTCTTGGACCTCCTGGCTGGACCTCTTTCTCTGACAGGGTGCGTTTCTTGCACGGTGGCCCAGGGCCACAAGAGCTCAGGCAGAAGCGGTCAGTTAACGCCTAGGCTAGAACTTGCATGATATCACTTCCGGTGCATTGTAAAGGTCAAAGCAAATCCCAAGGCCAGCCCAAGAATCCAGGGGAGGGGAAACAGCTCTTGTTCCCTGCTAGGAGGAACAACATGGCATGGGGGTGGGAGAAATGGTTGGAGGGTGTCTTGGGAGACAGTGTACCCAGCACATAACATTAGAGGAATGGCAGATGGGAAAGGCGGGAGTTTGGCGTGGCCGTGCAGATCAGCACCCCCATATCAGTCCGGCCCAGAGCAGGGTTTCCCGGACAATGGGCTCTGTAATCACTGGTGTCCTAGAGATGACGCAGTGGACCTGGGCATGGCAAAAAGTAAGTTTGCATTTTGAATTCTTTTTGCAATCTTTGGGTGCCACCAAAGAGAAAGATCTCAGCCTAGCTCGCTTGTCGGTAACACCTCTCTGACCCTGGCCATCTGTGGCCGGCACTCCCAGTATCTAGAAGGCAACAATATTTAGCTAGACTATAATATGCTACTTTTCCCCCCTGTATATATTTTTATAATTGCCAAATGAGGGGCGCCTGGGTGGCTCAGTCGGTTAAGCACGTGATTTCGGCTCAGGTCGTGATCTCACGGTTCGTGGGTCCAAGCCCCGCGCTGGGCTCTGTGCTGACAGTTTGGAGCCTGGAGCCTGCTTCAGATTCTGTGTCTCCCTCTCTCTGCCCCTCCCCTGCTCACACTCTGTCTCTCTGTCTCTCAAAAATAAATAAACGTTAAAAGAAATGTAATGGCCAAGCGATACTGGCTTTCCACGCCCGAGGATAATAGTTGGCTGATAGAGAGGGCCAGAGCGGTCAGAACCCAGGGACTTCCTAGTCTAGACTACAAGCTCTCTCCTGATAGCCCCCTTTCAGTGAGTCCGTTGTCCCCAGAGGGAAAGTCAGTACCTCCGGGACTCCCCACCCTTAATCTGTACTCCTTACCTCCCTCACCCATCAAACCTTTCCCCCCTCAACATAAATTCCACTCCCTACAGAGCTTCCTAGACCTCTTTACAGGCCTCTTCCAGAAACTTCTCTGTGCCTTCCTCTTCCCAAACACCCTGCCCATTGTCTACAACCAGGCAGTGTAGTACAGTGAGAAGTGCTTGGTCTGGGGCCAGACCACCTTGGGGACGTCCTGGATCTACCACCTGACAGACATTGCCCAACCCTTCATGTTTGCAGCCCAGGGCAAGAGAGCAAAGGAGACCCCCAAATTCGATATACTTAAAAGTTATAAATAAAGCCAACAAACCATTACACAAAATGAGCTCCAGCCTCCCATGCTGACAACTATATTTTCTTTATAACTAGAAGAAATGCACACACATACAGAGGTATGGTTTTTTTTATGATGAAAGACAGAAAAATATAAAAATGCCTGAATTTAATTACTATCGTAAATGTATGGGAGTTCTTTTGATGGGCTGGCAATGTTTAGATGAGTGATCCACAAAAATATTCATAATTCATGAATTATATACTTATTCTAGAACATTTCTATTTCTTGCTCTCATTTCATTAAGATCACCAACTATGTTTTTATAATTGATTCCCATATAATTGTTGTATTATTTTTTAAAGTTATTTCGGGGACAGCACAAGTAGGGGAGGGGCAGAGAGAGGGGGACAGAGGATCCAAAGTGGGCTCTGTGCTGACAGGCTCAGCAGCGAGCCCAGTGTGAACTTGAACTCATGAACCGTGAGATCACGACCTCAGCCAAAGTCAGAGTCTCAACCAACTGAGCCACCCAGGTGCCCCTGTAATTGTTTTATTGACAGTAATGGTATGACAGCTTAAAAACAAAATGTAATTGTGCTCAAAGTAGACAATGTTTTAATATATTTTACTATAAAAGCATTTAAAGATTTTTAAATATCTACTTTTGAGAGAGAGAACAAGAGAGACAGAGCCTGAGCAGGTGAGGGGCAGAGAGAGAGGAAGACACAGAATCCAAAGCAGGCTCCAGGCTCTGGGCTATCAGCACAGAGCCCAACACGGGGCTCAAACTCACAAACCACGAGATCATGACCTGAGCCAAAGTCGGAAACTTACCCAACTGAGCCACCCAGGTGCCCCTATAAATGCATTTTTTTTTTTTCAACGTTTTTTTTTTATTTATTTTTGGGACAGAGAGAGACAGAGCATGAACGGGGGAGGGGCAGAGAGAGAGGGAGACACAGAATCGGAAACAGGCTCCAGGCTCCGAGCCATCAGCCCAGAGCCTGACGCGGGGCTCGAACTCACGGACCGCGAGATCGTGACCTGGCTGAAGTCGGACGCTTAACCGACTGCGCCACCCAGGCGCCCCTAAATGCATTTTAAAGTAGATGTAAAAAGTTTGAAATGATTTAGATTCTAAGTTTACTTATTTTTATTTTAAAATATTCAACATTATCTATTATAATTAAAAAGGGGAAATGCAAATTATAATTGATGAACACCAACTGATGATTTGTCTGTACATGAATACCACACTATAATTTTATGACAAGCTTTGAAATCAAGTTAGTGTAATTCTTTCTAGTTTACTTCTTTTCAAATTTTCTTTGGCAATTCTAGATCCTGAGTTTTCTGTCTGTAGGTTGCCTTCATTTCTGAAAGATATTTTCACTAAGTATATAATTCTGGGTTGACAATTTCTTTCTTCCTTTTGTTTCTTGTAGTACTTTAAAGATGCCTGTCCATAGTCCTGTGACTTGCATAGTTTCTCATGAGAAATATACTGTCATTCTTTTCCTTTGCTCCTCTGTATAAAATGTGCCCTTTTTTCTCTGGCTGTTTATACAATTTGCCCTTTATCATTGGTTTCCAGCAATTGAATTATGATGTGTCTTCATGTGGTTTCTTTATGTTTCTTCTTCCTGGGTTCATTGTACCTCTGGAATCTGTTGTTTCTCTCTTTCACCAAATTTAGAAATTTGGGCAGGGGGGGGATGAATTATTTTATTTTCTTTTTTCATCATGATGAGTGTACTCTTTAATCCCCATCATCAATTTCTCCCATGCCGCCACCCCCCTCCCCTCTGGTAACCATCAGTTTGTTCTCTATAGTTAAGATTCTTGGTTTCTGTCTCTCTCTCTCTCTCTTTTCTTCGTTTGTTTGTTTTGTTTCTTAAATTCCACAGATAAGTGAGATCATATGGTATTTGTCTTTCTCTGACTGACTTATTTCACTTAAATTTGGAAAATATTTGTCTGTTATTTCTTCAAATATATTTGTTATCTCCTTGCCCCAATCTGGGTGTCTGATTACTCATATGTTTGATTTCTTGATATTATCTCAAATGTCACTGATGTTCTATTTACTTTTTCCCATTCTTACTTTCTCTCTGGGCTTTATTTTGGGTGTTTTATGTTGCTGTATCTTCAGATTCACTGATCATTTCTTCTAGAGTATCTAAATCTGCTTTAAATCACATCCAGTACATTTTTAAATTTAAAATACGTATTTTTCATTTATGGAAATCACTTTTGGATCTTTTTTATAACTTCTGTTTTTCTCCTCATAATGTTCATGTGTTTCTCTATCCTCTTTAACATGTGAGGCATATGAGGAATATTATATTATCTCTTTCAATGTCCTTCTCTAAGACTAATTCCTTCACATCTCTTCATTTCTGGGTCTTTCTACAGAATGACTTTTCTCCTGATTGTGGATTATACTTTCTACTTTTTTTTTATAAGATTCTATTTTTAGGTAATCTCTAATTAAGATTAAGATTAAGTTTAAGCCCCAATGTGGGGCTCAAACTCACAGCCCCAAGATCAAGAGTCCCATGCCCTACTGACTGAGCCAGCCCGGCAACCCATCCTTTCCACTTCTTTGCATACCTTTTGTTGTTTGTTTGTTTATTTGTTTGTTTGCTCTTTTTCAGGTTGAGGACATTTCTTTCTATTCCTAGTTTTCTGAAAGTAAATGAATGTTGAATTTTGTCAAATGTTTTTCTATATCTATTAACATGATCATATTGCTTCCTCTTTTTAGTTTGTTGAATATGGTGAATTAAATTGATTGGTTTTAAAATATGAAACCAACTCTGCATTCCTAAGATAATCCTCACTTTGTCATGATGTATTATCTTTTTAATATATTGTTAGGGGCACCTGGGTGGCTCAGTTGGTTAAGCATCTGACTCTTGATTTGGGCTTAGGTCATAATCCCAGGATCGTGGGATTGAGCCCCATGTCAGGCTCAGAGCTGAGCATGGAGTGTGCTTAAGATTCTCTCTCTCTCTCCCTCCTCCCTCTGCCCCTCTCCTTCACTTACACACTCTCTGTCTCAAAATATAAAAATAAAAATAATTTTAAAATATTGTTAGATTTGATTTACTAAAATTTGTTTAGAATTTTTGCATCTGGGACACCTGACTGGCTCAGTCCAAACAGCCTGCAACTCTTAATCTCAGGGCGGTGAGTTTGAGCCCCATGCTGGGCATGGAACGTACTTTAAAAATTGTGTGTGCGAGTGTCTACGTTGAGGGCTATCGGTTTCTAGTATGATTAGACGCCAGACATTGTGAATCTCGCGTTGCTTGATGTTGGGAGTATGTTGCGTTCCTTTGAGTAGTATTGGACTTGGCTCTGATACATAGCTAACATACTTGGAATACGATGTATGCTTCTGAGGCTTGCTTTTAAGATTTTTAGGACAGATACAGAGAAGCTGTTAGACTAAGGTTAATTTAGACCTCTACCAAGGCAATACCTTTCTGAGCACTGTACCCCACGTATTACAAGGTCTTGCCCTTCTGCCTTTTGGGAACACAAACTCATCCCTTCCCTGCGTGAGCTACAGAGCTACGCCTATAGCTCTAGTGACTATTTTCCCAGCCATTCCAGATATATGTTCTGGATATATGTTCTGGATATATGTTCAGCTCCCCCTCCCTGGGACTCTGCCCTGTAAATTCTAGCACCTTGGCCTCTTGAACTCTAAATCTGTCTTCTCAATCAGCAAGACGTCCAGGCTCTGTTTGGATTCCCTCCCCCCTCCGCTAAAGCCTGGAAACTGCCTCAGGCAGGGAGGTGGGGTAATTACAGGGCTCACCTCATTTGTTTCCCTTTTCAGGGAATCGTGGTCCTGAGACGCCTTTGTCCAAAGTCTGAAAATCATTGTTTCATACATTTTGTCTGGAGTCCTACGTGTTTAAGGGCAGGGGAGTAAATCCAGCCTCTTTCACTTCATCATGGCCAGAAGCTGAAGTCTTGTTCTGTTAATACATTTATTTTTGGGGGCGGCGGGGAACCACGGAGACTTCTAAGGTACAGATCCCAGGTCAGAGGCCCCTTCGCCTACATCTAAAAACAGTACTAACTAGATGTGTTACTTTGGACCAGTTACTAATCCTCTCTGTGCCTCTGTTTAGATTACTGTCAAACAGAGGGGACAAGAACAGTATTGATCCTAAGAGTTCTTGTGGCGAATGGCTAAGATTTGATAAGCTTAGCATCTAAAACAGTGCCAGGCACACAGCGAGTGGGTGTTCAGTAAGTGTGGATGCTTTCGGGAACAATCAGGACCCCCCGGGCTCCGTCAATCTCCTGTCACTTTTGCTCAGAGAAAGAGGAGTCCTTCTTTATTTTTTCTAAGGCCATCATATCCCCTGGCCGATGAAGTAAAAAGATCTTTTATGGTTATACCTTCTCTTCATTCACTTTTTTCCCCGGATTTTTTTCACCCGCCTCCCTCTTTCCACCGACTCTTTTCCCTCAGACTAAAACATATTCCTGTCTGCTGCCTTCTAAACACAAACAAATAAAAACATTCCCTCTTTCCTACCTCCCTCCTGAGAGCCTTTCCTCTGGCTCTATTTCCGTTCACTGCCAACTTTCCTGAAAGAGGGCTCTGTACTCTCTGGTTTCTCCCCCTCACCTCATGCTCACCCTACATCTCTCCACACCCAGCTCGGCTCCCACACTGCCCTCTCACAAAGCCCAGGCCACCTTGTAGCTGCAGTGGCCACATCTTGATCCTTGGGCCACTCAACCTCCCTGGAGAATTTGACATTGGATGGATGGAGCCTCTTCTTAGGGCCTCCATGATTCGGATCCAAAATGACCTTCAGACACGGACAAGCAGAGTCCCTGACCCAACAAGTTGCTCATGGGGCCAAAGACTCACGCCGTCCTAAGAGCACGGAACTTTTCTTCTAGGCCACACTCCGGGTAGCCGATATTTAGGAAGTCTTCGCCCAGGCAACCCTAGGCTCACTTGTAGGGCCTGCGAGGGCTTCCTCCCTCAGTGTCTCCTCTTTTTTTTTTTTTTTTTAAATCTTTATTTTTGAGAGAGAGACAGAGTGTGAGCCAGGGAGAGGCAGAGAGAGAGAGAGAGAGGGAGACACAGAATTGGAAGCAGGCTCCAGGCCTGAGCTGTCAGCACAGAGCCCGATGTGGGGCTCGAACTCACAAACCACGAGATCATGACCTGGGCCGAAGTTGGACACTCAACCGACTGAGACACCCAGGCGCCCCTCTCAGTGTCTCCTCTTAAAGGGTGAAGTCTGATTAACGCGGGTACCGTGGGCCTGAGGGGTGACGGGGAGACTGTTTGCAGGTGAGGGGTGTGGACAGAGCTTGGCTTCATGGTTGTAACGTGCATGCATGCTGATATGAGACCCTCCCTCTGCAGGACAAGCTGAAAGGGTGAAAAGAAAGGGGACAGGCCGTGAGCCAGGGGCCCTGCAAGTGTTAGGGTGGGTCCCGTTCTGCCCTCTGGCCCTCCTGAACTCCCAGACCAGCTTTCCCTGTCTCCTTCACTGACTTGGCTCCCCCTTCCATCCTCTTGGAAGAAGCTTCCCAAGGGCCAGCTTTTGGTCTCCATGCTCTACCTCCTCTGTGCCCCCCTCTCGGGTACTCACTGTGCAGCAAGGTAGTTCAGCATCTACGCACCTGCCTCTCCCTCCGGATGGGAGGTCCTCAAGGGAAGGCTGCTGATTCACCTTGGTTTATGTCATACAGAGCTGGCTGGTACCTCGTGGGTGCTCCATCCAGATTTGTTGAATGACAAAGTGAATGAATACATGACATTCACGCTTTTGCTCCCATGGTCTAAGTTTACCCTGCTGAGCTCGTATTTCCCCAGAGGATGGGATGAAAAGACTAAGCAGGACCTCTAGAGTCAGGCCACCAGGCTGCAAACCCCGGCTCACCACTCGGAAGCTGGATGTGCTCCAGGGAAAGTCATTCAACTTGCTCTGTGCCTCAGTCTACTCTTCTGCAAAACGGGGATAATAACAGTACCTACTCATTTAGGATGCCATGAGGAATAAAAGAGCTAATCCACAGGCCTCCATTTCCCTTCCTCTTTGCCTTTGCTCGTACTGTTTGTCCTACCTAGAATGCCATGGCATCATCCCGGTTTTTTAAGACCCAATTTAAACATACCACCTCCTTGCAGCCTTCCCAGATTCCCCCAGCCTCGTGCCTCCTCCCCAGCTAAACAGCCATGACATGCTGCCTGAAGGCCACAGTCCTACTCTGCCTCAGGTTCTGGTTATGCCCGGCTATGTCCCACTCTCCCCCTTGGAGAGCTTCTGGAGGGCAGGGCCTCAACAGTTGGTGCTTTTTTTTTTCTTAGTTTTTTTCTTTTTTCTTTTTTAATGTTTGTTTATTTTTGAGAGAGAGACAGAGACAGAGAGCGAGCAGAGGAAGGCAGAGAGAGAGGGAGACACAGAATCTAAAGCAGGCTCCAGGCTCTGAGCTGTCAGCACAGGGCCCGACGCAGGGCTTGAACCCATGAACCGCGAGACGTGACCTGAGGCAAAGTCGGACGCTTAACTGACTGAGCCACCCAGGCGCCCCAGGTTTTTTTTTTCTTTTGAGAGAGAAAGTGTATTTGTGTCCCAGCACGTGCGAGCAGGGGAGGGGCAGAAGGAGAGGGAGAGAGAGAATCGCAAGCAGGCTCCATGCTCAGAGAGGAACCCACCCCAGGGCTTGATCTCACAAACAGGAGATCGTGACCTGAGTGAAAATCAAGAGGCGGGCCCTTAACCGGCTGAGCCACCCGGTTGGTGCTTAATGGATACTTATTGAATAGATGAATGAATGAACGAATGAATGCATAGTTGCAGGGTATATCAGATACTCTGACAGTATTTTTTAAATTAACTTGTTTTATTTTTTATTTTTTTTAATTTACATCCAAATTAGTTAGCATCTAGTGCAACAATGATTTCAGGAGTAGATTCCTTAGTGCCCCTTACCCATTTAGCCCATCCCCTCTCCCACAACCCCTCCAGTAACTCTCAGTTTGTTCTCCATATTTAGGAGTCTCTTCTGTTTTGTTCCCCTCCCTGTTTTTGTATTCTTTTTGTTTCCCTTCCCTTATGTTCATCTGTTTTGTCTCTTAAAGTCCTCATATGAGTGAAGTCATATGATTTGTGTCTTTCTCTGACTAATTTCACTTAGCATCATACCCTCCAGTTCCATCTGCGTAGTTGCAAATGGCAAGATTTCATTCTTTTTGATTGCCGAGTAATACTCCATGGTATATATATACCACATCTTCTTTATCCATTCATCCATCGAGGGACATTTGGGCTCTTTCCATACTTTGGCTATTGTCAATAGTGTTGCTATAAACACTGGGGTGCATGTGTCCCTTCGAAATAGCACACCTGTATCCCGTGGATAAATGCCTAATAGCACAATTGCTGGGTCATAGGGTAGTTCTATTTTTAGTTTTTTGAAGAACCTCCATACTGTTTTCCAAAGTGGCTGCACCAGCTTGCATTCCCATCTGACAGTATTTTTTTAAGTGTATTTATTTTGAGAGAGAGAGAGAGAGAGAGAGAGAGAGAGAGAATGCATGCAGGAGAAGAGCAAAGAGAAAGAATCCCAAGCAGGTTCCACACTGGCAGCACCAAGCCCCACGTGGGGCTTGAACTCACAAACCATGAGATCATGACCTAGCCAAAACCAAGAGTCGGACGCTCAACAGACTGAGACCCCCCAGGCTCCCCACTCTGACAATATTCTGATAAATCTGCAAGAATTGTTTTTTAGGGGGGCACCTGGGTGGCTCAGTCGGTTGAGCGTCCAACTTCAGCTCAGGTCATGATCTCGCAGTTCACGAGTTCGAGCCCCGCGTCGGGCTCTGTGCTGGCAGCTCAGAGCCTGGAGCCTGCTTCAGATTCTGTGTCTCCCTCCCTCTGCCCCTTCCCCGTTCATGCTCTGTCTCTGTCTCTCAAAAATGAATAAACGTTAAAAAATTTAAAAAAAAAAGAATTGTTTTTTAGGAAGATTTGAACTGAGGTGAAGCTGGCCCTCAAGAAATGGTAGAATCACCATCCGTGTGTTCTTGGCTATTGTTATCGCTAGCAAAAACTGAGTCTGGAAGGGAAAGATGCCCGCAGGCTGATTCATTTGCAGTTAGGACGAAGTCACTTCTGCCTGAGGACTCTGTCACCACTTCCAGCCCGACACCTGTTCTTTAGGTCAGAGGTCAAACACGGGTGTCATGGGGCTAAGCTCCCGGCAGGGCTGCGTGCCTTTCTGGGGCCGGTGGCCCCTCCTCCTTCTTCAAAACTGGCAGCTGTAGGTTGAGTCCTTATGCTCCCATTTCTCTGGCCTTCTGCCATCACATTGCGTACCTTCTCTCCGATCACGGCCAGGACAGTGTCTTCACTGAGAAGGATTTATGTGACTCGATAGGCCCACTTGGATAATCCAGAGTAATCTTCCCATGACCACAAGGCCTTATCCTTTATCATATCCGCAAAGTCCCCTTTGCCATATAAGGTAACCTATTCATACATTTTTGGAACATCTTTTGGAGGGACATCATTATTCTGCCTAACACAGTCTTACACGTTGTTTTCTGTGTGGAGGCTGCCCGATCTCGTCTTCAGAGGACCTCCCCATCACCACCATAATAACAAGTCATTAGGTAGGGTTTAGCACATGCCAAAGCGTTGGTCTAGAACTATACACTTCTTTTTTTTTTTTAATATTTACTAATTTTTGAGAGGTAGAGTATGAGTGGGGGAGGGGCAGAGAGAAAGGGAGACAGAGGATCTGAAGCGGGCTCTGAGCTGACAGCGGACAGCCCGACGCAGGGCTCGAACTCACGAACCATCAGATCATGACCTGAGCTGAAGTCAGACGCTCAACCGACTGAGCCACCCAGGCGCCCTGGAGGACCAACTACACATTTCTTAACTGATTCAGTCTTCACAAATTCCTCATGAGGCTCCCCGCACCTTAAGCATGGGCTGCACACAGTGACTTCCTTCCAAAACGTGCAGTCAAGAAGGAGGCGATAACTTCCCAGTAGAGAAACCGGAGAAAGCAGGACCTCAGCCAGGTGACCTAGGGCAACACCCATAGTCATCAGTCACACTGATTGCATACGATATTGACATGCCACAATGGGAAGGGAACTTCACCCCTGTGATCATCCACCCTCCCTGAAACCCATAATCCCAGTTTGATCGTGAGAAAAAAGCAGACAAATCCCATAAAGGGGCATCCTACGATACAACTCACTCGTACACCTCAAAATTGTCAAGATCCTCAAAAGCAAGAAAAGTCTAAGAAATTGCCACAGCCAAGAGGTGCCTAAGGAGACGTGCCTACTAAGCACAATGTAGTATCCTGGGTGGAACCCTGATGCATAGAAAGCACATTAGGTAAAAGCTAAGGAAGTCTGAATAAACTGTGAGCTTTAGTTGGTTACAGCTCATCGATATTGGTTGATTAGTTGTAAGAAATGTTAACAACAGAAAAAGCTGGCCGGGATATATAGCAGAATGCTGTGCCAGCTTCTCGATTTTTCTAAAAATCTGAAACTTCTCTGAAAAAGAAAGTCTGTTATTGAAAGATAAATAAATAATTTCAGAAAACCCTACAAGATTGGTGCCAGCGCTGTCCCCATTTTACAGATTAGAAACGAAGGCACAAAAAATAACTCATCCTATAAGTGGTGGGGCCAGGAGTTGAAGCCAGGATTCTGCCTCTGAGTTCATGCTCTTAACCACCATATTTTTCTGCTTCTCTAGGGACTGTCCAATCTCTCCTCTTAGTCCAGACGTTCCCCCAAGGTCAGGATCTGTCTCTCCCCCAGACTAGGAGGAAGACTGTGCTTCTCTGCCTTGAGGGACAAAGACTATATTTTCTGCCAGACTGAACCAGCTCCTGGTCACTGGGCACATCCAATGTCAAGATATGTCCTACGTTTGGGGGGAAAGACCCATTTTTTTTTTTAATTCTTTAAAAAATTTTTTTTTTAAGTTTAGGGTGCCTGGGTGGCTCAGTTGGTTAAGCAACCGACTTCGGCTCAGGTCATGATCTCACGGTTGGTAAGTTCGAGCCCCGTGTCGGGCTCTGTGCTGACAGCTCAGAGCCTGGAGCCTGCTTGGGATTCTGTGTCTCCCCCTCTCTCTACCCCTCCCCTGCCCACACTCTGTGTCTCTCTGTCTCTCAATAATAAATAAAAACGTTAAAAAATTTTTTTTAATTTTTTTAAGTTTATTTATTTATTTATTTAGAGAGAGAGAGAGAGAGCGGGGGAGGGGCAGTGAGACGAGGAAAGAACCCCAAGCAGGCTCCACATGGTCAGCTCTCTGAACTCGATGCGGAGCTCGAACTCACAAACCATGAGATTGTGACCTGAGCGGAAATCAAAAGTCGGACGCTTAACCGACTGAGCTGCCCAAGGTGCCCCTAGACCAGTGCTTTTTAGGCAGAGCACTTTTGCACCCCTGGGGAACATTTGTCAACGTCTGGAGATATTTTGGGGTTGTCACACCCCGGGGGAGTGCGACTTGGCTTTTAGTGGGTAGAGACCAGGGCCGCTGCTAAGAATCCCGCAATGCCCAGGACAGCCTCCCAAAACACTGTCTGGCCCCACAATGTCAAGTGCCAAGTTTGAGAAACCCTGCGATAGACCCCACTTCTAATACTCACGTCCATTGCCCTCAGCCAGTCATATGTGTCTCCCCACGTGTGCCGATTTCTGATTTGCGAAATCCCGCCACCATGAACTTACCGGTGACTCTGGTGGAGAGCTCCACTCTGGGGAAACAGGAGGGAGGGCCCAGCGCAGGGCCACCTGCTCCTCTCCTCCAGCCCCTGCCTAGATGACCTACCCTCTATCATGGCCCTTTGGGCAGAGCCGCCAGGATGCCCCTATTTCCCGGGGCAGAAGTAACCGGCAAGGTCACGCTGAGTCAGCCCTTCTCGGCCTCCGCTCCAGGAACACATGGGGACTGGAAGGAGGCATCCACACGGTGGCTCAGAGCTTGCTTGGGGCAGCGGCACCGGGAGGCGTGGCAGCTGCCGAGTCAGCCAGGTCTTCACCCCACAGCCTTCCAGAGGTTTGCCAGACGGGCATGTCATGGCAGCCGGGGCCCTTTGGGCAAGTTACGACTTTCTGGACCTTGGTTTCTTTGTACGTTAAGAGCGGAGAACATTCACGCTCTCTGAGAGGACGCAGTAGTCAGGGAGGACATTTGTACCGAGCGCTGACACCGGTTCTGGTTCCAGGCGCAGCAGCAAGTGTGGGGAACAAACAGCACCCTGTCCTCCAAGAGGTCAGACTCTGGCAAGGGGAGACAGAAAATACGCAGGGAAACAGGGCATCTATTCCTGGTGGGGACCCGCAGGGGCTACATGGCACACCGGTTCTCTTCCTGTTGGCCCTCAGCCTCCTCTCCCCCTCCCCCTATCCGCCCCGCCCCCCCCCCCCCCCCCCCCCCCGCTTCTGTGCTCAGCAAGTGTTGGTGGCCTGAAAACGTTTCCCAAACTCCAGTTAGGTTCTGCCAGTGGGAAGAGCTGGTGAGAGAGGGGAAGGGAGAAGCGGCTTTATCTGCTTCTTCAGGGGACTCCCGCACTGGCAATAGCAGTGGCCACAGTGGGAGGCGCTGCCTCAGCGTGGCGGTGGCGGGGTGGGGGGGGGGCGGGAGGGGGGCTGCAGGCTCCTTGGATGCTGTTCAGGGGCGGTGGTAGCACTTCGAGCTGCTCAACACGAAATGCAGGCTGTGGGCTCCAGCCCAGGGACGTTAGCAGTTTCCTCGCCTCTGAGCACCGCCTCCTCCTTTCCAAGACGTCTGTGACCCGTTCCCTGTACTCAACCCCCTTCTGCTTGCAGCCCCTGGAATGGTTTCTGCTTTCCTGACTGGACGCTAATTGCTACCGAGGGCAATAAATGAGACAATACGGTGAAAATGCTTTTTTTTTTTTTTTAAATTTTTGAGTTTATTTATTTTGAGAGAGAGACAGAGGCAGGGAGGAGCAGAAAGAGAGACTCCCAAGCAGGGGCTCGAACCCACGAGCCGTGAGATCACGACCTGAGCTGAAACCAAGAGCCAGGCAGGCGCTCAACCGACGGAGCCACCCAGGCGCCCCCCCCCAAATGCTTTGTTTCTTATTACTGCAAGGCCCAGAGCAGAAGGGAAACCCCAAACCCAAACCCAAACTCTCAGTGACTTACTTGCCCCTTAGAGGGACTCTGACATGTTCCCACCCATCAGCTAGACTGCTTTAGGCCAGACCACCTGCCACCCCAGTGGTAGGCCATGGGCATCTTCAGGGACCAGGATCCACAAATACCCCCTCCAAACTCTACACCCCCTTCACATCTACCACTTCCTTCACCCTCCACAGTCCCGTTATATTCTCATGGCTATTTAGAAGTTCGCTCTTTCTTTTCTTTCTTTCTTTCAAACATATATATGTTTAATTATGAATAATTAATATATTAATATAAACATATTAATATACTATCTTAGAGACAGAGAAAGAGCGAGCATGAGCAGGGGAGGGGCAGAGGGAGAGAGAGAGAATCCCAAGCAGACTCCATGCTCAGCACAGAGCCCAACACGGGGCTCGATCTCACAAATCGTGAAATCATGACCTGAGCCAAAATCAAGAGTCTGACACTTAACCGACTGAGCCACCCAGGCACCCCTAGAAGTGCTTTCTGATTACCTGCCTCAATCCCACTCTCTATGCCTTCCTTCTATTTTGCTTTCTCTGTTCTCTTCAATAATATCAAGATTGCCCTCAAAGGCCTACAGACGCGGAACATGGCCACACAGGTGGATACGATCTTTGCTCCCTTACCTCCAAATACCACTGCCTGCACGTGCCTGAACTGCCACCCCAGAGTGGTCCTTCCGATTAAGTCAAATAATCTTTTAATGAGGTTCTCTGGGAGTCCATGAATCTCCCAAACAGACAAGGCTGTCTGTCAATCACATATATTCCTTCAGGAAGAGGAGTACATCATTGCCTCCAAAGTGGGATTCAGGAAGGAACGCCTAATTATATTTACTTCTATTTGTATCAGATTCATTCATATTTACCTTTTGTCTCACATTTTTTACTTTTGTTTTTTTAATTTTTATTTATGTATTTATTTATTTATTTATTTAAAGAGAGAGAGAGAGAGAGAAAGAGAACAAGCATGAGCGTTAGAGGGGGGGGGAGAGAGAGAGAGAGAGAGAGAGAGAGAGAGAGAGAATCTTAAGCAGGCTCTACACCCAGCAAGGAGCCCAATGTGGGGCTCGACCTCATGACCCTGCCATCATGACCTGAATGGCACGAAACCAACTGTTGGATGCTTAACCGACTGAGTTACCCGGGTGTCCCTATTTATTTTTTTAAGACTTTATTTTTAAGGAATCTCTATACCCAACATGGAGCTTGAAATTACAGCCTGGAGATCAAGAGTCACCTGTTCTACTGACTGAGCCAGCCACGCAGCCCCCTTTCTACTTTTCTACTTGGATGATGATTCTTACATACATGTTATATTAAGTCAGTAGCACAGGCATATAATTTGTAAGTAAAGAGACACACATCGGGATTGATGCTCAAGTTTTTAGGGGCGCCTGGGTGGCTCAGTCGGTTAAGTGGCAGACTTCGGCTCAGGTCATGATCTCGCCATCCATGAGTTCGAGCCCCGCATTGGGCTCTGTGCTGACAGCTCAGAGCCTGGAGCCTGCTTCCGATTCTGTGTCTCCTTCTCTTTCTGTCCCTCCCCCACTCACACTCTGTCTCTCTCTCAAAAATACAGATTAAAAAAAAAAAAAAAGTTATGCTAAGTAAAATAAGCCAGACGCAAAAAGTCAAATCTTGAATTCATTTCACTTACATGAAATATCTAGAATAAGCCAATTCATAGAGACAGAAAGTATATCAGAGGTTATCAGGGGTAGGGGGAAAGAAAGAACAGGGAATATTATGGGTTAAATTGCATCTCCCCAACCTAAAATGATGTGCTGAAGTCCTAATCCCTGATACCTGAGGATGTGACATTATTTATCTGGAAATAGGGTCCGTGCAGATTGAACGAGGTGGAGGTCATGGGGGGGGGGCCCTAACCCAATATGACTGGTGTTCTTATAAAGGGGGGCAATTGGACTCAGAGACACACATACACAGAGGGGAGACAATGTGAATTCAGGAAGAAGAAGGCCATGTGACTGGATCCATGTGTGTCCAAGCCAAGGAATGCCAAAGACTGCAAGTAAACACCAGAGGCTAGAAGAGGCAAGGAAGGAGCCTTGCCCAGAGCTGTCAGAGAGAGTGTGGCTTTGTGGACACCTTGATTTCAGACTCCTAGCCTCCAGAACTGTGGGGACGATAAACCGCTATTGTGTTAAGCCACCTAGTTTTTGGTACTTTGTCATGACCACCCTAGGAAGCGAACCCAGGGAGTTATAGCTTAGGAGTTACAGAATTTCTTTTATTTATTTATTTATTTATTTTTGGGACAGAGAGAGACAGAGCATGAACGGGGGAGGGGCAGAGAAAGAGGGAGACACAGAATCGGAAACAGGCTCCAGGCTCCCAGCCATCAGCCCAGAGCCTGACGCGGGGCTCGAACTCACAGACCGCGAGATCATGACCTGGCTGAAGTCGGACGCTTAACCGACTACGCCACCCAGGCGCCCCAGGAGTTACAGAATTTCTGTTCAGAGTGATGAAAAAGCTCTGGAAATAGATAGCGGTGATGCTTGCACAACATTTCGAAGGTAATGAATGCCAGTGAATTGCGCGATTAAAAATAACGTGGCAATTTTTTTGTGTTATATATATTTTACCACAATTTAAAGCAACTAATAACGTAATATACACCAAATCTTGAACTGTACGTTCTTTCAAATGTTTATTTATTTTTGAGAGGCAGAGCATGAGCGGGGGAGGGGCAGAGAGAGAAACACACACACAGAATCCGAAGCAGGCTCCAGGCTCTGGGCTGTCAACACAGAGCCCGACATGGGGCTCGAACCCACGACTGCGAGATCACGACCTGAGCCGAAGTCGGCCGCTTAACCAACTGAGCCACCCAGGCACCCCAATCAATACACCCACTTTGGAAGAAGTTTGGCAGTTTCTTACAGAACTAAAATACTCTTACCATACAATGTAGCAATCACAGTCCTTGGTATTTACCCAAATGAGTTGAAAATTTATGTCCACACAAAAACCTGTACATGAACATTCATGACATTCTTGAAGAGGCAAAACTTGAAGAGAATAGTGGTGCTCAGGGTTTTAGGGCAGTGAAACAACTCTGTCTGATGCCACAGTGGTGGATATGCTCATTATACATCTGTCCAAACCCATGGAACATGCACCACCAAGAGTGAACTCTGGACTTGGGGTGATATACGGGTGTATGGTAGATGGGACCTCCCTGTACTTTGTGCTCAGTTTCGCTGTGAATTTGAAACTGCTCTAAAAAATCCTGGGGCGCCTGGGTGGCTCAGTCGGTTGAGCCTCCGACTTCAGCTCAGGTCGTGATCTCGCAGTTCGTGGATTCAAGCTCCGCGTCAGGTCCTGGGCTGACAGCTCAGAGCCTGGAGCCTGCTTCGGATTCTGTGTGTGTGTCTTTCTCTCTCTGTCCTTCCCCCACTCACGCTCTGTCTTCCTCTCTCTCAAAAATAAGTAAACATTAAAAAAAAATTTTTTTTAATCCAAAATCTGGCACTGTCCAGAAAAATTTTAACAGGTCAATTTATCATTGTTATAAAGTTAAATTACTAAAAAAAAAAAAAAAAAAAAAAAAAAAAAAGTTTGGAGGTCACGGCAAGAGGACATTTATATGTGGATAACAGCTCAGAGTTAACTCACCATAGGGATGACGGCAAAGGGATGGAGGGGAAGAAGTTCTATGTGAGAGTGAAGCAGCGGTGATGACCCAAGCCACCTCCTTTCTCCCAAGGAAGATGGCACCTGCGGAGGGCCGCGGGGCTAGGGCAAGTTGCGTAACCTCTCTGTGCTTTGGTTTCCCCATCTGTGAAATGGGGGCAATACCGCTATTAGCATTAATCGATATTTACTATTTGGAACATTAAACCGGGGAACTAACGCACAGTGCTGTTCATTGTGCCTGTCGCATGGGAAGCACTTGTGTATCACCCGGAACAGCGACCCTGGGGCCCTCTGAAGCCCCCCCCACCCCCGCACCTGCTGTGGAGTGAGCGTTGGGGAGGGAAGTGTCGGCAAGAGAGTTAACATTTACTGAGAGACAACCACGTTGTACTGGGCGCTCACTCAATTTCTCCCCCCACCCCCCGATTGTGAGGTGGGAACTCTCCTCCCAGAACTGGACACTCAGAAAGTTGCAGTGATTTGCCCCCAAATCACCCAGCTTGGTAGAAGCGACCGAACCAAGATGCACATCGGGTCTCCATGACACCCAACCAACTCATTTCCACTCTGCCAAGTGCCCGGGTACCCCGATTACCAATGAGACAGAGGAGAGGTGCAGAGCGTCGTGTCTCCCTATTCGGCAAGCCGCTTGGAGGTGACAGACACATCATGAAGAATATCACAGTTCCCTCCACGTGCTAAAGGCTGCGCCCGGAATGGAATGAGCACTGCATGTGGCCTCAGAAAATGTGGCACAAGTCCCAGCTACATCCACTACTAGTTGTGTGGCCATGAGCAGGTCACTTTACCTGGGCCTCAGTTTCCTCGTCAGTAAAATGGGCATAATAACTAGGCAGACCGCGTGGATTTTTGAAGGAAGCAACAAACCTAGAAATGTCTAGCAAGGGGATGGCATACAGGACATACCCAGTGCGCGTTTACTGAATGTGACATACCACCAAGAACAGAAGAGAGGGACAGAATCAGGCCTGGGGTCCAAGCTCACATGGCATCTCTTTCAGGAAGGCGGGGATCAGAGCTCCATTCCCCACACGGTGCCCATCAGGGAGGGAGTCAGGGAGGGGAGCTGGAGGTTCTCAGTTCCAATCCGGCAGCCCCCGCTGCACACAAACACACCCTCTTCTACACAGCCCTCTGCCGGGAGGTTGCGCCACAGTGTCCCGTCCCCCATTCCCCCGGGCACAGCAGAGACCACAGCTGCGATCCAGCTGCGGAACCGGGCCCAGCCGCTCCCGACTGGCCTTGAGCCAGAGACAGGAAGCCGGGAAGAATTGTGCATGCCTGCCGGACACTGGGAAGGGGTGGACACCAGGGGCTGAGCCCGGGCCAGACTTGTGAGCGCATTGTGTAGAAAGGACTAGATGGGAGAGCTCCGTGGGGTCATGGTCACCCTTCATTGCCCGGAGGGCTCTGGGTGGGGGGAGGGGATTTGGTAAGCCCCAGGAGGCTGGAAGGAGCACTGGTTTGGGAGTCTAGACACCCGGGATTTAATAAGATTTTTCAACCCATTCACTGTGTGACATGCAATCAACCCCTTCCCCCTCCGGCCTCTTGGGAAACTGATCTATTGAGCTCTCTGTGGCAGACACCCTCCAGGGAATACACTGGCAGAGGAGACAGAGTCCCCTCTCTCCCGGAGCTTTCCTCCTGCCGATAAACAAACATGTGGAAGAGAAAACATGGCGAAAAGGTTGTGAAGAAAGAGAAAGTGCTGTGAGGGGACAGTGAGGGGTCCCGGACGGCCTCTGAGAAGGTGACACAAGCAGAGGAGACGTGGAAGTGAGGAAGGGGGCCATGTGGAGATCTAGGGGAAGCACATTCTGAGCAGGGAGCAGAGCAACAGCAGAAGGCCTGAGGCAAGGAGAAAACACGAACTCAGGAAGCAGCCAGGCTGGAAGAGAATGAGCGAGGGAGACGAGGGTGGTGGTAGGAAGAACCCATCTCCCAGAGCCCGGAGGCCACTGTTAAGCACTTGGCATTTTACTCTGAACCGATCAGTGGGCTCCAGGAGAGCCAGGCCGGGACAAGGGGAGCAGAGCCCGCCTGGTGTGTGTGAGTGGGTGGGAGTGGCATCTTAAACCTCCACTCATTTGCCCTGGGGTCCTACCCAGGTCCTTTGGGGAGAGTGGTGTGTAAGGCCTAGAGTGATCAGGGCACTTGGCTCAGATGAAAAACGTCAAGGAGCATCAGAAAAAACTCCATAATGAAGGGGGGCCTGGGTGGCTCAGTCTGTTGGGCGTCTGACTCTCAATATTGGCTCAGGTTGTGATCTCACAGGGTTGTGGGATGGAGCCCCGCGTTGTCAGGGCGGAGCCTGCTTAGGATTCTCTTTCTCTGCCTCTCCCCTACTTGTTCTTGTTCTCAAAATAAATGAACTTAAAAAAAAGAAGAAGAAAACACCATAATGACAATAAGCAGTATCTTCCTGCAATATATCTAAAAATCAAAATTAATGCAAAAAATCCACAGTGCACAAAATGCCAACATTTTGTAAATCAATGCAGGGTCTAACCCTGAACTTGCACGATCCTGTCTCCCTGGCTTCACTCTAACCCCAGCCCTGGTTCCAATAAAACTTTATTTATGGAAATAGGCAGCTAGCTGGCAGGGCTGGAATTTGCTGATTTGGGTGTTTTAAATACTAAAATAATTGGATTAAAACGTTATGTATCTTGGCATCCTTCTAAATTTTGCACCCCAGCCAAGTGCCCGGTATACCTTACCCTAGTCCTGCTCCTGGACAACAGTGAAAGGATTGAGTTCGACACCGAGGGCCCCAATATTCAACCCTCCTGAAGCTCAGACAGATGCAAAGATTTCACCAGGGAAACATATGGATGGTGGGGCTGGGATGTGAACTGTAGTCCCATGACAAGGCCCACCACCTGGCCATCACATCCTACTGTGCTCTGTCCTGGAATGTTGATTTCGATGAGTGTTGATTTTTTAAACCTTTATTCATGTATAATAAACACACAATGAAGCACATGTACCTGAAACGCTCACCTTGCTGAATTTTCACAAACTGAGCACACCTGTAAAACCAGCATGTGGGGATTCGATTCAAAGCCTATTTTACATTTCCAACAAAACAAACATATTAGTCCTGGGCCAGATTCCTAGGACTTGGGCGCAAGCAGGCGACTTGGGACCCTAAGGTCGGGGGACTGGACTGATCCAGAGTTTAAGGGCCCTGGATAGAGACTGAGAAGGGAGAAACGGTGCCCATCTAGGGAGTGTGGTTGAAGGGGGGGCCCTGTGGTGCAGGAGAGGGCAGACAGAGACGGTCCCTGGAGACAACGTCCCCCCACCCCCTCGGAGGAGGGCGAGGCCCACGCCGCGGGCCCAGGTAAGCCGGTAAGAATGCAGCAGTCGCCGAGCCGGGCGCGGGTGCGTCCCGGTGACTCAGCCCTTGCCAGGAAGGGGGAGTTCACTCTGCTCTCCAGAGCTCCCAGACCGCAGCCTGGTCCGGGCTGGCTCCCGGGGCGCCAGGCCAGGGCCCCGCAGCAGGCAGCCCGGCCCCGGGAGCGGGACCCTTCCTCCAGGCCCTCCCCCCCCTTTCCGGTCGCAGCCACCTGGGGTCATCACAGGGACGCGGCCGCGGGTGGCGAGAACGCGGCGAGCGAGCGCCGTGGGGCCACGGCAGTCCTGCCCCTGCCGCGACGGCGCCGCAGGGGCCTTCGAGCGGCGTAAGTAGCGACTGCGGGGGCTGGAGGAGGCCAAGGAGAGGCCCCGAGTCACTCACTCGGCTCCCGGTGTCCCAGCCCCCTGCTTCAAGCCCGGGCTGGAAGGCGGGATTAGGGGAACTGGCCTGGCGCCGCCGCCGCCTCCCTAATTGCTCACTGGCCGGCGTGGTGGGGCGCCCAGACTCGGCTCCGAGGCGGCCCGGGTCAAGTGTGGCCCAGACGCTGTCACCCCAGCGGCGGCCCCACCTGAGGATCATCCCACGGGCGCGCCCAGCGGGCCGCAGGCTCCAAGCCCTCCCCCATTCTCGGGGACCTGGTCCCGGGGTCACGCTGAAGGTCCTCGCCCCCCACCCACCCCCACCTCGGGCTGTCTGATGGCGGCTCCTTCCTGTCCCCACGGCCCCGAGGAGGGACTCAGCTCGCGATTCCAGATATGCTGTCGGGCTGTCCCTGCCTGGAGGGGCCCCTTCTCTCTTTCCCCGAACAGCCGCAGTTTGGAAGGCCTCGGACTCCGGTCTGGAGCCAAAAGAAGGGCTCAACTGGAGAACCTCTCTTTGCCTCCAAAGTTGGTTTTCTGACACAAATTCCCACGCACAGCTGGCAGGGCCGGGGCAGGGGGCGGGGGTGAGGGGGGTGCGGATTAGGGATGCTCGGGGCTGCTACCGGACGCGGGAGGCTAGATGGTCACTAACCGGATTTCCCGGAGGGACAGCTTCTGGCGGAGTGGGCACGAGGTCTGTGAGCCCCAGGCCCCAGGCGGAGGGGGTGGGCGAAGGGTGCCCGAGGGCCTTGATCACTCCCATCTTTGGGACAACGAGATTTGGGGCCACAATTATTCAGACCACTGGCTCGAGGTGGTTGTGGTCACAGCGGTTTCTCTCTCTCTCTCTCTCTCTCTGTCTCTCTCTGTCTCTCTCTCTCTCTCGTTCTCCTGATTTCCCGAAAACTTTTGCAGAGTTTAGGGCAGGAGAAGGCGAGGGCGCGGCCCCTAGTGCGGCCCCTCGGGGCGCTGGGCCTGGGGGCGGGCGGAGATTTGGGGAGACTGGGGCCCAGCCCCGAAGTCGCGGAGGAAACGCGCGGAATCGGCTTCCTGTGGGGGCTCCGGCCGCGGCGCCCCGCGGACAGACGTGTCCGGCCCTGGCAGCGCCCGGCCCGGCGCGGGGAAGGGACGTGGGGGTGGGGGGGAGGGGGCGACGGGGAAGCCGGGGAGGGGGCGGGGAGAGGGTGGGCCTGGGAAGAGGGGAGGGGAGAGGCGAGCGGGGGAGGAGCGAGGGGGCTGGAGAGGGAGAAGGAAGAAGGAAGGGGGCGAGCGGCGCGAGCTGGCGCCGAAATGGGAGAAAGGAGCGAGTGAGAGGGGAGGGGGCGCGGGGCGAGCTGCGGGGAGCCGAGCGGCCCCTCGGCTGGGGCGCCCTCCGCAGGCGCGCATGGCAGCCTCCGCGCCGTGATCCCCGCCGGCTGAGCGAGTAGCGCGCAGCTTGCACGAGTAAGTTGGTCGGGGGGCCGCGCTGGAAAGGGGGGAGGCGCGCGTCTGCGGCCGGATCACCCCCCCCCCGCGCGTTCCCCCCTCCCCTGCTGGCGCTAGGGGAAGGTCGGCCTCGCCCTCTGAGCCCTGTTTTCTGCAGGTCCCGGGCCGATGTCCCAGGTGAGTGGCCAGCGCCCCCCTCACTGCGACGCGCCCCATGGAGCCCCCAGCGCAGCCCCGGGCCCAGGTAGGACCACGGCTGAAGAGCGAGACTGGAAGGGAGCGGGGTGGGCGGCCAAGCCGGGGGAAGGAGGGGTGGGGGGGTGGGGGAGTTGGTTGGGGGGATTTGTTAATTCTCATTCCTCCTCCGGGAGACGCGGGGAGACGGTTCCGGGGAGCTTGGGTGGAGGTGGGGGTAAGGAGACTGGGTATGGGGACTGGGTCCAAGGAGAGTAGAGGGCTGGGGTGATGGGGGCAGGGCCGAATGGAGACGGCGGCTGCGCCAAACTGGCTCCAATTACCCCCACTCCCAACACCAGGCGCGCGCACACACACACACACACACACACACACACACACCGCGGTGTCTGTCCGTCTGGGACTTGTGTCCCAACCGTTTCTGCCCAGTGTGTAAATATTTATGGGGGCCTCAGGCTGGGGTTGGGGTGTCTGAGTCTTTCTCTCCTTCCCTTCCCCCAATCCAACGAGAGCCTAGCGCTTCCAGAAAACTTTTGTCCGCCGAAAGCTGCTGCAGGACCCGGCCCCTCCCCTCCTTGCCATCTTGTCTCCCTCGTCTTCCTCCCCACCCGGGCCTCGCCGCTCCCACCCTGCAGGCGCGCGCGTACACACACACACACACACACACACACACACACTCCAACCAAGTGCCCATAGCTGGAGTGAAATGCCCCTTCCCCCACCTCGCAGGGTCTGTAACCTCTCTGGGATTCTTGCGGGAGCCTCCCACCCCAGGAAGGCTTTGCAACTGCCAGAGAGATATGGGGTGGGAGCCCTGAGGCTGTGGCTCTCAGTCCATTGTCCTCATTGTGCGGATGTAAACTGAGGCTCACAGTGGCACGCAGGGCCCTCACAAAGTGGGGATTTGTTCGGGGGCAGTGTGGCGGAGAACAAGAATCTAGGCCCAGATTTCGGGACTTCAGCTCTAGGTTAGTCTCATATTCTTTTGCCTTCCTCTCACCCACCCCCCTCTCCCTTTCTCCCCTCTTTGAGACTCTGAATAAAGAAGGTCTGGTCCTGGGTCTCTGACACCAACTGCCTGCATAGCCTTGGACAATTTCCTTCCCCTCTCTGGCCTCAGTCTCCACCTCTGCCCATAGGGGCCTGTGTGCCTGTTGGAGAGGCCGTCACCTCCCCAGGTCTATCTGGTGCACACCCAGGGCCACCTCAGTGGGGCAAGGACAAGTGGAAGATGTCTGGCCAAGGGCCAACGTGTAGATGGGACTCGTGTGCCTGTTGAGTATCCCCGCTAACCCTCAGATTCTCTCTCCTCTTTGTGGGGCCCTTGGAGCAGAGACTTCTGGAGAATAAGCTCCTCCAAGAAGTGGACTCCTTCTTCAGCCTGGAGAGAGAGGTTGGGGCGAGGGCCAGGAAGGATCTTTCTCTGTGTCTGGGAACCTCTCTCCCTCTCAGCTTCTCTCACCCCTCCTCACTTTCTGGGCCTCTCCTCTTTCTCTCCCACCCTCTCTCTCCCGCCCTGCCTTCTTTCTCTGCTCATCCGTTTTCTCCGCTCTCTCCCCCACTACCTCCTTGCAAGCTCGACTCTCCTGTGTGACCCATTCCGAGTGCTAGCAGGGAGCCGAGGGGGCTGGATGTGCTCAGGGAGGGTGGGCCACCTGGAGGGGTAAACTCTAGGCTGTAACTTAAGGCTCCCCCGACCCAGAGCCCCAGCGAGCCCCCTCCCCAGCCTGAGCTGGGCCAGACAATGTGGCTTTCATAACTCGAGGAGGCCTGGCTCTGCCGCCTTGGGAGAAAGAACCCTGCTGCCCAGGAAGCCCAAACCGCAGGAGACCCAGCCAAAACCCCACAGACGCCGAGACCAGAATCCCCCACACTCCCTGCCGAGGGCTGACAGAACAGCAAGGCCAGAGAGCTGCCTCTGGGGGCCCTGTTGGCAGGACAGCCTCGGAGCAAGTTCCCCCCTCCCTCAGCCACCCAAGATGCAGACGGGGTGCAAGGGGACTCAGGGTAGCTCTGGCTGGGGCAAGTGGCCAAGCCCCCACACCCTTGGCTCCCCCAGTACCTCCTCCCCACCCACCCCTGTGAGCCCCGGAGAGCCTGGCTCCCTTACCCACGGCAGATTTCTGTCCAGCACTGGGGCGTCACATTCCTGCTTTTGGTTCTAAATTGAATTTCCTGGGGAATTGGAGCCTTCAGACCTAAAATAAAACCAACCCGACCCAGCCTAACTGGCCAGCTCAGGCTGTCTTCAGTCCTCAGCCTGGTGGCTGGGATTGGGACTGATGTGTCACAAGTGTGCATCCAGTGAGCTTACATTCTCGTCTTCTTGGAGTCTGGAGCCAAGTGCTACCCCTAATCCTCACCCCCTCATTCTCCCTCCTGCCCCTGACCTGGGGCATTCCAAATTCCAGGACTCGGTCCTCACCAATGGGATATTTGTCGAGTGCCCACTGGGGGTGCAGAGATGAACCGTGACACCACGGGAGCAAGCTGGGGAGGGCTGCAGTCTGTCTGGTCGAGGAGCTGTGACCTCACTGTGAGATATAAGTAACAACAGGTGTTAAATGGGTCCTAAGTTCTCAGGAGAGGGGCCACTCCAAGGAGGGTCTATTGGCTTGAAGATCAAGGGAAGGCTTTCTAGAGAAAAGGGTGAAGCTGGAGCTGGGCCATGAAGGATAGGTTGGATTGGAGGAGTGGGAGAAGGGAGGGGTAGGGCCTTCCGGTCAAGAGGAGTGTGTAAGCAAGGGTGGATTGGTCAGAAGGCTCGGTGGTGACCTGAGACCATGGAGAGGTCCGGCTGCCTGGAAACAGAATCCCTGTCCATTCATCAGGCTGAAGATGTAGACTGAGGGGCCTTGAATGCCAGGCCAAGTAGAGATTGGGGTCCGAGGCTCCAGTCCCTACCCTCTGAGCAGAGAGATCCTGGCCCTCTCCAGAGACAGGCAGAAGTCCAAGGGGGAGAAGCCTGAATCCACTGCGCACAAGATAATGGAGAGGGCTGGGTTTGAGAGACCAGGCATTGGAGCTCCGGAACAAGGACCCCAGAGTGAACCCATCCCACCGAAAGAAATTCCCCGTACTCTGCGGTCCAGGAGCACCCCTCACCTTGGAGGGCAGCAGGAGGAAGGAGCCCCCAGGGCTCCTGCTGAAGTTGTGGGTCTCCCTACCTTCCCTCTTGGGCTTGCAGATTTAAACGGGACTTTTCCGCTCCCTTCTGGGAGGCCTTTCCAGAACTCAGGGCATTGGCTTGAACCCTATCCTGTGTCAGGGAAGAAAGTATGTCAAGGCAGAGGGACTGCTGCCTTTCTATAGTTCCCTCTTGTGGATGGAGACCCTAGAGAGAGATGCAGGGCTGGGGCTTGGTCTCTTGGTTGAGCACTTGAGCTCCACCTCTCGTCTGACTTTTCTGCTCCATGGGCTTCTAGGGAAAGCTGTTTCCTGGTCCAGCACCTGGGCACTGGGCCATCTGGGTAGTATCTCAGTCATAGCTCAGGTCTCCCCGCCACTTCTTAATGCCTCCTCATTTTGCTTCCATGTCTCTGGGCACTCAGCACGAGTTCCTTGTGCCCTCGGGGTCGCGTCTGTTGGGTCCCCTCCTCACTCCAGGAGGCCTGTCCTCTGTGTTTCCAGGTCACGATGACTGGAGTGGATTGTCTTTCCTCCCTAACAACCTTCCAGGTCTGAGCCCTGCCCCAGAATGGCCCGTTTCCTCCAGGAGGGCCTCCTCGGAACTTGGGCTGGGCTGTCTAACTTCCTGTCTGCACTGGCCTCGAGGTCACCAGCCCCATAGGTGACCTACAAGAAGAGACCGCCAGAGAGTGGCGACACTAGGGGTGGAGGGAAGAAATGGGGACCAGTCTCCCTAACCCCGCTTTCTCACCTTTATCCCTTTCCAACCCTGGAGGGGGGCCAAGGGAGCTGCAGTCCTGGCTCCCTCTGTGGCAGAACGGATGGTGTCATCCCGGTGCACCCCAGTGACCTCAGGAGAAAGCCTGGGAAGCGACCACAAGGCCCCAGTTCTCTAGGCTCACCAGCCTCAACGCCACCAAATGACTGTGGCTTCCCTTGTTCACGATGTAACCGTTCACCCTGGGATGTTGGCTTCCCGTTGCTATTCTTGAAATGTCTTTTTCCCCTTCTTTGCTGATTATCCAAGACCCAGTGTGGTCGTTGTCTTCTCCGGGAAATGTCCTAGAGACACAGCACGCACACTCACCCCTGGATGAGTGCCCATCTTCTGTGCTTCCACAGCCTAGCGTACCTCCTGCCCCTCAGTGTGTGTGACTGCCCCCCACCCTCCCACAGAGAACTCCTGGGGCAGTGACCTGGTCTGTCTCATTTTGGTCTACCCAGCACTTGACGTATTGTAAGTTGCATTATAGCTGCTTAATAAATGTTAAACCAATGGCAGAGGGAGGGAGGGAGGGAGGGCGGAAGGAAGGAAGGAAGGAAGGAAGGGGAGGGAGAAAAGAAGGAAGGAAGGAAAGGGACGGAGGGAGGGAGGGAAGAAGGAAGGAAGGGGAGGGAGGGAGGGAGGGAGGGAGGGAGGGAGGGAGGGAGGGAGGAAGGAAGGAAAGAAGGAAAGGGAGGGAGGAAGAAGGGAAGGAAGGAAAGGAAGGAAGGAAGGAAGGAAGGAAGGAAGGAAGGAAGGAAAGGGAGGGAGGAAGGAAAGGGAGGGAGGGAAGAAGGAAGTAAGGAAGGAAAGGAGGTAGGGAAGAAGGGAGAATGGAAGGATAGAAGGAGGGAGGGAGGATGGATGGAAGGAAGGAAGGAAGGAAGGAAGGAAGGAAGGAAGGTGGAAAGAAGAAAGGAAAGGAGAGGGGGAAGGAAAGAGGGAGGGAGGACAGATGGAAGGAAGGAAGGAAGGAAGGAAAGAAAGGGAGGAAGGAAGGAAAGGAGGGAGAGAGGAAGGAAAGGGAGGGAGAGAGGAAGGAAGGAAAGGAGGGAGGGAAGAAGGAAGGAAGGGAGGAAGGGGAAGGAAGGAGGAAGGAAGGAAAGGGAGGGAGGAAGGAAGGAAGAAAGGAAAGGGAGGAAGGAAGGAAGGAAAGAAGGAAAGGGAGGGAGGAAGGAGGGAAGGAAGGAAAGGGAGGGAGGGAGGGAGGAAGGAAGGAAGGAAAGGGAAGGAGGAAAGAAAGGGAGGGAGGGAGGGAGGGAGGGAAGAAGGAAGTAAGTAAGGAAAGGAGGTAGGGAAGAAGGGAGAATGGAAGGATAGAAGGAAGGAAGGAGGATGGATGGAAGGAAGGAAGGAGGATGGATGGAAGGAAGGAAGGAAGGAAGGTGGAAAGAAGAAAGGAAAGGAGAGGGGGAAGGAAGGAGGGAGGGAGGACAGATGGAAGGAAGGAAGGAAAGAAAGAAAGGGAGGAAGGAAGGAAAGGAGGGAGGGAGGAAGGAAAGGGAGGGAGAGAGGAAGGAAGGAAAGGAGGGAGGGAAGGAGGAAGGAAGGAAGGGAGAAAGGGGAAGGAGGGAGGAAGGAAGGAAGGAAAGGGAGGGAGGGAGGAAGGAAGGAAAGGGAGGGAGGGAGGGAGGAAGGAAGGAAAGGGAGGGAGGAAGGAAGGAAGAAAGGAAAGGGAGGAAGGAAGGAAGGAAGGAAGGAAGGAAGGAAGGAAGGGAAGCGAGGAAGGAAGGGAGAGAGAGGGAGGAAGAGGAAGGAAGGAAGGAAGGAAGGAAGGAAGGAAGGAAAGGGAAGGAGGGAGGAAGGAGGGAAGGAAGGAAAGGGAGGGAGGGAGGGAGGGAGGAAGGAAGGAAAGGAAAGGGAAGGAGGAAAGAAAGGGAGGGAGGGAGGGAGGGAAGAAGGAAGTAAGTAAGGAAAGGAGGTAGGGAAGAAGGGAGAATGGAAGGATAGAAGGAAGGAGGGAGGATGGATGGAAGGAAGGAAGGAGGATGGATGGAAGGAAGGAAGGTAGAAAGAAGAAAGGAAAGGAGAGGGGGAAGGAAGGAAGGAGGACAGATGGAAGGAAGGAAGGAAAGAAAGGGAGGAAGGAAGGAAGGAAAGGAGGGAGGGAAGGAGGAAGGAAGGGAGGGAGGAAGGGGAAGGAGGAAGGAAGGAAGGAAGGAAGGAAGGAAGGAAGGAAGGAAGGAAGGAAAGGAAGGAAGGAAGGCAGGCGAGGAAGGAAGGGAAGAGAGGGAGGGAAGAAGGAAGGAAGGAAGGCGAGGAAGGAAGGGAAGAGAGGGAGGGAAGAAGGAAGGAAGGAAGGAAGGCAGGCGAGGAAGGAAGGCAGGCGAGGAAGGAAGGCAGGCGAGGAAGGAAGGGAAGAGAGGGAGTGAAGAAGGAAGGAAGGAAGGAAGGAAGGAAGGAAGGAAGGAAGGAAGGAAAGAAGGGAGGAAAGGAAAGGAAGGGAGGGAGGAAGGAAGGAAGAAGGGAAAGGGAGGAAGGAAGGAAGGAAAGCGAGGAAGGAAGGGAAGAGAGGGAGGGAAGAAGGAAGGAAGGAAAGAAGGAAGGAAGAAAGAAAGGAAGGAAAGGGAGAGAGGGAAGAAGGAAGGGAGGGAGGAAAGGAGGGAGAGAAGGAAGAATGGAAGGATAGAAGGAAGGAAAGAAGGAAGGAAGGAAGGAAGGAAGGAAAGAAGGAAGGGAGGAAAGGAAAGGAAGGGAGGGAGGAGAGGTTCATGAATGGCCCCCTACATGCCAGGGCACTGCTGAACATTTCATCTACTCTTTGAAACCCTGAGGGATAAGCACTAGGACCTGTCTTTACACACAAGGGAACACAAGTTCTGGTCACTTGCCCAAGCTGGTTACTGATAAAAGCCAGGGCGTGGGTCTTCCAGCTCCATGCTCAGGCCTTTTTCATGACACTACATGGGAGGGACAGTGCTGGCTGTCAGGGCCATGGCACGGTGTCTCTAGGGCCAAAGGCTGGAATGGGTCAGGCTCCTCCCTTCCTGGGAGTTAGGACTCAAACCCTGAACCTCCATGTTCGCGCCAGCTTGGTCTTAGCCCCCAGGAGCCATGTCTGAGCTGTTGTCTAGACCAGGCTCAGGGCTAGGAGAGGTGCCATCTGGTAGGCATTGCTCCTCCCCGAGTGTCTCTGTGCTCACCTGCTCCTCTTGTCCCACCCGTATGATCTTCCAGAAGGCGTTTGACTCTGCTCTCGTTACCCCAGGTAGTGAGGGGGCTTTCACCGGGCCCAAAGAGTGGGTGGGGCTGGAGGGAACCCTCCCCCTGCCTCCCTGGAGCAGCCATGGTCGCTGTGAGGGGCGCCCAACACATAACTCTGCTGCCCTCCAAAGATTCAGGAGCCCTGCGCCCCCCTCCCGCCCCAGCTTCTGTCTCTTCGAAGGGCCTGTGGTTTTCCCAGGCAGGTGTGAGCACGTCCCTCGGTCTAGTGCTGTCTGTCCTGTTTACTTGGGTTCCCGGGGCCTCGTCCCCTTGGCCATGGGGACCAGGATCTTTGGAACAAGGATTGCTCGGGGCCCAGGGAGGCAGCGGAGCCCCTGGATGGATCCCTCCCCTCCGGCTGCTCCCACCCCCCAGACCTGCATGCCCAGCCCTCATCGACTCCTCTAATGATCACCCTCCTCTCCCTACTCCCTTCTTTTGGAGAAGGACAGAGAAGGACAGCGTATGCATGCCCCTGTGTTCTCTGTGACTGAGTCTGTCTCTGTTTCCAAGACTAGTCTTTGTGTATCTCTCGGTCGCTCTGGGCGTGTCTCGGTCACTTTGCGTGGTGGGCACAGGCGGGTGTTGATCATTTACTCTCTGGGTTTCTGCCCTTTCTTTTCCTTCTCTGCCTGTGGCTCTCCTCTCCCTGTGCCCTTGTGGTCTCTGTGTCTCTCTGTGTCTCTTGTTTCTACGTCTCCCCTGCTTCCAACATGGCATGCAGTGGGGGGGGGGGGGGGCGGGGAGCACCCTCTCTGAGCCCCTGTTACCCTGAATACACAGCCGGTGGTCTGATGAGAGGATCAGGCTGCACCCTGTACCCTGTAATTGCCCGCCTGGCTCCGGGGCCCCATGGCCCCCGACTTCACCCTCCTGGCTCCCAGCTTACCCTCAGTCAGGCCTTCCCACACCCCAGGGGTGGCACCGGGGGGGATTGGGAGTCCAGGTCCCTTTCTGCCGCCCTCCCCTACCTCCCATCCCCCTAACCCTCTTGCCCTGGGCCCAGGGGGCCCTAGTCTTGCCACCTCAGGAGCTGTGGGTTTGAAGTTTGCTCCATTTCTGCCTTCCGCCCACCCTGCACTGAGGGGCTGAGCTCCTCACTGTAATTACATGTGGCTGCGGTCCGCCTCTTCCCAGCCTCCTGGGCCGGCTCCCTGCCTCTCTTCCTGCCCGGCCCCTCCGCCTCAGGCCCGTCCTTCTCCTCACCCCCAGGTCTCTGATTCCTTCTCCTGCTCTCATCCTATTTGACCGGGCTTCGCCCTATCTGTCACTCTCGCCCTTCCGGTAATCATGTTCCCTTCTCTGTCGCCTCTGCCTCTGTCCCCATCCTTACCTGCCGCCCCCTCACTTTCTCTCTACTGAACCTCCCTCCTGTCCCAGGCTGTCTGTCATGGGGCTTCTGGGGGCTCCCTCTTTCAGTGCCCAAAGCTGCCTTCTGATGCTGTCTCTCTCTCTCTCTCTCTCTCTCTCTCTCTCTGCTTCTTCCTTTCATTGTCCCTTTGGTTCTTCCCCTGTCACTCTTTTTTTTTTTTTTTAATTTATTTTGAGAGAGAGAGTGAGTGTGGGGGAGGGGCAGAGAGAGAGACTCCCAAGCAGGCTCTGAACTGATGCAGGGCTCGAACCCACAAACCACGAGATCATGACCTGAGCTGAAGTCATGAGCCCCCCACCCCCATCACTCTCGATGCCTGTCCCTACTCTCCATCACTGACCATCTGTCTGTTCTCTCCTGCTCCGCGGTTCTGCCTCTTCTCCCCACTTCCCTTCATACTGCACATCGCTGGGGCGCCTGGGTGGCTCAGTCAGCTGAGCGTCCACCTCCTGATTTCGGCTCAGGTCATGATCTTGGAGTCTGTGGGACTGAGCCCCGCATCGGGCTCCGCACTGACAGAAAGGAGCCTGCTTGGGATTCCGGCTCCCTCTCTCTCTGCCCCTCCCCCACTTGTGCTCTCTGTCTCTCCGTCTCTCTCTGTCTCTCTCTCTCTCAAAATAAACAAATAAACATTAAAAAAAAAAACACTGCACATCTCTGGCCCCTTTCCCTGACAACCACACGGACACATGTAAACACATGCACTCACGTGCACGCATACACACACACACACACACACACACACACACACACACCCTTGATCACTCGTGGGTTTTGTTTTGGGAACTTTCTATTTTGGAGCCTGGCACTGTTGCCAGATAGGGTAAGGGCTGGGTAGCTGGTACAAAGAGAGAATGAGGGCTCATGGCATTCTGGGCTGTGGGAAGGGGACCAGGGCTGGGCAGACAGGAGGGCACCAGGAAAATATACCTTCGTCGTCTGATTTTTCTCTAGCCCAGACCCAACCCCTCCTGCCTGAGCTGGAGGTAGTAACAGGATCCACGCACCCTGTGGAGGCAGTGCTAGAGGAGGACTCCCTGGAAGAGGCGGCACCCCCCATGCCCCAAGGCAATGGCCCTGGGGCCCCTCAGGCCCTGGACAGCACTGACCTCGACGGCCCCACAGAAGCTGTGACACGTAAGTCCTAGGGAGCCAGGGGATGCGGGTGGCAACATGGAGGGGTCGCGCCAGGGAATCCGATTCTTACGGGCTGGCGGAAACGCAGCCGTCGCCCGCGGGAGCCTAGCACAGGGCCAGGACCTTGGGTGGGCGACGGAAAGGCATGGTCACTGTCCTTTCTGTCTAGGAAAGAGACCGCCACAGGCAAAATGACTGGTATAAGATCAGTTCACAAGGAGTGTGGACAGGCTCCAGGCGATATGGTTCAGGACAAGAGGGCGTGTGGCCCTATGAAAGGAAGAAGGGGGCTGGGGGTGCTGGGAGGGAGCACAGAACAGAGCCAGAGCAGGGAGCCAGAGCAGAGCCCCGCTGGATCCCACCCTTCCGGGCGTCAAGGGTGAAGAGGCAGGAGAGAAGCCCCCAGCTGCCCTGGGCAGAAGGGAGCCCACCCCCAGGCTTGGCTCGAGGAGGCCTCCGAGGAGGTCCTGGAGGGAGGGAATTCTTCCCCTTCGCTCTCAAGAGAGGGGGAGGGGCAGCCAGAGCCATTTGTATTTAATAATAAGATCCACAAAATCTGTAGACACATTTGCCCTTTCCAACCTTCTCTCCCTAAAGGATCTCACGAGCTCTTCAAAGCAGCCTGTAGCGAGGCAGCAGGATAGCTCTTGCCAAGTCCATTTTACAGATGAGGAGACTGAGGCACACAGAACCACTCAGCCTGGACACAGCTGGGGAACTCAGGTCTCCCGGCCCAGTGCTCTCTCCTATGCCTTCCTGCCCAGCTGGCAGGGCTCAGCAGGGAGCTGCCTTCAGCCAGGGCATCTGGGGCTAAGTTGGACTCCCTGGAAGTCGGGGTTACTAAATCCTGCTAGCGCACTGCCCTCAGCCTCCTCTAGACACACCCACCAGCAGAATCGAGAGAAAGAGGTCAGCGCCGTGGCCACAGAGGAGGGGGCCTGGATGGGAGTCGGACAGACACCTCTGTGTCTATGGGCCCGAGTGTTTGCTCTGTGACTCAGTCCCCACGGCCACCCCCACGGCTATGGCCACAGGCAAGCTCTGTGTCTGCCCGAACCTCCCAGGGCCCTCAGCTCACCACACACTCCCGCCCTCTGGTCACTGTGCCCATGTTTAGGCATCAGGGCAGGGGGCACGGAAGCTGGCCAAGGACTCGGGCCGGTCTCCCGCCACCACGGGGCCAAGAGGTGGGAGCAGGATGATTCAGGCCTGGCTGCTTCCCATGGCCTTACCCCTGTTTACCCAGATGCAGGCACCAGCCACACCTCAGGGCCAAAGGCTCCCAGCACGGAGCTGCTCCAGAGCCCTGCTCCCATCCTCTCCTGACTCCCCACCTGGTCCTCGGCTCCTTTCTCACAGCCTCCATCCCCTCCCCACTCCACTTCCTCGCTGTGGAATCTTGGGCAGGTTTTACCCTCTCCACACCTCAGTTTTTTCATCTGTGAAATGGGGCCGGTAATAGTCGATCTGTCACAACTACGACACGGAAAGCTCTCGGCACGGTGCTGGTACCTCATCACAGCTCCACGCGTAAGCTACTAGTTCTGAGACTAGTGATGGTTGGGATGTAGCAGCCTATTCCTCAGTCCTCCGTCTCCCAGCCTCTGCTCCCTTCCTGCCTCTGCGTCCCGAGCCCCAGCTCTTAGCCTCCAGGCCAGGCCCACCTCCGACATTTACTAGCTGTGGGACCTTGGACAAGTTACTGTACTCCTCTAGGACTCCGTTTCCTCCTCTGTGAAAGGTGGGTCCTGCCCTATGGAGATACTCAGAGCCCTGAGTGGCTGAGGGGTCCCAGAGCTCTGCTTCTCCCTCCCCTCCCCCAAACACACACACACACACACACACACACACACACACACATACACACCTCCCCTCATCTCTTGTGAACAGAACCATGCCATCCAGGTGAGCAAACCTGAGGTGAGGAAAGGGACTGGGTGCTTTGGGGGGGATCCCCAGACCCAGCTTCCCTGTACCCCACTGATGAAGCTGAAGTTTGGTCCCTCAGCCTGAGATGGGGACTCAGAGAATTCCTGGCCTCGGGGACCCCCCCTCCCCCACCGCTGGCCTCTCTTCCCTTGTCACCCTTCTCACCCAGACCCCCAGGGCCCCACAGCAGACTCTGCCAGCCACCCCACAGAGGCGGACAGGCAGGGGAGCCGAGGGGAAGAGAGGGGCTGTGAGGGCCCCTGGAGTCCAGGGCCAGGGCGTTCATCTCCAAACAGATGTTTCCAATAAATCACCCAGCACACGAAGGGCAAAAACAGCTGGGGGCTTGGCAGGGGCTGAGGTGAAGGTTAACTGCTTCGCTGCTGTCCTTCCTCACCCCAGCCAAACAGTCCTTACCCCTGACCACCGTCCCTCTTGCCAAAAACCCAGGACTCCAAGGGCAGGAGAATGGATTTCATGTGGGGTAAGAAGATGGGGTCCAGGGCTCTGAGTCCCTCCTCTTGTCTTGCACCTCTGTCTTTTCTGGAGGGAGCACTGGCCTGGGAGTCATGGGCCAGGCTCAACTCTGCTATTTCCTGGTGTGCCTCCGGGCACGTCAGTTCTGCTCTCTGGGCCTCAGTTTCCCCATCTGCAGAATACACGGCCGACTAGTTGGCCTGTGGTGTATCTAAGGACCGGGCCAGAGCTCTGGGAGGTCGGCCCCCCACCCCGGGGTCCCGCATTAACCTTTCTCATTGTCTCTCTAGGCCAGCCTCAGGGGAACCCCTTGGGCTGCACCCCTCTGGTGGCGAATGGCTCAGGCCACCCCTCGGAGCTGGGCAGCACCAGGCGGGCGGGGAATGGTGCCCTGGGTGGCCCCAAGGCCCACCGGAAGTTGCAGACGCACCCGTCTCTCGCCAGCCAGGGCAGCAAGAAGGGCAAGAGCAGCACCAAATCTGCTGCCTCCCAGATCCCCCTCCAGGCGCAGGAAGGTAAGCACCCCATCCCACCTCTCCCTGGGAGAGGCCTCCAAAGGCATGATGCAGCAGCATTTTCACCAGGTTGCTCGTTAGAAGTTCAGTCTCAGCCCCGCGCCAGGCCTACCGGCTCTGAACCTCTGGGTAGGGCCCAGGAGACTGGCCTGGGAATCTGGCCAACTACACCTGGTGGGTAAATCGAGGCACAGCTGCGTTCTCAAGACCAGCCCCTCCCCATCTCTGCTCACGGAGAGTTGCCGTAACAAGGAAGAAAACCATGTGGGCTGATCCTGTGTAAGCCACCCCATTTCTGGAAACACAGCTTCCCTCAAGGAATGGACCCTCTGTTTAGTGAGAGCAGGACACCCAGCAGAATAAAATGAAGCACCATCATCAGATACTCACATGGGGGTGCAGCGAGGACTGTGTGCTCCGGCGGGGGCGGGGGGGGGGGGGCGCCGTGGTACGGCGGGAAGTCAGAGAACCCAGATACGCCAGCCATCGTTCCTGCAATGCAGAGGGGCCTCTGCAGGGCCGCCCTGGGCAGCCAGCTTTTCCACCTCATGAGGCATCAGTTCAGCATGGGTGACGGCCCCCTGTAGCTCAGTGGTACTTGACCTTCACCCCAGAATTTTTAAGTGAGCCCTGTCCACTCCAGGGGACTCCGTCCGGCCTGGTCTTCTGCAAACAGGATTCAGTGTGCACATTTGCACGTAATGTGTTCACCAACTTTCCCACAGAACAGATTCTGCCCAACAGTCTTAATTATGAAGGGAGTATTCGTTCATTTAAAATGTACTGCACATCTGCTACGAGCCAGGCCCTGTGCTGGGTAACCAGTCCGTGGCCTCTAAAGCTCTCATGAGAAAGACAAACAGGTAATCACCATATGGGGTGATAAATACACTGACAAAGCCACACACTGGAGATTATGCAAACAACCCCAGGGGACCCCACACCAGCCCAGAAAGCTGGGGAGGACGAGTCTGGGCAGGCTCCCGAGGTGTCTGAGCAAGCTTTAAAGGGTGAGTAGGAGTATCTAGCCAGGAGGGGCATTAACACAGAAGTGAGAAATGGCTAGTTTGGCTAGATCATGAAATTATGTAAGGAATGGGGAAAGGTGAGACTCCAAAAAGGCAGGGGCCAGGGAGGCACCTGGTTAACTCTACCCTGGACCTAGACTTTATCTGGAAGGCAATAGGGAGCCATTGAAGGGTTTTAAACAAGGTAGTGACTTCCATCGGATCTGCATTTGAAGAGAACGCCCTCGTTCAGTTTGCAGGTAGGTTGCAGGGGCTCCGAGCTGTCCCTCCACACAGTCCCTCCACACAGAAATGAGGCGGGAGAGTCAGATCCTCCGTGGTGTGAGACTCTCTGGAGGGGAGGCCAGGGGCCCACCTGCCGCGTGCCCAGCCCCTGGGAGGGATGCCAGCTCAACATCCTGGCAGCACACTGAGTGGAACTAGCCTGCCTGGTTTGGGTTCCCAGCTCCACCGTTTCCCCGCTGGCTGCCCAAGGGTAGGCTCACGCGTTAATTCAGCTACCATTTACTTACCTCGATGTCAGGCACCTTCTAGGGACTAGTAACATGCCAGTGACTACAGCGGACAAAGACGCCTGCCTTACATGTTAGTAGGAGGAGAAAGCTGTGCAGAGCCATGGAAGGTGATAAGTCCTGGGGGTAGGGAGGAGGCGAAGCAGGCCAGGGGCGGGGCTGAAGGAGCTGGGGTGCGGCCAGCAGGTCACAGAGATGGTGGTTGTGGAAAGCCACAGCAGAGTGATCCAGGGGGACAGTGTGGGAGGAGACCAGGTCACGTGGGACCGTGGGGGCCACTGTGAGATCTTTGGCTTTTACTCCTAGTGAGGCGGAAGCCGCTGGAGGGCTCTGAGCACAGGAGGGATGGACTCCACTGAGGTTTTGCAAGGGTCCCTCTGGGCTACTGTGTGGGGAGTGGGTGCAGGGAGGGGTAGTCAAAGGTGGGGAGTGGGGTTACCAGTGAGAGGGCTGTTGCAGTTGCCCTGGTGAGAGAGCAACAGAATGGCAGGATTCTGCTGGGTCTATTTTGAAGTGACTTCTCTGTGCCTCAGTTTTTTCATCTGTAGAGTGGGGCTAAGAGTGGCCCCATCTCATGGAATCCTTGCAAGTTTAAATGAGTTTCATTCATGCCCAACACTTAGAACAGTGCCTGGGACGGGCTACCACTCAGTGTGTGTGTTAAATAAATGACTCAGGGTGTCGAAGAGCGGGCCTCGGGGTCCAGACCGCCTGGGCTCAGACCCTGGCTCTGAAGCCAATGGGGCAGGTGCATGTAACTCTCTGTGCCTTGGGGTCATGCCCTGGAAAGAATCACCATTTCTCTGAGCTGTGGGAGGGTAGGGGAGCGCTCGTGAGCCCCCTGTGGCTGGGTCTCTGGCCCCTTGGCTGTCTCACGGCCCTGTCCCCCCACCCGTGCCCGCAGACTGCTGCGTCCACTGCATCCTGTCCTGCCTGTTCTGCGAGTTCCTGACGCTGTGCAACATCGTCCTGGACTGCGCCACGTGCGGCTCCTGCAGCTCCGAGGACTCGTGCCTCTGCTGCTGCTGCTGTGGCTCTGGCGAGTGCGCCGACTGCGACCTGCCCTGCGACCTGGACTGCGGCATCGTGGACGCCTGCTGCGAGTCCGCCGACTGCCTGGAGATCTGCATGGAGTGCTGCGGCCTCTGCTTCTCCTCCTGACCGCCGCCGCCCCCGCAGGGTCCCTCGCGCCCGCAGCCCGGGGGCGGGGACGCGCGAGGCCACCTCCGCGGAGGCGGCGGGGGGGCGGGGCCGCTGCAGCGCCGCCTCCTCGCGGTTCCCGGGACCGACGGTGGCCCCGGACACCCGTCGGGCGGGCGGGCTGGGGTGGGAGCCGCGCCTGGCCCCGCGGCCTGGGCTGCGGAACACTGTGAACGTGGGGCGCAGGGACGCGGGGGAGGCGGGGCCGGCGGGCGGTGCGCTCCTCTACCTCTCACCGCCCCTGGCGCCCGCCTCCCGCCGCCCAGGCTCCGAGGACAGCAAAATGTGAAGTGAGACACCCCAGCCCGCCCTGGGCCAAGCCCCTCCCCAGTCTTCTTCCTGGGACCCGCGGGGGCCTGACCCCTGCGGTGACCCCCGAAGTCCCCCAGAGGGCAGGGCTGGGCCAGAAGGGACGGGAACGTATAGAGACGACTGGAAGGGGGGAGAGGGAGGGAATGGAGGGAGGGTCTGTTCTATTTGTTGCTGTAAATAAAGTTATTTGTCCAGCTCAGATTTCCTCGGCTCTCGTGACTACTCACGAGTCCACAGACCCCGAGACTCCGAAGCAAACACCCACCTCCCCCCACCCCCCCCACCCCCCACACACAAAGCACCCAAATGGATGAGCCTTCCTTCTGGGGTCTGTTCTCTTCATGTTCCCCTCCCTCCTTCACGGTCCCCTGAAAGGTAGCAAGGGTACAGACTCCCCACCATTATTTCCCTCTTCCCATCAAAGGGAAGGGGTGAAGCCCAGGGAGGGAAGAGTTAACCCTTGGCATAGAATTAATTAACAACAGATGTGTTCGGGTTTTGATTAATTAATCTCCTGCTGACTCCTGCTTCTCGAAGCCCTTTCCGTGATGGCTCTGAGGCTTGGGTGCCGCCTGTGTCCGTGGTAGAGCAGTGTCCGGGGAGGGGTCGACTCAGGACGGCGCAGCCTGGGCTTGACCCCCGGCTGGCCCCGGAAAGCAAGCGTGGCTTGCATGGGGGTCACTCAGCCCAGCCTCCAGTCCCCTGATTGTCAGGGGGCCTGAGGAAGAAGAAAACAGGCAGGACTAGCAGAAGCCTGGGAGGCCCCATGGCCAGAGCCCTCCTTGTCTGCAGGCAGGACAGCACTGAGCACTGCAGGAGGGGGTTCCAACACTGGGGAGGCCTGGCTGGGCTGAGCCTTCCCTACCCCATCCCCAACCAGGAGAGAGTCAGGAGGGGTCCAGGGTGAGTGAGAGAGAGAACATCCCGTGGTTGGACTTGTACCATCTTGAGGAGAAGACAGAGCTGCAGAAGGCCTTGTAAACTTGAGAAATGGGTGGGCACTGCTTCCAGGAACAAAGGCTGGAATGGCCCGGAGGAATTCTGGAAGGAAGGAGCTCAGAAAAAGGGCCAGATGAAATCTCAACTCTCTTAAGGAGTGTCCTACGAAGGAGCAGCCCATGACTTTGGGAGGGGGGTACAGTTGTAGCAGGAGGAGGTAATAAGAGGTGGTGAGAAGGATTTCCCCCCCGGCCTCCCCTACACCAGCTCCCCCCCCTCCCCCGCCTCCCATGCACAGGTACACAGCCCTCACTTTCCCAACATCAAGGTTTCCCCGACCTCTAGGACCACATAGGAAACTCAGGACCCGGAGAGGAAGGGACCTGCCCAGGGTCACATAGTCAAAATGGAAGCCAAGAGAGAAACCCCATCTGCTTGGCCCCTCAGTGTTCATTTATTTATCTGTGTATCTGAATTTTTGTGCTTAGTTTTTGCATGCCCAAAGTACGAAAGGCTCTGAAGTCTAGCCTGTGCACATACAAGCATTTACACCTATTTTCTTCCTTCCTTCCTTCCTTCCTTCCTCCCTCTCTTTCTTTTCTATTTTACAAAGATGTCAAGGTTCTAGACACATTGTCCTACACTGTTTTTATCCCTTGACCATTTGTCCCAGGGACCTTCCTAGCACACTGAAAAGTGGCCTGAAGTTCCACTAAAGGACAAGCCTCCGTCCAGCTCCCCGGCTCCTGCTTAGTCCCTTCCAGTTATTTCTCTGCTACAAACAAGGACATGCGCTAACATGCCCTTTTCCGTGAACAAGCCGTGGCTGTAGAATATTTGAAAGGTGGGGTTGCTGTGACTTTGACACGGCGGCCCCATCGCCCTCCATGGCCACAGAAGTGCCATTTTTCTCACTGCTGTGGCTCTTTGTCCTGAGGAGGGTGGACAATGATGGGGGGCTCCCATTCAGTCCCTGCTCAACCTCAGGTCTTCCCGAAGCCTGGGGTCTGAGGGATGTGAGGGAGGCCGGGAGGAGGGGTGGGGTGCTCCCGACCAACTCGAGGTCTGGTCCAGGTGGGCAGGAAGGCCCCCTCCCTGGCCCTGGCCCCTCATGGGGACTGTGGCAGGAAGAGGTGCCTCTGCTATCCAAATATCGATTTCCTGCTGCAGGCTCTGGGCTGTTTTCTTTAGGACAGTGGCTGAAACCTGAGAGGCTGAGCTGGATGGGGGCGGGACAGGGGCAGGATTCAGCCAGCCTCCCCCCAGCACACACACACACACACACACACACACACACACTCATTCACTCACACAGACTCTCCTTACAGTCACGTACCCACATACGTTCTGCAAAGCCACACGTACCGCACTCACATGCACACCACACCCACATGTATATGCACTCAGGCTCTTCACATTTTCAGAGCCCACAGCCACGGACAGCCCTGGTCAGCCTGGGGCTGTGCTGCAGAGCCCAATGTCCACTCCCGCGGGTGCGGGTTCCAGCACTAGCTCTGCTGCGGGCCCCAGGGAAGAGGCTCTTTCGCTTGGCCTTACTTTCTTTATGTAGACAATGGGACATCAGTGAGACTCTGGAAATCTAATGGCCACCACAGGGTTGGAACAGGAGACCAGCCCCCTGTGGCCCAGGAGACTTCTTGACTGGGCACGCATCATGTCCTGAGCCGTCTAACCCAAGACAGGCATTACCACACTGACGGGCGGAGAAGCTGGTGAGGCCAAGTTCAGTTGTCTCTGGCCAGGGTTGCCCTCGACCACCAGGTGATCTTGTGTGCCAGACTCAAAAGATTTTGCCCCATGACGGAGCAAGTAGCATAAGGAGGGGCTGGCTAATGAGGGGAGGGCTGGGCAGCCGCCCCTCTGCCTGCATAGCGGCTATCAGCTTCTCCCCATTCTTTAGCACATTTCATTAGCATCCCAATTAAATCGGCTGGTACCCAGAGCTGGGCGGACGCAGCCACACGCCCTGCCGTTCCATGGCTCTGGGGCTGCCAGGACGGGACACCTGTAAGCAGCCTGGATGCTGGATTGCCTGCGGCCTCTCGTGCCCTGGGACATGTGCCAACACCCCCCCTCCCCAACCAGGGAGAGTAAGGGACCGAGGGCTGGCCCCTCAGCCTCTCGAGTGGCTCCAGACACTCCCCATTGCTGAGCAGTGGGAAGGCGGTGTGGTGGCTCTGAGGACTGGGCCTGTGTGAGGGGTGGGGAAGAAGCAGGACAGGAGCCTCAGGCTACACGTGGGGGCAGCAGAGGGGACAGAGATCACGGACCTGGCCCCTTGTCACCTCCATGTGTTGCTTCCCTCCATATTCTGACCCTTCTGGAATGATGTGGAGACGCGTCATGGGGTGGTCCCATGGGCACAGCCCTCCTGTTGACCCAGCCATCCCTTCCCCCTTCACCTCCTGCAGAGGAAAGCCCCCTCCCGGCCTTCTCCTTGCCCCTCTTCTGGTTTTACTACCTTTCCCCAGCCCTGCAGCAGCCTCTACAGTCCACAAGGCCTGCCATCTCTGGCTGTGCCTCTTTCCAGGTTACAAGCTCATTCCCTCCTCCTGCACACGGGGAGGGTGACAGTCAGGGGTGGGGGGGAGGGGTGGGAAAAGGAGGCGTGTTCATGCACCGTGTCTACCTGACATTTCTCATTTTGCCACCTCGGGCCCCAGGGTCCTCCTCATCCCTGGGCCAGTCACCGCGTCAGGGGATGGAGGGCTATGATGGGCCAGGGCTCTGTGGCCAGGGACAGTGGGTTAATTGGCTGCCCCTCCAGAACCATGTGGAATCCAGGAGCAGAAGTTTCTCGAAGAAGTAGGGGTGCCGTAACAAAAAAGGGGGATGGTTTGGCAGATGAAAAAAACAGAAGTCACAATGGGCTCAGACTACTGCGTGCAGGTCCAGAAGGGGAGGCCTGGCCAGAAAACATGAATGCTCAAGTGCAGCTCAGGGTATCTGGCCAGAGAAGAGAAGTCAAAGACAGTGACCTTCAAATCCCTGAAGCCTGAGAGGAGAGTGAGGCTTATTCTCAGGCTCCAACAGGCAGAGGAAGACCGAGGGGTGGACATACAGAGAGAGAGCTCCCGGCTCCAGGCAGGAGGGCCAGCTGGAGAGCCAGCAGTGAGAACTGCCCTCAGGACAGCGGCCAGCGACGGCGGTGGGTGGGGCCTCCCTGTTCCAAGGACTGTTCTGGGGGAAGAGGGGTGTGGATGGGGTCCCTGCCTTGGGGTGGACTGGCTGCAGGGGGGAGCAGATGGTGGGGTTGTGTCAGGTGGCCCCCTCAATTCCCGCTAACTCAGACCTTCCACGGCTCAACAATGCAGACAGCGGCCAGCTGATGAGAGAGAAGCAGGGGTGGAAGGTGGAGGGGAGATAGCGGACAGTGCAAAGTGTCCGCAAGGTCCTGGAGACAGAAAAGCCACGCAGGCAGGCTGCAGGCCCCGTCCCTCAGCTCCTCCCAAGGTCACCGGCCGTGGGCTGTGGGGGCAGTGGTGACCCTCATTCTGGGTCCCTCCGGTGCCTGGAGCCTCCACAGCTCTGGGCAGCTTGGCATTCATTAGGGGCTGGCTAATGGCTCGGAAGATTGGCCAGGGGCGCTGCTGAATAGAGACCTCGGTGAGATTTATTCCTAATTATCTCATTTGTCTCCCCCCATTACTCTTTATGGCTGGGATTTATAGGGCCATTAGTGGGGCCCCGGCCAGGCCAGGATGAGCGTGAGCCTTGAGATGCTCCATAATAATAACAATAACAATGCTCACCCTGGCCAGATTAATGGGGGTGCCTTCTTGTCCTCCCCACCCCCTGTCCTTGCCGCCCACATGTCCCTCTCCCTTCTGGGACCCCCTGATCTTCAGCACCAGGTCCTCAGCCACCTGTGGAGTTCAAGCCTGTGGCCTCCCCATTCCCCCACCCCAAGCTTGTCTCTTAGCCCTTCTCACATGCTACCTTTGGGAACTTCATGGTAATACTCGGGGGGATGTGGATTCCAATGGTAACGCCTCTGGGGCAAGCCTGTATCAGTAATGGATGTATCAGTAATGGATGCGTTTGGCTATAAACAGCTTAATCTGAAAGGACATGCGTTGTCTCCTTAACTAGAAGTACAGAGGTAAGTGATCCTGAGCTAGTCAAGAGGCTCAAAGATGCCACTGAGGAGCCTGGCTTCCCTCCTTCTTCTCCGTCATCCTCAGCATACGGTCCCTGTCTCCCCTCCCACTCACAAAGTGGCTACCATAGCCCCAAGCATCAAGCCCACACACAGCATCCACGCCAAACAAAAAAAGGCAGGTGGGGAAAGGAGGCCTTCTCCTCTCACACCTTTTATCAGGAGAAGGAGATCATTTCCAGATGCTCCTCACAGGTCAACTTAACTCCGCCCAGACTGGGTCCCATAGGGTCCTAGGTGGGGTTCCCCCAGAAGCAGGCCCCAGACAAGGCTTCGAGTGCAAGTTTGTTCGGAAGCAGATTTCAGGAAACATCAGTCGGGGAGCAGGGAGTGAGGCCAGGAGGGAAGGCAGCCGACAAAGGGTGTGTTAATTGGTTACCACTGCAGGCGACTGGCACCCAATCTTGGAGGACACGTGCCTTCAAGGGAGCTGAGGTGTTTATACACCAAACCCACAGTCACTGGTTGAGGGCTGTTCCCAGAGGAACGGCAGTTTTCTGGCAGTCTCTGCCCAGTCGCGCTGCTGGAAGAAACTTCCTGGCAAAGGGGTAGAGTTGCAAGCGGGCAGAGTTGGCCAAGGAACTCTTTCTCTCACTGGTAAGGCCCGAGCGGATGGGTGGGCCCCATCACTGGCGCTGGGCTTGACATGACAAGCGGACAGACCCATCTGGATTCACTGTTTGGCTGGGAGAAAGGGGGTCGGCCGGTAGGGGGGGCTGCCATAGGGTCGCCCCACCTTTTCCCCACAGCCTTTCTCACCGGGCAGGAGAGGGTAGTGCAGAAGAGAAGGGTCTTCCCAGAAAGAAGAGGGAACTAGGGGCACCTGGGTGGCTCAGTCGGTTACGGGTCATGGTCTCGCGGTTCGTGAATTCGAGCCCCGCGTCGGGTTCTGTGCTGACAGCCCAGAGCCTGGAGCCTGCTTTGGATTCTGTGTCTCCTTCTCTCTCTGGCCTTCTCCTGCTCATGCTCTGTCTGTCTCGCTCTCTCTCTCTCAAAAATAAATAAACATTAAAAGTTTTTAATAAAAAAAAGAAGAGGGAATATTTAGTAAATGAGTACTGCATTTATCATCTATTGTTATGTGACAAATAGACCCAAACCTAACAGCTTGAAACAATAATGAAGACTTTATTCTTCCCCACTGTTTCTGTGGGTCAGAATTTGGACACAGCCTGAGCTAGGCGGGGTCTGCATCAGGGCCTCTCTTGAGGTCGCAGTAAAATGTTGACCAGAGGGGCGCCTGGGTGGCTCGGTCGGTTAAGCGTCCGACTTCGGCTCAGGTCATGATCTCACGGTCCGTGAGTTCGAGCCCCGCGTCGGGCTCTGTGCTGACAGCTCAGAGCCTGGAACCTGTTTCAGATTCTGTGTCTCCCTCTCTCTCTGCCCCTCCCCTGTTTATGCTCTGTCTCTCTCTGTCTCAAAAATAAATAAACATTAAAAAAAAAATTTAAAAAAAAAATGTTGACCAGAGCTCTGGTCATCTGCGAGCTTGACGGGATGGTGGCTCCCTTACATGGCCAGCAAGTCTGTGCTAGCCATTGGCAGGGGCCCTTGCGTGCGTATTCCCCAGAGGGCTGTCTGAGTGTCCTCACACCATGGGCAGCTGACTCCCCCCACGAGTAGGGGGCAAGAGCCACAATGTCCGTTATGACCTGGCCTCGGAGTCCCCCACATCTTGGAAGCTGGCTACCATATTTACTATGAACCAGGGTCCACAGCCCATTTAATCTTCATTCGGTTGTTGTTAAAAATGCACCTCTAGTTTCTATATAGCATGCCAGGCTCACTCAAGTGCTCAGCGCTCATGATCCCTCTTTTACAGATGAGAAACAGGAGGTGGAGACGTTACCTAATGTTTTCAGGCTGATTCCCCAGTGAGGCACGGCACTTCTGGCGTCAACACCTGTATTTGTCCCATTTCACCATGCTGCTTTCTGGAAAGCAGAATGTGCCCTGTGCAGGGAGTCAGGGGTCCTGGGTTACGGTATAGGCTCTCTATTAACATGACACCTGGGCCACCATTTCCTATAGCAGATGCCTCTATTCATTAGGACTGTGTCTGCTGTAAGCTCATTTCTCCCTCCTGCAGATAAGTCTGGAGATGGTAGTAGAGAACTGCCAGAGCGCTCTGTGCCTGGAGGTTCCCGGAACCCCAGGCTCCTTGCAGGTCATTGCTCTGCTATGGCCCTTGTTCTCATGGTCCAGTATGGTGGCATCCACATTCCTGGCAGCAAGGGGAGAAAAGACTAAAGAAGAGAGCAAAGGGCACATGCCACAGATGCCTCTTAAAGAAGATTCCTGGAGGCTGCTGTGTGCGACTTCTGCTAATTTCCCATTGTCTAGAACTTAGTCACATGGTCATGCTCCACCTCAAAGGATGCTGGGAAGTGTACTCTTTATTCTAGCATACTCGTTATGCCCAGGTGAAATTTCTACTATTTAGAAAAAAATGGAGGGGTGCCTGGGTGGCTCAGTCGGTTAAGCGTCCGACTTCAGCTCAGGTCACGATCTCGCGGTCCGTGAGTTCGAGCCCCACGTCGGGCTCTGGGTTGATGGCTCGGAGCCTGGAGCCTGCTTCCGATTCTGTCTCCCTCTCTCTCTGCCCTTCCCCCATTCATGCTCTGTCTCTCTCTGTCTCAAAAATAAATAAACGTTAAAAAAAATTTAAAAAAAAAAAGGAGAATGGATATTGGGGGATGGCTAGCTGTTTCTACCCTAGCCAACAGCCATTAGCTTCTTCCCTTTTTTTTTTTTTTAACAGATCCCTAATTTAGTTCGCTCTCCTCCAAGCAGCCATGAGCTTCTATGAAAGCAGGCCTCACCTCCAAGGAGTGAATTATGATTGATCAAAGCCAATCATGTGGTCTCACTCCCTTGCTAATGATTTACTTTAAAAAGGGCATATGATGTATGGAAACCAATTTGACAATAAACCTCATATATTGGGGGGGGAAAAGGGCATATGATACCATCTCTGCCAATGAGAACTGAAGGCAAGTCTCTAAAGGCTCTTGGACACAAGACAAGAATATTCCCATTTCTGCCTTAGTGATTGTTGCCTGCATGTAACCTAGGCAGAAAGAATCACCTTAGGAGTGTGAAGGGAGCCAGTCTAAGGGTCAAGACCACCCTCCAAAAAATTCTAGAGTGGAAAGAAGAAAAATATCTGCTCCTTAAGACACTTTTGAGGCACTTGATTAACCAACACTGCCACCACACTACCTGTAAATACTACCTGTTCAGAGAATCGTCCTATGGTAATCCTTATTTAAGCCACTTTAATTGGGCTTCCTAATACTTGTAGCTAAAAACATACTGACTTATGAACACCTATATACCAACAAAATGGAAAACCTAAAATAAATGGAAAACTCTTAGAAATATATAACTTACGAAGACTGAATCAGAAAGAAACAGAAAATCTGTGTAGACCAACTACTAGGAAAGAGATTGAATCAGTAATCAAAATCTCCTGATCAAGAAAAGTCCAGGACCAGATGGTTTTACTGGTGAATTTTGCCAAACATTTAAAGAAGAATTAACACCAATCCTTCCCAAACTCTTCCCCCCCAAAATGAGGAGAAGGGAACACTCATTCCCAAATTCATTTTATGAGGCTAGAATCATCCTAATACCAAAACCCAGAAAAGGATACTAGTATAAAAGGAAACTGCAGGCTAATAACCCTGATGAAAAGTTCTTAATAAAATACTAGCAAACAGGATTCAACAGCACATTAAAAGGATCATTCATGATGATCAAAAGAAGTTTTTCCTTTGGGTGAGAGAATGGTTCAACACACACAAATCAATCAATGTGATACACTATGTTAATAGAATCAAAGAAAAGAATCATATGATCATGTCAATAGACACAGAAAAAGCATTTAACAAAATTCAGCATTCACACATTCACTCATGATAAAAACTTTTTTTCCTTTCTGTATTTTTATCATTTTTTTTCAATAATATTTATTTTTAAACTTACATCTAAGTTAGTTAGCATATAGTGCAACAAGATTTTAGGAGTAGATTCCTTAATGCCCCTTACCTATTTAGCCCATCCCCCCTCCCACAACCCCTCCAGCAATTCTGTTTGTTCTCCATATTTAAGAGTCTCTTATGTTTCATTCCCCTCCCTGTTTTTATATTCTTTTTGCTTTCCTTACTTTACATTCATCTGTTTTGTATCTTAAAATCCTCATATAAGTAAAGTCATATGATATTTATCTTTCTCGGACTAATTTTGCTTAGCATAATACCCTCTAGCTCTAACCACATAGTTGCAAATGGCAAGATTTCATTTTTTTTTTGACTGCTGAATAATACTCCATGGTGTGTGTGTGTGTGTGTGTGTGTGTGTGTGTGTGTGTGTGTATCACATCTTCTTTATCCATTCATCGTGATAAAAGCTCTTAATAAATTGGGCATAGAAAGAACATATCTCAACACTATAAAGGCCATATATGACCAGCCACAGCTAACGTCATACTCAGTGGTGAAAGGTTGGAAGCTTTTTGTTTAAAATCAGAAACAAGACAAAGGTTTCTACTCTTACCACTCCTATTCAACATATTACTGGAAGTCCTAGCTAAAACAATCAGGTAAGAAAAAGAATAAAAGGCATCAGAATTAGAAAGGAAGAGGTGAAATTGTCTCTGTTTGCAGATGATTTGGTTTTATATATAGAAAATCCTAAAGACTCAACCGAAAACTGTTAGATCTAACCAATGAATTCAGTAAAGGTGCAGTATACAAAATTAATATACAGAAAAAGTGGCATTTCTATACACTAACAGGACATTTTCTGAAAAAGAAATAAAAAAATCAATCCCATTTACAGTAGTATTGAAAACAGTAAAATACTTAGGAATAAATTTAACCAAAGAGGTGAAAGACCTCTACTCTGAAAACTATAAGACATTGATGAAAGAAACCAAAGAAGACACAAATAAATGAAAGATATCCCATGTTCATGGATTGGAAGAATTAATACTATTAAAATGTCAATACTACCAAAAGTCATCTATAGATTCAATGAAATCCCTATGAAGATTCCAATGGCATTTTTTACAGAAGTAGGAAAAAACATTCCTGAAATTCATATGGAACCACGAAAGACCCCAAATAGCCAAAGAAATCCTGAGAAAGAAGAACACTCCTTTATTTCAAGCTATACTATAAAGCTATAGTCATCAAAAGGTAATGATACTGGCATGAAAACAGACAAATAAACAAACAAACAAAATGGAACAGAATTGAGAGCCCAGAAATAAACCCAAGCATGTATGGTCAACTAAAGTTTGACAAGGGAACCAAGAATACCCAATGGAGGAAAATACAGTCTCTTCAATAAACGGTGTTGGGATAATTGGATATTTACATGGAAAAGAATGAAACTAGACCCTTATCTTACACCACTCAGAATGGATTAAACTCTTACATGTAAGACATGAAATCATGAAACTTCGAGAAGAAAACATAGGAATAAATCTCCTTGACATGGGTCTCGATAATGGCTTTTTGGGTATGACATCTAAAGCACAGCAACAAAATAAAAAATAAATAAGCAGGTCTACCTCAAACTAAAAAGCTGCTGCACAGCGAGAGAAAACATCCACAAAGTGAAAAGACCACCTACGGAATGGGAAAAAATATTTGTAAACCATATATCTGATAAGGGGTTAATATCCAAAACATATAAAGAACTCATACAGCGGCACCTGGCTGGCTCACTCAAGGGAGCTTGTGATTTCTTGGTCTCGGGGTTGTGGGTTCCATGTTGGGTGTGGAGATTACTTAAATAAATAAAACTTTAAAAACACACACACATAAGGGGCGCCTGGGTGGCTCAGTCGGTTGAGCGTCTGACTTCGGCTCAGGTCATGATCTCACAGCTTATGAGTTCGAGCCCCGCATTGGGCTCTGTGCTGACAGCTCAGAGCCTGGAGCCTGCTTCGGATTCTGTGTCTCCCTCTCTCTCTACCCCTAACCCACTCGCATTCTGTCTCTGTCTCTCTCAAAAATAAATAAACATTAAAAAAAATTTTTTTAAACACACACAAGAACTTAGGGATGTCTGGCTGGCTCGGTCAGGGGAGCATGTAATTTCTTGGTCTTGGGGTTGTGAGTTCAAGCCCCATGTTGGGTGTAGAGATTACTTAAATAAAACTAAACACACACACACACACACACACACACACACAAACTCAGGGACTCAGGGATGCCTGGATGGCTCAGTTGGCTGGGCGTCCAGCTCTTGATTTCAGCTCAGGTCATGATCTCAAGGGATTGAGCCCTGGGTCAGGCTCCACGCTGTCAGCAAGGAGCCTGTCTGGGATTCTCTCTCTCCCACTCTCTCTGCCTCTCTCTGTCTCTCTCCCTCTCAAAATAAATAAATGAACCTTAAAAAAATAAAGATTCTCTTTATCTCTTAAAAAAAAAAAAGAACTCACACAACTCAATAGTAAGGAAACACATAACCCAATTTAAAAGTGGTCTAAGGACCTGAATAGATGTTTTCACAAAGAAGATATACAAAAGGCTAACAGGTATATTAACAGGCTCAACACCACTAGTCATTAGGGAAATGCAAATTAAAACCACAATGAGGTGCACCTGGTGGCTCAGTTGGTTGAGCATCCAACTTTTGATTTCAGCTCAGGTCATGATCCCAGGGTCATGAGATCCAGCCCCTCATCAGGCTCCACCCTGAGTGTGGAGCCTGTTTAAGATTCTCTCTCTCTCTCTCTCTCTCTCTCTCTCACTCTCTCTCTCTCTCTCTCTCTCTCTCTCCCTCTGCCCCTCTCCCTTGCTCTCCCTTGCTCTAAAATTAAAAAAAAACAATTAATTAATTTTTTAATGTTTATTTTTGAGAGAGAGACAGACAGACAGACAGACCACAAGCAGGGGAGGGGTAGAGAGAGAGGGAGACACAGAATCTGAAGCAGGTTCCAGACTCAGAGCTGTCAGCACAGAGCCTGACGTGGGACTTGAACTCATGAACCAAGAGATCATGACCTGAACCAGAGTCGGATGCTTAACTGACTGAGCCACCCAAGCACCCCTAAATTAATTAATTTTAAAAAAACACGATGAGATATCACCTCATGCCTGTTAGAATAGCCATCATCAAAAAGACAAGAGATACCAAATGCTGGGGTCAGTGTGGAGAAAAGGGAACCCTTGTGAACTCCTGATGGGACTATAAACTGGTGCAGCCACTATGGAAATCTGTGTGAAGGATCTTCAAAAAATTAACTCCCTATGATCTAGCAATTCCACTTCTGGGAATATATACAAAGGAAACAAACAGTAACTCAAAAAGATATCTGCATCCCCATGTTCATTGCAGCCTTATGTCCAATAACCAAAACATGGAGACATCTTAACTATCCATCGATGGATGAATGGATAAAGAAGCAGCGGTATATATGAACAATGGAATATTACTCGGCCATAAAAAATGAGGAAATCCTATCATTTGCAAGAACATGGATGGACCTTAAAGGCATTACACTAAGTGAAATAAGTCAGACAGAGAAAGACAAATACCTTATGATCGCTTCTATGTGGAATCTGAAAAAAAAAAAGTCATAAAAAAAGAGATCAGACTTGTGGTTACCAGAAGCAGTGGGTGGGGGAGAGGGAATTGGAGGAAGGTGGTCAAAAGATAGAAACCTCCAGTTATAAATAAGTGTTAGGGACGTAAAGTACAACATGAGGACTGTAGTGAACACTGCTGTGTGATATATAGGACACACAGTAAATCCTAAGAGTTTTCATCACAAGAAGAAAGGTTTTTTTTTTCCTTCTTTTTATTGTGTCTATACGAGATCATGGGTGTTGGCTAAACCTATTGCAGTAATCATTTCACAATATATATAAATCAAACTATCACAATGAATGTCATACAGTGATGTATGTCAATTATTTCTCAATAAAACTGGGGGGAAAAACCCATACTGACTAATCTACTTCCCTTCTCTTGGCATTCGTTGTTCTATGAGGAGAATGGAGAGGTTACCCCCAAATATCACTTACCTGGTGAGGAAGAAGCTCTATGTCTACCATGCTAATGACAGAAATCCTGTGCAAACCAGCTTAAGCCACAAAGGAATTTATTGCCTCTCATAGCTCTAAGGAACACTCTGGTATTTGTAAAATTAAGGAAAGATTTTCAGCAATTAGTGGAAGCAGCAGACCCAATGCCATCAAGATTCACTCTCTCTCCTTCCTTCTGTTTCATCTCTGTGACTCCTTGTATAAGGATTCCTGGGGCTCCTCAGTGTCTCCTATTGCAGACGATTCTTCTCCACATTGGTGAATGGAGGAGAGAGGACGGCAGGTAGGAATCAGAGGTACCAGCACATCCCCAACAGGAAAAGGGCTCTTTGTATAGTTTTTCAATCCTAGGAGAGGACTCTGATGGCTCTCCTGGATCATATGTCCATTCCCTAGATCAATCCCTGTTGCCAGGAGCATTGGACACACTGATTGATCAGGTGGGGGTCATCTGTTTACTTCTGTTGGGGAGGGCCTGTAGTAACTGAGAGTCTCATCAGAACCACACACAGGGAAGGAGGAACAGTTTCCCAACGCGGGGGTATTGTTTCCGAAGAAGCAGGGAAAGGCTGCTGGGAAGCCATAACAAGACAGGTGTGTAAGACATAACCTATGCCCTCAAGAAGAGAGTCTCCAAGTGGTTCTTTTCTACTAAAACTTGCCGTGCACCTTACTGTACATTGAGTGAAACCAATGCCACGGCCCAGAGAGGGGCTTCCTACTGAAAACCTCCAGGGGCCATGATTCACTCTGATTCTGGGTGAATGGTGCCCCTTGAAGCTGGACACTCTATGGCAGCCCTGAACTTAATAATGCCTGGTTGGACCAGGATGGGTGGCTGAGCCATGAAGGAAGACAGCCATCTCTTGGGGTCTTGCCCTAAAACTCTAGCCAAAGGGGCCACTCCATTTTGGATGACGGCTCTGTGAGTCAGGACCAATAGGACAATTCAGAGTATTGCAAATTGTGAGTGTGTTTGGAGAGTTAGAGGGAAGATTTAATACAGGGAATGGGTGAGAGGCACATGGGTGGCTCAGTCGATTGAGCGTCTGACTCTTGATTTCGGTTGAGGTCATGATCCCAGGGTTGTGGGATTGAGCCATGTGTTGCTCAGCATGGAGCCTGCTCAAGATTCTCTCTCTCTCTCTTCCTCTGCCCCTCCCCCACTTGTGTGCATTCATGTACATGAGGGTCCATGCTCTCTCTCTAAAAAATAATATAGGGAATGGGTTTGGTGGGTGGTGGGAGAACTGAGAAGCCAATGCAGTGGGAATGCACCCAGAGATTAGTAACACTAGGAAGAGATGGAGAGAAAAGAGGAGGAGGTGGTGTTACCAGAGCCCAGAAGCCAGGGCCATGTGGAAGGAGATAAACCACTGCAGGGGCTGCCTGGCAGAAGCTGAGCCCGTGGAGGAGGGCTGCCCGGGTGAGCTGGAGGCACAGAGAAGACACACTGCCTTTGGAGAAGCCACCCCAGGCAAACAGAGAGGGAGACAAATACCCTAACTTCTTCCTTTCTTCTGCCACACAATGTCCTTCCAGTGGTCCCCACTGGCTGAACTCAGCAGGGAAGATGAAGCCCAAGAAACACGAGCAGCAAAGGCCATCATCCCTGTGAGGCAGAGCAGAACAGAGTAAGGAAAAGGAATGGATCTGAGGACAAACAGGCAAATGATAGACACAATGGCCAACTGGCCCCATCAGATCCTCTCCCCTTGGAAGAATGCAGGCCCCCAGAGATCATTTTCATGCCACCTGCTGACATCGTGGTACCAGAAGCTCAGAGTCCCTGAAGGACTACCCATCTGTATCTGCACGTTCCTGAGCTTCCCACAATGATCCTCTGAAAGTTCCTCACTGTATAGCCTTTCAGCCTGGCACCCCACACTTCTGGGAATCTGAGCTGCTGCTCCTTCCAGACCTGACCTGAGCTGACAGGATTGAAGTCCACGGCAGAGCGTCCAGCTGTGCGGCCCAGAAGGCAGAAAGCATAGTGCAGAGGAGGCCAAGCCCATGAAACCAGCCTGGAGCCAGGAAGGAGGGAGGCCCTCTCACGGCTTCCTAACCTCATCACCACCATCACCACCACCACCACCACCACCACCACACTTCAGGAAATATTCTGAACTGAATGCAAATGAAAACACATGTCAACATTTGTAGGATGCAGCTAAAACAGTTCTTACAGGACAATTTATGCCACTACCTGTCTTTAGTAGAAAAGAAAGATTTCAAATCAGTGATCAGAACTCCTACCCAAGGGAACTAGAAAAAAGCAAAGGAAACCTGAAATAAGCAGAAGAAAGGAAAGAATAAAGAACAGAGAACTGGGGCATCTGGCTGGCTCAGTCAGTGGAGCATGCAACTCTCAATGTCAGGGTCATGAGTTCAAGCTCCACATTGGTCCTAGGAGCTTACTTTGAAAAATAAATAAATAAATAAATAAATAAATAAAGTTGCAGAGGCATCCTGTTTTTAAAAAAAAAGAACAGAGCAGAAATCAATGGAATAAAAAATAGAAAACAATAAAGAAAATGAATAAAGCCAAAAGCTGATTTCTTAAGAAAAATCCAATAAAACTGATAAACCTCTAGTCAATCCAAAATTACCAAAAACACATTTATAATAGCATTGAAAACTATGAAATGCTTAGTGATAAATCTAACAAAAGATTCACAAGACTAGTACACTGCAAAATTAAAATACATTGTGAGAGAAATCAAAGAAGAAATGGAAGGTTATACTGTGTCCATGGATCAGAAAACTCAATATTGTGAGACTGTCAATTCTCCCCCAAAATTGATCTATAGATTCAGTGTAATCCCAGTCAAAGCCTAGTCTAGCAGGCTTTTATGTGGAAATTGACAAGCTGATACTAAAATTCATATATGGTGGGGCGCCTGGATGGCTCAGTCGGTTAAGTGTCAGCTCAGGTCATGATCTCACGGCTTGTGGGTTCGAGACCCGAGTCGGGCTCTGTGCTGACAGCTCAGAGCCTGGAGGTGCTTCAGATTCTGTGTCTCCTTCTCTCTGCCCCTCCCCCACTCACACTCTGTATCTCTCTCTCTCTCTCTCTCTCTCTCTCTCTCTCTCTTTCTCTCTCAAAAATAAATAAACGTTAAAAAAAACTTAAATTCATATGAGAGCGGGGCTCCTGGGTGGCTCAGTTGGTTGAGACTCCCAACTCTTGATTTCAGCCCAAGTCATGATCCTAGGGTCATGGCATTGAGCCCCTCATCAGGCTCTGTGCTGACGGTGCAGAGCCTGCTTGGGATTCCCAGTCTCTCTCCCTCTGTCTCCTCCCCTGCTTATGCTCTTGCTCTCTCTCTCTCTCTGTAAAATAAAAAATAAAAATAAAATTCGTATAGAGAAAAAAATGGCTTAGAATAGCCAAAACCACTTTGCAAAAGAAGGACAGTTTGGAGACTTACACTATCTGATATAAATCTACAGTGACCAAGGCAAACAAATTGATTGATGGAACTGACAGCCAAACAGATCAATGGAACAGAATAGAAAGTCCAGAAATTGACACGTATGGCCAATTCATTTTCAACAAAGTGCCAAAGCAGTTCAGACTTTAAAGGTGCCAAGACATGGATCATCTTTTCAACAAGGGATGCTGGAACAAAACAATTTTTTGACCATTTTTTCTGTAAAAAAATAAATGTCGACCTATATCTTGCACTATATTTAAAAATTAACTCAAGGGGCACCTGGGTGGCTTAGTCGGTTAAACGTCCGACTTCGGCTCAAGTTGTGAGCTCGAGCCCCACATCAGACTACGTGCTGACAGCTCAGAGCCTGCAGCCTACTTCAGATTCTGTGTCTCCCTCTCTCTCTGCCCCTCTCCTGCCTACTCTCTCTCTCTCTCAAAAATAAATAAACATTTAAACATTTTTTAAAAATTAACTCAATTTAATTGAGTTAATTAGGATCATTGGCCTAAATATAAAACCTAAAGCTATAAAAATTTCAAGAGAAAACATAAGATAAAAATCTTCACGACTTTGGGTCTGGTAAATACTTCTCAGGACAAACAAAAACGCATGAACCATAAAAGAAAAAATTGATAAATTCAGCCTCATCAGAATTAAGAACTCTGGCTATTCAAAAGACACACAAAGAGAATGAAAAGTTAAGCCACAGACTGGTATAAAATATTAGCAATTCACATCTGGTAAAGGACTTGTATGTAGAATAAATAAGGAACTCTCAAAACTCAATAAAAAGAAAAGAAACCCAATAAAAATGGGCAAAAGATTTGAACAGACACTTTACCAAAGAAAAAAGGTAGATGACAAATACACACATCAAAAAGTGTGCCTGGGGCACCCGGGTGGCTGAGCCCATTAAGTGTCTGACTTTTGATTTGGGCTGAGGCCATGGTCTCACAGTTCACGTGTTCAAGCTCCGCATCAGGCTCTGCACTGACAGTGAGGATCCTGCTTGGGATTCTGTCTCTCTACTTCTCTCTCTGTTCTTCACCTGCGCGTGCTCTCTCTCTCTCAAAATAAATAAAGTTAAAAAAATGTTCAACATCATTAGTCATTAGGGAAATTAAAATTAAAATCACAACAAGATACCGCTATATACTGATTAAAAAATGGCCAAAATGGGGGCCCCTGGGTGGCTCAGTAGGTTGAGTGTCCGACTCTTGATCTTACAGTTTTGTGAGTTTGAGCCCTGCATCGGGCTCCATGCTGACAGCTCAGAGCCCGCTTGGGATTCTCTGTCTCCCTCTCTCTCTGCCCCTCCCCAACTTGTGCTGTCGCGGTCTCTCTCAAAATAAATAAATAAACTTAAAAAAAATAATAAAGGGGCATCTGGGTGGCTCAGTCGGTTGAACGTCCGACTTCGGCTCAGGTCATGATCTCACAGTCTGTGAGTTCGAGCCCCGCGTCGGGCTCTGTGCTGACGGCTCAGAGCCTGGAGCCCCCTTCAGATTCTGTGTCTTCCTCTCTCTCTGCCCCTCCCCCACTCATGCTTGCTCTGTCTCTGTCAAAAATAAATATAAACATTAAAAAAATTTTTTTAAATAAATAAATAAGTATAAAATAAGCAAAAAATGGCCAAAATGAAAGACGGGCCATACCAAAGACTCTGGAGGCAGTGGAACAATGGGAACTCACATAGGTTGCTGGTGGGAATGTCAAATGATACAACTCCTTTGGAAAACAGTTTGGCGATGTCTTTAATTTTTTTTTGATGTTTATTTATTTTTGAGAGAGAGAAAGAGACAGAGGGCGAGGAGGGGAAGGGCAGAGAGAGAGAGAGAGGCAGACACAGAATCCGAAACAGACTCCAGGCTCCGAGCTGTCAGCGCGGAGCTCAAACTCACAAACTGCTGAGATCATGACCTGAGCCGAAAACAAGAGCAGGCCGCTTAACCGACTGAACCACCCAGGTGCCCCGACCCTTATATCCTTGCAGTGTTGGCCAGTGGTTTCCAAGGAGCTCCTGGAGCTCAGGAACCACGAGGGGGACACCCAGCCGGTAGAAGGCATGAGGGATGGGAGGCAGAAGGGAGAGCTCAGATCACCTAACTTGTTTTCTGGGCAAAGCCCCCAGGACACAGAAAACCAAAATGTTATGATAATGTATTTCTTCCCCAAATTTCATCCTGGCAGAATTACTGGCCAGTAATTACCTAGCAAATTGGAGAATCTACCAGGACCCCAATTAGATACCTGAGGACATAATTGGTCCCTAATTAGAAAAAGTTGTCAAACGGGAACAATTATCTCTTCTCTGTTCCATTTCCTCCCTCTCCCAGCCTAATCGTTCCGTTTCCCCTCCCCGCCATCGGGCCTCCCTGCTACTCCAGCTGCTGGCAGTGTTGTAGGAAGGCAGAAAGGTGAAAGGCGGCAGGCTCCTCTGGGCCCTCCCCTAGCGTCAGCCCCCGGGGGTGGGGGGTAGCACTAGGGGCCCCCGCTGTGTTCCCAGGGTTCTCCCCGCCTTGTTTTCCAAGGGCCTGTTTACTTGTCTCCTCTCCCACTAAACTGTAGGGTCTCTGCAGGCAAAGTTTTGTCCTTTTGTCCTTAATCTCCCTGTCTCCAGACCTAGCCCAGGGCCTGGCTTCCAGAAAATGCTGAGAAAGGACTGTTGAAATGCAATGATGACTGAGAGTGATGGGGTGGAGTGTCTCCATCCAAGCACAGCTGGAGGCCTACGGCCTGACCCTCGCTTACCCTGTCCTAGCCCAGAAAACCACCATCCTGCCCGCATCCGGCAGAGGAAGTTCGGCAGGAGGTATGATCCTAGCCAGCATCCTACATTCTGCATCGCTCCCAAGTTGGAGACAGTCCTTCTGGGTGGAGGAGTCAGGGAAAGCTGCATGGAGCAGCTGGCTTTTGGTTTGGGAATTTGGACTTCCGGGGCAAAGCCAACAGGAGCCATCCAGACAGTCGGAGGCGGGCAGCTCAGGCAGGTGAGGGGGCCAGGCTGGCTGAATTATTGAGGTGCTCCAGGAAGGAAGGAAGGAAGGAAGGAAGGAAGGAAGGAAGGAAGGGAGGGAGGAAGGAAGGGAGGGAGGAAGGAAGGGAGAAAGGAAGGGAGGAAGGAAGGGAGAAAGGAAGAAAGGAAGGAAGGGGGCCGCTGGGTGGTTCAGTCGGTTGAGCTTCCGACTTCAGCTCAGGTCATGATCTCGCAGTCGTGGGTTCGAGCCCCAAGTCAGGCATTGTGCTGACAGAGCTTAGAACCTGCTTCGGATTCTGTGTGTGTGTCTCTCTCTCACTGCCCCTCCCCCATTCACATTCTCTCTCTTCCTCTCTCTCTCAAAAATAAACATTTAAAAAGTTTTTTTAAAAAAGGAACGAACAGACGACGGGGGGGAGCTGCAATAAAGCTTGAAAGGCCGCCAAGGAACCCAGGCTCCCCACAAGCATCGGGGAACAAGCCAACAAAGGCATTCCTGGAAGCTGAAGCCGGAGTTGGCACTCATGACAAAATCAGGAGGAGGAGATCAAGTAGATCAAGTGCCAAGTGACAAGTAGATCACACCAAATGCCTCCTCATTTGTCTGAGCGATTTCACACCTAGAAATTTACCCTCAAACTTTTCAAGATTGAGGTCTTATGTTCAAGGTCTGACAGTCTCGAAGGTCTGATGTCCATCACGGTATTATTTATAAAAGTAAAAAGAGTTGGGGGGGGGGACATTATGCTAATGAAAGACCACCTAATGAGCAATCCCATTTCTATGAAATGGCCGGATTACCTACAGCGACACAAAGCAGATGGGTGGCTGTCAGGGAGTGATTGCTAACAGATCCAGGGTTGAGATGAAAATGTTCTAAAATTAGACCATGATGATGGTCACACAACCCCTTCCATATACTAAAAATCATGGCATTGTACATTTAAAATGAGTGAATTTGGGGCATATGGGTGGCTCAGTCAGTTAAGCGTTCGACTCTTGGTTTTGGCTCAGGTCATGGTCTCACAGTTCGTGGGATCGAGCCCCTCATCAGGCTCTGCACTGACAGTGCTTGGGATCCTCCCTCTCTCTCCTTCTCTCCCTGCCCCTCCCCTGCTTGTGCTCGCACACGCTCATGCTCTCTCAAAATAAATAAATAAACACTTTAAAAATATATATAAAACAAGTGACCTTTAGGATTTGTAAATTATATCTCAGTAAAGCTGTTAAAGGTTTTGAACAGGGCAGGAGGGAAAGGTTCAAGGCAGGGGGATTCTGCACACTGTGAGGAAAGGTCATGGACAGCTCTGGACCCCAGCACAAAACAATGCTGTCCTGCAGAAGGGACCCCTCTGTAAAGGGTGTGAAACAAGGTGTGTGGGGGGAGGGACTGGAGAGCCTGGGAAACAACTGGCTGGAAGCTGAAGGGTGACAGGGAAACCTGCTGAGCACGACACTCCAAACACGACCATTGTCCAAGTGTCCTCCTTATGGACACACAGGCAGGGCCCCACTGTCCAGCATGGCACAGAGGCAGCTCTACCCACAGCCTCCTGTCCGCAGGAGGGTAACCAGCCTTGCTATGTATCCAGCCGTCGGGCCAGGTCATGGTTGAGTGACAGAGGAAAATGGGGGTGCCCAGGGGGTGTGTTGAGGGGGGTGGTCAGAGGAGAGAGAAATAAGGAAGCGGCAATGGAAGTCTCTGGAAAGGGGGCGGGCGGGAGTTTAGCCAGAGATACAGAGCCCCGCCCAACCCTCTCCAGCCTTCGCTCCTTCCATCTCCAGGGCTGAGAGCCAGGGTGTCCCAAAGGAAGCCCAGCGTGGGTGGGTAGCAAAGGAGGAAGGGGAAGGAAATGCTTATCCATCACCTTCTTTATGGCCAGCATGCTGAGGGTCACTGCACGCATGACGACGGGGCTGTTCATTTGTTCAGTCAACAGATACCTATCGAGCACCTACTCAGGGCCAGGCACTGGGGAGAGAGCAGCAAAGTCTCTACTGCGCAGAATTTTCATTCCAAGGATGGGAGAGGGGCCACAAGCCAAAGAGTAAATGTATTGTATGTCAGGTGGTGATGATTGCCACGAAAGAACAAGTGACGGGGGTGTGGGGTGACATCTCATACAGGGCGATCACAGAAGCCTCTCTGATATTTGAGCAGAGACCTGAATGAAGGAGGGCATGAGCCTCACAGATATTGGGGGGATGGGCAGCATGGGCAAAGACAAGGGCTCCGAGGATCATGCTTGGTTCTTTGTGCGCTGTGGCTTTTGCTTTCCCTGGCTTAGACTTTCAGCGCACGTCGTGGAGTCTGAAGTCCTGGGGTTTAATCCCAGATCTGCCACTGAACTGGCTGTGTGACGGTGAATGAGTTACTTAGCCTCTCTGGGTCCCAGTTTCCTCCTTTTCCTCAAGGGGAAGCAGCTGAAGTTATAGGTGTGGAGAATGGGGTGCCTTAAGGGCCCTCTTCCAGAGGATCTGTGCAGGGGAGTTGTGACTCCTGGGTGATCAAACCCTGGTAGTGAGGGAGAGCCTCACAGGACCCCAAAACCTCCGTGCCCAGAGCCAGTGGGGGTAGGGCCAGGCGGCAATGTCACTGACCCCAAAACTGGAGGACGTACAAGAGGAAGTGGGGCTCCCCTCTGCACCCTTCGTCCCTCTTTGCTTCCACCTTCCCACTCCCCCCCACCTTCCATTCCAGAAGCTTCCAGCATGAGGGTCTTTCAGGCTTCTCCAAAGAGGGGACTAATTAAGGCTTAATTGACATAGCACTAATTAGCTTCTTAATTACACGGAACCACATGATTAGCCATATAGCAGACATTAATTGTTCATTAGGAAGCAACCTCCCCCTCCCCCTCCCCTTTTCTAGGACCTACCAGTTAAGGCACCCTAGGGGCCTATGGTAGGCAACAGCCCCCCGCCCCTAGCTTAGCCCCTGAATGCCTTCTGGTGCTGGGGGGGCGGGGGGGGGCAGCTGGAATAGATCGCACTGGCCTGGCCTGGCCTGAAGTCAGGTGTCCCCTTTGATAATAATATAGACAACACCAACTGCTACCATTTTGAGCCCCTTAGGTTCAGGACCCTGCAGCCTTTCTTCTTTAAAACCCCCTGGCCCAAATCAGGGTGGAAGTGTTTTCTGGAGCCGTCTCGGGGTGAGGGGACCCCAGGGCAGGCCCAGCTTGGGCAGTGAGGGAAGATGGAACCAGCATTCGTGCAGTGCCCACCTTGTGCCCATCACCTCCCACAGCTAAGTATCTAGAACGTCTGACACCCAACAGAGCAGGTGCTCTCCAGATGAGGAGACGGGCTCCCTGGGGTGCGAATGTACCCAGGAGGTTCACCGCTGCTGAGTGCCGGGGCCAGCTTCAAACCTGGGTCTGGCTCCGAAGCCAGGCCACTTCCCCCTGGTCCTGTGGCCCTCCTGCAGAATTTTCCAGTTCCCACAATGTTCCAAATCGGGACCTCGAGCGGAAAGGTGCCGCTCCTGGATCCATTTGCCCCCAGGAACACAGCTTAACTTGTCTGTAGAGCCTGGAGCAGGGCCCTTGAGGAGTAGGGACAGGCTGCCTGGGTTCTAATCCCAACTCTGCCCTTCCCAGCTGCGTGACATTGGGCACCTTACTCTCAACCTCTCTGTGCCTCGGCTTCCCTGTCTGTAAAATGGGGATAAGGATAGCGCCACCCTGCCCCACCCCTGCAGGCTGGTTGTGAGTTCTGGAGCTAATGCATGGAAAGCGCTTGGGGGAGGGCCTGCCTCACTACCAGGGTTTGGTCACCCAGGAGTCACCACTCCCCTGCACAGATCCTGTGAAAGTGGGCCCTTAAGGCACTGCACCCCATTCTCCACACCTGTAACTTCAGCTGCTCTCCCTTGAGGAAAGGGAGGAAACTGGGGCCCAGAGAGGTTAAGTAACTCATTCACGGTCACACAGCCAGTTCAGTGGCAGATCTGGGATTACACCCCAGGAATTCCAGACTCCAAGACCTGCTCTAAAAATCTAAGCCAGGGAAAGCAAAACCCACAGCACACAAGGACCCCAAAATTTCCTTGTGAGCCAGCACTCACAAGGGCAGCCGTTACTATTTTCTGTGATGGAGGTTGCCAGTACCTCCAGGAGAGCATCCTGGGATTTGAGGTCCCCCACCCCTCAGATTTCCTGGCCACTGTCTGGCCATTCCTAAGACCTCCAGCTTCCCTGTCTCCAAGCTGTCACCTCCCTCTTCCAAACTTCTGCCCCCAGATGTGACCCTTTCTATACACTTCCCCTGTCCCAGTCTGTTCTGGATCCTAAGCAGGCCCTCTCGGTGCCCAAGCCTATCAGGCCCCAGCTCATCCACATCTGGAGGTGTGGACAGGAAGGGGAGTGACACTGTGTGTGGATATAGCAACCACACATCTTGCTTCTTCTAGAACAGTCCATTTTCACCTGTTGTCCTCATATCATTAACAGTGACTTCTTCCATTCTTAGAGTGTCCTGGTTGGACTCTAGATGATATGACCCCACAGTGGACCCTCCCTGCCCTGCCTGCCACAGGCCAGATGCAGCACACGCCAATCTTGGGGGTCCTCAGCCGGGAGGGGGCGGGAGTGGGTTGTCCCAACAGGAAGAGGGAAAAACAAAGGCGTGGAGATGTGAGGGAGGACTTCCCCAAGCCTCCACCACTAGAAAAGGGAGGCACTGGGAGGCGCCTGGGTGGCTCAGCCAGTTAAGAATCTGACTTCGGCTCAGGTCATGATCTCACGGTTTGTGAGTTCAAGCCCCGTGCCAGGCTCTGCACTGACAGGGTGGAGCCTGCTTGGGATTCTCTCTTCCTCTCTCTCTGCCCCTTCACTCTCTCTCTCTCTCTCTCAAAATAAATAAACTTCAAAAAAGTGCCTGAAACAAAGGAAGGAAGGAAGGAAGGAAGGAAGGAAGGAAGGAAGGAAGGAGAGGCGTTGGGACGCTAACCCACGTGGTGGTGGGGGGTGGTGCTCAGTAGCCCACACTTCTCCTGCCCCACCAGGCTCCTCCCATGCTCCTCGGGGTTGGAGGAGGGTGCTGTGATAGGAGGGCCTCACGGGGTGAGGAGGGGCAGACATTGCTTGTGCGGGAGTGTGGCCTCCAAGTTGGGTCTCAGCTGGGCGGGGTTGGGACACACTGGGATACAAGCAGAGTATGAGCAAAGGCATGGCCAAGGGACCCATGTTGCAGGAACAGCACCTCGGTGTCTGCGGTAAAGGCCGCCTGTTGGGGCGAAGGTTGTACAGGTGACGAGTAGATTGGGAGCAGGTGAGAGAGAGGAAACTATAGACGGGCAGGGAACAGGGGCAGAGGCCAACTCTCCAAAGAACTACACAACCAGAGGTGGTGTATTCCATTCTCTGTTTCCTGCCACTGGCCTAAACACTTGAGACTCCCAGGATGACAGGGTCCCCGGATGCTTGAGCCGAGAGCTTTGTAGAGGCTGGGACTGTCACATTGGCTGGGCATTGAAAAACACACCAGAAGCAGGAAGAGCTCGTGCAAACACTGAGGGAGAAAAATATCTGTGATCTTGTCAAGGATGGTGAGTAGACAGCTTGTCAGGCCCTGGGGCAGTTTGATGGACATGAGGCCAAGAGGAATATGGCGGCCTGTCTGAGGAGAGCCTTGGACACCCTGACGAGAAGCTTATTCCTCGTTGAGGAGTCCTGGGGAGCCAGTGCCTGGGGCACGACCATGCTGGCTTCGGGATGGGATGGGCAGAGATTTGCTCACTGCCCCTTGTCACCTCCTCCCACAGCTTCTGGCCCTCCCGGAGTCCTCATCAGGTCCCCTTCCAGACAGCCAGGCCTGGTCTCTAGGGCCGAGATGCTCAGATGCCATACCCCTCCCCTAACCGGGTCCTTGGAGGGCGAGAGCGTGACGATGCCCAGTACTGCCCCTGTCCTGGCGTGCTGTGGGCAGTGCCAGCCACCCACACCGCCACCCCCCCCCCCCCCCCAGGTCCCTGGTGTGGCTGCAAGAGACACAGCAAGTAGGTCAGGACGTTCCTCCAGATGCTCACCGGCTTCTCATTATCTGGAAACTGTTACAGTGTGTCAAGGAAGGCCCTCTGGGGTGTTTTACCATCTGTTTCTCTATTTCTGTCACATGCCGCTCTCCCACCTGGAATCCCCCAGCCCTGCGTCCCTCTTCCCTAAGCCTTCCTGTCCCTGCGCAAGTTGTCAAGGCTCTCTGTGCCTTTTTCTCCCTAGGCATAAGGTGGACATGGCAGTACCCGCCTCTTGGGGGTCGCGGAGGACTCACGGGGTTCATTCATACAAAGCACTTAGCACCGGGCCCAGCACAGAGTAGGTGCTCCATAAACAGTGGCTACGGTTCTTCTTCAAGGCCCAGCCCAAATCTCTCTTCCTCCAAGAAGCCCTCCCTGACTACCCCCGCCTGAGGTGGGCACAGCCCCTTCTGCCTTCGCCACCCGCTCCTCAGCGCTCGTCCTAGCCTGACATGCACCCTTTGTCATAACCAGACACATCGCCTCCACATTTACTGGGGCGCTAAGTGCTTTACAATCTGTTAACTCTTTTGACCCTCACAACGTCCCTATGGTAGCAGGCTCACTATCACTACCCCCATTTTACAGAGGAGGAAAGTGAGACACAGACAAGTTAAGTAACTTGCCGGAGGTCACACAGCAAGGAAAATCATGGGCCCAGGCCAAAGACCTAAGCAGTCAAACTCCAAAGCCCATGCTTTTACCCCGTACTGTAATTATAAGTTGATAAATGTTTGGCAGGGGGGCGGTGGGCAGGATATATATCTGACAAGTACCCACGGGCTCCAGTTTCACCGGTAGGTAGACTTGGGGCTCTACACCAGGGCTGAGCGTGTGTTCATTGCACATGTATAGTGTGTGTGCGGAGATGTGTCTAAAGGCTGCACGTTGCGCATATGCAGAGCTTAGACACCACGTATTCGGTGTGTGTGCACACGTGTAGGGTGTGTGTGTGTGTTTCTGCAGGGGGGTTGTGGGAGGGGACATCTCACTCCTTTGTGTGGCTGTTGGTCTGTCTTAAATACTGCAGAGGACATGGAAGAGGACTTATTTCCTCTTCTTTAGCAATTGAGGTGCTGCTGGGGGCACCGGGTGGCTCAGTCGGTTAAGCGTCTAACTCTTGCTTTCAGCTCAGGTCATGATCCCAGGGGTCGTGGGATCGAGCCGGCATCAGGGTCTGCGCTGAGAGCCCGCCTGGAATTCTCTCTCCCTTTCTCTCTTGCTGCCCCCTGCTCGCGCACACTCGTGAGCACACTCTCTCTCTCTCTCTCTTTCTCTCTCTCAAAATAAATAAACATTTAAGAAATTGAGACGCTGGAGCCTGGAGTGGTTTCATGGCTAGTGCATTGCGTTTGCGTGTGTGTGTGTGTGTGTGAACATTATGTGATCCACGCCAGCACACTCGTGCGTGTATCTGCCTTTGCGAAGCACCCCCGTGCGTAAGTGTGTGCCCACAGTGCTCTGGTGAATACCTGCACACGCACTGAAACGTGCATGTGCGTGCCCAGAGGAACTCTGGGATCTGTGTGCGGTAGATACGTGTACGCATGCAGGCACGCGCGTGCGTGCACACTGAGAGGCACATGTGCGAGTGTACATAACAGGAAGTGTGGTTGCCAAGATTGCCACGTGCAGGAGGCCCAGCCCCTGCGGCTGCGCGATCTGGCACAAAGGCTCCGTCTCCCAAAGCTGTTCCTGAACCGCAAGGAGAGGGTAAGGATGCCTGCCTGGAAGGAGAGCCAGGAGGAGTGGAGATAACAGACGGGCGCGCAGCGGGCGCGCGATGCGGGCACGCTGCTTGAGGATGTGTTTGTGCGCACATGTACGTGTGCGTGTCCTGAGCGTGTGTCCGTGTGTGGCCAGAGTGGGAAGTGGGGAGCGCGGGGGGGGGGGGGGGGGGGGGAGCAGGACGGGTGAGCATGGGTGTGAGTGTTGAGTGCACACCCGGGGCAGGGGGGCGGGGGGGGGGGGGTGCCCAAGCTGTGGGGGTGAGCCGGTGGGGGTGCACAGTGGTGTGATGGTAGCGTGTGTGACCGCGTGTGCCGTGTCCCACGCTGTATGTGCGCTCAGGGGCTGTGCCCCAGGCCCCTGGTTCTGGGTGGGGTTGAGGGGGGTATCTCTGGCTGTCAGGCCCGCGGTGGCTGGGGGGTGGCCCCGCCGGCGGTGATTGAGCCCCCGCTCTCCCACCAGGCCTGCCAAAATACAGCGAGACAGGGTGTAATTACCGGCACTTACCTCGGCCATTACCCCCCTCGCCGCTGCGCGTGACACACGACCCGTCAGTTCCGCGTTGGCACCATTAAGGGGCCTCATTAGCATCCCGGCTCAGAAGCAAAATTACCCTCACTGCTCATTTCAAGATGTCATCAATTTTAATTTAGGGCCCAAAGATAGTACAATGGGAAGGCCCTCCCCAGCCCGCTGCACACGGAAAGGGAGGAGAGGCTGGGGGAGGGGCTGGAGGGGCAGCAGGAGCTGAAGGGGGGCAGAGAGGGAAGGGACAGAGAAGCGAGGGGAACAAGGGGGCTGAGCGAGGAGGGCAGGCAAATGCTGGTCTCCTCCTGGCCGGGAAAGGTCTCCAGGCCAGGACCTCTGCTGGTCCACCCCCCGACCCCAGGGAAAAGGAATGGAAGGCACAACCAGGGCAGGGCCCTGACCCACCCACCCCTTCAAGGGCCGTCTGAGGCTGTGCTGCCAGAAGCCACATCGTGGGCAAGATGCTGGGCCCAGCGCTTCCTTTCAGTTATTCCTGTATCCTCTCGGGAGGTATATCCTCCCCCTCCTTACAGGAGAGGAAACCAAAGCACAGAGACGTGTCCCCTGCATGACATACAGAGCCCACAACCAGGCCTGTTTGGCTTTACTACCCACCCCTCCCTTCCTGGACCCAGAACCTGGGGCCCTTGGGACGGTCTTCCGGTTAGCATGCCTGGGCCCCTGGGTGGAGGGCAGGGGCAGCCTCCTCATACCGTGCCCTTGCTCCGTGTCTGGAATGCCCCCTCCCTCTCCTTGTCAGCCTGGTTCCTCACAGCTCAGCTTAATGTCACCCCTCCCTTCCAACCCCTGGCTGAGTCCTCCCCACGGCTTCGACCTCTGTCTCCCTGCCCCCACTTGCTGTGGAGACTGGCTTCTAGAGAGCAGGGGCCGCCCCTTCGCCACCCAAGTGTCCCCAGCATCCAGCAGGGGGCCGCTCAAAGTGGGTGCTGAGTGAAGCAAAGACCAATGAGCAGTGGGGCTCAGGACGAGGTGGGTGGGGGGTTCAAGAAGGGCTATTTCAGTCGGTGAGGGCACAAGAGCGGGCGTGCCACAAAGGTGAGTTGAATGAATGAATGACCGAACACCTGAGTGAATGACCAAGCGGGTGGAAAGTGCCTGTCCCTGGTCCCTCCAGGGACAGAAATGTAGCTATTCCTTCACCAAAGCCTGGCGGCTACTTGACCTATCAGCCCTCGCGGGCCATCTTCATTGTAGGAGTTGAGCCTGGGCACAGGCCACGCACTTGAAGATCCTCTTTCTGACCAGGAATCCACAGGCAGCCCCACAGGCCGCTGGCCAGTGGAACAGATTTTCCAGAAGGCCTGGTTTGGGAGGTGGGGAGGTGGGGGCAGGGTGGCGGAGGGAGTCTTCTCGTTCTTTCCAGCCAGCTGTGCCACCTCAGTCTGCCTTAACTCCTAGTAGGGCTCGGGGCAAGTCTCTGACTCCTGTGGGCCTCGGTTTCTCCAAATGGAAAGGAGGAGGCCATAACTCATGCCTCAGCTCTCCTGCGATAAGACAGCAGGAGGAGGGCTGGGCCTGCGGACATAGGCTGAGGGGAAAGGGCACTGTGTCTCTGTGCCTGCCCTCATCCGGACCGGGGCCGGCCTGCCTCCCCTGCTGCCCACCAGCCCCTCCAGCTCCCTGGCCGCTGCAGGGGTGAGAGGAGAAGGAAGGGCCCCATCCTGAGCCCCGAGACAGGGTCCTCACTGGTGGCGGGCGCCGTTCCCCGGCCTCACAGAAGACGGATCGCTCCCTTAATCACTCTGGAAAAGAACCCCAAGCCGATATAATATTATAATTAATTAATTCACTAAAAAGGTATTAAATTTCTCTCCCCCCTGTGGATATTATCTGAATTCATTGACCTTTAGAAAAATCACCCTCTAATTGTAACCAGGTCCAAAAGCATTTGCAGCCCGTCCCTTTTACATTAATAATATCTTCCCGGACTCGGCTCTGGCTGCTTAAATATTGTATAAATTCCACTGCCCCCCTCGGAAAAGAGAGAGCAAAGAAAAAAGATGAGGCTAAAGGAGCCTGGGAGGGGGAGTGGGGACTGGACCCTGAGAAGTGCGGGTCCCAGCAGGTGAGGGACAGGTGACTCCAAGGGGCTCTTTCTAGCTGTTCCAGCTGATATGCCAGGTGGCTGGGAGAGGCAGGGGAGGGGAATGGGCTCTGAGGTGGGAAAGGGGGCATGGGTTGGGAGCAGGAATGTTAAACTTGGGATTCCTTTCTAGGGGACTATGTGTTGCGGGGGGAGGGGGAAGATCCAGAGTGTATATCAGATTCTGATCCAAGTCAGTGGCTCCAAACAATGAAGGAAGAATCTCGATTTAATGTTCTATTTATTTTTGAGAGACAGAGAGTGAGCAGGGGTGGGGCAGAGAGAGAGGGAGACAGAGGATCTGAAGCAGGCTCTGCGCTGACAGGCACAAGCCCGATGCGGGGCTCGAGCTCACCAACTGAGAGATCATGACCTGAGCCGAAGTGGGACGCTCAACCGACTGAGCCACCCGGGCGCCCCAAGAATCTCGTTTTAAAGGAGCAGTGGGTGACGGAAATCCCAAGGAGGACACTGAGGAGGTAGGCACTAAGGAACACAGAGCCGGTGCCGCCCCTGCCGGGCTTCAGCAGTGCCCACATCCGCTCCCAGCCGTCTGTCCAAACGCCCAAGAGGGGAAATCTCTGTGGAAGGCAGGGGTGGAAGGCCACCATCCTGTGTATACACACCAATGCAGGTGTCTATCTTGGTCTGTGGGGCTCAGATCTCCACTCCTTCATGGTACAAGGAGGTGAGAATCTAGCGGCTGGCCGGGGGAGGAAGAGACAGACACAAGAAAGGGAGCTGAGGATGACGGGATCCTCACGTCCAGCGCCTTGCCTCCAGCTTTGGGGCCCCTCGTGCGACCTAAGGGTGCAACGGTTTCTTGTCCTCCCCCTACTTAGCTTGGACTCCTTTCCCAGACCCCAATCCCACTTCACACTTTTGCTTTGTTCTCAAGGCCTCGGGGGCTTCCTCAAGTGAAATGAGGGGGTCGGATGGGTCCATCTGTGCTCTCACACCAGCCTGTTTACCCACTCCCCCTTGAAAAAACTAATTTCCCCCTCGTGAGGCCTTGAAGTCTGGAAGGGTGTTGTCTACAATAAAGAGCGCGAGTGAAGAAAGCATTCACGCCTCTTACTGTATTTAACCAGAGATGTCCATAACCACCAGTTGGCAGCTGCCGGCCTGACTCTACTTGCAGCCACAAGCTAAGGGTCATGCAGACCAGTCTCAGATACACGAACACTTTCTGGTGGCTTGTTGAGATTCTGGAGGTAGCACCTGGGCCTGCCTTAACCAAACCCACTGGGCTGGCAGGGCCCCGAGGCAGACAGCTTGGAATGTACAATGAAGCTGAGATTCCACGATTTCCCACCAGTGGGCGCCCGCAGCGGCCAGGTCCTGGCTCTGCGGCGCCCTCTTGTGGCCAGAACTCCACTCACACCCTCAGTCCTGCCCAAAGGCCCTGCTTCCCAGCCGCAGGTGGGGCAGTGCTGAAGGACCTAGGGGACCGGAAGCCAGCAGGCAGGTGGAGGGGGGAATACAGGCCGTCTTGGGCCGCATGAGGAAGCAGGAGGGCAGCTACCCAGTTCACTGACTGGATCCCTAGGATGAAGGAAAACAGGGTAGGAGAGAGTTCTCAGTTTTGCCTTAAGGACTAGACTTGGAAGTTCCCAGACCCCTACCCGCTCCAGTGTCAGCGTGACCCAAGCCTGCGCCCATCAGCTATCCCCCAGAGTCCAGGGCTTGCCCCAGGAGGGCCTGGGCTCCCAAGGCTGTGGGGTGAGGCCTGGAACTGGAAGGAGATGCCAGCGCTCCAGGGCTGGTTCAACCTCTCCAAGGTCATCCACGGCTCCATCTGACCTTCAGATTAATCCTACAGCCTCCGCCAGCCCCGCCACCCTCAGCACCCACACGCCCGGCTCCCTTTCCTCCTCCCCCCTCTCGCGTTAATTGCTCCAACGTTGATTTGATCTCCAGTTCTGCACAGAGGAAATTGCCCTCTTAGCCACTTTCATCCTGGGATTTAATTTTTTTTTTTAATTAGGCCCCTTCGGCCTCCCAGGGCCCCGTGAGGAGAAAGCCATTTTGGTCTCTGCCTGAAGACTGTGGGAAGTCGAGAGAGAAGTAGGCAAAGCCCAAAAAGACCCTCTCCTCCCTCCCCAAGACACCTGGGCCCTCAAGAATCTGCCACCCTGCCCCTCACTGCCCCAAGTCTGTCTTCCCATCCCACATGAGGTCGTAAAATCCCAGGATCTGAGAGCAGAGGTGCATGGGAACTATTCTGGGGCCGGGGAACAGAAGCCCAGAGACAGGAAAGGATTTGCCGAGGCCGCCCTGGAGGACAGAAAGTGCCAGAGTGGAGAATAGGGCCACTCCCCGTCCCTGACTCCACCCAGCGTCTGGTACCCAAATTAGTTCAGTTGGATCCCTCTTTCCCCAAACCCAAGGACTCAGCCCTTCAGTGACTAGGGAGCCTCTCCTGCTAGGGACTCTGTCAAAGAGCAGAGGGGCTGGCCTTGCCTCCACGGAGCAGGCAGCTTGACCTTCTCAAGCAGGTGTCAGCCCACTCAGGGAGGGAGAAAAATCTGGAGAGGTCACCACTAGCACAGGCATTCAGGAACAAGAGAAACATGTCCCCCACCCCGGGCCAGGGGTAGCCTAAGCGGCAGCTAAGAAGAAAAGACTTGGTTTATAGCAACTGGCCCCCACGTCATCGGGCTCAGCCGTGTCAGGCCACAGCTGGGGCGTGGAACCAGCGTGGCTGCAGTGCCATCTTGTGGCCACAAGGAGGGACACTGTCCCCCCTTCCGTCCCTAAGCTCCCTAAGTAAGGCTACATCTCCAGCTCCCCTGGAGGCAAGTCTGGGAAGTGGGGGGAACCAGGTGATGGGCTTGTTCCCTCCTTTCTGTAACCCTTACCCCGATCCCCATAAAGGGCATTGGAATTCGAAATCCGTAATGGTGCACATTGGGTTGAATCCTCCCCGGTTGCGTCAGCCCCAGACACACACTCCAAAGAGACAGAGGACAAGCAGGTACAAAGCACAGTGTTTACTAAAGGCACAAAGTGGGGAGCCTGGGGGGAGCTGCTCTTCCAGCAGTGACCCCACGCTCTAACTTGAACCCAGCGCCCCCTCTTCCAGCCACCCCCGCCCTCACACCACCCGGTAGAGAGCTGTTAGCACCAAAGGGGGGTGGGGGTGCCAGGCTGGAGGACAGACTTGTTGCCATCTGAGTCCCAGAAAGGCAGGCCTGGGCACCCCCTGGACCAGTCGCTGCCTCAGAAAAGGAACTTCCTGAGCCCCCTGCTCCAACATGTCCTCCTTCACCGGCAGGGGTGGGGATCAGACTCAGAAGATGAGACACCCCCCACCCCACCCAGGACCTCCTCTTACCTCTAGTACACCCGTCCCCTCCCTTCCCCTCATGATTTCACTTCCAGGAGCCAGGCTGAAGGCCTGTTCCTGTCCAGCCCCATCAAGAGGGTTGTCCCTGGGGAGTACTGAGCCAGGCGGGGGGGGCTTCTCCTGACCCCACAGGCTGCCAAGCAGGCACTAAGTCCAAACAGGGGCCGACAGGAAGGAGTGAGGCAGGCCAGTTTGCTACCTCACACACAAGTGCAGCCCAAAGGGTGGGAGGGAGGCGGCCCCGGGCCTCCCAGCCCCCAGGCCTGCCCCTGTTCCCCAGCATGGCGGCAGCCAGGGTCACAGCACGTCGCCCTCCTCCATGCTGAAGCTGCTCCGGCGGCTACTGGCCTTGGAGGCCTCGGGGGACATGGTGGAGAAGAGAGGGTCGGAGGCCAGCGGTAGCAGTGAGTCGTCCAGGAGCATGAGGTCCAGATCCTTCTTGGACAGGTTGGGGAACGGGGAGCTGTGCTCTGGCCCCAAAGGTTCGGGGTAGCCTGGGGGCCCTTCGTCGCCCCCGCCCCCAAAGCTCAGGCCGTGGCTGAAGTCCAGGTGGTGGAATGGGGAGGGTGGCTGAGGTGGCTGGGCCGGCAGGGGCAGCGGGGCCTGGGGGGGCAGAGCCGGCAGTGGCTCAGGATCTGGGACCTCGGCCTCCAACAGCAGGGCCTCCCCCGGGCCCTCATCACTGGGCAGCTCCTGCTTCACCACCTGCTGGGCCAGCTCGGCCATATTCACGCCCGATGGGGAGGTGGTGGGGAGGCCGTGCACCCGAGCCTGCATCTCGAGCTCCTGCAAGGTGAGGCAGAGAGAAGGCTGGGGGCACACACTCATGGGCCCCAGCCGCCCTTCCCCGGGGCCCCCCCGCCGCAGCCCCTTGCCCTTCCCCTGGCTGCACCCAAGACCACAAAATGGCTCCACTGGAAGCAAGTATAGGCTTCTAGAGTCTAGACCAGTGTTTTTTTCAAACTACAAGTCACAACTCATTAATGGGTTGTGAAACCACTGTAGTGCCTCTTGACCAGCTCACCCTCTATTTTTTTTTTTTAATTGAAATAGACTTGCCTAGACTAGACCAGAATAGAAATTACCAGAACGCACTGCATCTATTAAGAAGGAGGGTTCTTTCGTGAAACTTTGATTTTTCACTTGGAGTGTGGCTCTGTGTGCTGGATTGTAATGTCAGTGGTATTACCTCCTATGAGAAATAGAAAAGTTTAAAAGCTGCCACGCAACCGCCCTTTGTGTTGATGAGCAGCCTCAGATCCAAAGAGGACAGAGGCCCTGAGCACAGCCAGGACTAGAACCTTCCGCTCCAGATGGTAGGAGTGACTCTCCCAAGCCTTCTGTAGTTTCTCTCCAGTGGTGAGACTTAGCGTTCCAAATAATTCCAGCTCTCTGCCTTCCACACGAGGTAGGCTTGCACTTCCCTGCCCCCTTGAGGTTAAGTGTAGGCATGTACTTGCATTGATTAAGGAAATGTGAGCCAGGGTGACAAGTGTCACCATAAGAGTTACGTGGCTGGGCGCCTGGGTGGCCCAGTCCCTTGAGCATCCTGACTCTTGATTTGGGCTCAGGTCATGATCTCACGGTTAGTGGGACTGAGCCCCACGTTGGGCTCTGCGCTGACAGCGTGGAGCCTGCTTGGGATTCTCTCGCTCTCTGCCCCTCCCCCACGAGCATGCACGCGCTCGCGCGCTTTCTCTCTCTCTCTCTCTCTCCCTCTCAAAATAAACAAACTCTAAATGAGGGTCCCACAGAACAGAATCTCTAGCTGGTATTTGTTGCTTAAAGTTGCTGGGGATTGCTCCTTAGCCAGCGTTCCTTCCATTCTCATTCCTCCAACTCCGGAAGTATAAATCCTGCCCCTCCCCCCCCGGGGGCGGAGCCAGGCCCGAGGCAGGAGCCAGAGCTCCTCCAGAAGTCCAAGGGCAGGGGCCGGACCTGGATGCGGAGCAAGAGCTGCTTGTTGGTCATTTCCAGGCGCCGAGAGTGGGTCTCCAGCTCCCGGGACTTCTGTAGGTCCTTCTGCATCCTCCGGATGTAATCGACCGAGGCCTTGAGGATGGTGCCCTTGTTCCAGCGCACGTCCCTGCGGGCCAGGCAGAATCACACGTGCAGGCTCAGCGGGAGGAAGGAAAACCCCGCTTTGGTTCCAGAAGCCGATGCCGCAGGTCTCCCAACTTTGCCCACGGAACCCCAGATGCGCCCCGCCCCCATCTGTGGAGAAGGCCGTGCTCCCATCTGAACAGGACAGACCCTCGCGGGTGACTCTTGCCAGCGCCCACCCCGGTAATCCCAGGGAAGCAAGCAATGCCGAGCGGCCTCCTTCCCCAGGCCTTCCATTCTGGGCCGCCCAAACCCACGTCAGTTCTCGACTCTCTGGACCCCTCCAAGCCAGTCCAAAAGCCCTCACCAAACGATGCCAGCATGACACCTCCTCCAGGAAGCCCCCACCCCTGCCTCACTTCTGGGATTTTGCTCCTCCGTCTGGAGCTGTCCTGATAAGGGAGGGATCTTTTTTCCCCAAATAGATGATAAGCTCCCAGAAGGGAGCAACCAAGGGATTCTGTTCCCAGCCCTTGCCCTGGGCAACCAGCTAGTCAGCCGCTGCTGCCCCGCCCCCAGCCCCTAGCGTCTCCCGCCACCCCCCCCCCCCTCCCCTAGAAACTGCTCACAGGTCGTTGGCCTTGGGGATCAGCATTCCCAGCTCCTTGATGCGGTCATTGATGTTGAACCTCCGCCTCCTTTCAACTAAAGGTAACAAATCCCGGAGGGAGCAATTAGAAGGATGGGACCCCATGGGAGGAGAAGGGTCCGCCCGGCCCAAGGAGGGGTGACTTGGCCCTTCTGGGAAGTAATGGGTGAGGAAGGGAATGGGATCACTATGGGAAGGAGGGGCCCAGGTGCAGATGGATACAACCCAGCGGCTCTGCGAGGCAGCAAAGCCGGCCGGGGGTAGGAATCTCTGCCCACATGACCCAGAACACCTTCCCTGGCTTCCCATGTTGCACACCCTAAAGACAACAATACGATATGATAAACCCATTCACTCTGAAGTGCTGGGGATTTCATGACTGTCTCTTCTCCGGAGCCCCTCTCCCACCCCCATCTCCCAAAGAGGGCCAGTGGGAGGAAGGCAGGGCTGAACCCACCAGTCATCCCAGCGCAGATTTAAGGTCTTGTGTAGAACCCAGGCAGGTCAGAGTGGCTTTTTTTTTTTTTTAATTAATAAAAAAATTTTAATTAAAAATTATAAAGCCCCAATGAGAGCTCGAGTCCAGATGGCTTTTTGGGTAGCTCAGGTGAGAGTGAGGAGGAGGGAGGCAGGGAGCAGGAACCCAGGGGGTGGGGGTGAAGGGCGTGGGGGGCTCACTTAAGTTGTGATTGTCTTTCTTCTGCCGCTCCTTGGCCAGGGCCCGGCTCTCAGCATCTGGAGGCCAGGGAAAGGAGAGAGGAGCTGGGAGGGAGGGAGGACAGGGAGGAGTAGGGAGCCAGGGCACAGGCAGGCAGGGAGGTGGTACCTGTAAGCTCTCGCTTCTGGGTCAGGTCAGCGGGGCAGGAGCTGCTGGTGACGCCCACCAGGGAGGCTGTGACCTGGGGGTCACCACTGTACACGTTCAGGTGGCTGCTAGACAGGGGCAACTGTGGGGTGAGGTGGGGAGAGGGACCCGGTGAGCAGTCCCCTCTCCACAGGGGCCCCTGCCCAGGGCCCATCATCCCAGGAACAGCCTTTCTTTCCCAGGGACGCCCAGGGGAGGCTGTACTGATGTTCCCCGGCCACGCTTTCAGCTCAAAGGGTCGGCAGCCAGCACCAGGATGTCAAAGCTCCACCCTGGGCCTCTTCACTGGGCAATTCTACTGGAAGTCTGTAGGGTTGGGAACTAAATAAGGTGTGGCCCCTGCCCTCCAGGAGCCACCAGCCTAGTGGCTAGAATCCTTGCAGAGTGATCAGACCAGGTAACAGCCCTAAGGGCCAACAGGGGAGGGGATGAAGTCGTCCCAGGCATTTGGAAGCCCAGGGGAGGAGCACCTAATCTGTTTTGGAGTTTCTGGAAAGTTTCTGGAGGGCATGGAACTTGAATTGAGTCCTGAGCAAAGAAGTGAGGAAGGGTTGGACTGGCAGGGGGACGGCTGAGCAAAGACGCGGGGCTGGACAGACAGAGCTGGGGCGGGGGGGGGGGGAGGGCAGTCACAAGTAGAAGCTTGAGCTGCAAGAGTAGACAGCATGATGTGGGCAAGGCAGGAGATACACCCTGGAGTTCTAGATTCGACTTGCAAAGACCCTGGCATATTGCAATGGGCAGCCAGTAGGGGGATAAACAGAGGCCTGGCAGGGACAGACTTGAGTTCTGGAATGATCACCCCAGCTCCTACCACAGGAACACACAGAGCAAATCACAGGTCCAGAACCCTAAGTGGGCACACAGGTGCCCTACCAGATACCCAGCCTAAAGGGACCGAACACTTGTGCAGTCTGGCTTTCTCTCTCTCTCCCCAGCCTTCCCTGCTCTGCTGGCAGTAGGTTTCAGACCCAACTGGCCCTGACCAGTTCCTGCTAAGCCACTGGGCAATGTCACCAGGGCAGTGGGGATTAAGGACTGACTCTGACTTCCCACTGAAAGATTTGGGGGCTTCCCCTCAGTGTCCTAAGCTGGGGCCAGGATCAGGGTCATAGGGTCAGGCCCAAGGAGCAGGAGGAAGCAGCTGAGGTTCAGGACCTTCCCAAAAGGGGTGGGGACACCCACAATTCCACCTGTTCCATGTAAACGTATCACCCTGTGCGGAGCTAGCCCCCGATTTCCTGCCTTATCTCATTTTCCCACAATCCTGTGGGTAGACGGCATCACCCCCATTTTGCTGCTGAGAAAACTGGCGTTCAGAACAGTTAAGGGACTTCCCAAGGTCACAGCCAAAGCCAGAAGCTAGGCCTCTTGATTCTAAGGCTGGCTCCTTCCCATCTGCTTCTTCACCCCTGTCCAGGAGGCCCAGAGAGCATTCACACTCCAGGAGGCTGCTGGAGGGAGGGGACAAAGCCAGCCCCCTATCACTTGTCCCGTGGAGTGAGGGACACAGGCCTGTGCCTGCTGGGCCCTAGGCTTTGCAGAAGAGGGACATCCCAGATCCCAAAGGAACTCATCAGCTCAGGGCCACACTGCTCCCCTCCAGGAATGCTTTCCCTGCTCTGCTGAGGCTCAGCACCAGTCCCTCCTGCCCCCTCCCCTAACCCCACCCAGGAAGCCTTCCCAACTGCCCAGACACCACTCCCCACTGAAGCCCGCCTCATGCACACAGGCTAGACACATCTCTCTGGATTCATAATTCTGCTCAGCCTTGGGCTCTGGTCACATGATTTGATGGAGGCGACTGTCATCTGCAGCAGGATGGCTCTGCCTGGGACCGGGGGTCGGGGGGAGCCCTGTCTCTAGTTCTCCCCAGGCTCAGAGCCACTGTAGAACCTCTACCTTCTCCCTCTGACACACCCACCCCACCCTGGCCAGCAGTACCGTGTTGGGCATCTGAGTTTCAGGATTGATGAAGCCCAGGACGTCATCCAGACACATAATGTTGTCGATGACATCAAACTGAAAGAGAAAAGTCCGTCTGGGGAGGGCCCACTGGGAGAAAGGCACAGGGAAGGGGCACCGGGACAGCCACTGATCTGAAGGGACCTTGGAGCCCACCTCACTCAACTGGCTCATCTTGGGTGGAGTGAAGGAAAAAGGTTCAGAGGATGAGTTGTCCAGGTCCCACAGGCCTCAAGGCCAAGGCCAGGGCTCTTCCCAAAGAGCCAAGTTGCCCCAGGGAGATTGCTTTATATACCCTCTGTCTGGACATGGCTTTGCAGGTGTGCTGGGCTTTCCAGTAGGAGGGTCCTGTTTCTCCCTAGTCAAGCTTTCAAAAGTAGGGGCGAGGCTTTTCCTATGAGACTAGGGCTCCCTGAGGTCAGGACTATGTCTCCCCCTCAGACTGAGGCTCCCTCAGGACAGGGCTGTGTCTCCCCCCTCAGATTGGGGCTCCCTGAGGGCAGAACTGTATCTCCCCCGCTCACACTCGGGTCCCTGAGGCAGGGCTGTGTCTCCCCCACTCAGACTGGGGTCCCTGAGAGAGCAGGACCTCCCCCTCGGACTGGGAGGGACCCTGACAGCAGCACCTTGCCCTTGCCATTAGACCAGGAGTCCCAGGAGCATAGCACCTGGCACCAGCTCTGCTCATGGCAGCCCCTGGCCAGCTTCTCACTCACCTCCCTCTCGGGGTTGGAGCCAATGTGCAACATGGCCATGGGGCTGTTGGGAGCACTGTTGCCAGCTGAGGAGGACATCACGTGTCCAGCCCGCACCCCCGGGGAGGCAGCCGGCAGGGGCTTCGGGGAGCCCTGGGCGGGGCTGATGTGGGCGGCGAACTTGTTCCCGTAGGTCTCGGACAGGTACTCCCGCACCTTCTGGTCCCGGGACTGCTGCAGGTGGTAGGAGGTAGGGTTCTCCAGGTAGGACTGCACCTGGGAGGGGGGAGAAGGCAAGGGTTCTAGGGCTCCTAGAAGCAGGGTGGGAGGGGACAGGCCCCACCTCGGGACACGCCCTACCTTCAGGACCTCCCCAGGCACAGGTGGTGGAGACTGGAAGTGGACGGGGGTGTTGATGGCCGGGGTGGGCGGCCCACCCAGCTGCTGCTGCTGCTGCTGCTGTTGCTGCTGCTGCTGCATGTAATGCATGACGGCCTGCTGCTGCATGCGCTCCCGCTGTTCCTCCTGCTGTACCTGCTCCCGCATGAGCTGCATCCGCAGCCCGATGCGCGACGCCATGGGGGCCACTGGCACTGGCTCCCTGTGGGCAGGGGGAGGGGGGCAAGTCTGTGAAGCACACGTCCTCTTCGGAGCCCCGGGTCTTGGGGAACTGGGGAGGCCAGGTGGAGGGGGTCACACCCACTGTACAGGAGCAGACACCGAGGCCCAGAAAGGAGAAAGGATTTGCCGAAGGCCACCAAGCAGGAGAGTGACGGGGCCGAGACTTGAACCCAAGTGTCCTGGTTCCTGGGCCAGAAATGGAGACCCTCTTTTCTTTGTTCATTGCAGCTGGTCGACCGCAAAAGGTTGGAGCCGACCTTGACTCCTCTCTTTCTATCACACCGCATCCTGGCAGATCTGACCTCCACCTGCCTGCCCCATGTGGGCCCAGCCTGGACCTTGCCTTATCTGGCTTCCTCAAAAGAGCCTCCCAATGTTCAGACACCCTCCTTTCTTGCCCCACAACATTCTACTTGCAACTCAGGAATCAGGGGGATCCTGTTCAACCTAAGTCAGATCTTGTCCCTCCGTCTGCTCAGAACTGTCCATGGCTCCCACTTCACTCGGAGTAAAAGCTGAAGTTCCACCCTAAAAGGCTCTCTGTGATCTGTCCGCACATCATGGGCCCCTCTGACCCCATCTTCCCCTACTTTCTCACTTGTTCCGCCTGATCCAGCCACACCTGCCAGCCTCAAACACCTCACGCTCCCACCCCTGGGCCTTTGCACTGGGATGCCCCTCGGTCTGGGATGCCCCTCCCCCAGACACCACTCATTCCTTCACCTCCTCCAAGGCTCGAATGTGACCTTACAGAGACCTTCTGTGACTAACCTGTTTGAAACTGCCAAATTCCTCCCTCCCTCCCCCCTCCATTCCCTATGCCCCTTCCTTCTTTGTGTTACTCCATAACACTTATCATCATCTTAAATATTATGCATTTTTGCTTGGTTCTTTCATTCAATGTCTATCTCTCACTAGGAATGCAAACTCCCCTGAGGGCAGGCATTTTGTCTGTCTTGTTCACTGCTCTGCCTTCAGCCTTTAGCCCAGGGCCTGGAACACATAGATGTTCCACCAACGCGCACAGGGAATGATTACTATTTATGAAGCAGGCACTGGCAGTGCGGCGACAAGCTAGCTGTAGTCCCTGAGCTCAGGGAGTCTACGGTCCAGTGAATGTTATAACCCGGGGCCTGCAAGAGTCCAGGGAGGGCTTCCTCCACCTAGCATGTCGGCCCTGGTCATTGACGGGTCACAGTAGGATGGGGGGCTAAGGCCCCCAGGCCTGGTGAGGAAGCAGGGAGGAAAAGACAGAGTGAGTCCTGTAGCTGGGCCCATTCTGTCCCTAGCTCACCGAGGGACCCTGGCACCTCCCTTCTCTCAGCCTCTGTCTCCCTGTGCACAAAATGAAAAGGTTGGGCCAAATGATTTCTAAGCCCCCCCCGCCCCACTAAAACACTCCCTGAAAGGTGCAAAGCCCCCAGGGATCCCCAACTCCATAAAGGTTCTGGCGGAGGGTCCCATCTCCAGGGTCTTTGCAAGAGGCAGTATGACTTCCTCTGGTTGAGCAAGCATGAGCAAACAGGGCAGACGCGAGCTTAAATCCCAGCTTTGCCGCTTGGCTGTGTGACCTTAGGCAAGTCACTTAACCTCTCTGAGCTTCTGCGTCCTCATCTGTGAACGGTTTCTACTTCAGAAGATTGAGGGGCAGGTTAAATGAAGATAATGTGTCTTGCACAGTGCGTGGCATTTGGTAGGCAGAGTGGGTGAGTGAAGAATAATCACACGAGGCTGGCAGGGTCAGCTGTAGTGTAGACCAGAGGCCAGAGCTGCACCCCAGGATCCTGAGAATGAGACCCAGAGCTCTGAGAGGGGAGGGTAGCAAAAGAAAGCAGCATAGCCTAATGCCAGACATGAACTCAGTCAGCATTAGTGGAAGGTACTGGCAAATATTCAGCGAAAATCACTGGATCATGGACATAATAATAATTTGCATCTATTTGAGCATTTCCTGGGCGCTGGGCACTGTTCCAAGCACTTTAACCTCAAACAGCCCCATGAGGCAGCCTTGGTCATTATTCTCCTTTTACGGATAAGGAGAAGCTAGAGGCCCAGGGAAGTTACGTGTCTGACAGAGACAGAGATGGGACCCCAACCAATTTGGCTCCCCAGCCCGTGTGGGCAGGGGTCGGGGATGGGCGGGGGCGGAGGGGACTGCTGTGTCTGTGCAGAGCTGGGAAGCAGCCTGGCCCCCGTTGCACGTCTGGTTGGCCCAGGGCCAGGAATGGAGCCCACCAAGCCACATGACCCCCAACTCAGGGCTCCCTCTACCACCATGGATGTTTCCTTGCAGAGTGGGTCCACGCCATCCGCCTCAGAGCTCTGCCTACTCAGGGACCCTTACTCACCTTCCTTCCTCCCTTCTCTGCCCCACCCCCACCACCCGGCCAGGAATTAGCAAAGGGGCTGCCTTAGCCCCAAGCGTCTCTCCAGCTCCCAACAGGACGGTCCCCAAGGAGAAAAGAGCAGTCACCACCACCACCACTCCCCGCCACTCCCCCCTTTCTCTGTCCTGCAGCGGGGATACATCTGCTGCCTCCACCCCTTTCCCGTGCTCCTAAAGAGTGGTAGCCTGTCTTCCCCATCACCAACTCCCCACCCCACCCCCCACCCCACCCCACCCCACCCCCCACCCCCCGCACTGCAGCCCTGCAGACCTCCCGGGCTCTGACCCCAGCCCGGCCCGCTGCCTGCAGCTGCACGCCCTGCACCCCTGCATGCTCACCCACGCAGCACTGGGGAGCCTGCCCCTCGGGAACAATCCGACTTCAGTTGGTCCCTGCTGGGGGGCAGGGGGAGCGGCACGGGGCCTGGCAGTGCCAGCCGGCACGGGGAGGACTGGGGGAGAACGAGCCCCTTGTTGCTCCGACAAAGGGCTGGGTGCCCGTCCCAGGCTGGGCCAGAGCTGGCTCTGCTACAGGAGAACCTGGGGTAAGTCCGGCTCGGCCTCTCACTGGCTGCGCCAGCCTCAGTCTGCTCATTTGTGAAATGGAGGCAGGAAGAGCCTCCTGGGAGGGGGATGTCGGAGAATGGTGACCCGCGAGGCATCTGGGCCGTGAAAGGTGCTTGTAGCCTTAGCCTGTCCGCTGTCCTCTGACAGAGGGTGGCTCGAAGACCGGCAGAGTGAGCCTTCCCCTTCCCCCACCCCCGTTGTCAAAGCCGTCACCCCAGTCACAGGGCTGCTTCCTCCCTCCGTGTCCCAGCCTCCTCCCCTGACCCTGCCTGGGTCACTCTGACTCTGAGCCTGGCCTGGGTGGGACGGGGACAGGGCTAAGGGAGGGACTTGAGGGGATCTGAGGGCAGACAGAGGTGGCCCATATAGCCCCTGGGCATGCTAACCACTCCCTGCCCAGCCCTCAAGCACACCTGCTCACTCTCAAAGCCATTCATAAGCAACCCCCACCCCGCGCCGGTGCCCGGTCTGGCCGGGAAGAACCGGGAGTAGGGACACAGGAGAACCAAAAATGACCCCCGAACCCTCCCCACCATTTGACCTCCAGATCCACCAGGCCTGGGAAGGGGTCCACCATTCATGCATTCGGTAACACCAGGGGCCTGGAGTGCCTGCTGTCTGCAGACACCAGGGCTACGTGCTTCCCTGAAGAATCTTCTCCCCTGCCCCCACCCCCGAGTAACACCCTCCTCCTGAGGGGACCAGGGGGGTCTAATGCCCCAGAGAACTCCTGCCTCTCCCCAGTCCTATAGAAAATGTGGCAGGGACTGAAGTTTTAGCCAAGACAATGAGAGCCTCCCCTCTCTGCGCCCTCAGAAGCCACGGGCTTTCCCCACCACCCCCCTCCCCCTGTTCACCCAGAACCTCCCACGTAACTACCCCTGCCCTAAGCTGAGTCTGGGTTCCAGCTTAGTGTGACCAAAATGAGCTTCCCCGTACAACAGATGCGGCTGAAGCAACCTCCATCCACCCGCTGTGCCCATACTGGCTGGGTGACTGGGAAAGCCACTTAACCTCTCTGTGCCTTGGTTTTCTCCTCAGCCAAATGAAGCCCATAAGGGCACCTGCCACTTGGGTTATTGTGAGGATTCAGGGAGACACCGTGGGTGCGTGGAACTCCCTAGCATGCCCTTAGGCATCCGATAACGGACAGGCGCTGGGCTCCCCCTCAAAGGCCGTGCACGTCTCTGGTCAGGGCAGGGCTGGTTTCATGTAAGCCTATGTGGGGGCCTCCCTCATCAGCCATTTACACCTTAGTATGAACAGGTTCAGAACCTTTCCTGAGGGAAAGGGGACGGGGGAGGGCAGAGACAGGGAAAAATCATGAGGGATAGGCAAGGAGACAGAGGATCCCAGCACAGGAGAGCCTCAGATAGAAAGAAGATCTCAGGGGCGCCTGGGTGGTTCAGTGGGTTGAGTGTCAGACTCTTGGTTTCAGCTCAGGTCATGAGACAGAGCCCCACATCAGGCTCTGCGCTGACAGTGTGGAGCCTGCTTGGGATTTTCTCTCTCCCCCTCTCTCTCTCTCTCTCTGTCCCTCCCCAGCTCATGCTCTCTCTCTCACTCTCAATGAATAAATAAATAAACAAACTTAAAAAAAAAAGATCTCAAAGATAGAGCATTGAGTTGAAAAAGGAAACCTCGGAATTAAATGCACAGCCTGAGCCCGTTTAGACAGGACGTAGGTAAACATACAAAACAGATTCGAGAAGGATCAGAAGGTTTCTTGAATGCCTGCCCTGGGTCAGGGATGGTCTATGTGCTTTCGCAGGTCAACTCATCCATTCTTCACAACAACCCTATGAGGTACCTACTATCATTGCCCCCCAGCTTCCAGGGAGGAAACCGAGGCACAGAGAGGTGAAATCACTTGCCCAAGGTTACACAGCTGTTAAGCAGCACGATGGACACAACCCAGGCTGCCTGGTTCACAACCACTCTTGAACTTCTATTCTGGGCTCCCCCAACACCCCCCCCCCCAAATGTTCAGAGCAGTCACCTTTGGGGTAGGGAGTAGTAAACAGGGATTTTTTTTCTAGTCTCTCATTCTTACTTTTTTTGTTGTTTTTACATTTATTTATTTTTGAGAGACAGAGAGAGACAGCGTGAGCAGGGGAGGGGCAGAGAGAGGGAGATACAGAATCAGAAGAAGGCTCCAGGCTGTCAGCATAGAGCCCGATGCGGGGCTCGAACCCACGAACCGTTTGATCATGACCTGAGCCGAAGTCAGACGCTTAACCAACTGAGCCACCCAGGTGCCCCACTCTCATTCTTACTTTTGAAGCGCTTAAGTCTTACAGTGTGGCTGTGTGCTACTTGTGTGATTCTTTTACTACAAGGGGCAAAGAAAGCAGGCAGCTTCCAGCGTTTGTGAGGAGCCCGACCTGCTTCCAGTCACATGCAAAGGTACAGTTCCCTCGGTGCCACCCAGAGCCTGGCCTGAGCCCTGCCCTCCTCAATGCGATGGTTGTTAGGCCAGCCGAGAACCCTGGGTGAGGACGCCAAGTGGCCACCAGTGGGTCAGAAGTCACATGCCAGTTGGAGCTGAAGGGCCAGGACCCAGGGTCCAGCTCACTTCCCATTACAGCCCCAGACATGCGCCTTCAGAGTGAGCGTGATCACGCAGCACCCCTCAGATTGCTCTTCGCTGAGCCGGGACCCCTCTGTTAATTGTGGGGCCTGACCTTCCCTGGGGATTTTTCTGCCTTCCAGCCAATCCTTGAAACCTTGGAACAGGAAGGGGCCCCCGGGGGGCTCGGTTGGCTGAGCATCCGACTTCGGCTCTGGTCATGATCTCACGGTTTGTGAGTTCGAGCCTCACGTCGGACTCACTGCTGTCAGCCCAGAGCCCGCTTCGGATCCTTTGTCCCTCTCTCTCTCTCTGCCCCTCCCCTGCTCACACTCTCTCTCTCAAAAATAAATTAAAAAACATTAAATGATAAATAAAAATAAAGCTTGGAGCAGGAAGCAGAAAGCATACACCCCATGACTCAGCAACGTCATTCCGAAGCGAATGCCCAACAGAAAAGCATCCATGTGTTCACCGGAGGACACGCGCTAGAACGTTCTCAGCAGCACTACCGGAAAACCCCAGATGTCCATCAGCAGGGAAATGGAGAAGGGAGCTGCGGTACATCACCACTGGAATGCTACTTGGGAATGACGGTGAGCCCACTCTTGCTACACACGGCACGGACGCCTCTTGCAGACAATGTTAAACAAAAGGAGCCACAAAAATGTGCACGGCACCTTCAATGTCTATGAAGTTCAAATGCAGGCAAGACACATCTCCTGTGTCAGGATACCAGATGGTCAAATAAATTCCGTGGTATTCTTCCTGGTGGATTGTTTTGTTTACAGTGAGTAACATGGGGATATGTCAGGTGACAAAAAGTAGGATGCAAAGTTGTATATAAAATTTGATCCGGGGGCGCCTGGGTGGCTCAGTCAGTTGAGCGCCTGACTTCAGCTCAGGTCATGATCTCACAGTTCACAAGTTCAAGCCCCACGTCAGGCTCCCTGCTGTCAGCACAGACCCTGCTTCAGATCCTCTGTCCCCCCTCTCTCTGCCCCTCCCCTGCTTACTCTCTCTCTCTCTGTCTCAAAATAAATAAACATTTTTTAAAAATCTGATCATCACCATGTACAAATATGCGTAGAAAAACCTCTGGGGAGGAAATATATGAGTATCATGGACTTCTTTTGATGATGCAGTCATGAGTGATTTTCTTTTTACTTTCTGGAATGTTATTCTTTTTCTATAATGAACACATATGTGTTTCTAATCAGGAAAAAATATTTTACACTAATAATTAGAAATACGCCTATGGTGTACTTACTATAGACGATGTGCGTTCGAAGCACCTTTCATTTCATTATCACAATTACTTCATGACCTGAGTACCAGTATTCTCCCACCCCCCACCCCTCCCCACTTTACAGATGAGGAAACAGACACAGAGAGGTTGTGTTACTTGCCAAAGGTCACAGAGCTAATGAGTGGGGAGGCTGGACCCTGGGGTTTTAAGTTAGGCCCCTCTGTCCTGGACTTGGGGGTAGGAGTTGCCACATTTTATTTTAGGGATTCCCACTGAAGAAGTCCCCTACAATCAAAGGGTTTCACTAGCTGATCTCTTTTGCCCAGCCCAGGGGCTATAGGGTGTCCGGGACGATGGAATGGTCTGGAATCCCCAAACACGAGCAGAGAAAACTCTGCCCTTCCTCAAAGGGCAGAGATAATTTCCTGTATTCCCAGAAAAACACATGTCTGGTGGCTGAAACAACAAAGAATGGGAGCCCAAAGGCCGGGATGCCTGTTTAAGCCATTTATTACTTTCTGTGCCTCTGTGGTCGGAAGAAGCTTTCTTCTGATCCAGGCTGTTACAAACCAGCAGTTGTGCGGGAGCTGCCCCGTGGAGTTGGAGGGAAATCAAACCAACCACTAAAGGAAGGCCTCCTGAGCAGGTGCTGAGGCTCCCGGAGGCAGGGGGAAGGACCCCGTGACCTCTTGCGTAACCTTTCAGCCTTGGGAAGGGAAGAGAGGGGAAGATTCCAGGCCCCAGGTTTGTTTTGTCTTCTCTGAGCTCCCTCTGGCAGAGGCAGTGGCAAAGGAAGGCCTGATGAATAAGGATGTGCACCACGATCCCCGTGCCTTGGGCCGTGGCCATTGGAAATTACCAAGGGGGTCACGGGTCCCTGCAGGGCCTGGGGGTCATCAACTGGCCTGGACTCAAAGAGAACTAGGGGTGGGCGGATGTCATAAGATTCCCAGGAGCCGGCAGTCCTGCCCGCAAGATGCTGTGAGAACTTGGCATCAGAAGGCGTGGATGTGAGTTTCCGCCTCGGGCCTGACTCGGTGTCTCAGCCTAGCCTCAGTCTTCCCATCAATCAAGTGGGGCTTACCAGCCGGAGCCACCTCTCCCAGAACAGTTGGGATCTAAGTTGGGATGCTGGGTATAGAAACCTCTGGCAAGGGCAGAGGAGACATGGGCAGGGGAGAGATGTCACCACTTTGTCACTGTTCACTGTCCCTTTGTCCATGCCTGTCTAGGGCATCCCTGAACTGTCTTCTCTTACTGCTCCTCTTAAGTTTCTTTTTTTTTTTTTTTAATTTTTTTTTTTCAACGTTTTTTATTTATTTTTGGGACAGAGAGAGACAGAGCATGAACGGGGGAGGGGCAGAGAGAGAGGGAGACACAGAATCCGAAACAGGCTCCAGGCTCCGAGCCATCAGCCCAGAGCCCGACGCGGGGCTCGAACTCACGGACCGCGAGATCGCGACCTGGCTGAAGTCGGACGCTCAACCGACTACGCCACCCAGGCGCCCCTTAAGTTTCTTTTGAGAAAAGGGACACATACACACACACACACACACACACAACATATCAAGACCCCTATGGGACTAGGGCGGGAAGGCCTTGGGCCAGCTTTTATAAGATTTTCTTTTCCAAAGCTTGTATATCACATAATTCACCGCAGTGCTATGGGAGAGACAGGTGGGTAATAATGATCCTAATTCCAGGTTTTAAGAGACCAGGAGCGGATAGAGCACTTAGCACGGTGCCCAGCACACTGGAGATACTTCATAATTCAGGTGGTTTGTCTGAATCTGGACCAGTGGTTCTCTACATGTCATGAAAGGCCAAAGTGGGGCCCTCCTGCTTCCTCCAGTACTGAAAAAGAGAAAATGGAAACCACACTCACCGTGGGTAAGTGTCCACTGTTTGATCAGAAGGTATCTGGTACCAGGAGCAAGAATGAGGTTGGTGGTCCACGCTTTTAACATTTTTATTTTAAGGTTTTGGCCTTTTCCCCTTTATTGAGATGTCCTTTATCCCAGCAAAATGCACAGGTTTAAAGTGTAAGGCTTGATGCATTTTTACAAGTGTGTATGTCTGTGTAATCACCATCTAGACCAAAATGGAGAACGTTGTCCCTCCAGGACCCTCCCCTAGAGGGAACGTCTGGTCTCACCTCCATCCCCTGGCTTGAGTGCCCACCCCCCCCCCCCCCCCGCCTTGGACAGACATAAAGACTATTATGTAGGATGTGGTTCTCCGTGTCTCTCATGCAACATAATCACTCTGCCAAGTGCCAAGCCTCGGCACAGGCTGGCCAGTCCTCTGTTTGTGATCAGTAAAGACGGGGAACAAACAGTGGAGGAAACTAAAGCTCCAAAAGGGTGGTCTGCACGGAGCACCTGAGTGGCGGCACAGTCAAACTCAAACCCAGGATGTACTTGACTCTGGCATGCAGAGAGCCTGCCTCTAGGGAACCCACCGCAGGAGTCTGCAGGGCTGGTGGGGGGAGGGGGGAATAGGGACTTGTTTTTAAATCTCTGAATAGGGGCAGGAGGCGGGGAGGAGGGAAAGGAAGGAGAGGGGAGATGAAGGGCAGCCACAGCTCCTGGCCTGCTCAGTGGCCGCCCGTGCCTGCAGCTCGGGCCCATCAGCCCCACGTCCCAGAGCACATCCCACAGGAAAGGGTGGGAGCTGGTGCCTCCTGGCTGGCCTGCCTGTTGGCCCGGGGCAAGGCACGGCAGTTGTGCAGCAAATGGAGAGCCTTCAAAGGCGATCCCAGACCAGAGAGGCGCCAATCTTGTCCCAAAGGCACCAGCTGGACCCTGGCATGAAGCCTGCCCCAGGAAGACTGCCACTGAGGGACGTGTAACTGGGAAGCATGGAGAGAAGAAACTAGAAAGGTCCTAGTCTGCCCTTGTGTTATGCACAGATACAGCCCAGCCACACATGGAGACCCTCTGTCTGCCTGTCTCTCTCTCTCTCTCTCTCTCTCTCTCTCTCTCTCTCTCACACACACACACACACACACATGCACACACACATGGTCATATCCCTCACCCCGCCCCCTCAGTGAGCAGCTGTCTCTCTCCTCTCTTTCCCTGGCTCCCCTGTCCCCATCTCGTCTGGCAGACACTTGGTCCACTTGAGCATCCTGCCTGTGGCTACACTGCTTTGTTCTCCAATTGTTTCCTGGCCACCTACCAGTCTCCGCAGGTACAAAGAAGCTTCCAGAGAAATCAGCTTTCTTTTTTTTTTCCTTTTTTTTTTTTTGTTTATTTTAAGTGTATTTATTTTGAGAGAGACAGAGACAGCGCAGGTGGGGGAGGGGCACAGAGAGAGAGAGGAAGAGAGAATCCCAAGCAGGCTCCGTGCTGTTCAGTGCAGAGCCCGATGTAGGGCTCAAACCCACAAAACCACGAGATCATGACCTAAGCCGAAACCAAGAGTCTGACACTTAACCAACTGAGACACGCATGCACACCAAATGTTTATTTATTTTTGAGAGAGAGAAAGAGAAAGAGAGAGCGAGCGCACACAAGTGGGGGAGGGGCAGAGAGAGAGGGAGAGAGAGGATCTGAATCAGGCTCCAGGCTGTTAGCAGAGAACTCAGTGAACCTCAAGACCATGACCTGAGCCCAAGTCAGACACTTAACTGAGTGAGCCACACAGGTGCACCCCAGAAGTCAGCGTTCTTCTTCTGAACCTCTACCCCATCCCACCCATCGGAATTCCCAGAACGAGACTCAGGGCCCCAGAATGCTGCTTGCCCAGTGACCCAAGGCATGCTCAATTATCACCTGTTCTCTCACTCAGCAAACACTCCTGAGTCCCTACTCTGGACCGGGCACTGAGCTAAGCATGTGACCCACATCAGATTATTTGTCCCTCACAAAGATCTCACAGGACAAATAGCATCTCTGGCAGATAAGAAAACCAAGACTCAGAAAGGTTAAGTGACTTGTCCAAGGTCACATAGAGAGAACACAGTGAGGTAGGCATGCAAGCCCGGGTCTCTCTGAGGTGCATGACCACCACCAGTTTTTTTCCTGGGGAAGAAACCAGGGGCCAATAGCGAAGGTCCACGTAGGTGGATTATTGTCCCCCTAAACTCCCAGCACTGCCCCATGCCCCCGCCCGCAGTTACCCTCAGTGAATCTTACAAAGGGTTCCCAGAGAGGCCTGCACACCCCTCCCAGAAGCCCCCAAATGCAGGCCAGACCCCATCCGCCTCCAGAAAACTCTCTTTTCTCAATAGCTAAGACTGATCCACTCCCAGGGGCTCAAGAGACTAAGGTGAGAGATCTGGATCTCACGGAGGCAGTTACCATGGGCCATGAGGGGGCAATGGGGGGAGGGGGAGAGTATATCAAGCTGACTGGAGAGAAACACGATTACATGGACAGAGGTCTGGCCTGGACTGCAGCAGGGGCAGGAGGGGCCCCCCAGATCCAAAGGGGGCCGAAAGTCTAGGGCACGGACTCAAGATTGGGACGCCAAGGGTCCCAAGCCCCTGACCTCCCCTGCCCACGCTAGCCAGCCCACCCCCCTCTCCCTGTTGAAGGAAGATCAGCTGACCTTCTGTTGGGTGCTAGGTCAGCCCTCAGCAAGGAAGATGAGACCTGACGGTTTTGACGCCTGGAAATGAGTCTCTTCCAAAAGGGCTCCTTCAGCCCTGAACCAAAGCGTCCGACGCTTCCCAAGGGCACAGTGGGATTAGAAGACCTGCATTTGGCTGTCCCACGGCCCAGCTGTGAGCTCAGGCAGGTCCTGCCCCTCGCTGGGCCTTGGACCCTGGCTGATACCATGAGAGGGCAGGACGGGATCCCTGGCAGGCCCCTTCCTGCTCTGTCCAGGCACCCTGAGGCTCCGGGCAGTGTGGACACAGCCAAGGCCAAGTGCCCACGGAGCCAGCCTGCAGGGCCGGGAGCGGGAGAGCCAGGCACCGCTCCTCACTCTCACTCCCACTGCTGCCGCACACACACGAACTCCCTCTCCAGGCCTGTGGCAGCCTTGGGGGTCTGGCCTCTGCTTTTCTTTCTGCTCAGGAGACAGCAGTCCCACCCACCCGCACACCCTAGCGCTCTGCCCTCAACGCAGGCAAGGAAGGCTCTGTGACTCCGGGTGGGAGAGGATGCAGGCAGGGGGCAGCGTGCGGGCAGCGTGCGGGCAGCACACGGAGTGGCTCCCGCCTCCCATCCGACTCCAAACCCCTGCCCTCCCTGCCCTAGGCCCGGGTCCACGGCACGCCCGACCCGCCAGCTCTGGCTCCGGCCCCTGCTCCTGGGGGGGCTTTCTCTGCATCCTTGCCACCCCAGCCCCACCCCAGCCTCTCCAGTGCCCCGTGGCTTGGCTTGTATGCCACAAACGAACCACCGTTCGGCTTCCTCTTCGAGAGCTGAATCGGCCTCTGATTACTTTGGAAACAATCTCTTTGTAACTGAAGTGTCCAGTAAGACAGTGGCAGAGGGGACAGGAAAGGAAAGAAGGAAGGAAAACACCTATGAGTGTGGCCACGGCGTGAATGTACAGAGAGGGTGGCCTCTAGTCTCCCAGGTACAAAGCAACGGGAGTTCATTATTATCTGTACTGAGTGCTTCCTATGCACCAGGCACTGTTCTGAGTTGAAATATATTTCTGATTTAATCCTCAAAGCAAGCCCACCCACCTGTGAGGAAGTAGCAATATAGCCCCCATTTTAGAGAGAGAGCAACTGAGGCACAGAGAGGCTGACCATCTGCCTGAGGTCACACAGCTGGTAGGGGTCTAGAAGTCTGCACACCCAGCCTCTGGCCCAGGCTCGTGAGTGCATGGACCATGGCAGTGTGCTAGATGCCCGTTTGAGGAGTCTGTCTGGGAAGGGCCTGAGGAGGCAGGTGATGGCAAACCCATTCGTGGAGGGGGGCCCTGGAGTAGGCAGGTGAGACAGGATGCCAGCCTCACTCAGCTTTTGTTCCCCCAGAACTATCCCCCATTCAGTCCCTGCCTGGTTTTGCCACTCACCAGCCGTGTGACCCGGGACAGGAACTTAATCTCCCAGAGCCTCAGTTTCCCCATCTGTAACACCGGATGGTGATAATGCCACCTCCCTCAGAGGAGGTGAAGGAGGGATCAAGGAGCTCAAGTGTGTGATGCTCCTGGCACCTAGGGGGTGGCCCATGAGTGTGTTAGTTCCCCAGCTAGGTGAGCAGTGCCAATCTGGCTGGAGTTTAGATGGGACAGGGCCTTATTAGGCCTCACCACTCAAAGCAGAACCCCCAGGCATCACCTCCCCTGGGAGCTGGTTAGAAATGCAGACTCTCTCAGGCCAGCCCGGACTCACTGAATCAGAATCTGCTTCTTCACATAGCATTCTAGGAGATCTGATGGGGGAAGTCATTTGCAGCCTCCTGGGGGCTTGGTCACCTGGTTCCAAGTATAAAAGTGGGTGACGGGTGGAGACAGTGAGGAGGTGCAGGCCCCTGGTGGGAAGACATACTTGCAGGGACAGCAGGGCTCTCTTGAGCCCCACGGTGACCCTGAGCGCACAGCCCTGATTCTCGGGGCCAGGAGCCAAGGTGGAGGCAGGATCACAGGGCTCTGGGCTCCGGGCTGGCTGTGCATTTAACTCATTGCTGTGTGTTGTATAGAAGGCAGGGGGCGTGCCGAAGCCCCTGCAGGTGGCCTAGGAGACCTTACTGCCTTAGCCTTGCTCTCACCTGCCTAAGCCCCAAATCCATCTGAGCAACGAGAAGCTTGAGTCCTGCTCTCTTAAGGTTGACCAGGACCCACATCCCTGTCAACTGCAGTAATTGGTTACCTGCAATGTGCCTGCTGACCACCCCCCACCCCCCGCCCAAGCATGAAATCTACCACCCCAGGTTGCTGGGTGAAGCTCAGACCTCAGGGTCCCCCCCAGAGGCAGCAACACACAGGGGAGGCCATGCCCATCTCTGACGCACACACTCTCATAGGGCAACCACAAAGCCCACCCTCTGTCCCGCCACACAGCTTCAGGTGGGGGCGGGACCCCTGTCCACCCTGCCCACAGATGGGTGATGGCTCTCACCTCTACACCTCCACGTTCAGTTCAGAAACACACACCCTACTGACCTCTTTCGCCACCGCAGACTGGACTGCCAGGGGCCCCCAGGCTCACGCGGGCTCCAAAGAAAGCCTAAAACGTGGGGCCAGAACCTCAAGCAGGCCTAGGATGCCCAAGAAAGACCCATAGATTAGGGGGATGAGTTGGGGCTGCTGCAGGGCATGTGATGTCATGGGTTCTGGAAAGGCCCTTGGCCCCAAAATATCTCCACTCTGGGTCCGGAAATCCCTCCCAACACTCTAAGAGTCCCTGCTGGGAGAGGCTGTCCCCTGAAGGCCTTGTAGCTCACAGCTCCAGAGAGGGAGAGGCAACAGACAGTTGGCTTGAGGGTGGTGAAAGATGGGCGGGGGAGGGTGCGTGCGGACAGACCATCATCTCGCCAGGGTGTCCTGATCAAGGGCGCTGAGCTCCAGCCAGGAGGGGGCACTCTGTCCCCCAATACCAGAAGGCTGGCTTCCTAGAAGCCAGCACCTCTTGGCCGGGAAGGGGGTCCAGCAAGGGGAGGTACATTAAGCACCCCCACCCCGCATGCCAGGCGAAGTCAAGTCCCAACCCAACTGTCCCCTCGAGGGAGGCAAAGTGCTAGTGACCAGGAGGGGGCGGAAGCCCTGAGAGAAGCGAGGTGGGGGACAGGAGGGGAATTAACCAGGTTCCAAAATAGCACGGCTGGTTCTGCCTCGCTTCACCCTGTGCAATGTCTGGCAGCTTCTGCTTTCGGTCTGACTCACACCCGGTGGAGGCAGGACAGGGCGGTCGGTGGCGCAGACAGAGGCCGCGGGACAGCCACAGACCTTCCTCGGCTCACTACAGGCACCTACCCCGCTGGCCCTCCTCCCCTGCCCGTGCCCCAGGCTGGGCTTCTGGGGACATGAGTGGGGCACAAAACCAGGGGTTCCCTCGCCTGGGTCCTGTCCCACCCCTTGCCCACCCCAGGGCCTCCCCGGTGTTGGCAGCCGCCCCAGACCCCAAACTCAGCTTCACCTCTGTCCTGCCCGGGGACACTCCAGTTGGCCCCTCCACCCCTCCTCCAACTGGAAGATGCCCTGCCAGCCAGCCTCGCCCCCCACAAGTGAAATGTCCTCAGTGGCGACTCCACCGTGACTACCTACGGAGGAGTAAGCTTTGTGCCCCTGCCCCGTCCCTGCCACACACGCAGGTATGGGAGGGACACCCCAGTCTCACTCTTCAGATTCGCACAGCAGCTTGCCTAACTTTTGTTTCTGTCCTCAAATGCAAGAAGCACCCTGCCGTCAGCGGGGCAGAGAGAGAGGAACCAAGTGCCCTGGATTTTGTGCATGTCGGGATGGGGGAGGGGCACATCCCTCCTCTCTCCCCCTTTCGTGATCTCCCAACCACCGCGTCCTGTGCCTCCCCAGCTTCCCTCCTGGGGAGGTGAGACGCCTCATACCTCTGCCCTGGACCAAAGTCGCTTAAGCTCCAACCCGAGCCACCCATCGAAAGCCTCATCGTAAAGTCCACCTCTGGGGCCCACGCCAACGGCGTCTGTCCTCCCGGCCCTCACACCAGTGCACCAGCCCCAAGAGCGCAGCCACCTTTCTCTGCAAGCGGGGCAGGTGCATGGCAGACGAGGAGAGAATGTCAAAGGTCGTGAGGTTGGCCATCACAGGCGGACGAACTCCTGTGGCCCACCCTGACACCTGCGCCCCGACCAAACCTGGACGGAAAGGCGGAGGGTGGCGGCTGGAGAGAGAGGCCAAGGAGCCGAGGCTCTGGCAGGCCCACCTGCCGCCCGGCGCCCCACCGGGCCCAGCACCTGCCCCATGCTCGCCTCCTGCCCTCCCCCCTCCACCACCCCGAAGCCTTACCTACGCACCACTTCCCTCTCTTAATTCTTCCCATGCCCTCAGCCCCATAAGGCTTCGGACTGCTGTGCGAATCTGCACGGTGGGAGCAGGAGTCAGCAGGGAGGAGGCCCCTCTCCAGGAAGCAGGCGCCGGGCAGAGCCCTCACCAGGGACACAGAAGGATGCCCTTGAATAAAATGCCCCCCCTCCCATTGCCCCGCAAATTGCATCCTGTTCCTCATAGAGACACAGAGGGAGGGCACCAGAAGACAACCACGTGGCAGCCATGGGGCCAGTGGCCCCAGGAGGGGAAGAGGCAGGGGCATTGAGAGAAAGGAAAAGGAAGTCAGAGAAACCACTACAATCACAGTCTCAGGATGCTGGGGCTGGGAGGGGACTCAAAGGTGGCTCCAGGCTCCGTGCCACCCAGCACATCCGTCCCGCCCTCTGGGAGCGGACGGAGCCCAGAGAAGTGCACTTGCCTCGGACGGGGCCTGGAAATGGCTGCTGGTGTCTGACCTACGGGAAGGACCTCGTGTGTGCTGGGTCCCTTTCCTCTGCTGTGAGTGCCTGGAGGGATCCTAACAGCTTCCTCTGCCACACAGTAGGAGCTCCTTAAGTATCTGTTGAACACAACGAAGGTGGCCCTGGCGACTGGCTCCAGGGGGCAGGGTCTTCCCCGGGGCAGCTGAGAGTGGCAGCTTCGTGGGCCTGGAGAGAAGGGCGCTGGGGACACAGGGCTCGACAAGAGGCATACTCCAAGGGACTCCCAGGCCTGGGTTCGGTGGGTGCTGCTGAGGCCATCAGGGCTCCGGCCACACCCCCTGCCAGCTGCTGGCACCCGCTTCCATGTCAGAGCCAGCATCCCGTCTTCCCCCAGCAGCTCTTAGCCAGAGACCTTGCAGGGCTAGTGAAGAGACACCCATTCCCTCACCCCACTTCGTCCTGGGGTTCTACAGGGGCCCCCAGTGAGCCCGAGACTCAGATGTCACAGCAGTCACCTGCTCCCAAACACACATTTTCTTGGCTTCCTTCCCTTCCCTGTCTATCCAACCCCACCTATTCTACCCCACTGCGGGCTCTTCCTGGGGTCACCTCCCAAGTAAACTACCTGTACCCACATCCTTGTCTCAGCCAGTGGGCCCTGAGGAGGAGGTTAGGACCTGTAATGGAGCAGCTAACTCGAAAGCTTAGAAAGAAAGGCCAGTAAAAGGGCCAGCCTAAGAGCCCAGCCACTGGGGGAGACTGGGTGCAGTGGCCAACCGTGCACCTAGAACTTTCCCGCCTGTTAGGGGTAAGACCTCCCTCGGAAGCAGAGTTGGCAAGATGGAGCGAAGAAACAAGGATGCACCAGCGTCTGGCACATTCTATGACAAAGAAGCATCCATTCCAGGGGTGGTCGTGCCAACACATGGTTACTGGTGGCAAATGCCAAGAGGGCTCGGGGCCCCGCATTGCCCCCCAACCCTGGGATGGACCAAAGATGGAGCTAGAGAACTCCAGCATTCCAGAACCTCGGCAGGCCCATTCATTCGATAGCACAGCTGTGATGTTCCATGCTAAGAACTATGCACTGGGGATGCCCGGGGAGGGGGGGGGGGCGCTTTGATACCACACTAAGAGCTTGTCTTTCCAGGCACGGAGAGCTGAACGTTCCAGATGTGTCCCTTACTGTCTGTGCAGTGTTCAGCAACTCACTTCACTTCACGGGGCCTTGGCGTCCTCATGTGCAAAATGCTGAGAATGCCCGTCTTGGAGAATTTCTGTAAGGATTAAATGTAAAACACCTAACACAGGTGCTCAGTAAATATCTGATGAACGGGCGGCTATGCATGCATGAGAGCACGGACAAGGTGCATGGGGATATAACGGATGCGTGTGTACGTGTATAGGTAGATGGATGCAGGGAGGAAACAATAGTTGTCTGCAGTCTGATTCCCATCTGGGTCCATATCCTCTCTGCCAAACTTAACAACAAGAAAACGAAGGCCCACCACTCTCTGATTTATCGGCTAGAGAAATCTGTATCTCCGTGTATCAGGTTGACAAATTACAAGTAAGATCCTCCTGACGAGCCACACTGTGGGACCCAGTCGTTTTCTGAAGGGTGTAGAGAGCCATGTCAGAACAGGGAACATCCTCCGGAGACGTTCTCCATCGCGCCAGTACCCTGTGTGGTCCCGCCAGGCCCATATCCCATTCCTCAAAGGCTCAACTCCACCCAAGCCCTAGCCCAGGGAAGGGGGGGGTCGGGAGCTGGGGAGAGGGAGAGGAGGCCAGACAAAGCAGGGCAGGGGAACAGGCCAAGACGGTGGAGCAGAGGACGCCAAGAACGTGTGGGACGTGTGGGAGGGGGTGAGCAGGAATCAGAGAGAAGGGGCTGATGAGCAGAGAGAAGGGTTTATTGTCTTTGGAGGAACAGAGAAAGGAAACAGCCCTGAGAGAACAAGGGAGTGGACACAAAATGGGCTGACCAACAAAGAAAAGTCATCGCCTGCTCCATCACCCCCAATGGCACCCCGCTGTCCTCCAGAGTCCAAACTCCCTACCAGGCCTGGAGGCATCCAGGATGCCCTTCCACCACGAGCTCTGGGCTCAGCTGAGGAGGCCTCCTCGCTCCCTCTCCTCCGCCCCATCCCCCTTCCTTCTGCAGAATGTCCAAACATCGCTCATCTCTGGAAGCCCTTGGACGTGTCCACCCCTGTGGCCTCGGACGGAGCTGTATTGGCTGGTTGGTGGGAGCGGCATAAACAGAGAAAGCTGAGCCCCAGCAGAGTGGGGAGGGAGACAAGGCTCCGGGGCAGGGGGTGAGGGGGCAGTGGAAAAGGGAGCTTCCAGTTTCTCTCTTCCCCACCTGTCCCCACGGCCCAGCCATGGCGTTACACAATCTTGTGGTCACTGCAGAATGCCCTGTCCATTTTTAAGAGGGCTGAGGTGGCACTGAAGGAGGGGACCAGGCCGCATGCCCAGGACGACAGGGGACAAGGAGGGTGGGCCAAGGGAAGGGAGGAGCTTCAGCTCTGCCCAGCCCCAGGAGTCGGGGCTCGTGGGGTAGAAGTAGAGCTCCAGAGAGTGAGAAATGGGACAGACCCCATAAGAGTGGTATCTGGGCACCATCCATCTTGCCCTGAGGGACATGGGCAGAAGCGGGACCCCCCTCGCAGCCCAGAGCCAGGCTGCCCCTCTGCAAGCTGCCCACAGCCTCAGAGGTCCCTTCAGGCTGGGAAACCTGAGGAGATGGGGCAGCTCAGGACGGACTCTCAGAATAGAAGCGGCTGGACGCCTTGGCAGCCCGCCTCCAGGGGCATCTAGATTGGGGAAGGGGGCCTTCCCCACCAGTCTGTGGAGCAGAGGAAAAGAGTGTGAGGCTCCAGGCCCCAGCCCTCGCCACGTCTCACCTCTACATTCCTGGGCCCTCCCAAGAAGCACAGGAGATACACGATGCAGGTGGAGCAGGGAAACTGAGGCACAGAGCTGTCTTCTAGATCTGGAGACCTGCTCTGCCCACTCAGCCACCTACATCATCCTTGAAAATTAACTACCACGCTTCTCCCAAGCACATGGGGTTCCAGACCGTACTGCTCCTGGGCCCCCTTCCACCCTGGGAACATACACTTTCCAGAAGCAGCCTGACACAGTCCCCAAAGTTGGGCTGTGAAAAGAAGAAGGCAGGCCTGCCTTTTCTTAAACCCCGAGCTGGAAGCGAGTTCCAACTCTGGCCCCGAGGCCGCCTGGGCTCAGCCCTGAGCTCCACCGCTTGGTAGCTGTGTGACCTTGGGGAAGTCACCTTGCCCCTCAATGCCACGGTCTCCTCATATGAATGGGGGATAACGCTCCCTGCTCCTGTACCTCACACTTGGTGAGAAAAGCAAATGTATTCATTTGGCTCCTCAAGGGGCCGAATGGTCCCGGCCCCTCCACTCAGGACACACCCACCACCCCGATCACTAGGCCTCCTTTCCTCCCCACTAGGGGCCCAGTGGCTCGGGCCCTGGCAGGGGGTGCCGAGGAACTGAGGAACCACTGCTATTGATAGAGCTGGTGCCAGGCCCATGGCGGGCACAGAGCCCAGGCATACAATGGGGCTGTGTGTACACCCAGCATTACCCTGGAGCAGAGCTGGGCAGGCCGGCATCTGGGGTCAGGCCAGGAATTCATTTCCCTGGAGAGGGCCTCCCCATCCCTCCCAGGCGGCACAGCCCCGCTGGGGGCTGCGTAGGAAGGCAAGCACCACCCACGCCCTCAGTGAGCCCAGGCAGTGGAATGGGGTCGTGCACAGTGCCGGGCACTGGGGAACAGGGACTCCTGGATCCAGCTGCCCCACTGGGCTGCTCACTCAGGAGGCATCTGGGACCCATTATGTATCTGGGGGCTGTGACCTCCCCTGTGGGCAAAGGGAAGGTAGTCTGAGGGGCCAGGAGAAGGTGCAAGAAAAATCTGCTGCGACCTCTCCCCAGACAGGGGGCCTCAATCCCAACACCACACCGCCCCACGTCCCCGCCACCAGCTTGCTGGGGCCCTGGGCTCAGCACCAAGGCCCCGGGTGCCCCAGGGGAGAGAAGCCGGGCTCACTCCCCAGGGGCATGAGTCACCAGCAGGGCTGCAGCTGGGATGGCAGAGCCGGTGGGCAGGTGGGGCCTCTCCCCTCCCCTCCCTGGCAGGTCTTCTCAAGCTGGAAAACCACTGGGCTGGTAACGGGGTAATGACCACAGCATCCCGGCCTGGGCCTCTGCAGGCTACTTCCTCCGGCTTAGGGGATTACGTAGTGCCAGGAATCGAGGCCTAGATGCCCTCCTGGTCCCCACACCGACTCCTATAGCTGCGGGTATGGACCAACTCCCGAAAACCCCCTGAGAGGGGTGTCAGACTGCAGATCAAGGCAGTCCCTTATCCCTGAGGCAGGAGGAGGGGGAACAGGGGCCTCTGGCAGGCAGGTGGGGGAAAGGAAGGAAGCCAGGCCACCCCATACCTCAGATTGTGGCCAAAAGGCAGAGACGGAAGGGCTCCTTTGCATGAAATCACTTTCCATTCTTCTCAGAGCCCTGGCGGCTCCCGGCAACAGGAGATAACTGCCCTTGCTCCCTCACTGCCACCGTTCACACCACCCCCTCACACCCAGGCAGAACAACACAAATATGTGCTCTGTGGGCAGCCGCCCACACTCCCAGAAGGTCACACACAAAGGTCACGGTGGCAGCTGCAGCCCAGAGGACACAGTCAGATGCCCACCCTTCCTCTCACACCCACAGGCCGAGCCCCAGTTCCAGCACATCATCTCCTGGGGGCCCCATCCAGAGACCTGCAGCACCCCAACCTTCACTTCAGGAGAACTTGAGGGGGCTCCTTCCTGGGGAGGGGAAGAGGAGCCCCCCACCCTCCAGCCAGGCCCACGTCACGGAGCTGTGTGCGGGCGTGCGTGTGTGTGGATGCGTGTGTGGATGCGTGTGACCTGCCCTGACAACCGAGGCTGAGAGCCAGAAGGGACCTTCTGAGGCTGAGCCTATTGCCCTCATTTTATCAAGGGACAAACTGGGACTCCGAGTGAGGAAGGCTGAACCTGGACCCCAGAGCTGAGGGAGCCTAAGGCTGGCCAAAGCGGGGGACAGAGGAAAGGGTAGGAGAAGATCTGCCACCAAATCAGAGGTACTGCTCCTCTGGGATACTGCCCCGGGGCCACTCCATTCATTCATTTCAAATATTTCTTGAGTACCTGCTATGTGCCAGTGCTGTGGCAGGGGCCCCTCTGCCCCATCTCAGCCCTACCACCTCCCCCTGCATGGGTCACCTCCAAGAGCCAATGCCCATCAGATGACAAGAGGCCTGGGAAGTCACCCACCAGAGATTTCCTGGGCTATTTCTAGCAGGAGAGCCCTGTTTTCAGATAAACTTTACCTAGAACCTCGATATGTATGTAAAGCATGAGAATAAAGCAGCTCTGTGGGGCTGAGGGGGGTGGCCAGACCACCTGGCCTCCAACTGGGGGCCTCCCCCACGCGCTCAAACAGTCCCCAGATCACTCCCCGAGGCTCTGAGGAAGTCTCAAGACCAGCTTTCTCTGACCTCTTTGTGTTACAGAAGCCCAGGGAAAGCAAGAAATGTGTGCAGATCACACAGCTGAGGGAGAGCTAGGATCACAGCCCCCCTTCTTCAAGCCTCCAGGCCAAGCTCTCCTCCCTGACTCCCAAGGCAATGGCACCCCATCCCCCTTCCGGGAAAAGGACCCTGCAATGCGCCCCACCCCCACAAAATTTCACGGATTCAGTTCCCACCGTGTGCCCAGCAAGAATTCTATGGCCTGTGATCATATCTGTCTTGTAGGTAAGGAAATGGATGGTCACAAAAGTTAAGTGACTCATTCAACCCATGAAGGGGAAAGCCCACATCCCAACCCGCCTGTACGCTCTCTATCCCTTGCTGCAGCCCTGCAGGGATCGCCATCACGATGCCGAGGTTATAACCACTCTCTCCGGGCCCCACCCCTAGCTTCACTTCACGCAGAGAAAAGCTGAGAAGCCTCCTACCCAACTCACTCCAACATACAGAGGGGGCACACACAGAGCTTCTCATTAGTAATAACAACAACGAAAGTGGTAAGAAGGCCACCACCTCCTTATTATATAGCACTTCACACGTTATTCTGTTAGTCTTCAAAACACTGTACTCCCATCCTTGTCCCACAGATGAGGAAACTGAGGTACAGAGAGGATGACGACTTGCCCAAGGTCACGCAGCTAGGAAGTAGCAAAGCCAGGCCTGGGCGCCAGGCAGTCCAGCTGTATACCCATAACCACTGAGCCACACTACTCCCCTCTAACGTCTGCCGGCGTCTCCTCTGGTGGTGGCTGTCACAGGGGCCCTGGCTTGGGGCTTGCCTCCCTCCTCTGAGGTCCCTCTCTGCGGGCGTCAGAAGCCAGCTGGAACTTCTGAGCGGTGGACACGGGAAAGCCTACCTGGTAAGTACCATCAGCTCCTGCTGGGGGGCAGGTAACACTCATTCCCTGCCCCCCACAGGGGCTGGACCTGGAAGGATGAGACAGTGGGAGAGCAATCAATGCACAAGCACAAATAGGACACCTACTGTGTGCCTGGCTTCAAGTCGTGACAGGTGTGGGACATAGAGGGCTCTGTCCTGGCCCTCCTGCCAATGGCTCCAGTCCCCGGCAATGCCCAAAGGGGTCGCCCCTGCCATCCCTACCCCCTTCGGTACTGGCTGCACCAGATGTTGGCAACACTTAGAAACAAGGCTAAAAATAGACTCTATAATGAGTCAACGCTAAGAATAACTCAGGCAAACAGCGTTGGGGGGGGGGGGGGGGAGAGGACACTCCTCCTACCTCCCAACCCAGCCTGGCCCACCTCCCGGCCTCTCCTTTGGAGCCCACCACAGTCCACAGAGGGCCTAGGGGACTTAAACTCCCAACTGCTGAGTTGACGGGGACATGGGGGCACTCACACGCCCTCCTACCCTACAGGCCCAGTGGCCAGCCACCCTGGGCGAAGGCTGGGGGTTATCAAAGGGGTGAGGAGGGCTGGGGAAGACTACCCCACTCAAGGCAGACCTGTGTTGGTGCCCCAAGATGCTTTGACCTTCTCTCCCCAACTTGAACACCAACTTCCCCACAGAAAACTAGGAAACCGTGCCCCCAGCTCCCTCCCCTCATGTCTCACTGCAAAATGGGTCCCAGAGTCAGCCAGACTGGCCCACCTCATAGGTGACTGGGGAGCTGAGACCAGAGAGGACAGTGGCACAGTAAAGGGCAGATATCCAGTGTGGGGGCTGAGTCAGAATCGAGGAGTCCCAACATGCCAGATCCCATGGCCCAGGGCCTTGCTCGGATTTCCCGTTGTTCTTCCCTCATTGTACCCCAGAAATGATAGGAATAGTTAGACTCATGGGTATCCGTACATGAGTTGAACATGAATAGAGCACAATCACATATGGTGTCAGAGCTGAACCTCTCAACAACTCCAGGTGATAAACCAGGTGATGAAGTTTCATGATACAGTTGAGGAGACTGGGACCCAGGAAACCCAATTAACTTGGGCCTCACAGCTAGGATGCAGCCTTATTGCCATCCATTAGCCGGGCAGGTAACTCCCTGGAGCGTGTGTGCTGGGCATAGCATCAATGGATGCCCAGAGGGAATAGGACACCCTCTAATGCGCTGGCAGCCAGAGGGGAGGGGCCAGAAAAAGGCGAGGGGCCTTCAGGAAGGGAGCAGCACTACATACAACATTTCTCTGAGAAGAACACAGGAAGGAGGGGATGTCATGGGCAGAGCACTGGCCATGAAACTCAGGAGCCCTGGGATCTAGTCCCAGCTTTACTAGAGATAACTGCATGATCTTGGGAAATCATTTCCTGGGCCTCACTCCAGGTCTCAGTTTCTCCATCTGGAAAATGGAGGTTTGAACACCAGCCCTTTGAGCTATCCTGCAGGATGTTGAGACCCCGTGTTAGAGGTACACAATGAATATCAGCATATCAAAGGCTCTGACAAGTCCTCCAGCAAAGAAAACCATTTTGCTTTTTTTGATTCCCACTCTCCCATCCCTGCTTGACCACCAAATCCTTCCATAGAACACATCTGGGGAAATCCTGGAGTAGGATTGGGGTCCCCTGGAGTAGATTTGGGGCCACCAATTCAAACGCCTATCAAGGCCAGCAGGAAACATGAAAGCTTGGAGCAGGCCCAAACAAAATGCATCAGGACTTTGAAGTTAGCTGCAAGCCCTGAAAAATTCCTGGCAGCTCTGGAGGGGGGGGGGGGGGGGGTTCAGGGAGTTTAGCACCTCTGTTCTATGAAGTCCTCCTCAGGACCCACTCAGGCTTTTGATCCCAACTCTTCCTCAACAATCCTGTTAAGAGGGGCAAGAGAGAGAAAGCAAAACATGTCACTTGGCATATTGATTATTTTGAATTACAGGTACTTAAGAAACAACAGGTAGAAGGGGCTCCTGGGTGGCTCAGTCATTTGAGCATCGGACTTCGGCTCAGGTCATGATCTCGCGGTTGGTGAGTTTGAGCCCCACGTCAGGCTCTGTGCTGACAGCTCAGAGCCTGGAGCCTGCTTCAAATTCTGTGTCTCTCTCTCTCTGACCCTCCCCTGCTCATACTCTGTCTCTCAAGAATAAATAAAATTTTTTTTAAAGTAATAAAAAAAATAAAGTTAAAAAAAAAAACAAAACAGGTACAAGAAGGGCCCTCTGACTCTCCTTCGTGTCCCTGAGAGCAGGAAATAAATCTCCCCGGTGAAAGGTACCCTCCCTGTACCAGAGGGTGGAGAGACATCCTTATCTCTAGAAACAGGGAATTTGGGGCCAAAAAGGCTGTATAAACAAATCTTGTTACTTCTTTACTAATTAGCTACCCTTAGCCCAAACCCCTTTGTTCTGTTCACTCTTCACAATTTGTTCCTTTATCTAAACTGCATAAAAGCTGCCTGCTTTGGTCACTTCTTTGAGCCTCATATTTTGGGGGGCTATGGTACATACAAAATGAAATTTGTTTTTCTTCTTGTTAATCTATCTTATGTCAATTTAATTATTAGACCAGCCAAAGAACCTAGAAGGGTAGAAGGAGAAAGTTTCTTCCCCTACAGTTTTGCTGTCCAGCATGGGGCTCTTCACCGGCTGGACAGTGCTCACTCCAGAAGCAGCTGAGAGACTCTGGGACCTTGAGCAGGAGCCAGCAGAAGGTAAATTTTCTTACCATGTCAGTCTCTTAGATCTCTGCTGGCTGGGTCTGGAGAAAGCAAAAGTGATCCAGTCCTTTCCATTTCTAAATATTTGTGTAAACTAGTTCCTTAGGTATAGGGACTCTGGTAAAAGTGTGTCGTAAATACTTTTGTTTTCTATTGATCCTCTTTCAACCAGAGATTGTCATTGTTTTCTTTTGTCTCTGTCTTTTGTGTCATTTGTCATAAGGAGGAGAACCATGGGTCTCCTTTCCTTTCGTCTTATTCTACGTCCTAAGAGCTTGGCTTTGTGACCAAGGAGAATATTCTTTCTGGTAGAAACCAGCAGGGACATGCATGGCCCGTCATACATTTAATGGCCTGTTGAACAGACTGGGGTTCCAAGACGTGAGGAACCACAAGCAGCACTCTCTTTGTCTGACGATACCAACTCTCGGGGGAATCACAAGGGGGTCCCAATCCATTAAAGGCCTCAGTCATCTCAACCTGCATTGTCTTAATAGTGCTGGAAAAGTCTCATAACAGTAGCACCTACCTGGTGTCACAAATCAGCAGGTCTGTTACTAGAGACATCTAAAGTTCCCAGAGACTCCATTTTCACTACATCATTATTACCACCTACGACAACAGAGGTCTTTGTTTTCTTAGAGTAACTCTGGGAATGAACTTTCTGGATCTTGCAAGGGCTGCAACTTTTGCACCCTCTTTAGGAACACCTCTAATGTCCATGTAAAGCCATGAAAGGGCTTATTGGTTTGAGTCACTATTAAGATTAATATAAGATCCTCCTCGTCAATGACAATGGATTCTTTGAATTGGACAAACTTCTATGTTAAAAAAAAAATTAGAGAGCTCTCATTCTAAATAATGGTCTTATTGGTACCTATGGATAGAGCAAATTAAAAAGAAGATACAAAGGAATATGGTGGCTAGCCTTAAGGACTTCTTTAACAGCGTGAAATTACAAAGCCCGTTTTGTCTCTACTTGGAGAAGATCCTACCAAATTTAAAGAAGAGTTTGAAGGATTAGTGGTCATTCACAACCCCCCTCACAGGGACCTCAACTGGCTGCTATGGAACGATCTTCCCAGCCATGATTACACCATAGTTATCAGACAAGCCAGATGGCCTCCTGGGGAAAAGCACCCCTCCCCCCTTCACAGAGAAAACAGATGACCAGAATTTCTTCCAGGCCCTCCTACAAATGATCAGGAAATGAATCAGCTGGAGGCCAATGTTCAATAATGAGAACAATAATAGAGGCTTTCCCTCCTAAGGTGAATTGGTCCAAGAAGGCCTTTGTTAAATGCCTTAGATAGACTTTTGGGCCATCGTTAAATGCTTCAGGTAGACTTTTAGACACACTGTTTTAAACCCTGAATCTCTAGAAGTAGAAATTTTTCCATCTCAGTTGGAAATCACCCCGATATAAAGCAGCAAATTTAGGTGGATGGGCAGATCAGTCCCTTGATATTCAGGCTGCAGTCCAGTCCTTGGGGAATTGGAAACATCTTGCAAATCTCTACAAAGCCAGAAATGTGGCTCTGGACACACTTCAAATCCCACCTGTCTTTACCAATCCCCAAACCTCACTTCTTCATCTCAAAATGCTCGTGATATTGTAAAAGACCAGGACATTGGAAATAGAATTATCCTGCACTTAAGAAAAAGCAGGAAAATTTTAAATAGGAATTACTCTAGACCTCTGATAAGAGGCAAATATACCCCAAAACTCCTTGGAAAAGACTTAGATACTTTTATTTTTAATGTTTATTGATTTATTTTGAGAGAGAGAGAAAGCACGCGCAAGCAGGGGAGGGGCAGGGGGAGAGAGAGTCCTAAGCAGAGAACACCACGGTCAGCAGTCAGCGTGGAGCCAACATGGGGGCTCGATCTCACGACTGTGAGATCATGACCTGAGCTGAAATCAAGAGTCAGATGCTTAACTGACTGAGCCGCCCAGGCACCCTACCTTAGATACTTTTTCTGTGCCTTCGTTATATAGAATTTCTATTCCCATCTTCTCTAGCACCTAAGAGCCATTCTTTGAAATGCAAACTTTAGGGAGAAGTAATTCATCAGAAGGATGAAACGATTTGAAAATTGGGCTAATGAAAAATCTTAAGTGTTAAGTTCACATTGATCTGGGATAATCTTTGGGAAATAAAAGCTTGTTAAATCTTGTCAGTTTAGTGAAAATAGACATGTCTTCAGAGTTATTAGCATTAAATATGATGCAAACATACAACTTTTATTCTACCAGGGTTTACTGGTCAAATACGTTTGTGTTTTCCCTGTCACAAAATTTGTCAGCAAGAAAAATAGCTTGGGATGATGTCTAAGTTTGTCTAACGTCTCATGAAGTTTTTGTGGGTAATCTGAACGTAATGTTTGAAACAAGTAATTTCGATAGATGAAGGAGATAAAAGTGTTTAGGTAGATTTTTCAACAAGAATTGTGGTTTATATTATGCCTACTTAAAAATAGTTTCCCAAATCTTTTGATAACTTCCACCCTTACTTTTGCTAAGTTAAATAATAGAAATTCATTGAATATCAAGATCATTTCCAAATGAGATAAAATATTAAACATTAATTATGGAACATTAGTTTACCTAATTTTATCTTCCTATTATGGAGGAACTAAAGATGTTTGGGTCTGTTAATAAGCATGTCTTGGCGACATTAAAAGATTTGTACTACTAAAAAGGCACATGTTTCTAGAAATTATAAAATATATTTATACATTTGCTATTTTACTATATATTTATTATATATTTACTATTTATTTACTACTATCTTACTAATAGCTATTTGCTATTTATTATATATTTTACTATATATTTAGTATTTATTTACTACTATTTTACTAATAGCTATTTGCTATTTAGAATGCTGGTGTAACATACAGTTCATCATTTTTTACTTATTAGTTTTCACTAGAAGTTATAATTTTTAAGGGTTAAAAATCTTAATATATGTAATTAAAAACTACTAGAAATAGTAAGGGAAATAACTATATGCAAAAAAGAGTAGGGTGTGGCTATTTTGGTTAGAAAAGGCATGAGGTATGAAGATACATTTTTGTTGAAGGAACTAAAAGTGACTTTATCCTAAAGTAGAGCTAAGTTTTTTCACAATGGGATAGAAGAAAATGAACAAACTGAATGCATATAAAAAGTTAAAGAGAGAGAGAGTGAGAGAAAATTTTACTTTGTGTGACCAAGCTGGCTAAAATCAAACTGATATTACAAGAGTTTTTAAAAATAAGCTTTGGGGCACCTGGGGTGGCTCAGTTGGTTAAGCGTCCGACTTCGGCTCAGGTCATGATCTTGCAGTTTGTGGGTTCGAGCCCCTCGTCAGGCTCTGTGCTGACAGCTCAGAGCCTGGAGCCCGCTTCAGATTCTGTCTCCGTCTCTCTCTGACCCTCCCCAGTTTGTACTGTTGTCTCTCTCACTCTCTCTCAAAGGTAAATAAATTGTTTTAAAATTTTTTAAATAAACTTTAATATCAATAGCTTGCCTATTATAAAACTAAGACTATTAAAAGGACAAAGTTTTCTTTGACTTTTGGTCTGCTCCTGATAACAGATTATAAAAGGTCTTTTTTTTTTTTTAACCTTTTAAGTTTGTCTTTACTATCAGACCTTTGATTACTTAAGAAAACTAAGTCTTCTCAATATTAAAAGAGCCAAGTTTTGCACACAACTATAGAATCTTCTGTATTTGCCTTTTAAATCTTTTATTGTCACTTTGGTTAACTAGATAAGTAAGTATTGTTTGATGATGATCTATGATCCTTCTGGCAAGCATGCAAGTCTTTTAATATTTTTGACAAACTCCCCAGATCAAATTCTAAATAAAGTCTTTTTGACTTCAAACTGACTTTGGGACTTTCCAGAGGGTCTCTGGAACATCTGAAAGATTCATTCTTTCTCTCTCTCTCTTTTTTTTAAACAAACAAAAACAATTACAACAAAACCTAAGAGGTGGTGGGAGGGAATTTTAAACTAATTAGACCTACTTGTTATGTTAAATCACGTGGGAAGCATTCTCAAATAAAATTAAGCCTTCTTTATGTTGTATTTGTATAGGAATATGTTTTAGGTGTTCCAGAAATTGTATAAAATTCCTAGAAATCTGATATGTCCTAATATAGTCTAATTCTAGCTATTATCATAAGATTTATGTCTCAGCAATAACCAAATATCCTTGTCAATAACATTGTAATGAGCTCTCATCGGATCTTTAACCATAGGCATTTTTAAGTCTTGTCAGTTATATAAGTTCTTGTTTTATTCTGATACTTTTACAAAGGTGTTTCATTTTCAGAAAGATTCATGGAAGGGACTCTGACAAGTACTCTAGAATACGGTTTTCTACTAACCTTCAGATCATACCCCTGAACTGGGTTAGAACTGACAGAACTCTGGGGCACCCACGTGGCTCAGATGGTTGAGTGTCTGATTCTTGATTTCGGCTCAGGTCATGATCTCACGGTTCGCGAGTTTGAGCCCTGTGTCAGGCTCTGTACTGACAGCGCAGAGCCTGCGTGGGATTCTCTCTGCCTCTGTCTCTCTCTGCCTCTCTCTCTCTCTCTCTCAAAATAAATAAATAAATAAATAAATAAATAAATAAATAAATGTTTTTTTAAAAAAGTAATTGACAGAACTCTAAGGAAAAACTGGATTCAAAAAATTGTTAACAAAAGGTCAATATCAACAAGGATTAATTACATGAAACGGAATTAACTGATAAAGATGATTATAATTTTTATAACTGTTTACTTAAAACATTGTTGGATCTTTAATGCTTATTTTTTCCAGATTTAAAAAAAAACACATTTTTTTCTCTTAAGCTAACCATGACTTACAGCAATTTGGTAAATTATACTTTTGTAATTAGAATTGAAACGTTTACCTTTTTCTCCCTATCTGACGTCTCCAGACTTCGAAAACTCTTAGTATTTTTATTTTCATGACAATATAGCTATTTACACAAGGTCAATAAAAATCTATTCTCCTAGTAACAAGACGCAATTGGAAACATTGGCTTTGGAAACCAAGGCTTTGACTGGAACGTCATATTTGAGGGAGAAATGCACAAACTGGATATGACCAGAGAGCTTTAAGGAACTAAGGTTGACTTTATAGAGCCCATAAAGCCCCTTGGAAAAATCAGCCTGGTATCGTGCTTACAGGGTTCCCAGCAGCCTCACCAGGTGAGTAAGGAAAGTCACTTCCTGGCAGGTGCAAAAACCTCACTATATTTGGGAGAGTTGGAGAAAAGAGGAATTCACCTAAATCTCGAGTGACTGCAGGAAAAGCTTGATGACAAGTCCTGGACTCAGCTTCCCAGCCTCGAGAGGCTTTTAAAAGTCCAACCTGAGATTCCTTGTGAGAAGTTCCTACAAAGCATATGAAAAGATGCTATACAGTCAATTGCAATTCTTGTTGTATTTATATAAATAAGTTAAATTCACTAAACCTCAGCCTATTTTGCAAACAAATTTGATGATCTTTGATAGAAATGGGGGTAACTGTAGAGAAAAAAAGTTGTTTCAACGAAAAATTATAGTACACTTTTTGGATATCAGGTTCTAGTGCTGTTAATTATCAATGAAGTCTTGTTTTCTACCCATAGAACAACGGGATTCTGAATTCTAGTTTCCTCCAATATTTGGCTACCGCTTTCCAAACTAACGCTCCCAAGTTTCTTCTACTCTTAACATAGAATCGCTAAAAGCAAAAGCTGCTCTCTTCCCTTCAGCCCTGCAGAGTGTGAACAACTTGATAGAAACTTCAGAGAAATCACCACAACAGCTCATGTGCCTATTGCTGAGGGCACCATGCAGAAAAGATCACCGGAGACTTTCAAACTGCAAACCAGGAAAATCTGTCAGATTGCCACTGTCTGCTCTCACTCCATCTGAAGAGGCTTTGAGCCTGACATCCAGAAATCTCAGCTGGCTGCCTTCAGAACTCACAAACTGGGATCATAGTCTGCTCTGATCATTAACCTTGGTTTTTCTTTTCTGTCCATAAAAGTGCCTTATTAAACACCTGATTTCTCACACAACATAGGCCTAACTTTGGGAGCCCAGGTGCATCACCACCCCCTAAAAGGAAACAACCATTTAAATGAACTGATCTGTTTCCAAGACTAAAACATTAACTCAGTGAAACGATGGGGCACTCCACCGGCTCAGCTTTTCGACCGTGAAACTTCTTGAAGTTTCATAGGTGAAAATGAAGAGGAACAAAATATGCCACCCCAAAACAGGCAACTCTGGCATCTTGATTATGTTGAATTAAAGTTACTCAAGGAACAGCGGTGCAAGAAGGACACTCTGACCCTCCTTCGTGCCTGTGGGAGCAGGAAATAACCCCCCCCACCCCGTGTGAAAGGTGCCCTCCCTGTACCAAGAGGCAGAGAGATATCCTCATCACCAGAAACAGGGAATTCGGGGCCAAGAAGGCTATATAAACAACCCTTGTTACTTCTTTGCTAATTAGCTCCCCCAAGCCCAAACCTCTTTCTTTTGTCCATTCTTCACAAATGTATTGTTGCTTTGTCCAAATGGTATAAAAGCTGCCTGCTTTGGTCGCTTCTTTGAGCCTCCTATCTTTGGGGATCTTGTTCACACAAAAATTAAATGTTCTTCTGGTGATCTATCTTGTGTTCATTTAATTATTAGGCTAGCCAAAGAAGCTAGAAGGGAAGAAGGGAAAAGGCCTCCCCTTCCCCCAGCCCAAGGAAGGAAGGGGTCAGTACCCTGTGTCACACAACCGGCCCAGGGTCACCCAGCAGGTTATTGCTGCCAGCAGGAGTGGTGACGAAGCAGATGGTACTTACTGGGACCCTCATCATGTGCCACGGGCCACCTCCATTATCTCACATAATTCTTACAACCACCCTTGAGTAAAGCCCTGATGTAATCCCCAGCTCTCAGAGCAAGAAACTAATGGCCAAAGAGATTCAGTCACTTGTGTCCAAGGTCACACAGCTCGTCAGTGGTACCACCCAAATTTCAACCCTGACAGCCTGAATCCACAACTCACACCCAAGGCCCAGCTCTGTCACTCACTCTCACCTTGGGTGAGAGGCTCAACCATTCTGGGCCTCAGTTTCCTCAGCTATAAAACGGGATAACAGAAAGACCTGTGTATCAGATCTTATTGTGTAGATTGTATTTGCAAATATATAAAAGGGCTTAACACAGCGCCTAAGAGCAGGTGCTCAATATATATGAGCTACCATTAAACACCATATTCCACCGTGGGAGCTCACGCCTGAGCCTCTGGGCTCTGGCCACAGCAGGCTGGAAGCCACCCATGGCTTCCTGGAACTTGGCCTCTGCCAGTCAGTCCCAGAGCACTGCCCCCCTCACCTGGCAATACACACTTCTAAGCTGGGGCTCCCAGGGGACCTCGTGTAGGGGAGGACTCTGGAAACCGGGGTTCCCAGACCCAGGTCAAACCTGGGTCTCATCCTCTGAGGTTCCTAAAAGGCCACCTCCCCGTCAGAACTAGGGATAGTCCCAGCTCACCACAGGTCACAGGCCTCTCCCGATCACAGCCCCATGGCCCCAGGTCACAGGGTGGGGAGGTAGGGGCTCTCCAGTCAGGCAGCTGATGTCCTCATGACCTTCCCCAGCTCTCTCAGCCTTAGAGATAACACTGACAACCCACCCAGAGCCCTTCACGCTTCCTACAGCCACCTCATCCACAATAGGTCACAAGATTAGCATCACCAACCAGAGGGCCAGCTGCTCAAGGGTTAGTATGCCCACTTTACAGATGAAGAAACTGAGGCCCCGGCTGACCCTGGGCAGGTATCTAAGTAATAGACTTCTGGCCCATGGACCAGGGCTCAGGGCTGACTTATCCAGGTTCCAGGTCAGACTCACTCAAGCCAGCTGGGGAAGCAGAAGGGAGAAGGCTCAGGAGGCTTCCAAGGTCCAGGGGAAGGAGGAAATGGCTAAGTCATGGGCCTTGGGGCTCCCTGAGTCATTGTAGATCCTGTGAGTCTTGGCAATTGGAGGATCATCAATAACCCTGAGTCCTCCTCTGCCCACCCTGCCACGGCCAGAGGAGACAGGCACAGCCCTTGTCCAGTGCTCTGGGATGACCTCCACCCAGCCCTGTGTTCTAGCTAGCACGGGCACCTGCATGGGTCTGGTCCTACAGCCCTCCATTGACTGGGAGCCTCCACCTGCCAACGAGGCTCTCTAGCTCCAGACCCCGAGTCAACCATTCACCCCGGCCATTGTCACCCCATACCGTCCCCATCCACTGCTTGTCATCACCCAGAGAGCCCTCCCCAACCAGCTCCCCCTCTGCCTCTGCTGACCCCCACAGGGCCCGCTCCCTCACAAATGCCATGCTAAGAAGTGGACCCAGAATCTTAGTCTGGCCCCCAGAATGTGGTGTACTCAGTAGGTGCCCCATAAGCATTGCACAAGAGGGAGATAATCTCAAAGGAGGTGACCCCAAATACCACGATCTACAGAAAAATATATCTTATTTGGCCCAGTACACACACACACACACACACACACCCCTAGCACATATACCCATGCACGTGAACACAAAATAAAAAAGTTAGACAACACTTGTCAATACTGTGCAAAACACTTGGATGTTCTCTTTATTCTTTGTTATTAAAAAAAAAAAGACCCCCTAAGCTGACTTCATGGCCAGAAATTAGGGTCCAATTAATGGCCTTGATCCACAGTCCAAATTATAGCCCTCTCGGGATATCCATGTGGCCTAAACTCCCGGCCCAGCACATGGCCGTCTCTACAACAGGTGTCTAATAAAGTCATCCATTCGTCAGACTCACTCTGGGCCAGGCCTGTGCTAAGCACTTTACACGGCATCTCATTTCTCCTCGTCATCACCCTGAGAAGTAGGGACACTTACCACGCCCATTCTGCACGTGAAGAAACGGAGGCCCAACGTCACACAGTAAATGGCTCAGGCAGAATTCAAAGCCAGGTGTATCTGAGTCTGGAGCCACATTCACCTCCCACCACACCGCCCACCCGCTGAAGGTCTTCAGCCCCTCTCTCAAGTCCACACACTGGCAGGAGGGACATCCGAGGAAGTCCACTCCAATGCCAACTTCTAAAAAGCCATTCCCTGTGTTAACTCAACTCTATATTAGTTGACTACCTGATCGGAGACTGGCCGGAGCCCACAGGCCTGGCAGCCAGGCTTCTCACCTTCACAGCCGACCCTGCTCCCTCCTCCCAACCCACTTCGGGCAGAACCCAGGAAAGGGGCTGGGCTGGGGGCTGTGGATCTGACTCAGGGCTCCCATGGACCATTCTGCTGTCCCTCCTCACTGATATCACTTGCCCTGCGGCAAGTCACCGGACCCCTCCCTCTGTGCCTCCATGTCCCCATCTGTGAAATGGGGTAATGACAGCACCCACCCTATTGGGTGACTATGAGGGCTCAAGGGGCTGATGCCGGTCAAGCACTTGGCACAGTACCTGAAATGAAGTAAGGCCTGGGAAATGTGAGCTCTTATTATCATCATCCCTGGTGCCAGCTCAAATCCCTGCCATCAAAAATAGTCACATGAACACTGGGCAGTTTTTTGCTGTTTACAAACATGCTTGGGTACCAGGAAAGCGTCTGCCTGTGCGGAGCCCTTACTTGCTGGGTTCCAGGCGCTGCTCTGAGCACTCTACATGAATTAGGTCTTTTAATCCCCAGAATGGACCCACATGGTAGGCGTTATAATTGTCACCTCTGTTTTACAGATGAGTAAACTGAGGCACCAAGAGGCTAAGTAGCTTACCAGGATCACATAGCTGCAGAGTGGCAGGGTCAGAATTCGAACCCAGGGGGACCAGCAGAGTGTCTGTTCCCAATCCCTGAGGCAAGGAGGTATTTACTGTGGCCTCACCCGAGCCTCAAAATGAGCTTGGAGATGTGAGGACGAGGCAGGGAGTGCTTAAACTGCCCAGGGCTGCCCAGCTCCTCAGAAGTGGGGCTGGCAGCCAGCTCCTCTGAATCCTGGTTTCCCACACTTTCCACCGTCCCCATTCCCCCCAAGCCTGGCCCAGGGACCCCTCCTTTGTGCCACCTGCTTCCCCAACCCCGAACCTACTCGGTATCTCCCGTTCCTCTTTGAAAGATACCCCAATGCCAGTTCAGCCCTTGGGGCCTCATCCCCACTCACTTACCTCCCCAAAGACACAACACACAACACACACACACACACACACACACACACACACATTCATGTGCACACACTACCTCAGACCTGGGAGACGGAAGTCCCCTGGAAGGAGGCCCCCTGGAAAGCTCAGCAACTTGGGGGGCCAGAGCCCAGGCCCGTGCCCCTGCCCCGGCACAAGCCCCAGTTTCCTCATTTTCCCCAGTGCTGTTTCTCACCCAGCCCCCTGCACCTCAGCCTGAGAGGAAGTTGCACAATCCCCTGGGAGCTGCAAGCGTGGCCGAGGATTACTCACGGCGCAGAGGGGAACCGCACGCCCGCCCGGAAAGGCTTCATATACCCACAAGACTACCCAACACAGACGGGCTCCCAGCTCCATCTCACCCCATCTCCCCCACTCTGGGCTCCAGGACCCCTACAGTGCGCTCCCTCCTCCCAGACTGAGCCTCTGACAGCCCCCCACTACCCACACAGCCTGGCCTCAAAATGCATAGGCCCTGCTGCACCTGCCCCGCCCCCCACCCGAGATGGAGAGGCACAGAGCGGGGAGAATTTTCAGGAAGCCTACTAGGTCCAATGCAAGCCCAGCCCTAACCTGTACACCCTCCCAGCCCTTCCTGGAGACATGTACTCTCTTAGCCCAAAGCCCCACGGTCCACCACCTTCCGGACTGGCCACATATCTGCCACCTTGGTCCTGGGCCTTCCCAGGGCTTCCAGACACCCAGTTCACAGTCTTGCTATATAGCCCCACCTTGAAATGGACCCTGAGACCAAGGTTATTCTATGAAGTTCTGGGAAGATAGGAGCCGCCATACAATTTTCACTTGTGACAAAATGTTCTTGCTCAACACGTGACTTCAGGGGTTCCTCACGCCCAAAGTACTTCTCTCACAGCCTGTCAAAGAAACTTGACATTTCACTAGCGCTTCTTTCTGGTGTCTAAGGGAGTCCCACCTTTGATAGGTAACATTCCTTGCCAAGAAAGCCTGGCAATTATTAAGCCATTGTCAGTCACCTAGACCTCAGGTGGATGAGTTTACTAGACCCTTTCAATGAGAGTATGTTTCAGGAAGAGGAACCTCAGTAGGAAGAAGATCAGGCTGGCTGTGACCCCTGGAGAAGGCAGGAGATGCCACTAAGGTGAAGTGCGCCCCAGAACAGGGAGGTCAGGGGGCCCAGGGAGCTCTGACCCAGACTCTGATCCAACCCTGGGTCCTCTCTGGCATAACAACTCTGGAAGGGCACAGACGGTGAGCAGGAGACGGGCCTGGGTGTGCAGAGCCCCCAAGAATGACCTCTGACTCCCATCCCTTACGGCCCAGACTTACAACGGGGCCTCAGATAAAGAGTATGATAGGCACCTCTTATCACCCCACACAACCTTGGACTCCCACCCGGCTCAGGACAAAGTCAGAAATGGTTTTACCTGGGCCCCAGGGCTCCCCCAGAGAGCCCCTCATTTCTGCTGCCCTCATCAAAAAGGCTGGAGCCCTCAGGGCGGTTCCCCTACAGCCCTGAGGCCTGGAATAGCAGGAACCAGGGCGAGCCCACAGCTGGTCACCTGACACCTCCAGTTCAGGGGACGGGGAGCACAGTCAAGGGGGAGGGGCTGGGACCACAAAGAAAACAACCAGCGCAGGCCCCTTTGCAGGGATGCTTCCCAAAGTGTCTACACAGCCACCCTCCCCTGAGTCCTGACCACAGCCTCAGGAAGGGGCGGGGGCAGGACCCCTCGCCACCCTCATTTTCCCTATGAGGCTTGAAGCACTGAAGTAGCTTCCCCAAAGCCATGTAGCAAGTTTATGGCAAATCTCAGTTCCTGGCTCTGTTCCCAGATCAGAATTTCTCAACCTCAACACTGACACTCTGGGGCCAGATAAGTCCTTGTAGGGGGCTGCCCGGGGCATTGTAAGATATTTAGCAGCATCCCAGGCTTCTACCCATTAAGTGCCAGCAGCATTTCCTGAGTTGTGACAGCTAAAAATGTCATCAGACATTGCCAAATGTCCCCTAGGAGGCAAAATCGCCCCCCAGTAGAGAACTATTGCCCTAGGGGACCCGGAAGGATAGGCACCTGCCAATTCTAAGTTGCATGGTATCTTCTGAGGGCTCTAGCCCTATAGCCTTCCTCCTCCTTGGCCAGATGTGTTGGGCAAGAGGGCCTGAGTACTCTGTGAGCTTAGTACCCTCTGGGCAGAGGCTGCCCCATTGCGGGTCTCCTCTGAAGACCATCTTCCTACCCCTCCAACCTCCAGCCCTTCGCTGGCATTCAGTATTATAATAGTCTTTCGGCTATTTTGGTCACAAACTCTTATGAGGAAAAAATGATGGGCACCCCCAGTGCCTGCTTCTTTCCTCACAAACTGCTTATAAATACCAACGTATGGATATATCGTGCGGGTCAGCAAGCATCCACAAAAACAGATCTACAAAACAGATGAGAAGGGGGAGTGAGATGAGAAGTGATACCCACGATGAGCTTCTGTTACGCACTCACCAGCACGACAGCCATTAAGCAGTCCGCCAACACCAAGTGTTGGCGACAATATGGAGAAACGGGAACTCTCAGGTGCCACTGGTGAGGAATAAATTGGTACAACCACTTAACAGAACATTTCCTAAAGGTGAAATATGCATTGTACACCCTGTGCTCTAGCAATTGCACTCGGGGTTATCAGCCCTCTGGAGAAGGGTACGCACCGACGCACCAGGAAACACGTACAAGGATAGTCTTAACAGTAGCGCTCACGGTAGCCAAGGAAGGAAAGCAAACCAAATGCCCGCAAGTGGCAGGACGGATGCAAACACGGTGGCAAGTGCATGCCGTGGAATGAACTGCGTGTACAGCCGTGAACGTGAGCTCCGCGGAGCAACGTGGGTGAACTTCACAAACGCACTGAGTGGACAAGACACAACATTAGAGAACATGTCCGGCGTCGTTCTGGCTGTATCAAATTCAAAATCAGGCGAAGCTACACTCTTTTGATAAAGATTGCAGACATCGGTGGTTACGTGATAAGGAAAAGCAATTACTGATTACCAGAAAGATCAGGATAGTGGTTACCTCGGGGGGAAGGGGTTGTGACAGAGGCGAGGCTCACCATCTGATTTTGGAGTGCAGGCTGTGTTCTGTTTCTTCACTGGGGTGGTGGCTGCCTGGGTGTTCACTTTTACAATGACTTATTACGGTGTGCATGTATGTTTACGTGCTTATCAGCACTCATGGTGTATTTCACAATAAAAGGGGGAGACAAGGGTGGGATGTAAATAAACAGAAACAGAAGTTCTACTATTATCTTCTCACACCTGACTTTGAGAACCACTGTACTTAGGCCCCACAAACTGGATGAGAATCTATAGCTAAGTCATGGGGCAGAAGTATCCGGAGATGCTCAGGGCTGTCCGTGGAGGGGCTCCCCCAGCTGGCCAGGGAGCCAGCTCTGGCTCCTTGCATCTCCCCACCACCACTTTGGGGGTGTCCCAGCCACTGCAAGCCCCTGGCTCCTCAAGGGCAGGGGGCTACCTCAGGCTGGGTGCCTTCACACCCACCTCACTCTGCCCTGGGTGAGATTCCTCTGGGCGCCCCCCTGCCCCCCGACAGCAGGGCTCGGAGATTCACACTGGGGAGGCACTGAAGGAGCCCTCTGAATACACCAAAAGGAGGGAGGCAGAAAAAAGAAATTAAGAGAGAGAGAAGGGGTGAGAGAGCAGGAGAGAGAGACATGCATGGAGGGCCAATGTTCCACATGCAGTGGAAGTCAATGGAGGTAGAGAGGGATGAGGACGTGGGGAGCAGAGGAAAGGGGGAAGAAGGGACGATGCTGGAGGTGGGGGGAGCAGAATCACTGCCCCAGGCTCCTGGTCAAGTCTTGGGGCTCAGCAACAGGGAGACCCAAAGAGGTCTGAGTGGTTGGGCCCAACTGAGCACCACATCCCCCATGGCCCAGGGCTTCCAAGTGCAGGTGGGTGGCCAGCCACCTCCCTGTGGCTCCTTCCCCCTTGCACTCAGCAGCCACTAGTCCTCCTGGAAGGAAGGACTCTGTCCAGGACTGAGGCTTCCCACGTCTGCAGAGGTGACTCCCAGGTAAGAGGACCCAGGGAGCAACAGAGCTGCCCTTTTGGGGGTCTGGAGGGTGCATAGGGCTGAGCCAAGGTCTCCATGCTTGCATGAGCCCTTTTGTAAACTCTCTAGACCAAGGAAGAATGCTTTCCAGAGCAAAGAGCATACATTCATTTAGTATGTAATTCTGTACTATCTTAACACCAATCTGCTTTTCTCTGTCCTCTGGTTAGTGAAATTCCCAGTGAGGCTGTCAGCTTTGAGGGAGGAGCTGTGTTCTTATTCCCACCCACCCTGCTTGGCCGGCACAGTGTTAGCTACCCAGGAGGTGCTTAAGGCCATGGGGTGCCGGAGAGCCTCCCTCATGCTCCCCAGGCCTCAGTCCTCTACTCTCCAAAATATAGGGGTAGTAGTAGCCAGCTGGCTACTAAGCCTCCCAGCCCCACAGCCCCAGTCGGCCCACGGCAAAGCCAGCCAGCACCATGCTTCAGGGGCAGCTGAGAACACACCTGGCTAGAGCCAGGAGAGGACAAGACGCGACAGGGGCGGGACAGGATAGTGTGTCACCTCCTGGCCACTCCATACCTCTGTAGGGGGGCTGGGGCAGGTGCTGTCCCCAAACCAATGATAAACAAGGCAGAGGACAGGCTGTGACTTCCCTTGGCAAACAGGAGAAAACAAACCGGAGCCCCACCCCACAGACCCACTAGTAGAACCAGGGGTGGGGGGTGGGGGAGGGGTTGGCAGTGGGGGAGGGTGGCGAAGGGGGGTTGGGAGGGGTGGGGGGGCAGGGAGGTGCTGTTGGCAAACTCTCTACAGGAAGAGACAGATGGTCAGCCTCAAACCAGAGTGAGGCTGGACCTGGATCCTGGGGAGGGCGGGGGCTGGGGGCAGAGCTCCTTCTTGTTCAGCTATGTACCTGTCCCTGAGTTTTAGTACGTGAAGCTGATACCCTGCCTGCAGGGCAGAGACCCTGAGTAAAGCGTTTGTTGTGTCCTCATTTCTGGGCACTTGATGGGGCTCAAGTCACACCCATTCACTCACTCACTCCACAAAGATTTACTGAGCACCCACTGTATACCAGGTTCTCTTCTAAGCACTGGGGATAGGGCACCTCTTCTCGCCTCCCACTGGGGTTTGCCCCCAGCTCGTCCAGCTTCCAAGGAAGGAACTGCCCCAAGAGCCCAGGGGTGAACCCCCAAGGTAGCCTGACTATCTGCTGTCCTGAAGGCCCAAGTCCTCCTAGAAGATGATGGAGACACCCTTACATCCAACAGTGACACCTCCTCCTCCCTCCGCCCTCCCAGCATCTCCAGTCTGAGGAAAGGAGAAGGGAACAGCTGCTTTTTGTGCATGTTTTATCATTTTTTAACTTTTTTTAAACATTTATTTATTTGGGGGGGGGAGAGAGAGAGAGAGAGAGAGAGAGCGAGCGCATGAAAAGGGGAGGGGCAGAGAGAGAGGGAGACACAGAATCTGAAGCAGGCTCCAGGCTCCAAGCTGTCAACACAGAGCCTGACGCAGGGCTCGAACCCACGAACCGTGAGGTCATGACCTGGGCTGAAGTTGAACCCTTAAGTGAATGAGCTACCCAGGCGTCCCTATCTTTTTTTTTTTTTTTTTTTTTTTTTTTAGCAAGAAACACAATTCAAACAGTGATCCAATACTTGCCCACCATGGGGTAGGAAAGTCAAATAACATGATGGGTGTTTCTACAGCCTCATTTCAACAAAGTCAAGGGCCACTCTGGATGCCCACCCCACCCCACCCCGTGTTCCAGCAATGCCACTCTGGCTCCAAGCACTTTTGCAGGAAGGAGCTTTAGACCCTGCCCCGTGTTCTGATGACTCCTGGGGACAGTACTGTCTTTTGTTGTCCACCTCATCCCACCGTATTTAAGCAGCAATGATTTTCTGAGCACTTGTCCCAGAGGGTCTTGTGCCAAGACCACAAGGCTGGACAGTGGTCAGTTTAATGGGAGGTGGGGGCAGGGAGGCAGAGTGGGCAAGGGAGGCCGATTATACCAGGGACTGGCGGTCACCAAATGGTTTCACAGTGGTCCCTGCCTCGTGGGACCTGGCTTCAGAAAGGAGACAGACCTAAGAGGCCCAAAGCAATCAGAGACCCAGGAGACAGAAAGCTCTTGGCTGGGTAGCTACAAAGCAGCGGGTTCTCAGAGTGTGGTCTGGGGACCAGCAACATTAGCATCTATCTCCCAAGGACTCATCCGAAATACAAACTCCAGACCTACTGGAATTTGCAGACCTACTGATTCCAGACCTACTCAGTCAGGAACCCTGGTGGTAAAGCCTAGCGATCTGTGTCTTAACAACTGCTCCAGGCGATTCTGATGCCCAAATTTGAGAGCCACAGCCTTGGAGAAAGGGCATCAGAATCATTTGGGGAATTTTTTAAAACTTTATTTATTTATTTTGAGAGAGAAAGGGAGATCACATGAACAGAGAGGGCAGAGAGAGAGGAGAGAGAGAATCCCAAGCAGGCTCTGCACAAACCATGAGATCATGACCTGAGCTGAAATCAAGAGTCAGGCATTCAACCAACTGAACCACTCAGATACCCCCATTTGGGGAATTTTTAACATATTGATGCCAAGGCTCCTCCTTCAAGAGTCACATGCACTAATATATATATATATATATATATATATATATATATATATATATATATATATATGATGGACCAAGGATTTGGACAGGGGGAGGGGCACAGAGGAGCGTGTATCAGGAGAAGGGACCAGCATGAACAAGGGCTGGGATGAGGAAATATGGACTATGGATTTCTGGCAAGTCTGCTGGAATTAGGGATTAATCCCCATGGCATCACATTTTACTTTAGGGTCTCTGCTATTGGGATAAAAGCCAACAAGGAGGCTTGCCCCCAAGGAAGCTGGAGGGGGGCAGGCATGGTCAGACGTCCCTTCTCCCCTCCTCCTCATGCCCCCACTTAATGTCCAGGAAAGAAAACTGGTGATGACTCTGCCTCTTGCTTCTGCCCCTCTCAGCTACCCTCTGCTGTCACCCCCTGCCCCGTCGCCCCACAGCGAAGCACTTCCTGTGGGCACAACAAGTCCCAGATCCTGCCCTGTTGCTGGGATATCATGGCTGCCTTCGGTCACACTGCAGCCAAGGGGATCTGTACATCTGGTGCAGAGGGGAGGAGGGGCAGGTGGCAGAAGTGCAGGGGAAAGCCATGGGTCAGGAATGGGGAGTAAGTGGGCAAGCCAGATGCTACCCAAGGAATCCCCAGGGCCACGGCCAGGGCAGGGCGGGGCAGGGGTGCCAGAGATGCTGCAAGCATTGCCAAGTTCCCTCTGCTACCTTGTCAAATGTAGAGACCAGGTGTGGTCAACAGGGAACAGTGGGGGTTGCGGCCAGGGAAGCCGCAAAGCGCCCCCCGTAAGGCATTTCATTTGAGGATGTCAGACGTGCGGCGGAATCCTGTTTGCAAACCCATAGGTCTTTTTTTTTTTTCTTCACTGGAGCTCTCTATGCCTCCATTTCCTCACTTGGAAATGAGAAATAAAGAAATAAATGAGCCGTAAGAGTCCATTATGATAACACTTTTTTGAGCATGACACCATTCGAGGTCCTGTACATGCTGCGTGCAGCAGAATACTTAGCCCTCACTATAGCACTGTTAGTCTGGGTGTGCAAACAGAGGCACAGCAGGGTTAAGCAGCTCGCCCAGGGCCACACAGCTGGTAAGTGGCAGAGGTGGGATTCCAAGCCAAACAGCCTAGCCCCAGAGCTCATGCTCTTAACAATCTCCTGGCTAGGTGGCACTTAGCTAGTGCTCAGTACATGCTGGCTGTGACTATGTCCCAAGAAAAACTGGCTGGTCACACCACCAGGGCCAGCCTATAGCTACAACTCTACTGAGTGGACTTCAGCAGTACCCCCTACCCCACCCCCCACCATACACACACACACACACACACACACACACACACACACACACACGACACGTCCCTCCCTTTTGGAAGCCTCTCCTGTCCAGGTGCCTTTGCCAAAGATAGGTAGAGGGTTCACATTGGAGGGCACCCCACAGATGATCTAGGTACACAGATGTGGAAACTGAGGCTGAGAGGAGCAGGGACCTGCCCCAGCCACATAGCCTGTCAGTGAGAGGACACCAGTATGCTCACGACTTTGGCTGCGGCTCATTCTCCCTCCATAGCCGCTACAGACTTGTCCCCACATCTGAGTAAACACGTGCCTAGTGAGGGCTTTGCTGTAAGTTAATGTGTGAGGTTACCAAGGAGACCCAGGAAGCCTGGTCTGAACTCCTCTCCCCGGGCGGGTCGGGAGAGCTCTCGGCACAGAACTCTGGTCACCTGTGTCAGCAGCTCAGCAGCACTGCCGGGAGACAGGTGCAGTCCTGGGGCAGAGGCCTCAGCAAGCTCCCACCCCTGCTCAGAGCAGGACACCCTGTTGGGGAAGAGAAGGTTGCCAGACCACCCTCTGCCCACTTTTTCGGACAGAACGCCTAAGAAACCCTGAAGTGGTCTTCTTTAGAGATTGAAAACATGGATTTTGGAGTCACTTGGGCCCAGGTTAGAATCTCTACCACTCTGAAGCTGTGTGACTTCAGGCAACTTGCTTAACTTCTCTGAATCTATGTAATGAAAACAATCATCCCTACTTCATTCCAAAGAGCAAACACACAATATAAATGTTGGCAACTATTGTTTATAACTTTATTAGGATATTGTTCTATTAGAGCATAGAGACGAGATGAATATTCTAATATAATATCGTGTGATACTCTCGTAGACACACACGTACACAGTTCATCTGTACACATGTATCTAGATACCTAGAATCTCATAACCACACACACAAAACTCGTATCAATCTCACTCACCCACAGTGGAACACACAGCAACCCTATGGACTCACCATGTACCAGGCACTGCTCCACCCTGAATCCTCACAAGAGCCCAGAAGGAGCGTGTGTTTGTCTCTCTCTTTTTTCAGATGAGGATATACACCTTACATGCATATGCACTTGCTGCATCCTGGGACGTGGACACTTCTGGCAGCACTAGAAATCCCGAACTCCCTCCCTCTGGACCAGAGGAGGTCAACCCAATTTCCACGGTCATCTCCAGGGCAGCCCCAAGCTGGGCCCCAAGTGCTGACTGCCCTCCATCCCTAGGACAAAGGCCCAACCTGGCTTTCATGCCAGCTGCGGTTGGGGAACCCCCCTGCTGCCTGCTGCCGGCAGAAACCAAGTTGACTTTGAAAAGGAAGAGACAGAAGCCAGGGGGTGGCTGAGCCACTCCCTGTGGGGGCAGGTGCTAAGTAACTCTATAAACTCCAGCTAATGATACAATTACAGCCATAAACAAAGCTCCAAGAGGAATCAGGGCCAGAAGCCAGACCCTCAAAGGACAGCCAGGCCTGAAGGGTGGGAGGCTGAAAGGGGGCCCCAATGGCAATGGAGGTGGGCATTGGGTATCCCAGCATCCCAGGCCCCTGGATGGGCTCCTGCCTGCCCTAGCCCACCCCCTGTGACTGTGACTGTGAGTCACCCTGCCATCGGAAGCCCGGCTAGTTTTCCATGAATGTAGTGTTCACCTGAGGGGATGTCCCCTGCCCCATGCCCTGCACCACTTCCGTGGGAGCTGGAATAGGATTCTGATTTGTCTGCACCTCGCAGAGGGCAAAATAGCACTGTAGCTGTAACAGGCCTTGTAAACTGTAAGTAATGTTGGCCCCCTTCCAGAGAAGCAAGCACAGAGTCACCCAAACGGCACTTCATTTACACTTTCTGGTTCCCAGTTCTTCCACCCCAGCAGCCGGGGGCGGGGGGGGGGGGGGGGGGCAGGCAGAAAGAAGGTGGCCAAGTAAATTGCTTTTACCCATGACTGGGTAAACTGAGGCATGGCACCAGCATACCAGCAGACTACCACGCAGGACTCTCCCCTCCACTGTGTCTAAGACTGGCCTTTATCGCTGGCATCTCTCCCCCAGACTGTGATCTGCCTGAGGGCAGGGCCTAGAGGCTGTCCACCAGGCTGGGCACGGAGAAAGCCTCAGCGCGAACAGGCTAAGGAGCCAAGAACTACGTTCTGATCTGAGCCAACCGCATCTGGCCGCCCAAGAGGAAACCAGAGCTACCTCCTCCCCCCACCCCAAGAATTGCCAGGTCTTGGGCCAGTGGAATCTTGGACGGGAGGGTGCAGGGGCCCGAGCCCACATCGGATAAGTATCACTAAGGGCCTGCATCGGCCTTGCCCCTTCCCTGCTCAACTAAGACCCCTCACTCAGGGTGGGGTCTGGGCGGCAGTTAACACTTCTCCAGCGGACGCAAAGCCAAAGAAAGCACCGCATTCAACGCCAGTCCGAAACCATTCGCGCCGAACAGTCCCCAGAACAGACGGGCGAGAGACTCCCGGCTGGAGTGGACTGTGATGGGAAGGGCTCCGCGGTGAGCGGCCGCCAGAGAGCGGGGAGGGGACCTCCGGGCAGTGCGGACGCGCGTGCAGACGAGCCCCGCCCCGGGCGCCCTCCCTTCTTCCCCCCTGTGCGCGGGGCTGGGGCACGCCAGGCGGCTGCGGCGCGAACCTGCTCGCGCAAACCGGAGCAGCTCGGGGCAGCCGTGCGTGAAGCCAGAACCCCTGGCCGAGAAGGGGCCAAGGGGCGGGAACGGAGCTGACATCAACCCTCTCCATTCAAGGAGGGAAGTGCACGCGCGGCGCCGGCGTAGCTGACCCGGGTTCGGGGAGGTGGGGAGAAGACTGAGCGCGGACTTAGGGGGCGGGGCAGCATGGGGTTGGGCGGTGCGAACTAAGGGAATAAGGGGAAGGGGGCGTGTTTTCCGGGATTCGGGACCTAGAAGGTGGGGGGTACTCGGGGACGGGCAGATGGCCGGGAGCTCCCGGGAAAGTAAAAAGAGGGGCGCGCGGAGGGCGAGCTCTGGGCTTGGGGCTCCCACAGGTCGGGGAATAATGCAAGGAGGAGAAAAAGACAGAGCTCAGGGATACCAGGGGACGCGGGCAGCGGCGGCTTCTTCAAGACACCGAGGGAGAAGGGACGGGAAGGAGGGTGGGGAGGATGGTACTTCCACCCGCCCCCCTCCAGCCCGGGGGCGTGGCGCCGCCCCGGCCCTCCCACTCCCCCGGACCATCCAGGTTGGGCCTGGCCGGGCCAGACTCGGCCCCCGCACACCTCCCGGGCCTCCGGCGCCGTCCCCCGTACCACCCGCCCCAACCGCCTCCGGTGGAGAAGGAGTAGGCGCAAGGCCCACACGTCCCTCAAACTTGTTGCAAGTTCACTCCCACGCCTCCCGCCCCTTCGACTCCCAGCTCCGGAGCCGGGAAGGCCCATGCCCGCCCCGGCCCCTCCCGCCTGGTTACATAAGGTCGCAGAGAAGCCGCCCCCGGCCCGGGCCTGCAGTGAGGGGCCGGAGGAGTTCCTGGGCTCGGCGGGCAGCGCCGCTCCGGCCATGTGCCCAACGTCTCGGGCTAGACGGACAGCGGGGCGGGTGGCGGCGCGGCGCACACACTCCCTGTCCCCTCTTCAGCCGGCACCCCCATCCACCCACCTGTCTCCCGGACCCACAGAATCAGGGCGGGGGAGCCTGGGTCCGGGGTTCCCAGCCTTCCGCTCACCCTTTGGCCCTCGGTCCCTCTCACCTATCTCTGAAGGTCAATCCGTCCGCCGCCTGTCCCCCGCGGCTCCGGCAACTTGTCCCAAGTTCAGGTGTCCGGCCCGCGAGCTGCGCCTGCCGCCCCCTCCCGGACTCCTCCGGCTCCGCGCCACCGGGAAGGCCCGCCCTGCCCGCCCTTTCACGCTGCCGTCGGCGCCGCCGCCGCTCCCTATGTCCAGCCCGCGGCCGCCGCCTCCGCTGTCACCGAGCCCCGCGCCCGGCGCCAGGGCTCCCACTGTCAATCCGCACCCACTTCCCGCCGCGCCCGGCAGAGGGCAGCACACGCCCCCCGCGGTCCCGCCCCGCCCCGCTCCGCCCCTCGAGGGCCTACCGCGGCGCCCGCGGGGAAATGTAGTCCCTCCCGTCGGTTCTGCCAGGCACGCCGGGATTTGTAGTCCCACTCTGCGGGCCCTGGCCTGGGTACGGGGACTTGGCATTTAACTTGGAACTTATGTCGCACTTCGTTTCTGCCCCTTTTGCAAGTTTTTTTCTCTTCTCAGTCAGTGATGCCACGCACTCCAGCTCCCTATGTACACCCTGTGGCCTCTCTGACCCCAAGGAGAGGCCTGCAGGAGGTGTCTTGCCTGGAGTCTAGGAAGGATATAGGGTCCCAGATAGTGTGCTGTTGCTATAGAAACTACTGCATGGCAAACCTCAGTTTCCCTCATGTTTGGGAGTGGAATGCCAGACTTGGATCTCGTGCTTTCACCCCTGCACCTGAACATAAGGGACAAAGCTGGGGTCAGGCTGATCAAGGACAGCATGGAAAAATATGTCCAAGGAGCCTCCCTCCCTCCCATTGTGAGTTTTCCAATTATACCCCTCCTCAAGCCTCATCAGTCTTCCCTGGCTGGTGACCCCCCACCACCATGCTACAGGGAAACATTTTGCAGATCTACTTCATGTCATTCCCCTGTTGGAAGTTACATAGCTCTGAGCTACCCTTCTCTGCTTTCCCCACTTCCTCCTCTGCCCAGTACCACGTAGCCCCAGATCTGTGGGTCTTTGACGGGTGGCTCCTAAGGAGAACAGGAATGAAATCTAGAGGAAGAAAACATCTTCCCTTGTTCACTTCATTACAACAAATGGGCTTGATTTCCTGGTGATTCCAAGTAGCTATTGCTCTTGTCCACAATTAAGGGCCAGCCCTTCTTCAAACAGACCCCGGGGCGTAAGGGTCTAGGTGTAAATATGATCAGTTTCACTCAACCCAGACCTTCTGAGGCCCTCTTGGAAACAGGTTCTGGTAACATCACCTTCCTCCCGGGAGGACCCATGATTGCCACGAGTGCACACAGGCATCCAGCATCTCTCAGAAACTCCCAGTGCAAACCTGATCACAGGTGAGGAGCCAAAGGCCTAGGTGTGGGATGCATTGGAAACCCCAGTCACAGTGCTAGAAAACTTGCCTGGGGTGATTCTGGTGGTCATTCGGTCAATTAAGTCAGCAGAGCATTTTGGGTGGTTGGGGTAGGGCCCCTTGACCCATCACAAAGGAATGCCCTGCTTCAATGTCACTACCACTGTCTTCTCTCTCCAGAGACAAGCTGTGAAGAGACTCCAAGCTCTGAGGGGTAGAGGGACCATTCCCTGAGCCCTACCTCATGCCCCATCCCTCTTAGAATCTCAGTAACCCTCCTCCCCCCTCCCACCCCCGGCCACCACAAACCTCCTAGCCACTCAGGGAGAACACGGTCCAGTAGAGGCAAATCTACCCCTGACTCCCACTCTTCACCCCCCCCCCCCCATTCTTGTGATAGGAGCTGCCTTACAGGCCACAACTGCCCTCTAAAAACAACACGCTGGCCAACATGGAAAAGAACTATTTATTATGAGAGAAAACCCAAAATCTAAAAAAAAGAAGGCTGAGTCCAGAGAAGAAGCACACAGAGAAGCTCAGGGTAGGGGATCTAGAGGAAGAAGGGAGCCCAGGCGTCCAGGCACTCGGTCTAGGCGGCAACAGCAAAGCCCACCCTCTTGTTGCCAATGTCGAAGATGGAATAGTAGGACCTGAGGAAGACGTCCCCGAGGATCCACAGGGGCTGGCCACTGCTAGAGGGCAGGTAGGTGGCCTGGACTCTAATGGCACAAATGTCATTTCCCTGCACAGAAGGGTAGCACACATTCACTCATGCATGGACAGAGCCCTGCTCAGCCCTGAGCCCCAGGCCGGGAGCACAAACGCAGAAATGAGTGAGCCAGACGTTCTGCCCTTGAGGGCTCACAGGCCAACTGAGCCCCCAGAGCTGGGGCGGTGGGAGAGAGGTCTGGAATGGGTAAATGCACACTGCGGTAACCATCTATAGTCTCCTCTCCCCAGGTTCCCCTCCGCCTCTCTTTTGCTCCCCATTTGGAGTAGGTCAGCCTGGTTGGCAAAGCCTTGAAGCCAGCCCAACTTGGCTTCCAAACCTAGCTTCATGCTGACTGGCTGTGGAGCTTTGTGTCAGTGTCTTACCCTCTCTGAACCTCCAAGTTTTCACTTGTAAAATAGAAATTAGCGCCTCCCTCCTTGAATGCTGTGACACTCCGGTGGGACAGCGTAGGCAAACAGGGCTGACCCTAGCTAGTGCGCCACAAACAACCCAGTGCCCCTCCACACTGATTAATAATAATAATAAATAACAGATGACACTCTTCTGTGTCACAGCCTCGTGCCCGAGAAGGGGTTTGGAATCGGTGGGTGGACAACGTGAGGCAGCATTGCCAGGAGCTGGGAAATGGCACGTGGTGAGGAGACCCAGCGCTTCCGGCTCCCAGCCCCTCCTCACACCCAGTCACATCCCTGCAGACTTACTCTGAAGAGGTACGAGGAATATGGCAGGGAGAACTGCACACGATTGATGAGGAAGGTCAAGGTGGGCAGGCTCTGGACGTGGTTACAGTCCACCATAAACTGCAGAGAGGAACAGGCCCAAAGGTCTCATCGTCCACATCAGAGGACCTGCCAGCCCCACCTCAGCCACCCCGGCCCCCCTCCCCCACTCGGCCCCACAGTCCAGCTCTCTTGCTCTTACTCCCAAGCCTGGCAAGTGTTGAACCAGTTTCCTTTGAGGAGCTGAAGCTCCAAGGAAATTTTGCTGAGTAGTAACCTCCTCGTGTCCCCTCAGGACAAGGTGCCAGCCCCCGCTGAATCCGCCTCTGGGCCCACAGCCCCAGGCATCCCAGAGCCCCCCATCTCCAGTGCTTCGGGGCAGCCAGAAGCATGGAGGCCAAGAGCCGGGCTATTCCCGTGCCGGAGGAAGATCATAAGTGCCTCCTGGAGGGTCTCTCTAAAAGAAGGGGGATGTCTCCACCAGACGCACCTGTCCATACTGGTCCGCCTGGGCCCCTGTAGCCTGCAGAAGGTAACTCAGGTACTGCTGGGGAACCGTGAGCAGAGATGTGCCTGTGTCCACAATGGCTTCGCAGCCCTGGGAGCACCAGCCGGTGGCATGGCCACCAATGAGGAACCTGAAGGTGAGGAGACGAACCCCCTCAGCACCCCCAGCTCAGGGCAGCTGGGAAGTGGGCTTTCCCCACCACTGAGGGACAGACAGCTACAGCCGTAGAATCAAGGTGCACCTCAGAAAAGTAGGACTCTGCAGAGGTCAATCGAGCCATCCCCCTGACTTACACCATACCAGACTCTACCCAAAGCCACCTAAGGGGTCATGGAATGTCTTTCTTACCAGTTCCAAGGAAGGTTCTAGAAACACTGAAAGCCGGGGTCACTGATTCTTTGTGAGTACGTTGAGCACATTGATCCCCCCACATACATCCCAGTTTCTAATCTCTAAGCACATAGTGTTGGACCACAGGGTCTATGTTTGGAATTCTAAGACCTACCCTGTATGTCGTCCCCATCCCACCCCGTTTTTCCAGGCTGAGCTGGACCTTCAATCTCCAGCAGAGGACAGCTGTAGCTTTGTGGGGACAGGCCTCAGAGGTCCTCTATCCCCACCTGCCAGCAGTACCTTCCTGTGTGTGTCCATCTGTGTGTGTCCATCTGTGTGTGTGTGTGTGTGTGTGTGTGTGAGTGTGACATGAAACGCCTCAAAGCCTGCCCACGTGCCTGGGACCCCACCATAGACTCACTCCTCAAAGCCAATCTGCCAGTAGCGCTCCTGGGTGACGGGGGCCCAGTAGATCGGACCCCTGTGCAGGCTGTGGTCGATCCCCCCGAATATGAGAACTGCTCCTTTCTGAGGGTTCATCTGTCTGCAGAAGGCAAAGAGAAGAGTGAGTCAGGGAATGACTATGGAAAAGATTTCCTACTGAGTAATCACTCTCAGAGGGAAATAGAGGTCCTGCCCTGGCTGCAGGCTGGGTGGGGGGGGGTCCCCGAGGCGGGTCTGTGTCTCCCCCTCAGATTAGGGCTCCCTGACATCATGGCTGTGTCTCTTCCCTCAGACTGGGGCTCCCTGAGATTGGCTCTGTCTCCCCCATCAGACTCCCCGAAGGCAGGGCTGTGTCTGCCCGTCACAATGGGACTCCCCACGCTGTGTCTACCCCTCACACCGTGGAAGCCTGAGGGAAGGGATTTTTGTCCCCCTTTTTGACTGTAGCTCCAAGCTGAGCCCCTCAGCATTCCCATGCCTCGGGTTCCAGATACTGCTGCCCCACAAGGCCCTGCTTCAGGGAAAGCCACTGGTTGTATAGGTTCCCTGTGCACCCCCCTACCCCCCACCCCACATGCCCTTCTCCTGTCCCTTCCGCTTCTTGCTGCTTGGTGTCATATGTCAGTGGGAGCCTGACACTGAGTCCCACTTGTCATTTTTCTACTGGGACCGGAGGGAGGTGGGTCCTCGGCAGAGAGGAAGGGAGGATTTTTCGTGTGTGTTTCAGCCTCCCCTGGTGGTTGAACCTGAGTGTGGAATTGGACAGAGTTCCTAAGGGCTAAACTCAAAGCTAATTGTAATCAGAGGTAGAGAGTTAAAGTCCGCAACATTAGAAACAGAGTAATGTTGAAAGTCAGAGTCAAGCGATTAAACCCCAGATAGCAGATGCTGACTATCTCCAGAAGGTGGCTGACTAGCTCTGGAGAGGAAAAGAAGGAAAGTCCATTCCAGGCCACTCACCCCTGCCCCCACCCTCTGGCTCCTGGGCCATCGCTTGTGTGTTGTGAGGAAAACAACTTGTCAGGGGCAAATGATGAAGGTAGACCAGAAGGCTCCAGGACGTGGCTAGAACAATAGATCAAAGGAGATGAGGCCATTGATTGTTATACAAAAGAAGTGTCCAGGTAGAAAATATTGGCTCAGAAGGCAATGAGCTAATGGAGGCTCTGGGCAGCAGGTAAATCCAAGATGTATCGAGAATCAGCAGCCACACTCAAAGCTAAGTTCACCCAGAAGAGGGAAAGATTCTGACCTGGACTAGAGATGCAAAGAAAAGTCAGAGTGGGCTGGGGACAGACGCAGGGATGGGGGAAAGGGTGTGGAGTGAGGGACAGTTCAGAAGCCCAGGAAGAAGGGGCGCCTGGGTGGCTCAGTCAGTTAGGCGGCCGACTTCGGCTCAGGTCATGATCTCGCGGTCTGTGAGTTCGAGCCCCGCATCTGGCTCTGTGCGGACAGCTCGAAGCCTGGAGCCTCCTTCGGATTCTGCATCCCCACTCTCTCTCTACCACTCCCCCACTCGTGCTCTGTCTCGCTCTGTCTCTCAAAAATCAATGTTAATAAGCCCAGGAAGAAAATGCTAGACATGGGAGTAGCTGGAGCCATTCCCTGATGGGAGCCCTCCAAACCCCAAAGCATTGAGCCTCACCCTTTTCCAGGGTCTGGGGGAAAACGGAGGGAGTTGCCTGGGAACTAAGGACACGCAAGCAGTTTCTTACCTGCCCAGGTAGAAGCTGAAGACTGGGCTGGAGAGGACGCCTGCCCGCAGCATGCCCTGCAGGGAGGTGGTGGTCCTACCCTCTGCCAGGGAAGGGAAGGCCAGGCCCATGATGCCATCAAACTTTGCATGGAAGAAATAGGGACTTGGCTCAAGCTCACTGAGGCCAAACTGTTGGTTGGGAACCTGGATGCTCTGGACCTGGAGGGGGCGCGGGGGATGAGAGGTGATAAGTGTAACTCTACCCACCTCCCCCAAACCTTCCCCCCGCAGAGGCTCCCTTGAGCATCCCTCTATCGCCTTTGCCCCTTGTCTTCTTGACAGGTCTCACAAGAACCACTTTCACTCTCAGGCCTCACTGAGCCCTGCCGCCCCCCCCCCCCAGCCCCCGCCCTTCATCTTCCCCCAGGTTTAAGCCTCTTAAGGAGAGGACCAGGTGTCCTGGGTGCCTGGCACATGATGCAGTCAGGGAGGGCCGGGTGACTGCACGAAGGAGCCCTGGGGGGTACTGATTTCCTGGCCTGTACTCAGTAAAGCACTAGGAGTTTTCCCATATTTTCCAGCATCTCCGTCTGACCTCCCATGAGACGGTGAGGTCTGTGAGGTTCCAACCCGGCTCAGAGCCCCAGGGACAGTCCCCACGAACCGGGGCAGGGAGCAGCCTGCCACGTGGCTCACCCTTAGAGTGTCATAGCCGTAGATGCCGCGGAGGCCGCCACTGCCGTATCGCACGGAGAAGATCTGCCCGTTGCTGGAGTAAGTAGAGGACGCGTTGGAGTTGAAGTGGGAGTGACCGGCTGCAGTGGGAGGGAGGGTTTGGGGAGGCAGGCTGGCAGGGGGAGGGAGGCCCACCTATGTCCCAGCCTGTGCTCACATCCTGGGGCCTCAGCATCCCTGGCCACGGAGTCAAGGGGTGGCCAGCCAAGGGGGTTCCCAGCATTGGCCTCAAAGCCCCCTCTGATTTACAGACCCTTGGGGTGCCCTTTGACCGTGACCCTCCGGGGCAGGATGCATAGAATCCCTCTCCACCTCCCTGGTTCCCTTTATATCCCCACCCCACCCCCATCAGCTCTAGGAGCAGGTGAACCCCAGGGCATGCCCGCACTCCCCCCACCCTCGCCCCATCAAGAAACTGGTCATATCAGAAAGCTGAGAGATTAGGAACAAGGCCGACGAGGCATTCTTGGGAGAAAAGGTGTCAGGACCCAAACCCCAAAGCTCTGGCAGGGACCAGGGCAGCCTTAAGGAGGGGAACCTGGCCTGTCTTGAAATACAACTGCAAGGGGGTGCCCGGGTGGCTCAGTTGGTTGAGCGTCCGGCTCTTGATTTTCGCTCAGGTCATGAGCTCACGGTTCGTGCTATCAAGCCCGGGGGTCGGGCTCTGCACTGACAGTGTGGAGCCTGCTTAGGATCCTCTCCCTCCCTCTCTCTCTGCCCCTCCCCTGAATGCATGATCTCTCTCTCTCTCTCTCTCAAAATAAATAAATAAAAACATTAAAAAAAAAAAAAGAAATACAACTACAATACAGGGACCATATCCTATACTGTTGTCCCATGTGTCTAGGGAGACTCAATGAGAACTTCGTGAAGAGTGGAGAGAGTGGAAGAGAAAGAATGTTGTAGATGCTGCTGGGAGGGAATGGCCTTGTCTTCAGTGAACAGAATGGAGCAGAGAGAAGTGGGCCGGACCGACCAGAAGGGTCAGGCTGGAGCAGGTGAAGGAACACGTGTGGGTGAGAGGGAAGGCAAAGTAATCACCCAGCTCCACGGCCGGCCTCTTCTCCTCTCTGTCTTGCACATGCCCCTTGATCCTGGCCAAGTCCCTGACTCTCAGGATTGAAGTGCCCCGGCCTCACAGTCCCTTACCGGCCACCTGTCCTTGCAAGCCCAGCACTTACCACAGGCCTGGCTCTGGCAGTGAACAGAGGGCACCCACAGGCTGGAGGAACCAGTATCAAAAAGGACAAGGAAGTTCTGCGGAGGAGTCCCAATGCTGATCTCACCAAGGTAGAGACTCTGGGGGGGCCATGGGGCAGGCTCTTAGCTCTGGAGGGATCCAGGGACCCTCAGGCCCAGCCAGACCTCCATGGACAGAGCCCCTGCCCTATAACCCACACCAGAGGGAGAGGCCCGAGCCTAGCTCCCGTACTTGCCCAGAACGCAGAGCCCTTCAGGCCAGTCTGACAGGCCCCAGGGGCTTGATGGGAGGGTGCAAAGTAGATGGTGCAGCACACCCCCAGGGCCTGGCCTCAGACTTTGCCGGTAGAGAGAGGGAGCCCCAGGGAGGGCGTCAGGACTCACATCCAGGAAGGCCAGGGGCTCGTAGACGGCATCGAGGTTGCCAAAGTGGTACTTCTGCACAGGGTCGTGCTTGGGGTTCCTCAGGAACTCCCCCAGTAAGCCCTTCTCCTTCATGGTCTCCCAAATGGACTCTCGTTTGCTCAGGGGGACTCTGCAGAGGGACTGGGGTCAGGACGGGGCCTCCCTCATTCCTACAGCACCTCTGATGGTCCCAGTCCCTTCTCCCCCCCACCCACCCGCCTCTCCATCTCCAGCCACATGCCCCAGACTCCCTGCTCCTCTGTCCCGTGTGCCCATCTGCTCTGGCTCCAGCTCTGGCCCTTTCTCTCTGTCTCTGTCTCTGTCTCTTTCTCCCTCTGCCTCCCTCTTTGCCTCTCCCTCTCTTCTTTCAAAAATCTTCTCAGGACTTGCTCCAAGATTCAGAAAACAAATACCTCCACCCATGCCTGCCCACATCTCATCTCAAGGCTCCTCATCCTTCCCTGGCCCTCTGTTCTCAGGTATCCCATAAATTCCTTCCCAGAAAGGGGAGGGGACTTCGGCCATTACCCTTGGCAGGATATACGCTTTGTCTTTTATGTAAGCTCTACGTGCAACGCAGGGCTTGAATTCAGGACCCTGAGATCAAGAGTTGCGTGCTCTACTGAGTACGCCAGCCAGGCAGCCCAGGATATGTGCATTTATAAGAAAGATTTCAGAGATGGCAGAGCTCCCCCCAGATCCTCTGCTATGGTGGTCCTCAGGCACCTGACCCCGGCTGATGTGACAGAGCATGGGCAGAGGGGACAGCACTAGACTGGGACTCAGAAGACAGGGTCCCAGGTCTGCCCACACTGCTAATCCCCTAGCCTGGGGCTCATCACTGCTCTTCTCCAGACACCAGGCAATGCGGAAGTTGGTCTGGGTGGTCTGGGGCCCAGATCAGCTCTGGAGTTGGAACTTCTGAGTTCTGGGCTTCTGGCCCCATCCCCCTTGGCTGTCCTCCTCCAAGACCAGCTTGCTGTCATTACATAAGGGGCCTCTGTGGGTCCACCCAGGCTCGTTCCAGACTCCAGAAGTGCTGCTTCTTTCTTTTCTTTCCCCATCTGAATCCCCATTCCGTCAGGACCCCTCATTCTTCCGAAATTCTTAGCTACAGCCATTCACATTGAGCTGTGAAAACTGACGATTGCTTGGCTCACCATCTCGACAGAATTTGCATATTGCAAACAGATTTCTCAGAGGAGCTGGAGGCATCAGTCTTTAAGGGTCACATAGCAAGCAGTGTGCAGGCCGGGAGCGCTCTGGAGGTCCTGGACGCCACGCCTCCTGCTCCCTTTCTTCTGACACCTTACCTGGCACGTAGACATCACCTTACCGCTGTTTCTGCTTCAATGATTGTGCCATCTGCGCTATAAATTTTGGGCCTTAAGGGAATTTTTAGCAAATGTCTGCCTATCCAGAAATAATCGTTCCTTTCTGCAGGAGGAAAGCAATCCTGCCATCCGGGGTCTGTTTGGACAGCAGTCACCCTTACTACCCTGTGCCGGGTCCTTCTTTTCTCATCAGAGGGGAAAGCGCTTCTGCAACCACCAACAGAATTAAGTCTGCAGAAAGGCATGTGGCCCCAAGTTAAAGATTACAGGGGAAAACCCCAGGATGCTCAAGACAATGAAAACAAAGCCCAAGAGAACAAGAAATGAATTAGCCCACGCAATCACAAGGTGTGTGGCCTCTGCTTTTGTTACCAGAGATAGCATCACTCACACAAATTGCTGAGATGTTTTGCAGATCCAGACCAGGGAAGGGAATGACCACCCAGTCACAGTTGATGAAACCGGACAGACCAGGGCCGGAAAGACAAGTCAATCAGTCCTGAAGTTGACCCGATCCCTGACCCATCAGAAGAACCCACGACTCTCAGCCCCCTACCCTGCGTTCAGCATTAGCGCCCCGTTCTCTGAGTGGTGTAACACCAGTAAAGAAGCCTATCTTTCTTGACCGTGAATGCTCAGTGTCTGTCTGTTGTAAAGGCTTGCTGGGCATCTAGTGGACAAACTCTCCTTTGGTTCAGTTGTAGACGTTTCCTGAGGGCAAAGGTTGTAGCCCCTTCTGCCTCGGATGCCCCAACCCACACCTGCTCCGGCAGCCAGGCCCCAGACTCACTTGACCACTGCGGCCTCCAAGAGCTGGAGGCTGGCCAAGGCCACCACCATCCACTTCATGGTTCTTGTTCCCAGCTGGCCACAGAGGGAGAGCCACTCCAAGTTGACTGTTGCAGTGGAGGGAAGGCCCTGAGCACTCCTTCTGCCTTTATACCCCCCGGGATCGAGCCCAGTCCCTGCCTCCCGGCCCTAGGCAAAAGTGTGACCTCAATGCCGAGTGTACCCTGTGCTCCGGGTGTCTGTGGTTTCTGTGCGTTTTCCTTTTGGAGGGTGGCCACAAAGCACTTTCTTCTTCTTCACTTTTTAATACAAGCAGAGGACGCCAAACAAGTGTGCATAAGAGTTGCCATAAGATGGGCTGGTGAGGATTTCTTCTTGTCCAGGAACAGTGGCATGATGTGCGCATTTTGGGGTGAGGGCCAGAGTCAGGTAGACTGAGGGCCGTAGGGCCTCCATAGACAAGTTTTCACATCCTCACCACTATTGCCATTTTGGAACATATAATTTTTAGGGGCGGGCGGGGGGGCTGTCCTGTGCACTGTAGATGTCTAGCAGTATTCCTGACCTCTATGCACGGGATGTCACCAGCAGGACCCTAGTTGTGACAAGCAAAAATGCCTCAGGGCATGGCCCAGTGTCCACCTAAGGGACAAAATTGTTGAGAATCCCTGGTCTGGACACGATGCACTCAGAAGTCTGGCCAAGTCCTGGTTTCCAGCACGCCCCAAGACCTCGTGGGATGCAATTTGGTTGACTGGGGGATGATGGGGCCGGTACCTGGGATGATGGTAATGACCATGTGGTAGTGAGGGCGGTGTTGATGGTGGCGATGACGGCAATATCCTTAGCTCTAAAGCAGGTGCTGGGGCTGAGATGCCAGTGGCTGAGGTCAGAGCTATTTGCAGCAAAAGGGGGTCAAATGGAGAGATTGTCATCATGGTTCAGCAGGTGCTGGGGACACACCCCTGATGTAAATTACACTGGCCCCTGGCTGTTCCACTTGTACTGATTTGCAACAAAGGGAGGCCTGGGGCAGAGGCAGAGGAGGAGGGGACAGCCAGAACTTGCCTCTGTTCATTGTCTCTCTTCTCCGGCCCCATTAGACTTCCCTTGAATTTAGCGCTCCTGAAATGCCTGTGTCCCCCAGGGCTGTCATGTGCTGCTTTTCTGCCCCTGAGTCTAGTCAACCCAGGCCTCTCTCCCTCGTCTGCTGGCCCTCCCTGCTTCCTGGCTACAAGTTTCTCATTGCCTGAGATGATCCGGAGCTGGCCCAGTGTGCACCAGCCTGGCACAAGAGAGCGCCCACTTTGGGGTGAGTAGAAAAATATCCCCGTGTCAAAACGCTCCCTGCCCCCTTGTAGCACACACTCAGGGCCCCAAACACGTTTGTCAGGCCCTCAAGCCCCACGCCAAAGGCCACAACCGGGCCTGCAGACACTGACATAACCCAGCCAGTGGGGGGTTTTCTCCTTGGCCACCAGCATCCATCGTCCAGCCAGAGCCCCAGAGCCTCCCCTAGTCCTACGATGGGGGAGGGGAAGAGGGCACTAGAGGTCTTCCCAGGCCTGGCCCAGAATGGGATGCACCTGCCTGATTGTGTCCCTGCAGTCCCCAGGGTCCCCAGGAGTCCGAGATGGAAGGAAGACAAGGGAATGAAGAAGTGTTTTCCCCAGAGCAGGGGACTCAAAGATTTGGAAGAGCAGGCCAAAGAAAGGTTCATTGGAATCTTGACAAAACCTATGAATACACCAGAACCCATGGGATCCCCTAAGTTTTGTGAGGCCTGCCAGACTCCCCAGCATGGGGCCGCCAGGGACCATTTCCTTATCTGGTAGGACCCCAGGAGTCTGACACCTGCCAGGCTAACCTTCCCCCCAACCCCAGCCACACCACATCCCTTTGAGCATCCCTGGCCCACTGCTTCAAGCCAGGCCTCCCTTCTTGGTTGCCAGGCCCTGGGGGGTCTGCACCCCCTACCTACCCAACCTGATCTTTGACAGCTCAGCCAGTCTCCTCAGACATTCCAAGTCCTCATCTGTGTCTGTCTCAACCCCGAAGACCCAGCCTCCCATATGTGGAAAGCTCTCCCTTCTATGTGTCCAAATTCTGTTCATCCTTCAAGTTCTGTCCTCCAGAGCCAGGGATCCACAGTCTGAGAACTCCTTAGAAGTCATCCAGGGATGTGCATTGGAGGGCCCCTCTTTCTACCCAGGACAGAAGCCCCCTGGCCCTGGTGGCTCCACCCGCGTTTCTCTTCTGCCCCTAAATGCTGCACATCCAGCTGACGCTCTCCCCTTGGTGCTGGATCTCACACTGTCTCAGATCAGTCCCAGTTGTTTCCTGGGATATGTTTGCCTCTCCCCCTAGACTGGAAGCTTCCAGAGGACAGAGACTGCCACTTGTACCTCCCTATGCCTGGTCCAGAGCTCAGGCAATGCTGAACAGTAGCTGGAATCCAAGGGGTTGTCCTTGATGGGACGTGGTTTATCTCCCCCACCCCATTATCCCAACACTGTGATTCCCCCCTCACACACACGCACACGCTCCAAAGGGATCTTGTCAAAATCCAGGACCTGCCATCCTCTCAGATCAATTGTCTCCCAGGACAGAGGCACTTTCTCAGCACCCTCTGGTCTCATCTCCTTCTGAGCACCACCTGCCTCAAAACTCATCAAAGGCCCTTTGTGGCTAACTGAATAAAACCCAATCTCATCACCCTGGCCTTGAGGTCACGCTGAGTCTGGCGCTTTCCCCCCATTTTCGTGCTCATCTTCCACCACTAACCTACACATGCTCTATTCTCCAGCCAAAGAGACCACCTGGCTTTCTCCCAAGGATGTTATTTGCCAACCTCCATGCCTTTATCCATGCCGTGCAGTCTATCTGGGATGTCTTCCTAAGCATCTGCACCTGCAAAACCTCCTCCTCCTTCAAGAGCCAGTACAAATGCCACAAAGCCTTCCCCACTGTGCCCACCTACACTCAACCTGGCCCCTGTTATGGAGGACCTTGCCTTTCCTTCCCGTATGGTATTTATTGCCTACCATCTTCTATCCCAGTGACTCGCCCCCTATCCTACCACCTGTAACTACAGACGAGGTCTCTCCCTGAACACGCTTCCTTCAAGAGCTCATTTTTCAGAATGTCTACAGAAGTGACCCTGGTTGCTGGGAGTGTCTCAGGAACAAATGGCAAGGACCCGGGGTGCACACTCGCATGCTAATCCTTCCTCCCCGGCAGACATCATTAATCAAACGTATCACTCTTTCCCGTAGTGCTGAGCCAAGGCTCTAGGATCCTTCCCAGTCTAGCGCCCCATTCAGCCATTCTCAATCGATCTTGAAATGAGAATCCCCAAGCCCTTTAATGGAGGGTGGGGGGGGGGTTTCCCCTCAAATCTGACACTAAGTTTCACTTAGCGTCCTATACAATACTACTTTTTAAAAATCAAGGCATCTTGAAACTACAACTCTTTGCACTGTTCCAAGTTGGCCTCTCGCTGTGAATGTACACACTTAGGTTTAACACAGCTGTAATCAGTGTGGAACACTGCTTCTGTTCTGCTCTTGTCACGAAGATTCCTGCGTACACATTTCCGTGCAGTGAGAAAAGCACGTTCTTATCACTTTCGATGGCTGTATGCATTGAGTGTGCTACCGTCCTCATTGCTGGGATTACTTAGCCCCATTAATTTGGGCTCATTCCAATTTCTCATCACTATCAATAGCACTTGGGCTCAGAATCAAATAATTATCCAGAAGAAGAGAGTAGTGAGCTCATTATCAGAGTCATTTAAGCAGAAGCTAAAGGGTATTTTTTTTTTTTTTTTTTTTTTTTTTGAGAGACAGCACAAGTCTAGAAGGGGCAGAGAGAGAGAGAGAGACGGACAGAGGATCCAAAGCCAGCTCCATGCTGAAAGCAGCAAGCCCAATGCAACATGGGGTTCAAACTCACGAACCATGAGATCCTGACCTGAGCCAAAGTTGGATGCTCAACCGACTGAGCCACCCAGGTGCCCCTAAAAGGTACCTTTTAAGACGTAGTGGTTCAGGAGTCTCTTGCAACTGGTGGAAGATTGGGCCAGGGATCTCAGTCTCTCTCTGTATTCGATCCCCTGAAATAAGCCCACATAGCTAAATGACCTCACTGCAGCCCTGGGCACAGGTGCTCTATAAGACTTTGGCATCCTGGGTGGCTCAGTCTGTTAAGCGTCCGACTTCGACTCAGGTCATGATCTCACGGTCCCTGAGTTTGAGCCCCGCGTCAGGCTCTGTGCTGACAGCTTGGAGGCTGGAGCCTGCTTCGGATTCTGTGTCTCCCTCTCTCTCTGCCCCTCCCCTACTCACGCTGTCTGTCTCTCTCAAAAATAAATAAACATTAAAAACAAATTTTTTAAAGGCTTTGGCAGCCTAATGAAGTTTACTTACAGCTTCAGCTGCTATATTGGTTTTTCCTTAAATTTTGTATCTATTTTATTCTTTCTTTTTTAAATCTGTTTTATTCTTATGTCGGGAGTTTAATCAAAACTACTGGGGACAAAACAAAAAAACAAATAAAATCTACTGGGGACATACCGGTCCAATTTTTTTTCAAGTTCAAGAATTTATGCATTGTAATGTTTTTATTTATTTTTGAGACAGAGAGAAAGTATGAGCAGGGGAGGGGCAGAGAGAGAGGGAGACACAGAATCTGAAGCAGGCTCCAGGCTCTGAGCTGTCAGCACAGAGCCCGACGCGGGGCTCGAACCCACGGACTGTGAGATCATGACCTGAGCCGAAGTCAGACGCTTAACCGACTGAGCCACCCAGGCGCCCCAAGAATTTATGCATTGTGAAAAAAAATTTATTTTGATGTAATTTTCTACCTAGAGAAAAGTGGCAAACGTAGTACAGAGTGCTCCCATATTCCTTTTATGCAGAATCCCCTGATGTTACCATCTGACATCATGCCATATTGCAGTGATCAAATCCAGGAAATTTACCCTGAAAACCAACCTGTGAACATTATGCTAATTTCACCAACATTCCCACTAAGGCCCGTTTTCTGATTCAGGATTCGATCTAGGTCCCCACTCTGTGTTCTGTTTCCGTGTCTTAGTCTCCTTCAGTCTGTGAGAGTTCCTCAGTTTTTGTCTTTTGTGACCTTGCCACATGTCAAGAGCGCTGATCAACCATTTTGTGGAATGGCCCTCAGTGGAGGCTATTCTGATGTTTTCTCATGAGGCGATTGAGGGCATGCATTTTGGGGCAGCAAGCACTGAGGAGATACCCCCTTGTCGGTGCATGCTATGAGACCTACATGCTATGGACGTGGCTCATACTGGGGATTTGACCTTAATAACTTGTTTCAGGCGAGGTCTACCAGATTTCTCTACTGTACAGTCACTACCTTTCCCTTGATAATTAGTGAGTATCTTCCGGGAGATACTTTGAGACTATGTAATACTGTTTGTCATCGGTATTCAGCCCGCTAGTTTCACATGTTACCGATTCTTGCCTGTAACTATCCATCCTGATGGTGTTTGCCTGGTGGGGCTTTTCTGTATCCATTTACTCCTTCCCATTTATTATTTAGAGTTCTACTGTAAGCAAGAGCTGGGTTCAAGGTTTTAAACTGGACACTTCCTTACCTGCCAAAATATCCCCTCACTGAAGGTGTGCTGGGCTGGGCATTTTATATTTGGATGATTGGGCCACCCTCATGACAATCCCTTAAGATAGGTTACCTTATCCCCATTCTACACAGGAGTCCATTTCATCCATCTGTGTCTCAAACAACTAGAATTGAGCTCCGTGTATACAAGTGGAGAAATAGACTGATGGTTTTTTCCTCTGGTCTATTGATTAACATACCTTTGCTCCCAGACCACAGCTTGTCTGTCTGGCTTAGGTGGAAAGGGCGGGGGGCATTGGAGGGGGGCTGGGCATTTCACACTGCACCCCAGCTGCAGGAAGGGGAAGGATGGGGCAGAGCTTCGGGGTCAGATGGAATCCAGACACCACTAGGACCTTTTGGCTTCTTCTCATCCCTGCCTTGCTTCTGTCCCCCACCGCCCCCTCTCACTACGTGCTGGCTTTCTCCACATTACTGACCACAGACAGCTGACTTTCACGCTTCCAGAGAAAGAATGAAACCAGAGTTCCCTGATGAATGCCTTGAATTCCTGACCCACTCCTGGACCAGCCATCTGTGGCCAGCAGCAGGGCCCAAGGCAACCTGGAGGCTCCCTCGGGAAGCATTCTGAAGAGTGTAGACAGGCGAAGTCCCCAGAGGAGGTATGGGATGTTTCTGGGCAAATCTCAGAGATGTCCATGCACGTGCATTTCTGATGACATGTGGACCCTACCGCTAACTCTTCCTCACCTCTCTTTGCACAAGTTATGGAGTGTGATGGTGACATGTGACATGCAATTGTCTCTAGAAGACCAATCTCCACCACTTGTTGACCCTTTGACCCCCACCATCACTCACCCTTTCTGAGCCTGAATTTCCCTGACCGTAAAATGGGGATAATATCATCCCCACAGGGTTGCTGCAGTAATCCAATAAGGTCACAACTGTGAGAGTGCCGGTGGGGGGGGATGGGCACACCCCCTATAACCGTCAGCTGAGTCCAAATCGCCCTTTTTAATGGGGCAGGGGCTGGAGGCAGGGGCTAAAGAGGAAAAGGGACTTTGGGGAGTGCCCAGAATGTTCTCTTTCTTGACCTGAGTTCCAGTTCCAAGGTCTGTTGAAGTCAGGGAGCTGTATACTCACGATATGTACACCTTTCTGGATGCGTATTGTGCTTTGATTCACGTTTCATAAAGTCACGTCTCAAACAGAAGGAAGAGGAGAAAGAGAAAGGAGAGAAGAAAGGAGACCGAACGCCTGCCCTTGGAAAACCCCCAAAATGAAGGAGGGAGGCTGTCCCTGCTCAGGGAGTTCCCACCTGATGGGGACAAGGCAGGTTCCCTGCGACAACACTGTCCCCGGTAGCAGAGAAGTAGAGATGCCATCAGGGACAATATGGAGCGCGTCTTCTTGCACAGCTATGGACTGACTGTAACATACGTATTTTTTTCACTACACAGAAGTTTACTGTGAAAGTAAATTAAACGTACAAACACGCACCATGGCTAACAGTGGCAAAAGCCGTGTGTGATAGCTTAGGGCAAGTTTTAACGGAGATGAATTTAGAAAAGACGATGTCATGATCGAATTTTGCCGAAACCTAGATGATGGGAAAATATCAAATTGCATCAATCACTTAATAGAAGTTTTCAAAGCCTGCACTATTGGAGAAAAGGGGGCTTATGATCTCAATGCCAGCATGAAGACAGACGCTAGCAGCACTGTGCTAAATGACAGGAAGAATTGAGTATTTATAGAAGGCTGGTGCTGTGGACATTGACTAACACGTGACCTTAGTTACTGGTGGAATGAACGCCCTTAGCTAGAAGCGATAGAGAAAAATGTGCCATCATCATCATGGTATTAAAAAAATTAAGTGCAGGAGTCAAAAACCAAGGAGCTCTGTGATAAAGTAACCCTAAAACTAAGGGCCACTCAAAAGACGATTCCCTCAGGGGAAATTAGGGCACTGAGTATGTAAACATGTGGGCTGCACAACACTAAATACCAGCCAAATTCATTCATAATACTAGTTACACAAGATCAGCACGGTCTTTTGTGATGCATTATTGTTTGTAACAATTGAAGCACACTCCTTACCATGCATGACTCCAACTATATAACAAATGTATCTATTTTTTAAATTTTAATGTTTATTTATTTTTGAGAGAGAGAGAGACAGAGTGGGAGCAGGGAGGAGAAGAGAGGGAGGGAGACACAGAATCCGAAGCAGGCTCCGGGCTCCAAGCCGTCTGCACGGAACTTGACGCGGGCCTCAAACCCATGAACCTTGAGATCATGACCTGAGCAGAAGTGGGATGTTTAACCAACTGAGTCACCCAGGTGCCCCTATAGCAAATATTTTTATTCTGAGATACAGGATATGTTTATGAATTATAAGACCTATATATACAATGAAAGTCACACCTCCCTCGTCAATCAAATATATATGTGTGTGTGTGTGTGTGTGTGTGTGTGTCTCGATCTCTCTCTTTTTTTTTTTTCTTTTTTTTTGAGAGAAAGAGACAGAGAGAGAACAAGCAGGGGAGAGGCAGAGGAGACAGGGAGAGTCCCCAGCAGGCTCAACACAGTGCAAAGAGCCCAACTCGGGGCCTCAAACTCATGAACAGTGAGATCATGACCTGAGCCACCCAAGCACTGTGTATGTGTGTGTGTGTGTGTGTGTGTGTGTGTGTGTCTTTTAAATGTGATGACCTTATTCAGATTTCAGTCCCTTTTCTAAATTGACCATGTCAGATTTTCAAACTCTTTATAATAATGCCATTCTAGTATGATAAAATACATTTTTTTCAAAAATTCAGACATGTAGTAACATTTAATGAATATGACCATGAAAAATATTTGTAAGGGGGTGCCAAATGACTTAGCACTTTTTTCCAGTCTTGTAGTGAGAAAAAGGGGTGGAGGGTGCACCTGGGTGGCTCAGTTGTTTAAGTGTCAGACTCTTGATTCAGGCTCAAGTCATGATCTCACCATTTGTGAGTTCCAGGCCCGAGCTGGGCTCTGCACACTGACTGCAGAGAGCCTGCTTGGGATTCTCCCTCTTCCTCCCTCTCTGTCCCTCCCCCACTTGTGCTCTCTCTCAAAATAAATAAACTTACAAATAAATAAATAAATAAATAAATAAATAAAAATACAAAAAGGGGCAGGGCACTGGGTGGCTCAGTCGATTATGCATCCGACTCTTGGTTTTCTGCTCAGGTCATGATCTCATGGTTCCTGAGTTCAAGCCCTGCCTCAGGTTCTGAACTGACAGTGCAGAGCCTGCTTGGGATTCTCTTGCTCTCTCTGCCCGTCCCCTGTGTAAGCACGTGTGCGTGCACTCTCTCTCCCTCTTTCTCAAAGTAAACGTTAAAAAATACACACAAATTCATGGGGCGCCTGGGTGGCTCAACTGGTTTAGCATCCGACTTCAACTCTGGTCATGATCTTGCAAGTTGTGGGTTCAAGCCCCATGCCAGGCTCTGTGCTGACAGCTCAGAGCCTGGAGCCTGCTTTGGATTCTGTGTCTCCCTCTCTCTCTGCCCCTCCCCTGCTTGTGCTCTGTCTCTGTCTCTCTCTCAAAAATAAACATTTAAAAATATTTTTAACCCAAATTTATGACCCGTTGTATATACACCACATCTTCTTTATCCATTCATCCATTGATGGACCTTTGGGCTCTTCCCATACTTTGGCTATTGTTGATAACGCTGCTATAAACATTGGGGTGCATGTGCCCCTTCGAAACAGCACACCTGTGTCCCTCGGATAAATACCTTGTAGTGCAATTGCTGGGTCATAGGGTAGTTCTATTTTTAATTTTTTGAGGAACCTCCGTACTGTTTTCCAGTCTCCATTCCCACCAACAGTGCAAAAGGGTTCCTCTTTCTCTGTACCCTCGCCAACATCTGCCATTATCTGAGTTGTTAATTTGAGCCATTCTGACTGGTGGGAGGTGGTATCTCATTGTGGTTTTGGTTTGTATTTCCCTGATGATGAGTGATGTGGAGCATTTTTTCATGTGTCCGTTGGCCATCTGGGTGTCTTCTTTGGAAAAGTGTCTGTCTATTCAAGTCTTTTGCCCATTTCTTCACTAGATTATTTGGGGTTTTTTGGGGTGTTGAGTTTGATAAGTTCTTTATAGATTTTTGGATACTACCCTTTAACTGATATATCGTTTGCAAATATCTTCTCCCATTCCATCGGTTGTCTTTTAGTTTTGCTGATTGTTTCCTTCGCTGTGCAGAAAGTTTTTATTTTGATGAGGTCCCAATAGTTCATTTTTGCTTTTGTTTCCCTTGCCTCTGGAGATATGTCAAATAAGACGTTGCTGTGGCCGAGGTCAAAGAGGTTGTTGCCTGTTTTCTCCTCAAGGATTTTGATGGCTTCCTGTCTTACAGTTAGGTCTTTCATCCATTTTGAGTTTATTGTTGTGTATGGTGTAAGAAAGTGGTCCAGGTTCATTCTTCTGCATGTCGCTGTCCAGTTTTCCCAACACCATTTGCTGAAGAGACTCTTTTTTCCCATTGGACAATCTTTCCTGCTTTGTCAAAGATTAGTTGGCCATACGTTTGCGTGTCCGTTTCTGGGTTCTCTATTCTGTTCCATTGATCTGAGTGTCTGTTCTTGTGCCAGTACCATACTGTCTTGATGATTACAGCTTTGTAATACAGCTTGAAGTCCGGGATTGTGATGCCTCCTGCTTTGGTTTTCTTTTTCAAGATTGCTGTAGCTATTCGGGGTCTTTTCTGGTTCCATACAAATTTTAGGATTATTTGTTCTAGCTCTGTGAAGAACGCGGGTGTTATTTTGATAGGGATTGCATTGAATGTGTAGACTGTTTTGTGTAATATAGACATTTTAACAATATTTGTTCCTCCAATCCACGGGCATGGAACGTTTTTCAATTTTTTTGTGTCTTCAATTTCTTTCATACGCTTTCTATAGTTTTCAGTGTATGGATTTTTTTTACCTCTTTGGTTAGGTTTATTCTTAGGTACTTTATGGGTTTTGGTACAACTGTAAATGGGATCTATTCCTTGATTTCTCTTTCTGCTGCTTCATTATTGGTATATAGAAATGCAACCGATTTCTATATATTGATTTTGTATCCCGCGGCTTTGCTGAATTCACATATCAGTTCTAGCAGTTTTTTGGTGGAGTCTTTTGAGTTTTCCACATAGAGTATCATATTGTCCACAAAGAGTGAAAGTTTGACTTCCTCCTGGCTGATTTGGATGCCTTTTATTTCATTGTGTTGTCTGATTGCTGAGGCTAGGACTTCCAACACTATGTTGAACAACAGTGGTGAGAGTGGACATCCCTGTCGTGTTCCTGATCTTAGGGGGAAAGCTCTCAGTTTTTCCCCATTGAGGGTGTTATTAGCCTTGGGTCTTTCGTATATGATGGCCTTTGTGACAAAGACACCACAACTCTAACAACTGTAAACTTAGTGTTAAAAGGCTCTGGCAGACAGCTCTATGCTGCTAGGTTTTTAGCTTGTAAATAACACAAGTCCATCAGCAGTTTTAAAATGCCATAGAAAACACAGAAACAAAATAAATAACCAAGAACATCTATCTAAAATGAAACTGTGTAACCAACACATCTAAAATGAGAAAAATAATTAGAACTGACTGGGGGAAACATCCCTCCGATAAAAATTTTAATTCCTTGACTTGTTTTTTTTTCTTGTTTTTAAATGACAGACTTTTAAATTTATATGAGGATAAAAAGAGCTTCACAAGTGGAGAGTTTAAAAAATCCTTAGTAGATGGAGTATCTGGCTGGCTCAGTTGGTGGAGCAGGTGACTCTTGAGCTCGGGGTCATGAGTTTGAGCCCCATGTTGGGTGTAGAAATTACTTAAATAAATAAGGCTTAAAAAAATAAAATCTTTTAAAAAAAGAACTATGTTTTACACCATAACCTTATACATGCATCCATATGATACATAATTAACACAAAAGCCTCACTGTCCCCTACAAAATTCCAATCCATAGTATATGTGCGCACCCTAATTTTTCTCTTTCATTTCCGCATAAAGCACTGGTTCCAATCAAATTTGATTTCAAATGGGTTGTGAACTGCAATTTGAAAAACACTGATGTAGACGTCATTGAGGCCACGTAAGCGCACGTGCACACACACAGTGTTGCACACTCAGCTGTCATTTCACACATAAGTGATTCATCACAAGGTTTTGAAAAATATTTTCTAATTTTTATTGATTTTTAAGAGAGAGAGAGAGGCAGAGCATGAAGGAAGGAGGAGTAGAGAGAGGGGGAGACACAGAATCCGAAGCAGGCTCCAGGCTCTGAGCTGTCAGCACCGAGCCCGACATGGGGCTTGAACCCACGAAACGTGAGATCATGACCTGAGCCGAAGTCAAACGCTTAACCGACTGAGCCATGCAGGCACCTCTCATCACAGGTTTTGGGAGAGCAGTGTGGTGTCTCCTCCTTCCTGGGTGTCCCGTGGTGGAGTCAAAGAGGATGCTCGATGCGTGTTTGCTCATTAGGAGCAGGGTGAGGGCTAGGAGAGAAGAGGGGCACAGCCCAGCACATTTGGAGGTGCAGGAACCTGACGAAGACCACCATGCCTCTTGCTTTGGTTTCACCCCCTTTCCCTGGGCCAATGGAATGGAGACACCCTGCAAGCAGTAAGTGCCAAGTCTCCCACGTCTCAGGGTTAAGAAAAGGCTGAGGGATCGCTTGTGGGAGTGAGGGTAGTACCTGCTCCCGGGACTAGTTCCCGGGATTTGAGGATTCAGCGCCCAAGGAGACTGCTTTATGTACCTTCTGTCTGGACATGGCTTTGCAGGTGTTCTGGGCTTTCCAGTGGGAGTCTCCTGTCTCTGGCTAGGAAAGCTTTCAAAAGTAGGGGCGAAGCTTTTGCTGTGAGACTGGGGCTCCCTGAGGGCAGGCCTGTGTCTCCCCTCTCAGACTCTAGGTTCCCTGAGGCAGGGCTGTGTCTCCACATGGATTAGGGCTCCCCGAGGGCAGGGCTGTGTCTCCCCCCTCAGACTGGGATCCCTGAGGAAAGGCGCTCTGTCCTGCCCCTCTGACTGGGGCATGTGAATGGGGGGCAATGTGGGCTAAGTCAAGGTCTATTTAGGGTTACTGGGGCGGGGGTGGGGGGGCAGGGGAATAGAAGAGACCTTGAAAAGGCTGCAGATTAGCTGAGTGTGAGACCCTTGGATCCAGCAGCCTTGGTGAGCTTAGGAGCCTAGTGTGAGACTGTGCTCGTACGAGGCAGCACTGAGGCTGCAGGTGCCCTTGTGTGGGACGCCTGGGGGAGAGCAAGGGGCTAACTTCAGCTGAAAGATAACTTCAGAGCCTCCCACTCTGGCTTCAGCTTCCCTCTTCCCTACATGTCGCAAGTGCAATCGTAGAAGATCTCCTAAACCTGGCTCACGTTGTGTGCAGACCCCCTCATGCCAAAGGCCTTTCGAACCACTGTCCAGGAGCCTGACTGGCTCAGTCACAGAGCGTGGGACTCTGTATCTTAGGGTCGTGAGGTCAGGCCCCACGTTGGGGATGGAGATGACTTATTAAAAAAAATGCTGCCCATCCCATTCGTTAGTGGGTGGTGAAGTCAGGCGGGTAGATCCTGATGAGGGTTCTTTTTGGAATGCAACTGACCAGTCAGTTCTGTAGCATAGTGCAGCTATGCAGGGCTTTATGCGTGTGTGTGTGTGTGTGTGTGTGTGTGTGCGCGTGCTTGTGCATCCTGGCTCGTGAGGCAAAATGCTGAAAGGACCCACACTCACACTGTCCGGGTGCACACACACAAACATACCTCCCGGGGAGGCATGCGCTTGTGCGGAGGTGCTCACATCCAGCCTCGGGCTGCACACGAGCCCCTGCTTCCCACAGAGGCAGCTGCGTTTTCATGTGCACAGACCCACCTCCCTCCGAACAGGGCAGGAAGGAAGAGCTCCCTGTTATCCTCCTCCTGGCCATCCACCACCCCCACCCCACGCCTCCCTTCCTTCCCCCCACTTCCTCTCTTCCTCCATACCATCCTGCCCTTTCCTCTTCCGCCCCTCCCTCCCTGCCCGCCCCCCCTCCCCACTGGGGCCATCCCCCCTCAGCTCTTGCTGAACAACAGCCGGGCAGCCCAAGACCACCTCTCAGCCCAGCTGAGATCCAGGAAAGGTCCTATATGTGACTGTATTCCCCAAGGCAGAAATGAGGACAAGTGGCCTGACTTGAACACAGACGTTTGACATCGGGCCAGTCCCAACTGCCCTGTTCGTGCGGTCACCCTGTGGGTGTGCACGGCCTCGGTTTCTCCCCCCAGAGAGAGTGGCCCATCTTGGCAGTGGGGCTGGGAACTTCCAGAGTCTCCCTCTGGTTCTTGACTGGTCTCCATCTTTAAGCTTCCAGGCCCGTCCAGAGGGGTTTAGGAACCCATGCTCCTGTGCCCCTGTCCTCCTGAGACCCTGCGGGGAGGGGGCAGTGGGGAGCTGAGCAGGTAAGACAGGCTTCAAGGAGGGGTTGTTTGGACCCTGCTAGACTTAGCCACACATGGGTCTCCTTGCGTGAGTGAGAGGAGAGTGCTTGGGTTTGGGGATTAGGTGGCAGGGAGTGGGGGAGTCGTATGTCGCAGGCTTGGGCATATCAAAAGCGAGGGAATCTTTTTTTTTTTTTTTTAATTTTTAAATGTTTATTTTTGAGAGAGACAGAGAGAGCATGCACACATGGGAATGGCAGAGAGAGGAGACAGAGGATCCGAAACAGGATCCATGCTGTCAGCACAGAGCCCCATGTGGGGCTCGAACTCACGGAACCACAAAATCATGACCTGAGCCGAAGTGGAACGCTCAACCGACTGAGTCACCCAGGTGCCCCGAAAGGCCAGGGAATCTAATCAGAGAATAAGGAATGAGAACTGGAGACCGTTCCAAAAGTTCCAAACCAAACACTGATAATGGATCCAGGAAGTTCCACGTCTGGAGCTGGGACTGTGGTCCCTGCCCAGATCCCGGTCAATCTAATTCAGGTTCTGGAGAGGCCGGTCTGTGAGTGACAGTGCACAGCCTGCTAGGGCTTTCCCTCTACTCGGGGCTCCTTGTGTGGACCATCTGGGCAAGGCGGGGGTTGGGACCCAGGACAGGGAACTGGGGACAGGAAACCTCGGTAAGGACCTCCTTCAGCGGGTGTGGACACCTTTCCCCAACACTTTGACAGCTGGAGTCTTGGCTTCCCAGGACCACTACACGGGGAAACCAAGACCTGGAGCAGGAAGGGGGACCCAAAGCCCCAGGGATTCCTCATGCACTTCATGATGGGGGGAGAGGAAGGATCCAGAAGACTTTGATACTCCCCAAAACTACTTCTATTGCTTTTTTGACTGACCATCCCCTTTTCCAGGTTCTGAGGAGGTCTGGTAAGGGTCTGGCTGAACTTCCCCTAAATCCTCCTCATTCTTCATGATCTGCCTTCTTCAGCAAGCTTTCCTCCATCACTGGCTATTGCTGTGACACCCATAACAGAGCTAAGCTTGGCTCTATGCCAAGCACCCATTGAGGGATTTATGTGCGTTTTCCCACCTAACACACAACTCTGTAAGTGTTATTAATTTCCCTTAATAGATGAGGACACAGGTTCAGAGAGGGAGAGTGATCTGCCCAAGCTCACGCAGCTATCAAATGGCAGAGGCACGCATCCCACCTACTCCTGTTTGCATGAGCTTAACTTCTCCCCCTGCAAGCTTTGGAGAGTCAGGGCTTTGTCAGGACTCAGCCCACACAACCCAGATTCCGAATCCTGGACCCACTGCGGCCAGTGTTTTGTTGAGAAATCAGGACCACTAGACTTATGTGATTGTGCATTGTGACCCCCCCCCCCGCCCCACCCCCAACCCTGATATATCAATACATTGATACATTCCTCAGACCCCTTAGTCCCAGGGGGAATGGAGCTCGATAGGAAGGAGGCCAGAACCGTCGTATTAGGCTAGGGAGGCAAAGAGCCCCAGAGAACACCTGGAAACTCTTTCCCACCCCTACCCAGCCCTATGCCCAATGCCCTCTGCTCCTCCATCCAGGCTCCCATTTCCTTCTAAGCCCTTCCCAGATTTGGCTGCCCAACTCTCCCCAGCACCCAGGCCAAATTCCGGGTGCACTGCATTTCATTCCTTTCCCCCGAGAGTCACAGTCCCCAAGTACCCTTCTCCTTGCCCCCACACCATGTCCCGGCCACACTTCTTCTGGGGCCCTCTCGCCCAGAGGGGAACCGAGCCAGGGTAAAAAGGGCAGGTGGAGGGAGGCAACAGAATGAGACCTCCAAGGGACCATGCCTCCCTAGCTGAAGGGGCAGCCCACAGGGAGAAGAGATGGGGGAGGAAACACCCCCATCAATCAGTAGGCCCCCAGTGGGGTTAAGGGGCACCCCACACTGCTCATTAACTGTCATTATGTTAATGATCCCGTAAGAATGAGCCTAATGAAGGGCGCCTGGGTGGCTCAGTCGGTTAAATGTCTGACTTCGGCTCAGGTCATGATCTCACAGTTTGTGAGCTTGAACCCCGTGTCGGGCTCTGTGCTGACAGCTTAGAGCCTGGAGCCTGTTTCCAATTCTGTGTCTCCCTCTCTCTCTGTTCCTACCCTGCTCATGCTCTGTCTCTCTCTCTCCTTCAAAAAAAAAAAATAATAATAATAATAAAAAGAATGAGCCTAATGGCAACCTCCACCTGCAGCATGAGCCAATACTCTCACACGCCTGACCTCCCCAGCCCCTCTCCATAGGCCTCCACAGGGCTGTCGGTTAGCAATGTCCATCTCTGGAGAAACTGGGCCCAGAGAGGCCAAGGGAGGGGTTCACCCACTGAACAAGGCAAGTGGCAGTCAAGCTTCTGGAAGAGTTAGGCTGAGGGCCCCAAGTGCCGCAGCAAAACTCATGATCCATGGCCCACGGAGAAGCCCTTCCCAGACCCTTCTTTCCGATGCTCCCAATCCTCATCTCTGGTCTCCTGTCATTTCCATGTTCATGGCAAGAACTAGTGCCTCTAAACTCCAGGACAGACCCAACTACCAATAAGAAATGTCACCTGAATGCATGGACGGTTTGGACTTTGAAGTAACAAGCCAAAGACTCTAATATCAGATGGCGGTTGAGGGCGAGGAGCACTGTAGGTGCTCACATGGAAAGACCTGATGGTTTCAGACCACATCTGTGGTCTCAAGAGGCAGAAGGGCCAGTAAAAGGAGCGCTAACGTGGGTCGCATTCACAGAAGTATAATGTCTAGAACAAGGAAGGTGTTGAGTCAAGGGGAAGGGGAGGGCCAAGCCTGGGTAATGCGCTCAGTTCTGGGCTGAACTAGATCACAGAGCGGTGAACAGAGGGGTGGATACGTCTCTGGTTATGCCAGAAAGAACCACGTCCTGGTGAAAACATCTGTCATTTACTGAGCACTTATTATGGGGCAGCCACCGTGGTTCATGCTGGGCAGACAATTCTCTTATTTGATCCTCACGGTTTCAGGAGGGAGGGACTGTTATTGTTTCTATGTCACAGGTGAGGAAACTGAAGCACAAAGGGGTCCAGCTGTGAGTAAGTGGTGACACCGAGTGCTGAAGTTCAGCACCCTTGGCAGAGAGACTAGATAGCCATGTGTGGATCCGTGAGGAGAATTAGGCCCCAGTGAGAGGCATTTAGGGACATCATAAGACCGACTGCGTGGAGGCCTTTAGAGATACCCATCTCCCCCTCCGGGGAAGCATGTGAGCAAAAACCTGATCGGCATCTCCAAGAGTCCTGTCTGAAGGATCCCTAAGAGTCTAATGGCTCTTAGCTCAGCTGAGCTACGAGATTCTATCCTGGACTCTGATTCTGCAAGTACAGAGCCCTTGGGGCCCCACACAGGCCCTCTGCCCCTGCTATAGCTCTCTCTTCGCTTCAGTCTCCTTTCTGGAGTCCCAGGGATCCCTCATTATAAACCCCCTCCCCCGGTGAGGATGACTCCCCTTTAAGGTGTTGGCCACAGAGCATCCCAGAGCTCAGAGGAGCCCTGGCCTAATTAAAGCAAGCCTTCTGCGAAGCTGAGATGTGTGTCAGGAGAGGGCAGAGGGTTCCCAAACGCCCATCTCCAGAGCGGGAGTCATTCCAAGGCATTGAAGTTGAGTAAAGGGGGCAGACCGTGGCCATCAACAGACAAATGGATACGGAAAATGTGGTGTATACACACACACACACACACACACACACACCCCGGAATATTACACAGCCATGAAAAGGATCCAATCATGCCATTTGTGACAACGTGGATGGACCTAAAGGGGTATAATACCAAGTGAAATCAGTCAGACTAAGAAAGACAAATACCGTATGATTTCACTCATTAAGTGGAACCTAAGAAAAGATGAAGAAGCAAAAAGTGGAATCAGAGTTACGAATACAGAGAACAAATCGATGGTTGCCAGAGGGGAGGGGTGGGGGGTTGGGCAGGTGGGAGAATGGAAAGACACACGTCTGGCATGCAGCCCCAGCTTAAGCCACTAATTACCTTCATGGCCTGAAGCAAGTCCCTTTGCCTCTTGGCCTGTTTCCTCCTCTGCACAGTGGTGATAACGAGCCTGTCCGGCGAGCCTGAAGAGATAAATGGTCTATAGGGGCCTATGGAAAGCCGACTGTGTTTATACCATTAGACAGCGCTGTTATTACCCAGGGGTGGGCTTGGGGAGGGCCCCTCCTGGTCTGACCTGAAATGTCACTCCTGGACAGGATGCTGGCTCCAGTCCTTTCCTCAGGGCAGCCCAGGGGGTGGGTAGGGCCTGTTTCTAAAGAAGAGAACTGAGCACTCAGCAAACATTCACTGATGTTGGTGATGATCTCTGAAATGATTCCATCAGGACGCCACGCCCCGCCATCAGCAGGGCGCACGCTCCGACACGGGAGCAGTGGTCGGCCTCCCGGGCCTCACTCCCACCCTCCGCTTTCCGCCTGGAAAGCTGTCCACTCACACCCCACCCACCCGCCAGAGGAAAATTCCTGCGGCTGATCTCGTGGGTCAGAGGCAATGACCTGGGGAGGGGAGCAGGAAGGCTGGCAGCCACCATGGGCCGGGAACCAATTCCTGGGCTGAGTCTTCTGGACCCCCAGGCTCCACAAATACGCACGCTGGAGGCTATTTTGACTTAATCTGGGGTGACCCCAGAGAAGGAAGCTAACTGTCCCTTGCCCTGTTCGGCACAGGAGCAGCAGTAGCCCTGAGGTCTCGGGGACTGAAGAACTGTGACTTCCAGTAGATTTTCCCTCTGGAGCAGCTGGGTTATTAACACAGCTGGCCCCGCTCTACTTTCCAAACTGGTGTCGTGGTCATCATCTCATTGGCCACTTCTCACAACTAGCTCTGTGTTTTCCAGGTACAAAAACTGAGACCCACCGGGGGCAACCAGTTGCTCAAGAGAGCAGAGATAATAGGGGCCACTGGGTGGTTCAGTCCGTTTAAGCATCTGACTTCGGCTCGGGCCACGATCTCACGGTTTGTGGGTTGGAGCCCCGCGTCGGGCTCGGTGCTGACAGCTCAGAGCCTGGACCCTGCTTCGGATTCTGTGTCTCCCTCGCTCTCTGCCCCTCCCCCGCTTGCAGTCTGTCTCTCTCTAAAACATTAAAAATAATAATGAATAATAAGATAAAAAAGAGAGCAGAGATAACAGCCAAGTCAGAACCAGAACCCGGTCTCTTGACTCAAGCATGGCTCCCCCACAACGGTGGGGCCTGAACGGACCCATGAGTCACTGGCATGGCCGGGCCCCTCATCCTGTCCTGGCACGGTGATACCTGCCCCCTATCTTGGCTCTCCTGTTGGGAGTGACCACCACTTCTGACTATGGGCACCAAAAGGAGGAGCAGGACCAGTGTAGGACACTGGAGAGGACATGGAGAAAGCAGGATGGAGCCCCCGGGGGGGCCGGGGGGGGGGGTGCTGCGGAAAGGATGCCATCCCGTAGTGCACTGTGGAAACAGCACAACAAACTTGGCCTCAGCAGTCCTCCCTCTGGCCCAGAGATCAGAAGAAGGTAGAGGAAAGGGTCTGGGGTCAGCTCTGGGGTAGCACCAGCTGTACCCCTGGACCCTGCCGGGCCCCAGGCGAAGGGACTCTCTCACATCCTGTTGTGGCCAGTTCTCCATTCGCCCATTGCACTGACAAGAGAGTGACATCCAAGGGCGGAGAAGTCTGGAAGATAATTCAATCCACACCCAGGGGAGAGGGCGGTCCCGGAAGTGAAGTCTGGACGGTGCCATTCTGGACGGCAGGAGGAGAGGGAACTGGGCAGGCCCTACCCTGGCCGGTCTCCTTGGTAAGAGGGATCGGTCTGCTCGCTCCACAGGGCAGGGAGCTGGGGCACAAGCAGTGACCAGAGACAAGAAGGCATGTCCCTAAGTCTTGGGCAAACCCTGCTCCCACTCCTCCCCCAGGCCCTGAGTGGCTTATCGCAGACGCTGGATCTCCTTCAGATTAACCATTCAGGGGTCTGAGCTAGAAACGGAGCCTTGGAGGCTGGGAGGCCAGTGAGAGGAGGAGGAAGAGGCAGCCTCGGGACAAGGAAGCTCCTGCAGCACTGAACCAGGCAGGGGCTTGTGCAGACCCCGGGCTCCAGGCAGGTGCTCAGATGTGGTAGCTCTGCCAGGGCCCCACCCCTGTGGTAGGGTAGAAGCACCTCAAAGAGTCCATTCCTGGGGAGCAGCTCTCTGGGAAGTACGATTAGTTACACATGACAACTGCTTTTCACATTTGCTATTTCTGGGCTTTTAGTAAAGTCCTGTTTAAAGGCTCTAGCCTTGATCTAACCATGCTGCGGGTGCCAAGGGGGATCCAGGGTCCACCTCTGGGCCAAGGTGTTAAGAGGAGAGCAGTACTCCCCTGGGACTTGCCTGGTGGCAGAAGGGACTTCGGTGAGGGGTCCTAGACCTGGTGTAGCCCCATCCCCACGAAATTCTCTCCCCCGCCCCTGCCAACTTGGAAGGGTCAGGGTGTTCCCATTAGGGCAGTTTTCCTTCCAGATCCCCTTTGTGCATCCAGGACTCCAGCTGTCCTGTCGCTTTCCTTTGCCAGCACGTCCGTCCCTGGCAACTTTAGGCTCTGGGCCAGGGCTTCTCAGAGGGGAGAAAGAAACGGTCACAGCCGTGTCATAAAAACCCTACCCACCCCCAAATTGCCCAGAATGAAGCCCCTCCCTCTGTAGGGCCTCCCCTGCTGCCACCTAGAACCGTGCCAGAAGAGATTCCCTAAGAATGCGACATTGTTCACCAAGCCAGAATTTAAAAATAATTATATTAATAATAAATATGTTAAATTACATTTAAAACAATAAATAGAAAAATAAACTGATAAATAAAATCAACAGGTACAAAATGTTTCCAAATTTCAACTAAAGAAAACACACAGACGACAGACAAGACAAATGGACATAACGGGAGGGCACTAAATGCATCACAGGAACCCTTCACAGTTTACGTCACAGCTCCCTCCTCGCCTGGTCACCCTTCTTCTCCCCAACTTGGAGACCAGGAGACTCAGTGGCTGATATCTTTGGGGACCCCAGCCAGCGCAGGGAAGCATCTGGTTCCACCTCAATGCCCTTCTGCAAAGCAACCTTGAACCCCGGGGTGTGGGTTCAGGGGACAGGAGCGTGAGGCGGAGCGTGAGGAAGGAAGTCCCTACAGAGGCAAGTCGGTGCTGTTGTGCCGGGTTTTCCTGGCAGTGCCATCGTCTCGGGGCAGCGCCCTCTGCAGGTTGGACATGGCCACGGTCTTTTTGAGGTCAATCACGGCGTAGGAATCTGAGCTGCGGGCAGGGTGGGTGGTGGGCACAGGGGCTCGGGGGACCGAGGGGTTCTGGGGCCCCTTGGGGCGGTCTCCACCCCAGCCTTTCAGCTCCACCTGGATGTAGTTGAGCTGCCTGGGGGGCTCAGGGCCCGGCCGGCGGAAATCGAAGTTGAAGACCCTCGGGGAGCCTCGGCGGCGGGTCAGCGGCACAGGGAAGCTGCCATGGCTACGGAGGGCAGCCCGGGTGCTGGTGGGCTTCTGCAGCGGGGTCTCATCCTCCTCGCCATCAGGGAAGCCATTGGAGGAGGGAGTGAGCCCGTCCCTGGAGTCTCCGTCATCCCCAGCCTCCTCCCCCAGCTGCTGGGCGTGGCTCTCCCACACAGGGGGCAGGGAGGGCAGGTTCTCATAGTGCAGCAGGGCCGCCCGGCGGTGGGCAAGGCCATTCCAGCCTGGCTCCTCCGTGCTCAGTCTCCAGCCAGCCCCTGGCCGCAGCCCCGCACTGACGTTCTCATAGGTGCACTTGGGCTGGGCAGTGCACTCGGAAGGGCCCTCGTTGTTGTTGTTGTGGGGCGGGAGGTCATGCAGGCTGGGGCAGAGGCCCTGGCACTTCATCATGTGCCGCCGAGCAGGGGTTGGGCCCAACACAAACTTCACCTGGCCCGGCTGCAGGAACACCTGGGGGTCCCGTGGGTCAGGGCCCCGGGCCTGTGGGGGGAAGGGCACCTGGCCCTCAGGCAGGGGCTGCAGGCAATGCCGGTTCCTGCGGTGGTCATCCTCACCGGCTGGCGTGTTGACATAGGTGTGGGACTGGGGGAAAGAGTCCAAGGGAAGCAGGTAGGCCCGAGGGCAGGGAAGGAGGAGAGAACAGAAGGGACCGGATAAGAGAGGCATAGGGGAAAAGCGCTGGAGTTTCCCCCTCTTCCTTGTCCTCCACACCTCCCAGGGAAGCTGCATCCCTTTCTGGGACAGTAAGGGACCCTATCAACGTTCCTCCCCTCCCGTGATCCTTACGAGGCGCCCTGTTTCCCGGTCCCCCATCCCCACCCAGACCGACGGGGAGGAGCAGGGCAGCTGCTTGCTCACCTGCTCATCAGGGGCAATGAGGGCATGAGTGGACTCTTCTCCAAGCGAGGGGTGTCGCAGGCTGCTCGTTGAGGGGCGCCGGGGTGCTGAGAATCTCGGGCCCTCCCCTGGGCAGCCAAGGAAGCCATTGGAGAAGCTGGAGACAGTGTGGCCTAGAGCTGGGCACACAGGAGACAAGCCCGGGTCAGCAGTGGTGGGGGGGGAGGTACTTCAACCACCTGCCAACCACCTGCCACTGCATGTGTGGTGTCCTGGGAGTCCTCCAACTGGAGGGGAGATGCTCCCAGGGCCCCCAGATGGTTAGCTCTACTGAACCAGCAGCCCCTGCTATCTTTCACCTCTCAGTGGTTCAAACCCTGCCCCTTCCCTCAAAGCTCAGTGTGAGCCCCGTTTCCCCCATTACAGCCTTATCTGAAACACTTGTCATCATTGTCCCTTCATCTCATTCTAGCTCTGCCAGTGAGCTTCAGGGAAGCTCCCAGACATCAGGGGCCGCGTTTCTATTTCTTCTGCGCACCGCCCCCCACCCCCCGCCCCCACCCTGCACCGTCCCCGGCTCCCTACCATGGGCCAGTTCATGGAGAGCAGAATATGCAGCAGGGGCTCAGTGTGGACTCAGTGAATAAATAAGTAGAAGCTGAGGGAACCTCTCCAGAAATCAGTCATGGGCAAAGATGCCTGAACCAAGCCGGGTATGACCCAGTAGACGGAAGGAAGCAAAATAGCTCCAGACTGCTGTTTCCATGGAAACCCAACGTCTCCCCGTCTGCTTCCCAGACCATCAGTCAATACAAGGCCCAGGACTCCCCAGCGTCAGCATGAGTCACCTGACTGGCCCAGACGGGGACTTGTTCATCCCCAAGAGTCATCTGATGGTGGGCAACTGTCCTGGAAGCATGGATCGCCCAGCCATCCCACCTGCCTGCCTGACTCGTGCCTCCAAGACCGGCACTGCCTGGGCCTGTGCTTGTGCGTACAGATGTGGAGGCTGAGGTGCCAAGGACGGGGTCTCCTCACCATTGGGAGGCTGGGGGGCCCGAGGGAGGTCGAGCTCAGTCGGGTGGCTGTTGCGGGTGATGATGACTGGCTCTTCCATCACATTGATGCTATTGCACTGCATCAGATCCTGAAGCAGGTTGAAGATCTCCTCGGCCCGGGAGCACTTGAACGCGAATATCCCTGAAGAAGGAGAGGAAGAAGTGAGGCCCCTCTGACCGTGTACCAGTAGGAAAGGACCAGAGAGGTTGAACGGACGCACAAAGCTCAGGAAAATGTCCCTGAACGCCAGTCCCAGGCCTTCAGGGGACGGGAAGTGCCCTCCTCATCCTGAGCACACTCTAAAATCCAAGAGTTCCGGGAGGAGTTGGGCCCCAGGCCCCTTCCTGTCTCCCCCCACCCCCCCCCCAACTATCCATTACCACTGTCTAGAGATCTAATACCTCACCTATACTCGGTGAACATGGTTATCTATACCTATACCTTGTGAACACGGTTAAATCGTGTTCACAAGGATGTGTGTGAACACGGGTGAGGGGAAGAGAAGTAAACACCAAAGCAGAAAAGGATGGCAGCTGCCCCTTATCCATGGCTTTGCTTTCTGCGGTTTCCGTCACCCGCAGTCAACCAGGGTCCAGAGGCACATGAGCCTCCTTCTGACAGACTGTCAGAATGTCAGTAGCAGCCTCACACTAGGTCACAGCGCCTGCATCACTCCCCTCACCTCCTCCCACCTCGCGGGCATGTTATCATCTCGCCTCGTCACAAGGGTGAGCGCGCTACCGTAAGGCATGTTGAGAGAGACCACGCTCACCTAGCTCTTCCTACGGTACGTTGTTATAACTGCTTTGCCTTATTACTAGTAACAGTTGTTCATCTCTTACTGCGCCTCATTTATACATGAGACCTTATCACGGGCACGTATGTATAAGGGAATGCATGGTGAATACAGGGTTCAGTACTATCTGCGATTTCAAGCACGCACTGGGGCTGTGCCCTGCAGATAAGGGGTAAGAGGCTGGACTGTGTTAGATGACACTTCACATGCTGCCCCTGTCTCCCTCTGCCTATCACTCCCCAGAAAAAGGAGCTCTACCCAGGGCACCAAGCCTCGGCTCCAGTCCAACCACCTCCAAGCTCCACGAGGGCAGGAGAGCTGTCCTGTTCGTTGCCTGTTCCCTGGGTACTTAGCCACTGCCTAGCCAGAGAGGGAATGTCTACTCTGGATGGGCCCTTGGCCTCATGGAACTTAATCTCTGGTGCTGGAAGGAAGGAAGGACGAGCAGACTCGCTCTAGGACACACATGGCAAGGCCATCTTGTGTCTCCTCAATGCAGCTGTCCTGACGGCCCCTCAGATTCCAGTGCATCAGCTCACAGTCCCAGGGACGGCAGGCCTGGGCTGAGTACCCGTGACTCAAGGGCTCCAAAGATGTCCCTGGGGTGCTGGGCCAGCCTGGAATTCTACACACCCCATCCTGGCAACAGCAGGGTCCAGGGCTCAGGGGAGGCTACTTGGGGTGTGTGTGAGCACCACAACCAGGCTGGGGTATGGGACAACTGAGGTTTGTAGGGATGGGACGGACAGCAAGGGGAGGGGGGTGGGGAAGGAAAAGGACCTTTCTGGCAAGACATGTTAGGGGCTACAAAAGGCTGGGAAAGCCTGGAGTTTTAGGAGAACCCGGTGTGGGGGCCTAGAACGACCCCTCTGGGATCCCAACTGCTGCTTAAATACCACGAGGAGGAGAAGCCCCTTCCTGTCCTCTCTCTGCTCAGCCAGTGTTTAACATCCTCTACCTCAGACGCCCAAAGGGTAAGATGTGTAGAGGGGAAGGCTCGCAGCCAGCAGGACGTCAGAGGCTCACTGCTGTGATGGTGGCCTCATCAGACAAGCTCGTTCGTCGCAACCCTGCTGTCACAACCCCAACTGCATCCAACACAAGCCCGTACTAGGTTCTTTCTGCAGAGCTCAGGCCCGGGTCCTACAAGATAAGCCGAGACCATGCTACTCCTTCAAAGAGCCAGGGCGGGCTCTAGCCTTGACTTCATGGAATGATCACTACTCTCTGACCCCTGGCTGCAGGCAGAAAGGGGAGGAAGGGAGAACACATCATACTCCGCTGCCCACAGGTGACAGGAGACAAGGATGAACTTCTCCAGGGTTACTCTGTATATCAGAGACACAAGAGTCTGGCCTCCCCAAGCCTAGCATTCGCAAGCCACGCAGGCCCAAGGTAATCAGAGCCTCTAGCCTGACCCTGACCCTGACCCTTCACCGTTCATGGCTCCAGGGTATAGGACTTGGGGGCCCACAAGAAAGTCTGTTCCTGTGTAGAGGACAAGGGTCCCTCGAAACTGGAGTCACAGAGGGAAAAGAACTTGCTTGCTCTCCCAGGCAGGCTCTGGTCTCGGGAGCACTGGCTCTTTCTCATGGGCTGTGCAACAAATGCCCCCACAGAAGGTCCCAGGCTGGGGCCGCAGTGACCAAAGAGAAGGAGCACCGGCCTGGGAGTCCACTTAGTTCCATATTAACATGCTGTGTGCTCTTGGCCATCAACCTTCCCTTCTCTGGGCAACACCTGCCAAGCCAACAGGCTTCCCCATGGTCCCCTGAGTTATGACCTCCGGCCCCAGCCCCTCGCCCCTATCCCAGGGGCGGTACTCACCCTGGCCCGTCTGACACCGGCGGCCACTCTCAAAGGAGAAGAGGTTGGAGTCATAGCCATAACGCCGCAGGCAGAGGTAGGGCCAGCGGACGGCCTCGCGCCGATGCAGGTGCAGCACCAGCTCGCTCTGTGTTAGCTCCATGATTCCGGAGCCCAGCTCCACCCCCTCGTCATCCACATTCGTCACCTGAGGGGCAGGGAACAGAAGGGTCATTGAGTGAGCCCATCAAGTATATAGGGGTCCCAGAGCCATTGGGAGGCAGGCCAATGCAGGGCTAGGGCTGGGGGGTCAGGGGGCTCGCCTGCTTCTACCAGACTCCCCGGAGATGCCAAATGATCGCTGGGAGACTAAGCGGATGAAGCAGTGCCAAGGACCCACAGCAGCTCTCTAGGCCTCTGCTTTGTCATCTGGGCAGTGAGGCAGGGGTGGTTAGCTGACCTCCAAGGTCAGATGGTTTGACGGCCAAGGTTAGATAACCTCGGATGGTCCACCGCTGTATCCAAGGACCAGATGCTAATGGAGGAAGGGGTTCGATTATAAGTTCAAAATCTTAAGACCCCGGGGGGGAGAGTCAAGCCCAGGACAGAACACAGACCTTCTCCACCCCCTCCCCAACTCCAGGCCCTTGCTAAGGGCTCCCTCTTCTGGTGAGCAGGAGAAACCTGTGCCTCACAAGCTGAGTGCGGGGAGGGGGCTCCCCCTACAGGGAGGTGAGAGGTGGCAGGTGGCCAGGGGTGCACAGGTCCACTGGGCCCGGCCTTACCTTCCCAAAGTGAACAGCAAACACTAATATTGGGCTTCCAGGTGTTATGCACTGCTTTAAATACTTTATGTATATTAACCCATTAATAGAGACTTTTGTTGTTTTCTCCAAAAAAACCACCATACGTGTATGTGTGTGTACACATTTATATAAACACATGTACACACATATACATACATACATATATGCATATATACACACATACATACGTATATATGTAAAGCTACAAATATAAACTGGCAGGAATGAATGTTCTAAAAGCATGATTTTTCATCACAGTATTTCTTCATTCTTTGTGGTTAGTAATGGCGTAGGAGAACCACAGCACTGGCAGCAGCCTGGGCCCCGCTCCCCAGGCCACTTCAGCAGCTCTGAGACATCTTAGTGAGCCACAACCTCAGCCTGTCCCTTCACCTTCTCTAGGGAGGCAGAGGCAACTCAACAGGTTGGCCCGAGCCCAGGAGGCCATGCTGGGAGAGCTCAGGAGAGGAGGGGGCAGTGGGTACCTTGAACTTGGTAGGGTGGTTGTCTGGGACGCTGTCTCTGTTCAGGCAGCTGCAGCAGCTCCCCATGGTGTCAGAGCAGCCAGTCCGCCCTAGGGAAAAACATAAGGGATAAGGTCATCGAGGTCAGCTCCAAAAAGCCTCACTCTGGGGACTCTGGCAGAACGACCTCGTTGTGATCACCTACTCTTGGGCACAGTGGGACACTGTCCCTCCTCGAAGAAATTCACATTCTCGGGACGCCTGGGTAGCTCAGTTGGTTGGGCGTCCGACTTCAGCTCAGGTCATGATCTCACAGTTTGTGAGTTCGGGCCCCACGTCGGGCTCTGTGCGGCCAGCTCAGAGCCTGCAGCCTGCTTCAGATTCTGTGTCTCTCTTTCTCTGTCCCTCCCCCACTCACACTCTGTCTCTCTGTCTCTGTCTCTCTCTCTCTTTCTCTCTCAAAAATAAATAAACATTGGAAAAAAAACTTTTTTTAAGAAATTCACACTCTCAATCCAGGGCCAGGCATGCACTGGATAAACATTAATTCAAGTGAGGATGTGTTAAAGATTAATTATGACAGAGGGATGGAAGAGAGCTTCTCAGAGGTACCATTTGACCGTGACCTTGAGAAGTGAGTAGGATTTTGACAGATGTAATGAAAGCGAAGGGAAGCCTGGGCTGCAGGAAAAGAAGGGAATGGATACAAGCAGGGAACCAGAAGAAGTGATTTGCTTCAGGGGGAGGTGGGTGCTAGTTTGGGGCCCCCATTCAGATTTAGCAAACAAATTGTAACTGGGCAGTCCCCGACACTTTAGCCTGGACCTTTCTTTTTTTTTTTTTTTGGTCTTCTTTTCCACCTCACCCTTCCCACATCTCCCAAATTCTCTTTTTTTCCCTCACTACCATCCCAACACCTACTTCAAATTTATCTTTTTGATGTTCTCTTCCATGAGGTATTACATTATGGCCAAAAGATACAGTAAGAAGACTGAACTTAAAACAGGGCACAATTTTTATAACCTCGATTAGCTATTTCTTCATGGAAAAAATAAATGCTGGGTTTTCTCTCCTTCATCTAAAGGGGAGACCAGAGGACTTACTATCTGGCTTTTCCCTCCAGGATTATGGCACTTGGAGTATATGTCACAATGGTTGGGCCTCTGTCTAGAATGGAGAGGACACCACCAAGCTTGAAAGACCTATGGGAGCAAGCAAATGCACAGAACGATCCCAACCAGAATGGGTTGCAACTCGATACAAGAAATGAACCTGTAGGATTAGATATCCTTCTAGAACTCCCACTGAACGTGTAGAGCCTTGAACAGTCCTGACCTATATCCCCCATTCCTCCCAACTTGGAAAACTCCAGAAAAGTGGCTCCTATAAACAGCTCTCACCTCACCCAGGCCATTGGGGAGCTGACCATGGGAGGGGCATGGGGAAGGACCCCCACTTTATTCCCCCTGTTCTTGGTGGGGCGTCATGGCAGGTAGTCTGCAGAGAAGTCACCTGGATCCCTCTGGGACACACCTGGGGCTCACCTAGCACAGGAGACAGAGACCACAGGTTAGTGGAAACCTTTCATCCTCGCCCCCAATTGTTAATGAAACTCACTTGCTGTCAGTCCATCCCACCTGGATTATCTGTTCCAGGTCCTAAGGGGACAGAAACACAAAGAAGAAAGTGAGATCAAGGGCAAAGGGGCCACCAATTCCAAGCCCCACAGGCGCTGAGAGGGAGTGATTCCCACAGCAGCAATGAGTTTGAGTTTGAGGCAACCTTTTAAATTACCTCTAGACCCCGACCCCATCTGAATCCTGTTACAACCAACACCAAAACCACCACTTTACCTTTGTGGGGAACTTTACAGAGAGCTTTCTCAAAAGGACACTATGATGTATGGGAAAGAACGCTGGCTTAAGATTCAGAAAACCAACCTTCTAGTCTGTTTTGTTGCCATTAAGCATCTGGGAGACTCTGGCAAGTCGACCTCCCACCTCCCACCTCCCACCTCAAGGCCTTAGTTTTCAAGGGAAACATCTGTAACCTGCAGAGTTTCTCGCTGAAATAACTTCTAGAAGTGCATAGGAAAAACGTCACTAAAATGGACATTTGCCTCTTCCAGAACAAGCTCCCTCAATCTCACATTTGGAAACCTGATAGATTTTCTGTTCTCCAAGTTCTGAAAGCCTTAAAATTTTTAACATATATGCTAACAATAAATCAAAATTTCAGAGATCGGAGCCCCAGGTGGACAAGTTGACAAGCCAGGACCTTGGAGATCCTTGAAATCCCACCCTCCTGCTTTCCAGAAGCAGTATGTTTTCCCAGGGCCCCTTGGGCTCTGCTTCCTCAGACAACTTCCCAGATAAAAGGACCCCCACCCCCTGGTCTGGCTTATTCTCTGGAAGAAGGAAGCAGGCTCAGGGAGATGTACACAGCCTAAAGACCGGCAGCTGGGAAAATACCGAGGCTTGAGCCATCAAAAAGGAGTCTGAGGGTGAAACCAAGAACTACAGGGTGCAAGATGGGGGAGGGTGTTGCATCTTTTTCTGTCCCCTTCATTTGTCTTTAAGGTATCAGGACATATCATGACACTTCACTGAAGGGGGTTACGTTGGCTGAGACAGGAAGAGGGGGCTCAGGTCTGGGATACGTATGGATTGGAGATGCGGAGTGTCAGGGATTATGGGGACTCAAAATATGTAAGAGGGCTCAGAGAAACGTGGGCAAGTTTTTTTGCATTTGAGCATGGTGCAAGGAGAATGGGGCGTATGCAGGATCAGAGGAGCCACAGAGCTCTGGAAGCATTCGGGGGCATCCCGGAGAATGGTGGCTCTGCGGGCGTAACAGAATTCGCAAGAGTGAGGGGGTTCTGAGGGCTCCAGGACTAGCGAAGGTGTGTCCGGAGGTGAGTGGGGGTGGGGTGGTTCTGGGGCGTGAGCGACAGATGTAGGTTGCGAGGTTGTCAGGGGAATTTCTACAGACACTGGGAAGCAATGGGGGAGGTCGGGGCCGCGCGCAGTCCCTGGATCCCCGCCCCCAGCCCCGGGATTCCACCGCCCGCCCGCCCTGGGCTTCCTCTGGAGGGAGCGGAGACTGCGGCGCGGCGCGGTGCGGCCTCGGTGGAACAGCCTCGTCCCCGCCCCGCCGCGCCCCGACTCACATCGCCCCGCGGCCCGGGCGGCGCCGGGCCCCGCTCCCGGGTCCCGCTGCAGCTGCCGCCGCCCGCCCGGAGCTAAGGCCTCCCTGCCCCGCCCCGCGGTCGCGGGGTCGGAGGTCACCGGCAGCACCAACGAGACGCTGCGGGCGGGCGGACCCGATCGGGGGCGACAGGCGCGCAGCCTAGAAGGTCCCTTTGGAGGACTTTGCAGTCAGGAGCAGGGAGCATGCGCACACGCCAGAGGGCGCTCCGGGCCAGCAGCGAAGCTAGCTCCGCGGGGGCAGGGCGGAACCTGGGCGGGGGCGGGGCAAGGGGCGGGGCTGAGGAGGGAAACAGAGGTGGAACCAGAGGTTTCCATTCCCGGGATCAGAAAAGGAACCCGGGTAGGGGAGAGACAAAAAAGATGGGGGAAAGGTCTGAAGGGTCGGAAGGGAGAAGCGCAAGGCGAAGGATCCCTAAAAGGGGCTGGGGACCGGGAAAGGCAACTGGGTGGGAGTGAGAACAGCCAGAGAGGGGCGGAGCTAGGAGACCCGAGGGGGGGGGGGCGGGGACATGCTGGCTCCGAGAGACTTTGTGTTCCGGGAGCGACTGAGAGAAGACCCGGCAAAACGACGGCACCCTAGTGTCGGCCCAGTGCCCGCGGGGGCGCGGTGCCGGCGCTAAACACCTGGGAGTGGGGAGAGGGGCAGTGGAGCCTGCACAATTTCCACCCTGAGATTCCCCAAATGCTTTCCTTCTGGCTGCAGCACCAGGCCCCTCCCGAGCCACTGGCTCTACCAGTCCCCGAGGGGCGGGCAGGGACTGCGGGGGGCGGGGGGGGAGGAAGGGCTGCACTCCCGGGGTGGGCAGGGGCAGGCGCTGAGGCCTCGGGGTGGGGACTAGGTGGAGGCCCGACGACGGGGTCTGTCAAGAACGGCCCGGACACCGGCGCGCAGCGAGGGTGAGACCCCAGCAGAGTCCCATTCCTTCCCCTAAACTCCCAACAGCCAGACTGGGGACCCCAACTGACTCCTGGGGAAGTCCAAGAAAAAACTTTGGGGATCTATCGAGAAGACTCTTGGCGGGATCGGACACTTCTCCCTCCATTGTCCGCGGAAAACCTTCCCATCCTTTTACCTCCCCAGTCCCTAGGGGCCGCTCAGGCTCTGCCCTTGAGCCGGGTTGCACCTGCGCAGGGGCGGGAGAGGGGTTTCAGCCCTTATCCAAGGAGGGGACGAGAATTCTTGAAGGAGTCCAGCATGTTAGTAAGACGGGGTCCAGTGCTGAGTGGAGGTGGGAGTATGGGAGGGTGAGGGGTGAAGGCTGATTTCTGAGTGTTGTTTCTGTGGGGGGCAATTTCATACTATAACCCGGAAAACAGGGTCCCAATCCACTCTGAGATCCCAGATGGCCCCTGTCCTGTTCGCACCCTCCCCCAAGAGCCTCTTGCTGCCTGGGGCAGGGGCATTGGTGTTAGAGTTAGTGGCTACTCTTAGCCCTGAGTATGAACAGCCCATACTGGCTGTTTTCCACAGGAAACAGGACCAGAGGGACAGAACAGGAAGGAAGCAGATGGGTGTGGAAGCAGGGCTGGGTGGCGCAGGACTTCTGAAGGGGGCTGGGGGGTGCCTTGCAGAGCTGGGAAGCAATATAACTGTTATAGTCCAAATTTTGTTCCCAACCCCAAAGCTGGGTCTTATAAAGAGGACAGAGATTTGGTGAGGCCCTCCTGTGTGCCCAGCTGCAGTCAGAATCCATCCCAGGTCTCCAAAGCAGCCTCTTCCTAGAATATCCCTTAGTTTTCTAATGTGACCTTAGGTAGGTTAACCTCAGTTTGTTTCTTTGTTTCAACTGGAAAATGGGGTAACAGAAACTACCTGATAGGATTGTTATGAGGATGCATAATATTATGTAAAACGCTAATATAGTCCCTTGCACAGAGTAAACGTCATAGAAAAGTTGCTCTGGTTATTTTTCTTCGGGGGGTATTGTACATACCTGCCCAGAGCTCTGGCTTCATTCTCCCTGGTCTCATCTCTGTCTTACCCACTGGGCGATGAGCTCCTTGAGGGCATGGCCCATTCCTTTTCTACTTCAGTAGTCACCCCCACCCCCCAAGATACTGTGGTCCTGCTAGGTCTGGCCCAGAGGAGGGCTGAAGAGATGTATTTAGAATTATCCGATGAAACTGGAAATTGCTGCTCTAGGTAGAATCCACAAGCACAATATTTTCTTTTGTCCTCGGGCTTATAGACTAGATGAGGAACTGAGAGGGGCACAGGGCACAAAGAGAAACATTAGGTACTAAATCTCTCAGGGTGCGGAATGTACTTACTTCTGGAGCTCAGGGAAGGGAGAGCTTGTACGGAGTGGAGGGGCTGGGAAGGGGTTCCTGGTGAAGTGGTCCTTTTACCTGCCCTGAGCCTACAGCTGGAAAAGGAGGGCCTGTGTTGGGAGTGCGGAGGAAGCAGGCTCACTGGGGTGTTCAGTGCACTGTCAGGAAGGGTGGGAGTTGAGGCTGGGGAGGCGGGGCTCTCTAGAAAGGCAGAATACCCTCTCTTTCCACGATGGGCCTCCTCTTTCCTATGTCTGGGTCTTGGGAGACCCCAGAGTTTGAGCTTTAGAAATTCTGGAGCCATGGGGCGCCTGGGTGGCTCAGTCGGTTAAGCGGCCGACTTCGGCTCAGGTCACGATCTCACGGTCCGTGAGTTCGAGCCCCGCATCGGGCTCTGTGCTGACGGCTCAGAGCCTGGAGCCTGTTTCAGATTCTGTGTCTCCCTCTCTCTCTGACCCTTCCCCGTTCATGCTGTCTCTCCCTGTCTCAAAAATAAATAAACGTTAAAAAAAAATTAAAAAAAAAAATTCTGGAGCCAGAAGGCCTGGCTTCCAAGATGTGGCTCTGCCACTTAGTAGCTGTGTGACCTCCGGCATTTATCCTCTCTGACCCTCAGTTTGGCCATCTGCAAAATGGGGTCAAGAAGACCACCCACCTCACTTGGTGATTGGGAGGACTGAAGGAGACAATGCCTACAAAGCACTTAGCACTGCCTGGCATGTTGTAAGGGCCTGATTAATGGGAAGTGTTCTTGTTTTCTGGGCAGACTTTGTCACCAATGTCAGTGCTGAACTCTGGCTGGCCCCACCGAGGGGAGAGCCTCACCCCTTGGGAGCCAGGTCCGCCAGCCGACTCAGACACTGACCCAGGCCACTTGCCCAAGGAGGATCCTGAGGAAACTTCTGAGCAGGTAGTAGGAGCCCTGCCCTTCCCTCTGGCCCCAACATGCTCTCCATCCTACAGACTGACCTCCTCCCCTTTCCACCACCTGGAAGAATGTTAGCCTTTCTGCCCAACCTCCTATGGCCCTCTTCTCTTTGCAAGAATAATCCCTGTCTCTACAGCCCCCTTGCGTCAGGATATAGGGGTCCACCACCTTCACATTCTTCACATGAATACATGTGAACTTCTTCACATGAATACACATTACTTCCTCTAGGGGGTCTGTGCTGTCCGGGCACACTCTAGGCTTTGGCCCTAAGGAGTAAAAGGGGTGACTTACAGCATAAGAAAGGATACCATCTGGGGGGGAGCGGGGCCTCCCCAACCTGCCTCCATCAGAGCACAAATGCAGGAGCGGACCACCTGTCCTTGTCTTGATCTTGAAGGAGGGGGTGCTTGGAAGTTGTTCCAGATTGGAGAAGGGGTGGCAGTGAGGAGAGGAGGCAAGAAGAAGGCAAACCCAACCACCCCTCTCCTGCCACATCTCCTCAGGACCCTGAAGTTCTGAGCTTGGGGCTTCCTGGCTTGGACACCAACTGGGCCCCCAACCAGCCTGGGCTTCGGATCCTCCTGCAGCAGCTGCCTCCACAGGACAGCGACGTGGGTCTCCCTCTCCCCAGCATCCCTCTTTCTCACCTCCCTCTCTTTATTTACTGTGGGTCCAGAAGCCAGAGGACACGGATCTAGGGCCTAGCTACGCTAGTAATTGAAGAAGCCACCCCGCTCCGGCCCCAGCCCGAGTTTCCAAGTCCACACGGTTGGGGGGGGGGGGGGGCGGGGAGGAGGGGAGATAGCATCCCCTCTGCTTACGATGCATAGTTGAGGAGCAAATGAGAAAATGGACATGAACGACGTTTGAAACCGATAATGGAATGTACAAATGTAGAAAGTATGGTTAAGTATTTATTAAGGCCCTGTGTGCGCCCAGACTAAAGGCTTACAGTTCACTTGCGGAGGCAAGACAGGAGAATGTGGAATACATTGGAAAAACACAACAGAAAGCGATAGTGAGCTACAGCTCACTGGGGGGCAAGGATCTAAATATGTGGTGACAGGGGTCAGTGCTGTGGGCTGTCAGGACCTGAGTGGTGGCCATTCCTGGGGGAAAGTGAGACTGATGTAGACTTATTTCCAACTCTCTTCCCTCTTTCCCTCTCCTTCTCAATGCCCTTCTGTGCTGTTATCTTCTGCGCCTCCCGGAGGTTCTACAACCTTCCTCTGACCCAGCGGCTAAGCCTTCTCTCTCCAATCGAACTTCAGTCTTGCCTGCTGGGGGCTCTCCCACTCACAGTGGAGGCCTGTTTTTGCAGGAGCGCTACTGCCTGGCCCTTGGGGAGGATGAGCTGGCAGAGCTGCGGCTCTTCTGTGCTCAGAGGAGGCGGGAGGCCCTGGGACAGGGGGTGGCCCTCCTGGTACCTCCCGAGCTGCCAGAACACACCTGCGAGAAGGTATGTAGTGCCCCCCCCCCCATTCCCCTTTGCCCTCTCACTTCTGCAGAAGGGGCTAGCTCTAGGGACTCGGTTGGGAAAAGGGGGGTTGGGGATGGACAGCTTGGAAAACTTGAGGAAAAAGAGAAGCCAAGTTTAGGGGTTCTCCAGTGGCACCTGCAGTGGAGGTGGGCTTGCCAGGGGTCGGGGGAGAACAGTTCGGTGGGGGGTGGGATGGAAGCGCCAGGAGGGAAGCTAGGAGCATGATGCGGCCTCTGAGCAGCTGAGCATCCGCGCCCGGCAGTGCAGGGAGCAGCTGAGGCCAGGGGAGTCCGGAGTGTTCGCAGCCCGGGCAGGGGAGCAGCTCTACTGGCACCGGGCTTGCTTTGCCTGCCAGGCCTGCGGCCAGGCCCTGATAAACCTCATCTACTTCTACCACGACGGGAGTCTTTACTGCGGCCGCCATCACGCAGAGCTGCTGCGGCCGCGCTGCCCGGCTTGTGACCAGGTACAGCCCCCGAAGGCGGGGGGGGGGGGGGGGGGGGGGGGGGGGGGGGAGGGAAGGGGGTACCTGGGGGAGAACTGGGAGGGTTGCCTAGGGTCCAACGTGGCAGGATGTAAGGGGACACCTCTTCCAGCACCCAGGAATGGAGAACTCAGAACCAGCCTGGGACTTCTGTGTTCCCTGTGTTCTCGCTTGAGCTTTGGGCATGGGGACTTGTCTTGTACCCTCCCCGACCGCAAGCAGAGTCCCCCAGGTTTTCGTGGACTAAGAATTTCTCCGGAGCAGGGAGTGTCGGACAGACGTTCATCTCAGCTTTCCTGGTGCCCAGTGCTGTGCCTGATCAGGCGAGGAACTGCCATACTGTCAGTATACGAGGCAGAGTGGAACCCTGGGTTGGGAGTCCAAGCGACCAGGGTCGCACTTCTTCAGGCTGTGCCACCTGCTAGCGGGATCCTGGCTAGGCCAATCAGCCCTCCCTGCATCCGAGAGTGGTGGAGTAGATCAGATGGGATGTCTGTAGACGACGTGCTTTAGCGTTAACTGGGTATAAGGCGTGGTTATCGGGTGAATGAATGAGCGAGTGGATGAATGAATGAATGAATGAACTGCTCTCCCTCCCTCTCCCAGCTGATCTTCTCCCGGCGCTGCACCGAGGCGGAGGGACGGCGCTGGCACGAGAACCACTTCTGCTGTCAGGACTGCGCGGGGCCCTTGGGCGGGGGACTTTATGCCCTGCCGGGGGGCGGCCCCTGCTGCCCCAGCTGTTTTGAGAGTCGCTATTCGGTTTCCGGCTCGAGCCGGGCCCAGACAGTGGAAGGTAGGGCGTCCCCCGGTAAGGGAGGAGAAAGTGCAGATCAAAGGGGAAGGGGGCAGCGGCTTGGGCTGGGCTGAGGAGGGGATTCTCCCGGACTGGGACCCTCGCCCCGGTCCCACGCCGTCCCGTCCCTCCAGCAGCGCCCCCGTCCCCCCCACCGCACCCCCCGCCCCGACCCGAGCCTCGGGGCCCGCAGCTCTCACCGCGCGTCCCTGGCCGGAGCGCTCCAAGGGCCTCCCGAACCCACCCCGCGCCACCGTTGGGGCTGCGGCGCGGGACTCACTCCCGGACTGGGGACGCGGTCGCCCTCTGGTGGGCGGCGGCGGGGAGGGGCGGGGCGGGGGAGCCCGGTAGAGAAGTCGTGTCCGCGGCGGCGGCGCGCACGGCTCAGGGGCGGGGCGGGGGGGCCGGGCCCCAACGGGGACTGGCTTCTTGGGCCCGCCCCTCTCTGATCCCGGAGCTGGAGAGTCGGGACTCTGAGATGGGCGTTTCTGACTCGGCCCGGAACAGGGGAGGAGGGTGTTGACAGAGTTGAAGAAAGGGACCGCACCCCGCTGGATGCCGCTACGGTCTCCCGAGCTGCCCTTCTCGCCTCTGCCCCCCGCTCCAGTCTGGAAACCCAGAGGGAGCTGCTTGGATCCAGTCCAAGACAGCAGCGTCGAACGGGGGACAAGGTGGAGGCACCCACAGGGCGGGAGCAGGGCCGCCTGGAGACACCCCTCGATGCCTGCCCCACCTGCTCCTCTTCTTCTGACTCGGAACCCGAAGGCTTTTTCTTAGGCCAGCGTCTTCCCGGGCCCTGGAAGACCCCCAGAAGCCTCCAAGCTGGGGACAGCGACACCTCCAGGAAGCACTGCACCATTTGCTAGTGTCGCAGCCCGGAGACGGGGGAGGGGGTGTGTGATCTGTGAGGTGGGAGAACGAGGCTCTCCTCCCCCTATAAAAATCCTAGACTGAACGCAGTCAAGGGCACGCCTGGGAGAGGCGGCGAGACCACAAACTTGGAGTGCTCCCTCTTAAGCCTGCGTATTCTATGACTTCTGATGGAGACTTTCTTGGGGAACCCCACCCCCCAAAGCTACGCATCGCCTGCTGAGCTAACCCCTATCCCCACCCCCGCAGGCTGGGACAGCCCCATCCTCATCATCTTCCTGAGCCAATGAAGTGACCATTCAGAGACCACGTGTGGCAGTGACAGGTTGGCCAGCTGAAGGCCAAGAGGGAGCCAGAGGCGGGACGCGTCCAGGCGACTGTAGTGCCAGGCCGCGCTCCTCCCCTTGAGGAGCTCGGGGACGCGCAGCCCAGGAGTTCTCTCACCCGGGCGCCCGACCTCTCTGGAGCAGCTGCGCCCCCTGCCGGTCCGTAGCCGGCGGAAGTGCAAGACCGGAAGTTGCGTATCCTCCGGCGCCGACACGGTGCGTCGGGCGAGGCCTTGTGGATCTCGAGGGTACTACTATGGCTTCCAGTGGGGTCGGGGTGAGCGCCCCGGGCGCGGCGAATGAAGCTCCCGAAATTCCGGACAACGTGGGAGATTGGCTTCGGGGCGTCTACCGCTTCGCCACCGACAGGAACGATTTCCGGAGGTAACCGAAGTCCGGGAACTTGTCCTTTTCTGGCCCTCCGCTCCCCTATACACACCTCCCATACTTCCCATCTTCGCCCAACCTGGCGCCTTTACATTTGCCAGCGTTTTGGCCTCGCAGTGACTCTGGGTGTGCTTTGGAGAGGTCCTTGACTGGGAGAGTTCCCGTGCGGCAAAAGCGATCTTTTCAGTTACTGGGCTGCCTACAGAATCTCACCCTGACCAGGGGACCCGGGAAGAAGAGGCGCCAGCGCACAGGCTTTTCAGCCCTGGGCGAGTGTTTGATTGGCTTTTGCATTTGATCCCGTTAGACACAGGAACGACTGCCAAGCAAGTAACCACGTGGGTCGTGGGCAACCTGCCTTCGTAAAGATCTACCTTCCTGCAGTTCTAGAACAGTCTTTGTGCCCCCGGGAGGTTTTTCCAGGGTGGTGATGGTAAACCTTTACTCGTGGTATGTTTCATTAAAGACAAGTGACTCAGTGAGCACAGGGTTAATCAAATATTCTTTTTCCAGGAACTTGATCCTCAATTTGGGACTTTTTGCTGCAGGCGTTTGGCTGGCCAGGAATTTGAGTGACATTGATCTAATGGCCCCTCAGCCAGGGGTATAGCCAAATAGGTAAGCACTTAACTACTGTTCTGCGTGTCTAGGAGCCCTAAAGGCAGAGAGAAGCAATAATTTTTATCTTCTGTTTATAAAATGAAGGAGACTTGACATAAGGCCCTTGGCTACTCCTAGTTAAATATGTTTACAGACATTGCAAGAAATTTTGAGTCTCTTCCTAATTTCCCTTCAGGCTTTTACATTTCTAATGCCACCCGTTGTCCTGTCGTCTGATTGCAGACACATGGAACTCCCTGTGCTGTACTCGAACCTTCCAAAAACAGCCTCCAATCTTTGACCATCACAAGACTTTCCCTGATGGAAGTTGAAGTTTCATTCAGACGGGCACCTTCCCTTCCCGATTGCCTTTTCTTCGTTGAGCCCACTCAGAACTCCATTCTCTGGTCAGCAGTCAGGCTTCAGCCAAAGTGTTGTCCTCTGTTCTATAAAGTTCTGTACATAGGTCCAAAGTTTCTGCAGGGGGTGATTTTTGCTCTTGTCCTGAGGAATAACCTAATGGTATTTTAACAAATATTTGGAATAAAGACTGCACGCAAAGACAAATCATTTTATTCTTTTAATAAGAAACTTCGGCTTACAAAAACAAGGTGTAAAAAGTCAAGATTTACAAAAATCATAAAAACATGATTTATATTTCACACTCAAAAGAGACAGGAACAAGCCTCAAACATGGATTGTAACAGAGGTGGTTTGCTTCATATTGAAAAAAAAAAAAAGGAAACTGTAGCCATTGTACTTGATGTGAACATAAGAGGAAACTTATTTTTGAGGAATTTCCATTTTTGAGCAGAACTAGAGGAAGAAGCCATTCGGTGTTGCATAGCATTTTAGTGCACCAGGTGGGTTTTCCAGGCACCAAGGGGGCATTGTTGCTGTAATAGAGTGGGATTTGTTGGTAGAAAGAGGGCAGTGATGTGCAGGTGGAGGCAAGGTGTAAGCAAGCCTGGGCAGTGGGCACTAAAGAAACTGCTTGAGGAAGCTGCTTTCTTCCCAAGGAAATGTTTTCTGACCCTAAAAGTCATGGTAGTGCCACTGTCCAGGAGTTTGGAGTTCTTTGGAAATGGAATATGAAAGGAACTGGCATGGAAAAGACTCATGTAGGCTCAGAAAGATGTGGAAATAGAGACAAGTTCCCCATGGCCATTTTTTTCTACTTGATTTATTCTAGGTATTTTTATCCTTATTATTTTGTTTTATTTTTAAAGTTTATTTAAGTAGTCTGTACACCCAACATGGGGCTCAAATTCACAATCCCGAGATCAGAAGTCACATGATCTTCCAACTGAGCCAGCCAGGCACCCCATCTACTAGGCATTTTTTAAAATCCTGCTTTTCCATGCCAAGTCTCCTGTGGAACTAGTATGGGATTAAAGGACATGAATTGGAAAGGGAGGTCAGTATGAATGCACCACAGTGGCCTAATTGTTAGAGTTGACAGATGTCTAGCAATCTGTTCACAAAAGGTAAATAGGACAAAACAGTCCTTCTTGACCCTACTGGCATAAATCTCATTAAGAAATCTGATTGAGAATTAGATTGTATATGTATTTTAAAAAGCACCATTCTCTTGTATTGATCGGGTAGGTCCCACCTGTTAGGGAAGAGTTTGAGCTGTGAATTCAGGCCTGTGGCTAGCTTACCACGAAGCCCTCACCCTCTAAGAATCTATCTATACTGGGACCACAGATGATTTGATAGTTTTGTAACTTACTGGGTGTTACGATGAGGAAGGGTCATATACATGAGAGCAAGGCTTAGGTTTGAAGCCATCACCTCCCAAATGGTGACCAGGAAGGAAACTTTTAAGCCATAGCATAGATTCTAAGCCCGTTCATATCTGTATCAGACCACTAAGACAAATACCAGCACCTCCTGTCCTTCATTGGTAGGAAACAGATCCTTGAAGTCGGCAACCCGATCCTACTCACAACTGAAAAGTCTATTTTAAAAGGTTTTTTAAAGTTGAAAAGAAAAATCCAGCAATGATGACATGGCAGCTTCCAAAAGCATAATTCACATTTCACTCAAAATTTAATGTTATAGCTTCATTTACTGTTAGTCAGTTTATAAAGCCATAATACTGGCATGGTAAAGTTTCATTTAAACTGGCTTCATTCCTCAAGTGTTAAGAATTTAGCAAGTAAAGCTCTCAAGTCTACAATTTCCCAAAATTTTGATGAACAGTCATTAATTTTGTAAATGAAAATGCTGGCTTTTATCATTCCAACACAACACCCTCCCCAAGGGAAGTCCATTTTACATTGGTGACGTGATATTCAGCCCTGGCTGGTTAACAGTACTATGAAAATCTCTTCTACTACCTATTTAGATTTTAAATGGAAACATGCCAGCAGAAGTAAGGAAAGAGTCCACAAAAATGACCATTTGCCTTAATGCCCTAGTGGCTATGGTGTATTTAGAGCAATGTGTGGGTTGAAAGAATAAGGTAACACTTGGTTCAAGTCAAAGCCCTAGACCAAGAGAATGGTTAAAGGTGGAAGATACAAAACTAAACTCACAGTCATATTTAGAAGGCGCTTTTTAGCTTTAGTGCTGACTTGAAAAAAAGGAACCACCACCAGGGAGGTGCATACTTACCCGGTAAAAAAAAAACTAAGTTGCCATGGGAGATTTTGCTCCAAAGGTACAACCTCCTCACCTAATTAGGCCAGTAATTAGGCTGAGGGAACCGGTTATCAAATGTGCTTCAAGTGGTGAGCTTTCTAAACACCCTTTGGTGAAGTCTCATGAGCTCATTGGAAACCTTAAGGTCAGAGTAAAAGGAACAGGCTATAAACAGCCCTGCAGGTGAGCAGACTGGGTCTTCTCCCCTTCCACAGCCACTCAGCACCATTCTAGTCAGCACCTGCCAGGAAAGGGGCTGGGGCGGGGGTGGCTGGGACAGGTTCTTTGAGCCTTCTCTTTTGCATATTACACAGTGCACTGGGCTTGCCTTACAATCTCAAGGTTCACATATAGGAGGTTGTGTTCTACACTGCTTCCTGAAATTTTGTGCAAAAGAACTTCAGAACTAATGAAAGTAATACCTCAGGAGGAATCATTTTTGTTTGACTTCTACCCTAAGTTGCCCAGCATTAGAAAAAAAGGCCCTTTCTGAACATTTGTGCTCTCCCAACCAGCTGGAAAGCAACCCTTCCACTTATAAGGTATAACCCGGCAAGGGTATATAGTATATGTTTAGGAAGAGGTAGCACTCCCAGCCTACCTGAAAAGGCCCGAGTTAATGTTTGGAACATAAAAGGAGTGGTGAAAAAGAATAGGGGACATAGTCTGCCTTGGAAAGCAGCCATTTGATGAATAGTGACAAATCCAAAGATTTTGGACATTACAGTAAAATTTCAGAATTTGCTGGTAATAATTATCTTTTACACACATGAAATGAAATGCTTTTACAAAGTCTGATACCAAATGTCCTTTACACTGTACAGACCCATTTGCCACTTAAAATGATACGGAGGCATCCTTTCCCTCACTTAATCTTTTCAATCCCATGCAAACCATAACTGGGTACAAGGCACCAAATGTTATGAATTGTATAAAATTAGTTCACAAAGCTTTATCAATAAGTAGAACAAACTCCATTTCCCCCTCCCTGCCTGCCCACCCACATCCCACCCCCCCATACCCAACCAAGTTTTCGTTCTGTCCTACTGTCGACCTCTCTCAGGCTTCTGGGGCCTGGTTAGGGCCATGCCCCACTGCCAGGCCAACCCACTTCACTAGTTCTTGCACTGGGATGGAACTGGAAGCACAGCCAGAGAAGGGAACTTGTACAATCATTGACGCTAGAAGCCTTGCCATTAAAACCAAAAATAAACTCTGCTATTGAGTCCATAGGACACATTAACACTTCTACAGTTTCTAATTTTATTCATGACATTTTAAGAGACATCTGGAAATTCTTTACAGTGTGGCACTGCCCCCCTCAGCCCAAGAGGGGACTGGATCAAAGCTGGCAAGAGCTCTGCCTGCCATTTAATAAGAGCTTCAGTTCCTGGCTGTTGAGGGCATTCCTAATTTTTTTTTTTTTTTAACACTAGCATGGATGCTCATCTCGGAGGCAACCACAAGGATGAGGGTCAAGCTAGATTGAGGTAAAGATCCTTTTTGAGGGCCAGGGTGCATTCATCTTGGCTGGCTACAGCAGGAAGTAAACACACCAGCCAACTACAAAGGGTTCCTGGAACGGGACTCGAACTACTTGCCTGGGAGAAGCAGGCCCGTAAGGTTCAGTTAGGAGATCTTGGGTTTGATTTGGCAGCATCTAGTCAACTTCTACCTGGTTCTTATTTTCTTCTCTTTAGAATGTTTCGATTTAAAGTAAGATGCAACTAAGAAATCCATCTACCTCCAATATGCAAATAAATTAAAGGCAAAGGGACACTTCCCGCACAATAGCCATCGGCTTATGCAGCAGGGAACTCTTTAATAAAAATCTCCATAAATACTAACTTCTCAACAGCGTCTAGTGCTGCTGCCTCTGGGTACCTGAGGTGTCTGTGACTGCAGGGGCACCTTCGAGAGTTTGCAGCTCAGCGAGGACTCTAGTGGTTTCTGGTCCAACTCCCTTTAAACCATTTTATTAATTTGATATGTGGGTGCTCAGCTAAGTTAAGCACTTATTTTACAAAATCCTTAAATCTGCTTAATAATTCTTATAAATATTTGGTATAAAACTATTTTTAAAAATTAAGTTTGAAGATCTTTTAATTTTCCATTAAATGTTCATTTTTCTGAAGTATTTCCCCCTAGACAGCCTGAGGGATGAAGTAGCTGCTCTATTAGTTCTTTTCCATTTGTAAGTTCTCTTTTTCTAGAATAAAGTACAGCATTCAAAGGAAGATGAGGCACAATTTATATTTTCCTTTCCTTCTTACTCTCTCTCTCTCTTTTTTTTTTTTTTTGAGTTAATGGGCTTTTCCATTGCCACAAAAAAGTCTTCACCAATCCTGCCAACTTAAAAAACGTGGATCTAGAGAGTATACCTTTACATCAGAGCCTCTGGCAGCAAGGGCAGCTGTGACACTTTAAAACAGTGTCCAGGAGAGGGTGAGCCCTGGGCCAAGCTTATACAAAAAAGCCTGCAGTAGACAATATAAACCAAACAGCATAAAAAATGCCATACGCTATCGCTTCCAAATAAAAGCTAAATATTACAGAAACCTCACAGTGTTGGAAAAAGCAAGTTTAATTTAAAATATATAGTCACTCCCCCTTATCAGGGTGAGCCATTTTCTGTCTGAATTTCCTCCATGTCTCAGTGCTGTCTGTCAGGTCCTACGGGAGAGTTCATCTCAAAAGAGGTCAACAGCAAATGCTACAGACCTGCTCTGGAAATGGGGCTCACCAACACCCCTAAGCTACGACCCTCATTCTTGAACCCTCTCTTGTCCCAACCTCCCACCCTTCCCCAAACTCCCTCCACATCTGCTTCCTTCAAGTGACAACTGTATTCCTACCTGAATTGAAATGTTCGTATGATACACTCAGTCAAAAGATGAGCATTCATAATGACAGGTTGAGGCAGACTTCAGCAGCCCCCACGATGAGACTTCTGGTTTACGTTCACTTTTACTGGTGAGTCTAACTGAAGGATTGAGAAGGGAAATTCAGTGGTGCCTGATGGGGTGGAGGGTTTCCATCATTCCACTTAGAAACTGATCCAGTATAAAAACAAAGATGTATTTTACTAGCACTTAAGGACAGGGCACTCTTTTTTTCTCTGATGGATTGAGTGTAGTTAGATAAAGAAACAGTAGGGATTATCAGATTTAGGAGGAGATAGGCCAGGGCCAGCAGCAGTGAACTGTTCGGACATATGGGGGCAGATTCCTCAGCCCTAGGAAAGCAGAAATTCCCAAACCTTGTGTTGAACAAAAATGTTCTAGCCCTCTAGGTGCCACAAAGAAGCTGCAGGCTAAGAAAAGCTGCATGCTGCATGGAGGTGAGGACAGGTGACAGGCATTCAGATATGGCCTGGACCACCGGCTATCCCTGCCTCTCTCCTCAACTGAGTTCTGAGAAAGCCTCAGACAACTGACCTAAACACCAATTTAAACCAAACCATGTGCTTGCCCTACACCTGAACCAGGGATATGCTACAGAACTGGGTAGCCAGGAATGCCCTTAGGCTCAGCATGCAAGAAAGAACATGTCAGGGACAATGTATTGCTTCCCCATATGAACTGCTCCTTCTTTAGAATAGAGGGTTGTTCACACCAGTCTCAGAAGATGTGGAATGATTAAGTGACAGCAGCAGTAGCAGCCAGGGAGGGTAGGACACTGGAAAAATCTCCCATTCTGCATGGGGGAATTTTGCTCTATGCATCTCATTCCACTCTTCCACTGCTATCCTCTAAAAAAGGAAGTCTGCATGTTTTGAACCCCTGATGGTTACTTCCTTTGTAGGAACAAATCCTTATTATTCACCTCCTGCCCTGGAACCAATCTCATCCAGCAAGCTGCCAGCCCAGGGCCCCACCTCATGTGCTCTGTCCTGGGCTCCTCACAACAGGAGGGTTCCTCTGGCGTTGCAGGAGGTCCTGATTAGTGGGGGTCACAGAATGGAAAGAAAACATGGCTGCTCTCCTCGCTGCATATGATCAATTTTCTCCCTCTTTCCTCCACCCAGATCCTCTATATTCAGAAGCAACTGATGAAAGAATCTTCATAGAAGTTACTCCTTTTGATTTATCAAAGAGGGAATTCCCAAATCCATTCAAAAGAAAGGTGACTACAGATTTTAGGATAGGATAGGAAGTCACCTGGCACCTTCTGCTGTAGTCCCAGTGAGGCAAACCTAGCAATCTGTTCCTGCACTAAACCTTATTTCCTATAAGAGGAAAGATGTATGAACACCAACAGTTTAAAAGCAAGCCAGTCCTTGATACATGCCTCCCATTCAGGGGAAGGTCCGTGGTCTGCCCTCATCGTTGTTGCTGGGCTGCACCTGAGCTTGGAGTTGGGTTTCTGAAATTCTTGCATTGCCCTGAACTGTTCTTTGAGTGTAAAAAAGGATGTAGGCTTGAGTTTTGCACACTTCCTCGACACTGCATACATTCAGCTTTGAGTCATTGCAGTGGACCCAAAAACCTAGGAAACCAAAGGAAAGAAAGAGAGAAAATGACTATCCAACTTGTATTTCCAGTCAGCAGGCAAAACCAGGAGATGAAGAAAGGGACAGAGGAGTTCTGAATAGAGCCAACCCGATTGTTGGTGGTGGGGAAAGACAGGTAAATGAAACCAACAGACTTCCCTGCAGCCACTGGCTTTAACCCCATCAAACCCCACCACAATACTAACAATATTGACTGACTGTAATTTTTGTCCTCCTTTTATTCAGGCTTTTCCATTGTCCGTTAGGGCCTCTACAAAAACAGACTGAAGACTAGGGGCTAAGAGATGGGAAGAGGAGGAGGAGGAGAGATGAAATGTAAATGGAGGAACGATAAAAGGAAAATTTAGAAGCAATAAAAAGTTATTTTACTCTGGCTGCCTCAAGGGCTAAGGGGTTCATTACTGAAAACACATCCGCAGCCCATGTGCCTCAGTACAATACCTGGGAGACTGTGCTCTGGGTACGAGGACTGAAAGCTCCTTGGGAGAGCCCTTGTATCCCCACACCTCCCATGGTAAGGATATAGTAAGCACTCTTTAAATGTCTTCAGCTTTATTATGAGCTGGGGCTAATGAGATTCATACATTATCTCCATGAGGTTAGGTAAGCCATAGCATTTCTGCATAACCACGAAGGAAACAGGTCTGCAGAAGCATTATTAATAGAATGTCCAGGGGCGCCTGGGTGGCTCAGTCGATTAAGCATCCGACTTCGGCTCAGGTCATGATCTCACAGTTTGTGAGCTTGAGCCCTGTGTCAGGCTCTGTGCTGACAGCTCAGAGCCTGGAACCTGCTTTGAATTCTGTCTCGCTCGCTCTCTCTCTCTCTCTCAAAAATAAATAAACATTAAAAATAATTTTTTAAAAAATAATAGAACATCTAACATTAATTGAGCATTATGTGCTAGGGACCATGCTAAGTACTTTTACATGTGTCAGTTCCTGTCAATTCTTAGGGCAATCTTAGGTTGTCACTTGGTGATATATCCAAAATTTGAATCCAACTTTTGTAATTCTTTCCACTGGATTTTAATGTATGCAATATCCCCCTAAAGATGAAATAAAAGGGAAGTGATGGAATGTGGACAAACCAACCCTCTTCCGTGTCCCCCACCCCACAGAGTAAAGCGCACGCACCTCCCTCTGTGTTGTAGCAATAGGCTGTGTAGTGTCCTGAGCCAAACCCTTTCCCGTGATGCATGACCACTGCGGAGAGATCATAGGCAAAGGTCTCTTTGTCAAGAGAGGAGAGCATGTCCCTGCAGCAGTAAGGTTCCATGTTTAATACCTGGTCAAAGACGACATGGACCCCAATCTTCTCTCGATGATTACGGCCAGACCACCTAAAACATAGATATAAATTTCTTACTAGTAAAAAATAGCATATGCTATCATAGGCAGAGGAAGGTAAAACAAGAGAAATGAGAAAACATAACCTTCCAGATTTGGTTTTTGCATCAATAAAACAGTGATCAGTATCCACATATATTTCCTGTGAATGTTCCATGATGTACTCTGAAACTAGAAATCCCTAAAATAACCTTGTTGTAGTTTACTGCCTGCCTTTTTTTTTCAGATTATATCATGCTAGATTCTGAAGATGACTCTATGTAAGCGCAAGGGAGGCTAGAAAATCTTTAAGCATGGACACGCAGTGCAGGCTAGCTGGTTAAACAGGGCTGTAAGGGCTAAAGCCCTGTCCCCGGTTCCAACATTTAATCGCCACAGAAAAGTGCAAGGTCTCTAGGGAACAGGCTTCCCCTCCCAATACCAAAGCCTTTGAAGCAGCTATCCCCACAGCTCACAGCCACCTGGAAGGCCCCAGAGCAAGCTCACCTGAATCTTTTAAGGTGCAGCCGGAGGACCTGAGGTAGTCTGTAGATCATTAACTGCTTTCTAGCTTCACTCAGAACAAGGGGTTTTGGATTGGATTTTCGTCGTTTGCCTATATGGTTTGGGAAGGTAGAAGACACAGATTGTGAGGAGTCTCATTTTTTCCTAGCTATGGCAGAGATAATGACTTGCCACTCAATATGCATTCTCCTTATCTGTCAGTATTTGAACCTCAGTTTCATTTGGGACAGCAATGTGACCCTCTGTAAGACTGCATAACCCAGCCTCCTGTGCCTGCCTGGTGTGGCCACGGCAGTTCTGCCAGAGATGAAAGGGATGATTGTGTGGCGAACCTTGGGATGACTGCAACTGCCCAAACTGCTCTTGGACCAACAGGTAACCTCGGGGATGGAAACCCTAGTCAAGTTGAAAGGTGGAAGGCGCTTGGGTCCCCAGTGACCATGCAGCTGCCATGCTGGCCCCTGAATATTCTTCAGACTTCTTTTTACATAACAGAAAAAAAAACAAAAAAACAACTAAAACTTGTTTCAAGTCATTATTGTTTCAGTTGACTGAAAAACAAACCTAATCCTGATATATCCACTTCTAAGAGTTTGCATCAGCAACCTCCAAAACTGATACAGGTTTAGGGTGGTATACTCCTGATATCATATATTCATTAATGGAATATAATGGAAGGTCACTGCAACAATAGGCACACAGAGTAGATGCATATGTTGGGGTTCTATGCCTTTATATATGGGCTTATAACTTAAATTAGGATGCACCAAAATGTAATTTTTAAAGGTTTTTGTTTTCCTCAGGTAGGTCTAATTCTGTTTCCTGCTCACAGCTGGTTTTATGCCATTCAAATATCTCCCGTTTTCTCTCCTGTGAAATGGGGAATAATGCATGTATTTCAGGCTTAGGAAAAAAGTAAAATGATACAGGATTACCAAAGGACAGAATATTTGTTTGTTTGTTTATTTATGTTTGTTTATCTTTGAGAGAGACAGAGTGTGAGTGGAGGAGGGGCAGAGAGAGAGGGAGACACAAAATCCAAAGCAGCTCCAGGCTTTGAGCTGTCTGCACAGAGCCTGACACGGGGCTCGAACTCACAAGCCATGAGATCACGACCTGAGCCGAAGTCGGATGCTCAACTGACTGAGCCACGGAGGCATCCCAGGACAGAATATTTTAACAGATTCTTTTTTTCAGCATGATTTGTTTGTGGCATATATAAACATTTAGAAAAGAAACTGCTGGTTTTATAGTTTTATGCTATACCTAGTTTTTGAAACATTTTCTTGGATAAGCACATTGCTGGACATGTAGGACAAGGTGGACAGGCTGGCCAAATTCATCCAGTCCAAAGCAGAACCAGTGCTCAGACTCTAATTTTGTTTCTGAAGCTACTGAGTTGTGAGGAGAATGCATTTCTTTTTTTTTTTTTTTCTAATATTTATTTATTTTGGGGAGAGTGCAAGCGGGGGAGGGGTAAAGAGAGCAGGACAGAGGATCCAAAGTAGACTCTGTGCTGACAGTCTGACAGCAGCGAGCCCAGCGTGGGGCTTGAAGTCAGAAACTGAGCCAAAGTCGGATGCCCAACTGACTGAATTACCCAGGTGCCCCGAGGAGAATGCATTTCTAAATTACATCAAATAGGGGCACCTGGGTGGCTCGGTCGGTTAAGTGTCCGACTTCAGCTCAAGTCATGGTCTCACGGTTTGTGAGTTCGAGCCCTGTGTCAGGCTCTGTGCTGACCGCTCAGAGCCTGGAGCCTGCTTCACATTCTGTGTCTCCCTCTCTCTCTGCCCCTCCCCCACTCGTGTTCTGTCTCTCTCAAAAAATAAAACAAATGTTAAAAAAATAATACATCACATCAAATAAACCATGGAAATAAAGTTCTCTTAATTCCCATCAGAAGTCTTCTCTGAAACCACTTATAGACAACCAGTTATTATATTAACTAGACTGGTGAATGGATGGGAATATAAAATTAGTGGTCCACTGTGGTGCCTGCTAATTGTTTTTGAGCTATCATGGTCTCAATGTCTGAAGAGCCTGACATCTGATTCTAAGTTGTACCTATACCATTCATGAAAGGTAGCAGATCACAGCCAGATGACGCTTCACAGAGCTTCCTGTGACAACAGGATGTGAAGCTGCTGGTTTCACAACAGACTGCAGCAGAGTGAGCATGCCATAGGACCTTTGACTAGGGCTGGTGGTCATGACATGTAGGGGCATGAACAGAAAGAATCCAAAGAGGGGCCTGGCCTTATTTTACATTCTGATTCACCAGCAGATTTTCAAAAATTCTTGCAGCTCTGCCTGGGAACCCTGGCAGCGACTGCCACTCTCAGCAGAGGGAGTATGTGAGCTAAGATGAACACAATATAGAAACTGGCTTTGTGTCCCTAAAATGAAATTCACAAAGAAAAAGAAATGACTGATTCAACAGAGATTGATCAGTTCTGTCTCCATTTGATTAAGCTGGCCACATAGAGAGCGAGAAGACTGATAGTTTTGAAACTTCACAGACAACAAAAATACATCTTGTACTTTCACCATAGATTCCCTTCCCCATTTGAACTCGCCTAGAGAAATCCTGGAAATTGGCACATCTGGCAACCAGAAAAACATGGCTTTCTTGCAAAAATAAATACAAAATATTTCTTACCTAATCTGTCATGTCTGAGAATGATGAAGTTCAGCTTTTAACATCCGTCTGTTCCTTACAAGTAAGAAGCTTTAAGAATCACTATCTTAAGAAAACCAAATAGGGAGCACCTGGGTGGCTTAGTCAGTTGCGTGTCCAACTTAGGCGTGGGTCATGATCTCGTGGTTCGTGGGTTTGAGCCCCGCATGGGGCTCTGTACTGACATCTCGGAGGCTGGAGCCTGCTTCAGATTCTGTCTCCCTCTGTCTGCCCCTCCCTGCTGCACTCTCTCTCTCAAAAATAGACATTAAAAAAAAAAAAGAAAACCAAATAGATACTGCTCTTAATAAGATACTTTAGGTCACTATCTTTATATCTCAGTGAGGAACAGGGCAGGTGACTCTATAGTCAACCAAGTACAGCATTCTAAAATGGCAAAATGGGGGCACCTGGGTGGCCCAGTTGGTTAAGTGTCTGATTCTTGATTTCCACTTAAGTCATGATCTCATGGTTCGTGGGACCGAGTCCTATGTCAGGCTCTGTGCTGACAGCGCAGAACCTGTGCTTGGGTTCTCTCTCATCCTCTCTCCCTGCCCCTCTGCTGCTCATGTGTTCTCTCTCTCTCTCTCTCTCTCTCTCTCTCTCAAAATAAATAAATGTTAAAAAAAAAATAAGTGGCAAAATTATATCAAGTATGACTTTTGATTTTTGTTCTGATTCTTCAGGGACAACATGTTTCCCACTATTTACTATTTTAAAGACGATATGCAAACATACTAAGAAGGGTCATCATAAGATTGTGGTTCCCAAAACTTGTAGTCCAAATTATTTTATGGCTGCAAATTGATTTCAAGATATGTACACAATCCATTAATTTTAGCTTCCAAATCTTGACATGCCAAAAAACCCAAACATGAGTTTCCAAGTTTGCTCTGTATTCCCTCTGTATGTGCTGGGTTAGCAAAAGCATTGAGTGTTAGTGTGGCAAGACAGAAGGAGGTCTGTGTCAGATGTCTACGTAACTACATGGAAAGAGTTCCACTTTAAATTAGAGCCATGGCAGAGATACTTTATGACCTCCTTCCCCCACTTCCCCAAATGCATGGCATGTGAAGGCATGTGAAAACAAATGCAGAAAGTAACCATGAAGATGATGCACCTTACGACTTGCTTTCTTGGTCTCCTACCAATCTTTAGCATCAATTCTGACAGACTTGAAATCTACAAATTCGGTACAAAAATACACATTTCTGATACCGTAACCCTCACACAGGCTATGCCACCTGACTTTAGATGAAATAAGAACCGTCAAATCTATATTCATGAATTTAAGTAGGACCCTTGTAGCACTAGGAAGCAAGTACTAACATTCTTAGATTCCCCATTTCAGGATCCTTTCAATGCCTCCCAAGATAACAACTAATGTCAATCACAGCAGGAGTCAAAGGAAGCCCAACACCTAGGTTTGGTTTTGTTTTTTAACATACGACGTCGACATGCTTGTTTTCAGGAAAATGGGAGGAAAAAAAATCTTTAAAAGATGCTTTAAAACCACTCAGAATTATCATTGTTACTTTTGATGAAAAGGGCAAAAGCAGCATCTTAAACTGATATTTCAGGTGCACACCCACCTCTCCCCCTCCACTTCCACCTCCCAGCACTCACTGTTACACTGGTCACAAGCGTAGATTCTCCCTTCCAGGGCCTCTGTCTCTGTGAACTTGGCCAGCATCTCAGTGAGCAGGCACTCAGTCTGATTCAAAGGGACAAACCCCTTTTCTATGCAGTGATACCGTTCAGGGAATTCCAGGGACAAATCCCAAAAGGGCTCAATGGTATTGGATTTGTAATTGCATGATACACATGTGACCTAGAATGAAAAGATTGATTCACAGGTTATATAATCTCCATGCTTCCCACATACACTTTTGCTCGATTTACAGAAAACACATAATCTACCAAAACTAAGTGTAGTTTTCAAAAAAACTTTCACTGTAATACTAAAATAATAACTTTAAGAGCATTAGAGCATATTACTTCTGGTATACATTGCTAACTATGATGCCAGCTGGAACTGGAAAACTACACAGCACAGGTTATTACTTTCCCGTTTCTCTCTTCTCTTCTCCCAAAGCATGCTCTACCATTCAATGCTGTGGTAGTACAGACCAATAGTTATCATGGGATCATTCACAGATCGGTCTGAGATAGAGAATTGGCAGATTCCTGTCTGCTTCTCTCATCCTCACAACTTCTTCATCCAGACTTTGCTCCTTCCACCCACTCCAACTTGCCTCTCTTTTTTGCCCTTGTTTCTTGCAGTATCCCTACACAGATCCTTGTATTCAAAGAGCCTCAGGGTACCTTATTAGACCTCCTCTCCCCCATAACCTTCCCGATGCACCTTTCTTCCTATGGACCCTCAGGGTGTAGAGGAAGTGCCCATAAATACTTCCCCTTTCACATGCTTAAAAAAAAGCCTAAATAAACCTTCTCTTCCATCCCATTCATCACTCTTTTAAAACTGTAAACACCAAGACACAAACCTCAGTAGCATAATGTAGAAGTTTCACCTCAATCTCTTAAGTTGTCCAGTTTTTTAACTCTAAAAATTCTTTCTGCACAAAGTTCTATCTATGAGTCTTGGCTTATGTCCCTACATGCTAACAATCCAGAAAAGAAGAGGTAATGAGCAACAGGAGAGAAGCTTGCTTAGGCCTTGGGCATCCTCCTAGCCACCTCCCTTCCTTTTATGTAAAGCATGTCCTGGAAGGAAGAATGCTCTTTCAAACTAGGGTGGAACCAGGGTTATAGGCAACCTGTTCAGTTTCCTGAAACTGATCTAGGGATGGCATGCCAACAATGGGTACTTAATTTTAACAATGAGATTATATTACCTATATTGTCATTAAAGCTTAAAGACATTCACTGAAAATGAAACGATATGGCAAATTCAACCAAAAACCTGCCCAGAAAGAGGAGGCAAGTTCCCCAACGAGGCCAACACAACGTACAGCACAATGCAAGGTACAATGGCCACCCCCCATTATGCGTAATTACAGCAAATGTTGGCTACCCTAGTCCTCCCAGATAACCTGTGGGAGGCACTCACAGGAAGCCCAAACTCTAACCAGCAAGCCTCCCTGCAGTGCGGTGGGCAGTGTAGGGGTCAGGGTGGGCCAACCTACCTGACTGAGTAGCTGCCCGTGGAATATGGTGTTCACCACCTTTAAGACCTGTTTGGTGAGCTTCCTCTGGGAGAAGGGGATGAGGATCCGGCGCGTGGTGCCCTCGGACTCGAGCTCTTGCTGCACTTTGTGCAACAGCTCACAGAGGAATTCCTGCGCGTCCTGCTGGTCGTAGCCCCGGAAGGCGGGGATCAGGCTCCACACGGAGTGAAGCATGGCGAAGGGCGACACCAGGGCCCACTTGCCGGACCACATGACACGGAAGAGGGTGTGCAGTTCGTGACAGAGGGAAATGTGCTTCGAGCTCGGCTCCTTGTTCTGGATGAGTTCTAGGCTCCTGCTGATGGAGGCCCCGCCGTTGAAGCAGAGGCCCTCCCGCTCGCACGACTCAGCCCGGTCGCTCCTGGCCGACAGCTCGGTGGCCGAGCTGCCGGCCGGCCTGCCCGAGAGCGGAGCCTTCCCGTTGGGGGCCTTGGGAAATAGTTGTTGGGTCTGGGAAGGGTCGAGGTTCAGAAAACACTCGCGGAACTTCTGGAGGTGGCTGAGCACCTGCAGGATGGAGTTCATGTAGCAGGTGTTGCCCAGGTTGCGCAGGCCCGTGACGCCCGGCGCTATGGCGGGCGCGCGGCGCGGCTGGGGGCGGCCCCCGGCGGGCGCGCGCGGCGGGGCGGGGCGCGGGGCGGCGGCGCGGGGCGCGTGCAGCAGCAGGCGCGCGCTCTTGCGCGGAGGGGCGCTGGCCAGCTCCTCCAGCAGCCGCCGTTTCACCTCGCGCCGCCGCTGCCGCGCCTCCTCCTTCTTGCGCTCCAGCGCCTCCTCCTGCCGCCGCTGCTCCAGCTTCGCCTGGCCGCGGGAGCTCTTCTCGAACCAGAGCCGCAGCGTCTTGGCCAGCAGGCGCTGGCGCCGGTACCACAGAGCCGTGAGCATCTGCGGCTGTCCCTGAGGAGCGCGCTGCGGCGGGACGGCGTCCTCGCCCGAGGCCATGGACCGCAGCGTCCGGCCGCGCCTCACCGGCGGGTCCTGCTTCTGGCCCCTGACCGCCAGGAGGGAGCTTCTGAGCAGCTTCAGGTCCCCCTCGGGGTTATCGTTGAGCACATAGTCCTTGCACAGGTAACAGAACACGTACAGATCTCGGACCTCCATAGCTAGCGGGTGCCCAGTCTCCTCAAAGTGTTTAAGGGCGTGATCCTCGATGTAGCGGCCGCAGGCCACGTGGGAGCACTTGAGACAAGCCCACACAGACTCGGTGGTGGCGCACTCCCTGCAGCACCACTTCTGCGGGTTCAGGATGGAGTGGTCCTGGGCGAGCCGCAACCGCCCGACATGTTTGCATCTATCCATGTCTTATAGAAGGCTCCAGTCTTTCAACCTGACACGACAGAGCCCCAGAAAAAGAGAGAGAGAGAGAGCTTTCAGCAAAATCTTTTCCTAGAAAAAGGCTCGCAACCGCCGTTTTCAACTCAATGCTCACTAGTTTTCAATTCAAAATTGGTTCCTTTGGAAGGAAGTTAAGAGATAAAATACTGTCTTGGGGGGAGGGCTTGGCACCAAGTCGAATCTTTACATTTTCTAAGCTTGTATAAATTCCCGAATATCAGCTAATTTTTACGTGAAGCTGATTTGTATTCCTTAATGTCATTACCCTTAGTTCATTCACATTGCACCCAACTGGCCACCAGGGGAAAGAAACTTGTATTCTGAACCATCTCTGAACTGATCATGTCCTCTGTATCTTGTACTGATCAAGATCTTAGTTGTATGCACAAAGGGACAGGAGAGGAGAGACACAATGTTTCAAATACCAGTAAGAGATGAAGACCCTCAAATGTAAAGGCAATCTTAGGTCAGTTTCAATGTATTTCAAAATAGAGGTAACAGGACAGGTAAAAGTAAAAAAGAGAAAGTCCTCTACAGTACAAGGTGCCATTTTTCTTTAAAAATTTTTTAATGTTTATTTTTGAGAGAGAGAGAGAAACAGAGTGCGAGCAGGGGAGGGGCAGAGAGCGAGGGAGACAGAATCTGAAGCAGGCTCCAGGCTCCGAGCTGTCAGCACAGAGCCTGACACGAGGCTTGAACTCATGAACCTTGAGATCATGACCTAAGCTGAAGTTGGATGCATAACTGACTTAGCCACCCAGGTGTTCCTAAGGTGCCATTTTTCTTTTCTTGGGTCCAAAGAACCTGGCTAAGGAGATAGTCTGTGAGTCTGAATCTAAATAACTTTTTTTTTTTTTTTTTTTTTTTGTAGTAGGCTCTACACCCAGCATGGTGCTCACACTCACAACCCCTAGATCAAGAGTCACATGCTCTACCGACTGATCCAGCAAGGCACCCCAATCTAAATAACATTTTATATGTCCACTATGGTCTGAATGTTTGTGTAACCCCCATTCATGTGCTAAAATGCCCCTTGCCCAAGGTGATGGTATTAGGAGGCAGGGCCTTTGGGAGATGATCAGGTCATGAATGGGTTGACCCCCCTCATGGAATGAGCCTTCACGAATGGGATTTTAGTGTCCTTATAAAACAGTTCCCTCACCCCTCACCCACGTGAGGACACAGTGAAAAGCCAGTCTTATGGCCGTGAATCAGGAAGTCCTTACCAGACATGGAATTTGGTGCCATGATCTTGGGACATCCCAGCCTTCAAACTAAGAGAAACATTTGCTGTTTATAAGCCACCGAGTCATGGTATTTTTGTTATAGCAACCCTGAGGGACTAAGACAATGTGAAAAGCACATGTACATCTTGTAGAAACGGTGGGAAAACTTTTACTTTCGTTACTAAAAGTATATGTAAGTACCGAATTAGATCTCTTAGGACAAGTGATGGAGTGGCTACTGGTGTAACCAAACTACCAAGCAAAAAGAAAAAAAAAAAAAAACAAAAAAAGCAAATCTTCCAGATGATATACATGAAAATGCTTTTTAAAATAGTGGCAACATATTGAGCTTTTTTCTTCTTCCTGTCTTCCTAACATTGCTTCTTCCATATTGTTCTTCCGAGAAACCTAATGGGCAATTTCTCTAAGGAAAAGAGGCTAGACAATTAATTTAAAAGAAAACTCTTTATTCTTTGGAACCTTGACAGTTTTTTTTTTCTTTGCCAGTACCAATATTTAAATTTCCTAAAGGTATTTCCTCCTATAAACTTCCTTCAACCCCATTTCTTCTACACTTTCATTTCTGTGAGCAAATGAAGTTGCATGATTATGGAGTCACCCAGAGAAGTTTTAAATCCAGTATATTCTGAGTAGTTCCTTTAATTGGTTTCCAGATGCCCTTTTTGGCCTTGTCCTATTGCTAAAACCTACAACTATATACCACAGGACCAAATGAGAGATCCTTCCTATTTTTTATTGCCCATTCCAGATTGGCAAAGGCCATGTCCCTAGATAAGAAACCCTTAAATCATACAAAGGAAAGCAACCTAGGTGATCTTCAATCAAGTCAGATCATGCTTTTCCTTTGAGTTCTTTCAGGATTTAGGTTCTCCTACATTATTTTTCTAATTATTGATTTGTTTTACTAAGTGCCCTGTAAGTCTCTGGATGTATTTCCTAACTAGATATAATCTTCTTCGGTGAGAAGATCATGTGTTATATTTCTTTTTTCACCCCTTTATAGCTTCACAATTTGTGGGTGCTCAACTCTTAGTGGTCAGAGGTGTTCTGTCAGACTTACCTTCCCACACAGTCCAGAATGGCACTGAATTAACCATTTCTTTTTACTTTTTGTAGGGCACAGCCAGATTAAAACGTACATATATTAAAAAGATGAGATGGTAAATAAATGAATTTTCTTTTTGCTATTTATTACCAACCAAAAGTTGAAGTTGAGTATGCATGGTGCTTGTAACCAATTACTGGGGACACAAAAGAAAGTCAATAATTACAGAGCGAAGGGGGAAGCAAAATCAAGAGACTGGCAACTCTCAAGTTCCTCACTTAATATTTTTCAAAATGTAGTTTCTGAGCCACTTACCAGCATCAGAATTCCCTAGGATACTTGTTATTTGTACAGATTTCTGGTCACAGCTCCAAACCTAATGAATCAGAATCTGGGGAGGGGTCTCAAGTCTCCATTTAAAATAAGCCCTACAGAGGACTTGCTTGTGCATTAAAACCTCAGAACCACTGCACTAATCCAGTAAATGATAGGGATGAAGATGTCCTCATGGAAATCAAAGAAAGAATTTTCTTTCTTGACATCTTCTACTTCGACCAACATTAATTATCCAATAGAACTTCCAGCAATAATGGAAATATAATTTATCTGTGCTGCTTAATAATGTATTAACTGGCCACCTGTGCCTATTGAGTACTTGCAATGTGGCTAGTGAGAATGAGGGACTGAACCTTTAGTTTTAATTTTAATTTAACTTTTAAAAGTTTATTTATTTATTTTGAGAGAGAGAGAGAGAGCGGAAGAGGGGCAGATACAGGAAGAGACTCTCAAGCAGGCTCTGTGCTGTCTGCACATCTCAAGCAGGCTCTGTGCTGTCTGCACAGAGCCTGATATGTGGCTCAAACCCACAAACCTAGAGATCATGACCTGAGACGAAATCAAGAATCTAACACTTAGCCAACTAAGCCACCCAGGTGCTCCTAATTTTGATTAATTTAAATTTAAATAACTATATATGGGTAGTGGCTGCAATACTGGATAGCACAGACTTAAATACACCAGGACATATAAATCTTTAGCTCACTCGGCTTTTCTTTTTGTTTTCTTTCCTTTGAAAGATTCAGTACTCACTGAATCGTATCTGAATAGCCTCTTCTTATGACTCAAAACCTGGCAAATCCCCATTTTAGCCAACAGGAGCCTTGATGTGTCTTCAGGAATTTAATTGCTACAGAGATCTTATCACATGAAACTCAGCACAGCTTTAAATCCTACAAAGAGAATATCTCTGTGAACAGGAAGCCAGCAACACAACACTCGGAACACTGATGCCTTGCAAAATCAAGGCCTATGCTGAACAGCCAAAAGCCCAAATAGAAAAACACCAAAGAACCATTCCACACCCTCTCCGTGAAGAGCTGTCAAATGGAAAGGGCACTCTGGAAATTCTTTCTTCTGATTTCATTTTCTGATCTATAAATCTGCTGATCACGCACATCCTTTCCTACACAGCCCTTTTCCCATTACAAATCTGTCGTGGCAACTCACTAACCTGCCATATGGCAGAGTAAATCCATTCAGGAAAACACAGGGCTACCTTGTACCTCACCACACTGAGTTAAGCTAGGCAGACTAGCTTCTCTGGGGAAAAAACATATCATGAAGTGGAAACCACCCAAAAATGACACAAAAGAAAAAAGCCACTTTAACCAACATACAAAATAAAGAATAAAGAGAACACAATCCAGGTATACTCCGTTCAAGAGAGGCAAGGTTTAACATACCTCTCATACATACTCTGATTAAGAACCAGGCCTAACACCCATAAGTGTAAAGAATTCTATTTTACATTTTGCTGATATGTACACCTTTTCCTTCATAATTCCCAAAGGCCATAATAGTCCTAACACTTCCACTTAAAACCTACATCACCCAGTGTGACAGACACCCAACATCCCAGAGCTAAACTTGCAGTGTAACTGGCAAAGAATAAGATGTGCCTTAACAGTTCTCCATTGATAAGGAGATGAGCAACTTTAAATGAATGTCCTACACACCCTGTATTGATCTACAGATGGGGTAAATAAACTTGACAAAATATTGCTTCTTTAATTACCATAGTTTTATTTTAAAAATATGAATCAACTCGACTACAAGACATAATCACTATTTAAAAGCATCCCACTATAGTTAGTGCCACTAAATATTAAATTAGAAGAAGGTAATGAAATCTTCAACTCATGCCTTTGTTCTGAATTAGGAACTTCTAGATTTATCCCATTCTTTTTTTTTTTTAAAGTCTCTGTATGAGATGACCGAACATTACAATCATCTTTCAAAAATCTATAGCTTAAAAATATGATTGTCTTTTAATTGGGGCATTCCAATTGTTCTCTTGTAGCAAATTTCTTAGCTGATCCTAAACGTGTTAACTACATCACCAGAATAAAACTTCTGCAGGGAAGGCGGGGGGAATCAACAAAAACCAAATAGGAAAAAAATAATCTCCTTTGGAGAGAATCCCATTTATTCTCTCTCCCTCATCATAGTGATTTTCTTCTCAGTTCTTAACTAAGGACAGTGGAATAATCCTGCCTGGTCTTAGTGAGACCAAGTGGCATAAATTCCAGCTTCAGAGAGAGTAGACACTATGGTAACATGCTGACAGCCTTCATTTACATAAAAGAATACTAATTACGTGGTATCATCAACATCTGCGATTCTGCTCACTGCCATATGCGACAGCACAGGGTATTTTAACCCTTCAACTTACTAAATGTACCCTAAATTGCATGTACCACAAAACTCGCAAAGACTGCTTGAAAAGACACGGTGAATACATTTTTCTAAATAAGTACTGGAAATGAATTTTATTTTCAGCTAACATTTTATTTCCAAAAGATATGGGAAAGTATAATTTAATACCAATATACAATTAAGGAAAAGGTGAAGGTACAGTTAATAACCCCAAAGGGAAGAATGCTACATTCTAGAGTATTATGCAGGGCTCTAACAGGCTGTATTATAAGCACAATGAAACTAGCCTTTTGCATTTTTAGATTACGGCTACAGTAAGGCAAAAACAATAAAAATACAAAAAAAGACAAAAAGTAGGAGAAGAGCCTGAGAGGGATGACATTGGTGAGAGTGCTCAGAAGCCCTTTGCTAAGGCAGTGTATGTGTGGGGAGGGGGCTGAATGGGTGGAGTGTCCCCACTCCTTGCTGCTCCCTTCCTCCCGCCCCTCCCTCTGGGTTCCCATCCTCCCTGAATATGGGGGTGACCGGAGGGGAGGAGGGTAACCTATAAGTCAGAGCACTGCTCGGAGACTCCTAGAGAGGCTGAATTCTCTTGAGACGGCTTCAGAAGCACTGACTAAATGTGTTCTGACCTCTGACCTGAGGACAGGGCTGACTACTGAAGCAGTGACTCTGAGCCACGGGCAATGGCATACTCATACGCTGGGTGTGCCAAGCCTTGTGAGCTGTGTTCCCGCTCACCTGGTGTCAGTAGTCAAGTACCGGTGTTCAGGAATGACTGTCTAATCGTTGGTGACAGCAGATTTAGGTTACGCCCATGTGTCTCTCTCACTTGTGTTAGGCCTTGCCTTCTTCAGTAAAAAAGGAGTAGGGTTCACGTAGGAAGCTGGGCCAGGCCCATGACCCTGCTCTGCCCAGGGCAGGGGCCGTACCTGTGGCCCAGCAGGGACATGACAAGGGCAGCACAACCAGCACGGAAAAAATGCTCTGCTCTGTACCAAATACCAACCTCTCTGACCACAGTAAGAGCTGGAATTGGGTTTAAGCCCTTTGTACCTTCAGTCTCTGCCGTCTTTTGTTCACCTTTCTCTCCAGGTACACATATGCCCAAGTCTCTCCTGTCTAGACAGAGAAGGAGAGGCATACAGACACTTCCTCCTCCGCCTACTTTATTTCTGGCAAGATCATGTGCAGCTGCATCTTCCCTCACAGTTCACTCTTCACCACATCCATTGCATGGAAACTATTTTCTCAAAGGTCATTAGTAATTTCCTTATAGCGAAGTTCATTAGCCTGAATTTTAGGCTACTGTTCTTCTCTGGTTTTCTTCCTATGTCTGTAATTATACCTTCCCTGTTTTTGTGTGTCTCTCTTCCTGGAAATGTAGGCTTTTCTCAAGGTTCTGTCTTTGGCTCTCTTCTCAGTGATTTCATCTATTTCTAGAATGTTGAGTATCATTTCTGTACAAGATGATATATTTTATTGTTTTTTTAATTTTTAGAGAGAAAGAACGAAAGTGGAGGACTGGAGAGAGAGAGAATCTTAAGCAGGCTCCACACTCAGCACGGGGCCTGATACAGGGCTCGATCCCACAACCTTGGAATCATGGCCTGAGTAGAAATCAAGAGTTGGACGTTCAACTGACTGAGCCACCCAGGCGCCCCAAGATAATGTATTTTAATTTTCACAAATACTTCTTAAAAAGCACTTTATTCAGATAGTTTACATACCATAAAATTCACTCATTTAAAGCATACAACTCCACAATTTTTAGTATTTTCAGAGTCCCGCAAGAACTTCTGAATATAAAATCCATTTCATTGCAGAGTCTCAGTCTCAGGTTGGATTTTCAGTCGGATACTTGCATTATGTATACGACTATTAATAGTATCTGCAAGACGAAGCTATTGAACATGTTTTGCGCTTTTTTGTTTGCTTAGTAGCCGTGATGATCAGGCACCGAGATATATACAGTTTCATGCAGGTCTCCAGGTGATCAAGATACATAAGATGACTGATAGGGGGTTATGGAGATGCCATCTGTGGAACAAAGCTAAGCTAGCTGGCCTTCAAGGGATCTGACCTTTAGATTGATTAACCTAATACTCTTGCCAAAGAGGTCTGTGCCTAAAACTTATCAACACCTTGTCGAGGAGGAGAGTAGACTGGGGAAAGGTGGCCAAAAAAGAGTGCTCACAAGAAATTCTGAATCCACGTGGAAAACACACACACACACACACACATACACACACTGTTAGAAATGTCACCTGTGACTCTGCAGAGAAATGGTAGCCAAGAGTAGAGGATAACTAGGTTTGCTGTATAAACATGAAACACAGCTTTACTGTAATTTATGCTGCTGCCCGATCAAAGGGGCCTATTTGCTACAACCTGGTGTAAATGTTTTAGCATTGTCTCCCTGACAAGCTAGTGTTGAAGCAAGGTCCAAACTAAAGGCTCCCTCTTCTACTCCACTGCCATATGGAAAATCTCTGACACTGAGAATCAGGGTTAACCTTTCAAAAATTTGACCCCAGGAATTGTGGTTTGTCCCTGCAATATGCCTCTAAAACAGTATGCTCTCCACAGCAGCCAGTCAGTCATCAACAACGTATACATATGTCAAAGTCTGTATGTGTGCCAAAACTTCTTGAATTGTGTGCTTTAAGTATGTGCGGTTAACTGTATGTAAATTACACCTTAGTAGAGCTGTTAAAAATTATACAAACACACACCCAGCGAACAATTTACCCCTAATGAATAGATGGAGGCAGCAGCTTCTTATACTACTAGGTGAAAACTGACAGGAAACTTTATCAGGAATGGTTAACACCAGTAACACCTGACTCCACTGATCAGCTTTACACTAAAAGGAGAATCAGACACTACATGCTTCCCTGATAGGATGTAATAAAGGGCTCACAGCAGCATCACCTATGAAGTACTCTGGCTGAAAGACCTGAATCTGAGTCCAGTGAAGCATTTAGCTCTAACTACTAGGGTATGAGAAATGTGGGTGACAGAACATGCTACCACAAGGCTGCAATTAGCCAGATTACCACATCAGAGTGTGGCAAATGCTATGGGCTCAGTGATCTGTAGTCTTTAATAAATGACACGAGGAAAAAGGGGGTGGGGATGGATCTGCTATAGATTATACGAAACCTAGAGACATATCAACCACATTCAATGTGTACCTCAAATGTATCTATTTTTTAATTTTTAAAAAATATTTATTTATTTTTGAGAGACAGAGTGTGAGCAGGGGAGGAGCAGAGAGAGAGGGAGACACAGAAACTGAAGCAGGCTCCGGGCTCTGAGCTGTCAGCACAGAGCCCGACTCGGGACTTGAACACACGAGCAAGGAAGTCATAACCTGAGCTGAAGTTGGACGCTTAACTGACTGAACCACCCAGGCGCCCCTGTGTGGCTCATATTTAAATCTTGATTTGAACAAACCAACTATAAAAAGATAGTTTGCAGATAACTGGGAAAAAATGTTTTAAAATATTGTATGCCTCTAGCTATTTTCACTATTTTTTTTAACAGTTTCATTGAGATATAAGTGACATACAACAAACTATACATATTTAAAGTATACAATTTGGTAAGTTTTGGCATATAGTATATACTTATAAAATCACCCCAATCAAAAGACTGAACACACCCATCACTCCCCAGATTTCTTTCTGCCTCTGTAATCCTTCCCTCTCTACCACCCGAAGTCCACAGCTGGAGAAATTTGAACACAAAGTATTAGAAAACATTAAATAACTATTTTGTGTGACAGTGATACAGTGGTTATACCTTTTCAGTCTTTGTATGTTAGAAATATCTCAAGTATTTATAGGTGAAATATTATGATGTGTGGAATTTGCTTTAAACTATTCTGGGGGGAGTGGCAGGAAGATAGATGAAACACTGTCAAAACATTCATACTTGTTGAAGCTGGTTGATGGGTACATAGAGCTCATTATACTATTCTCTTTATTTTAGGATATGCTTACAAAGTTCCACAAAAATTTTTTAAGACAAAAAAGTAAAGAATATATTCTCTGATAGCAAAAGAGTATCACGAATTAGACAATCTGTGAGAACCTTTCACTCTCTATCATCATTTTACCATCACGTCTAGTTTTACTGTGAAACACACCCTCCCACCCGAAACAAACGCACCAAATCAAAAAAGCAGTTCTCGGCAGTGTTAGTCACAGAAGATGGCTGGCAAAATACCCTTTGGTCTGGGCCTCAAATATACCCTTCAGGCTCAGGTGGCAACTTCTTTGCTGGCCCCCAAAGTTTCTTTCAAATACTTCTGCCCACAAAAACTTCCTGAGTATCTTTGTCTTTGGGGGTCACAAAGCCACTTTAATCAGTCTGTTGAAATGCTCTTGCTTGGTCTAAAGCTTCTCTCTGAACTTCTTCCCTTATTGGAAAAGAAAAACCCCTCATTTTGTCAAGTTCTGCTCCTCCCTCACTAACTCTGATCATCTAGGTGTCAAGGAGCCCATCCTGTACCTTCCTAAGTCTCCCTGTGGTCTCAGCAAACAAGAGCACAGACCTCTGACCCCACAGGCGGACACACGTTACTCCCAGTCCGCATGTTTGGCAAAGCAACATTTGGCCACATGGATCCGATCCAATATTCACAAACCTCAACCAACAGGTTGTTTTCCAGTTGAGACTTTGGGATAGGTCTTCTCCGAGAAACGATGTTATAAATAGCACTTGGTCCAGTTAAAGCCCATCGTGCATCTATAGTGCAGTACTAGAATACTAGCGCCACCACGAAGCTAACTATCAAATGTATTATTTTGAGAAAATTGATTCAAAGTTTCAACTTGAAATGCCAAGAATTACTCTCCCAGCTGCAGCCCTGGCAGTGAAACTGTGAAATCTCCCTCCTCCCACTTCCCCACATGGCTGAAGAGGGCTTTCCACACATGGTCATTTGTATGGAAGACACATATATACGTTACGAACTGCCTGTAGAGGAAAAAAGGGAACAATTTCTGTGAATGGAAAATAAATCTGACTAGAATTTACAAATGGATTGTGAGGATTAGAGGCCTGTGTTGGTTATTTCAGTGGCTGTTTCAAGAAATGGGAACCTCCTCTTCCTAATGTCCTGTTTCTTAAAATGATAGTATATTTAGTTCCGGGCCTCCCCCATCAATACACCAAAGCACATCTTTTAGGACAAAGGCCCATCATATTTTGCATGAGTGGAAACACAATTTTTAAGCACTTTATTTCAAGAGCACAGAAGAAGACAAATGTCTAGAAAGAAGGATCAAATACAAAGGGGTATTTGTTACATACACATAAAAGGAGAAAAACTGGAAGCTACAAAGAACACTCAGGCGCTTTAATAGAGAACAGATTAAATAAATTATAAATTGGCCCTACAACAGAAACCATCAGTTGTTTTTTGTTTTGCTTCGTTTTATAAAGAGGCAGACCTATTTACACAACAATTCAAAATACAGTATGTGAAAAAAACAAAGGGGCAGAATGGTGTATATAATATACCATCATGACTGTTCAAAAAAAAAAACAACTATACACACACAACCTCCCTCTCTCTCTTACATGCATTGAGGTTAAACAAGAAGCTGGCAACATCGCATACCCTGTGGTGGCAATCTGGGGGTGGAGATGGAGAGGACACTCATTCATCAACCTTTGATCCTTCTGGGAAAAAGAAATCATGTGTTATCTATTTTTAAAAAGGATATGGCACTGAGGAGACTGTTTCAACAGTCTTAAAAATTCAGACATCAGCAAGATGACTGAAGATAAGCACAGAGCATACATGGTTTATTATGTTTTCATTAGAAAAGAAGATTCAGAGATAGGCAGCCAGATGATATTTATGGTGCATGGAGAACCTAAGGAATTATATTTTAGTAGCACTAATCATTGCACAGGGAACCCCCCTCACTCTTCTCCATAAGCTTATGACCAGCGAAGTGTAGACCTCTTCCGTGTACTGCAGAGTGGCAATATAGCAGAGCCTCCATCGGTCAAGTGTCAATCATTTGAAATTTCATATCAGCCAAAGTACCAAGGTAATTTCTACTCTACTTCCCCAGGGGCCACTACCAAAAATTGTCCATAGAAGTGATTTCCGTGGGCAGACTCCTTTCCTTTCCCAACTCTCAGGAGACATTCCCTTCCTTCATGGGACAGCTCCTCACATTATTCCAGTTTACTGGTCAGCAAACTAGATCTCTCAACACCCAACCAACCTCCCTGAAGGAGAGTGAGTATGAGTGCACATGTGCTAGGGGGTGGTGAAGGCAACTGGCTGAACGGTGGAGGACCCTCCTCCATACTATTCCAAGTACAAAAGGCACACTAAAAGCCTCAGTTTCTTGGTCTGTAGCAATAATATCTACTTCAAGGAGATGTTCTTGAGGGAGGCTCAAATGGGATGGCCATGTAACTGCACTCTGAAAGTGCGTGCCTCTAAGCAAAGTACTGGCTGACTTGGCCACATGGTCACCTATCCCTGAAAACATTTATTTTTGTCTCCACAGGGCCTAAAATCAGGCTGGCTAATTGAGCAGTTTGTAGTAACTGTCTGATCTTGATTTTATCCAGATAGTTTCATTTAATAAGGCATTCATAATAAAATACTCTTAAACAAAAAATTAGATGATTTTTTTTATATTAAAAATGAGAAAAATCACTCTTTTTCCCAAGCAAACTAAAGTTTTTTTCTAATATTATCTATTTTTCTTAGGTTTAAGACCTTTAATAGCAAAGCAATGCAAGGAAAATAAAAGTCCAATTAAGATGTTAAAACAAACCCATGGCACCATAAAATGCAGCTGGATGAAAGAAGCAGAATCAGTCTCTGCTCTCTCTCCAGTGGGGGTATGCCCATTGAATATTTACAGGTCCCACAGAATGTGCTGCATGGCAAAAATATAAAAGAGGCCTTCTTTCAACTAAGGCATAGAAGGCTTTTCAAAGACATGAACTGTGCATGAACCCTCATCTCTCGTATAAGAATAAAGCAGAAGTGCTTCTGGGAACTTAACTATAGTAAGCAGACACAAGAGGAAAGAGCGCCGGTGCACACCCTGGCAATGAACTTCATGTAGTTTAAATCCCACAAACCCCAGCCACCTCTGCTCCTGTCTTAAAGACACCAACCCTCCTGCCCTGCCAGGGAGTTCCACACCTTTTGGAATAAGACACTGACATCCCCTGTTAAAGGCAAATAAAGAATCTTATGAGTGAAACACACAAAGCCAATCAATGGCTAACAACTAAGTGCAGATTAATTTACCATAGCAGGAAGTGGAAAGCAGAGCTCTGAGGGACAGGGTGCTGTGTAGGTAAGCATAGTGAGGAACAAACTAAAGAGGGAGAGAAAGTCTGAATCTGCTTGAGACCCCATAGAAGGAAGACTTGAGCCCAAAGGGGGTAATGGACACCAAGGAAAGAGGTCCCTGAAACAAAATATGAGAACACAAAAAAAATAAGCTTCACAGTTTTGTAAGTTTTTCCAGAAACACTCCCATGATGCCTGTGGTAACTGTGCTGAACACTGTAGATAACCACCAAATTATATCAGTGTGGCATAATGAAACAAGGAATGTATGCAACTCCTCAGCTTTTAATACGTACGAATAATTAGAAAAGTAATTACTCTGAAGTTAAATCTTTTATTTCTTCTGAACATGTGTTGTCTGAACCCAACTTCTCAGTAAATTTCAGTATGTTATTTTTAAGTTAATGGTCACTAACAGGCTATATAGCTTAGGGTAGATAAAGTCCCCATCAAATCACCTAACTAATCACCTACCTCAACTACAGCAAACTTATCAAAAACATATACATCATCACTATACCTACCACTCATAAAGAACTTACCAGAGCTAGTAAGAACTAAACTGCTTTGAAGGAACTATCAATAAAAAATGTCTAATACTGGCAGAAACAAAATAATAAATGTTACATATTCTACGAGACCAACCAACAGACCTCTAAGAAACCATTTAATGCATTACCAATTCTAATTAGAATCCAGCTTATGAATCTGCTGTTAAGGAAAATGCCTCATAAAAGTATTCCAGATACAGCCTGGACCTTAATAGAAAGGAGGACAGGACCATTAAGGTATTGATGTCATTAAGTGGGTTCATGAAATAAGGAACTTTGGGGGTGTCTGGGTGGCTCAGTCAGTTGAGCATCTGACTCTTGATTTGGGCTCAGGTCATGATCCCAGGATCTCATTCGGGATCAAGCCCCACATCAGGCTCCGTGCTGAGCTTGGAGCCTGCTAATGATTCTCTCTCCCTCTACCTCTGCTCCTCCCCTGCAGGCGTTCTCTCTCTCTCTCTCTCTCTCTCTCTCTCAAATTAAAAAACAAGGGCATCGGGGTGGCTCAGTTGGTTAAGCATCTGACTCTTGGTTTCCACTCAGGTCATGATCTCATGGTTTCTGAGTTCAAGCCCTGTGTTGGGCTCTGTGCTGCTGGTGTGGAGCCTGCTTGGGATTCTCTCTCTCTCTCCCTCCTCTCTCTCTGCCCCTCCCCTAGTCTTTCTCTCTCAAAATAGATAAATAAACTTAAAAAAATATTTCTCTTAAATTAAACTAAATCACGAAACAAAGGAAATAAGGAACTTCGTGTTCTCACATGGTAATAGGATCAAGTCTCCAAAATAGTAGATAAGGATTTATCTTCTAAGATTGAAATTAGAAAAGAAAAAAAACAGTAGTAAACACAATAATCCATCTGTTAAAAATACCAAAACCCTGAGGTCTGAGTGACTACAGAGTTCTAGGGCCCCCAAACCCAATTAAAGTGACCCAGGTATAACCTCAGAGAGCCAGGGAGAATATGTCCTTGACATATGAGCCTGTGCCTGACCACAGACTGGAAACCACAGGTAAGAGAGGGCGGGAATCCTCAGAGTAATAATGAGACAGTACTCTTTCTACATGGCTTAAGGCAAGCCCCCAATTTGTAAGTACAACTACTTGAGCCTGGTGGTGTCACATAAGGGCCAGATACCATTAGTCACTAAAACCATTCAGCAAACTCCCTTTGCATTAATTTCTTGAACAGAAAACTAAAATTGATTTTCCATGTAGCTTGCCTTCAGGGAGAGAATGTAATAACCACCAAGTTCAAGCACTAGCATGCTTAACAGTGGTATTTCTCATTATAAATGAATCTTCACTCTAATTATTTTGACCACATGAGTCAGTTCCTAAGAAACTGGGCATCCTATCATGTTCTCACGAAATTGAGATTCTGAACCTTCAGAGTTAACGTCTAGAACCTAGTTATGACTTCACCAAGGTAATGCCACCTGGGAGGGTGAGACGCTAGCTATCTGCAATTTCAGGGGTAGGTCTCTATTTAGGATCTCTCTAAGTAGAACACAGTTGGACAAATTTTGGCTAGGGCCACATACTTTTCAGTATTTTTATAATTAACTTGCATTATAAATAATTAAACTATCAGGGCAACTGGGTGGCTCAGTCGGTTGAGCGTCCGACTTCAGCTCAGGTCATGATCTCATGGTCCATGAGTTCGAGCCCCACGTCGGGTTTTGTGCTGACAGCTCAGAGCCTGGAGCCTGCTTCGGATTTTGTGTCTCCCTCTCTCTCTCTCAGCCCCTCCCTGCGCTCTGTCTCTGTCTCTCCCTCTGTCTCTCCCTCTGTCTCTCTCTCTCTCTTGCTCAAAAATAAATATTAAAAAAATTTTTTTAATAAAAAAATAAACTATCATTTATTGGACACTACTATATCCAGGCACTGCCTTTCTTGTTGTTTTTTGAGAGAGAGAGAGAGAGTGTGCACATTCTTGTGCATACAAGTAGGGAAGGGGCAGAGAGAGGGAGGGAGAGAATCCCAAGCGGGCTCCACACTCAGTGCAAAGCCCAAAGCAGGGCTCAATCTCATGACCTAGAGATCATGACCTGAGCTGAAATCAAAAATCAGATATTTAACCAACTGAGCCACCCAGGCAACCCCAGGCACTGTTCTAAAACCTAATGCACATCATTGATTCTTTCTGACAACCGATTTTAAACTCATTTTTAAAAGAATAAAGAGGCTCAGAGAGGTAAAGAAACCTATCCAAGGTCACACTGCTGGTACATGGCTCAGCTGTGAGACAGATTTGAAAGCTGGCTTTTAACCAAATGTGACTGACTACTGTCAGAACTTAAGATTAGCTCATTGTTTTAGTCTACATTTGCTTGGTTACTAGCCCAAGGTTGAACGTCTTTTCAAACAATTAACCATTTTGTTTTCTCTTTTGTGAATTGACAAAACATACAATCACCACAGCACTCACATAAGAACTTTTCAGAACCAGTAAGAACTAAATTGCTTTGAAAGTGCTATCAACAGAAATATATCCAATATTGGCAGAAACAAAGTAATAGGCATTACATATTCTAAGAGATCAACTAACCTTTGCCATTTTTTGAATTGGATTGTTTGTCTTTTCTTTATAAAATGATTAGAGTTCTTTATATATTCTGGACACAAGACCTCTGCTGATTAGATGTATTGTAAATATCCTCTCTCAGTCTGCTTGTCTTTTAAGGTATCTTTTGTAGTGAATAAGATGTAGTTACTGCAATCATATGATGAAATTTAGGATTTTATGCTTTATGAAATCCTTTCTTTTTAAAAAAAATTTTTTTAACGTTTATTTATTTTTGATATGGTGACAGAGTGCAAGGAGGGGAAGGGCAGACAGAGAGGGAGACACAGAATCTGAAGCAGGCTCCAGGCTCCGAGCTGTCAGCACAGAGCCTGACGCAAGGCTCAAACTCACGAACCGCCAGATCATGACCTGAGCCGAAGCCGGATGCTTAACTGACTGAGCCACCCAGGTGCCCTGATTTATGAAATCCTTTCTTAACTCAAGGTAGTAAAGATAGTCTTTTTATAATATCTTCTAAAAATTTAAAAATTTTACACTTTGGTTCTTAAAATGGATCTGTATTTATTTTCTTATTCTGTTCAGTTTGCCTATCTGACTAGTCTCCCGTTTCATGATCACACTGTTCTGATTACTACAGAGACAAGTTCTACAAATTTTGCCATTCTATACTGTCCTTCTTCAACAATTATTTTTCAGTGCAGCCTTAGATCAGCCATTTTTGCCTCTTTACCAATACGAACTTTAGGGTAAGCTAATAAAATTATTAAAACAAATCCTTTTGAATTTTTTATTGGTATTGCATTGAATTAAAACCTTATTTGGGGAAAAGTAACCTCTTTACGATAGTGATTCTTTCCATCCACAAACATGGTATCATTCTGTTTATTCAGGTCTTTCAATATGTTTCCTCCACAAGACTTACATATATATGTATTTTTTTAATTTTAGAAAGAGAAAGAGAGAGAGCGCACAAGCAGGGGAGAGGGGTAGAGGGAGAGAGAGAATCTTAAGCAGGCTCTGTGGTCGGCACAGAGCCCTATGTGGGGCTCGAACGTATGACCCCAGGATCATGACCTGTCTCAACTGACTGAATTACCTAGGAACCCCAAGACTTACATATTTCTTATTTATATATTTCCTGGAGGGGTACCTGGGTGGCAGTGTCAGTTGAGCACCTGACTCTTGATTTCGGCTCATGATCTCACAGTTGTGAGATCAAGCCCTGCATTGAGCTCTGCCCTGGGCATGGAGCCTGTTTAAGATCCTCTCTCTCCTTCTGCCCCTCCTCTACTCAAACTCTCTCATTCTTTCTCTCAATAAGAAAAAAAATCTTAGATATTTCCTGGATCTTTATGGCTATGTGAATGGGATCTTTTTAAAAATATACATTTACTAAGTAGTGATTGCTAGTGTATACAAATGTGACTTTCATACTAGGTTGAATCATATGAAACTACTGATAAGTAATTATTTTTACCAAAAAAAAATATTTCATATGGTTCAACCAAAAAATTGCTGAACTCTGTTCTCAGCTCCAATACTTGGTCAGTTCTCTTGAATTTTCTATGAATAATCACATCTTTTTCAAATATAGATAGCTTTGTTCTTTCTTTTCTATGTGTGTTCTTTTATTTCTTTTTCTTGTGTTCTGGCATTCACCAGGAACTCCAGTTCACTACTAAATAGTAGGATGATAGTGGGCACCATGGCCTGTTCCTAACTTTAGAGGGAACGGGTCCACAGTTTTAGTATTAAGTAGGATAGTTATCATAAGGGGTTGCAGTTAACTTTGGGTTATGGAAGTTCTCTTTTATTTCTAGTTTGGTAAAAAGAAAATTTTAATCAGACTACATATTAAATTCCATCTAATATTTTCTTCTGAACTTAATTAAGAAAATTATATGACCATGCCCCCTTAAAAATTAATATAGTGGATCATGTCAGTGGTGGATTTTCTGCTATTGAACCATCCTTCCATACAGTGATAAAAAAAAAAATTGGTCATAATGTTTTGTATTTTGATGATACATTCCATTTGCTAATAGTTCATTTATAATTTTCACATCCATATTCTTAAGTGTGATTAGTCTTTCATTTTCTTCTATCATGTCTCTGTTTTTGTAACAAAATTACACTAACCTCAAAAAATGAGATGGGCAGTTTTCCCTCTTTATCTCTTCTCTGGAAGTTTAATTCTTCCACAGTTTATCTGTCCCATGAAGTTCTAGTAAAACTTACCTGTACAGCTGTCTCTTCTAGGTTCTCTTCTTTAGGATTGTTTTCATGGTGGATGGAGCTAAGTTAAAAGTGAGACCCACAGATCCTCCCAGTGATCACAGGTCTTCAAGCTTTGGGAATGTCTGTCTTGGGAATCCAGTGTCTACCTTAACCTCTATAGAAATTCCTTGTTGGTTTATATTTTGAAAGTATTCAAGTAAATAGTAAATTCATGATAGAAAGGGTAACAATAGTGGGGCACCTGGGTGGCTCAGTCGGTTGAGCGTCCGACTTTGGCTCGGGTCATGATCTTTGGGTTTGTGAGTTCGAGCCCCGCGTCGGGCTCTGTGCTGACAGCTCAGAGCCCAGAGCCTGCTTCAGATTCTGTGTCTCCCTCTCTCTCTGCCTCTCCCCTGCCTGCACTGTCTTTCTCCCTCTCAAAAATAAATAATTAAAAAAAAATTTTTAAAGAAAGGGAAATAGTGAAGTAAACAGAAAAGATCTGCAAGCAATTAATATTTTTGAAAGGAGTATGCAGCACCACTGCCAGCTAGCCAGGAGAATCTGATACGCTGGTGCTACTTCTGCAAGCTGACTGACCTTCAGAGTATAACAAGAAACTACAAACAAAATTACCTACATTAGGGCTACAAAAAGTGATGCTACTTTTTTGAAATAAACTGAACACTTCCCTTCACCACTAGCCCTCCTGAGCTTCTAAATCCATGCTTAACATCAACCATTGCTCCTGATTAAACAGCAACAAAAACCCACAACTACCACCTTTAACAGGTTGCCATTACCTGTATGATAAAGTCCAAGTCCCTTAGCCAGACCTTTATAAGACCTTTATTGTATTTCAAACAATCTGACCCCAAAGTAGATTCTAATATTATCTCCTACCCTTTCTTTGCATGTAAACAACCAGTCAGACTGGTCTACTCACCGTTTACTCAAAATGCTGAGAATACTCATTTCCTTGGAACGCTATCTTGTCTCCTCTATATTTAGGCTTTTCCTGGCCACTTCACTGCACACGGAATCTCCCCCTTAAAGCCTCAAAGAGTGCCCCATTGCTCACAGCCTCAGTTGTTTACCTAGTTTCCTAACCATACTTCAAGCCCCTCAGGCAAAGGCTGTGCCACTCTTTACCATTCCTTACCCACGGCTCTGCATTTAGAGAAGAACTAAGAAGTTGATCCCAAATCTTTCCTGGGCATTTTTTACTCAAGTTAGTTGCCAGTCTTGCTTTTTAATCCTAGGTGGAGCTCCACCACTTTAATAGGTAATTTGAATGGGTTTGTATTAAGCAGAGACTATCATCTGTTGAAATTCTGTGACAACTGCTCACATCACTGATTCTTCCCCAGTTCCAGTTCCTTTGCAGGACACTTTACAGGACTTTTCTAGCTACGTATGTATGTACTGGTAAATGCTTAGGTCCTAGTATAACCCAAACTGGGTATGTGCAGGCAATAAAGTCAAATGTTTAAAAAGAATTGGCTTTCTAGATGGTCCACACACATGGTGTGTTTCTTACAAAGAGAGAGAACAAGCACAGTAAGAGTGACATTTTATTTTATTTCATTTTATCCTATTTTATTTTATTTAATGTTTATTTATTTTTGAGAGAAAGAGAGACAGCATGTGCGTGAAGAGGGGAGGGGCAGAAAGAGAGGGAGACAGAGAATCCAAAGTGGGATCTGCACTGGCAGTAGAGAGCCTCTACACAGGGCCCGAACCACAAACCGCAAGATCATGACCTGAGCTGAAGTCGGGCGCTTAACCAACTGAGCCACCTAGGTGCCCCAAGAATGACATTTTTGATGGTTCCCAACAAAGTGACATATTTGAAAGAAGTTAGTTTCTTTCAACTAGAAACTCACTGTTATTACCAGGGGCTGTGCTATTCACAGATACTAGCTTCCATAAAAGGGCATTTTTGGCGACAAATACTTGATCACTAAAAATTAATCTAGTAAATAATATTTACTGATAGTTCACCTATGATGTATCAAGAAGTATGCTTTTGGTACAGAAACCAGTGAAAATAGGATTGGCAACATTATAAAATATCAATGAACTCAGATGATTGACTACTCTGTTGTCTTAAAACAGTAGAAAAAACATAGTTCAATATTTTATTCTTTTGTGATTAAAGATCATGTGGTATTTCTAGTTACCTTTTCTGCCGCTCCCTTTTTTGGGGGTGGGGGATTTGCCTTTGAGTTGAATTCTAGTTAATGAAAAATTCAGATCTATTTTTAGGGAAGTAAATTTTTGTTGTTTATTGAATATAAAATGTTTCCTCATTAATTCTCACAGTTGAAATAAATATTAATAATTTAGGAGTTATAATAGGTGATAAATGTTTAAGCACTGACATGCAACATTGCTCTAAAGGTTCTTCCACACTCTAATAATATAAGGTTTTGGAAAGTGACTCCAGTTTGAAACGTGAAAAGAAGTACAAAAAATTCCACATGACGGGTACCTGGGGGGCTCAGTTGGTTAAGCATCCAACCTTGGCTGGGGTCATGATCTCGGGGCTTTGGAGTTTGAGGCCCCCACCCCTCGGTCTTTCCCTGGCTTGTGTGCATGCACACACTCTCTTTCTCTTTCTCTCTCTCAAAACTAAATAAACATTAGGGGTGCCTGGGTGGCTCAGTCAACTAAGTGTCCAACTTCAGCTCAGGTCACAATCTTGTGGTTCATGGGTTCTAGCCCTGCATTAGGCTCTGTGCTGACAGCTCAGAGCCTGGGGCCTGCTTCAGATTCTGTGTCTCCCTCTCTCTCTGCCCTTCTCCCAATTATACTGTCTCTCTCTCTCTCTCTCTCTCTCTCTCTCAAAAATAAAACATTAAAATTTTTTTTTAATAAACAAACATTAAAAAAAAAATTCCACATGAAAACCACAGCTCTCTAGCTCTATTGGTATGATTGAGAGTCTCCTTACAACCTGCCATACATCACAGGTGAGAATACGGGCTCAAATAAGGCAGATGTGGACAAGATTATTACAGTATAGATTTAAGGAAAATGGAAGAAATAGTAGCAAGATTTCTATATGCTACAAGGGGCCAAGTGATAAAGAGTGGCTGACAGTTCATCTGGAAAACCCCATTTATTAACCTGACCCAGACTATTCAGTATCTGCTTTCAATGGTGTTGGCAATGTCTCCTCAAAAGCTATTGTAGAATTCTGCCCTCTTCACAAAACACTGCCAATGATGCTAAAATGAGGCAGAACTGGAAGACTGTGTTGAATATATTAGCAGGTCTACTAGCATATCAACAAACAGTGCTTTAAAGTCAAATGCTCACATATCTGAATAGCTAAAAATATTTAAACACACATGCCCATCACTAGGAAGAAATCAATGTGGGCAACTAAAGGAAATGGGTCCTACCTTATTTTTTTAAAGTTTATTTATTTTAAGAGAGAGAAAGAGAGAGCACACGCACGTGCATGAGTGCAAGAAGGGCAGAGACAAAGGGAGAAAGGGAGAGAGAGGGAGACAGAGAGAGAGAGAGAGAGAGAGAGAGAGAGAGAGAGAGAGAATATCTCAAGAAAGGCTCTGCGCTAGCTAGATGTGGAGCTCAATCTCATGACCATGAAATCATGACCTGATCCGAAATCAAGGGTCAGATGCTTAACTGACTGAGCCACCCAGGTGCCCCAAAATGTGCCCTATCTTAGGTCTTCATGGGTTTCTCTGTAGTATAGAGCATTCTTGGGTCTTCCGTGTCCTTGAGATAGATATCTGACCCTATGATTCTCAGGTTTATAACTACCCACTTCATTCCTAAGACTCTCCTACTTTACCTCACTCTAACATAACATCAAATACTGTGTAAGAGGGCTCTCATGCTGTTGAGAAAATGTGAACAATGGTTATACAATAATATCAGTAGAAATTAAGGTACGTGAAGTATCAAATATTATTCACAACTTCTCTAGGCCTAAAACAGCAAGATACTATTATTCCCATTTGATATATGAGGAACCTGAGGCTTTCTTAAATGTTAAATATTACATAACTTTCGTAAGAACACACAGAAAAGAATTCAGCCAGGATTCAAAAGTAGTACTGCCTATCTTCAAGTTTTGTAACACTTGACTGTATTCAAGATAGAGGAAGGAGAAAAGTGAATGTAATAGTAATAATGGGGAGAGGATGGCGAGGGAAAATGGTGGTGATTCTTGGGGAGATGCACCATCCCAAGACCAAACCACTGCTAAAGTCTTTGATCTCAGTCTTTACCCACCATCAAAGGTGCAATCCTTAGGTTGGAGAACACAGCTTTACTATGGGGTTGCTCTGTCTTACACTTAGTTGGTATCTCCCAGGGTGGCAAAGGCCTAACAATACCTTACGGATGAGCTGATGAATACATGGAAGGAAACAAATACACATTTAGCATGCAAGATAGGTTTTAGCCAGCTCAAAGTAATGCTTCTGCCATTAACATGTCCATTACAAGATTCTGGGGCGTCTGGGTGGCTCGTTGGTTGAACATCCGGCTCTTGATTCAGGCTCAGGTCATGATCTCACAGTTTGTGGGATCGAGCCTTGCATCGGGCTCCACACTCACAGAGCAGAGCCTGCTTAGGATTCTCTCTCTCCTTCTGTCTCTGCCCCTCCCCCACTTGCAATCTCTCGCTCAAAAATAAATAAACTTAAGAAACATGTCCATTACAAGATTCTGAAATGCAGTCATGGGAGCCAACTTGATTGCAATTTTAGTTTTGCTAGGTTACTCATGTGTGGAAAATGGAAGGCAGTGGGATGTACAGACAACTGCTGTTTTAAGAACCTGAGAATACAATTTAACAAAACGTAGGCAAAGAAAAGTTTATGAAATGATACAAACTGAATGGGTAGGAAGGAAGTTAACAAAAGTAGACAGAGGAAGTGGCAGGCAGCTAAAAATGAAGGTTTTTTGGCTCAGAGAGAACACTTTCTTCACAAACCAGAAACCAAAAGACCTGAAATAAGACACAAATAGGAATAGGAAATTTTTCCTATAAAAACAAACAAAACCATTTCTATTCTCTGATCTCCTTATTTCCATGAATAGTAGCACCATCACTTTCCCATTTATCCAAAAAGGAAAAGTTCTGTCTCATCAAGGACTCCTTCTTTTTCTTTACCTTCTATGGACCCACACCAAGCCAAACACCTGTATCTTAATAATTTTCCCTTCATGATGGAAAATAATTTCTACTCAATCTTACCCAAAAGGTCCTTTCCATAAGTAAGTGCTTCAAAATGTCCATAGCATCTTACTATTTTCTGCTTAACATTTAAGACTTAACCATCTGGCCCCTACTGTCCTCTCCAACTATTTCTGGGTATCTCTGTAAGCTCCGCAAAATGTAGACAAACTAAATTACCCATTGTCTGCCTCCCAGACACACTAAACACACCCTTGACTTCTCACCTTTGCTCATACTATCCCCCTCTAGGAAGGGCCTCTACACTCCCATCTGCTCATTCATTTGTTCAGTAAATAATTTGAATAACTCTTAGGTATTCTGTTGGCCCTGGAAATATTATAGTAAACAAAAGGCATAGCCCTTGCCTTCAAGGAGCTTACCATCACAGAGGCTTGTTATTTCTCCAATTTTAGGTTCAAGATTTACATACTTATGGGGCACCCAGGTGGCTCAGCCAGTTAAGTGTCTAACTTCGGCTCAGGTCATAATCTCACGGTTCATGAGTTAAAGCCCCACTCAGGCTCTGTGCTGACAGTGTGAAGCCTGCTTGGGATTCTCTCCCTCCCTCTCTCTCTGCCCCTCCCCGCTCTCTCTCTCTCTCAAAATAAATAAACAAAAAAAGATTTATGTAATTATAAAGTTCTACTCCAAGCTCCTATTGCATTTGTTTTATTTTTTAAAAAATGTTTATTTATTTATTTTGAGAGAGACAGTGAGCATGAGTGGAGGAGGGACACAAGAGGGAGACGCAGAATCCGAAGCAGGCTCCAGGCTCTGAGCTGTCAGCACAGAGCCTGACGTGGAGCTCGAACTCACGCGCCATGAAATCATGACCTGAGCCGAAGTCGGATGCTTAACTGACTGAGCTACCCAGGTGCCCCTCCTATTGTATTTATATGTTGGGCACTTATTACAGTCTACCAAATACTGGTACTTTTAATTTATAAATCTTGATTCTTGGACAGACTATCAATTACTTCAGGGAAGCTATCATTGCTTCATATCACCAATATAAGCAAAATGTTTTAAAAATAAAAAGCATTAGAGGGAATGATTTCAGCATGCGACAGGCTCCACACTGATGGTGTAGGATTCTCTCTCTCTCTCTTCCTCTCTCTCTCTCTCTGCCCCTCCCCCACTAAGTCACATGCACATGTGCACTCTCTCAAAGTAAATAAACATTTTTAAAAAACACCTCCCAATGGAATATAGTCAATGGTACTGTAACATTGGTTGTATGGTGGGTAACAGGGGGTAGCTACACTTGTGGTCAGCAGAGCATAACACAACATACAGACTTGTTAAGTCACTACATTGCACACCTGAAACTAATGTAACATTGTGTGCCAACTACACTTCAATAAAAACAAATCTCCCAAAAAAGAAAAGCCCAGGACCAAATAGCTTGACTGGAGTATACTACCAAACATTGAAAGAATTAACATCAGGGGCACCTGGGTGGTTCAGTCAGTTAAGCATCCTGCTTGGGCTCAGGTCATGATCTCATGGTTTGTGAGTTCGAGCCCCGTATCGGGCTCTGTGCTGACAGCAGAGCCTGGAGCCTACTTCAGATTCTGTGCTTCCCCCTCTCTCTACCCCTCCCCTGCTCACGCTCTGTGTCTGTCTCTCAATAATAAATAAGCTTAAAAAAAAAAAAAGAATTAACATCAATCCTCCTAAAACTCCTATGAATCCATTCTATGAAGCCAGTATTACCTTGATACCAAAGCCAAAGCCAAGAAAACTACACACCCATATTCCTGATGAATACTGATGTAATACTAGCAAACCAAATTCAACAGCACTTTAAAAGGACTATACACCACGACCAAGTATGAATTATCCTGGAATGCAAGGATGGTTCAACATGAAAATCAATCAATGTAATACATTACATTAACAGAATGAAGAACAAAAACTACATGATCTCAACTGATGCAGAAAAAACATTTGACATGATTCAAAATCCTTTCATGATTAAAAACACTCAACAATCTAGAAACAGAAGGAAATGCTCTCAACGTAATAAAGAGCATTTATCAGTGTGGCTGGGTGGCTCAGTTGGCTAAATGTCCAACTCTTTAATACTGGGTCAGGTCATGATCTCACCATTTGTGAGATCTCTGCTGACAATGGAGAGCCTGCTTGGAATTCTTTCTCTCTCTCTCTCTCTCTCTCTCAAAATAAATACACTTAAAAAAAAAAGACCACTTACAAAAAGTCCATGGCTAACATAATCCGTGGTAAAAACCTGAAAGCTTTTCCTCTAAGAGGAAGAACAAGAATGCCTGTGTTTACCAATTCTGTTTAACATGGTACTGGAAGTCTGAGGCAGAGCAATTAGAGAAAAAAGGGCATCCACAAAGGAAAAGAAGAAGCAAAATTGCCTGTGTTCACAAATGACATGATCTTATATGTAGAAAAGCCTAAGGGTTATACACACACACACACACACACACACACACACACACACACAGAGAAGAAACAAATTCAGAAAAGTTGTAGGATACAAAATCAACACACAAACTCAACTGTGTTTCCATACACTAACAATGAGCAATCTGAAAGTAAATTAACAAAACAACTCCATTACAAGAGCATAAAAAAGAATACTTAGAAATAACCCTTACCAATGAAGTAAAAGACATGTATACTGAAAATTACAAAACATTCTGAAAGAAATTAAAGAGGACACAAACAAAAAGATATCCCATGTTCATTAGAAAATATTGTTTTTTTTAAAAAGTTTATTTATTTATTTAGAGAGAGAGACAAAGAGAGCAAGAGCGGGGGAGGAGCAGAAGGAGGAGGAGAGAGAGAATCCCAAGGACTGTGAGATCATGACCTAAGCCAAAATCAAGAGTCAGCTGTTTAACCAATTGAGCCACCCAGGTGCCCCAGAAAACAGTATTAAAACAACAGTGTAAGATGTCCACACTACCCAAAATGATCTACAGATTTAATAAAATCCTTATCAAAAGGTCAGTGGCATTTTTGGCCAAAATATCATCCTAAACTTCATACGGAATCTCAAGGCACTCCAAAAAGCCAAAACAAGTTTGAAAAAGAAGAAAGTTGGAGGATTCATATTTTCTGATTTCAAACCTATTACATAGCTGCAGTAATCAAACAGCATAAAGACAAATAGACCAACAGAATAGGACAAAGAGTCTAAAAATAACCCCCTGTTTATAAAGTTAAATGATCTTTGTTTCTTAAGTTTATTTTTTTAATGTTTATTTTTGAGGGAGAGAGAGAGAGACAGAGACAGCAAGTGGGGGAGGAACAGAGAGAGAGGGAGACACAGAATCTGAAGCAGGTTCCAGGATCTGAGCTGTCAGCACAGAGCCCGATACAGGACTCGAACCGTGAGACCATGACCTGAGCCGAAGTCAGACACTTAACCAACTGAACAACCCAAGCGCCCCGCAAGTTTGTTTATTTTTGAGAGAGAAAGAGAGAGAGAGAGAGAGAGAGAGAGAGAGCGTGCACATGCGAGCCAGGGAGGGGCAGAGAGAGAGGGGGACAGAGGATCTGAACAGGGCTCTGTGCTGTGAGCACACAGCCCAATGTGGAGCTCGAACTCCCAAGCCATGAGACTATGACCTAAGCCAAAACCAGATACTTAACCGACTGAGCCACCCAGGCACCCCTGATCAAATGATCTTTGACAAGGTTGCCAAGACCACTCAATGGGCAAAGGACAGTCTCTTCAACAAATGATGTTGGGAAAACTGGACACCCATATGCAAAGGAATGAAGCTGGACTCTTACTTTACACCACAGAAAAAAGTTAACTCAAAGTGGATTAAAGACCTCAATGTAAGACCTAAAACTATACAACTCCTAAAAGAAAACATCAGGGAAAAGATTCACGGCATTGGACTTGGTGAGTATTTCTTGGATATGACACCAAAAGCACAGGCAACAAACGCAAGAATAGACAAAGAGGACTACATCAAACTTTAAAACTTTTGTGCATCAAAGGACTCAATCAACAGAGTAAAAAAGTAACCTATAGAATGGAAAAAAATACTTGCAAATCATATGTCTTATAACTTTATATAAAATTATATAAAGAACTCCTACAACTCGGGCGCCTTGGTGGCTCAGTCGGTTGAGTGTCCAATTTGGCTCGGGTCATGATCTCGCGGTTTGTGAGTTCGAGCCCTGTGTCAGGTTCTATGCTGATAGCTCAGAGCCTGGAGCCTGCTTTGGATTCTGTCTCCCTCTCTCCCTGCCCCTCCCATGCTCATCTCTCTGTCTGTCAATAATAAATAAATGCTAAAAAATTAAAAAAAAGAAGAACTCCTACAACTCAACAACAAAAAAATTAAAATAAAATAATTAAAAAATGGGCAAAGTACTTGAATAAACATTTCTCCAAAAATGACATATACAAGTGACCAACAATATATGAAAAGATGCTCAACATCACTAATCAGAGGAATGTCCACTGACAGATGTATAGATAAACTGTGGTATCTTCATTCAATAGAATATTAGGCTTAAAAAGGCAGGTATTCTGGGGGCATCTGGGTTGCTCAGTCGGTTGAGTGTCTGACTCCTGATTTCGGCAAGGGTCATGATCTCATGGTCATGACATCAAGACTCGTGTTTGGCTTGGCGCTGGGTATAGAGCCTGCTTGAGATTCTCTCCCTCCTCTCTCCCATTCCCTCTGCCCCTCTTCCATTTGCCTCCGCATGCTCTCTCCCTCACCCTCTCTCTTAAAAAAAAAAAAAAAAAAAAGGAAAGTATTCTGACACATGGTACAATATGGATGAACCTTGAGGAAGGACTATGGCTAAATGAGATAAGCCAGTCACAAAAAAGACAAATACTGTATGGTTCCATTTATATGAAATACCTAAACTAAACTAGTCAAACTTATAGAAACAGAAAATACAATGGTGATTAGCAGGGGCTGGGGAGAGGGGGGAAAGGGGAGTTGTCCTTTAATGGGTACAGTGTTTGAGAAATGCAAGATGAAAAAGTTCTGGAGATCTGTTTAACTAGTAAATATAGTTAACACTAACCAATTGTACACTTAAAAGTAGTTAAGATGGTAAATTTCACATAATTTTTTTACCTCATCAAAAAAAAAAAAAAAAGCACTAAAATGTTTGTTCAACACAAACAAGACTCAACACTTCAGAGTTCACAATCTCATGCAGAAGATAAGAAATAAACACATGGAACCTAGATAGGTAAGGGCATCTTGGTAAGGTTGCCAAGGCAAACACTAAACACTTTACTAAGAAGCAAGGTAAACTGCAGTTCAACTAGTATTTACCTGAACATGCTTCCAATTGATATGATTGATGCCATCATTTGGGAGGTCACTCTACCCCAAGATAACTTCTTAACCCAACAGGATCTATACCTACCAGTCCAGACGAATGAATTCCCTAACCACTAATCTTCAGACTAATAATCTCACTGAGCAGGGTAAAATTCCTATTTGTTTTGTTCATGGAACACTGTTCTTTATTAGATCCTATCTCACCAATGTTCCTGGTATGAACTGCCCTTTCTGTAATGGTGATGATTGCAGATGGTAGTTTGGGTTGGGGTGCGTGTGTGTGCAAGTGTGTATTTTATAGATCTGTGAAATTTTAAAAATCTGAGAACTACTAAAACAGTGGTTACTTTAGCAGATAAAGCCTTCTTAGAACATAGCCTTGAAGAGCCTTTTAACCTTATGATTCTGATTCTCCATGTCACAATTCGCTAGAGAAGGGCTTCTCATAGTAATTGCCAGCACCGGTGTTGGGTTCTTATGCTATAGTTTTCTTTTGGAGAGCATTATTTCCTCACTAAAGTGCTTTTATTATAATTTCGGCTTCCTACAACTCTGTAAAATAGTTACGGTAGGTATTTTTAACGTATCATGAGAGGCAATATAGCATAGTGGTTAAAAGGTCAAGCCATACTGCCTGGCTTGGAATTCTAGCTCTGTCCTTACGTGTTGTATATGGCCTTGGGCAAATCATCTCTTTGGGCCTCAATTTCCTTATCCATAATATGAGAACAATAACAGTTTCTACTTCATAGTGTTGTTGTAAGGATTAAACGAGTTAGCACATGTAAAATGCGTACAGCAGTGCTGGGCATATAGTTAGACTCTAGAAATGAGTGTCAACATACAGAGTAATCCTGTGACTTGCTCCAGATCAGAAGCTGACACTGCCAACAAAGGGAGGACTGTGACTAGCTTGCTCTCTGCTCAGATCTTGCCACCTGGCTCCCATAAACTCCCCTTTCCCATTGGTCAAATGTTATTAAGTTAATGTAGAGGTTACTTTGGGGCAAATTATTACTCTGGGTTCTTATTACTCAGCTCTTCAAGTAAAATAGAACTAGTTAGTCCCTCAAAATCTGATCCTGCCATTTGATCGCTGTAAGTTTGTTTACAATTTAAAACTACCTTCATTCTGACCCCTTTATCCCTGCGCAAATTGAAGCCTGACACACTTATGGCTTTAAGAACTTGTAATATTGGGGCGCCTGGGTGGCTCAGTCGGTTAAGTGTCCAACTCTTGGTTTCAGTTCAGGGTATGATCTCATGGTTTGTTCGAAACCCACATCAGACTCTGCACTGATGGTGTGGAGCTTCCTTGAGGTTCTCTCTCTTCCTCTCTCTCTCTCTCTGCCCCTCCTGTACTCTGTCTCTCTCTCTCTCTCAAAATAAATAAATAAACTTAAAAAAAATTTTAAAAGAGGCACCTGGGTGACTCAGTCAGTTGAGCGTCCGACTCTTGATTTCGGCTCAGATCATGATCTCATGGTTTGTGGATTCAAGCCCTGCATCGGGCTCCTTGCTGACAGTGGGGAGCCTGCTTGGGATCCTCTCTTTCCCTCTCTCTCTGCCCCTCCCCTGTGCACACTCTCTCTCTCAAAATAAATAAATAAACTAAAATTTTTTTTAAAAAACTTGTAGTATTAATAAGCTCTGCCACTTTCAGCAGGCTTTCTCTCAAGCATGCTTTCTAAAATTCTCTGCTCTGCATTCCTAAGTAGCTGATGTGTGATGAGCTGAACAGAGATAATTCTAGCAGAATAGGAAAAAGAAACACTTTGAAGACACATAAAGCAGAACTTCAAATGATATAGCACCACTGGGAACTCACAGAAATCACAGTGACAGATAAACCTAGGGAGCACGGATGAGCACCTGGAATGGTTCTTTCTGAAGAGAGGAGAGCAGGTGCAAATTGTGCCAAACTCAGTACATGGAGTCTGCAGCTATAGATCCCGGACCAGTACAGGCAGCTGGTGGGGACCCGCTGGGAGATAGCAATTACTGGTCAGCGGCTGTCATCTTCAGCTACAAAGGCTAACGTGTGTGGCTCCCTACATCTGCATTCTTCAACTGGTTATTTATCTCAGTGCTAAAATAACAGTTGGCCTTGAAGCATATTTACCCATCTGCCTAAAAAATAAAAATAGAATCGTATACAAAGGGAACACACACAAAGGGCTTAATAAAATTTGTATTGAGCCACCTGACAGGTTATCTCTTTTCAGTCCTCTTCATACCTCACTATAGAAAAGTCTCTTAAAATCGGAGAACCTGACTTAGATAAGTTTTTATGAAGTCTGGAAGCAGGAGTTTTTGGTTTTTGTTTCTTAACTTTGAGTAGCCATGCTTCCTCCATAGGGCCATGTGCATCAGGAGTAGATGACTTCAGCACTAGCTCCAGAGGTGGGCCCTGAGAAGTCTCAGCCAATTCTCAGGGACCATTACTCCCTGGCAATGGTCACTAGTCCAACAGTGGGCCTGTGGCCTGGGCTTGCCGATGAAACTGAATGAAAGGCATGGTCCACACATAGAGAAGAGGTATTATCTCAGTGTAGGCATCTATTGGTTGTCTCACATTGGCTGAGATTTTCCTGGGTTTTTTTTTTTGTATGCTAAATAATTATATATTCTACCCTGGACATTTTTAATATTATGAGACTCTGCACCTTATTAAAATCCTATGGAAAATGTTGATATTTTTATTTTAGTAGGCAATCGACCTGCTTGCATTCAGGTCCCAAGTTCCAACCAACCTGCTGTGGGTGTGATTTAAATGTCAGTTCCACATTTGAAGACTTTGCAAAGCTATTCAGATATGTCTGGCATGAGCACAACCCAGTGGCCAGTCTAGGGCCTGAACAGTGATTCATCTCAGAGCTCAATACTCAGAAGTTTTTGGTGTGCTGTTTGGGAACAGATCCACGCATGTGCCGTTTGGGGGTGAGCCCAGGAGTTCACAAACAACCTTGTGGGGTTGCTTTCCTGAGCTCCTCCCTCTCCATTGTGTCCTGGGTACTTTTCAGTTCCTTGGAGCTCCCCTTTCCTGTCTTCCAGCCAGAAGCCTGGGGCTATTGTTATCTCATTCTCCCACATAATTTGGGAGCTAGGCAGCAGGAAGAGAGAGAAAGAAAAAAAGTAATGGGTGTTCACCCCACCTTTTTAGGACTACAGCTTCTCCAACGGAGAGAAAGTTTCCCCTCCTTTAGAGCTTTAGGCATCTGTAAGCCCCCACTGATGTCACTGCCAGCACCAACACAAGATTGCCTGGGGGTTGGGGCATGAGAGAATGCAGAGAAATTTTTTAAAGGGGGCAGTTTCTACCACTCTCTCTGAGTGCACGGAGTCTCCTTTTCCACTCAAGTCAGAACCAGAGGGTTTATCCTGGAGCTCTCTCTGTTATTGCCAGGTGCCTACTTCCAGGTTTGGGCTGCATGGAATCCAGGCCAAGGAACACTAGAAATTTAAAAAAAGGGAAACTCCCACCTGGATGGTGGTACTTCAAATCCTGGTCTTTTCTAATCTACCTGCTACTACTGACTTTTCAGAGTCCTTGAATTGTTATTCCATGTGTTCTACCAAGATTTTTAGCTGCGTACGGTGGGAGAGACTGGAGAGTGTGCTTACGCTCTGTCTTATCTAGAAATGGAGCTCTCATGGCACCTGGGTGGCTCAGTCAATTAAGCGTCCAACTCTTGATTTCAGCTCAGGTCATGATCTCACAGTTAGTGGGTTTGAGCCCAGCATTGGGCTCTGCGCTGACTTCACAGAGGCTGCTTGGGATTCTCCCTCTCTCTCTGCCACCCTCCCTCCCACTAGCGCTCTCTCTCAAAATAAATAAAGAAAAGAAAAGAAAAGAAAAGAAAAGAAAAGAAAAGAAAGAAAGAAAGAAAGAAAGAAAGAAAGAAAGAAAGAAAGAAAGAAATGGCACTCTCCAGGGGCAAATATTTTCTAATAAGTAGTCACATATTATTTTAATGTGCTTGATAAAAGAAGAGAAAACCCATAACTCCATGAATATTTTTAAGGTGAGTAGGCTTTTAATTAGAAAAAAAAAGTAATTTGGCTTACAGAAAAATATTAAGTAACTCTACAAATTTTACCCGTATGTGACAAAAATCATAACAGTGGTATACAAATGCCGTAAGTTTGAGAAATGCTATTCTACAGGATAGAAGCCACTTTATTTTTAACGCTACTTCCATATAGTTCTATTTGTACGATAGTATTATTAATTTTAATTATGAATTGATATAAAATAAACTACATGTGAACCTGTGTATACTACTTGCCTTCTGTTAACTGACCCTGTAGTTGTTTCCTTCTGGCTATTACAGTCTACAGAATACTGAGAAAGAACAAGGAAGGTCACTCAGGGACCTGTAAACACAACTTTCCTTAGGAAGATGGGTCTGAGGGACTTGGAAAGGACAGAAGTAGGAGTGTTACAAACAGATTAGGCAGCAAATGAGAACTCCATGGATCCAGAAGTTCTCCTCTTCTTTTTGAAATCTGCCTCACTCAGCCCAAAGCTTAAGGAATCCTTCCCTGGTCTCCCCATCATACCTTCCTCACACCCAATATTATGGCATGCCTCCCTGGGGTCCCTGATTTCCTTTGTCCACCTTATTAGATTTTGAAGTCCTCGAGACCTGGCACAATGACCATGTCATTGTCCTCTTTGTAACTCAGGCATCACACAGAGTTATGCAGATCATCAGTAAATGAGGATTCAAGGAATGGATGCACCTCCTAAAACCATGTTTAGAACAGACACAGAATCATAATGACTCTTCTCTCAGTAGAAGCAGTTGCAATACTATTGAACTAGGTTAATGTCAACTAGGAATTTGGCAGATATGTTAACGACTGCAAGAACAAAACGCAAATGGGATGTGTGTGTCTATGTATCTAGGATGTGGTAATGTGTCGGGGGGCAGTTTTCAGTACCCTCCTGAAGCATTCTCCTGGCTGCTGAACAGTCAAGTCTGTCCCTAATTAGAGAACTACCAAAACCAAAGGAAAATCCATTCTATGATGAGAGACTTTTTCCCTTCATAATGGGTATAATCAATATTACCTCTTTCCCAATGTTGTAATAAAAAAGAGATTTGCATGATAATAGGTATCTAAGCTTATCTGCTCCAGCTGCTTTATTCTCTTAAATGAAGTCAAAATATTCATGTTACGAGATTACTGTGTTCCCTATCTCTTTCCTCCTTACCACTACCCATATCCAGTCGATCCCCAAATTTTACTGATTCTTCCATTTGAATCTTGATTCTATTTCCCTCCATCACAATTTCACAATGACCAGTAAGGCTATCTCTCTGGCCCAGCTCCCATTATTCTCCTGCTCACATATTCCTCTCCAGCCACTGGCTGTTCCTCCAACATACCAGATACTCCCCGATTCCAAGACTCATGCAATTCTGTTTCTGCTGCTTCAAATGCTCTTCCCTCAGGTAAGTCCACATGGCTTTCTTCTTCATGTCATTCAGATATGTGCTCAAATGTTACCTTCTCAGTGAAGCCTTCACTCATCACTTGATATAAAAAATTATTCCCAGGGCACCTGGGTGTCCCAGCCAGTAAAGCCTCTGACTCTTGATTTTGGCTCAGGTCATGATCTCACAGTTCATGAGATGGGACCCCGCATTGGGCTCCACACTGACAGCGCGGAGCCTGCTTGGGATTCTCTCTCTCCCCCTCTCTCTGCCCCTCCTCCAACTCATTCTCTCCCTCTCTCAAACTAAATAAACAAACAAACATTAAAAAAAAAATTGTTCCCCACATAACACTCCCTTATCCTTATCCTCCTTCCTGATTTATCTTCCTCCCTGGCAATTACCACTATGTAAGCATAGTATATATTTACGTATTTATTGTCTTTCTCCCACTAGAGTGTAAGCTCCATGAGGGCAGGGAGTTCTGACTATTTTGGCCATTGCTGACTCCCAAGAGCCTGGAACAGCACCCACCAAAAACAGGTGCTCAGTAATCATTTTCTCAAAGAATGGACAAGACTACTTCCATCTCCATTGCCTCGAATCTAATTCAAACCACCATCAGTTCTAGCCCACAATACTGTAACTGCTTTTCTTTTTATCCAAGATGTTATTTTTAAGTAATGTCTATCCCAACATGGGGCTCAGATCCATGACCCCAAGATTAAGAGTTGCAGCTCTTCAGACTAAGCCAGGCTGGCACCCCTGAAACTGCTTTTCAACAGGCTTTCCTGAATTCAGCCTAAAACCCAAATATGTCATTCTCACTGACTTGGGGATAAAGCCCCAAAACTCCTTGCTATGGCCCATCAAGTCTCTCATAGTCTGGTCCTGAACCTCTCTAGCCCATCCCACTTTCCTCACACCACAGCTTTGCTCCCACTGTTCTAAATTATTTTTAGTTCCCCTATGGAACAGCTTGCTCTCACCTCTAGGCCTTTGCACAAGCTGCTCCCTCCCCTAGAACATTTTCATCATTGTTCTGGCTACCCACTGCTTCCTTGGTCTGGCTCTTACTTATCCTTCCTCTGGGGAGCCTTCCAACACTAGCTAATCGTTCCATTTATGGAAGATTCTTATGAATTAGTGGGCCTAAGCAATGATCATCAAAAGCTACCAATATCACCCAGGAAAGATAACCAGACATTATGTACCTCATGATGGAAATATATACGAACACTCACAAGCATTTCTTCCTCGAAAATAGAAACTGGGGGCACCTGGGGGCTCAGTGGGGTAAGGGTCTGACTCTTGGTTTTGGCTCAGGTCATGATCTTGCAGTTTCGTGAGTTTGAGAACCCCATCAGGCTCTGTGCTGGCAACGTGGAACCTGCTTGGGATTCTCTCTTTCTCTCTCTCTCTCTCTGTTCCTCTCCTACTCATACTCTTTCTCTCTCTCTCTCTCAAAATAAATACATAAACTTAAAAAAAAAAAAAAAGAACCTGAATCTAATTAGTCTCTGGATTTAACTACTAATTTACAGACAACATAATAAACAACCTAATAATGGTTAACTGACACTGGGATATAGTCACCAATATTCAGGCTGAAGAAAGTTCTATAGGACAAATGATTTCAAATAGGACAAATCGATTTCAAGGAAAAAGAGTGGGGGGAGGCAAGAGACAGAGACAGATACTCTCAGTTAATTGCAATGTCTGAACTTTACTTGGATCCTGACTCAAACGAGCAAACTATTTTAAAAAATGAAATATTGGGGAGATTTGAACATTGGCTAATAGATATTTGGTGACATTAAGGAATTACTGTCAATATTTACATGCATGATAATTATTGTGGTTAGGTTTATAAAAATAATTCTTCTCTTTTAGAGGCACATGATAAACTATTTATAGATGAAATAATACAATGTTTAAGATTTGTTTCAAAATAATCCAGGACTAAGGTAAGGAAGGGGGAAGGGGTATAGATAAGGTTTGAAATTTTCTATAATATAATTTTTTTAGTTCTGGAAAGCAAGGTTCATTTTAAGTTTAGCAAAGGAGGGGCACCTGGCTGACTCTGTCAGTAGAGCGTAATACTCTTGATCTTGGGGTGGTGAGTCCGAGCCCCATCTTGGGGGTAGAGTTTTTTAAAAAAATGTTTAGCAAAGGACAACTGGAGTCCTATTTTTTCTTATTAATTTTATACACTTAAAAAAATAAAATTAGGGGTACCTGGGTGGCTCAGTTGGTTAAGCCTCTTGATTTCAGCTCAGGTCATGATCTCCTGCTTCATGGGACTGAGTCCCGCGACGGGCTCCATGTTAACAGCGGGATTCTCTCTTTCCCTCTCTCTCTGCCCCTCCCCCACTTGTACTCTGTCTCTCTCGAAAGTAAATAAAGTTAAAAAAAATAATAAAACTAATATGTGTACAGAATATAAAAACTGCAAGAGTAAATCTCTCTGGTTTGCCTGTTGCCTCTCTAGAGGTAACTACTGTTAACTGCGCATTCTTCTGGAGCACATTTCCAGGAATATTTTATGCATTTAGAAACCTAATTTTTAACATAAATCAAACTTTATCATACATCTTATTCTACATCTTTTTTTTTTTTTAAACTTAACATACCTTGGACATTTTCCCATATATCTGGCTTTACCTCACTCTTTTTAAAGTCTATATCATATTCTATGATATGGACTGCATAATCCCATTTAACTAATTCCTCTACAAATGAAGAATTATGCTATCCTCAGTGTTTTATTGTTACAAACAATGCACCATGGGTATTCTTTGGCATCTATCATGAGACACTTATGCAAGGGTGTCTATGAGATAATTTGCAGAAGATGAATTGCTGTATCAAGGGATATATGCATTTAAATTTTTGGATAGATATCATCGAGCTGCCCTCCAAGAAGGTTGCACTGATTTATACTCCCTCCCTCACTTCCCATCAGTAGTAATTGAAAATGCGTTTCCCTAGTACTGAGGATTGACACATCTTTAAATAATTTTCAATCTCACATATATATGTGTGTGTGTGTGTGTGTGTGTGTGTGTGTGTATTTTGTTTGTGTGCCTTTAATTATGGTGACTATTGATCTTTCTTCTCTTTATGTGAATTGTCCATTCCTGTCTTTTACATTGGGTTCTTCATTCTTTAGAACTGACTTGTAAAAACACTTTGTGTGTTAATAAAATCAGAGTACATGCTTCCAAAAAGGAAAAAAAAAAAAAGGCCCTCAAATTACAAATTTAAAAATACTAAAGATTAGCTTAAAACATGAATATATATTACCTACCAAGAAATCATGTGACTGAGTGAAGTCAACTTTCTGTAATAGTATATGATATGATTACAAGGCATTCAGATAAATGTCAAAAAACAAAGAAAGGAATACAGAAGACGTATCAGATATTCATATCTCTAAGAAACCATGACATTCACAGGTAATTATTGTTCAAATTTACTAATTTCCACTTGCACTTCTTCCCACCAGACCTCAGGCCTAGATGTGGTACTCCTATTCACCTGACTTGAAAACCTGACATTCTCTTTAACACCTCATTCATGTCACAGTTAAGTCAGGTTACCAACGCCTACTAATTTGTATTCAGAAATGAGAGTATAAGACTGAGGGCTAAGTTCTTTGTTACAGTAGCTCATTTAAGAGAATGGAATCAAATGCACCCCACACCCCCAAGGTTCTTAAACCTAATTACCTTCCTCATTGCTACTGCTACTCTCTCCCCCTCAGTCTAGGCTCTTAACACTGCAGGCCTGTGTTATTACTACTTCAAGTGCTAGTTGACCTTGATGCCTATCTTTTTAGATCTACCATATCTCTTAACTATTATCACTGTATTAAACAAAAACAGCATTTTTACCCTATACTATATTCCCTTGCTTAAAAAATCCACAACGGTTGGGGTGCTTGGCTGGCTCAATCGGTAGAACATGCAACTCTTGATTTTGGAGTCATGAGTTCAAGCCCCACACCACATTGGGCATAGAGCTCACATAAAAAACAAACAAAACCCACAATAATTATCTATCTAATATCCAATAGATAGTTGATACACAGAAAGCATATTTATTTTAAAAAACCCATCTCAAACACGGCATTACCTTTTACTAGGCCTGTAACTTTAAATTTGTTTCCATATTCATTAAAATGAGGTATGATATCTATATGCCTCAGAGTGGATGTCGATGATTGAATGAAATAATTTATGTGACAGTGCCTAGCATATAGGAGGTGCTCAAAAAATACCAGGTGAATAGCACTAATGTGAATGAATATTCTAACCTCAATAACATTTGAACGGATTTTTAAATGAGAGAAAAGACCAAGTGTCTAACACAACTCCTGGGATGTTGCATGTACTTGATAATATATGTTACAACTTGGGCTTCCAGTAAAGCATGGAAGAATGAATACATGTTTATCTCCTTTCCTCTCAAAATCCCATCAAAATCCCAGTAAAGGGCAATAAATGGCATAAATTCATAGGGACACAAAGAGTGGCAAATGACAGAACAGTACATGAGAGATATCACAACTTCGGAATCTGGAAAGTAAACAGAGGAATGGAAAGTTGTAACAGACAAGGGCATGCTAAAATTTAAATGCTGCCCACATCAGGGTGAACAAACAAGCAAGTGGGTCAGAACTTCAGAACCTGGGAAGGCCCAGGAATTAGAGACTCCATGTATCTCTGAAGGTAGAGGTAAGGTGTGGGATTTAAGGGATTTAAAAGAACAAAAAAAGAGGTTGGTTGGGCATCTTTGAAATGATCCCTTACAGTTTCCCCCATCTCTGCCCTAAGCAGCCAAGTGGCTATGTCTTTCCCACTCTGGCAGAAGACTGGGATTTTATGTGAACCCTAGACATTCTGGTCTTTAGTATACCAGGCATGGCTAGAAATGGGCACCTGGCAGGTAGCAATGCTAAATAGACAACAGCCATTTGGTGCATTCTGATTAAGGTCACAATGCCACCCAATTGGAAGAAAAAAAAAAAAAAAGAGCTTCTATTCAAGTGTATCCTAAAATTAAAATAATCTTTAGAGGCAATTTTTGGTCATTCATATTTTGAATGTCAGTTTCTTTTTCCATTAATATTCGAATGGTATTCCTAGTTGTCTGCATTTAGAAATGACTGAAGTCAGTGAGTGATATGATAGACATCCAGCCAGTGAGCAGAGTCTGATGGCCGCATTAGTTAACCTTCAAGTCATTATTAAGTGACTCAATCTAATGAGCCAAGTAATCTCTTTCTGTATAAAAGTCTATTAAACAAATTACAGGGTCCTGGGAGCAACTCACCAGGCAAGGAAAATCTCACGGATGTATGAACATTTTTCTTCAAATAATGAAAAACAATTAGAATAAATTTAACATCGGTTGGTATTGAATTTTTTTAAGTTAAATTTCTTGACAAAAGCGGCGCCAACTTGAAAACAAAACAAGATTAAAACAGCCACAACAGGGGTGATGAGATAGGCTACCTTTATTGCTCCATGTATGATTTGAAAAATCCCAAACCACTTGGTACCTGTTTTTTTTTTTATAATAAAAAATAAAATCACAACATGTCAAGCAGTTTCCACTCTATCCTTAGCAGTCAGTCACTGAGAAACAACAGTCATTGTTCAAGACCCACAGCAGCCATCACCAACTCTGAGACTCCCCTGAAGAGGGGGCTGTGCCTAGACCAAAGGACTCCAAGGCTGGAATGGAAGCTCCATGAGGGTAGAGGCATTTTTGTTTTTATTTTGTGCGCTGACTTATTTCCGGCCCCTAGAACATGACTGGAACATAGTAGATGCTCAGTTAATATTGTCAAGTAAAAGGCTGTCCTCAAAGGTCCTTTTGGTTGCTCCCACATTCCAATTGTGGCACATATCAGAGGGGTCATTGGCAAGGTTGGACAGTATTCCCACTTCAAATCAAGCCCTCCTTTCTCCAGATTTCTCCAGACTATAATCTGGAATATACCCTCTAGCACAATTATGAAAAAGGAGCAGAAGTTTCATTTCTCTAGACCAGGGGCACAGCCTCAGTCTATCAGGATGTCACTAGAATGTATAGGGAAATGTTGTGTGGTGGGCACCACCTGTGACCACCCATAATCCATTCAATCACTAGACAGGGCACCATGACTTTCTGGTTCACACTGGGCTCATTTTTATGTTCTAACATAGAAATAAACCTTAGTCCTTCTCACTGCAAATGTAGAGAAGAGTAGCCTTATTTTACATTCCACAAGTCTTTCCTGGATTAAGGAAGACAGCTATGCTCCTATCTGTTTCTGTATTCAGTTGGTTATTCATCACATAGCCTTTGGAAAACTCCACTACATACTTGCAAGCAAATAATGTTTTAGTACTGTCATGAACATAGTTTTGACTCCTGAAAGAGTCTCAGGGACCCCTAAACGACTCTTAAAGACACTGTTGTAAAAGGTATGTATACTAACAGCCATGACTGATCAACATGTGGAAGGGATTCAAACAGGAAATGGAGTTAAAAAAGATAAAGAGGATGGGACACCTGGGTGGCTCAGTCCGTTAAAGCAGCCAACTCTTGGTTTCCATTCAGGTCATGATGTCACGGTTCATGAGACTGAGCCCCACACTGGGCTCTGAGCTGACAGTGCAGAGCCTGCTTAGGATTCTCTCTCTCCCTCTCTCTCTCTCTCTGCCCCTCCCCTGCTTGTGTGTACGCTCTCTCTCTCAAAATAAATAAAACAAACATAAAAAAAAAAAAAAGGAGACAGGAAAACATCACTGACTACATATGATCACACTTTACAAGAAAGCCAAAACATTTTATCAGTGTTGTTATTATTGTAAATGTTCCTTACCCTTTGTACTTTACCATATTTCAACAGGAAATGAACTGCTATGTGAGGAAAAGCCAATATTTCTCCCTGACAAGACAGACCTCAGAAAACCCACATACTCTAACTCCTTACAGTTCCTATACAAATATTGATTGTTAATGTATATTTACTGTTTAGACCATCACTTCTAAGTGACATTCTAATTATAAGACACATAAATCACCTTTCTCCTGCCTTGCCTTTTCTTGCACAACTTTCTGGTGTCATTCAAATATTATTTAACAGAACAAAAGAACAATTTCCAATCACTAATCAGCTCCAAAATGCTGTATGGTTCAATCTTTCTGAGTGCCCGTTTCTACAAATAGCAGCTAAATGGCAATCTACAAAAGCAACTCACTCTAATCCCTTTTAAACATGTACATATCGGTCCTTAGCCAGGTGCAAGTGATTTTCTATCTACTACATACGATTCAGAAAAAAGCAAAACAGCTGTATTCATTTAAGTATGGTCCAAGACAAATAATTATTTACAGATTATCTTCTCACACCATCCTTTTCCCCATACTTAAGAAGATACATGATTTCAAATTTTCCTTCCCACAGTCATGCAAAAACAGATTAGCTACGGTGACTTTTTCAGGAAATATTTGGCTCTGTTGTCTCACTTAAATTTATACCCACCTTAACAAACCTAAACTACAAACAAACCTAAACTCATAGAGTTTATAAAGTAGACCAGCAGTTGCAAGCTCTGGAACAGACGATCTAGGTTTGAATCCTAAAGATGCCACTGGCAATGTGACTTTGGACAAGTTACTTAATCTGTGCCTCAGTTCCTTCAACTTTTAAAATAAAGATAACAGCAGTATCTCCTCATAAGTACCTGATGGGGTTAAATGAGATAATGAAGAAATAGGTAAACACTTAAAACAGTGCCTAACATGGAAAAAAGTACTTAGTAAATGGTAACTCTGTTTTTATATATTAGTCTTCTGAAATAGAGCAGACAGAACAGTCCATAACAATCTAATAGAGCCCCAGAACAATACAGGAGGAAAATATTAAGGAGAGATGACTATCTTAGTGTCCTTCCTTCTTAAAAATAGGTAATTGTCTGCACTACCTAAGAAAGTGCTGACAAGCCATGGAAAAGATATCAAAGACATTTTCATAATTATTATAATTCTGTGAAACAAGAAAAAAACCTCAAAAAGACTTGTCCCTCAAAATAGACTGGAAGAGTCTCAACAGAAAATTTGACATACCTATCTAGAAACAAGAGAATCATGCATTCTGCTTTAAAACAGATACTTCTGTGGGCAAGATAAAACTATCACAGCCAGAAGGTAGTTTTATGCATGTGTCCCTGTAAGCATCATGTACACCATGAGATATGCAATAAGAGCCGAAGGTATCTAATTCTATTCTCACATACAGTCTAGCAGCATACTTGGAGGGAACTGAAGCTTGAAACCAAAAAGAACACTTTCATGAAAAATTTTAAAAATCCATGCCACCATGGTTAACCTTACCATAAGATGGCTTAACTCCTGCAGTGTATCAGAAAAAGATTCATCTGTGGAAGGCTGGTACATAAAAAGGCTAACTGAGATACAGAGGAAAATTATAGCTAACGCTTTTACTGAACATTTACTATGTTCCAGGCATTATTCCAAGTGTTTTAGATGTATCATCTAATTAATCCTCAACATCACGATTAAACAGGAATTTTACTGTCCCCACTTACACCCAATGAATTGAGGCACAGAAAAATTAAGTTGCCCAAATGTCAAATTAATGATAGCTAGTCAAAATCAGTTTGGCTTCTAAACCCAAGTTTTCAATCATTAGGCAAAATAGAAGGTTGCACATATACATATCATACACTCATATACCCTGGGGGGTGGGGGTGGGGGGCTAAGGTTTAGGAAGAGGATTTTGGTTATCTATGACATTTGAATTATTGACAATAAGAATGTATGGACTTTATGATTAAAAAAATTTATCTCTCATAAATTAGCCACACATTTTAATGGGCTTTCCGTGGAATTCTACTGACATAATGTGCACGTGCCTAAATGAACAGGATGGCCACAGTGAGCCTAACATCATAGTGGCTGGCAGTATTTGGAAAATGAGAAGGGGTGGTTAATACCCTTGATAGGTCGTGACGTATGTGGTCTCTATCTAGCCACCAGTAAGCTTCAAGACCCACCCTAGACTTGTTTTTTAGTATGGTTGCTGATCTATAGGTCCTACTTTTGTCTTCAAATATGGTTATGTCCCCTCATAGCTTAAGTCAGCTTATAGTACTGAAAAATTCACAACAGTAAGAAGGAAAGAGATGGTAAAAGTTCAGAATGGGGTTAAGACAAATATAGGGACTGATCACTCACCCTAATGGTATACCAACCTTGACCACTTACTACAGATTGGCCATACATAATACTATTACAGTTTTTTTCTTACCCATTAAACAAGTTTTTTCCATCTTCTTCCATATTATTCCACAGCCATTGATTAGGTTTCCTCTTCTCTATTACCTATGGGGGAAATAATACATAAGGCTGGGTTAATATACAGCAAGAGAGAAAAAAGCAATTTCTTGAATTTTATTTATAAATTCAAAATAAAAAGGATCAGTACCTATGATATATGACTACATGGAGTTTAGGTTTAAAAACTCAATGAAACTTGGGGTGCCTGGGTGGCTTAGTCGGCTGAGTGACCGACTTCAGCTCAGGTCATGATCTCACAGTTTGTGAGTTCGAGCCCTGCGTCGGGCTCTGTGCTGACAGCTCAGAGCCTGGAGCCTGCTTCGGATTCTGTGTCTGCCTCTCTCTCTGCCCCTCCCCCACTCATGCTCGGTCTCTCTGTCTCAGAAATAAATAAACATTAAAAAAATTAAAAAAAAAACTCAGTAAAACAGCTATTAATCTGAGGAGTAATGACCTCAATAATTATGATGATGATCTTGAAAACTGGGAAATTATAAGTTGGCTTAATTCTGAAAACTATTAATAAGACTCCAAATGTTCAAATATTTTCCATGTAGATTCTACTTATAGCATTTAAACTGCTGCAATATCCTTTTTTTTCAATATTTATTCATTTTTGAAGAGAGAGAGAGAGAGAGAGACAGAGCACAAGTGGGGGAGGGGTAGAGAGACAGGGAGACAGAATCTGAAGCAGCTTCCAGGCTCCGAGCTGTCAGCACAGAGCCCAACGTGGGACTCGAACTCACAAACCGTGAGATCGTGACCTGAGCTCAAGTCGGACGCTTAACCAACTGAGCCACCCAGGTGCCCCTAAACTACTGCAATATACTTTTGAGTGGGAAGAGTGGAATTACAGATACATAAAATAAATCGCTACAGTAGGAACAAACTAACAGAAGACATCCTTTTAAATGGTCATTAAAAATAAAGTCCCTAACAAACGAATTTCAAGCTTACCTCCTAGTGAAACTTGCTGAGTTCTCAGGTTTTCTGGCATTATGCAAGGCAAGAGTACAGGATGCAGAGTAACAGAGACCAGTTATCATCATGATGTCCACTTACTAGTACAAGACCTTATGCAAGTTTCTTAATTTGTCTGAGCCTGTCTTCTCATATACTTCACAGCACTGGTATAGGGACTAAATGAGAATGTAGGTAAAATGCTAGGTCACTACCTAGCACATAGCTGATGATCAATAAAGATTTAGCTTCCTTCCTTTATCTTTCTACCTTTAGAGCAATTTTCAGGGCTTGAGAAGGAGAAAATCCATCTTGAAAACCTTACCTTATTTTTATTCCATCAAGTAGTAACAATAACAATGATGATGATAATGAGGAGGAGGAGGAGAGCTGCCCACGGCAGGTATGTAGCCTTTAATGTGTGCCACTCATCTAAGCACTCTCGCACATATTAACTCATTCACTTCTCACAACAACTATGACTTAAGTATTATCTTTATTCCCATTTCACAGACATTGAAACTGAGGCACAAATAAGTTCCACAGTTACTTAGGGGCAAAGCTAGGATTCAAAATCAGGCTTCTGCTCTTATGAAATACTAGCACCAAGGACTAACATCCAAATGAGACCAGCAATGCCCTTCCTTGAAGAGCTCTCTAATATTAATGTGGTCAGACAGGTAATGTTCAGATGGCTTACCAAGTAGAATAGATTCATATTCTAGGTAATTAAAGTTAACTAACATATAAAATAAATATAACTAAATATTAAATATAACTAAGATTTAATATACAAACTATACTATATATAGCTTATATTTTAAAATATAATTTGTATATTATGTATCTCAAAATGTTTTTAATATGTATTTTATAACATATTTTCTAAAGTTTAGAAAGTTCATCAAGAGAATATTAATAAATTTAAATCTGAAAAAAAATCTAACCAAGATTATGCCTTTCTTGGCAAGGTCAGTTACGTGGTACATTCCAAAATACAAACATTCATTATCCTATCTATACTTGTCTGTAACTATCTTCCCCTGTAAACTCCTGCAGGACAACAATAGTACCTTTTCTTACTTATTGTGAACATCAGTAATGTCTAAAACTGTGCCTAGTATTTACGAGATGCTCAATAAATACTGATGAAAGAACAAACACGCTGGATATTAAACAAAGAAAACTTTTTTCTTTTTTTTAATGTTTATTTATTTTTGAGAGAGAGAGGGAGAGAGACAGTGCGAGTGGGGGAGGGGCACAGAGAGAGAGGGAGACAAAGAATCTGAAGCAGGATCCAGGCTCTGAGCTGGCAGCACAGAGCCCAATGTAGGGCTCGAACTCACGAACTGCGAGATTATGACCTGAGCCGACGTCGGATGCTCAACCAACTGAGCCACCTAGGAGCCCCAAAGAGAATTTTCAAATCCATCTGTCATTTCTATTCACATTCTAAGGCACCAACGCTCTAGGCCTACTTCCAACCACCCATCCACTCTATGATTTTAGTACCAGCAAGGCCTTGCTGGATTTAAGTGCTTTCTTTGACCTGGTCCCATTTTTGGCCTATTCCAATCTATAAGCTCATATAGCAAAATGTTTTACTACAAAAAGTCTCAAGTATACAATTAATTAATCAGAAGACTCATGCAAGAATGCATGCATGCAACAGATTGTTACAGCACTCTATGGTTTTCAAGGTGCTTCCAAGCATACCTCTCAGGTGCCTGAAGACAATGCTGAGAGCAGACAAGACAGGTGTGATAAGCCAGGAAGCTACATCTAATGTTGATTGTTTTGAAGTGGAAACGTATTTTCACTGTTACTGCTGAAGAGCCAATGGCTTAGAACCTGAGTTAGATGCTTTCTCTGTAATTTTAAGTCAATTTCATAAGTAACTTTTTAAATTATGAATGATCAATCATATCTAATCAAAATAAAAATAAGCCAAAAGCCTTAGGAGATACAAAGGCAGACTAAACTCACACAATAAGGAAAAATTTTACATTCATCCACCACTAAATAGAGAAACCTCATGGAAAATTATAAGAACACCATAATTAAATGTCTCTTGGATGCCAAATTAGGAAGTCTGGGTTTGACTGGCAGGAAGAGAGAAAGCTAGGCTGAATATCAGCAAGCCTAGATTTCAGTCCACACTCTATTACTAAAGAGTTTTGTGATCTCCAGGCCCACTCAAATTTGAAATTCCACAATTTGTACATGTCGCCCAGAGTAAATAATCATGTAAAAAGAAACATTTAACACTACATTTCAGAGCACAGTATGCATAGCATGAACAAAAGCTTCAAGATCTGTTGATTTTACTGTTCTAAGTTATTAGTTGCCATGGGTTTCACCCATTAATGGCTCTAATGGTTTACGTTCGAGTTTAGGATCTCCGCACAGAAACTGCAAAACAGATTTATGATTTTCTGTGAAATACAAGAGGTGCCAGGACTGACCTTACACACTCTGACCATGATTCAGAATAATCTAGGTGGGGCCACCTGGGTGGCTCAGTTAAGTGTCCAACTCTTGATTTCAGCTCAGGTCATCATCTCACAGTTCATGAGTTCAAGCCCCACGTTGGGATTCTCCCTTTTCCTTCTGCTCCTCCCCAACTCAAGCTTGCTCTCTCTCAAAGTAAGTAAGCTTAAAAAAAAAAAAAGAATAATCTAGGTGGTAAAATCTAAGTTCACTTGCCAAATGAGTTGATTTCTTACAAACTGTTTATTAAAGTGCTTTTTCGGGACACCTGGGTGGCTCAGTCCAACTCCTCATCTTGGCTCAGGTCATGATCTCATAATTCGTGATATCAAGCCCAGCATTGGGCTCTGTGCTGACAGCATGGAGTCTGTTTGGGACTCTCTCTCTCTCTCTCTCTCTCTCTCTCTCTCTCCCTCCCTCCCTCCCTCCCTCCCCCTTTCCCTCTCTCTCTGCTCCTCCCCTGCTCTCTCTCTCTTTCCCTCTCAAAATAAATATATAAACTAAAAAGAAAATGTTTTTTCACCATTAAACAGAAATATGGTCCATGAGTTTATGAGGCTATGTTATACAGTGTACATGGGATATCAACCTAGACTATGAACTTTCTGAGAAGAGGTCGTTTCTCATTCTAGTGTCCTATTGACTTAATATATACTGTTGGTTGCATGAACTGCTGATAGAGGACCTCCTCTTTTAAACTGGCCTTGATCTCAAATTTTACTTCTTAGGCAATGTGCTTTCTAACATTTACAAAGTATTTTCAACTAAAAACTTCATATGGCATTTGCCACTGTAAGCCATAACTTTTCTCATCTCTACATATGCACGTTTGTTTTAGAATAAAACGCTGCGCATTGTTTCAGCCTTCTGAAATAAAAATATATTGGGACCAATACAATGATGTATAAGAGATCCAGAGTGTCAAGCGACACATTAGAAAGATGGTCAAGTGACACATTAGAATTTTTTCCCCCTAGCTCAGGTCACGATCTCGTGGTCCGTGAGTTCGAGCCCCGCGTCGGGCTCTGGGCTGATGGCTCAGAGCCTGGAGCCTGCTTCCGATTCTGTGTCTCCCTCTCTCTCTGCCCCTCCCCTGTTCATACTCTGTCTCTCTCTGTCCCAAAAATAAATAAACGTTAAAAAAAAAAAATTAAAAAAAAAAAAAAAAGATTTTTTTCCCCCTAAATTCCTGTGTGGTGGTTAGAATCAAAAAAGTTCTAGAAGTTTACCTGTGTTGATTGACTTCCATATCTAATAAGACACTAGATGGGTCTGTTTATTCATAAGGGGCATGAGAACACAGGAGACTGCAAGAGCCTTAGCAAATCCTCGTATTAGCAGTGTGACCCTGGGCAGTTCACTGATGTCTTGGGAATCTCTACAGTCTCCCGTGTGAATAGATATAACATCAGCTCTACTCCCTTCCAAGGGTGCTGCATCAATCAGGCAAGAAAACGTGTGTGGAAGTGCACTGTAAACTGACAAGAGCTGCACATGGGTTAGGTCTTCTTTCCTTTGCTACCAGAAATAGCAGAGACTTTAGATCATTATTGTGGTGAGAAGAGACAGTGATATTTGAACATTTCAGGTGTTTGGGGGGGACATGCTAGGATAAAAGAACCTGATCTTTCATGTGGAGCGCAAGAATCCTAAAATGTATTTGGTATCTGCATCTTTTAGTTAAATAACATCCTGGTCTTACCTACCAACTTATAGGGATTAAAGGGCATAAGATAGCCACACTGGGGATTTCTTCTCACCAAAAAATAAAATGACTTATTTTATTATTTTAAAAAATTTTTTAATGTTTATTTTTGAGAGAGAGAACAAGAGACTGAGCATGAGCAGGGGAGGGGCAGAGAGAGAGGGAGACACAGAATCCGAGGCAGGCTCCAGGCTCTGGGCTGTTAGCACAGAGCCCGACACGGGGCTTGAACCCACGAACCACAAGATCAAGACCTGAGCTGAAGTTGGATGCTTAACCTACGGAGCCACCCAGGCGCCCCCCAATATAAAAGGACTTAAAAGCAATAGCATAGTATACTTGCATTCTCCCCAGCCATCCAAGATAAATACATGCAAACAAAAGCAATACCAGATCCCATTTAGTGTGCAGAGAAGCAGTGACAGCCACAAAAACAGCCTTCCATAGAGCACACACCGGAATTGGTATTTCATCACTGTGCTTAAATCTAATGCTGCTTTTATACTCCCCACATATAATAAATACTATTAATTGGTAGAGTTCAGCCTGCCAGCATACATTCAAACCATTTTAAAAACATTAGTTGTCATTACCAAGCACGTTTTATAAATACCATACAACAATTTTGTCAGCACAGAGCAGCAATTTTAATGGGAAGAGAACATTTATGAACATTTATTATACTCCTACTAGGTACCGTGCTGTGTGAGGTGTTTTCGCATATATTTGTGCAGTTAATTCTCACAAATGAGGTAGGTGTCAGTGGCACTTTACAGATGAAGAATGGACACTCAAATTGGTTATTAAATGACTAGTCCAGGATCACACAGCAAAAAAAAAAAAAAAAAAAAAGCAGTACTTAGGCCCCAAGATAATTAGTGCAATTCAGTAACTCTACATCAGTGGCAAAGAACATGAAGTTTAATTAAGTAAAGTTTTGTGCCATGGTAAAATTTAGTTGGCAGTTACCAATATCCTGAGACACTTTACATATCTTGTTCAAGAAGAGACTGAACTGTAAATATGCATTCCTTCCGTAGAAACAGTTTCTGATTTAAAATTTTAAACATAAAGACTTAGCACTGCAGGCTGGCTCAGTCAGTAGAACATGAGACTCTTGATTTTTGGGGTCATGAGTTGAAGCCCCACATTGGGTGCAGAGCTTACTTAAAAAAAAAAAAAAGGCATCACTGCAGCTAGTTCTTTTCAGAGACAACTCTGCAAAGGAAATATAAATTCACTAGAGTCAATAACTGTTTTGTAAAGAAGCTATCTCTTGGCAATCATATCAAAATAAGTGCCAAAAATTACTTACAAACGTGAAAACATTTTAAGAATTTTGAATATTAGAAAAATGCTTCCTATAATCACAGCTCTTAAAATCTCTTAAAAGCTAACTCTAACCTACATATCACTATCTGCTATACTATACAGTGATATTGTTAGTTTTCTCTGAAAATTCCCGTTAAAAAATCAGGTATTTATAAGGGCTCAGTTGGTTGAGCGTCCAACTTCCACTCAGGTCATGATCTCGCGGTCAGTGAGTTCAAGCCCCACATCGGGCTCTGTGCTGACAGCTCAGAACACGGAGCGTGCTTTGGGTTCTGTGTCTCCCTCTCTCTCTGATTCTCCCCCGCTCAAGCTCTGTGTGTCTCTCTCCTTCAAAGATAAATAAACATTAAAAAAAAATTAAAAAAAACAACAGGTATTTATAAAATAAACATTTTAGAAGGGCTCTAAAATGGACAGTACTAATGATACAAAAAGACTTAGGACTATATATCTGTACCAAACAATGAGATGTTAGGAGTGTTTGGACAAGAACCAAAACCCTGTAGAGCTTTCCAACTAAATGGTTCTAGCAAAAGCCTGATGGCTACATTGTTATCTGGTTATAGTATTCCAAGATACAAAACAAACCTAGATTTTAAAAATATAAAACTGTATCAAGTTATAAAACACCACCCTAATTAGGTGCTGTGGTTAAGAAAGCAGGTTTGGGGACCACCTGGGTGGCTCAGTTGGTTAAGTGTCCAACTTCGGTTCAGGTCATGATCTGGCAGTTCATGAGTTTGAGCCTCACATCTGGCTCTGTGCTGTCAGTACTGAGCCTGCTTCAGATCCTGTCCACACCCTCTCTCTGCCCCCATTCTCCATCTCTCAAAAATAAACATTTAATAATAAGCAAAAATAAATAAAACACACATGTAAAAGAAATTAAGGCCTCTCATTACTGAGATAATTTGTTTCTAAGTTTAGAATTTAAAACATAATAAAAAAGGGTATCTGGGTGGCTCAGTCAGTTCAGCGTCAGACTCTTGATTTCCGCTCAGATCATGATCTCATGGTTTGTGAGATTGAACCCCTTGACGGGCTCTGTGCTGACAGCACAGAGCCTGCTTGGGATTCTCTCCCTCCCTATCTTTCTGCCCTTCCCCACTGGCGCTAGCTCAAGTGTGTGTGCTCTCTCACAAAATAAGTAAATAAATATTTTTTTTAAAACCATAGAAAAAGAAGCAAAATCCTAACATTCTTGATAGCAGTCAGGGTGGTGATTAACCTGGGGTGGGGTATAAGGGAGGATCAGACAGGGAACTTTTACACTTATAGGATGGTTATCCTGGCTTTTGTTTCACTGGTCTTTATTTTATGTTTATTTTTTTAATGTTTATTTATTTTTGAGAGAGGCAGAGTGCGAGCAGGGGAGGAGCAGAGAGAGAGAGGGAAACACAGAATTGGAAGCAGGATCCAGGCTCCGGGCTGTCAGCACAGAGCCTGAAATGGGGCTTGAACTCTCGGACCATGATATCATGACCTGAGCCAAAGTCAGATGCTTAACCGACTGAGCCATCCAGGTGTCTTGGTCTTTAAAATGTACATGATGTTTTGGGGCATCTGGCTGGCTCAATCAGTAGAACATGAAACTCTTGAGCCCCACTGGGTAGAGAGATCACTTAAAAATGAAAACTTGGGGTGCGTGGGTGGCTCAGTTGGTTAAGTGTCCGACTTTGACTCAGGTCATGATCTCCTGGTCTGTGGATTCGAGCCCTGTGTCAGGCTCTCTGCTGTCAGCATGGAGCCCACTTCATATCCTCTGTCTCCGTCTCCCTGCCCCCCCCCCCCATTCTCTCTCTCTCACAAAAATAAACACGAAAAATAAAAGAAAATAAATATAAAATCTTTTTAAAAATCTTTTAAAAATATAACAAAATGTATGTCCTAAAATATATCTCACATATATAATATTTCACAATAAATAAATTATACAAAATAAGTTTAAACATTTCGAAAGTATAATGAGAAAGCACATTTTAATCTTAGAAAAGGGGGAGAGGAAAAAAACAAAAAATAAAATAAATGCTGTATCATTCTAAGTGTTCTAGATTACTTCAGATTATGTATGCAACAGCTCAGCTCAGTTATGGAAACATTTCCAAAAGACTCCATTCAACCGTATGAGACGTTATTTTTCTTTGTGGGTTAGTTCTTACGAAGGGTATTGTTGATTCCCTGGGAGCACGTCTTTATGATCATAAAACCTGGAGGTTGTAAGGAATGTCAGAAGGCTTCTCTTACAACATGTTCACTTTCCACACAAGGGAACGTTAGACCCCTTCACTTCCAAATAACAGGTTTCCCCACTCTGCTCCCAGCTGTTACAGCTAGCCACCAACGTGACACAAAGGGGCAGATCCTGTTTTCTCAATTACTTTGAAACAGTGACTAGAGAAAAGGTGAATTTATACCAACCATCAGGAATCTAGACCTAATATGTACCCCAACAGATGCCAGTACCTACAGAGGAGCCTGGTGCCTCAGTCAAAGAAGGCATTCTGGAAACATGTGCGTAAGTGAATTTAGTCATAAGAACAAAGCAGCGGTTCTGCCCCAAATATTTTACATATAAAAGAAAATCACCAAAGAATTCTATGTCATCATATAATGAATTCAGTAGTGTGCTGTGGGCAAATGTACAGAATACAGGAGGGAATAGGGAAATAAGACAAAAGATTAATGTTGCACGGGGTAAAATGGAGACAGAGGTCTTAGAGGAGAAGAACTGGGAATTAAATTTTGAAAAGCTGATAAAGAAAGCATTCTAGGATTTCTCCAAAGAAACCTGTTGATCTTTTTACACCTGCTTCCCTTTTCCACATTACTGTCAAATTTTAACAGACATATCCACATTCCCCCTCAAAGAACTTTTGGAACCCACTGAGAATGGAACAGTAGGAAGAAAGAAAAGAAACCTTTTTAAATGTTTAATATAAATTCTTCAAAACAGAAACATCTTTAAATGGTAAATACTCATTTTCTTAAGTTTTGAAGTTCACCAAAATAAAACTGGACCCCCCAAATTAATAGAAAAACATTTAAAAACAATCCCCCAGGGCACCTAGATGAGTCAGTTGGTTAAGCGTCTGAGTCTTGATTTTGGCTCAGGTCATGATTTCATGATTTGTGAGCTGGAGACCCATGTTGGGCTCCATGCTAACAGCATGGAGCCTGCTTGGGATTCTCTCTACCTCTCTCTCTCTCTCTCTCTCTGCCCCTCACCTGCTTTTCTGTGCACTTGCTCTCTCTCAAAATAAATAAAAACTTAAAAAAAATTCCTCCACACTCAGGATTGCAAACTTAAAGCGTACATAAAATTAACAGGACATGTGGGTACCATGAGCAATGGATAAAGGGCTTCTCTTTCCAGCTACTTTAATGAGAGACAACAGAGCCATACTGGTAAAGAAAAGACAACTGGAGAAGAGACTCACTTCCAGTTCTAGATAGATGAGCAAACATAAATAAGCCACTTCTGCACCCTGGCTCTGTTTCCACATCTGTAAAAGTAACATTAAGTTACTTGATGACCTAACATTCTATTATTCTATCTGTAAACTTCCTAAAGCCACTCAGATATCATTATCTTCTAGCAAGCTACGTGTTAGGCATTCATCCATAAGGGTAGCAAAACAGAAAATGAATCTACATTATCCAGAATTCTGTACTGTAGCAAAATTTTACAATTAAACAAGCCATTCTAAGTCTTGCACTGAAAAAGTGCATTAGAGAACTAAGTTTGGATTTTCGATAAAACACGATGCATTGAACACCCACATTTACCTCTTTTGTCCTCTCCATAACTCCACTAGAACAGCAGTAAAAACAAGAGCTACAAGAAAAAAGAATAGGAGAGGAAACCACTACAAGTTTTTGGAAGCTGAAAAGCAGATGGGTAGGTTATTTGACTTAGCATAGAATGTAAAACCTAAGAGCACATTAAGGGGAAGCCCAGAGCAAACTGAATTGTGCTGGGACACACCAAAAAGCTCAGAATACCTCTGCAAGTGGGGACAGCAGACAGGGCTGAAAAAGAACAGGGTGAAAGTTCTAACCCAAGATTCCCACCCTAACCCCAAGCAGCCATTGGTCAGAAGATGGGAAGCCTATTCTGGAAACTAGAGAGACTCTGGACTGAAACACAACTGGGGGAAGGCCTAGCAGTCTAAAAAGATGGAGATTACGGGAAAGTAGATATCCTGAAAGGTAATCCCCAGCTCTTTCTCCATTCAGCTCCCCAAATGTTTCAACCAAGGATAAGCCAAAGATGGGAGCATTCTCTCTGGAGATGAATTTGCCCCACAGAAAAACACCTACGAGTACTGACTACTAGAGGTGACCTCCTATCTTTTTTTTTTTTTTTTAAGTTTATTTATTTTTGACAGAGACAGAGTGCGAGCATGAGCTGGGAAGGAGCAGAGAGAGGGGGAGACACAGAATTCGAAGCAGGCTCCAGGTTCCGAGCTGTAAACACAGAGCCCGATGCAGGGCTCAAACTCACAAACCGCAAGATCATGACCTGGGCCGAAATTGGACGCTTAACCGACTGAGCCACCCAGGCGCCCCATCCTAACTATCTTATAATGAATAATAGCACCAGCCAACTTTTAGAAGCCCCCACTCTGTTAAACCCAGCTTTCAGTTTTTCAGTGGCTCATTATGGAACATGAGTAAGACAGCCAAGGCTATACATTTAAGAAAATCCCCTAAATGAAAAACTAAAATAAATGATCAAGTAAAGGTATTTTAAGGAAACAGATGGTACAGGAAACTGCAGGAAAAAAATGTAATTACAATTAACATACTGAGAGAAGAACTATCCCATGAAACAGAAATAGAAGACTATTAAAAAGCAACATTCAAGTGTGCCTGGGTGGCTCAGTTGCGACAGACTCTTGGCTTTGGTTCATGTCATGATCTCATGGTTCGTGGGATCAAACTGTTGGGCTCCACAGCTGGCACACAGAGCTGGCTTGGGATTCTCTCTACCTCTCTTTCTACCCCTCCCTCACTCGCACTGTCTCCGTCTCTCTCACAATAAATAAACTAAAAAAAAAAAAAAAAGCAATATGCCGAGGGGCGCCTAACTGGCTCAGTTGGTAGAGCATTCGACTCTTGATCTCAGGGTTCTTAGTTCAAGCCCCATGCTGGGTATAGAGATTACATAAAAGTAAAACCTTAAAAAAAGGGGGGGGCAACATTCAGAGAAAAAAACTTGAAACTTAAAAATATGATAGCAGAAACCTAATTAAAAGTGTCTGAAGATGAAGTTCAAGACATCTTCCAGAAAGCACAGCACAGAGACAAAAAAGATGAAATATAGAAAAAATGGGCAAATTAAAGGACCCATTAGTCCATACATTCCAAACACAAAGAATAAGAATACAAGAGGGAAAGAAGAGGAAAACCAGGGGCAAGGGAGAGAAGAGGGAGGGGCACCTGGGTGGCTCGGTTGGTTAAGTGTCTAACTCTTGGTTTCAGCTCAGGTCATGATCGCAGGGTTATGGGTTTGAGCCCCGCATCTGGCTCCATGCTGACAGTGCAGAGCCTGCTTGGGATTCTCTCTCTGCCTCTCTCTCTACTCCTCCCCTGCTCACATGCTCACATGCTCACATGCACTCTCTCTCTCAAAGTAAATAAATAAAAACTTTAAAAAAGGGGTGGGGGGAGAGAAGGTGGAGGCTGGTTAGAATTAAAGAATTCAAGTAAATCTCCCAGAACTGAAAAATGCATGTTTCCAGACTGAATAGGCCCCCAGTGTGCCCTATACAACAGATAAAACAAGGCTCACAGTAAGGCAGATTACCATAAAATTTCAGAACATCAGAGACAAAGATCAGCTCCTAAACCACCTCCAACCAAGGGGAAAGAAAAAAAAAAAAAAGAGTCAGAACATCATCAGACTTTTCGTTAGCAACAACAGAAGCTAAAAATCAATAGAACAATTCCTGTTAAACTCAGAAATTATTCTATATTCTACACCCAGGTAAACTATAAATCAAGTATGAAAGAAAAAGAAGACATTTTCATACATGCAGATTCTCAAATCTACATCCTATGCACCTTTTTCTTAGGAACCTTCTGGAAGAATTGCTTAAGTATAAACACCGAAGGGGAAAGATGTGGCATCCAGGAAGCAGGGAGTCCCAACATAGGGAGGAAATAACTGTTATGTAGAAAGGTAGATCCAAGGATGATAGCTGCGCAGGTCTAGAGAACGAGCTATACAGACTAAAAAAATAGCAGCATGAGTCTACTGCCTAAAAGCATGGCATTAAATGCCAGAAGAAACAGCTGGAAGAACAGAAAATGGGGGTCCCTGTAGAGGTCAAATGTTGGGGAGAGGAAAAGCAGGCAGGGTACTTTTTATGTTGCACACAGCTTAGCATTGATAAATATTAAATTTTAAAAGATTCTTCAAAAGGTTAAAGAGAATGTTTAAAATTTTTTTTATAATGTTTATTTTTGATGTTTTTTTTTTATAATGTTTTATTTTTGAGAGAGACAGAGACAGAATGCGAGTGGGTTAGGGGCAGAGAGAGAGGGAGACACAGAATCCAAAGCAGGCTCCAGGCTCTGAGCTGTCAGCACAGAGCCCGACATGGGGCTCGAACTCACGAGCTGTGAGATCATGACCTGAGCCGAAGTCGGACGCTCAACCAACTGAGCCACCCAGGCGCCCCAAAGAGAATGTTTTAAAATCACATCTAAAAAAACATGATTTCCCAAGCAAGATTTCCGAGGGAAAAAGAAAATGATAAAGAAAAAAACGTAATTTTCAAGGCAGAGCAAAATCAAGTTATTTGAAAAACACTACACCTTAGCAGAGAGTGTGGCTTTGCTTGAAAACTATGATGAGTAGGAAACAATGTTTGGCTGACAGATACTTACTCAAAAGTCATAATCACAAAGCCAGAAAAAAAAAAAAAAAGGAAAAATTTAAACATATGATGGTATGGTTGGGGAAAGTTCATAGTTTATGGTTACATCAAACACTTCACAAGTTAAGATTACTTTTTCACACACTCAAGCAGATACTAAATCAAAGTTAACAGAATAACTTGACTGCATCACATTTTGGTAAAAAGTGAAAACACTTAAGAGACAACTGTTTCCTCAGGAAAACGCAAATACTGCAGCTTTGTTGAAACAAGTCAACGTTTTGTGTCAGGGTCGTGTATCCTTTCCTAACGACTGAAACAAATAGTAGTGGGATTCACTGGCAAACCTGAAATGACTGTTGCCCAGCCTTCTGTATAAGCCCCTAAGAAATGACATCTCAGGAAATATGCTCTTCTCTATCCCCAAATACTGCAAAAATGAAAACATCTAGATTTTCTATTGCCCTCTCATAGCAAATGCACCTAAAATAGTATTCGTTCATCGTATTTAATACTATCTACTTCTATCTCATGGATGTTAAGATCATACTTATAATCAAGTATTGGGCTCTTCAATAAACAGGCAAGTAGAGAGGGTGCTGCCCACTATTTACTCAGTTTTCTGACATCTAGGGAGGCTGCGCACATGGAAAATAGCTGGATCTAAGATTCTTTGATAGTCTACTGATTTGTGGCCAGGGAGATCTTTTTAAACTACTGCAAGGAAGCACTCTCCCACCCAATCTACTCTGGTAAAAACACTTGCTCTTCTTTTGGCATAAATGAAGACAATGGAAGAGATGAATTTGCAAGCTGGCTTAACTGTAGCATACTGTACAGCCTTCAAGTTGAATGCATAAAAAAAACACCTTCGTTTCAGTCTCTTGGAATCAAGAAGAAAACAATACTTTAAGCTTCTGCATAAAGTATGATGTTCTTTTTGAAGTTTGAGAAAACACATAATAGCTTATAAAATATAATGCATAACCAAGAGCTCCTCCAGCTTTAAAATAATAATAAAATACTATGTCCAGATCTATTCTCAAAGCAAATTAGCGAGACATTAGGAAAAAGTCTGCACTGCAAGAAAAAAAAAATTTATAACAATGTATGGTGATGTCAACTAGACTTATTGTAGGTGAGCATTTCACAGTATGTACAAATAGCAAATCATGTTATACACCTGAAACTAACATAATGTTATATGTCAATTATGCTTCAATAAAAAGTTTTTAAAAATTTTATTACATTTATCCTTTCATGCTTCTTTCACAGAAGGGAAACAGCTAACTAAAATATGAAGAAATGTTCAAACTCACTAGTAAGTAGAAAATATAAATTAAAATAAGACATAATTATATAGCAAAAATTCCAACCGTGGACAATAGCAAGTGTTGGGAGGTGGAGAACGCAAGGCCTGTGAGGGGTACGCGCTGATCTACCACTCAGCAGCCTGTCAGTACCTATGCTACAATGCCACCCCTGAGTTTGTATCCCAAACACATTCTCCACGTGTCCATAATGAACACAAACAAGACTGCTGTTAGCAGCACTGTTTACAGTAGCCTAGGCATCCATCACTATGGGAATGGATGCGCACCATGGAACAGCATGGTGCAGGTTGAAGCAATTAGCTAAGTGTACATCCAAAAACATTCCCAGATCTTAAAACAGGGCTGAGTGAGAAGAGTGAAACCAGAGTAAGAGCTATAACATAGTTCTTTAAAGATTTTGGGTTTGTTTTTTTTTTTAAGTTTATTTATTTTGAGAGAGAGAGAGAGAGAGAGAGAGAGAGAGAACAAGTGGAGAAGAGGCAGAGAGAAGAGAGGAGAGAACCCCAGGCAGTCTATACTGCCAGCACAGAGCCCAATGCAGGGTTCAAACCCACAAACTGTGAGATCATGACCTGAGCTGAAACCAAGAGTCGGATGCTTAACTGACTGAGCCACCCAGCTTGCTCCCAAAGATTTTATTTTTAAGTAATCTCTACACCCAACATGGGGCTTGAACTCAGAACCCCGAGATCAAAAGCCACATGCTCCACCAACTGAACCAGCCAGGCGCCCCAGAGCTAAAGCATTTTTACAGGGAGAATTCTATAGCCAAATTCTGCAACAGTGAAGTATGGTGAAAAATTTTAGAATGAATGATAAGCACCCACCCCCGCCCCAAATCACTAAGCGTTTAAAAAAAATTTTTATTTATTTATGAGAGACAGCATGAGTGTGAGGGAGGGGCAGAGACAGAGGGAGACACAGAATCCGAAGCAAGCTCCAGGCTCTGAGCTGTCAGCACAGAGCCCGACACGGGGCCTGAATTCACAAACCAGGAGATCATGACCTGAACCAAAGTCGTATACTTAGCTGACTGAGCCACCCAGGTGCCCCATTTTTTTATTGTTTTTGTTTTTTTTTTTTTTTAATCACTAAGCATTTTAGAAAGATGCATATAGAATCAAGGACATACATCAAACACATTAGAGAGGGTGCTTGTGGGGTGGGAGAGGAAAATAGGCATGGAAATGGGGGCTGAACAAAAGGGCTTTATACACCAATGCTAGACTGTGCCCAAATCATAGGGAATGAAGTTCAGATTCAAGATATTTTTCATTCATGCACACATTAATTTATTTAAACAAATTTTTTTAATGTTTATTTATTTATTTTTTTTTATTTTTTTTTTCAACGTTTTTTTATTTATTTTTGGGACAGAGAGAGACAGAGCATGAACGGGGGAGGGGCAGAGAGAGAAGGAGACACAGAATCGGAAAGAGGCTACAGGCTCCGAGCTGTCAGCCCAGAGCCTGACGCGGGGCTCGAACTCACGGACCGCGAGATCGTGACCTGGCTGAAGTCGGACGCTTAACCGACTGCGCCACCCAGGCGCCCCATAATGTTTATTTATTTTTGAGAGAGACAGAGACAGAATGCGAGTGGGTTAGGGGCAGAGAGAGAGGAAGACACAGAATCCGAAGCAGGCTCCAGGCTCTGAGCTGTCAGCACAGAGCCCAACACGGGGCTCGAACTCACGAGCTGTGTGTGAGATCATGACCTGAGCCGAAGTCAGACGCTCAACCTACTGAGCCACCCAGGAGCCCCACATTAATTTATTTAATGAAAATTTACTGAACACGTCTTAAGTGCCAAGTACTGTGTTTAAATATAAACTTTTCTTGTTATTTCTGCTGAAGGTTTTTATCTTAAAACCTCAAAAAGACATATGCTTTAAGATACATTTTAACTGGAAGTGGAAAGGAAAAAGAATTTACATTAGAATATGTATACTATAAAGTGAGAAATTCATCGTTCTTAAAATAGTTTTGTAAATGTTTTTCATGAAATATGAATATACCTTCGAACTCTTTAAATGACAAACTTACATGAAAGGTTGAAATACAGAATGAACTCTGAAGTCCTACCAAATTACCCTGTCACATCTCAATCCACAAGTAAAACATCTTTTCTCATGGCTTTCAGTGGTGAAACAATTTTTTTTGGAGGAGAATTTTTTTCTACTTTATTTGTTCTACGTAATTTTCCCAAAGATATTTCAACTGCTCAGGAACACTTCTTGCCAGATTTCCGTTTTCTAAAAGAATTCACAAGCAGACTGCTGGCTGCCAATGTAGGTGTTGTAGCTAATATGCTCATTTACACTGTGCTGCTAACAAAAACTGATGAACACATTCAGTGCAAAGTGACATTATCTAGTCCAAATCCCATGGGCATAGAAAAGATGTTTTCCACCCAAATTACCTGTTCCCCTCTTTTTTTTCCAACCCCCAAATGTTAACTAGTATACAAGATAACACTGGTAAACAAAACCAAAAGCAACTTGGAGGGCATCCTATGTCTAAAGCTCTAAAATTGTGAACTGTCAGGGGGCGCCCGAGTGGCTCAGTTGGTTGAGCGTCTGACTCATGATTTCAGCTCAGGTCATGATCTCACAGTTAGCATGGAACCTGCTTGGGATTCTCTCTCTCCTTCTCTCCCTGACCCTCCCTCTCTGTCTCTCTCTCAAAATAAGTAAACATTTAAAGTAAATAAATAGGTAAAATTGTAGCCCTTCAGTATTTGATACTAACAGTTGGTAGGTGGGAGGATGAACGGTGAAGAACGCTGATGGTTGAGCCAACCATCAGCACCACTGGAAAAACACACAAGCTACGCGGTCTGTCAGAGGGGTCAGCAGAATCTTCAGCACACATAATAAAAGACCACACATTAATTTATTCAGGCTAACAAAAGATAATGCATTTTTATTCAATAATAATAGCGAACAATGAACACTTACTGTGTGTCAGTCACTGCCAATGGACTAGGTACCGTTATCATTTCCATTTCATAGATCATTTTTCACATCAAATGCAGGCTCTTTATCATTGCCTTTAAAACCTCCACAAAATGGTCTCAATTCCATTATATCTCCCTTTCTGCCAATCCAGGCCTCAGTTCTGACTCAAAAACTTGACTGATATATCTCATATGAATGGAGCGGTTCTTTTCTCTGCCCAGCTTCCTTCTCCTCCCTTACTACTACAGAAAATTCTCAAATGAAGATGTTCTCAGTTAACCCCTTCCTCACATGCTTATTGAAAGTAAACATTATAGACGCATATAGAGTGAAAAGTGAATACCTTCTCTGAAAAAAGGGAATACCTCAATAACAGTCCTTACAGTTTATGAAAATAGAAGTATTCTACACATACTGTCCTGTAACATGACTTTTTAAAAAATATAGTTTAGGGGCGCCTAGGTGGCTCAGTCAGTTAAGCAAAGTTAGGAAAATTAAGCGAGTTAAGGAAATGAGAAAGGAATAAAACATACCAATACAAAAATCAACAAAACAGATGGAAGAGAAATGAGGGACAAAAAAGCTTTAAGACCTACAGAAAACAATTAACAAAATGCCCTCAAAATAAATAAATAAACATTAAAAAAATAAGGGGCGCCTGTGTGGCTAAGTCAAAGTGTCCAAGTCTTGATTTCTGCTCAGGTCATGATCCTGCAGTTCCTGAGATTGAGCCCCGTGTCGGGCCCTGCACTGACAGCACAGAGCCTGCTTGGGATTCTGTCTCTCTGCTTCTCTCACCTATTCACTCTCTCTCTCAAAATAAATAAATAAATATTTTAAATACACACACACACACACACACACATAATTTAAAAAGTAAAAACATAAATATAAATAAAAATATAACAGGGACACCTTTCTGGCTCAGTTGGTAGACACGCAACTCTTGATCTCAGTCAGGGTCATGAGTTTAAGCCCCATGCTGGGTATAGAGATCACATACATACATAAATAAGAGCTTCTAAGTGTATTTAAAATAAATAAATAAAAGAAAATAATATCTAATAGTGGATGTCTTTCTAAATTAGCAAACAGAGATCCACTGCATTCCTAACAGCTTAATGGTATTCCATTGTGTGGAACCATCACATGTCATTTTTTTTTTTTTTTTTTTTTTTTTTGCTATAACAAACAATGCTATAAAGAAAAACTTTGTATTCATATTTTTCATGCAAGTGTATGAATATATCCACAGGACAAATTTCTAGAAGTGGAATTGCTGGGTCACAGGGTAAGCACATTTTAAATTCCAATAGACTTGTCAGATTTACCTCCAAGGAAACTTACATTCCCATCAACAGTGTGTAAGAGTTCCAACTTCTCCACATCCTTTTTTTTTTTTTAAGTTTATTTCTTTATTTTGAGAGAAAGAGAGCACGTGAGGAGGGGCAGAGAGAGAGGGAGAGGGAGAATCCCAAGAGGCTCCACACTGTCAGCACAGAGCCCGACACAGAGCTCAATCTCACCAACCATGAGATCATGACCTAAGCCAAAATCAAGAGTCGGATGTTTAACCGACTGAGCCACTCAGGCACCCCCCAAATTCCCCACATCCTTATCCACTACTGGCTACCATAACCTACCAATCTGATAGGTAAAAAGTGGCAATTATATGTTTTATTTTATATTTATTTAAATGATTAGGATTACTGAACTTACAGCTTAAATAGACTTTGAATTTATTATTAGTTGTAGGCTAAGCTGAACTAACTATGGAGAAAAACAATTCAAGAAGCACATTAACAGAGGAACTGGGGAGACTGGTAATATTTGACCAATCTGGGCCTTAAGCGTGGAACAGACAATGATGCCAATCACAAATGAGTTTGATCTCTCCATTAAAGCACACTTACCTTTCACTTGAAATACAGTTATCATTTCTTCAAGCTATGCCATATATTCAGAAATGTTGTTTCTTTTAAGGGTATATTTAATTCCATAGTCAGGTACTCACTTTGTCATCTTTACTTACTCATGACACTCCTGTGTGTGATGCCTACTTCAATGATATTTTGTTTTGTATGAAATGTTGCTTATCAATCTGACCTTCGACCTCTTTTAGAGGTTAAAGCACAAGAGTATAATTAGTGTCTAGCCATGAACATCCAATATAATTAAGACAACTAATATTTGTAATTGTATTAGAACACAGAAAGAGGAGAGTAAGAGAAGTAGATGTTAGCAATGGCCCATCCATAGGGATATTCTAAACATTCTAGATTATGAAAACAAAACACTAATGAAGCTCCCAAATACTCTATAAATGCTTACATAAATGTGATGTCTTCTGTTCATGAATGCCGATTCACTGTCAAGGGCTAGATGTCTATGATTATAATGCTATTAGCAATGATGGCCGAAGTGAGTTATTCACACATTTTCTTACCTAATTTTCTTTGTGGCCACCTCCAGGAAACAATTTTTGTCAGAGAGACTCTAATTAGCTCTAACAGGGACTTAGACCTTATTATCCTGATAAATTAGTATCTATAATTGCAAAACTAAGTATCACAAATTATCTAGCATTCTAGAAAGGTTTTGGCTCAAAACTGATGTATCAGTAAACCCCTCGCTACTGTTTCTTTAATTCTCAATTAAAATTTATATTCGTGGGGTGCCTGGGTGGCTCAGTCGGTTGAGCATCCGACTTCAGCTCAGGTCATGATCTCGCAGTTCGTGAGTTCAAGCCCCGCGCCGGGCTCTGTGCTGACAGCTCGGAGCCTGGAGCCTGCTTTGGATTCCGTGTCTCCCTCTCTCTGCCCCTTCCCCGCTCACGCTCGGTCTCTATCTCTCAAAAATGAATAAATGTCAAAAAAAATTTTTTTTTAAATAATAAAATAAAGTTTATATTCTTCATAGAACAAACTGATACTTAAGACTTTATTTCAAAGTCAAAAACTCTTGCTACTTTACTATGTCCACATGGCCCGGACCCACGAGCACACGACAGATACTACACATCCTCTTTCCCATGTCAGAGACTGGCAGAAAGAGATAGAGCAGGGGGCAGGAAAGAGCAGAACACCAGTGTGACAAAGTGCTCAAGCCAGGCTATAAATTATCTTTTGGTCACCCATGGCTGCATTTTGAAAAGCTGACACAGAGGTAGGACCTATCCTTCCCTTGGAGGAATACAAGTATCATATGAAAGCATCTCCCTAACTCACTAACAAAAGAGCTGTGCTCCCACCCCTCACCCAACTTGCCCAATGAGAGAAGCACTGCTGGGTTCTAAAGGCAACAAGACGCTCTGTATTCTGACAATGGGAAGGAGGAATGAAGACTAGCTTCCTGGGCTCTGAACTCTGCCAGGCTGTCCTGCTAATCCTTCCCAAATCCCACAATGTTGGGGTGGGGGTGGGGGACAGAACAGACAACAATCCAAAACTGAATCAAGGATAGTAGCTCTGGATTACAGGAGGTTATAACATTCCTCTTTGAATGGGGGCGGAGTGGCCAGTGAGACTGTCGCAGTGCATATACAAAACCCTGTACATTTATAAAAACATAAGATAAAAATACATTTTATCCTTGATCCTTCTGATGTGGTAACCAACATCTGCCCCCAAATCATTTGCCAGCCCAGGCTGCACGGAAGGCACACAGTAGCAGGCATTTTCACACAGTGAGGCTGGAAGAGATGCTCCTAGAGTGTAAATTACTAATTAGCTCAATAGAAGACAAAGAGAGAAAATACCTGTCACAGGATGCTGTTTACAGCCTGACATATAATAAAAACAACCCTGAAAATTTCAGAAGAGTGCCTTACTTTTCAGACTTCTATTAACATGTAAATGGCAAAGAAACAGTATTATAGTCTTTAAAAACTGCCCATGTCTCAGAAACAATAATGTATGACTGGAAAGAATGCTTTCCAAATAATTTGTAATTTTCTCATCCTTATGAAAGCTAAGTGTTTCTAATTATTACAATCAGCTTTAATAAGGAGCTATATCTCATAGCTTTGATGATCATTTAAAGAGTTGGGGGTGGGGGTGGGGGTGGTATGTATTTTACACACATCAGAATACAGCTAATAGTCCCTTCACTGAAATTGAACAGGCCTCATTTTGCAGCTCATGCTTTTATGAAATGGACTGGCTACCATTTTAATAACAATTGAGGATGAGCTGGAAGATAGTAGCAGGGATGGGGTCAGTTAAATCTCCTTATACGATGACAACTGAAATGACTACCAAAATTTGAGTTTATTTTGGGTGAAGGTAATAGTATATTAAGATATTTATATTCATCCCTCTACCATGAGGCACATCTATCTGTATTAATTGCAACCAATGTTCTTAAGGAAGTGCATTTTGTACTTAGATTTCTTCCAGCTCCTTGATGCTACGTAAAGATCTTCAGTATACGTATTTCACCTAAATATGTTGCAGTCATGGTGATGATGGCTCCTGTCTTCACATAATAATCACCCATACATCATTAAAAGCTATCACATCCTGAGGATGCCCTTGTGTGTGAACACAACATGCCAGGTACTAAGAAGGTCCCCAACAGAGATGTACACCAAGACACGGTTTTTGCTGATGAGGGAGGGGCCTATACACTTGTTGTTCACAGGTAAAAGAATGTTTTTCAAGACACACTGAAGAAAATAAACCATAAACCCCCCAAATCCACTCTCAATCCAACCTTGAGACTCCTTCGCCTCAGAAGATTAACTAAAATCAAACATACTAACTTGCTGATACATTCAAAGATTCTTCCCTTTTCTTTTGAAAATTAAGGCCTTCCTATCCACTTTTTTTTTTCAAATTTGCTTGAAAGATACTCCAGTGAAAGAAAATGATAAAGCAAATGGGGCAAAATGTAAACAATTGGTAAATGTGAGTAAGTGTATAGAGAAGTTCCTTGTGGCATCTTTGCAACTTTTCCATAAGCTTGAAACATTGTACAAATTATCACAAGCCACACACACAGATAAAGAGTATTAACAACAGAAGCTCTCTCACAGGGCTGTTGAGAGTTTCAAACAATTCACATACTTAGTTCATGCTGGGCACTTAGTAAACACTAATTATCAGTTATTTTAAAAAATAAGTGGATCAACTATAACAAACGAACCACTCTGGTGAGGAATGCTGATAATGGGGGAGGCTCTGCATGTGTGGGGATGGTGGTATATAGGAAACCTCTGCACCTTCCTCTCAATTTTGCTAAGAACCTAAAGCTGCTCTAAACAAACGAAGTCCTGGGGTACCTGGGTGGCTCAGGCAGCTAAACATCTGACTTAAGCTCAGATCATGATCTCACGGTTCATGGGTTCGAGCCCCGCCATCAGGCTCTGGACTGACAGCTCAGAGTCTGGAGCCTGCTTTGGATTCTGTCTCTCCCTCTCTCTCTGCCCTTCCCCGAGTCACGCTTGCTCGCTCGCTCTCTCTCTCTCTCTCAAAAGTAAAAAAAAAAAAAAAAAAAGTCTTAATAAAAAAAAGAGTGGTCCAATTTGTTTAACCAAATTAAAGCATACATAAATATACATAGTATATTACTTACACAGACACGCATAAAGAGAAGACAGTGAAAAACCAGAGTCTGAACAGATTTTGCTTATGGATATCTGCATTAAAATTGGAGTTCCGCTTTTCCTCAATGGGCAACAATCCCTCAACTGCAAACCTGTATGGTTTATAACAAGTCCTTTTTTTATGTGAAAAAGGTAGATAGCTAACCATTTATCTGCAGTGCAGTCAGGCATTTTATTGGTTTTGGGTTGTCTTATGAATGCAACTTTTTAATGAAAACACAAGGGCATGTAAGAACCCGGATGTAATCTTTGCATTAGACATAGCCCTTCTGGTGTTTGTCCCAGTTTCCCCACCTAGAAAGCTACTGAAGAAAGGTTAATAACAGAACCACAGGGACAATTTAAGGATTGGCAAACAAAACAGGTTAAGGGATAAAATAAACTAACACTGTTTAATCTGGAGAAGAGCATGCTGACGAATCACCTCACAACAGTCAAGTAGAGGTAATACCAGAGCACAGACTGCCTGCAAAATGCCAAGGTTCAAATCTTATGCCCACCACTTGGTAGAATTCTACAAAGAAAGAAAGAAAGAAAGAAAGAAAGAAAGAAAGAAAGGGAGGAAGAAAGAAAGAAATGAAATGAAATGTCTGAGTGTAACCTTGAGGTTTTATTAAATGATTAAAAGTCCTTTAATCTGAAGGAGTCTTTATTTCATCACATGTAAAACAGGAACAGTGATAGTGCCAACCTCACAGGATTGCTACGAGTAGTAAATGAGTTACAGTCTGCAAAGAGCTTACATCGGTGGCTAGCATAAAAGTATATACATGGGCAGCTACTATTATTAAGTTTATGAAGAACTAGAGTCTACTTAATATTATAATAAGCAAATATTTTTACTCAATTGAGAATGAGGCAACAGAGAACAAACAAAATTACAGCATTAGGTGCATGCTAGCTAGAAGGCAGATTGTCCTAATAGAGAAAATAATTAAATACTGGAAAAGATTAGCTACAGAGGTTGCCACATTATCTCTGAAGATTTATGAAAATAGCATAAATGTTTATCTACCTGGGATGATTTAAGTGGGATATTGACTGAAGTTGCAGGATAAACTAGAGGTCCTTTCAAGGTCTCTTCCCATCCAAAGAATCTACGATTAATCAGAAAAACATTTAAGTACGTACAACCTCTTCATTCAAATCCAAACATATAACTTAAACGTTTTTTGCTTAACAAATAAGATTATAACCAAAATAAAGTTCAGTTGAGTAGAATTTACTTGATAAACAAATGAAAATAAAGCTTACATTTATCATTGGGAGTCCTTATTGATCAACAGTATTATTTGAACTAAAAGATTACCCATTTTCAGTTTTAGAAATATCAACAGAGCAATAACCATTCTCAATGAAAATTAGTGATTTAGCACACTATAGTAGCATATAGAAACAAAAGACAGGACCCTAATGGACTCTTTCCCTTGGTTGACCGTATAGTTCAACTATTTTCTTTTTCATCAACATCACATAAGTCTAAAATAATTTATATAAAGACATCGTGTATAAAACAACTACACTATAAAAATGTCAACACCATAAACAGAGTGAAACCTAATAGTAATGCCAAACATAATGCAGACAGCAAGGGAATATGCACGAACATCCTACAGAAACAGTTACCTCATAGAAAAGTTACTCTTAAATTTGAAAGTTCACATTTCAGACTGATCCTCTTGAAATTGAGCAGCAAAAATAGTAATTTTTAAAAATTTCCTGTTAAATTACAAAATCAATGGAGTCATCTTGAACATCTGCTTACGAGAATCCAGATTCCATGAACACAGCAGCTGAATCCAAATAGATTTTAAGTTCTGAGTTATTGACACAGATTAATAACCAGTGTTTCTGATACCCACTAATCAAAACATAATTTTGCTGTTACAAATGCCACCAGTCTAATCATTGCTATTTACACAGACACCCACAAAACAGTGGTAATTCAAAATTTACACAACTTTGAAAAAAAATTTCTTTGTGTATCTGACACTAATGAAATAACCTCAAGTAAGATTCTCAAGATCAGTTTGCATTTTTCCTTGTTAATGATAGCTATCCTAAATTACAGCACCATCAAATAAAAAGTAATAATCGGTCATATTCTTAGCTAAATGTAAAAGCTTCAGAATAAAAGTCATCAAAACAAAACAGTAGGAATAATCTAAATTTTGTCCCAAATTTCTCAACTACCTTTTAATTTCCAGAAGTGTCTTAAAAATCAAAAGCTTCTTGGAAATTAATATTAACACGGCCTTCTTTATTCACAACCACAAAACAAGAGAGCCAGTGGAGCTGTCCAGGGCTCCAGCTTGCATTACCATATAGAGGCTTTTTCATGATAAAAATTACCTATAAACTCATTATTTAACCTAGAAAAGAAGTCCCACTCTAAAATCCTCCACTATTCTACAAATCTCCCTTTCTTTACTCCATTTAGTTAAATGGGTGAGTTACTTACTATAGTGTGAAATGTCCCACATAAAGCTAAAGGCAGCTTAGGAACTCAAAGCCCTCACAGTCTGGATTTAAATCTCTTCCCCAGCAAACTTCCCCGGTTGGTTTATCTGCCTTCTTCTGAAATGATTTCTCAATATTCTCCAGCCACCATAAAACAATTACGCAGAAATCTAGTTGATTAATCAAAACAAAAAGATGTTCATCTTTCTCGATCTCCACAACAGTGGGCTCTCCATTGAAAATGGAAATGTTGTCGATAAAGCACTCTGCCCAGTGCTGTCAGGTACAACCCTCCTACAACAACACTATCACACCACATAGGCACAGCCACACTGTACATAAATACAACCCGTATTCCCATTATCACAACACTAGCAAAATGCAGAGGTTTTCAGCACTGAGCTGACGCTTCATCATTCACAGAAGAACAAAATCAAATCAAAATGGGTCTCATCTTTTCAAAGTGGACATGAAAGTCGAATTAAAAGCAATGAAGGGTAGAAGCAGATTCAAGATACCCTGAAGGGGAAAAAAGGTTTCTGGAATTTCCTACTTTTATGGACAAAAGAACTCACAATTTCAACACACTTAACAGTTCTCTTCTCAACAAAGAATTCCCTTCCTGCACATGACCCCCCCCCCCCTCCACGTCCACTCTGACTTTCCAGTTTTTACCCCTATCTCTAGGTCTCTTTTCACTCACCATGGTTCCTCCTCTTCTGCACCAAAGGCTCCCTACACTTGGTCCTTCACTACAGCACCTGTGCCCTGACCCATGCAGACCTTCCCTAGCATCTCCCCACAACATGCACATCTGACTCCCACCCCTGTGCAGGCTAGCCCAGTTCTTCCTCCAGCAGGACTTCTCCAGCTTCCCTTAACCCTGTTCTCGTCCCTTACACCCCATCTCATCCTTGAAATCCCGGGGCCCAGCTCTTCCTTGCTCCTCTCACCATCCGCTTTCAGCCCTGTCTCTCCACCTCATTGTTTTTACCTTGGATCTGGCTAAACCTCGTCAATTAACACAATTCCCCAGTTACCCTGTCCCAGCCCGCCATCACTTCTTTACACCCTTACTCTCTTCTCCTTTCAGCTTGTCTGGTCCCAGAATTGTCCTATTAACGCCCCACCTCTCATCCCGGTTTCCTTTCACCCTTCCACTACGCTTATTCCTAACTCCATCTGGTACTCGTCCAGTGTCTCATTCACCCGCCCTCACTTTCAAGAATTTACACCCATCGCCCACCCACTAACCCATACCTTTCTCAGAACCTCACGATTCCCACCCCACCGCGGGTCCTAGTCCTTCGGCTCCTCTCGCTCTGCACTAGTTCACACCCTTGTCACGTCTGGCTCTTAATCACTCTCTCTCCTCTACTCCCAACTATCACCCCAGCTCTGGCCCTCCTTGCCTTCCACTTCCAACTCTTACCCCAGCACCCTCACCCTGTCACGATCCCCTACAAAGCTCTCCTTCTCCAACCTGTGCTCTTAACACCTAACCCCAGTCTCGGTCTGCCGAACCTCATTCCCGGCCGGCTTCCTGAACACCCACCCTGGGTTTTGCCTCCTTCCTACCTCCTTGGCTGGCTTTTTCTCACTCCTCTTCTCCCAGCCTTCTAACCCTTTCTCCCCTTAATCCTTCTCATCTCATTCTTAGACCCGTTCCCCCCAACCGCCCCCGAGCCTTCCTTCGCTTCTCCCCTCAAGCCTTTTTTTTTTTTTTTTTTTTTTTTTTTAACCCTCAAGCCAGTCTTCGCCCACCCCGCCAAAATAAAGCGCCGGCCCGCCCCGTCTGCCGGCTCTCGCCTCCGCCGGCCCCCGCCCCGGGCGCCCCCCAGCCCGCCGGCGCCGCGGTCCCGCCCCCTGCCGCCGCTCCTCCCGCCCGCAAGGCGCGCGCCGCCTTTGTCGCCCCTCACCCGGTGTGTGAGGATTTGGCTTCTTTAAAGGGGTGGGCCAGTGTGCCGGAGACTCCTGTCCCCGCCTCCGAGTCTTAGAATGGGCTCCCTGGCCGTCGCGTCCTCCCCGGTCCCAGTCCCCCCACCCCCTGGAACTACCCCCTTGGCTGCCTCCCTACCTCCTCCGCCCCCTCCCTGACCCCCCTCTATTTACCGCCATCATCAGCACGCGCGAGCTGTCACCAGGGCGCGAGACAACCGAACCCGGCCCCGCCCCCTGCCCTCCCATTGGCCCGCCCGTCGGAGCCCCGCCCCCCGGGCCCCGCATTGCGCCAACGGCGCAGCACTGGGCCCCGACCACTACACAGACTGCCTCTCCGAGGGTTCGCGCCGCGGGCGCAAAGTTTAGGGTTAGCCACCAACGTGCGGCCAATTTGAGCCTGGCGTAACGGGCGGCGGCGTAGAAGGGCGTTGTGAATCGCGGGTCGAAGTTTGGTTGAAGCACAGAAGGGTAAATAAGGAGGTTTCCAGACAAAGAGACTCTTAAAGGTACAGAGTCTTAAGGCTGTCCCTCCTCCTTAAAGGGCCAGCGACTCTCCGAGCCCATCTCCGCCCCCTTCTCCACAGCACTTCAGCCCGCGGAGCAGTGAAGGAATTCTACATTAGTTCTCCGCACATTTTTTGGAGCTCCTTTAACATCTGTCCCCACTGCCAAGGGGGGAAACCTTTCTCACTATTTGGTCTCCTTTTTTGTTTTGTTATGTTAAAAGACTAAGTTACTGCTAACTGTGCCGTTCCGAAAGAAGCAGCCTCCGAACTTGGGGGTTTTCTGAGGCAGCGTTTGCAAAAGTTACTATTGGCTCCCAGACGAGTGAGCACGTGTCTGACTTTTGCCACTGATGACCCAGGCGGGACCCAGCTGTTTTATGGAAATCCCCCAAGGAAGAGGTTCACAGCCAAAGCCTTAAATTTAGCAGACTGTCGGGACGGAGACCACAAGAAAACAACAGCGACGATTTCTACTAGGCTTTTCTGCCTCTAAAAAGGCTTCCTCTAGAGGCTGCATTGTTCTGACGTTACCCACCCCCCCCACACACACAAATTACAAACAACACACCAACACGGTTACATCACCCAACACAAGGCTAAAGCAGGTAAAGTCTTACATGTAAATAGAAGGACAAGGAAAAGAAATAAACATGGGTTATCAGCTACACTGGTTCAAGGCTGCACACTTGCCAATATGAAGTAGAGAAGCACAAAAGCTAAAGACCAAAATAAGAAGGGAGAAACAGCGAGTGCATGTGTAAGTATGAAACCACAATGTCTGCAGCCAAGCGTGCGTTAAGTGTAAAACGTGTTCAAAGGTAATTACCCTGGACATTTTAAAGAGGCTTGATGATGGAAGGAAAGGACCTTGATTGATTTGATTGATTTGGTGAAGATCTGCCATGTGGTTCAAGAGCTCAAAAAGTAAGATCTAAAATTTAGCATTCCCTTTGTTGTCTTTAATTAATTTCTTTTTAAAATTCTTACCTTACATTGTAACTCAATTATCAATTTTTCTCCCCTTACTCTGCAACCCCCTCCAATTATTGGAGATTAGATTGTATCTTATCTAATGTTAATTCCTTAACAAAGTGCCTAATGGGTAATAGGTGCTTTTGAGTGAAAGGTTTTGGAGCCACTTAAGACTTCCAAAGGAAAGGGTGTTCTCAAAATAGCATAGTCTAGGGCGTAAAGATTCTCAATGCCCTGAGCATGTATTGGATCAGTGGTTCTCAAAGTGTGGCCTGTGGAGCCCTGAGACTCTTCCACAGGGTCCCTACCAAACTTGTTTTCATAATAAGACATTATTTGCCTTTGTCACCATTATGGTATTTGCACTGATGATACAAAAGTAACAATGGGCAAAAATGAGCACATTTCAAGTCAATAGCACTCAATTATGCTATCAAAGTACTCTTCGCTACCACTCATTCACTGAAAAAAATAATACTCATTTCACTTTGGAAGTCATAGCCCGACGCGGGGCTCAATCTCATGAACCATTGAGAACTCATGACCTGAGCTGAAATCAAGAGTTGGATGCTTAACGGACTGAGCCACCCAGGCGCCCCCCGTTATAAGTTTTAATAAGGCAACTATCAATAGATAGACATAAACTAAAGCTCTTTGGAACTTTTAAAAGTGTCAAGGAGTCCTGAGACTAAAAAGTTTGGGAATTGTATATTAGATGGAAGCAGAAATAAGAAGGCTATTTTAGATATTCAAATATGAGAAGGCTCGGCAGCAGAGCCAACAAGGTTTTAGCGTAGCTTCAGAGTTAAGTGCTTCAGTGGTTCATTAATGAGGAATGCAAAATAGAATCAGGAGCACTGAGCCTCCTTTAAAGACACAACTGGTAATGAAATGTGATCACAACACACATGGTACGACACAAAAACAGTTCAGAGACAGGAACAACTAAGACCTGGGAGCCGAGGGGAAACAGGGATGGATGTGTTCCACAAAGAGTAAGTATATAGACAACTGTACCTCAACATTTTTTTTTTCCTAAACAGAGACTCTTTTCCTTCAGGTTGCAGAAGAACAAGTAAAATCTTATCACTGTGAATAAATTTTAAAAACAGAGTTCCATGCTCCAGAGATGGGCCACACAACTGTGCTCGCTGATCTGGCTACAAACAATATACCTGTACTATGTATACCTTCTTGGGACCCTCCCTCACTGCTCATTCTCTATTATAATAGCATTCTTTCCACTGGGGGAGAATTTTACCTGCCACCAAGCAGTATGACCTCATAACGTCCCATCTTTTTTTTTTTTAAGATTTTATTTTTAAGTAATCTCTACACCCAATGTGGGGTTTGAACTCACAACTCGAGATCAAGAGTCACATGCTCTTCCTACTGAGTTAGCCAGGCACCCCCATAACATCCCATCTTAGCCATCCTAACCAAACACCAGTACCTTCAGCACCATTACAAAGACGCCAGTGCAGAAAGGGCATCTCCTTGCCGACAAAGCTTTTGACATCTATTCTCCCTTGAGCCCCTCAACAAGCCTATGAAACATGGAATGTAGGCATCATTATTTCCCACTTTACTGATAAGACCCAGAAAGGCCAAGTTGACTTGGAGTTGCCTGGTAAGTTCAGGACAGTCCTATGGCCAGCACCGGGCCAATTGTGCCCTAAAGTGGTGCTCTCTCTCCTTTAGTAGTTGCCTCGGAATACCCGTCACCTCCACATCCCTAGCTTTGCTTTTCCTACACAACAAAAGATTTCTAATATTGAATTCTGCCTTGGGACAGTCTAGGATATATAAATGTGCTCCCTAAATTCTCTTTTTTAAAGCCCCCAAAGAAATTTCAGCAGAATTCATATTAACCTTAAAAAACAGGTCTATGCCATCTGATGGGGCAGGAATGTGATAGAAAATAAAACAGAGAATGCAAGAGAGTTAGGAATCTTTGCCCTAAGAGTTCCAAGAACTTTTTTTTACTTGCTAATTTCATCACAGAGGCAAGGAACTATTTCTCTGCCTCATCAATCACATCATTCTGAACAATGAAAATATACTCATTATGCCAAAATTCCATTACAACAGAATAATTTTCAGATCCCACAGAGTGCGTTATAATGGAAGAGTAACTCCTAGGGCCACAGAGAAAGCTATAAAGATTCTTCATACATATTCACCCCCACCCACTTCTAAAAGGTTGTGTGCATGTGTACATAGAAACAAAAGGAGAATGGGGAACCAATAGGAAAGGTAAGAATAGGCACAGTCCTGCTTCCCAGACTGACCGAAAGACCTGAAGGTCTATGAAATGAAGGAGGGAAACCCCTGGATGAGACCTCAGAGGAGAGGTCCAAGTGGCAGGGGAAGATCTTACACATAATAAGCCAGCAGGACATATTTCCCATCTGCTTTACCTTGGCCTTCATGTTTCCTTTCAAAAGCTGTTTTTCTAGAGATCCTTTTTTGGACCACAGATCTTTGAGATACTCTAACAAACCCTATAAATCCTAGTCCCCCAAAACTACACATATATATATACACAAAACCGTGTCTGATTTCAAGGCATCTCAGGCCTCTCAGGACTGCCCTTGGGGGGGTTAGGCTGTTGGAAGTTAGTACTGCTACTTCAGAGTTATCATTTGCTCATACTCCAGCACTAATAATAAACTCCCTCATTAAGCACAATAGAGTCTCCACAATCCAGGAGGGAATGGACAGGTATGTTCTGTTTTGTTCCATTTCTGTCTCAGAGTCACTGAGAAAACAGATGAAATAAATACACAGGGAAGGGATTTCCCTAGATGAAGGCAAGTCAAGGTTGCATGAACTCTGGGGGGGATAATGTAAAGTTCTGAGTCCTGAACGATGGTCAAACTAGGTGAGCTAAAGGGTCCTTTGTAACCCCACAGACTGATTTTGGGATGTTCTACACAATGGCAGAAACTCTACCTTGGGGGAAGAGTCCACCCTCAAGAAGAGACTGCTCGAAGTCCAAGGACACCAACCCCCAGGAGAGGACCACACTTGTAACGCAACTGGTTTCAGCCATGCCACATGGCACTTGTGATTGGGGCCTGCAGCCCATGGAGACCAGACAGCAGCAGGTATAGAGAGGGACGCTGTGGCAGGGGAAAGGCAATATTGGGAATTCCAGGTGTGCACCTGGGAGACAGTGAGGCCATATATCAGTCCTGCCTAGCTCCAGATCTTGAAAATGTTCAGCCTGTTGCCCTTCCTAAGTTCTCAGAGTCTCAACTCTGGACACCTGAGGGCATGCTTAGGTGGGACTTTCTAACTGCTCCCCTTACCATCCAGGATTTGGAGAGAATTTCACTACCTCCTCCTGGAGCCTCAGAATGAATACTGGACACACCGGGTTGGGGCAGACCTGGCGGAGGAGAGGAGTGGTCAGTCTCTAGGTATTCCTTCAGTGGAGCAGGGACACCAATAGATGGTGGAGGAAAGATGACCACTTGGTACTCAAGATCTGAAGCAAGCAAGCGGGAGGCAGCCTGGGAACAGGGGAACGGAGAATCACAACAGCACAGGAGCCCGGCGGAAAACACAGCCAGAGCAGGAACCACTAACGAATACAAGAGATGGATTAGACACAAGTGGAATACGGGCTTCCCTAAATCCCTTCTGCTTTTTTTGCCTTCTGCTGTCACACATCTTGCCATGTGCAGGCATCACTTGTGGAAGAACTTAATGGTTTCTGTAAAGGGACTCTTTCTTTAAAATTAAACCTCATCCCAGGGAATAAAGTGCTAGTTCTGCTTTTATCCAATATACACTGGAGGAATGACATGGCACCATAGACACCCAGGTGCCCCACTTTGACATATTGTGGTAGCCAGGAGTCCCAAGTCAGAAGTCTGGTCCCAACTCCAGCCTCATCTCAGCGTGACCTCTTTGGGAGCCACTACCTCCCCATTTCATGGTAAAGGAAAACCAAAGGAGCCCTACAGCTGCCCTGCATAGCTCTGACAGCTGAGGTTAGCAGATTCCTACATGGCTCTGGCAAAGGTACCCACCCAGGTGACATGTTAGCAGGGTCTCAGAAATTTCCCAGTTTATGTTCTTTTGGGGGTGGCTACAGATGGGGAGAGCGGCAAAGCATCTGGAAGCAAAGGAAGGAGATTTAGGAAGACAGGCTGGTATAGAAAGAAAAACATCAGATTTAAACCCCAAAATATCGCATCTCCATTTACTGGCTGCATTTAAGTTCTCATTTATAAAGTGAGCATCTGACTTCAGCTCAGGTCATGATCTCACAGTTCATGGGGACAGCCCAGAGCCTGGAGCCTGTTTCAGATTCTGTGTCTCCCTCTCTCTCTGCCCCTCCCCTGCTTGTTCTCTGTCTCTGTCTCTCAAAAATAAATGTTAAAAAAAGTTTAAAAAAAAAAAAAATACATTATATTCAAAATGCTATCTCAAAAAATATTTGAGATAGCCTACAGAAAAATACAAAGATAAAGCTGGACAAGAGCAAATATAAATCAGAAGGCCAAAAACAGAAGATCTATGCATTTTATTGTGTGTAAATGACATCTAAAACATACCTCAATTTAAAGAAGCAAAAACCAAAGAAACAAACAAAAAAGCCAGAGGAGGAGAACAAAAAATGCAGATGGCAGGTCCTGCAGTTTCAAAGTTAAACTGAGCTTCCTGCCAGCCAAAGCTAAAAGGGAAACACGACCACTACCTAATTCTTATTGTAGAGGCTTCAGATCTGAAATAATGGCTCTCTGGTACCTTCAATGAGGGGCAGAATCCTTGGGGACAACTCTGTAGTATGTACAGTAACATGTGTCCTAAGGCCGTCCCTGACTGGATATATCAATGTTGGCCCAACTGAACATTTCTGTGGTAGGAGTCGGGTAAGCAGGTAATGTAAGTCAAAGGAGAAGCTTGGAGGCTCAAATGAGATGAGGACAAAGAGCTCAGGAAACTGTGAACCCTTAGGTGAGGGGCGCAGAATTGACTGCCCAGGGTGACTAAGCCAGCTAAACACGAAAGCGACTCTGGCATCAGCCCTATCCCAATGCAATTCGTAAACAAATGGCTTAGTTACACGGGGTGCTCTCCAAAATAGCAACCAAAGCCACTCCTGGGCATATCCATTGAGCTTCACATAGCAGAGGGCCCTGACTGGGCCCCCACATCCATTTTCTCCTTCATCTTTTAGTCACAGAAGCTCCTGAGTTTTAACTGGACACATGGCCACCCAAATAACGGGCTTGTGTCCCAGCGTCCCTTTCAGCAGAGTGTGGCCACACTGATTTGAGAGACTCCAGGTCATAGCCTTTAAAAAGAAACTGCTTTGTTCTCTCTTTCCCTGGTGTATAGTAGACACAGAGCTGAGGAGTCTGCTTTGACCCTGAGGGCAAGGTCAACACCCAGGACTGGCTGAACAACAAGACAGAAGGAAGCTGAGGTTCTGGTGACCTTGTACAGCTAAATCTGTCTTGGACCATCTGATTACATCTGTACTATTTGAAGAGCAAAAAATAAACTTTTGCTAAAAGCCACTGTACTTTTGGTTCTCTTTGTTATAGCAGCTTAGCCTGTGGCTTAATCTAATTCACAACAGAATGGAAAGATGTCAGAGGGAGATTCCCAAGGACTCAGGCAACACCCTAGAAAAGTCAACTCACAATTCACTTCAGCAAGCAGGTCAGAAAATGATAGCCATCACACTAAGTTATGCCTTCTACTCCTTCTCCAAGAGAGGCCCAACCGCATCCCTGGAGTAGAGGAAGAGGCCTTTATTACAGCCCGGCCCAGCCTGTCCACTGCGGGCCCCGGCCAAATCCTCAACAGCTGGAGATACAGACTGCTTTCCCCACCAACACTAGGCAGGGACAGCCCTGTCCTACCTTTTCCCCTAAAGCAGGAAAGCTCCACACTTCTCCACTCTTCATAATTACCATTCTTGAGAACAGGCCAAGTCCAGTAAGGCGTGGGGTGAAGCAGCTGCTGGGGGGCTGTGTGTGAGGGTCAGGGGAGGGGAGTCCAAATCCCCAGAACAAAAGTCACAGCTGGGAAGAGGGAGGGAAGCTTCCATGTCTGCCCTGGGTTTCTGGGGGGCGGCACCTGCTCCTCCTGTGTAGTCCCCTGGTGGCAGAGCTCAGCTGGGTAGCTGCCAGCCACTAGCGAATGCCAGCCACGGGCACCTGCTGCTGCTTGCGGATCTTGTTGAAGAGTTCCATGTACTGGGCCATGGTGTCTGCCGGGCCGTAGACGGCATCGTGTCTGTTCCCAAACACTGCAGGAGCCCCTGGTGTGTGGCTGCCTAGAAAACTCTGTAGAAACTCGAGCAGCAGGTTCCAGCAGTCACTAGCTACCACACAAGGGCCATACTCTACCTGGAGACCAAAAGAACAGAGAACAAAGTTAAGTGAGGGCAAGGACAAGGTCTCCTGCTTCTCTTGCACCTCTTGCACCCTGCTCCCATGTTCCCCAAACCCCAGCAAAAGACAAACACCTTCTAACACAGTGTTGATCCATAGGAAATAGTCAACCCAAACACTAGGGATTCGACACACCCAGCATCATTCCCTTTAGGCATCTCAGACATTCTCATCTTGGGAGTTACCAACCCACGGCCCAACCCATAAGACCCAGGCCCCTTCTGGTGATCTCAGAACTGTATGTTCTGGTATGTTGCATGAAGATCCCAGGAGAGCTCAGGAAAATGTTTATATGTCTGAGTGTGATTGTGTGTCTGTGTGTGTGTGTGTGTGTGTGTGTGTATCCATAGTGTGCAAAGTAGACACCCATATTTGAAATATTTTCAAGACCAAACATGACTCCCAAGATAGACCCCACCTGACCCTAAGAAGTAATTTCCCAAACAATGTGGCAGGGGCCAAAGATTATACATCTTAGACTTTCTCATTCCTTTCTCCTAATTTTTCACCAGACAGACGGCAGAAAAAATAATTAGTAACATAAGTGGAAACGAGGAAAGAAATAACTGGGATGTATTTGTACCACAAAGTTGGAAACATAAAGGAGAAGTGAACAGTGGGTTCCCAGTGGGTCTCAGCAAATCCAAGGCATATCACAAGCTGAAAGGGGTCAGGAAATCTTGACCCCAGAGGTCCCTGGAGTATCAAAGTAGTAATTCCTGCTAAGGCCCTTTACTCTACCTGGAATGCCTTGTGGGCCTTATCTATCCCCACATCTCTACATTTTTAAGTCCCTCTTTACATGTTACTCTTGCAGAAAGCATCCCAATCCCCAAAGTCAATGCTTTCATTGGCCTGAATTCCCAGAGCAATCTGGGCCTTTTTTATGGCATTTCTTAAAGACTAACTTCAAAAACAGTTTGTGTGGGGGCGCCTGACTGGCTCAGTCGTTTAAGTGTCTGACTTCAGCTCAGGTCGTGATCTCACAGTTTGTGAGTTCAAGCCCCTTGTGGGGCTTGCTGACAGCTCAGAGTCTGGAGCCTGCTTCAGATTCTGTGTTTCCATCTCTCTCTGCCCCTCCCCCACTCAAGCGCGCGCGCACACACACGCACGCACACACACACACACACACACACACACACTCTCTCTCTCTCTCTCTCTTTCAAATATAAATGATAACAATAATAAAAAGTTTGTGTGTTTCAGCTTCGCTAGCTTACTAAATTACACATTTTCAAAAAGCAAGCCCTGTAGCTTACCTATTTTTTTTTTTTTTATCTCACACAGTGCTGGGCACAACAGATTGAGAAATTTCACTGGTCCCAAAGCCAGCTACTGCCACACTCCCTCTTTGTCATCTTCAATATATAACCCAGAGATGAAGTCACCACACACACATACCTCTTTTCATCATGAAAGTTGACAGCATGTCAAAAGGAAAGGCTCATCAATGCTACACAGCCTTCCAGACTTATCTTGCAGGGTACTGTGGAGAGGTGTACAGGCACACGATTTAGGGCCCACCTCTCAAAAGTTACCTGCACCAAAACTTGTCCTGGTCTGCTCCAGTCCTTGTGATGGGTGACCAGTCCCTCCACATCACAATTCACTGGTCTCCCTTGACTATCCCTTCCCTTCTCCAGCAAGACAGCCTTCCTAAGCTTTCTCCCTGTTGTGACCCCAGCTTCCCATTCCCACCCTGAGCCACAGCCTGAATGATTAAAGAAAGGCTAAAAGATGCCCTGGAGACAGGGATCAGGGAGAAATATAAACACCTGTTTGCATTCAGAGGGATGTGGAAATCTACAGAGCCCTTTAACACATACTGCTATTTCCCCAAAGTCTTACCTCTACGGAGATGCCTCGGGCACTGGGCCCCATGGTAACTGTGCCCACCTTCACTAGGAAGTCACAGTACTGGTAACGGGTACCCCGGGTCTCAATCTTGCTAGCCTTGGCACTCTGGAAAAAGCCCTTGAGCTTCACCATGAGCACATCGAAGTTGGTGTCAGCAATGAGGCAAGGGCCATTCTCAAAGAGGGCGAAGCAGCTCAAAGGGTACTCTGAGTTGTGCATCACGTACATCAGCTTCCCAGCCTGACCTGCAGGGACAGAGATCCTATTGGCATCAAGACCTTCATCTGCAAACCCCAGGACAGAGTCAAAGGCGTGGAACAAGGCCAGATGGCATTGTGCCATTACCTCAGCGATCTTGGCAGGAGATGGGGCAGGGGGGAATCCCCTCACTAACAGTCTTTTCCAGAGAGGAAAGGAGACGAACGGCAGGCAAGGCAGCATGTGGTAAAACCTCACCCCACAGAAAACGTGAGGAGCACAAGGAAACTTTGATAGCAACTGCTAACAGTTTAGTTAAGTTCTTAAGAGGGATGGGCTCACAGATGGATGTTTAATGATGATGATCAATGATGATGATCGATGACCGACACAGACTTCACATACAGTCTTCTGTATGATCATTTCTTGCAGAATAGGGACAATGAAGTAAAATTAACAACACCTGAGTATACCAAATGAAGCAAATGCTCTCTTTTCTGTCCATCCCTTCCTCCCTTGGCCTCCTCCCTGAGACACAAAGATGGCCCCACAGAAGCAGCAAAGGGGAGGATCTGAGCTTGAGGCTGGAAAGGTAGGCCAGAGTGAAGCTGTGATAAGTCTTGTTTTCCAAGCCTCAGGAAGTATGGACTTTACCCTGAAGGCACTGATGAACCCTTGGAGTACTTTAAGATATCAGCTGACTTGGGAAGCAATCGGCACAATCGCAGAAAGAACTCAGGATCTGGAATCAGAAGGTCTAGTTTTGAGCCCCAGTCACCCCTTCCAATTTCTGAAAAATGAAATTTCTCATTGATTACACTAGAGATTTTTCTGCAAGAAGGAAGGAAAGCTACATATATTTGGTTAACTAAGAAACGGAAAGCAAGATCCACTCCCCCCTTATATACTACAAGAGTCAATGGATAGACAAAGACAATCCTAAGTATTTAAGACTTACCTATTCAAATATTTATTAAGTACTTAACTATCCCCAACATCGTGCTAGGGTTTAAGAGGCAGGTTTAAGAGATTTAAGTAGAGAACATAGAAGCTGGCCTCAGGAAGCTGACACTCTCACTGGCAACAGGGGAAAGACCAAAGTGCGTATGTGGAATAGACCAGAAGTCTTTTTGGAAGGAAGAACAGAGCCGGAAGAAATCAAAGTGGGCAAGAGTCAGCAGGAAACATGTTCATGGAGAAAAGAGGACTACATACCCTATGAAGAGAGGATAGAGTTCAGCCACACTGAGAAGGAAAGATATTCTAGACAAGGATGAGAGTTTAACAGTGGAAAAGAGGAGATGGGGTGGAGGGGCCGCTATACAGGCCTCTACTCTGCTGCCGCTTCCGGAACTCAGGCCCTGCGCCAACCTCCCCCCACATCCCTCCTCACTGCTTGTTGCCAATTCATACGTTTCACCTCCTGCTAAATCCAGCGCAAAACATTTCAACCCTCCAAAAGGACAAAAAAGAAAAAAAAAAAAAAAAGACATCCAAAGCTGATCTGTCATTCTGTTCTTATGCAAACTCACTGTAAGTACTTAATTCATAACTATGTAAGTCTGAGAGTGTTCTTACTGTCTTGAAAATATTTTGACAGTCAACTGAGGTTTTTTTAATGAAGGCACTGCCAGTTGTTTATAACAATAATAATTTTTTTTAAGTTTACTTATTTTGAGAGAGTGCGTGCACAAGAGCAGGGGAGGCACAGAGAGAGAGAGGGAGACAGAGAATCCCCAAGCAGGCTCCTGGCTGTCAGTGATGAGCCCAACAAGGGACTGCATCTCATGAACTGTGAGATCATGACTTGGGCTGAAATCAAGAGTTGGACGCTCGGGACACCTGGGTGGCTCAGTTGGTTAAGCATCCGACTCTTGGTTTTAGCTCAGGTCATGATCTCATGGTTCGTGGATTCCTGCCCTGCATCAGGCTCTGTGCTGACAGTGTACAACCTGCTTGGGATTCCGTCTCCCTCTCTCTCTACCCCTCCCTTGTACTCCCGCTCTCTCTCAAAAATAAATAAATAAACGTTTAAGAAAAAAAAAAAAAAAAAAAAAGAGTTGGATGCTCAACCGACTGAGCCACGCAGGTGCCTGACAATAGCATGTTTTGAATCTCAACAGAGTATTTCCGTATCTGCACACACTTGTGAAGCAAGCAGAACCAGTGTCACTGTCCCCCTGTTACAGACAAGGAAAATGAAGCTAATGGGTTCTGGACCAGCAGCAGCAGCACCACCAACTGGGAACTTAATGGAAATGCAGATTCTCTGTCCCAGCCCACGCTTACTGAGTGGGAAACCCTGGAGGGGCCCAGCAATCAGTTGTGACTGAGCCCTCTGGGTGATGTTAATGCTGGTCCCTATGAGAACTTGTGATCCAAAGGCACAGAGCCAGTAAGGAACAGAACTGGACCTCCAATCCAGGCCTTCTGACCTTAAGTTTACTGCTCCTTCCATTCTACCCCGCTGTCTGCCACGAATGTGTCCTCTCCCCAACTAGACTGTACCTCCTTGAAGAGTAAAGGTCAGATTAGGAAAACAAAGCCCATAACAGGTAGTGTCATCGACGTAGTATGCCATCTTATATCTATGCACAAATGTTTTGGTTTCCAAATGCTTTCACAACAATTCTCTTTTAATTCCTACATCCTTCCTACTGAAGGCAAAACTAATAGTAACACTGTGATCTTATTGATGCTGAAACTCCACAGAGCTCTGATTTATCAAATATTTATTACATTTACAACCTCAGCTCTAAGTGCTTTGCACATACTAATTTAATTAGCACAACAACACTAGGAGATCAGTACTATGATATTTTCACTGTACAAATGACAGAAATGTACTGGGAAGGTACAGAAACAGAGCCCATAGCAGACAGTTTCATTAGAAGGGATTTAATACAGGGAACAAAATACAGGGGTTGGAAAAACTGAAAAAACAAATGGTGAGGCCGCCCAAATATTAGGAACACAGGGATGTACTACTATCCTTAAGGCTGGAAGGAGAAAGAGAAGATGTGCTGTCATTAAAGCCAGACAAGAGGGCCACCCAGCAGGAGCTAAAACCAAGGAAGAGACACTGCCACAGCCAGAGATCCAGAGACACGGCCCAAAGCAGAGGGAGAGGAGGAGATATTGTGCTCTCCCTTTCTTCTGTCCTCTAACCTTCCCCAGTGCAGTAACTGGCCAAAGGTAACTAAAAAGGGGCCAGCAAATGTTTGAAGGGGAGGTGAGGGTAATGGATCCATGGAGAAATAGGCAAATGACCAGCACAGCAATAGTCAAAGGTTGTGGGAGTTCCCTAAGTTACAGCTAGTATGTGACCAGAACTCAGTTCTCTGGTTCCATGATCTAGGCTCTTAATCACTGTGCTTTGGAACTGTCCTAAGTCAAGTAACTGCAGAGCCAAGACTAAGAGAACCCAGGTTCCCTAACTCACATTCAAAGATTCTTCTGGGGCAGTGGGTGACTCAGGTGGTTAAGCATCTGACTCTTGATTTCGGCTCAGGTCATGATCTCACGATTTCGTGAGTTCCAGCCCCACAAAGGGCTGTTAGCGCAGAACCTGCTTGAGATTCTCCCTCTTTGTCTGCCCCTCCCCCCACTTGCATTTTCTCTCTCTCTCTCTCTCTCTCAAAATAAATAAACTTAAAAAAAAAAAAAAAGATTCTCTTTGTCTCTCTACCTACACCACCAATCATCCACAGTCCATCTCACCTCTCAATATATTTAAAATAAAAGTTGATTCACTGGTCAAGGTTATGCCAATGAGGTATCCAAGACTACTAGCTAGGTGTGGGAATCAGAAAGCCTTTCTGTAGAAAGTTCTAAACACTCTAAAGCTGTGAAAGAATCATATACAAAGACTTCTGAGCCTAAAAGGAGTCTTTCTCAAACTTAAAAGGGTGCTTAATGATCCTCAAGGGAGCTGGCTGAAATGTAACTGAGGCCTGTAGCTCCAGTCCAGTCAGTAAGCAGGGCCAGGACTCTGCACCTTTAACAAGTAACCCAGGTGATTAGATGCAGAGGCAGTTAGCCAGTGACCAATCCCCCCGAGAAACGCAGCTCTAAAAGTGAGAAGTGCAAAAACACCAAAACACGGGCCCCGTATAAGAGATGAAGGACGAAGAATTAACAAATTCAGAAACACCGTCTGCCACATGTTCGAGAATAACCACCCTTTGCAAAAGAGCATAAAGAACTCAGTGAACCCGAATGTCAATCAACTCCAAGCCAAGGTTGCATCTCACTGACCTTGGCTGCCAAGAGTGGAGGCGGCTGTGTGGTAGGTCTCACAATCCACACAAAATGTTCCTTGTTTCTCTGCCCCAAGCATCTCCAGTTTCCGGGTGAGGAGCTCCACGGTCTGCTGGACACTCTTGCCCTCAGCCACAGGCATCTGGGACACACTAGAAGGGAGAGGACCCAATCATCAGTATCCAGAAGCACATGTGCACTCATTGAGCCACTCATTTGCCCACAGACTCACAGCTCTTCAGGGCCAGGAGTTACCTTAAGAGACCACCTACCCTGATCTTCTTTCTCATTTTAAAGACAAGGAGAGAGAGGCTCAAGTCCCTGAGAGCTCCACTAAGAACTACAGCACAGGTCTAAGGACACTCACACCAGTGCAGTGAACGTCCTATCACACCACTTTCCCAAGTGTGACATGTGTGCCAACGTTCAAGAGGTTTTAGGTGGCACACAGACTGAGCATTCCCTAACATTAAGTCATATGAGAAAAGAACATCCTTTGCAATTCCTTCAGTTCTGACTATACCAGGAAAACCTCAATTTGGGGTATGTTTTTACCAAGTCTCTAACACTTTGAACGGGCGCTGTCCAGTAGAGTAGCCACAAGCCACACGTGGCTTTTTACACTGAAACTAATAAACTAAGTTAAATTAAAAATTCAACTCCCTGGGGCACCTGGGTGGCTCAGTTGGTTAAGCGACCAACTTCAGCTCAGGTCATGATCTTGCAGTTTGTGAGTTCGAGCCCCGCATCGGGCTCTGTGCTGACAGGTCAGAGACGGGAGCCTACTTCAGATTCTGTGTCTCTCTCTCTCTCTGCCCCTCCTCCGCTCACGCTCTATGTCTCTGTCTCTCAATAATAAATAAATGTTAAAAATTCAACTCCCCACCTGCACGATCCACATTTCTAAGGCTCAAAAGCCACATGTGACTAGAAGCCAGTGTATTAGACAATGCTGTTATAGAACATTTCTGTCATTGGCAACTTCTTTTCAACAGCCCCAGGATCAAAGAGAAAGTAAGCCTCAAGTTTATAATCTTTAGGAATGAGAGGCAACAGTATGTACACAAATTTAATCCAAACAATGAAATAAAAATGTTCAAGATTTCCTTCTATGGTGAGTAAAACTGGCTCCCCCTTTAGAGTAGTAGGTAACAATCATTAGGCACAAACCATGTGCCAGACCATTCCCAAAGGCCTTTAGATGAATTAACTCTGAATCCTCACAAAAGCCCTATAAGATGAGCTGTTAATTATCTCCTTGCTACAAATGAGTAAACTGAAGTGGAGAGGGGTTGAGTAACTCGCGAAGGGCCACACAGCTTGATGTAGTGTAGCCAAGATTCAAAGCCAGGCAAGCTGGCTCTATGTCTGTGCTATACTAGACCGCTTCCTTAGGGTTGTAATTGCCTTTTAAAATATTTTTAAGGAAAAGAAATGGATTCGAAAGAAAACATTAATAAGTAGTACAGGTGGTACCTAACTGTAAAAAAACCACGTTAGTGAATTTTGGAAGATACTACATTACTTTATGATCAACTAAATGAAGGTATAAGAATGGAGTCCTGTAACTAAAAATTGTCACTACTCTCCATCAGAAAAAGCACTCATAAGTAAGGATGATGATATGCCTTATTGTGAAACATTGTAAAAGTGATATTATGGGGGGAGTCAGAAGTCCCAGGAGTGTGAAAAACTTGATTAAGGGTCCCAACAGACTGACAGCCCATTCCTTCTGTCTTCTACTGAAAGAACAGGGGCTCCCAGGGTTCCAAGCCACTATGCTACAAACTTTTCATTCCATTCCTCACACATCCCCCTTGCACTAGAGGATTTGTAAAAGGTTCATGATGTCCACTGTAAACAACAAAGGTGACGTCATGGACAAACCGACAAGAACCTGAGCTGCAGGAAAGAGTGGTCTCCCCCAGGCTCTTATGCAAGAAGCTTCCAACCACTGACTTCAGATATCCTAACCTCCAGCTCTCTCTGACTGGAAAGATGCTAATACTAAATATTCAAAACAAAACAAAGCAATCCCTGAAATCTAGCATTTTGGAACTAAGGCCTGCAAGAGCAGTAGGCCCATACCTTCCTCTGCCACCCTGAATTATATCATGTTAGAGATAAAAAGTCCATAAAAACTAGACCGTGTAATTAAACACAGAGGGAGACGGATCCCCAAGAGGTGACGCGCCTGAACCCCAATCTAACTGCCAGCAGCTTTTTCTCCAGACCCACTAGCTTAAAACGGCCACACCACAACCAGACACGGGCTGGTCTTAACTGCTTTAGGCGGCTGTAGGAAGCAGCAGGAGAAAACCTAAAAAAAAAGATGGTTTCCCCATGGCCTATCCCCCACTCCCTCCAGCCTCGCCGGCAGACTGAGTCCTAGTCCGGACATCCTATTTCCGACCCTTAAGTTTCACTCCGGGCAGCCCTATGGCCTCATGGGAAGGAAGAAAAAGGGAAGGAGGTACACAACCACCGATGGGCTCCTGGGATAAAACCTTTCACTTGCCGCCTTCCAGGAAGCACCGGAGCATCTTCAAGCAAATAAGGCCGGAAAAACCGCAGCCCTTACAGTGTCTCCCTCACCCACACATTCCGAAGACATCTTGCTCAGCTCGTGCGGGGAGGCAGACCCTGGTCCCGCTCCTCCTCCCGGGTACACGCCAGGCTCCGAGGGCCTTTCCCGACCCCAAACGCCGCCCTACAAAGTCCCTTGGGGTCCTACCAAGTCACTCCCATGGTATCGGACCAGCAAGGTTGGCAGGAACAAACAGTTGATTCGCAGCGTTCTCCAGCCACCCACACTAAGTGAAGACCCCCCCCCCAACGAAAGCTTCGGCCGAGGGAGTGCAACGGAAATGACGTAAAAACAGAGCGCCCAGTAGACGCGCTCATGAGGAACAGGGGCGGGTCTAGGCACCTCCTGGGTGACGCCTCCGGTGACGTCATGGCTCCCAGCTCCAAGTTCACGTTTTGCTGGGCACAGAAGGTCTAGATCCATGAAGGTAGAAAGTCATGGCTCGGACTGCCACCACTTCGAGAAGCCAGCGTTAAGTGCAATGAGATCATTCGGAAGTCCAGATCCAGGACCCGTGAGCTCTTTTAGGGGGTGTGGCGGCGCTGATGGCATCCTAGCCTCCGAACGCTAGGTGGCGCCGTGAACTCCGTGGGCGGTGGGGGGGGCTCTTGGGAGCTGGAAGTTCGTTGCGCAAGCGCACTTTAGGCTTTTTCCTCTGGCTCCACGTGTGAACCTTTCCGGCAAAGTTTTCCGGGAAAATGCCCAAGTTCAAGGCGGCTCGCGGAGCCGCAGGTCAGGAAAAACATGCGCCCCTGGCTGAGCAGATCCTGGCTGGGGACGCGGTGCGAGCAGGGTCCCGGGAAAAGCGGCGGGGTCGCGGGACCGGAGAAGAGGAAGAGTACGTGGGGCCCAGGCTGACCCGACGGATTTTGCAACAAGCGCGGCAGCAGCAGGAGGAGCTGGAGGCCGAGCATGGGACTGGGGACAAGCCCGCAGCACCACGGGAGCGCACCACGCGGCTGGGTGAGTGGCAGGGGGTGTGTGCCAGGAATAGGGTGGTTGGTTGTGGGGAAGAGAGGTAGACGGCCGAAAGGTATCCGGCAGGGAGGAGTTTGGAATGAGAAAATAAAATAAATAAGGGGTCCGCATTACATCCTTGCAAAAGTAATGACTCTTGCAAAGGGTTTCCCCAGTCCTGGAGCAGATTTAGAGTAGTCAGAGCCCTCCACGCCCACTTGTAGTTTTTAAGTATTCGCTTCTGGGCATCCCCGAAGTTGGACCAACAGGAAGTAATTGCTCACGCCGCAAAGAATTCCTAACATTTATCTATTTGTTCTATAAATACTTGTGGGATGTCTAGCCTGTGCTTTGCACTGCGCTAGGAGTTTACATGGTTTGGGTAAAGAGGAAAACAAGAAAGACATGTGTCTGACTTCAAGATCTTGCAGTCTAGCCCAACAGAGAGACAACTATTGGGATAATACATTTCATGACAACGAAAACATAGCTTCTCTTATAACAGTAGCATCACTTTTGATGGTCAGGCTTCCCAGACTGCGTGACCTTCGTGCCTGAGACCCGAAAACCGAGTGGTGAGTGCTCTGAGCAGAAACAACAATATTGTTTAGGAGCCAAAGAGGAAGAGAAACTAATTAGAAGATGGTCAGTATTTTTTATTAGGGTGGAAGTGTGGTCCTCCCAGTTGTTTAATCTGTTTCTCAGATCTCATCTTTCATCTGTCCTGAGAGCAGTGTTTGACACAGTTGAACACTGGTCTCCTGGCTTCAGCATCTTTACTTGGCTTCTAAGCCATCACATTCCTGTTTTACTACTTCCTCACCTCTCAGCATCTTTTGCTGGCTCCTCTTTTGTCCTCAGCCTCTTATTGATGTGCCACAAGGTTCAGTTTTTGGACCTCTTCTCTTCACAGCACTTCTCTGTTGCTGTCGTCGGTTTCTCAGTTTAAGTATATTCTATTTGGTGACTGCTCCCAACTTTGTATTCTCGCCTTGATCTTTTCCGTGAAAATCAGATTCTCCTATTTCAGCTGCCTATTTGGCATCTCCAATTTGAAGTCTAATAGACGTCTCAAATCAGTATGTCCAAAACAGAAATCCTGATCTTCTCTCCAAACCGGCTCCTCCCACTGTCCTCCTCGTCTCAGATAGTAGCATGATTTCCTTCCATTTGCTCGAGACAGAAACCTCGAACCCCTGTCTTTCCCCACATCTGATCTGTTAGGAAATCCTGTTGACTCTCCCTTCAAAATATATCCAGAGTTAGATCACTTCTCATCACCTCAGAACACAGTCCTATTTGAGCCACCGTAATCTCTCCCCTGGATCATTGTAGTAGCTTCCTCATTAGTCTCCCATACCCCCTCCAGTCTACTCTTAACTCAACAGCTAGAGGACTACAGAGACCTACATGATCTGCCCTTGTTGCCAGTCTGGCCTCTTCTTTCCCCTCGCCCTCTTCATCCATACAGGCTTTATTGTTCCTTAAACATAGTAAGTTAGGGCTTTTGCCCTGGTTATTCCTTCTGTTTTCATAACCCTGGAGGCTAATTCCCCTGATTCTTCGCCTTCTCAGAGAGGCTGCCCTAGCCACTCCGTTAAAAATGGAAACACACCCCCCTCCCCTGTTTCCACACTCCCAACTTCTCTGCTCTGCCCTATGTCTTTTTTCGTAGCACTTGTCTTCTTTTGATACTTATTATCGTCTATCTCCCTGATTAAAACATAAGCCCCGTAAGTTTCTCTTTTACACTGATTTTTTTCAACACTCAGAACAGTACCTCACATATAGTAGGCGCCCAGTGTTTGCTGAGTGAATGGGTTAATGATAGTAAGTTAGGTAGGAGCCAAATCTACAAAAGACTTGGAGGCTGTGTTCAGGATTTAAAGCTATCCTAAACACTGGGAGGCTATTGGAGAATATGGAGACCAATTAGGGGACTGTTGAACTAACACGGGCAAGAGATGATGCTGATCTAGGCTTAGGCAAAGCTGTGAAGGATTTGAGAGATAGTGTGTGAAGTAGAATTAAATAGGACTTGGTAATTGTGTCTTGGGGTGAAGGGAGGGGATGAGGCAGGCCTGCCAGGTTCTGGCTTAGCAGTGGGTGGATGGTAGTGCTCTTTACTTAGACATGGAACACAGTGAGTAGTGTAGACCTATAGTGTAGACCTAGGAGGGAAGGAGTGAGTTCAGTTGATGACAGGTGAGATTTGAATTGCCTGTGGGTCAACCCCAAGCTGCCATACAGGAGGCAGCTGGAGTTAGTATCTGGGGTAAAGGGAAATCTACCTACAAGCCCAGATTTGAGATTTGTCAGCATGGGGAAACAAAACGTCTGGTGCACCCCCCCTTTCCCATTTGGCTTTTGTCACACGCTGCCTCTGTTCTTAAGGAGCTGGTCACGTGTAGCATTTTATTTTTCTGCGTGGACTATTAACATCCCTTTCCAAATGGCCAGCCGGCTGGAGTCTTCCAAGAATCAGTTATAAAAATGGGTTGTTTCACTGAAATCTGAACTCCATTGCCTGGCCTCAAGGCCCTCCACAGTCCGGCTTTACTTTACCCATCTAATCTTATTTCTTGCTACTGCCTATCAGATACTCTCGTGACCAAGCCTTCCTGCCAGTGTTGTTACCCAGGTCTGGACCACACTCTTCCATCTCCCTTACTGCCTATCCAGAGCCTAACCATCCTCTGCTCTCACCCCCTTCTGTGTGCCTGTGGTATATTTTGTCTCTACCACTCATTTTGGCCTGTCACGAAGCCCTACAATGTGTGTAGGACAGGGGTGAAGAATGCATAATCTAAACCCGGACTACCTGCCTTAGGCAAGTTACTTAACTTTCCTTTTCCTGTACTTCCAAGTCCCCATCTGAAACTGGGTAGAACGAGGGCACCTCTCTTGGTGTTAGGAAGGTTATGTATAGTCTTTAGAATAGTTCCTGCTATATGACTGACTGTGTAGCGTGTCAGCAGTTACTCGTTGGCATCGCTATCTCCTTGGTTCACGTTTGTACATTTTTTTCCTCAAGACTGTAAGCCCTTGGGGGCACCTGGGTGGCTCAGTCGGTTAAGCGTCAGCCTTCAGCTCAGGTCATGATCTCACAGTCCGTGAGTTCAAGCCCCGAATCAGGCTCTGTGCTGACAGCTCAGAGCCGGGAGCCTGCTTTGGATTCTGTGTCTCCTCTCTCTCTGCCCCTCCCCTGCTCATGCTCTGTCTCAAAAATAAATAAAAACATTTTTTAAAAAATTAAAAAAAAGAAAAGACTGTAAGCCCTTGGGAACAGGAAGCTAGCGGGCACTTCATCACTTCCACTGCACCCATCTGTATCTGCTGCAAGCACATGTGAGGCCTGCATGCACATCATGGGTAAAGTTGAATTGACCTCTACATCCCTCAGCCGCTGCTTGCCTTGCTTATCCATTGCATCTCCTCTTCTAGGTCCAGGGGTCCCGCGGGATGGATCAGATGACGAGGACGAGGAGTGGCCCACCCTGGAGAAGGCTGCCACAATGACAGGGGCAGGCCATCATGCAGAAGTGGTTGTGGACCCCGAGGATGAGCGTGCCATTGAGATGTTCATGAACAAGAACCCTCCTGCCAGGTAGAGCTGGCGTGGCCTGGGATTAGGGGTGTCAGGTCCTGGTGGCAGCTTTCCACAGGGAAGCACATGTCCTGGTAGTTTTGATTCCCTACATTTGGGAAGGGTCCGAGCATAGCTAGTTGTGGGGAACGAACTTGGCAAAATTGGCCCATCTTCAAAGGACCTATCTGAGTGAGAATGAACTAGACCTCCTGCCCATCTGTCTGTCTGCCTGTGGGAGAACTGCCCGGACTGCCTGGGGAAACAGCTGCCGGGCCTTTTTTCAGGCCTGTGGGGCGACCCATCTCTTTGCCTTTGGTCTTGGCATGCTCAGTTGTCTTACTGCTATGTTCGGTTTCCTTGGCCAGATCTCTTTCGTACTCTCAGCTTCATTTCATCCAGGGTTTCTCAGCCTCCTCACTATTGGCATTTGGAGCTGGATAATTCTTTTTTTGTGGAGGCCGTCCTGTGCAATGTAGAATGTTTAGCAGCATGCCTGACTTCCACTCACTGGATACCATTGGTGACCTTTCCCCCATCACGACAACCAAAAAATGTCTCCAGACGTTGCCACATGTTTCCTGATGGGCACAATCACCTCCTGTTAGAAGCACAGTTTGTTGTCGTGTATACTAAATGGCGGCTCCACAACATGCAGGCATTTAAGCTCCTGTGATCAAACTCTTACGCCCCTCGATTTTGATCCAGGGGAGGGGAGTCTAAAGGATAAAGGCCGTCAACTAGTTCATTCCGACCCTGTGACACTTAACATGACACTGTTCTTGGTTCTTGGGCTTTTTCGGGGCTGATGTATCTCTCATTGCTGGTAATACCGAGGAAAGACAGGGAAGCTGAATGATTAAGTTCCGTGGTCGCTTATTTGAGAATCCAGAGTCGGACGCTTAACTGACAGTCGCTGAGACGCCCCCGTAACACATCACTCTGATATGATGGGTAGGATGATTTCATAGCTTGCAGTAAATAAAAGAGTAATGCTACCAGAAACAGGGGTTCCCGACAGTCTTGAGAATTGATGGTTGGCACCTTCCGAAAGCAGATCCAGAGCCACGTGAACTCAGCAGAGGCCCATTTAGTTTGGGGCTCAGTATTGTATAAAAGTACCTGAACTTTAGAACCTGAAAGACCAGGGTTTGACTCTCCCCACTTGAGAGCTCTGAGAGCTTGATTGAGTTATTGACCTGTCTGGGTATCAGTTCCTGTGTCTGAATAATGATGGTAATGACACTTCTATCAGATGTTGCACTGACTACATGGAATAACATCTGGAAAGTCCTGCTTCAGCGCCTGGTGTTGAAAAAACAGGAGCCATTTTAAAAATACCTTAGCATTATTTTACCAAAGCACACTGTGACAGTAATTCTGAATTCTCGTGATAGAGTTATGTTCGATGCACTCTGTGGAAGGAACCTGAGAGAAACATCATACTCTTAGAAATATCTCCATAAATTTTAATAAATTAAATTGAGGGGATGTTTGTGTCACAGCCACCCCCTTAATGGCTCCAGCTACTTGAAATCTTGGTAAAAAACTGAGATGTGTCTCTAGAGAGGTCAGACTAGAATTTTGTAATTGGAGAGTCCTCAACATATTATCGGCGAGTGGTGAATGTGTTTGAAACAGGCAACGCTTACTACATACTTGCTGTGTGCCAACAGTGCCAAATACTGGACATGCGTTAACTCATGTAATCCTTACGGTAACTTTATGAGGAGGTACTGTTCTTATCCCTGGTTCACAGACGAGGAAACTGAGGCATAGAGAGACCAAGGAGCATGCCCAGGGTCATGTAGGGAGAGGAAGAGCCAGAATTTGAACCCAGGCAGACTGATTACAGAGTCCTGGTTCTTCACCTCCACACAACCGTCAGCTTTGTCCCAGGTCGGTTGACCTTTGGGTCCTCTGCACCCTGCAGGGATTCTGTGGTGGGCAGTAAGACCCAGGGAGACTGGGGCCGCACATCCCAGCGGGATCACAGATGTACTGGAGCTCACAAGGGACTGTGGGGGGAGTGTAGAGCTTCCTGGACTGGCCACAGCCCTCCCTGCTTCCCTCCCGCACCTTCCTTACTCCTAGGCGCACCCTGGCTGACATCATCATGGAGAAGCTGACCGAGAAGCAGACGGAAGTTGAGACGGTCATGTCAGAGGTGTCAGGCTTTCCTATGCCGCAGTTGGACCCCCGGGTTCTGGAGGTCTACAGAGGGGTCCGGGAGGTAAGAGCTGAGTGGAGAGCCATGATGAAATACCCTCCCAGGGGCCGTGGGCTCGCACTAAGGGTTTGGGTGCCCACGTCTTGTACAAATGAGGCATGGTGGCCAAGAGCATGTTAAGAGCCCAAGTGCGTAGGTTCAGATTTCTGCTCTGCCACTCAGGGACTTGGTGGCCTTGGGGAAGATTATTTAACTGTGGTCTTGGTTTCCCCATCTGGAAAATGAGGGTGCTGATGACATACCCTTCAGAATTGTTGTGAGGATTGAGCTAATCTGTGCCAGACGGGGACCTGGCACACGGCGCACGTGTCATTGACGGTGATGATTTGCGCTCGCCTCTGCAGGTGTTATCTAAGTACCGCAGTGGGAAGCTGCCCAAGGCCTTCAAGATCATCCCCGCCCTCTCCAACTGGGAGCAGATCCTCTACGTTACAGAGCCCGAGGCCTGGACAGCAGCCGCCATGTACCAAGCCACGAGGTGGAGTAGATGGGGGTTCGGGTGGCCTGGGGTCTGTAGGTAAATGCTGGCTGTGGGGAGACAGGCTTTCTCTGCCTTGGCCGTTACATTTGAGCTTTGCCCCAGAGCTCTGTCTTGTGCTTCTGTAGGTCACTGTTTTCCCAGCTTTTCCCGTTTCCATGTTTTGGGGCCCGGGCCCTGTTGAGACTCTCCTGTGATGAGTTTCCAGGAGAAAGGCTTATAACTACTGGAGCACAGCTCCTGGGGTGTCAGAGTGGCCTCCAAAGCCTGTGGCTCCCTGGGCATGCTCGGGTCCCCTGCGACACCAGGGTGGAGAGAACGAACCCATGTCGGGGAGGGAAAGTGAACAGAGGAGAGCTGTGGCTCCCCCAGGACAGAGCGTTCATTCTGTTTAGGTACCCCTCGTAGCCCGTCCCGTTCCCTTCCTAACGTGGCAGGTGTAGCAGGCACACAGGTCGCTTCCGCACACCCCTCGAATGTCCAGTGTTCACCGTCCACAGTGTATTTAAAATGCCAGCCCTGGGCTATCATGTGAGCTGGAGTCTCCCCCATATCTTCCCCAAAATAGGATTTTTGCCTCTAACCTCAAGGAACGCATGGCCCAGCGCTTCTACAATCTTGTCCTGCTCCCCCGGGTACGAGATGACATCGCTGAATACAAACGACTCAACTTCCACCTCTACATGGCACTCAAGAAGGCCCTGTTCAAGCCCGGAGCCTGGTTTAAAGGTGGGAACTGGGGAGGCCGCTGAGAGAGGGAGGGGCTAGAGCGCCTGCAGGTGAAAGCAACAAGCCTGACAGGAGATGACTGTCTCGGGTGGGTGGGGGGTGCTTCCTGCTGTGGCTCTCTCCTCTCACCCTGGGCTCAAAGTGCCTTCCCCTCTGACCCTCCCCAGGGATCCTGATCCCACTGTGTGAGTCTGGCACCTGTACCCTCCGGGAAGCCATCATCGTGGGTAGCATCATCACCAAATGCTCCATCCCTGTGTTGCACTCCAGGTAGTGTTGGGGGGAGCGGGGAAGAGGACTATGAGTCAGGAGGGATCCAGATAGGAGAATCCCAGGACTGGGGCTGGAGGGGATGGACAGAGTGAGGAAGGAGCTAGGAGCAGCCCTGGATCTGTGGGTTGTTTAAGCTGTTGGGTGTGTTACTACCCCAACAGAATGTAAGTTCCCCCGAAACAGGATCCCCACCTGGCACAGTAAATAGTTGAATGAATGAATAGGGAACATGAGAAGAAAGGATGTTAGGGGTGGAGATCTTCAGGTGCTTGAATGTATTCTAGCCAGGTACTGAGACGAGCAGGCTGAACCAGAGGTAGGGATTTGGGGTGAATGTGTATACAGCTGGTGACTGAGGCCGAGGAGTAGAAGCTGGGGTAGGTGAGAAGGAGGCCTGAGATGGCCCCCTTAGGAATAGGCACGGTGCAGGGGCCAGCAGAGGAGAGGAGGGGAAGAGGCAGGGGAGAGGGTGGACCTTGCCTCCAGTACCTCCCCCACCACTGACCCTTCCTCACCAGTGCAGCCATGCTGAAGATTGCCGAGATGGAATACAGCGGTGCCAACAGCATCTTCCTTCGGCTGCTGCTGGATAAGAAGTACGCGCTGCCCTACCGGGTGCTGGACGCCCTGGTCTTCCACTTCCTGGGCTTCCGGACAGAGAGGCGCGAACTGCCCGTGCTCTGGCACCAGTGCCTCCTGACTTTGGTCCAGCGCTACAAGGCAGACCTGGCCACAGATCAGAAGGAGGCCCTCTTGGAACTGCTCCGGCTGCAGCCCCATCCACAGCTGTCCCCTGAGATCAGGCGTGAACTTCAGAGCGCAGTGCCCCGAGACGTGGAAGATGTTCCTGTCACCATGGAGTGAGGAAGGTTACTCGCCCTGGTCTGAGGGGCATGGGGGTGGGAGGGACACCAGGATCCCTGCTGGGGACACTGAGATTTTACAGCTGAAGTCCCAGATCAGGGCAGGGAGAGTGGTCCCAGGCATCTGTGGCTCCCTGTGCCTGACAGGGAGGATTAAGGGTCTGGCTGGGCCCTTCTTCCATCCTAGGCCTTCGTCCCTGTTCGGTTGTGAGATGTAACTTGAGATGCCACATGCCAGCATCCCCACTCCCTGACTGGGGCTTGGAATAGGTTCTTTTTCTCAGGCTCTTGTGTCAAGTCACTGGGATAGGGATAAAAACCAAAGGCAGGTATTTATTGAACTTTTGTGTTTTGATGTGATCGATGGAGATCTTTGTGCTTTCCCTCTTTAGCTGGAGGGAAGTTCTTCTCTGTTCCTGTCGAGGAGTGCATTCTTGCCAGTTTACAGAGGATACCCCCATCTCCTTATTCTACAAGTTTGTCTCCACGCCCTACCCACCCTATTAGCCCCTTGAGGCATCCTCTGCCTTCAACTTGAGGCAGAGGCTACTTTGGAGGTTGTTCAAAAGATGGTCCTGTCTCTGCTGTGGGTGGATTGCTGCAGGAGAAAGTCCCTAGAGGAAACTGAGGCTACAGAGGCAAGAAAATCAGGCCCCGGAAGGAGTAGATCCAGAGTCCCCACCAGACAGTTTTTCTAAATTTCTTGGCTAATTTAAAGTTTTAGACCAGGGATTGGCAGACTAGAGTCATATGCCCATTTTCTTATTGCCCATGAGGTAAGAATGATTTTTACATTTTTTAAATGGTTAGGAAAAAATTAATAGTATTTTGTGAGAGATGAAAATTCTATGAAATTCACATTTCAGTGTCCATAAGTAAAGTTGTGTTGGGACGCAGCCGTGCCTAGCCACTTGATTTTTATGGTTGCTTTCATGCTCCAGCAGCAGAACTGAGCACAGTTGACCCTTGAACAGTGCAGGGCTTACGGGCACCAACCCCCCACATAGCCAAAAATCTGCGTGTAATTTTTGACTCCCCAAACTTAACTACCAGTAACTTAACTACAATGTTTTGTAGGTTATGTCACATATATAGTATTCTGTCAAGTACACCTGAGAAAAGAAAATGTTGAGAAAATCACAAAATACATTTAGAGCACAATTCACACTGTATGAATACCATACGTTTATATGTCTCCTGGAAAAAAAATCTGTGCAGAAGAGGACCTGCAGGGTTAAAGCCCACGTTACCTAAGAGTCAGCCGTACGGTCCTGCTAGAACGCTGCTTATTTACTTTTGAAAACGTGAATTCGTTCCAACCCAGTTAATGCATTTGGGAAGAAGTTGATCACAAATTTCCCGTTTATATGCAGTTTTCTCTAAGAAACACTAGGTGGGAACTGCCCAGCGGAGACCAGCCAGGCGACACCACCTGCACGTGCCTCCGACAAGTACCCAGAGCAGCCTCTGCTCACCTTGCATGGAGAGCCACACCCACACCTGGTGGCTTCGCTCACCTTCCACAGCCTTCTGACCTCTGCTTCCACATACTTCAGGTCTTTTCCAAGATAAAAGGGCTGTGTCCTAGTACAGGTTTCTTAACCTTTTAAACTGAAAACTGGGTTATCCACTTTATTTCCTTTTAAGAAATGTGTCACTCATTAAGTTTTTTTGAGTATTGTGCCTCAAGCCCGGTTTCCCATGAGCCCTGTGGTTTTTATTGTGCAATTTTGCATGGTGCAGTGAATTTTAGGAATGCGTACATCCCATTGTAAAGCAGAGCTGACTATATCTGGGGCAGAAACCAAATGACCCACAAAGCCTGAAATACTTACTTCCTGGCCCCTTACAGAAATGGCTTGTGGTGATCTCTGCATGATGACCCTTGACTTCTGCCCTGCTTCCCTCATGCAGCCCAGAAACGGCTTTTCCCCATAGCACCATCCAATCCAAGAAGCCAAAGCCAGGCTTATTCCAGAATCTTTATTAAGGTAGCATGATGGTCCTGGGCCACCAGCCTGGACCTTGTGGCCGTAGGAAAGACCTGTGTCAACAGGGCTTGCCTCCCTCTCCAGACAGGGGCTCAGTCACCTCCAGTTTATCCCTACTCCATCCCCCACCCCCAGAGAGGGGCAGAGGGCCAGAGGGAGAGGAGGGCATGGCCCTACCCCAGGCTGTAGCAGCTCCTTGGCCACAAAGATCCTCCAGCCAGTAGCAGAGGGGAGGGATGCAGCAACCACCAGGGTTACCACCGCGTGTGGGGTCGATGGGCCCCACCACACCCTCTTTCAGTTGTCCTCAAAGCAATTAATAAATTAAAACAACTTCTTCCTTCACCCTAACCCCCCTCAATCACACAGGAGAAGCTGAGCAGAAAGCAAAGCAAGGAGGGATTGGTTGGTTCTTGCCCGCCCCTCGGACAGAGGCCTGGTCCCTCCCTCTAGGAGCAGCTGCACGCACGGATTATATTGGGGCCTCCAAAGCGTGTCAGGAGGAGCTGTCCAGACTGTTTCCCCTCACACATGTCTATCAGCATCTCTGAGATCTCTTCAGAAAGACCCCAATCCAAATACATTAACTCTGGAAGGTGCAACACCTTTACAAGGCACTGGGGGCATTTTGGCATTTGAGAACACGAGAGCCCCAGAAATAAGGGGGCCTCAAAAAGGAACGCTGGTGCATGTATTTTACCTACTTCAATTTCATTTCTGACCAGCCTGGCCCACCGCCAGCTAGGATCAGGGAAAGAGCAGAGCCGGTCAGACGCAGGGAAAAGGAGGAGCCTGGCGGGCCACCCAAACACGGCTGGCCAGGCCCCTTAGTGCACACTGCAGGGATAGGTAGGGCCTGCCCCCTTCAGCTTGGGGAGGGGCGAACAGGAGGGGGCCCCCTCAAGCTTCCGATGTGGCATGGCGTGGCTCGTTCCTGCAGGCAGGGAGGGGGGGTGGCGGTGTCCCTTCCTCTGCTGCCAGTGGCCACTGGAGGGGGCCTCTCCGGGGCTACAGGTGAATGGCTGTGACATCTGTGGGAGTGCTGGTCTGGCTGGGCCCCTGGCTACTGGAGCCCCTGGGGGCTTTGGGTGCCGGGCTGGGCGAGGTCTGGGCCGCTTCTCTGAGGCTCTCCCTGAGCGCAGCTTCAATCTGCTCCTGACAGGCCCGCAGGCAGTCCTGCAAACATGGGGGAACAGCGAAGAGTGACTGCTGGGTGGAGGGCAGAAGGTCCCCTTTGGAATGAAGGGTCTGCTTCCCACCCCCACAGCATCTGGCAGCAGAAGCAGGTGAGGGACACCTTCCAGCACACAGGGAAGTTGGGAGGTTAGGCCACAACCCAGCCCCAGGAATCAGCCTTCAGTTCTAAGAAACTGGCAAGAGGATGTGGCAAGGGAGTGTGAGAGCAGCCCAATAATCTGACAGCACCCCCACCCCCACTCTTGCACATCATCTGGCAGGAAAAGGGCACCCAGGAACAGTGCCCTTCAACCCACCCAAGCCACCCTTCTCCAGACCAAGACAGAAGGCCACAGAAGCCCCAGGGGTGGGGCACCTGAAACCAGGAGTGGAGACCAGGCTAGGGATGCATTCCTCCCTCTGCTGGAGGCTCAGGGAATAGCACTGCTTGAGGAAGTGCTGACCGGCCACAGCCGGCGCCCCTGCACTCACCACCTCTGTGCCTGTGATCCCTGCCAGCAGCTCGGTGAGCTCGTCCCCAGTCGTGGAGCACGCGCCCAGGCCTTGCACTGCAGCCCCAATGCTGCCCGTGGCGATCATGGACGGTGGGTACATGGCAAAGGTGTAATCTTGGAAAGGAAGAGGGAACCATGAGGCAAAGGCTTTAAAGATCATGGCCAGCACGGACTTCCTATTGCTCCAAAAATGCCAGGCACCGAGAATAGAGCTGAGGGCATACCAGAAACCCCAGCAGTGAGTACTATAAGAGCAACGAGGGAGAAAGGCAGGAAGGGGCCTCTCCTAGAGAGGACCAGGATGAACAGGAAACTTGCACAAGTGTGTCTGCTCCAAGGTGGTCGGTGAGTGTGCCAGGGACCAGAGAGTGAAGGAGTCTCTCCCTGGTGTGGAAACAAAACTAGGGTCAAGAGACCTTGGTTGTGCTCCCAACTTAATGACTGTGAGACCCTGAGCAAGTCACTTCTCCAAGCCACTTACAGACCGGTGGTCTCTAAAATCCCATACAGCTCTGCAGCGCCTGGGTGGCTCAGTTGGTTAAGTGTCCAACTTCAGCTCAGGTCACGATCTCTTGGTTCACGAGTTCGAGCCCCGTGTGACAGCTCAGAGCCTGGAGCCTGCTTCAGATTCTGTGTCCCCTCTCTGCCCCTCCCCCACTCACACTGTGTCTCTCTCAAAAATAAACACTAAAAAGAAAAAAAAAATCCCATACAGCTCTGATCATGTTCTGCTGCCTCTTCTGAGCCTCCAGAAGAGAGATAATATTGACAAATTTTGAGAGGAGTATGAAGCAGAATCCAGTTACCTCCCACCCTTCCAAGTATTCGTATTTCCCTCACCTGGCAAAAATGTATATAGGGCTCTTACCTGTAGCACAAAGGGCCAAAAAGGTCTGGGCATGTTTTTTGACCAAGGCCTGCCGGTCACGGGGCAGAGAGAGCCGGTGCAGAATGAGGGCCAGGAAATCATGGGCAATCACAGCAGCCAGGTCCCACTTGAGCTTCCCCAGGACCAGCACCTCCCAGTCCTGGTGTTTGGGAAAGAGGGTGGAGTCAGTGGCTGAAGAAGGGAAGGGTAGGGAGTAAAGCAGAAATGTCACAGGGAAGGAAGCCCATCAAACTTGAAGGCGAGGGCCCCAGTTCTGCTTCTGGGTTTAAGGGCCGGCGTTGTGGAATAGGGAGTTCAGGGTGCGGAAGAATTGGGGGCACTTGCTTTGAGCATCTACTGCTCATTTACAAGGTGCCAGAACTACGTGTTTGATATGAACTGTCTCTTTCAATCCTGTTTGGTTCTCTTTCGGGGGCCAATAAGCCAGGCCTTCTCCTGACTTCGTGCAGGGCTCGGAGTACTTCTCCGGCTAAGGTTGAACGAAAAGACTGCAGCGGCAGGCATCACAACCTTGAGCCTCCTCTGGGGTGAAGCAGAAAGGCTCTCCGTAATCCCAAGGATTTGTGAAAGGGGAGATCACCACTAGCCTCTCCAGTCCTGCATCCCAGCCAAGTCTGCACCTCTTGAAGACACTCAAATGAGCGTGAGGCCATGCCTCCTGTGACACACCCACTGAACCAACCCTGAGGTTCCTCAAAGGAGAGGTTGCCCAACTTAAGCCACATCCCACAGTGTTGGTGGGACACTGGGGGTGAGTCCTGAGACACAGCACCCCACGCCACCTGGAACCACAGTGGCTTTACCTGGAACCACAGTGGCTAGTGTCACTGAAGTCTCAGGAAGCGAAGCAGAGGCTCAGCCAGGCAGGACAGATCCAGGCGATCCTTGAGGGACCAAATAGCATCTCCACCTGCCCAGAGCTGCATACCACTGCTACGTCCTGGAGGAGGCTGGGCACCCCACCCAATCCACTCATCTGAGGTTCCTAGTCATGGCCCCGTTTCTGAGTTGCACACATGAGGATTTCTTCACTGTTTTATCACAGGAAGGAACTCACGGGTTTGGCCCCTTACTGAGGCAGAAATGGCAACCCCACCCAACCTCTTCCAGGCCGTCAGTCACAGCTGTCCCTCTCCCGGCCCCCACCTAGGTGTCATCCTCCTAAATCAGCCCCAAGCCTCTCACAGGGCCCTACAGAAAATGGCCTGGCCCAGAGCCAAAAGAAGTTGGGCCGAGAAGCCAGCATTCTACTCATGCTTGCCCCAGTTCTCTAGCTCCTAACCCAGAAGTGACCAGAAAACACCTACCCTCCAAGGAAAGATCTGGAAGGTGACTTGCAATGGGGGTCTCCCTGTGGGGAGGGGGTCCCATGTAAGGGAAGGCAGCCACCCTACCCTGTATCTGGGCAACTCCTGAGAATCTCAGCCCTCGCCTGGTGGGGAACACACCCCTGGGAGCGATTAGTGGTGGTGGCTGGCAGCTCGTATCACATCTGTAGGCTTTAAGGCCACCTGGGCTAGCCTGGAGACCCAGACCCTCCTCAGCCGCTTCAGTGCAGTGCTGAGGCAGGACGGGGACCTTTCCCTCCTTCTCTGGGCCTCGACCGCCCTCTGCTGCAACAAGGGTTTGGACTGACTGGAGTTCTGTGCAGTCCCTTCCAACTCTGTCCTTGTAAGACGACATCTGCACACTCCACCCCCGGCTCAGGCACAGGGAAAAGATGAAGAGTCCTTGTGGCCTGTTCTGAAAGACTACCCTCACACAAAGGCACACAAACCATGCCAGTCTTTTCACAAAAAGGAAGTACCCTTCTACCTTCCAGCCCAAACCCCTCCAGAAACATCTTGCTTGCTGGCCCTGGAAGCCAGCTCCACCTTCAGACTTGCCAAAAACTACCAGATTCATCACAAAGAGCCGTGGGGCCTCCCGGATTCCCAACTCTGGCCTCCTACTCCCATCTCTGAGAGCTACTTGGCAGGAAGAGGAATCCTGTTCCTCGACAAGCAGCAGTCGGGGGCCCCAGTACCCTGGCTTCCCGGCCAGCCAATCACAGCAGCCTGCATACTGCCCTCCTCCCCAGGAGATGGGGCCCAGAGACTCCTCTCAGGGTCAGAAGAAGACTTGGCCGCCGCGGAGCAAGGTGGAGGAAGGTGCCAGCTCACCCATCCTCTCCCCCAGGGCCCCCAGGAGATGATCCGCCTGCCCTGAATAACCTCTTCCAGATCCAAGCGGCTTCCCCACCTCCTCTCCAGGCTCAGTGGGGGAAAGAGAGCCTTGACTCCCTTGCCCTGCCTCGGGAAGAGCCCAGCCCAAGTTCCCAGCAAGGGGCCCAGGGAGCCACTTCCCAAACCACAGGAGTGACAGCAGCTCCCCACAGGGTTATGAAAGACCTCGGTCAGAGTGGGTGGGCCGGGGGAGGGGGCATCATTATCACATCGGAAGCAGCTGCAGTTCAGCTCCCGGGCTATCCCTCAGCTCTGGCCTTTGGCTAAGGGGGAAAGGGAGAGGTGGATCCCACCAGGCCTGAAGCAGCTGCTCGAGTTCCTCAGAATGAGGACCTGGAAGGAGCTAGCTCTTCTGGGATAGAAAAGGAAGGAAAGAAGGTAGGATGACAACTCCTTGGCCCTTCCTGAGAGCAATCAGGGCCTGACTTTAATTGGCTCTAGGAGGCTTTTCAATCACAAAGTCCACACTGGGATAAAGACTCAACCAAGGCAGCCCCCTCCCCCACATGAAGCACATTCCACTCCCCCACTCCAGTGGGGGTGTGCAGGCATGTCCTTTTGCTGCCAATAAATAACTCATGGTGGCTGTGTAAACCCAGAGGCAAAGTACTAGTGAGTATAGACATGCAGTTTGACTTGCTGCTATCTGGGGGAAAGACCAGGAAGGAATGGCACCCCCTGGAGGTCAGGAGAAGGGGATTCAATTCATGCTGGCAGCTCAAGCTTGGAGGCCGGGGTTAGCTACCCTGACCGTCTGACTGTCCCCCCACACTGCCGTATCTTTTGTCCAAAAATAAATAAATAAATAAAATAAAATCGCTTCTGCTACCCTCCCCAAGGGCAGAAAGTTTCTGAGGTCTTGGCCTTCCTTTTCCTGGTAAGTGTGGTGACAGTATGTAGGGGGGTGGGGAGAGTTATGCACGCACCCGCAGCTGGCGGGGAGAGACAGAGTGGTCGGTGTAGATGCACAGTTTTTCGATGGTCAGGGGAGTAGTCTCGCGCAGCTTGGAGGCCAGCAGCATGCAGACCGCACCCAGGAGCTGCAACTGCGCCTTTCGGGTGGGGACGCAGGACAGGTAGCGATCCAGGTAGTTCATGGCCAGGGGGAAGACTTCCTCCTCACAGCGCTGCTCCTCACAAACCTGGGGGAGGGCGCACAGTCACTTCTAGGGCAGGGGCATGGGGAACGCAGCAGCACTAAAGGGGGGGGGGGCGTTGAAGGGAAGTGGATGAGGGGCAAAAAAATGGGGGGGGGTAACCTTCTGAGACAAGGACTAATACGCAGGATGCGCCTTCCCTAAGGTGACGCCCCCCACTTCCTCCGCGTAGCCTGCCTCCTTCCCCCTCCCCTGGGGGGTGGGGGTACGCCAGAGGCTCCCTTCCTCAAGGATTCCAAACTGAGACTGCCCTCCCCCATAGCAAGAAGGGGGTTGGGGGACGGAAGAGGTAGCTACGGTGGGCAGAGAACTGGGACCTTACCCCCATTACCACCACCCACTGCACACACCCAAAGGGAAGGGAGGAGACTCCAGCCGCTGCCTCCCGCACTTTTCATTTCCCTGACTGCCGGAACAGCGCGCGCGCCACCCCCACCGTCTTCCCCGCCAGAACCCCGCGACAGACACAGGAACCGGCTCTGGGGCGGGGGCGGCCGAGCCCAGGGTTTTCCAGGCGCGCTCTCCCGAGCAATCCGAGCGGGGGAGGGAAGCAGGAGACGCTGAGAGAAGCCGGAGGGGAGAGGGTGGCCCCGGTCCCGCTTTCCTGGCCCGAAGGAAGGGTTAGGGAGGGTGCCAAACGACCGGCAGTCAGAGTTAGGGCTGGGGAAGGGAAAGGGACACCACGGAGGCAGTCGGCTGGCTGGGGTGCCCGAGTGAGAGACCAGGCCCCGGGGATCTGAGCCACCGAAGCATCTTGTTGATTGTTGTTGGGACCAGGATGTCCCCACAGGGCGGCCCGGAGATGTCCGGAGCCGGGCGGCGGGGGAGGGGAGACCCTTCCGGGAGATACCTCCAGCATCCAGTACGCCAGCATCTTCCGCATGTGCGGCTTGATCTCCCTCTGCACACACTGGAAGTAGGAGGCGCGGGGCACGTAGCGCTCCTCCAGGCGGAGCAAGCTCTGCAGGACACGCTGGTCCCCCAGCAGTCGCGGGTCCGGCCCGGCCCGGGGCGCGTGCCGGGTGCCCTCGCAGCACAGCAGCTCCATACTCGGGCAGCGCACGGGCGGGCGGGAGCTGGGGCTCGCGAGCCAGAACGCAGGCGGCGGTCGGGACTGCGCGGGGCGCGGGTCTGGTGCTGGCGCTGGCACTGCGCGGCCGAGCCCCAGCCCGCCCGCGCCGGCGCGCGCGCCGCTTCCCTGACAGGCGCCCCGCCCCTCGCGACGATGTAGCAACCGTGGAATGCGAGCGTCTCAACGCGCAAGGGGCGGGGCCGCCGGAGCCCCAGACGGAAAGGGCTGGCTGGCCGCCCCCTCCCCCCGGGCGGCCGCATTGGTCCGCGGGGCGCGGGCCGGCCGGCTTCCGGGCGCTCCCGGCCCTTCTGACCACCCGCTGGAGAGAAGCTCCTTGGAGGTGGGCCTCTTCCCCTCCGACGAGCCCTCCCCTTTTGCTTCTCAGACGCTAGCCTCCCGGGAAAGAACTTTTTTCCAAAGGTTATTCATTCATTCGACAAACCCTACTGCACCCGCTGATTGCTCTGGGCAATATGAATGATAATCGACTGGGCACTTCGTAGTGCACAACGACCTAAGCACTTAACGTGTAGCAACTTATTAACTCCTCGCGAAAACTCTCAGGTGTTAAACTGATTTCGCAGATGAGGAAACTGAAGCACAGCGCGGGTAACAATCATAGTTAGCCTGTGGCAGAGCCAGGACCTGGAAGCTGAAGTCTGGCTCCAGAATCTGTGCTCTACACCACTGCTACTTAAACTGCGATTCCCCAGACCAACAAAAAACGGCACTCCCCGAGAGCTGGTTAGAAGTGGCCCACCGAGACCAGCCGGATCAAAATCTGCATTTCAACAAGATCCCTGGTGATCCCCGTGCACATTAAAGTATGAGAAGGGCCGGTCTAAATCTGCGTATTACACAAATACAACCGGGCGGAAAGGCCAAGGATTCAAGGCCTCACCTTGTCATTCAGTTGGCTGTGTGGCCTTGGACAAGCCCCGAAGTAGGCCTTAGTTTCTGTTTGAGGAAAACGTGGGCGGAGAAACTAGATCCTCTGAGAAGGAGTTTCTAGCTCAGACTATAAACCTACTTCCCAAACTTTGGGTTACTTTGCAGTTTCCCCAAAGCTGGATTCTACATGACCAAGAGGCAGACCACAGGCCTCTAGTAAGGCTTCAAATGGGAGGAGGGAGGAGGCCTTGGCGATCCCTGCCTCTCCTGGGGCCCTCCCGAGGAAGGAGCCACAGAAGTGACTTGTTAAGAGACAGGACACTGTTACAGCAAGTTCTACGCTAAACATTCTCTCAGTGAGTTGTTCCGTTTTATAGAATACGTTTTACCGTCATTTTCATATCATGGAAATGTTCATTTACATTCTAGAAAACTTCGACAATATGGATAAGACACACAAAAAAGGAAATAACAGCTACCTACAATTTCTCCAGAGAGAACCCCTTCAAATGTCAATGTTTATTTTTTCTACAATTGTTCTGTGAATGAACACATATTTTTAGGAATAAGATCATTGTAAGCTGTTTTGTAAGCTGGCTTTTCACCCCACTAAAAATAATACTGTTAGGACTTTTCCATGTCATTAAATAGTCTATGTATTTTTTCTTAATTTTTAAAAATTTTATTTATTTTAGAGAGAAAGGGAGCATGCAAGCAGGGGAGAGAGGCAGAGAGAGAGAGAGAGAGACAGACAGACAGACAGAGAGAGAGAGAATCTCAAACAGGCTCCAGGCTCAGTGTGGAGCCCTTCTCAAGGCTCAATCCCACAACCCTGTGATCATGACCTGGGCCAAAATCAAGAATAGGGCACTCAATGACTGAGCCACCCAGGAGCCCCTAAATAGTGTATACATTTTTAATGGCTATGTAGTATGCCACTGGTGAATGTATCATAATGCATTTTACCAAAGCTGAATTATTGGAAATCTAACGTGTTTCTAGTTCTTCCCTATTAAAAACAATACAGTAAAATGCTTTTGTGGTAGTATCTTTGTGCATATTCATGATTGTTTCTAGAAGTGAATTAATTTCTAGAAGTGGAATTTCTCAATGTAAGGTTATGAAACATTCCAAGGCTTTTGATACAGTTCTTATTACCAAATTTTCCTGCTAAAAGGCTGAGCCAATCTAATGAACAAACATTAGAAAACTTGAAGAAAAAACGAACACTACCAGCTGGAGAGATGAAAATGGCATATTAACAATTACATATATTTTTAATTCAAGAACCCTTGTTGTATCAACATGTATCTGTGCCATGTGCCTTGTGTGATCTTGTAAGTCCTTTACTCCTGTCTTCAAAAACACAAACATGCAGTTTCTTCAGCTACTTATTCATTGCAATGCACTCTTTCATTAAAGAGAACAATACATTTAAAATTAAAAAGATTAGGTATGAAGTTATGGAAGGAACAAAGATGTTGAAGTGTAAGAAGCTTTTAGGGTGCAGGAGAACTAAAAACTTATAGCTTTTGAAATAAGTACAGAACCAGAAACTAGATCTGTCCTGAAGGAAGGTGTTTCTTTACTTTTAGAATTACTGAGTAGGACTATTGAGATAAGAAAACTGTACCTTTGATAAGACAGCAAATCACCATTATTTTTTATCTTAAAATTTTTTCCAGTTTTATTGAGATACAATCGACATATATATCAGTTATATTAATTTAAGGTATACAACCTAGGGATTTGATATATGTAAATGTTGCAAAATGACTACCACAATAAATTTAGTTAACATCTGTCTCCTCACATAGTTACATTTTTTCCTTCCGATGAGAACTTTTAAGATCTGCTCTCTTAGCAACTTGCAAATACACAATATTGTTAACTATAGTCACCATGTTGTGCATTACATCTCCAGAACTCATCTACCTTATAATTAAAAGTCTGGACCTTTTGATCACCTTTTGCCACTTCCCTCAGCCCCCCAAACCTCCCCACTCCCTGCCTCTGACAACCAACAATCTGTTCTCTGTGTCTGAATTTGGTTTTCTTAGATTCCACATACAAATGAGATCATATAAAAAAAAAAAAATGAGGTCATATAGTACTTATCTTTCTTTGTCTGTCTTATTTCATTTAATGTAATGCCCTCAAGGTCTGTCAATGTTGTTGTAAATGGCAGGATTTTTTTTTTATGGCTGAATGATCTTTCATTATATATATTATACACACACACACACACACACACACACACACACACACACATACACATACATATGCCACATGTTCTTTATGGAGAAAAACTGGAAAGATAAAAAGCGGAATATCAGTAAGAATATTGACTATTATTAGACATTTACATTTCTTATGTAAATTACCTATTTATATCCTTTGCCCATTCTTTTATAGGAATTGTTTTTATTGATTTATAAGTGCTCGTTACATTGAAAGGACACTAACCCCTTTTCATATTTTTTCTTTATCATATATTTTGCAAAATTTTTTTTGGTTCATCATTTGCCTTTTATTTTTGGTTCATGGTAGATTTCTTTTTTCTGTTTCTTTGTTGTACAAATAGGTTTTTATTTTATATAGCCTTATCTATTGATATTTTCTATAATGACTTATGCCTTTGAATCATGCTTTGCCCATCTTAATAGTATAGAAGCATTACAAGAAAGCATAGGAAATATTTATAGGTGAATTTTTTTTTTTTTTTTATCACCCAGGGAACTTGTTGAAAATGCAGTTTTCTGGGCCTGGCCTCAGGGCTTTTCATTCTTCAAGTCTGTAATGAGGCCCCCAAAATCTGCATTTCCAAGAGTACATACTATAAAGTTGGGTTGTTGGGGTTTTTTGTTTGTTTGTTTGTTTTATTTGAGAGAGACCCCGCAGGTGCACAAGCCTGCAAGCAGGGGAGGAGCAGGGGAGGGGGGAGAATCCCAAGCCGACTCCAAGCTGTCAGCACAGAGCCTGCAACACACAGCCCAACACGGGACTCAACCTCAGGAACCACTGAGATCATGACCTGAGGTGAAATCAAGAGTCGCACACTTGACCCACTGAGCCACCCAGGTGCTCCAGGTTTTTTATAATGTGTAAATTGTTACCTACATTTATTCATGATATCTTATTAAGTGGGGCTGTTGCCTTACTTTTCCCAAATTATCACCCAAATGTCCATGACACTGATTTAACAATCAGTTCTTTCTTTATCACTCACTTCTCTGCTCTAAGCACCCCTTGGCCTGGTCCTTGCACTTCACAGTATGCCTTATTTGGGACATTCAGGGTCAAAAAACTTGACTGGGAATTGGCCCTCAGAATTCCTTCACCTTTCATCTAAGGAAATTCACCTGGTCTTTACCCCAATATCAAGCACAAAAGTGCTTAAGAAAAACACCAAAAGCTCATTTAGTCTGAAATAACCATGGTCCTTCTAAGAGAACTTGTCTTCAACTACAGCGAGAGGTATGTAAGTTAGCACAGAAAATTCCAGTTAGACAATATGAGAAAGGAAACAATCTTCTTCTATGCAGACCTCTACAAACACGACCGGACCTCTCACTGCCCTCCTTATCTCTTCAATCCCCCTTCTACCACTGGTCAGCCCATTTATGCTCTCTGCTCCATTTATTTAGTCATCCTTTCAGCCCCAACTAGGGTCCACCGTCTCCCAAGAAACCTTCCTAGAACAATCCAACTACAGGAACCAATCCTCTGGCCTCCAAACTTCTGTGGATCCAACTGTACATGCCCTAAAACTAAACATTTGGCTGGCTGGTTCTGGATCTGCTCTCTGTCCCTCTCCAGAGTGTAGCTCCTAGAAAGGGAAAGAGAATCCATATGTATTGAGAGCCAACAATGTGGCAGGCACCGAGCAGGGTGTTTATCATCCACCATCTCACCCTCTAAGAATTGTTTTGGGGATGGGAAAACTGACGTACCAATGGAATTAAATAACGTACTGAAGGTCCGCTTAGCTCCCCCCAAACCATACACTTTTTAACTGTATGCTGCCTCTTCTTAAGGAGGGGACTGTGTCCTTTATGGGTGTCTCTTCTACGAGACCCAGCACTGGGCTGTGACCACCAGCAATAATATCAGTCTTTGGGGCACCTGGGTGGCTCAGTCAGTTAAGTGTCTGACTTTGGCTCAGGTCATGATCTCACAGTTCGTGAGTTCGAGCCCCAGGTCCGGCTCTGGGCTGACAGCTCAGAGCCTGGAGCCGGCTTCGGATTCTGAGTCTCCCTCTCTCTCTGCCCCTCTCCCACTCACACTCTGTCTCTCAAAAATAAATAAACATTAAAATAATAATATCAGTCCTTTATGGAGAGCTCACTGTGTCCTGGGTACCTGGGTACAATACCTGCAGGGACAATACCTGGGTACCCAATAGGTATTCAATGTTCCCCATCAACGTTATGAGAAGTATATGATTATTTTCCCCCATTTTACATAAAAGGAAACTAATACTCAGGGCAGCTAAATAATTTGCCCAAGTTCACACAGGACGTCAGTGGCAGGAGCAGGATTCAACCCAGGCAGTCTGCAGAGTCCCTGCTCTTCACTGATTCCTTCTTCTGCCTCTCGTGCTAGTCCGAGAGGGTGTGTTGATTTACGAGTTGTTGATTTACTGAGGAAGAGGCACACAGAGACTGCCCGTCCAGGAAGGTAAGGGTGTGAACTTGTACCCTGGGAAAGGGAGCTCCTGGCGAGCAGGGCATTTTGAGGGATACCTCGGCCTCGCCCCTGGCCGGGACTGCCATGCCCAGAGCTGAGTCATCCTGAACCTCCAGGGCCCAGGAGCCAGTCAGTGACGAGCCGGCTGTCCTCTAAAGGGGCAGGTGAGCACTAGATCAGAGCGGTTCCTGGAATGTTGGCTGATCTGCCTGGGCACTTCAACAACCACCTCTACCTCAAAGGAATAGGGGCTCCCCTTGTTTTTTGTAAGGAAAAAAAAAAAAAAAACACGACATAGCAATGACCAGGGCCAATATGGGAGGAGTTTCTGCCCAGGTGCACTCAATCAGAAAAAGTTACTCAATGAAACGGCCAGTTAGAGGAGGGGTGGGAATGGAATGTCACAGGCCAGATGAAAAGCCCCAAGAAGGAAGCATTACAATGCTCTCTTCCTCCTCTTCTTCTCCCACTCCTCCTCCCCTTTGTCACTGAAATGTCCCCATCTGGGAACTGAGGGGGTGAACAAAGTGATGGGTGAGGCCCAGCTCCCCCCCACCCCCCACCAACCCGGCCTGTCTCTGGTCTCCAGGCTGGGGCTCGGTTACCTTCAGACCCATTCAGAGGACAGGTAGAGGCAAGGCAGGCTTGGGGGAGGGGAAGGCTCTGGAGTCAGGCTGCTGGAGTTCAAAGCCTCATGACTCTGAGGGAGTTACTGGAACCGCTCTTTTTCTGTTTCCTCTTTTGTCTGATGAGGATAATGCTCTTATGGCATGGTGAGATTCTGAGGACGAAACATCTCACACTGCCTGGCACACAGCGAGCCCTCAAAAGCAGTAGTTTCTGTTGTCGTTGTTTTGGCCTCTCTCCAGGAGCACCCTTTCCGCTATGGACATGCACCCAGAACCCCTCAGAGAAAAGCAAAAGTCTGAGCGGCAGAAGCCCTCCTCCTTCCCGGTATGGAAGCTGTAGCAAACGTCTATGACCCAGCTCGTGATGTGAAGTGTATGGCCAGGAGTGGGTGGTAAATACTGCAGGGCCCGGCCTGGGGCCACGCTGCTCGGCACTCCCTCTATACCACCTATCCGTGCCTCAGTTTCCTTTTCTGAAAATGAGGATAATAGTAGCACCTCCCCTACAGAGCAGCTGTGAGGCTGAAAACAGGCTCTTATGTGTAAAACACATAGAACAGTGCCTGACATGGTGAGCCATTAAAAAAGTTAATTGGGACTGTGGCACTTAAAGACACAAACTTCTTTTTTTTTTTTTAATTTTTTTTTAACGTTTATTTATTTTTGAGACAGAGAGAGACAGAGCATGAATGAGGGAGGGTCAGAGAGAGGGAGACACAGAATCCGAAACAGGCTCCAGGCTCCGAGCGGTCAGCACAGAGCCCGACACGGGGCTCGAACTCACGGATGGCGAGATCATGACCTGAGCCGAAGTCGGCCGCTTAACCGACTGAGCCACCCAGGTGCCCCAAAGGCACAAACTTCTTTACCCATATGGACTATTTATGATAATAAATGTAATACAACGCATGTGGAGGCAGCTAGAAAATAAAACATGCCAGGGATTTCTATAGCAGTGGTGAAGATCTGGCAAATTCTTTGCCTCAGAAAGGGTGAAGAAGACAGTGTTCCAGTCAATGAAACAATCTAGTATACTAAACACGGTCTCAGAGGCCAGGGAGGGGAAAAAATAAAAAAATAAGATAAGGGCACCTGGTGGTTCAGTCGGTTAAGCGTCCGACTTTGGCTCAGGTGTCATAATCCCACACTCCTGAATTCAAGACCTGTGTCAGGTTCACTGACAGCTCCTAGCCTGAAGCCTGCTTGGGATTCTGTCTCCCTCTCTCTCTCTCTCTCTCTCAATCTCTCCCAAAAATAAATAAGCATTTAAAAATAAATAAATAACAAAAAAATAAATAAAATAAAATAAAATAAAATAAAATTTGAGACCTAATTACAAACATCATGACTCCTCATCCCTAAATATTTCAGCCTGGATCTCCTAAGAACGCAATAGTCTTCCACATGACCACACTAACACTATACCATAAACAATCTATATACAAAGTTTACACTAACTTTGTATATACTAACACAATACCATAAACAATACCATAGTGTAAATACCATTTACACTAACACAATACCATAAACAATCTATATACAAAGTTCCCCAGTTGTTCTTACTAATATTCTTTTGTAGCGTTTTTCCTTCTCAACCCAAGATCCCATCAAGGATCATGTTCGCATTGTTACCCTAAATCTTTTTTTTTTTTTTTCTTTGAGACAGAGAGCACAAGCAGGGGAGGGGCAGAGAGAGAAAGGGACAGAGAGGCAGGCCCTGTGCTGACAGCAGACAGCCTGATGCGGAGCCCGAACTCACAAACCATAAGATCATGACCTGAGCTGAAGTCAGACGCTTAACCGACTGAGCCACTCAGGTGCACAGGTTACCCTAACTTTTCTATCTCTTTTACTCTAGAACAGTCTCTGACACTTTTTTTTTTAATGTTTACTTTTTTATTTTGAGGGAGAGAGTGCGAGCAGGAGAGAAGCAGAGAGAGAGAGGGAGAGAGAGAATCCCAAGTAGGCTCCACACTGTCAGAGCAATCTCACGACCCACGAGATCGCGACCCGAGCTGAAGCCAAGAGTCTGACACTTAACCAACTGAGCCACCCAGGTGCCCCACCAAACTGAACATAATTTTGTTTTTCCTTAAAGGATTCAGGAGATACTTCAGGGTACATACAGTATTTCAGGTCACAGTTTTGAGCACCTGATGTACAATATTTCAAATTGGTAATCTTCAGAAGTATTTGTCCATTCCTCAGTAAAAACTGAGCATATCATTCCTACGTAGAATAATTTATAAATAATGCCCATACCTGCTACTCTAATATATCATGCACATTATAGAACATACTAAGACATTTTAGGGGCACCTGGGTGGCTCAGTCCTTTAAGCAAATGACTTCAGCTCAGGTCATGATCTCATGTTTCATGAGTTCAAGCCCCACGTTGGGCTCTGTGCTAACAGCAGCCTGGAGCCTGCTTCTGTTTCCCTCTCTCTGGCCCTCTCCTGCTTGTGCTCTGTCTCTGTCTCTCTCTCTCTCAAAAATAAACATTAAAAAAAAGAAGAGGGGCACCTGGGTGGCTCAGTCAGTTAAGCGTCCAACTTCGGCTCAGGTCATGATCTCACGGTCTGTGAGTTCAAGCCCTGTGTCGGGCTCTGTGCTGACAACTCAGAGCCTGGAGCCTGCTTCGGATTCTGTGTCTCCCTCTTTCTCTGACCCTCCCCGGTTCATGCTCTGTCTCAAAAATAAATAAAAACGTTAAAAAAAATTTTTTTAACCCAAAAAACAAAAAAAACACACAAAATCTCAACACAGCACTTGCGGGCATCATTACCAATCAGAGAAATCAGAGCTGGCATGTGAGGTGACCTGTTCTCTGTTTCTGTTTCACATCGGAGGCTGCCTTCTTGGCTACTCCACGGGGATGTCCAACAGGCACCTTTAAATTCAACTTCTCCAAAACTGAGATCCTAATCTTCCCCCACCAAAAATGCTCCTCCCACAGGCTTCCCCCTATCAGCAAATGGCAACTCCATCCTTCCAAAACAAGGGCCAAAATACTTGGTGTCACCCCGGACGCCTCTCTTTCAAATCCCACATCCGTCCATCAGCAGAACACAGACGCGCTACTTTCAAAGCATCTCTAGAACCACCCTCTTCTCTTCTCCTCTGCTACCTCTCTGGTCCAAATTCAATTCTTCCTTGTCCTTATTGGTCCCCCACATCCATCCCATCACCTATTTCTGGTTGATTCTATGCCCCCAATACATCTCCAATCCCTCCCTTTTTTCTGTTTCCACTGCCACCACTCTGGCATTGTTGCATCAGCTGGATTACTGTGGTATAGCCTCCCAACGGGGGTCCCTAATCCACCCTTACCCCCCACCCCCCACTGCCCTCATCTAGACACACTGATGCCCTAGTGGCTCCCATTTCACTCCTGGTGACTGCCAAAGCCCTCATGGTGCCCTGAAGATCCTACGTGATCTGCTCCCACCCCATTTCCCACCATTCTCTCATGCACTCGGCTATTTTTTTTTATGTTTCTTTATTTTTGAGAGAGACAGAGCGAGAGAGAGAGAGAGAGAGAGAGAGAGAGCACGAGCATAGGAGGGGAAGAGAGGGAGACACAGAATCCGAAGCAGGCTCCAGGCTCTCAGCTGTCAGCACAGAGCCCGACGCGGGGCTTGAACTCACAAACCATGAGATCGTGACCTGAGCCAAAGTCAGAGGCTTAACCAACTGAGCCACCCAGGCGCCCCACACTCAGCTATTTCTGGAACAGACACGACATGTCGTCACTAACGTCCTAGATCTGTTTCTGGTTTGTCCACTCCCTCACCACCCCACCAAAACAGAATGGCGCCTGATCCATAGTAGGTGTCCAAAAAAAAAAAAACCCAAAAACCAAAAAACAGACAAATCCTTCTTTGAATAAATGAATGAAACAAACTGGATGTAAGAAAAATGCCAACTGGGGCGCCTGGGTGGCTCAGTCGGTTAGGAGTCCGACTTCGGCTCAGGTCACGATCTCGCGGTCCGTGAGTTCGAGCCCCGCGTCAGGCTCTGGGCTGATGGCTCAGAGCCTGGAGCCTGCTTCTGATTCTGTGTCTCCCTCTCTCTCTGCCCCTCCCCCGTTCATGCTCTGTCTCTGTCTCAAAAATAAAAAAAAAATAAAAAAAAATAATTAAGAAAAATGCCAACATAAGCCTCACAATAAATGCCAACCTGTTCCAGGTAAAGGAGCTGGTGCGGAGGGGTGGGGCTGGGCACAGGGGCGGCACCTGTCGCACCCAAAGCTGGGAGGTAACTAGCTGCTCAGCTCCAGCCTTCGGCCACGCAGTGGTAATGAGTCCTGCTGCACATGCCCTTTGTTTTCAAGGCACACATCATGCTCTAGGGATTGGATCTGAGGGGCGGAGGCAGTTTGCAATCTCTAGTGCATAAATTGCTTGTGAAAAGAAAGCTCAGGTACTAGCCTGAACCTGTTTAGTCTCTCCTTATCATAAAATGAGAACACAGGCTATATATGTACATATTTGCTTTTTCTCCCTCCTTCTGGCTGTCTGGGATTCTGCATAAATGAAGCTCTCCCGTTCTATTACTCTTGCTGAGGTTCCTGTTCAACAGCGAGGGGTAAGACGAGCATGGGGACCTCAAATGTGGACGAGTCACCTACAGCAAAACACCTGGCAATGAGAGACCTGTCCTTGGGCTCTCAGCTAGAAAGCAAAGAGGCCAGCATGCTTCATTCGAGGCACCAAATAGTCCTAGCATTGGTTTAGCATCATGATTACGTAAGTGAGCTCTAGAGTTAGGAGGATGCCTGGCTCTGCCGTTTGCCAGCTGTGTGATCTTGGGCAGGCTACTTAACTTCTCTGTGCTAGGCTTCTTATCTGCAAACTGGAGACAGTCATAACGCTTACCTCATAGGGTGGTGGCAAAAATCAATGTGGACAAAATATCTACCACAGCGCCAGGATCATAGTTAGTGCTCGGTGGTGCAATAGCTGTGATCATTAACAATCCACATTTAACAAATGCCTTCCCAGGGTGCCTGGCTGGTGCAGGTGGTGAGCATGTAACTCTAGATCTCAGGGGCATGAGTTCAAGCTCCACATTGGGCATGGAGCCTACTTGAAAAAAAAAAAAAAAAAAAAAAAAAAGCCTTCCCTGCCCCAGGCCTCAGGAAGGCTTTAAGATGTCCTAGAATATGCTGGACATGAGTCATAGATGAGAAGCTTCCATTTGAAGAGTTTCCAATTTAAGCAGATAGCTATGAGGATCCTGCATCATGGAGAAATCCTGAGATGTCATTCAGACAGAAGACTTTTTACCTGGGTATTTGCAACACCCACCAGGGGCAGGTAGGGTGCTTTACGTGATGGGAAGGGTGGGCTGCACTGGGGGTGGTGGCTGTTGGTGGTGCCAGTCACCTGAGTAACACGAGACGGCCTGTGGTGGGAGAGGCAGGGCTGGAGGAGCTCAGAGAGTAAGTGGGGTGGAAGAAGGGAGAGGCAAGGAGTAGTGTGTCTCAACTGTGGGACAACCACCCGTGGCGCCACCCCACAGAATTTTGGGTAATAATAATAATAATTTATACCTGCTAAGCACTTTCTCTCAGCCAGGCACTGAGCGCTTTACCACATTTGCTCTGTGAGTTATAGGTGCTGGTACTGTCCTCATATGATGGGTGGGAACAGAGAGACACAAAGCAGGTAGATATCACAGGGGCACCTGGCAGGCTCAGTCCCTGAAGCGTGCAACTCTTGATCTCAGGGTTGGGAGTTCAAGCCCCACGTTAGGCATAGAGACCATTAAGAAAAAAAAGCACATTTAGAAGTTAGGTATCGCCAACGTCCTACAACTAGCAAATGGCTGGCTGCCTTGGTTTGGGCTCCTGAGCAGTCTCGAAGACAAGGATTCAAGGCAAGTAATTTACCTGGGCGATGGTTCCAGAAAGCACCCAAAAGGGAGCCGGGAAATGAGACAGGAAAGGGAAGGAGGCCGGGGAAGAGTACACGATTGGGTAAGTGTGAGGCACTAGTCTGAGTTCAGAACAAAGCAAAACAACAACGACAAAAACCCTAATTCGTTTAATCCATATAATATCAAAATTTTGAGGTAAAATACTATTACCATCCCATTTTCCAGAGACGTTAAGCAATTACGCAGTGTCCTATAGCTATGGGATTTGGAACCAGGTTTAGCTGCAAACCGCCCCCCCCCCCCCACCGCCGCCCCTCTTAACCACTGTGTTGTGATGCCTAGACGGCCACAGCCATCTTGCACTAAGAGAAGGAGCTGACACTTGACAAGGACACATCTACAGGATCAAAATAAATTTCTCTCCCTGAATTGCTGAACTAACCAATGCTGGGACACCCTCCTTCTGGACTTTTTTGTGATGTATGAGGTAACAGATTTTCCTTATTGTTCAATTGACTTTCATTCCCCAAGTAAAAGCTCCTTTCTCTACTATCACCCACATGATGGGACAACCTTCAATAGCAAACAGGCAAAGAGTTCTACCAAAACTTCAAGAGAGAAGTGATTTCAATATTACCCAAAGTCTTTCAGAGAATATTAAAAAAAGGGTTCACTTCTCAGTTTATTTTTAGCGTTAACTTTGATTCCAAAACCAAACAAGAACAGTATGGGAAAAGAAAATTACACTCATGAATGCAAAATCCAAAGCAAGATATTAGCAAATGGATTCCCACAATATCTAAAAGGGTACTCTGTTATGATTATGTTGACTTTATGGCCAAAATGCTCAGTTAGGTTATTTTTTTGAATCTACGTAATTTATCACACTAAGGATTAAAGGGTAAAAAAGCAAACAAACAAACAAAAAAACAGCAGATGATCACATCCCAGTAAGAAAAGGACTCTTGGCAAAGGAGCAAAAATGAGAACTTCCTCAGTCTGATAAAGGGGATCTACTAAAACCCTACGGTAAACATCCTGTTTCATAGCGAGACACTGATAGTAAAGCAGGAAAAGTGCCAAACATCCAGGCCAGTGGGAGAACTTCGAGGGCAAAGGCTGGGAAAGACCAAGAAGTACCAGTTCCTCCTCCACGTCCAACCTGTTCAGTCCTTTCCTGAGACTAGCAAAGCCACGTGTTCCCAATGTTCTCATGGTAGACCATCATCTTTCCGCCTCTCTCTCAGTAGGTACATTTTTTTTTTTTTAACGTTTATTTATTTTTGAGACAGAGAGAGACAGAGCATGAACGGGGGAGGGTCAGAGAGAGAGGGAGACACAGAATTGGAAGCAGGCTCCAGGCTCTGAGCAGTCAGCACAGAGCCCGACGCGGGGCTCGAACTCACAGACTGCGAGATCGTGACCTGAGCCGAAGTCGGACGCTTAACCGACTGAGCCACCCAGGCGCCCCTCAGTAGGTACATTTTTATGAATACCACCATCTTTCTTCTGAGTCCTCAGATTTTAAACTCTAGCGCCATCTTGGATTTCTTTCTTTGGTTTCCTACATCCAATCACTTACCTGGCCCAAAACAAAAACCACTCCTGAAACTAAGATCTCACCCTTCCTACCAGCCTCTGGTGGTCTTTTAGCAAATTTCTCAAAACTCGCCACCAAAGTAAACCCTTTACAGCAGAGAGGAGACAATGAATCTCTCTGAGGAATCTGGTAGCATGATCCAAAATCACCCTCTGCAAACCAGAAATTTATTTAAAGTCTAACGTGCTCCCTTAGAAATGTATAGACATTTAGGATTCTGGGGTATAATATACCCATAATTGTTTTAATATAAAAATAATGGTTTAAGTTACTTATGGTTAAGGAAAATTGAACTCTAAGGAAGCCATGTATACAGTAAGGCTGGCAGGAGTTTCAAACCCTCTTTTGAAAGGCTGGGCTTACATGACTATTGCAAAAGTCTCCCTGAGAGCCTCTCCATCTTCACTGCTGCTTCCAGATAGATCCAGATCAATGGCCCAGAGCCATCAGATTAATCTCTCATAGACACTCTTTCATCTCCAGTCCAAGGACCTGCTTATCAGGTCATATTTTAAAGTCAACCAGCCTGGCTTTTAAAATTCTCCTTCAAGAGGCCCCAATTACCCTATCCAATTTTATCTCAGCAAGAGCACTCTGGTCCGCCTCGAGGCCTTATCATCAACCACTGGCATCTTGCCTCTTTCTCCAAATCCAGCTCTAGCTCTAGCCAGGCCTAGCTCCTGGCCCACCAATTCCATGAAGCTTCCAGGGGTGTAGGAGTGAATAGTCAGGAAAATTTAGAGCCAGAAGGATCAGTGATGCTCAAAGAGAAGCTGACTTGCCCAAGGGCACAGAGCCAGTTCAGGGTCCTTTTCAACTATTCCATTGTCTCCTGTGAATAAAACACTGGAAACCCTTGGGGGTAGGCACCATAGCCTTTTATTCCCAAATTTGGTTAGCCTGCTGTAGGAAGTGCTGTGCATAAAGCTGCATGCACTTTGGTTCCAGACTCCCTGTTCAGGCAATTCCCCTGCTCAGAAATGTCTTTCTTCCACCTTTGTCAGCCATTTACACTTGCAAAATCCAGTTTAAGAGTCCTCTCATTGTAGATTATTTACTTTTTCCTTTTAATTTTTTAAATGTTAATGTTTATTTATTTTTGAGAGAGAAAGAGAGAGAGTGAGAGAGAGAGAGAGAGACAGAGCATGAGCGGCGGAAGGGCAGAGCGAGACAGAGACAGAATCCGAAGCAGGCTCCAGGGTCTGAGCTGTCAGCACGGAGCCCGATGTGGGGCTCAAACTCACAAGCGGCGAGATTATGACCTGAGCTGAAGTCACACGCCTAACCCACTGAGCCACCCCGGCACCCCTTTACTTTTTTCCTTTTAAAATTGTCGCTAGTGGAGGGCCTGGGTGGCTCAGTCTGTCAAGCATCGGACTCTTGATTTGGGCTCAGGTCACCATGGGAGCCCTGTGCTGGGCTCTGTGCTGACAGCTAACAGCCTGCTTGGGATTCTCTCTCTGCCCCTCCCCCACGCACGTTCTCCCTCTCTCAAAAAAAAAAAAAAAGAGAGTATGATTATTTATTAAAAAAATAATAAATAAACAAATAAAATTGTCATTAGTGTTGTTAGCACACTGAGCAAAAAACAAATACACTTTTAGAAGAGAGCCGTACTTCCTCCAAACTCACAAATCTGGGCCAGGTGACTCACTCTATTTTTCTGTTTTTACTTTCCCTCCTGGAGACTGTGTATCATTCATTCTCATTCATTCATTTATTCCACAGATCCTTACTGAGACCCTATGAAGTGCCAAGATACTCCTGGAGCCATAAACAATACAAATATAAGATAGTTCTTTTCTCTTAAAGAGGACACAATCTCCTGGGGGGAAATAAAATGTCTTTGCTTTCCTTCTTAATAATTACCTTTACTTGATTCTTTCATTGACTCAAATATGGGGGTTTTTGGGGCTTTGACTCATCATGTGGCCAGAAAGTTCCCTGAAATCAGGAATTGAATCTTCTCACTTTTTTTGGTATGTAGGTAGAGTTAAAATATGTTCCAGTTAGTACTGATTGTCCTGGTATAATTATTAGTGGTGTACCCTTTCACTATCAAAAGTGCCCCAGTTTGGAATAACACGTGTTGGTGAGGCTGTGGAAAAACCGGAGCCCTTATAACTGCTGATGGGAATGTAAAAGGATGCGGCCACTTTGGAAAATGGTTTGGTAGTTCCTCAAAATGTTAAACATAGAGTTACCCTACAGGGGCACCTGGGTGGCTGAGTCGGTGGAGCACCTGACTTTGGCTCTGATCGTGATCTTACGGCCCATGGGTTCAAGCCCTGCATCGGGCTCGCTGCTGTCAGCCTGTTAGTGCAGAGCCTGCTTCAGATCCTCTGTCCCCCTCTCTCTGCCCCTCCCCCGCTTGCACTCTCCCAAAAAATAAATATTAAAAAAAAAAAAGAGTTACATATAACTTAGCAATTCAATTCCTAAGTATATATGCATGAAAAATAAAAATATACCTCCACCCCAAAAATTGTATACAAATTTCAGAGCATGATTATGATTCATAATAGCCAAAAAGTGAAAGCAGTCCAAATGTCTATCGATGCAAGAACAAATATAATGAAGATGATGTGGTATGTCCATACAATGGAGTATCACTCAGTCATTCATACAAGAAATGAGGTGTTGATGCACCCTGCAGCCTGAATGAACCTTGAAGCATTATGGTAAGTGAAAGAAGCCAACCACAAAAAAGCACAGTTCATACCATTCCATTTATATGAATTGTTCAGAATAGGCAAATCAATAGAGACAGAAAATAGATTAGTGGTTGTCTAGGGCTGGGGTGGGGGGTGATGGTAATGGGGACTGACTGCTCATGGGAACTGAGTTTCTTTTGGGGGTGATGAAAATGTCCTAAAATTAGATTATGGTGATGACTGCACAACTCTGTAAATATACTAAAAAACTAAAAACTTGTGCACTTTATATAGGTGAATTCTATGGTCTGAAAATTATATTTCACTTAAACCTTTTAAAAAGCATTCCAGTTTGGATAATAAATTATGATCACCTCCTACCCAGGGAGGCCTTACCATCGTGATTGAGACCATAGGAACTTTTGAGTTAGAGAGACCTAGGCCTGAACCTGTCACTTACTTGTTGTGTGACCTGGGGGAAATTATCTGATTTTTTCATCTGCAAAACAAGGTAGTCATGCCCACCTCAGAGGATTGTTGTAATGTGAGGTAATGCATGAAAAGTGCTGGGGATCCCCTAACTCCATATGCAAGTTGCTCAGCTCTTAGTAGGTATCTACACTTGCAAAACTCTAACACTGGATGGACGGATGGATGCATGGATGGATGGATGGATGGATGAGTGGATAGGTGGGTAGGTGGATGGATGGATGGATGGATGGATGGGCAGATGGATGGACCAAAGGGTAGAGCAAGCCTGAAGCATCTCAAGATTCAGAGAGCACATTATACTCAGTCCATAAAATAAGATGTTCTTTTAAAAAGGAACTGAAGGAGGGGCACCTGGGTGGCTCAGTCGGTTAAGTGTCCGACTTCAGCTCAGGTCATGATCTCACAGTCCATGAGTTCGAGCCCCGCATTGGGCTCTGTGCTGACAGCTCAGAGCCTGGAGCCTGCTTCAGATTCTGTGTCTCCCTCTTTCTCTGCCTCCCCCCTGCTCATGCTTGGTCTCTCTCTGTCTCAAAAATAAATAAAAACACTTAAAAAATTAAAAAAAAAAAAAAAAAGGAACTGAAGGAGCAGTGGACCAAGTTCACCACAGCCACCCATTCTGCTTGGCCAGTCAGCCCCCTCCTTAGTGTTCTGAGCCCCACAATGTGAAAAACTCTAGGCTGAGCTTCCTGGAGAATAATGGGGGAGAAGTCAGGATCTCCACTTTCAAGAGAGTCCCCTCAACAGTGGGAGGGTGGACATGTGTGGAGGGACAAGACAGCACACACAAGGCCACGTAAACAAATTCAGGCTGACCAGAAGCACTCCTGGTCTCTGAGTGGCTCTGAGCAGACAACCCAGGCTAAGCTAACTGTGTGTTCCCCCCAGGATGTGGCCTCCATCACCTTCAACCATCTTCTTTTTTTTTTTTTTTAATTTTTTTTTTAACGTTTATTTACTATTGAGAGACAGAGAGAGACAGAGCATGAGCATGGGAGGGGCAGAGAGAGGAGGAGACACAGAATCGGAAGCAGGCTCCAGGCTCTGAGCTGTCAGCACAGAGCCCGACGCAGGGCTTAAACTCACAAACCACAAGATCATGACCTGAGCCTAAGTAGGCTTCTTAACCAACTGAGCCATCGAGGCGCCCCACCTTCAACCATCTTCTGATGTGATATGTCAAATGGTCCCAGAGATGCGTTAACCAAACACTCCTCCACAATCCCTTCCCTGGTTCCTCGTCCTCCATCAGGCTCAAGAACTGTCAACATCTTCCAGGGCTTAAGCCGAGGCCCTTGTTTTCTCTTCTCACACACACATCAGAGACCCCACTCTATTCCTTCAGCCTCAGTTCTTCATGCTTCTCCAGTTCTAACCTCCATCCCAAACTCCCAGCCTACACCCCCACCTAGATGTCACACAGATGCCTCCTCAAACTCAAAGTGCTCAAAGCCAGTCCCTCCTCCTTTGTATTTGGTGTCAGTTAACCCCGACCCCCTGAGTCACCCAATCTAAAAACGCTGACTCTAGTCTTTCTTAGTGCCTCTTGCTCCAAGTTTGTCCAAGTTAACCTATAAGCAGACTTTGTCATCAGAGTGGCTCTGGAATCTGGCCCCTCCACTCAACGCTCAGGCACTCCCACCTAACATTTGGACTGGTGCAACCCTCTCTCTTCTCACTGGCCTCTCTCCCTCCACACACCCCCTCCAGCCCCTGCTCCCCACTACTGCCCAAGCCTTCTTTCAAAAACATCAGGAATGCACACATGCTTCCTTTGCTTCTTAAAACCTTAAAATCCCTAGGATTACCCAGATAAAATCCAGACCTATCTGAAATGGACATGCAAAGTCTGCCATTACCAAAAAAAAAAAAAAAAAAAAAAAAAACATAAAAACCCCAAACAACAACAACAACAAACGGCTAGGGATGCCTGGTTGACTCAGCCAGTTAAGCATCCAACCTCAGCTCAGGTTACGATCTCAGGGTTCGTGACTTTGAGCCCCACGTTGGGCTCTGTGCTGACACAGGGAGCTCTCTTTCCCTCTCTCTGCCCCTTCTCCATGCTCTCTCTCTCTCTCTCTCAAAATAAAGAAATAAACTTAAAGAAAAAAAAAAAGGCTGCCATGATCTACCCTAAAATTCTCCCTCCAGCTCTCTCTCCCCTCTCCCAACAAACACACCCTCCACGTACCTAGACTCCAGATACACTAGACGGTCCAGCACGGATGCTCTGGCCTAGCTCACACGCTTCCTTCTGCCTAAATGCCCCGTCCGTGCCTCTCTTGCGATGCTTCCTGCCCTTCAAGGCCAGCTCAAATACCACCTCCGCCGACACTTGCCTCAGATCCTCCTGTTGAAGTGTGAAGGAAGGAAGGGGGTGAAGTACAGCAACTGCCCACAGAGGCCACTCTGACTACTGACCAGGGAGGGGGAGTGTGCCTTGGCCGAGTCACCACATTTCAGGGTCTGATCCTCAGCGTTGCAGGAGAAGTATGCTTTCTGAGGCTGCCTGAAGAGTCCAAGCAGTCTAATTGTTCCTAATGAAAGCCACAGAAACAGATACACACTTCAGAAACACAGCGCCACCAGGAGAACCTGAATACAGGGCCAGCTGATCCGCCCAGGCTCTCCTGGACACAGGGAGCAAGCTCCGGCTAGAGGGTTGCATGGGGAACACAGAGAGCCGGCCTGCCCACAGCCAAGGCACCCACCGTGTCCCTCAGAAGACAGTGTAGAGTAATGGCTGAGTTAGTAGTTACAGAGCCTGGGTTTGGAACCACTTATTCTGTGACTTGGATTAATCTACCTAGACTCTTGGTTCCTCATCTGTCAAATGGGGCTAATGATCCCCTTTGTCCTGGCTATTCCCTCTGCCTGGACCACTCTTCCCCTGGATACTCAGGTAGCCCCCTCTCCTTCTTCCTCAGGTCTCGGCTCAATTTTCACCTTTTCAGAGAGGCTTTTCTTGACCTTCTTGCATCAAATAGAAACCCCTCCCCTCATCTCTAAGCAACCCCCGTCCTGGGTACCCTGCCATATCCACAGTGCCTGGACCAAGGCTTAGGCAGAGGGAATGTTCTGTAGGTACAGCCAGAAAGGATGAATGAAGCACGCCTACCCCCATAGAGTTGTGAGAAGATGAAGTGTTTAGAACAGGGCTTGGCCAACATCAAAGATGCGAAAATGTTAAACCTTATTAGGAGAGCCTCCTACTGAGAGAGCCTGCCCCATACCAGGAACCCAGAGATGCCCAAAAGGAGTTGAGGGCTCAAGGGGCTCAGCCTTGTTGGAAAGACAGACGAAAGCTGCAGGAACTCAGTGGTGCTGCAACGAGGCATGAGAACCTGGCAAATTTGGGGTGTGGCTCAGCACTGCCAACAGGGAGGGTGCAAGACAGGACAGTGCCAGGAAAGGAGCCTGGACAGGAAAGCAGGGCAGATCAGGAAGAGCCTGTGGCCACAGGAGAATTTGAGTTGTGCCTTAAAGGCAATGGACTGCCATTAAAGGGGCTAATCTGGATCAGGACCTAGGTACATAAGCAGTTGGACTTTGCCGGGGAGTAAGTAGAGAAAGGTAGTCAAGAGGTTTTTGCAACAACCTTGGGGTGTCTGGCTGGCTCAGTTGGGAGAGCATGCAACTCTTGATTTCGGGGTGGTGAGTTCAAGACGCATGTTGGGTACAGAGATTACATATAAATAAATAAATAAATAAATAAATAAATAAATAAATAAATAAAGGAGATTCTTGCAATAACCGAACGAGAAGTTCCAAGGGTGGTTTTTTACGAAAATAGAAGAAATGCAGGAAACAAACTGACTGGAGTTCAGTGGCCGAGGGGATGACAGGGGAGGGACAGTCCAAGGATGACTAGGGATTCTGGTTTTGGCCACAATTGGGTGGAATCTGATTAGGAGTCCAAATGAAAGAACAGATTTAGGGGAAAAGGGTTCTCTGTTTCACATGTTGCTTTTGAAGTGCCCACAGAGAAGTCCCATACCAGCTGGACATAATAAATAGGCACCATTTATAGAGTCCTTCCCAAGGGCTTGGAATGCCTAGTGTCTATTTTCATTCTCACAACAATCATTTATAGTAGGCATTAACAACCCATTTCACAGATAAGGAAACTGAGACTGAAAAACAATGTAAAGAAATTTCTAAGGCCCACAGCCAGCAAGCAGCCCAGCTGGGATGTGACCTTCCGGTCATGTCTGATGACGCCCTCCCCTCTCCCCCACCTTCATCTTGGTGCCTAGAGTCTGGACACCCGGAGTATGCACTTGTGATGTCCGCAGCACAGGCAGCCCCGTTGTGGACTGGATGCTGCCACCTGGGGAATGTCAGATGAATGGAATGCAGAAAACACATTTAAGGGGCAGGTGGAGAAAGAGGAACCATGGAAGGAAACAACAGTCCGAGAGGGCAGGAGAGAACGGAAGGAAGCCCAGGGGAAGAGCTGAATGAAGCCCGATCACGATGCTGTCAGAGGTCGGCTGGGCCAGGGCCCCTCCCTCAAGCCCACGGAATGTCAGACCCACAGGGCCCAAGCACCCTCCCACCTCCATTGACACATTGTTTCTTTAGGTATGTTAATAGAGGCCACTGGTTAAAGTTGAGCCTTCCCTGGCTCTGGGACCCTTTGTGTCTGTTCAAATCAGCTTGCATATCTTTGCTCTGACCCATTATGGATCGATTTGATTTTATAGTTTACATCAGAGGTTCGGAACAATCTTAATTTCAATTTCTGGGAAGTTTCTTCCAGGCTGACCTCCTGCGGTGTGGAATGCAGCACATTACATCAGGCCTGGATTACACAATGGCTCTGTTAAAGTACTCAAACCTCAGTGTTCTTACCTATAAAATGGGGATAATATAAGCTACCTTGGAGGGATGGTTACAAAGGAGAGAGAAGTGTACCTACTCATTTACAGTAATGTGCTGTTCTATTATTAAGTTGATTCTGTTTACTGTTGGACTTCATTCCTCATTATGTGGCAAGTTTCTTAAGAGTTCTGATGCCCCTATGAGGACTTTAAGATACAAAACAGATGAACATAAGGAAGGGAAGCAAAAATAATATAAAAACAGGGAGGGGGACACAACATAAGAGGCTCTTAAATATGGAGAACAAACAGAGGGTTACAGGAGGGGTTGTGGGAGGGGGGATGGGCTAAACGGGGAAGGGGCATTAAGGAATCTACTTCTGAAATCATTGTTGCACTAACTTGGATTGGATCATTGTTGATGCTAACTTGGATGTAAATTCAAAAAAATAATTAAAACAAACAAAAAAAAAGAGTTCTGATGCCCCTGTTTCTACTCCCAGATGTGGATATCAGAATCTTTAAGTGTGGGGCCCAGGTTCTGTATGTTTGTCCAGGGCTGAGAGCTACAAGCTGGCCTCTAGCCAGGAATCACTCTCTCCTTCCCCTGTTGTCTAGAGATCTTCATACTGACTTTATCAGTCTATCGGTAAACTGCCCCTTAGTAGGCAGGTCTGTCTATCCCGTGATTGGAAATTCTCAGAGGGCCACCCTCCTCCTGGACGGAATGTGGTTCTTCCCCAGTCAACTCTATTGACTCAGGCTTCTTCGTCCATTAAAATAATCTCATTTTCAGAGAACAACCCAGAGCTTTCTAATTTATTAATTTATTCTATTCACTCATTTGCAGTTGCCCCCTTAAACTCTCTACAGCATGAATAATTGGGAATTCAGGCAAAATCTGGGGTGGGGCTAGAAGAAACGGAAAGAGAAATTCAGAGGCACCTGGGTGGCTCAGTGGGTTGAGGTACAACTCTTGATTTCAGCTCAGGTCATGATCTCATGGTCAGTTGTGAGATGGAACCTCATCAGGCTCTACCCTGTGAGCATGCTTAAGGGTCTCCCTCACCCTCTCCCTCTGCCCCTCCCCGGCTCAGTCTCCCTGGCACATGCACTCACTCTCCCTATCGAAAGAAAGAAAGCAAGAAAGCAAGAAAGCAAGCAAGAAAGCAAGCAAGAAAGCAAGCAAGCAAGCAAGCAAGCAAGCAAGAAAAGAAAGCAAGAAAGCAAGAAAGAAAGAAACAGAAGTTCAACACGAACTCACCCAGGTCTCCTCTAGGTATTAATAACTGCTCTATAATGAATAATAACAACACGAACAGTTAGATAGTAATCACTGTGTCAGGCATTGTTCTAAGTGTTTTACGTATATTAATTATTTTAATCCTCAAACGTACTGTTGTGCCCACTTCACAGAAGAGGAAAGTGAAGTGACTTACCCAAAGTCACACAGTGTAAAAGGTACAGGCAGGAACTTAACTCCAACAATCTGGGTCCAGGATCAGGATTAATAATTTAACATAAGGTAAGGAGTCTTGGGCTGGGTGGGCCAGAATCAGAGACCACTGAAGAAGGCGGCCCCTGATGCTGTCCCAGGCCTAGGGAGGAATCAGAAGGAGGAGGGACAAGTCCCAGAGAAACTAGACTGGGGGGGTGGGGGGGGGGTGGTCACAGCTGACCCCAGGCCAAAGGCTTCCTGGATTCCCTGGCAGAGTTATGAGGAACATGAAAGGGAAATTCCTCCAAGAAAAGAAAACATTTTTGAGGGTAGCTGGTTGTTGCTGTTGTTTTTTTTGTTTGTTTGTTTTGGGTTTTTTTTTTTTGTTTTTTGTGTTTTTTGTGGTTTTTTTTTTTTTGTTTTTTTTTTTTTTGCCTCATCTCTGATTTCAGACCCAGGGTTTCTTTGCTGAGTCACGGAGGACATTATGAAAGGCGTGGGGGCGGCACAGGACTGCCACCTCCCCATTCCCAGGGACAGGCTGGGGGCTTCTGCAGCCCAGCTAGCTCCCTGCCTCTGGAAGGTTGATGCCAGATCAACCTTCTAGAATGATCCCATTCTAGAAAAAGTTCACCAAGAAGAAGCAGTTTTTACTGCTTGTCGTCCTCGAATTCCCAGGAGTCTCCTCAATGAATAAGAACATTAATGAACACTTGAATCATAACGAAGTAATAAGTAAGTGACTCAACAAACATTTACCAATCCTCTTAATGAAGGCTTTGGAATCAGACACCCTGGGGTTTGGTTCCTGGCTTCTGCCACTTATGACCGTAAACAAGTGACAGAGTCTCAGTTTCTTCAGCTATAAAATGGGGACTTCTGGGGCACCTGGCTGGCTCAGTCGTTAGAGCATGAGACTCTTGATCTCAGGGTCGTGGGTTTGAGCCCCACGTTGGGCACAGACAATATATACATACATACACACATACATACATGCATCAAATGGGGATATTTATTTCAGCCTACAAGCTTGAGGTGAGAGGCAAATGAGGTAAGAGAGAGCAAAGCTCTTGGCATGCAGTGGACAGTCCACAAGTGGTATCTCGGGGTGCCAGGCACTGTAAAGGGCCAGAAAACAAAGAGGAATACAACTCAACCCTGTAGGAGTCTGCAGTCTGGCGGGAGGGGAACAGAGATGTAATGAATCCACACTGCCAGAAGCTAGAAGAGAAGCCAGTTCCTAAGGCCAAGGACACAGAGGCAAATGACAGCCACCAAGCCTGGGTGGGCACGCCCGGAAGTTCCAACTAAAGTCTCTGGTCCAGGGTTTCTCAGACAATCACCCGCAGCTCTGGGAAAATGCAGATTCCCATTCAACAGTTGTAGGTGGGGCCCAAGATTAGGTATGTCTCTCTCTCTCTCTCTCTTTTTTTTTTAGGTAATCACCAGGCCCAACGTGGGGCTTGACCTTCTGATCCTGAGATACCTGAGATCCTGAGCCAGCCAGGAGCAACCCAGTCCACCGGCCCCATTATGCACTTCGAACCAGCTCCCACAGCAGGTGCCAGACCATGGGTCACACTTTGAGTCCACAGCAAGGCAGTTTTAGCTGTTGTCACTCACCTACTTTTCTACTATTCTTTGTATCCATTTTAGGGCTAGCTGCTCCAAGTGACTTGCAGAACCCTGTTAACTAGACAGCTAACGGGGTCCCCCCATCTCCTCCCCCCAGATCTCAGAATCAGGCTCAGATACACCCTGCTGACTCTAATGACCACTAAGGTTCATATCCTTGAAGGTGGTTATTTATTCGCTGCCTTGAGCCCTCCCCTTTCCAGGCCAAATCATCCAAATGCTTCCTATGTTTTCACATCCGGTATTTTGTAATGAATTCCCTTGAAAAGGTCACAGACTTGTGAGAAAGGACTTTATTTATGAGTCTTTCAGTAACGTAACCATCCTCATTCCATCCTAGGGGGTGGAAGACAGAAGGGTGTACTAGAAAAGATGAGCATTTTTTGCCGATTTAACACAAGATTCTGATAACAAAGATAACACTTAGCTGACAGAAAATAGGGTAAGAAGTGTCACCAATTCAAAGATTATTTTCTTTAATTTTTAAAAATCTTTATGTATGTATGTATGTATGTATGTATGTATGTTTATTTTGAGAAAGAAAGAGTGAGCGTGTGTGCACAAGTGAACAGGGAAGGGGCAGAGAGAGAGAGGGGGAGAGAGACAATCCCAAGCAAGTTCCGCACCGTCCGTGCAGGGCTCGGACTCACAAACCGTGAGATGACCACCCGAGCCAAAATCACGAGTCGGACGCTTAACCAACCAAGCCACCCAGGGGCCCGTCAAAGATGAGTTTAGATGAATCGCTGTACCAGAAAACACGAAATGCCCTAAAATCTTATGGCTCATATATGGAAGAAACTTTGATGGAGGTTTTTCCAAAATTGACAATTATCCCAATATTTATAGGACATTACCAATAATGATGTGTAAAGCTGAATGAAACTTTTCCAGACTATCAATAATTTTTTTTTAAAAAACTTCCAATCAACTATGCTAGAGAAACACTGGGTTATCTTTTCTATTTGCTCCATGGTAAAGATTACAAAATCACTGTCATAGGAGAATGCAACCAAAGAGGATACAAAAGGTGTCATAGAGGAGCATCAAGCAGTTCACATAAATATTATGTTATTTTTCTGGATTTTGTGATGTTTGGGCTTTAACATTGTTTCCTAGTATGTTGTGATTTCATCACAAAATCTAAATAAATACGCACTTCGGTATCTTTAGTATTGTGATTTTGTACTGTCCTTCTTAAAGAGGGCCTCGAAAATTGCAGAAGCTTTAGACCCAACAAAATCTGAATCTACCCTGGGTATACTGGGAAGCATGTGGGCTCTGGGGTCAGACCTGGTCTTAAATCACAGATCTTGGGGCGCTGGGGTGGCTCAGTCGGTTAAGTGCCCGACTCTCGATTTCAGCTCAGGTCACGATCTCACAGTTCATGGGATCAAGCCCCGTGTCAGGCTCCGTGCTGACAGTGCAGCACCTGCTTGGGATTCTCTCTCTCTCCGACTGTCTCTGCCCCTCCCCCCACCACCCTCTCTCTCTCAAAACAAATATAAATAAACCTAAAAAAAAAAAAATCACAGCTCTGCCAGTTGCTGGCTGTGTGCTGTGTGGCCTTTGACAAGTTACTTAACTTCCCGGAACTGTCTTCTTCTCCTTTATCTAGAAATGGAATGGTAATATCTGTCTTGTAGGCTTCTCTGAGGGTTACATAAGATACTGCATGTAAAGTGGCTATTATGTGGCCATCACAATGACCTTGTGGTAAAGAGACAATAGAGACAGTGAGAGGTTCATTTGAGGTCACCCAGCTGAGGAGACGTACTTTAGAAAGAATCTGGATTTCAAGTTTATATTAACAATCTTCCTTTCTCTTATCTCCCACCCCTTTCAAGACAGGAAGTAAAAAGCATCCTGTATTATCACTGAGCTCACCCGCGTTCTTCACCAAAGAGAGGTCACAGAGCTTTTCGCCACCATGTAGAAATGTGCGATGAGCACCCCTCTGACAGAGCCTGTGGGAAATAATGAATCAGATGAAATTAAGAAATACTTGGCCTTTTGTTGAAATCACATATTTGGTTACCAGTTTTGTGTTCTCCTTTTTCTACCAACTCAAACAATCCCAAGATTCTTCTCTTTTTTTCCACAAACGTATGCCAGTTTATTCACAAGCATTGTCTCATTTCATGCTTGCAGTGGTCCCGCGTAATAAGCAGTTGTGACTCCCATTTTGTGGATGAAGAAACTGAGGCTCCGGGAGATACAGCACCTTGCCCGGATGTGACTCCTGGTCTGTCTCATGCCAGAGCCCAGACTTTTAATCATTGGGCCACACTGCCTTCCTGCCACTTGCCCCCACTTGTATTTTTCTGTACGGTGGGATTAGGATTTGGGTGTATTCTGGAATAGGCACGGACAATCAGAGGATTCTTGTGACTCCCTGTCTCCATGGACCTTAGCATTGCCCAGCCCCACCAAACTACTCCTATTTCTCTGTATCTGTCCTACTGGCACATGCTTTTGATCCCAATGCTCCCGACAGAGTAGAACAAAGAGCTGTTTGCCTCTCAAAGAACCACAGGGTGGACGTCATAAGACCTCGGTTCTAATCTGGTTGGTCCACCATTTTGCCCTTCGGCAAGTCTGCTGATCTCTCTGGACCTCGTCTGACGCACTTTAAAAATATGGTAGGAAAGAGATACTTCCAGGATCCTTTACTATCCCAACATCCTCTAAATGAGTCCATCCGGTAAACACACATGCAGGTAATGAACATGTTCCTGCTGATTTTCTGAAGATTCCCCTCCGAGAACTAGAGGGTCTTCTTTTTATAGTGCATCACGAAGGCTGCAAAGGAGATGTGGCCACAGAGTTTAGATAGCCCTGGCTCTGAATCCCAGCTCCACCAGTCCCTGGCTATATGGCCTTGGGCGAGCCCTTAACTTCCTGAAGTTTCCTTTTCCTCCTCCATAAGATGGTAGTTTCATAACGGTCCCCTTCCCAAAAGCTGTGAAGATACAAAAGATGAGGCCTGGAAAGGGCTCACTACCATGCTGGGGACTCAGCATATGGAGGCCATTATGGTCATCACTGTGTACGATGTGCTCAGGCCTCCTCTTCTGCTTTCGACCGGGGACATAAGAACCGAAGGGGGAACCTCAAAGACACACTGAGATGGAAGGGCCAAAGGAGCAAGGGACACGGGATGGACAGATGGTGTAACTCCAGATGGCTGCACATGGCTGATCTGGGGAAGAAAATGGCTCACCCTCTGCCCAGCCCCACCCGTGTGTATCTGGGCAATGTCAATGAGACACTGGGCTGGAAAACGCTAGAGAATGCTAAAATATCCAAAGTGGGAATTACAGATATTTCTGCAATGCATCCCCAATTTTCTATCTCAGCGGGCAATGCCAAATCCCTGGGCTACAGCACAGAGTCTGTTCTTTCCTTCTCTCCACCTGGCACCATTCCTAATCAGAATTTCATTCTCCATTCAAGCAGTCAACTCAAAGCCTCCAATTCTTCCAGCATCTGAGAGCTCAGCCCATCTGCTCTACATCCTTGAAAAGAAACAAATAAACTGATAAACCAAACAACATTCCTACCATTTCTCTCTTAAAAAACAAAACTTGGCATTTATTTCTAATATTGAAAAAATGGAAACAATCTAACTGTCCAACAATAGAGAATTCATCAAATAAACTGTAACCTTGTAATAGGTTATACCCTAATACGGTAAGGTACTATGATAGAATATCGTACTACATGACATATAATACCATATTACACATTACCACTGAATACCAAGGGCGACCACAGATGTAGAATGGAGTGGTGGTTACCAGTGTGAGCCCCGGAGGTGGACCGACCTGGGTCTGACCACCAGGTCCGTCATACACCAGCTGTGTGGCCTTGACAAGTCTTTCTCTGCCTTAGGTGTGCAACGGAAAAATGACAAGAATAATAAACAGAGTTCTGACCCCGCTGTCAGACTTCCTGCCTGGTTTAACTTCTGGCTCTGTCACTTCCTAATTGCTGTGCAGTCTTCGACAGGTTAATGAAGCCCTCTGTTCCTCAGTTTCCTCATCTGTAAATAGGGTCTACCACCCAGGGATTTTGGGGGGTGAGGATTAAGTGAGATAGCAGGTGAAATCCTTAGAAGAGTACTCTGCACGGCGGGTATGATGTTTATCATCCCCCTGCTGCCACACCACCTCTCTTGCCCGCCAAGTGATTCCTAAATATAAACGCACATCCAAACTGCCTAGAACATACCACCCTGAAAAAGAACACCTGAGCTCCTCCAGATGTGCCACATCAACCTGTATCCAGCCCACGTGGGCCCCTTGGCAGGGGTGTCTGTCAGAGGTAAGAACGGGTTAAGCAGGCACTGGCCCTCTTCCCTCTCACAGGAGCAGCTGGAGGGTGCTGGGGCTCGCTTTAGTCCGGTGGAAAAACAACAGCCTGAGCTCAGGGCATGGTGAACCACGTGATGGTGCGCGCTGCCCTTGAGCTTTACTGGAAACCCACCGGCTGTCTGCAGAGGGCTTCTGATGGAGGGTCCCAAGTGCCCCGGTTACCGCTCCACAACAGCCCGACTTAGCCGGGGGGTCACAGAGAGGCAGCCACCTGTTGAACCACAGCACAGTTCATTTCCCATCTTAGTTCTTCCTCTGGGTAAACCCTGGCACTATTATCAATTTAACCCTCAAAAGGGGGGTGGGTGGGTGGCCAATCTGCCATTTCTCTTGAGCCTAACTGTCAATTTCCCACGGTTCTTGACTCCCAACAGAACTAGGACAGTTCACATGTCCCGTTCCACTTTGCGAAGGGTTAATATACACATGATCCCGTTAGAAGGTGATGGTCATCATCTAATATGAATAATGCTTGGACAGGTTAGGATGCCCTTTCCCCTCCACTAACTGACCTCATCTTCACAAGAACACTGGGAGCCGAACTGGGGGAGCTCCAAGATAGGGGAAGAAGGTAAGGCCAATGGAGGTATGGAGGTATGGAGGTAACATTGCCAGCATGTTGCCTGGCAATACAAGGGTGGCCTGACCTCGGCAAGAGCTGGGCCTACCTCCTCAGTGTCTGAGGCTCCAAACTAGGACCTGCCAGCACGTCTGCAGGGGCCTCCGCTTCTGGGGGGAAACTCAAGGTAGACAGTGCCCTGACACAGAGACACATGCCACACAGCCGAGTCTAAACCCACCTGGGAGACACAGTGGACACAGTGGACAGGACAGAGGCACCTGGGGCCTCTGGCCAGCGTGGTCTGTCCTTGCAGGCCCTTCCCCAAGGGCAACCAGAGGCAAAGCAGAGGCGGTGTGGTGGGTAAGGGAGCAAAACTTAAGGGAGGGGGCCAAAAAGGTTCCTATGTTGGGGGCAAGGGCTGGGAGAGGTGACTTTTTCCACCAAAGGGAAAGTCACCAGGCCAGGTCAGGCCCCCTCTCTACTCAGTCGCCTCTTGCTTTTTTTTTTTTTTTTTTAAGTATCCACAGCTCATGGGCCTTTCTTTGTAGATGTGTTAGTTTTTGGTCCAGGGACAATCAGGTCTCGTGGTTTGGACGCCATTCTCTTTAAGGTAGCTGTGCACACCCCTGCTACACCCATTCTGCTTTGATCTCATGGCGAGCTTCTCAGAGTCTGACTTTTCTTTCCAGCTCTGGGTGTAGGTGAGGGGAGCGGGGACAGATGCATCTCCGTGGCTGCTGGATGGAATTATGACCCTCACTTTATGTATGAGGAAGCCGTGATAACAAAACCGTGCTTTGTAGATGAAGGGTGTCACACCATACGCTCCCTGGGGTAGACACCCCGGGGGGGGCTGATGTCAATAACACCTCCTGGCCCCGTGGCACGGAGCACAGAGCCTCCCCATCAGGAGCCTTCCGCACATGCCTGCACGTGGGAATCCAAGGATGGGTGAAGCTGGGGCCACGGGGCAGTGGTTCCTTGCAGGGTCTGCCTGCCAAGAGGGGATATTGGAAGAACTGTATGACAGTTGTAGGTGGCAGAACTGAGTGGAACCGCTCACATCGTTACCCAGTCCCCCACCTAAAAGCTCACATTTGCAGAATGACTCACTGGGATGAGGGGGTCCAAACTGTGGCCCTGAAGTAAGAGAATCTCAGGGTCAAAAGGGGATTCGAAGGCACCTACTTGCCTACCCAAATTATTCACTTTCCCCACAACCCTAGTTCCCAGAAATTTACATTTCAAAGACCAATAAAATTTCCCCCAAAATTTTGGAGACCAAAAAGTAAGACTATTGCCAAGTAAGGTTATTAGGGAAAAAACCTATAATCTATATATACCATATTTCATAAAACAAAGACTCCCTGAATACCAAACCCTTTGAGAAGACTCAGATTAAAGGATAATGCTTTCTTTTTAACCTAATCTTTAATAATAATAATAATAATAAAGTCTACACCCAACATGGGGCTTGAACCCTGAGATCAAGAGTCGCATGCTCTTTCAACTGAGCCAGCCAGGTGCCCCTAAAGGATAGTACTTTCAATGGAATGCATTTAGTTACACAAAAAAAACCCCAGTACATCCTCTGATGAAAACTAGTTTGGAATCACAGCCCTGTACCAGCCCCTCAATGATCCGTGCAGCACTTGCTAAATTTCTTTAGTGGTGGGAGCTCACCATTTCTGAGATGGCCCAACTTATTTTCCAAAAACTCTCACTACTAAGATTTTTTAAAGTATACAAATAGGACCACCCTGGTGGCTCAGCTAGTTAAGCATCCGACTCCAGCTCAGGTCATGATCTCTCGGTTCATGAGCTCAAGCCCCACGTCTGGCTCTGTGCCGACAGCTCAGAGCCTGGAGCCTGCTTCAGATTTTGTGTCTCCCTCTCTCTCTGTCCCTCCCCTGCTTGTGCTCTGTCTCTCTCTTTCTCTCAAAAATAAACATTAAAAAAATATACATATATATAGATATATTCTTTGTTTTAAATGTTTATTTATTTTGAGAGAGAGAGAGGGAGAGAGAGAGGGAGAGAGAGAATTCCAAGCAGGCTCCACACTGTCAGCACAGAGCCCGACACGGGGCTCCATCCCACGAACCATGAGATCATGACCTGAGCCAAAATCAAGAGTCAGACGCTTAACCGACTGAGCCACCCAGGTGCCCCAAGATACATTCTTATAAAAAATTAATCTGTTAGGGGTAATGTTTCAGTAACTTTGGTCCCTTCACTCTGCTCCATACTCTGCAACCACCTGCAGCACCAATTCCATTGAGGCCAGGTGAGTAGTAAGAATGACAGCTAAAACCCCAAGTGCCCACTATGAGCCAAACACTGCTATGGGGTTAATATGTATTCATTCAATTACTTCCTAGGCCAACCTCATGGGGTAGGTATAAGTATTATTCCTCCTTACGGAGTTTTAGGAAGCACAAAGAATAATTTGCCCAAGTAATGGCCAAGTTCACACTGCAGCTCCAGCAGCCAGGTTCCAGAGCCCATCCTTCTTTCTTTTTTTTTTTAATGTTTATTTATTTTTGAGAGAGAGAGAGAGAGACAGGATGTGAGTGGGTGAGGGCAGAGAGAGAGGGAGACACAGAATCCGAAACAGGCTCCAGGCTCTGAGCTGTCAGCACAGAGCCCGATGTGGGATTCGAACCCACAAACTGTGAGATTGTAACCTGAGCCGCAGTTGGATGCCCAAGTGACCGAGCCACCCAGGTGCCCCCAGAGCCCATCCTTCTTAACTATGGCACTTGTAGGAAGGCTTCCTGACAAATCCAATTTGAAGGCAAGAAATACATTCTTCACATCCCTCCTCCTCCCGTGGCCCCTGCCCCAGTTCAACTTCTCCTTCCATTTCCCCTGGATGGCCACAGTAAACCCAACCCGTATCCCAGCCTCCACTCTGCATCGAATGTACTCCCTCCAATCTCGCACACATTTAAGTTGCTGGTTTAAACTTATTCTCCACATAAAGGTAGTTACGCTCGATTAAAGAAAAGTTGGGAAATACAGAAAAGCAGAAAGAAAAGCAAAAAGAATCCAATGTTATTCATAGCCTTACCAACCACCAAAACCCCTCTGTGAACATTTTGATAATATTCCTTCCAGTCTCTCTTTTGTAATACATGAAGCCTTTTTATCCATACGTGAGATTTTTTTTTTCAAAAACTTGGCTATCACCACACTAAATCTATAATTTTAGTGAAGCTTGTGGGCATTTTTCACATTATTAAACAGAAAGCTGTTAATGTAAGGTTAAGCTCCGGTCATCTTAATTGTTGCTCGAAAATTTCCACAGCTCCTCCCATACCTATCAAATAAATTTCAGATTCCTTAGTTTGGCATTCAAGGCCTTTCCAAAGCTCCTCCCATTCCTATCAAGTAGATTTCAAATTCCTTAGTTTGGCATTCAAGGCCCTCTATAACCTATTGCAGTGTTTTTGTTGTTTTTAAAGATTTTAAAGTAATCTCTACACCCAACGTGGAACTTGAACTCGCAACCTTGAGATCAAGAGTTGCACGCTCCATAGACTGAGCCAGCCAGGAGCCCCTACTGCAGTGTGTTTTACCTCCCATTTTCCCATACCCTGGCCCCCGCCCCAACACACATTCTTAGCATATGGGATCTCCACTGCTTGACCTCTCCCTACACCCACCCGCTGGGCCTTTGCTGATACAAGTTCCAGATTTAAAGGACACATCCACTTTGATCGTTCTATGCTGAAAACGAACCCCTATTTCACCCTTTCCCTACCCCAACCTCCACCATCATTGGCTCAGGGCAAATACCTTGGAGTTATCTGTGACTCCTTTTTTTCTCACGGTTCCCAATTCCAATCCATTAGCAACTTCAATAGGCTTTGCCTTGGAATACTTCCCTTTGCAGCACCTGCCCCCTGACCTAAATTCAAACTGCCCGTATTTGTCACCCAGGCGAATGTAACAGCCTATATCTAGAACCTCCCTGCTTTTCACTCTGGTCTCCACGCACGCTGCTTCCGAGGCAGGAGTCAAAGGGTTCTTTAGAAAAGTGAATTAAGGGTGCCTGGGTAGCTCAGTCAGTTATGTGGCCAACTCTTGATCTCAGCTCAGGCCATGATCTCACAGTTCATGAGTTCGAGCCCCTCGGTGGAGCCTCACCTCAGGCTCTGCACTGGCAGCACTGAGCCTGCTTGGGCTCCCTCTTTCCCTACTCATATTCTCTCTCTCTCTTTCCCTCTCCCAAAAGTCTCCAATGGCTTCCCATCATATTTAGAATAAAATCCAAAAGGCTGAACCCCATCTCCTTGACCTCATTTATTACCACTTCTACTTTCCTTTACTACCCTCCAGCCACATTTGCCTCCTAGCGGTACCGGAAACTCAATAACCCATTCAGGTCTTAACTGCTTTGTACCTGCTACTTCCTTTGCTTGGAAAGCTCTTCCTCTAGGGCTGTGCTGTCCAGAATGGTGGCCACATGTATCCACTGAACACCTGAAACGTGATTGCTCTCAACTGAGATGTGCTTCTGAGTGTAAAATACACACCAGATCTCAAAGGCTTAGTAAAAACGATACAAGATATCACATTAATAATTTGTCTATTGGTTACATGATGAAATAATATTTTAGATGTATTAGGTAAAATAAAATGTTATTAAGGGGCACCTGGGTGGCTCGGTTGGTTGAGCATCTGACTTTGGCTCTGGTCATGACCTCGCGGTTTGTGGGTTCAAGCCCTGCGTCAGGGCTCTGTGCTGACAGCATGGAGCCTGGAGCCTGCTTTGGATTCCTGTGGCCCCCTCTCTCTCTGCTCCTCCCTAGCTCGTGCTCTGTCTATCTCTCTGTCTCTCTCTGTCTCAAAAGCAAATAAACATTTAAAAATATTTTAAAAAATAAAGTGTTATTAAAATTAATGTCACTTGTTTCTACTTTTTTTTTTTTAATGTTTATTTATTTGAGAGAGAGAGAGAGAGAGAGAGAGAGAGCAAGCAGGGGAGGGGTAGAGAGAGGGGGAGACACAGAATCCGAAGCAGGCTCTGTGCCGACAGCAGGGAGTCCGATGCAGGGCTTGAGCTCAGGAACTGTGAGATCATGACCTTAGCCAAAGTCGGACGCTTAACCAACTGAGCCACCCAGGTGCCCTGTTCTTTCTACTTTTTAAAATGTGGCTACAAGAATATTTAAAATTATACATGTGGTTTGCCTTGCATTTCTATTTGGCAAAGCTGCCCCAGGACACTGGTTCTCCACCCTGGCTACACATCGGAATCACCTAAAGAACTTACAAAATACCGGTGCCGGGGCTCCATCTCCAGAGATTCTGATTTGATTGGCTTGGAGTGTTGCCTGGGCGCTGAGATTTTTAAAAGCTCCCTCAGACGATTCTAATGTCCAGCTAGGACTGAGCACCACCACAGCTCTAGATATTCTCACGGATCCTCACTCAGGTCTCAGCTGGAACGTTACCGCCTCAGAAAGGCCTTCCCTGACCAGCCCCATTCAAAGGACTCCATCACGCCCAGGCGTTCACGTTCTATGCCCAGGTCCTGCTTTATCTTTCTTCATAATTTTCCCACGGTCAGACATTACGTACTCATTTGTTCAAATGCTTAGGGTGTGACCCCCTATCAGAATGTAAGCTCTCCAAGGGCAGAAAGTGTGCCTCACCTCTGCAGTGTTTTCAGTATCTAGAACAATGCAGAGCGAGCAGAAGCTTAATAATATTTGTTGCAAGAGGGGCGCCTGGGTGGCTCAGTCGGTTGAGCGTCCGACTTCGGCTCAGGTCATGATCTCACGGTTTGCGGGTTTGAGCCCCGGGTCGGGCTCTGTGATGACAGCTCAGAGCCTGGAGCCTGCTTCGGATTCTGTGTCTCCCTCTCCTGTTCCTCCCCCGCTGGTGCTCTGTCTCTGTCTCTCAAAAATAAATAAAAATGTTAAAAAAATTTTTTTAAATAATAATATTTGTTGAAAGAATAAATGAATGTTCAGGCCATGGATGGACCCACGAAGCTGAGGGCCCTGATTGCTGGTAGTAGCCACCAGTCATCAAGCTGGCCACATCTCAGCAAGTCACTATAAACAATGGCTATGTGACATGCTGGGCATCACCTAGCTTTATTCCTCTCTCTTATCCTCCCCAACTCCCTCCCTGTATAAATTTGATATGTTTCTGGAAGATAGTTGGACTGTAAGCACCAAACGTTTAGGGGCACTTGTGTGGCTCAGTTGGTTGAGTGTCTGACTTTAACTCAGGTCATGATCTCACGGTTCATGGGTTTGAGCCCTGCGTCAGGCTTTGTGCTGATGGCCTGGAGCCTGATTGGGATTTTCTCTCTCCCTCTCTCTCTGCCCCTCCCCTATTCTCTCTCTCTCTCTCTCTCTCTCTCTCTCTCTCTCAAAAATAAATAAACATTTAAAAAGTGTTTAAAAAAATACTTATATTTGGGGTGCTTGGGTGGCTCAGTCGATTGAGCGACTGACTCTTGATTTCGGCTCAGGTCATGATCTTGTGGTTCCTGGGATGGAGCCCAGGTCGGGCTCTGCACTCATAGCACGGAACCTGCTTGGGATTCTCTCTCTCCCTCTCTCCCTGCCACTCCCTTGCTCGAGTACACTTGCTCTCTCTCACTCTCTCTCCCTCAAAGTAAATTAATGTAAAAAAAACTCATATTATCAGCAAAACTAAAAGGCAACCGACAGAATGGGAGAAGATATTTGCAAATGACATATCAGATAAAGGGTTAATATTCAAAATCTGTAAAGAACTTATCAAACTCAACACCCCAAAAAACAAAGCATCCAGTGAAGAAATGGGCAAAAGCCATGAATAGACACTTCTCCAAAGAAGACATCCAGGTGGCTCACAGACACATAAAAAATGCTCAACATCACTCATCATCAGGAAAATACAAATCAAAACCACAATGAGATACCACCTCACACCAGTCAGAATGGCTCAAATTAACAACTCAGGCAACAACAGATGTTGGCAAGGATGCAGAGAAAGAGGATCTCTTTTGCACTGTTGGTGGGAATGCAAACTGGTACAGCCACTCTGGAAACCAGTATGGAAATTCCTCAACAAATTAAAAATAGAACTACCCTATGACCCAGCAATTGCACTACGAGGTATTTATCCAAGGGATACAGGTCTGCTGTTTCAAAGGGGCACATGCACCCCAATGTTTATAGCAGCACTATCAACAATAGCCAAAGTATGGAAAGAGCCCAAATGTCCATCGACAGATGAACAGATAAAGAAGATGTGGTATATATATACGATGGAATATTACTCGGCAATCAAAAAGAATGAAATCTTGCCATTTACAAATACATGGATGGAGCTAGAGGGTATGATGCTAAGCAAAATTAGCCACTTAGTGAAGTTATATGATTTCACTCATATGAGGAATTTACGATACAAAACAGATGAACATAAGGTAAGGGAAGCAAAAATAATATAAGAACAAGGAGGGGGACAAAACATAAGAGACTCTTAAATACAGAGAACAGACTGGGGGTTGTTGGAGGGGTTGTGGGTGGGGGGATGGGCTAAATGGGTAAGAGCCATTAGGGAAGACACTTGTGGGGATGAGCACTAGATGCTCATACATAGGGGATGAATCACTGGAATCTACTCCTGAAATCATTATTGCACTATCTGCTAACTAACTTGGACGTAAATTAAAAACTTAATTAACTAATTTTTTTAAAAAACTCATATTCTTCTAGGAATCTAGTCTAAGGGAGCCAGAGGATAAGAATAATTACATTTACTTGGATAAGCATCTCAAAATTATACATAACTTTTAAAGATATGGAGGAATGCTCACTATATTAAGTCAGAAGAGAGAAGAAAAAAAAAAAAAAAACAAATCTGAGTAGAAAAAAAGGGTTAAGATGGTTAAAAAAAACCAAAACCAACCAACCAACCAACCAACCAACCTGGCTAGAGAAGATTAATTCCCACTACATTAAAGAATCAATGCATGGTTGGGACAGGGCAGTGGGGGAGTGGAGGCATGTTCTGTCTCTTGATCTGGCGTTTTGTGCATGTCACATGACACCGGTGATTTGTGTTCCTGTTTTATGCCCAGAGAGAAATTTTCTAAAACATTACTACTGGTCATCTCCACATGGTGGAATTATGGGTGATTTAATTTGTTCTTCTAAAAATGTTCTATATTTTCTAAAATAATGTGCTATATTTCTTTTTTTTTTATGTTTTATTTTATTTTTGAGAGAGACAGACAGACAGGGTGCAAGCAAGGAGGGGCAGAGACAGAGGGAGACACAGAATCCAAAGCAGGCTCCAGGCTCTGAGCTATCAGCATAGAGCTCGACACGGGGCTCGACTCATGAGCCATGAGATCATGACCTGAGCCAAAGTCAGCAGCTTAACCGATGGAGCCACCCAGGCACCCCACTATATTTCTATATTTACAAAAAAGTGAAAAAGTTGTAAACCTCAGTCCTAATAGAAATGAGCATGCCTTATTACAGGCTTTTTGCAAAGCAATTTATAAATAGGTATCAAGGCCTTTAAAAACATTCAGGGGCACCTGGGTGGCTTAGTCGGTTGAGCGCCGACTTCGACTCAGGTCATGATCTCGTGGTTTGTGGGTTCGAGCCCCACGTGGGGCTCTGGGCTGACAGCTCAGAGCTTGGAGCCTGCTTCAGTTCTGTGTCTACCTCTCTCCCTGCCCTTCCCCCACTCATGCTCTGTCTCTCAAAAATAAATAGACATTAAAAAAATGTTAATTTAAATATTCAAACCAGGAATAGAAAATGTTTTGGGAAAAATCCACAGGAAATCATTAACAGTGATCACTTTTGTGGAGTCTGTCTGGGGAAAGAGGTGTTAGGGAACTTTTACTTTTTTAATTGGTATATTTCTTCACAGTTTATTTATTTAACATAGAGTATGTGCTACTTTCAGAATCACATGCAGACATACACACACACACACACACACACACACACTAGACCAAGATTCCTAGACCAGGAATCCTATCTCTAGAAATCTATCCTTGTGTTGTTTTTTTTTTTAATTTTTTATTCATTTTTGACAGAGAGAGAGAGACAGAGCATGAGCGGGGGAGGGGCAGAGAGAGAGGGAGACACAGAATCTGAAACAGGCTCCAGGCTCCAAGCTGTCAGCACAGAGCCTGACGCGGGGCTCGAACTCACGAACTACGAGATCATGACCTGAGCCTAAGTCGGATGCTCAGCCGACTGAGCCACCCAGGCGCCCCTAGAAATCTATCCTTAAAAAATATTACTAATAGATAATCTGAATAGGCCTATATCTATTAAAGAAATTGAATCAGGGGCACCTGGGTGGCTCAGTCAGCTGAGTGTCCAACTCTTGATTTCAGCTCAGGTTATGATCTCAAGGTTCATGAGTTTGAGCCCTGCTTGGGATTCTCTTTCTCTTCCTTTCTTTCTCCCCCGCTCATTCTTTCTCTCTCTCTCTCTCTCTCCCTCACTCTCTCTCTCTCTCTCTTAAAATAAATAAATAACCTTTAAAAAAAGTGACTCAATAAGTAAGAAGTTTCCAAAATAGAAAGTACCAGGCCCAGATGGGTTCACTGGCAAATTCTACCAAACATTTAAGGAAGAAATTATACCAGTTCTCTCCAATCTCTTTCAGAAGATAGAAGTAGAAGGAATACTTCCCTATTTATTCTATGAGGCCAGCATTATCCTAATATCAAAACCAGACAAAAACATTATATATGTGCTGCCAAAGCGAGCACCAGACAAAAACATTATAAGGAAACTACAAACCAAATCTCTCATGAATATAGATGCATAATTCCACCACAAAATACTAACAAATTGAATCCAACAACGTATAAAAATTATACACCATGACTAGGTGAGATTTACCCCAGATATGCAAGTCTGGTTTAACATTCAAAACTCAATTAATATAAAATGTCATATTAATAGGCTAAAGAAGAAAAAAATCACATGATAATATCAACAGATGCAGAAAAAGCATTTGCCAAAATCCAACACTCATTCATTATAAAAACTCACAGCAACTAGGGATAGAGGGGTACTTCTTCAACTTGATAAAGATCATCTACCCAAAACCTATAGTTAATATCATACTTAATGATGAGAAACTCAGCTTTCCCACTAAGATCAAGAACAAGGTAAAGATGTCCCTTCTCACCACTGTTTTCAACATTGTACCTGAAGTCCTAGCTAATACAATAAGACAAGAAAAGGAAATAAAAGAGATACAGATTAAGAAGGAAGAAACAAAACTGTATCTGTTCACAAATGACATGATTGCCTATACAGAAAGTCTAAAAGAATCAACAGCAACAAAAATCCTCGAATTAATAAGCAATTGTAGAAAGGTTGCAAGATACAAGGTTAATATTCCAAAGCAAATCATCTTCCTATATACCAGCAAATGGAACAAGTGGAATTTGAAATTGCCACTTATATTAGCCACCTGCTCCAAAATAAAACATTTATTTATTCTTGATATGAAATATCATATGAACAGGGGTGCCTGGGTGGCTCAGTCAGTTGAGTGTCCGACTTCAGCTCAGGTCATGATCTCGCAGTCAGTGAGTTCGAGTCATGTCGGGCTCTGTGCTGATAGCTCAAAGCCTAGAGCCTGCTTTGGATTCTGTCTCCCTCTCTCTCTGCCCCTCCCCTGCTCACGCACTGTTCTCTCTGTCTCTCAAAAATGAATAAACATTAAAAACATTTTTTTAATAAAAAAAATATCATATGAACAGACCTCAGTGAGAAAAACTATAAAACTCTGATGAAAGATATCAAAGAAGAACTAAATAGAGAGCTATTTATTTCATGTTCACGGGTAGGAAGACTAACTATTGTCAAGATGCCAGTTATTCCCAACTTGATCTGTAGATTCAACACAATCCGAATAAAAATTCCAGCAACTTATTTTATGGATATCAACAAACTGATTCTAAAGTTTATATGAAGACACAAAAGACCCAGAATAGTCAACTCAGTATTGAAGGAAGAGAACAAAGTCAAAAGACTGACAATACCCAACTTCAAGACAGTGTGGTATTGGTGAAGGAATTGACAAAAAGGTCAATGAAACAGAACAGAAAACCCAGAAATAGACCCATAAATATAACCAACTGATGTCGGGGGCACCTGGGTGGCTCATTCAGTTGAGTCCAACTCTTGATTTCGGCTCAGGTCATGAACTTACAGTTTGTGAGTTCGAACCCCACGTTGGGCTCCCCACTGATAGTGCAGAGCCTGCTTGGGATTCTGTCTCCCTCTCCCTCTGCCCCTCCCCTGCTTGCACTCTCTCTCAAAAATAAATAAACTTAAAAAAAAATACACACACACACACACACACACACACATCCAACAGATTTTTGACAAAGGAGCAAAGGTAATACAATGAAGCAAAAAAATTCTTTTCAATACATGGTGCTGGAACAATTGGACATCTACATACAAAAAAATGAATTTAGATATAGACCTACATTATTCACAAAAACTAACTCAAAATGGATCATAGACCTAAACATAAAACTCAAAATTATAAAACTCCTAGGAGATAACATAGGAGAAGCCTTAAATGACCTTGGATAAGGTCATGATTTTGTGGATAGAACACCAAAGGAATGATCCATGAAAGAAATAATTACTAAGTTGGGCTTCATTAAAGTTAAAAACTTCTGGGGGCGCCTGGGTGGCTCAGTCAGTTGAGCATCTGACTCTTGGTTTCAGCTCAGGTCATGATCTCACGGTTCAAGAGTTTGAGCCCCACCTCGGGGTCTATGTTGAGGGCTCAGAGCCTGCTTGGGATTCTGTCTCCTCTCTCTCTCTGCCCCTCCCCTGCTCTCTCTCTCTCTCTCTCTCTCTCTCTCTCTGTCTTTCTCTCTCATGCCTGTGTGCACACACTCTTTCTCTCTCAAAATGTTTGCTTAAATAAACTTTAAAAAATGTAAAAACTTCTGCTCTGCAAATGACAATGTCAAGAGAATGAGGAGTTGGGCTACAGATTGGGATAAAATATTTGCAAAAGATACATCTGATAAAGGACTGTTGTCCAACATATATAAATTCTTAAAGCTCTACAATATGAAAATTAATAATCTGAATTAAAAATGGGCAAAAGTCCTGAACAGATACATCACCAAAGAAGATATACAGATTGCACATAAGTATACGAAAAGATGCTCAACATCGTATGTCAGCAGGGGAATTAAAACTAAAACAAAGATGAGATACCACCTGTATAGGAAAAACCTCACAGTCCTCCTATATATTTATCCTTTACTCTCACATGACTACCACACTCACAATGCTTCTGACACCAGATGTGTGGGGTTTTTTTTTCCCTACACCAGGCAATTCTGCAACACCGACTGGGTGTCCTGTAATTTTCCTCAATTCTGACACTATCCAGTCGGAGATAGGGTCAGATCCCACAGGTGAAGGGCTCACTCCCACAAGACTTCCTCCACTTCAGATGCCAATCACAAGTCGTAGGTACCCAGGTTACCCACAACTTTATCCAACTGTCTACAGATCGAAGTTCCCATGATCTCCTCCTCCTTGGGTTTGATTAATTTGCTAGAACAGTTCACAGAACTCAGGAATATATATACCAACATTTACCAGTTTATTAAAGGATATGATAAAGGATACAGACGACCAGCCAGGTGAAGAGATACATAAGGTGAGGTCTGGGAGAGTCCCAAGCTTCTATCCCTGTGGAGTTGGGGTGCATCACCCTCCTGGCATGTGGATGTGTTTACCCACCTGAAAGTTTCCCAAACCTCATACTATTGGGATTTTTGTGGAGGCTTCCTCATGGAGGCATTAATCATTAAGTCCATTTCTATCCCCTCTCCCCTCTCTACAGAATGGGGGGATGGGGCTGAAAATGCTAAGCTTTTAACCATCGTCTTTATAGTGACCAGTTCCCACCCAGAAGCCATCTATGAGCCCACCCAGAGTCACCTCATTAAAGCAAAAGACATTCACATCACCCAGGAAATTCGAAGGGGGATGTAAGATCCCTATGTCAGGAACCTGGGTCAAAAATCAAATATCAGAACAAAAGATGCTCCTAGCACTCTTATGTCAGGAAATTACAAGGGGTTTAGGAGCTCTGTGCCAGGAACCAGGGACAGAGACCAATATGTATTTTTTCTGTTATTTCATTCCACCGCACACCTACTAGAATGGCCAAAAGCCAGAGCACTGACAACACCAAATGCTGATGATGGTGCAGAGCCACAGGAACTCTCACTCATTGTTGGTGGGAATGCAAAATGGTGGAGACACTTTGATGACAGTTTGGCAGTTCCTTACAAAACTAAATACATTCTTGCCATAATTCCAGCAATTGTGCTCCTTGGCATTTACCCAAATGAACTGAAAACACGTCCACACAAAAACCTTCACGTTGGTGTTTACAGCAGCCTTATTCATAACTGCAAAAAACTTGGAAGAAATTAAGATGTCCTCCAGTTGGTGAATGGATAAACAAACTATGGTTCATCCAGACAGTAGAATAACATCCAGTGGTTTAAAAAGTGGTGGGGGAGGGGCACCTGGGTGGCTCAGTTGGTTAAGCTGCCAGCTTCGGCTCAGGTCATGATCTCAGTTCGTGAGTTCGAGCCCCGTGTCGGGCTCTGTGCTGACAGCTCAGAGCCTGGAGCCTGCTTCAGATTCTGTGTCTCCTTCTCTCTCTGCCTCTCCCCATTTGCATTCTGTCTCTCTGTCTCTCTCTCAAGAATAAATAAACATTAATAAAGATTTTTTTAAGGGGGGAAAAAAGGAGCTTTCAAGCCATGAGAAGACATGGAGGAAACTTAAATACAGATTACTAAATGAAAGAAGCCAATCTGAAAAGACTACATATTGTATGACTTGAACCACATGACATTCTGGAAAATGCAAAACTATGGAGAGAGTGAAAAGATCAGTGGTTGCCAGGAGCTAGTGGGGAAGGACAGATGAATAGATGGAGCACAGAGGATTTTCAGGGCAGTGAAACTACTCTGTGTGATACCACAACAGTGGGTACGTGTCATTATACCTTTGTCAAAACCCATAGAAGGTACAACACCAACGGTAAACCCTAACGAAAACCATGGACTTTGGATGATAATGATAATAATGGGACAGTGATTAGAACAGATGTGCCCCTTTGGTGCAGGATGTCAATAGTGGGAGAGGTTGTATATGGGTGGGGACAGGGAACACATAGGAACTCTCTCTACTTTTCGCTCAGTGTTTCTGTGAACCTAAAAAACAAGTTTATTAATTTAAAAAATTACTTATGCATAGGAATATAACCCTTTGATTATTTGTGATAGCAAAAACGTGTAAGCAATCTTACAGCCTGAAGGCAGAGAAACGGTTATAGGAATTACATCCCACGACCACTCAGTTCTAGCTGTGAAGTATTTATAATGAGCACAGCAAATGCCGAGAAATTAAAAAAAAAAAAAAGCAAGTATATATAATTGTATGAATGGAATGATAAAATCATGCATTGCAAAAAGTCTAGGAGTAACCTGCTGCAATGTTAGCAGCGAGTTGTCTTTGGGTTTCAAATTTTGCTTTTATTAGTGTGTATTCTTTTTCTTTTTATTTTTTTAAACATTTATTTATTTTTGAGAGACCGAGACGGACAGAGCATGAGTGGGGAAGGAACGGAGAGAGAGAGAGGGAGACACAGAATCCGAAGCAGGCTCCAGACTCTGAGCTGTCAGCACAGAGCCCGACGCGGGGCTTGAACCCACGAACTGTGAGATCATGACCTGAGCTGAAGTCAGATGCTCAACTGACTGAGCCACTCAGGCGCCCCAAATGTGTATTCTTTTTATTGTAAAACTCGGGAGAGAAAACTTAAAAATACAGAAATCGATAGCAAACAGAAATCACCCATCACCCCATTACCTGGAGGTAAGAGAGATCACCTTCAGTTGTGAGACAGTGGGTGATTTTCTTTTCTTTCTGTTCTACTATTTGTAGATTTTCTACCAGGAGTAGGAAATTTAATGTCCTTTATTTATTTTTGTTTTTTAATTTTTTTTTAACGTTTATTTATTTTTGAGACAGAGAGAGACAGAGCTTGAATGGGGGAGGGGCGGAGAGGGAGAGGGAGACACAGACTTGGAAGCAGGCTCCAGGCTCTGAGCCATCAGCCGAGAGCCCGATGCGGGGCTCGAACTCACAGACCGCGAGATCGTGACCTGAGCTGAAGTCGGACGTTTAACCGACTGAGCCACCCAGGCGCCCTTAACGTCCTTTAAAATAATCCTCTTAGGGGAGCCTGGCTGGCTCAGTCGGTAGAGCATGAGACTCTTGGTCTCGGGGTCGTGAGTTCGAGTCCCATGTGTGGCATAGAGTTTACTCAAAATTTAAAAAACTAAAAACTAGTAATAAAACGAAATCATCCATTTCAGGCATCCGTTCTAAGGCCACCAACAGACTATCCGCAGAATCTTCCAGTTTCAGTGGGTCTCTCATCTCTGCCTGTACTCTTATTTGTGTCTGTTTTAGCATGGGACATAGTTTACCCCATGCTTACTAACAGTGTACTTGCATTTCCCCCACTTATTGCAAGCAGAGATGAGTCTTACCCTTTTTTATATTCTAGCTCTGTATCAAGAAATTTACCGGGGCCCCCGGGGGGCTCAGTTGGTTAAACATCTGCCTCCTGGCTTTGGCTCAGGTCATGATCTGAGCTTGAGCCCCCCTCAGCTCTGTGTTGACAGTGCAGAGCCTGCTTGGGATCTTCCCTCTCTCTCTGTCCCTCTCTTGCTCGCTCTCTCTCTCTCTCTCAAAATAAGTAAGTAAACTGAAAGGAAGGAAGGAAGGAAGGAATGAAGGAAGGAAGGAAGGAAGGAAGGAAGGAAGGAAGGAAGAAAGAGATTTACTTACTAAATGTCGCTGGCCAGTGTCTTCGTGTGCCCTCCCCCCAGCCAACACAGTGGATGCTCAAAGAGGATCCACCTTCTTTTAGGGGAGTTTCATGGCCTAAATCTCTCCCAACTTCCTAGCTGGACTGTTGATCCATCTCTCCTTCCCACAGACCAGGACACAAAGGGCAGGGCATTTTTTTCCAGAAGGGCCCCAGTCATAATGCACCTTTGTATGAAGAAGCAACCTTTGCACTGGCTCCAATTAGTATTTTCAGAGAAATCCGTTTATCAGATTAAATAGTTGGCACTAACATGCAGAATCTGACCCTGGGACAGAGATATAGGAAAACTGAGGTGGGGTGGCGAGCGGGGGTGGGGGTGGGGGCAGAGCAAAGATCTGGCTGGTGGGGAACAAACAGTGTGAATGTTCTGGGGTAGACGAGGCAGACTGGGGGCAAGACAGGCAGGAGGGCAGGGACTGGGTTGGGGCAGCCCAAACTCGGGAGACCAATAAAATAAACTTCACCTGCTTTACCAAAGAGCTCAGAGCCACAGTGTGAGACAAAACCCAGGGACAGTAGGAGAACCAAGCAGGATACCAAGAACAGCCTCAATCTGTCATTTTAGGATTTCAGGTGATCGTTTCTTTTCTGTCCCTAATGATGACGATATCCACAATTATATAGTGCCACTGGTCTATGCTTTTTATTGTATTAACTTGATCAATCTAAAAAACCAGAAGAGATCAGTATCGCTATCTTTATGTTACAGAGGAGGAAACCGGCGCAAAAAGATTAAGTAACTTGTCCAAGTTCCCGCACCCAGACGTGGACAACCTAAAGTGTGAACCTATCAGAGCCTGTGCCCAGCCACGCCGACTGCTCCCCAAGTGCTAAGAGGGCACAAGGAGATCTTCCCTTCCAAGATGAGGCCCCTGGGGCCTCTGCTCAGCCCTTTCGCTTTTCCTTTCTGGTTCTCCAGGAGGAAGCAAAAGGGCTGGAAAGCCTGGAGCACTGAGGTGATTTTTACTTGCCTTCAGGACCATTTAAATGTGACCCATGAACAAGCTCTAAAAAAAAAAAAAAAAAAAAAAAAAAGAAAGAAAGAAAGAAAAAATGAGATCCTCCCACCCCTGTGTCCTATTCAAAAGCTCCCCTTGTATCAGCCTACCCAGCCATTGAGTTTAGTTTAGCCTTGCAAATAACCTCTAAGCAACTCCTGGAGCCCAGAGAAGTTCAGGCATTTAAAAAATACCTACTGTAGGGGTGCCTGGTTGGCTCGGTCAGTAGGGCATGAGATTCTCGGTATCAGGGTCATGAGTTCGAGACCCACATTGGGTGTAGAGCCTACTTAAAAAAAAACACAGGGGCACCTGGATGGCTCAGTCGGTTAAGCCTCTGACTTCGGCTCAGATCATGATCTCATAATTCATGAGTTCAAGCCCCACATCGGGCTCTGGGCTGATAGCTCAGAGCCTGGAGCCTGTTTCAGATTCTGTGTCTCCCTCTCTCTGCCCCTCCCCTGCTCCTGCTCTGTCTCTCTCTGTCTCTCAAAAATAAATAAATATTTTAAAAAATAATAAAAAAGATACTTATTGTATACTTACTATGTGCCAAGCACTGGTCTAGGTGCCAAAATAATTTTGGGGCTGAAAGGATTATTACAGTAAACAAGATGGCAGAAAAATTTGAGGGTCTCCTCAAGCAGGGATGAAACACATGGGACGACTGAGATGACTCCCCTTTGCTCCATGGCCCAGGCCTTTCCAAGCTAGGAACAGGTCAGGAGTGGCTGATGTAAAAATGTCTCTGAGACAGGAGATGCTTAATAGAGGGCTTTCAGACACACTGACACCACAAGATGGAAGGGGCCTGGATCCCTGAGCCACTCCTTGGAGGTTCTGAGGTGAAAACAGCTGTCCAATGTTACGTAACCTGTTACAGTAAAGTCTGTCGTGTTGGGAGAATGACAGACAACAGTTCTGGTATGTTCGGTGGAACTGTGGAAATGGGCTTCCCGCGGTCTGGGAAGCCCACCTTGGTCACCCTCTTCCCCACAGGGCTCATCTCTTCTGTAGCACCTTGTTTGAATTTCTACAATGGCACTTCTAGTGGATGTTTTAGGGTCAGCCTTCTATTGGACGGTTAGCTCCTTAAGGGTGGGGCTTAAGTTAAGCCCATCACTCAGGTGCTCAAGAAACTGAGATGATTCACTGGGGAGAAAGGAAGAACAATGTAGCTTTGGACAGAACGTCTAAACTGATGATAAGATACCCAAGTGGTCCTACTCTGCTAGCATTTTATTTTTTTAATGTTTATTTGTTTGAGAGAGAGAGAGTGCATGTGCATGCGAGTGGGGGAGAGGGAGAGAGAGAATCACAAGCAGGCTCTGTACTAATAGAGATCAATGCAGGGGCTTGATCTCGTGAACCATGAGATCATGACCTGAGCCAAATTCAAGAGCTGGACACGTAACCAACTGAGCCACCCAGGTGCCCCTCCACTAGCATTTTAAATCAGGGCTTCAGGCTCAGGTAAGAGGTTAGAGGTACTTTGGAATGTCAAAAAGTGTCAACATTGAGAATTCTAATAGCAGAAGAGATCCTGGAGCTCAAGATCATGGTAGCCAGGCACTGTGCCGAGCTCTTTTCATCGTTATTTTACTCCATTCTCAGAGCAACTCCAGGAAGTAGTTACTATGATTGCAACTTCAAAGACGAGGAAGCCGAGACTTAGGTTATAATGGTCACATACTGGTAAGTTGAGAAGCTAGAATTCAGATACAAGCAAGGGCAACACAATAAGCATAATCATAATCATAAAGACATTGATTTACTTTTTTTTAATTTTAAAAAATTAAAAAAACACTTTTTTTAGTAGGCTTCATGCCAAGTATGAGCCCAATGTGGGGCTTGAACTCATGACTGTGAGATCAAGACTGAGCTGAGATTAAGAGTCAGACCTTTAACTGACTGGGCCACCTCAGGTGCCTCTCGGGTTAGTATTAGTGAATACCTAGGATGCCCCAAATAATTTAGCACCTTTTTTAAGTAAACTCTACGCCCATCATAGGGCTTGAACTCCTAACTCTGAGATCAAGAGTGATGTGCTCTACCAACTGAGCCAGCCAGGTGCCCCTAATTTAGTACTTTTAATACATTTATATCTTGCAACTATCCTATAAATAGTATCTACAAATGCAAAAGTATATAGCTCTACTAACCAACTAAGCTCTTAACCACTACAGCTTTAAGTAAGCGTTTGGGGACACTATTAAAGGCTAGAAAGATAATAATTTGCAAAACACTTCACAGTTTGCAAAGTGATTTCACATATCTTATGTCATTTGATTCTCACAACACGATGAAGGGGGATGGGGAAGGCAAGTGTTTTGATACCCAATTGAAAGATGAGGAACTTAAGACTCCAGGATACAATCAAGATTAGAACGGAGGCCTTATGACTTCTAATCCAGGCATCATTAAAAGCGTAAGTAGAGGGGGGCTCCTGGGTGGCTCAGTTGGTTGAGCATCCAACTTCAGCTCAGGTCATGATCTCACGGTTCACGGGTTTGAGCCCCTTATTGGGCTCTGTGCCGACAGCTCAGAGCCTGGTGCCTGCTTCAGATTTTGTGTCTCCCTCTTTCTCTGTCCCTCCCCCATTGTGCCTGCATGCTCTCTCTCTCAAAAATAAACATTAAAAAAAAACAAAGACACCTTTTTTTAAGTATAAGTAGAAAAGAAATTATACATAGACACGCTGAAAGTTAAATGATGGAAATAATATGCTAAATAAATACTAAATGAAAAGAAGTTTATGCCAAATATTAACATGGGATAAAAGAGGGGCACCTGGCTGGTTCAGTCTGTAGAGCATCTGACTCTTGATCTCAGGGTCATGAGTTCAAGCCCCACATTGGGCATGGAGCCTACTTAAAAACAAAAACAAAACAAAAACATGGGATAAAATAAACACTAAAACAAAAAGTATTATAAAAGATAGGCACCATGTGATTTGAAAACGTGCCATGGGGGCGCCTGAGTGGTTCAGTGCGTTAAGCATCCAACTTCGGCTCAGGTCATGATCTCGAGGTTTGTGAGTTCAAGCCCCACATTGGGCTCTGTGCTGACAGCTCAGGGCCTGGAACCTGCTTCAGATTCTGTGTTGCCTTCTCTCTCTGTCCCTCCCCAACTCATGCTCTGTTTCTGTGTCTCTCTCTCTCTCAAAAATGAATAAACATTAAAAAAACATTTTAAAAAGTGCTGTAATAATTTGTTTCCTAGAATACAATATTCTAAATCTATATATCCCACACCAAAAAACTTTAAAACATATAAAGCTAAACTTGACAAAACTGTAAGGAGAAACTGATAAATCCACATCAGGGTAAGAGTTTTAATACATGTTTTAAAAGTATATTTATTTGTTGGGAATGCAAGCTGGTGCAGCCACTCTGGAAAACAGTATGGAGATTCCTCAAAAAACTAAAAATAGAACTACCCTACGACCCAGCAATTGCACTACTAGGTATTTATCCACGGGATACAGGTGTGCTGTTTCGAAGGGACACATGCACCCCATGTTTATAGCAGCACTATCGACAATAGCCAAAGTATGGAAAGAGCCCAAATGTCCACTGATGGATGAATGGATAAAGGAGATGTGGTGTATATATACCATGGAGTATTACTCGGCAATCAAAAAGAATGAAATCTTGCCATTTGCAACTACGTGGATGGAACTGGAGGCTTTGATGCTAAGTGAAATTAGTCAGTCAGAGAAAGACAAGAAACATATGACTTCACCATATGAGGACTTTAAGAGACAAAACAGAGGAACATAAGGGAAGGGAAACAAAAATAATATAAAAACAGGGAGGGGGACAAAACAGAAGAGACTCACAAATATGGAGAACAAACTGAGAGTTACTGAAGGGGTTGTGGGAGGGGGATGGGCTAAATGGGTAAGGGGCACTAAGGAATCTACTCCTGAAATCATTGTTGCACTAGATGCTAACTAATTTGGATGTAAATTAAAAAAAAAAAAAAAAACAGGGGCGCCTGGGTGGCTCAGTCAGTTGGGCGTCCGACTTCGGCTCAGGTCATGATCTCGCGGTCCGTGGGTTCAAGCCCCGCGTCAGGCTCTGTGCTGACAGCTCAGAGCCTGGAGCCTGCTTCAGATTCTGTGTCTCCCTCTCTCTCTGACCCTCCCCTGTTCATGCTCTGTCTCTCTCTGTCTCAAAAATAAACATTAAAAAAAAAATTAAAAAAAAAAAAACCAAAATAAAACAAGTTAATGAAAAAAATGGTAATTCAACCCAAAGACACAGGTTGTTAGATTCTAGCCATCCTAATGGTGTGAACTAGTATCTCGTGGATTTGATACGTATTTTTCTGATAACTAGTGATGTCAAACATCTTTTCATGCGCTTACTGGTGATTTGTATGTCTTCATTGGAGAAATATCTATTCTGATACTATGTTCATCTTAAAAATTAAGTTATTACTTCAAAAAAAAGTATATTTATTTGTGTTTGAGAGAGAGACAGCACAAGCAGGGGAGGGGCAGAGAGTGTGTGGGAGACACAGAATCCAAAGCAGGCTCCAGGATCTGAGCTGTATCGTAGATCCCAATGTGGGGCTCAAACCCACAAACCACGCAATCATGACCTGAGCCAAAGTCAGATGCTTAACTGACTGAACCACCCAGGTGCCCCTAATACATCTTTTGAAATAAATGATAGATCAGGCAGACAAAACAAAGTATATGTGCATGTATGTGTGTATAGATATCAAGCTTATTAAATAAATGTGTGTGTGTTGAATACACATTCATTTCGAGCATATAAATTTACTACATATTAAGTCATAAAGCAAGTCTCAAAACATTTTTAAAAATGTATGTTACAAAGACTGTGTTAACTGATGCAAATGCAATTAACTTAGAAATGATAATCAACAACAAAAAGTCCCACCCATGTGGATATTTTAGCACACACTTCCAAATAACTTAAGGTCAAAGAAAAAAATCCTTTTTCAAAATTGTTTTAAGAAAAAAATCTTAATGAAAATTAAAAAAATTTTTTTTAAGTTTTATTTATTTTTGAGAGAATAAGAAACAGCGCGTGAGCAGGAGAGGGGCAGAGAGAGAGGGAGACACAGAATCCGAAGCAGGCTCCAGGCTCTGAGCTGTCAGCACAGAGCCTGATGCGGGGCTCCAACCCTCGAATCGTGAGATAGTGACCTGAGCCAAAGTCTGACACTTAACTGACTGAGCCACGCAGGCGCCCCTTAATGGAAAATTTTTAACAACTAGAACTAAATGAAAACACTAGATTGTAAAACTATGGGATGCCTACAATCGGACCCAGCTCTTCCACTTCCAGGTACCTACCCACCCAAGAGAAATAAAAGTTCATGTCCACAAAAGATTTGTACAAGGATGTGCACAGTTGCTACATTCATAATAGCCCCAAACTGGAAATAATCCAAATGTGCTTCAAGAGAGAATGAATAAACAGTGTATATCCATCCATATATTGGAACAAAGTCGGTAATAAAAAGGAACAAATTAACTAATACACACAACATGTGCTGAGTGACAAAAGCTGGACACAAAAGAGAATATACTGTACGATTCCATTTAGATGAACTTCTAGCCAAGTACAGTTCTAAACAGATTAACTCCAGTGGTGAAGGGCAGACAATCCATAATGAGCCCCATGGAACTTTCTAGGATGATGGAAATGTCCTGCATCTTTGGATGACAGTAACATGGGTGTTTACATTTGCTAAAACTCAAAAAACTGAAGATGTTAAGATCTGTGCATTTTATGATATGTATTGTCAGGAAGGAAAAAAACATACAGGATGCAACATAAACATAGGGAAACATACAGCCTTAAGCATACATATTAGAAAGGAAAAAGATTCCAAATTGGTCAACCAAGCTCAGAACTTAGGAAGTTAAAAAAAAGAGCAGCAGAATAAATCCTAAGAAAGGAGAAAGCAATAAGAGTAAAAATTAATGAAATGGAAAATAAATAGTAGTGAAAAAGTTGTATGTTCAAAGTTGTATTTTGTATGTTCAAAATAAAATAGACAAAACTTAGGTAATATTGACCAAGAAAAAAGACACAGGGGCGTCTAGGTGGCTCAGTTGGTTGAGAGACTGACTCTTGATTTCGGCTCAGGTCATGATCCCAGGGTTGTGGGATCAAGCCCCGCATCTGGCTCTGTGCAGCAAGATTCTCTCTGCCCCTCCCCCCCAATAGAAATAAATAAATTTTAAAAAGAAAAAGAAAAAAGATACAAATAAACAATGATGGAGATTTAAAAAGTGATATATTTAAGGCTACAGCTGACTTTTAAAAATGAGAAAAATATGAACTTTATGCCAATAAATTTGAAGCAAGCTAGACAATATTACAAAAGAATATAACTTATCAGAACTAACCCAAGAAGAAAAGAGAAACGCCCATATAGTTCTGTATGCAGAATAACCACATATTTTATTATCCAAACCAGGATTTTCTTTCTTTCTTTCTTTCTTTCTTTCTTTCTTTCTTTCTTTCTTTCTTTCTCTCTCTCTCTCTCTTTCTTTCTCTCTTAGAGAGAGAGCACATGCAAGTGGGGAAGGGGCAGAAGGAGAGAGAATCTCAAGCAGGCCCCACGACTCGCACGGAGCTGGATGCAGGGCTCAATCTCATGATTGTGAGATCATGACCTGAGCCTAAGTCAAGAGTTGGACCCTTAACCTACTGAGCCACCCAGGTGCCCCAATGAACCAAGACATCTTTAAAGTGTTTATTATTAATAGACATGCCAGGGAATAGGCAAAACCTGGCATCAGCCCGGGGAAACCAGGATGTATGGCCACTTTACTTACAGCCATAAGCAAAATGTAAAATCTTCTAACAAAGACGATACCAGGCCTAAAAGGTTTCCTAGGAATGCTCAGCTAAACCTTCACAAAAACATCAATTCCAATTTTATGCCATTTTTCTTAGAGGTTAAAAAAAGAAACACTCTCAACTTATTCAATGAAGTTAATAAAATCTTAATTCTAAAATGGACAAATATAGTATGAGAAAAAAAACTTACAGGTTAATATCACTTAGGAGCATAGATGCTGATCAAGCTGGATCAAAATACAACCAAACCAAATCAAATCCAGCAGTATATTAAGAAGATAATATATCATGTCCCAATTCAATCTGTTTCAGAAAGGCAAAGAAAGTTTACCATGAAAATGTTCCTGTAGGGGTGCCTGGGTGGCTCAGTTGGTTGAGCGTCCAATCTTGATTTTGGCTCAGGTCATGATTCCAGGGTCATGGGATTGAACCCCAAGTCGGGCACTGCACTGAGTGTGGAGCCTGCTTGGGATTCTTCCTCTCTCTTCCTGTGCCCCTCCCCCATTCATGCTCTTGCTCTCTCTCTTTTTCTAAAATAAATAAAATGAAAAAAATTTTTCTAATAAAAATGAAAAAAGTAAAAATAATTTATAGCATTTACAATGAAAAAAAGAAAACCCATGAATCATCTCAATAGATGTCGAGAAAGCATTTGATAAAATTCAACACCTCTTAAAAAGTATCTACCAGAAACCTATAGCAATCATTGGTAGTAGTAGTAAACCCTGAGAAGCACTTCCTTCTGAGGGGACGGGGGCGGGTAGAGGGATGGGCAAAGTGGGTGACATGGTGTGGGAGATACAGGCTTCCAGTTATGGAATGAACAAGCCATGGGAGTAAGAGATACAGCGTAGAGAATATAGTCGATGATATTGTAAGAGTTATGTATGGCCTCAGATGGTAGCCACACCTGTGGTGAGCATAACATAACCTATAAACCCATTAAATCACTATGTTGTACACCTGAAATTAATGTGACTTTGTGTGCCAAGCATACTGCAACGAAAAAAAATAGGGAGTGACCGGCTGTCTCAGTCAGAAGAGCATGCGAGTCTTGAACTCGGGGTCCTGAGTTTGACGCCCACATGGGCTTAGAGATTACTAAAATAAATACATAAATAATCTAAAAGAAAGAAAAAGGAAGAAAGAAAGAAAGAAAGAAAGAAAGAAAGAAAGAAAGAAAAGAAAGAAAGAAAGGAAGAAAGAAGCAAAGAAACAAAGAAACAAAGAAAGAAAAGAAACAGCATTTCCTTCAAACTCAGGAACAAATCAAGGAGGCCAGCTGTTCCTGCTTCTGGGTTGACATTACACTGGAGGTCCTAGCAAAAGCAGAAAGCAAAAGAAAACAAAAGTATAGAATGAGACAGAAACAGCGATGTCATTATTAAGAGATGATGTGGTTGTTTGGATAGAACCTCTTCGAATCCACAAATCACTAATATCAATTAGGGGAATGACAAGCAAAACTCAGAGGATGTCAGTCGTGTTTATTGGAGGGATGACACCAAAAGGGAGACACAAGAAGTGTCCACGGGGTTGCTGATGTTGTATTTAAGTTGCAGGGTGGGTATATGACAGGTTTAGTTTTGTTACACTGCTTCGTAATTTTTACATATATACACACATGTATTCAGACATATGCGTTCATATTTTTGTATCACAGTATTCATAATTCAATTTAAAAGTTTAAATAAAATGTCTTTTTACTTTCTATATCACACATTGATGAGTTGTTCCATTCTTTTACCATGCAAATGTGAAAATTCTGTATCGGGAAGAAAAAAAATGATTAAAGAAAGAAACAAAAGCCAATGAACAGAAGCTGGGTGGTTTGATGGATGGGCTGGTGGGTGGCAGTGAGGGTGGTTAATAAGGCCAAGTCCAATTAACGTCAGGACAAGGGCTTAGTCAAGAACTAAGAAGAGGCTGGAAGATCTGGGGAGGGGGGCAGGGAAGACCGATAGCAGTGACCTTTAAGAGGGCAGTTTTTATAGGCTGGCAGGAGGCGGAGCCCAAAAGCAGAGGGTTAAATTGTGAATGAATAAATAGCAAAAAACTGGAAACCACCCAAAGGCCTAACAATCAGGGCCTGGTGAAACAACCATAGCACCATTCATAGAAGAAATGATGCTGTGTCCACACATAGACGGGCTTACAAAATTAGGTGACGTAAAAAATTTCAGGACACAAGATAGCGTTTGTGCAGATCACAATCATGAAGGACATGCGTGTGCTGTGAGGAACCGACAGAATTGGACAAGATCAAGTCATGTTTGTGGAGGCTGTTTGAAGGCTAGGGGATTTTTTTTTTTTCTTTTCTGGAATGCTGGCAATCAACAAACAAAACCATGTAATGTTTCTTTAAAATCAAAACAAGGATGGGGTGCCTGGGTGGCTCAGTCGATCAAGTGTCCGATTAAGCATCCAAATTCGGCTCAGGTCATGATCTCACAGTTCGTGGGTTCAAGCCCCTCATCAGGCTCTGCACTGAGAGCTCGGAGCCTGGAGCCTGCTTCAGATTCTGTGTCTCCCTCTCTCTCTGCCCCTCTCTCACTCATGATCTGTCTCTCAAAAATTAAAAAAAAAAAAAAAAAATCAAAAGAAAGGTTGATGAAGAAATGGAGGGAGCAAGGGAGGCCACTCAGTGGAGAAATCTGATGGTGACAGGAAGGAATGAGAAAGCACAACAGCTGGTGATGGGGAGGAGAGGGAGATGCCGTCTGTTTCCTTTATTGCTGATATTTCTTTTTTAATTAAAAAATTAATAATCCTCCTTTTAACAAATTCAGCCTAGAAGTGTGGGGGGTGTGTGTGTGTGTGTGCGCGCGCACACGCATGTGTGTAGTCACAGAACCCTCTGCCCCATCCCTGCCCCCCACTGTTAATAGTTAAGTGTAGCTTTCCAGAGCGGTACCATTTTCTATTATATGCAGCTCACTGGTTTTTAATTACAGAGTGAGACAGGCTTTCTAAAGTAGAGCATGAGAGGGAGTAAACAGAGAAATCTCCCATCCTCCAGAGCTAACTTCTGCGGGGAAGTGTCCTTCCAGACTTTTTTTGTCTGTGTGCATGTAAATGTTTATGTATATGTATATATACATGTATAGCTTTATGACTGGTTGTTTGTACAAAAGCAGGAACATTTTCTACCCGTCGTTGAGCGGTTTCACTCTACAATATGTCATGATGGATCACTCCCAAGTCACCACACAGAGATTAACCTCATGCTTGAATAGCTCCCTAATATCCCACGTCATACAGCTGAAAGGTAAGCTTCAGAGAACACAAGGGCATCGTTTTCCCTACAACTGGCAAGGAAGGAGATACAGAGACAAAAGATTCAAGATGGCGGGAGGCACTGCTTGGAGGGAGAGTAGCCCTGGGAGCAGGAAGCAAGCAGACAGAGAGGGTTTTCTTTCTGCCCCCTTCTCTTAAGCCAGAGTCCCATCCAAATCTAGCTAAACCACACAGAACTGCAGGGGGAGGATTGTGATTTGAGCCCAAGTGATAAGGCCACTGCTGGGGACCCAACTTCCTTGAGCGATCTGTACTTCCCCCAGTGGCGGCTAGCCTGAGCCCACTTATCAGAAATCTTAAGGGGAGCCCTGGAACAGCCGTTCTCTAAGTGTGGTCCCAGAGCCAGCAGAAGCAGCATCAATTGGGGAAGAGACTAGAAATGCAAATTCTCTGGCCCTCAGAATCAGAATCAGATTCCTGGGGAGTGGGTCTCAGCAATCCCTGTTTAAGGAGCCCTCCAGGGGATGCAGATGTAAGGAGGGCAACTCTGAATACCTTTGTTCTAGAATGTGGCTTTGAGTTTGACCCATCCCACCCCGTTCTCCTAGGAGAGGCAGAGAAGTCAGCCCTGATGAGGCCAACTTCTTCACAGGTCTTCTGTGAGTTTAGAGGCTGTAGGCAAAGTCATCGAGGGACCTAGGTAGACCCTGGAACTGCCCTCCCCTCCCTGTGACACCACCTCCATCTCACCATCACCCCCCCCCCCCCTTTAAAAAAACCCACCACGACAGAAAGGGAGGGTGGCAGTGCAAACCCACTGCTTTCCACTTTCCCTTAATTGTGTCCCCTCCCAGTTTAAGGGAACCCCTCCCCTGGGGCACTGCCTGCCCTTCGAGGGATGGAGGGTGGAGGAGGCAGAGGGGAGAGCAGCTTTGAAAGTTGGGGAGGAAATGGGATGTGGCTTCGGTGTGGCTGGGCTGGGGGAGGGAGTTGGAGGGAGAAGAGAAAGGAAGGGAGAGGAAGAATGTCCTCATTTCACCCAGCTGCTTCTGCCTGCACCTGTTCAGCTGAGGCCTGAGGAAAGACACCAGTAAATGAAACACAGCCCCACCCAGTCTAGAGGGGCCCCTTCCCACACTGTCTTGGGGCCCGGGTTAACTGACAGGAAAACTGTGAATGGGTTCAGGTGGCTGAAATGAGGGGCTAGAGGAAACAGCTGGGCTCCTCTAGGGGGTAGAGCAACTGTCTACTGTCACCCCCAGGTTCTCAGAGTTTTGGACAAGGACAGAGTTTTAGAGGGGGGTTGGGCAGGTGGGGACCAGGTCTGAGACCTGCAGATTTCCCTCGGACACTGAATAGGACATCATTGCAGAGAGGGAAGTCTCAATAGAAAAACAGTCCATGCCCAAATAGAGTAGGTTCCCTGTTGCTAAGCCCTACAACATTCCATGATATTCTTTAGCATTTTACGGGCAGTGACCGTCATTAAAAAACAAAATTGACAGGGTGCCTGGGTGGCTCAGTTGGTTAAGCATCCAACTCTTGATTTCAGCTCAGGTCATGATCTCAGGGTTGTGAGATTGAGCCCTGAGTCTAGCACTGCACTGAGCATGGAGCCTGCTTGAGATTCTCTTTCTCCCTCTGCCCTCTCCCCGATTCTCTCTCTCTCATTAAAAAAAAAAAAAAAAAAAGGCTTCATTTATGGAGCAGTTTTAGGTTCACAGAAAAATTGAGCTGTGAAAATTGACAAGAAATTTTTAAGAGTCTCCTCTTGGTCGTTACCCCAAGAAACGTACAGCAGCTGTTCACTGAAGGAGTCAATCAATCTATCATTTTACACACATCCAATGGGGGCTTTCTCAAACTTATTATGAATCACTAGGAGGTTTATTAACCAGGAAGGCTCTTAATCTCCCACCCAGAGATTCTGATTGAGGAGGTATGGAGGGAGACCCTGGGTTGTGCATTTTTGATATTTTTGACACACTCCACAGGAGATGTTGATGTATTTGACACACTGGCCCCCATACTGAGAAACCCAGGATTGGTGCAGGGTACGGGGCCAGAGGCCCTGATAGGAAGGCAGGAAGCAGTGAACATAAAAACCCAAATTCACCCTCCCCCCCAAGAAACAACCCCAAATCCAAATCCCATCCACCCCCAGCCCAAGAACTGAGGACACAGTATATGGATTAATGTACACTGAGGCAGTGGGGAAAGACGGGCTCACAGGCCCTGAAAATCACTTACTAAAATGCTCATGCCACTGAGATCCCTTCTAGACCAGCAAAGACTCAGAGCGAGGAGGAAATAAGCCAGGAAAATGTCTGAGAATCATCTTATTGTGAGGCCTTGAGCAGGATAAACTTTCTGTGCCTCCATTTCGTCATCTGCAAAATGGGGCTCATGATGGTCCCTACCGGGTAGGGTTAAAAGAACACTATGTGTAAAGAGTTTAGAGTAGTGCCTGGCACATAATAAGCACTAACTAAATGAAAGTTGTCACTGTTAGGACAAAGAGGGGCCCAGGTTGGCAGAGGGGAATGGAAAGGTCCAGAAGAAAGCCCTGAGTCTGGGAGAAAGTAAGTGTCGTCTTGAGGATGAATAATGCAGGTGAACAGAGGAGCCACATACAAGGAAACGCAGGATTAGGTTGGAACAATGAGGTGGGGGTGTTATGGATTGAATTATGTCCCCCAAAATGATATGTTGAAGTTCTTTTTTTTTTATTTTTTTTTAACATTTATTTATTTTTGAGACAGAGAGAGAGCATGAACAGGGGAGGGTCAGAGAAAGAGGGAGACACAGAATCTGAAACAGGTTCCAGGCTCTGAGCTGTCAGCACAGAGCCTGACGTGGGGCTCGAACCCACGGACCATGAGATCATGACCTGAGCCGAAGTCGGACGCTTAACCGACTGAGCCACCCAGGTGCCCCGGTATGTTGAAGTTCTAATCCCCAACACTTCAGAATGTGACCTTACTTGGAAATAGGGTTTGTTGCAGATGTAATCAACATGAGGTCATACTGGAGTAAGGTGGGCTTAATCTAATATGATTGGTGTCCTTATAAGAAGAGACCCAGAAGAAAGATGGCCATGTGAAGGCACAGGCAGATTGGAATGACCCAGCTACAAGCCAAGGAACACCTTGGGATACCAGAAGGTAGAAGAAACATAATCCTCCCCTGTAGGCTTTGAAGGGACATGGTCTGCTGAAGGGACATGAACTTCTGGCCTCCAGAACTGTGACAGAGTGCATTTCTGTTGTTTTAAGTCACTCAGTTTGTGGTCCTTTGTATGGCTGCCCTAGGAAATGAATATAGAGAGCATTTGTATTCTATGTGATGAGCAACATGGAACCACTCTGGCATCTTCCACAGGAAAATCATTCTTGATGAATAAACCAAAGAAACATGAGGGTTCATATCAAAACCTGCTCCCAGTCTTAGCTCATTTTTTTTAAGTTTATTTATTTTGAGAAAGAGAGAAGGAAACACAGAGTGAGGGAGCCTGAGCAGGGGAGGGGTTGGGGGGGGGGGGGCAAGGAGAGAGAGAATCCCAAGCAGACTCCATGCTGTCAGCCTAGAGCCTGATGTGGGGCTCGAACTTCTGAATCGCGAGATCATGACCTGAGCCAAAACCAAGAGACAGATGCTTAATCAACTGAGCCACCCAGGTGCCCCTTACCTCATTTTTAAATAAGCCTTTGCTTAAAAGTCCTTTGTCCAACCATCAAAAATGTTGGCTTCATCAAAGACAAAGAAAAATTAAGGAACCATTTCAGGTTAAAGGAAACCTACAGAGACATAATAACTGAATATAACCCATGATCTGGTCCTTTGTTTTTTGTTGTTTTGTTTTGGCTAAAAAGCGTATCATTGGGACGACTATGATATATTGAATGAGGACTGTAGACACTAGCATTGTGTCAGTGTTAATTTCTTGGGTTTTATCATTCTATTGGGGCTATGTAAGAGGAGTCCTTATTTTAAGAATACATACTAAACTATTTAGGAGTAAATGGACATTATGTCTGCAACTTACATTCAAATAATGTGTGTGTATGTATACATATACGATAAATATCATATATATATATAATCGATGGAATGATGAAGCAAATGTGATGGAATGCTAACATTTGGGAAATCTGGGTGAAGACTGTATGAGGATTTTTTGCACAATTCTTGCAACCTTTCTCTATCTGGAATTGTCAAAATAAAAAGGTAAGGGGCAAATAGTCCGTTGACCGATCCTGTGACTCTCTGAGCTTTCTCTAACCCTCTGAAGTTTCTAGAGCCCAAACACTGAACTAATGTGATGAAAGAAAGAATTCTGAGAACTTCTGATTTCTATGTGTTGGGATTCTACTTATGTCTTCGGCGGTTACTGGCTACTAAAACATGGTTAATAGGGGCACCTGGGTGGCTCAGTGGGGTAAGAGTCTTAAGTGGATTCAGGTCTTGGTCTTGCGGTTCGTGGGTTCGAGCCCAGCACGTGGGTTCGTGCTGACAGAGCCTGGAGCCTGCTTCAGATTCTGTCTCCCTCTCTCTGCCCCTCCCCCACTCTCGCTATCCGTGTGTGTCTCTCTCTCAAAAATAAACACTAAAAAAAAAATTTTTAAAACACAACATGGTTAATTAATGTGGAATTCCTTATGTTACAAGTTATTTGCAAAATTTTTTTCTTCTTCTTCTCATTCAGTTTTACCTGGGACTGGACGGAGCCAGACATTTGTGATCCAAGCTTCTACTACATTGATTATATCCTCATTAATATCCTGAGACAGGTGAATCCAGGTTTTTTTTTTAAATGTTTGTTTATTGTTGAGAGAAAGAGAGAGAGAGAGAGAGACAAGCATGAGCAGGGGAGGGGCAGAGAGAGAGAGAGAGGGAGACACGGAATCGGAAGCAGGTTCCAGGCTGCAAGCTGTCAGCCCAGAGCCCAATGTGGGTCTCGAACCCACGAACCACGAGTTCATGACCTGAACCAAAATCAGACGCTTAACTGACTGAGCCACGAGGCACCCCTCAGGCTCTTTTTAAACTCTTTTCGAAATGGGAAGGAATCTCACCCTCTCTCACAGCCCAATCCATTACTGGTCAGTTCTGACCATTAGAAAATTCCTCAGCCTACTGAGCTGGAACCTCCCTTCCTGACACACAATGGCATATGAGCTCTGGTGTGTCACAGTCCTTCTAGAATATAAATTCAATGCTTCAGGTCCAGCTTGACAACCAGAAGGCAGAGGGTGCTTGCTGGGCATTCTGTTTACAAAGCCTCAGATGGAATCAGGCTTTTTCAAAACCGAATTACACAGTTGGCTCATAATTAATTTAGACCCCACTTAAACCACAGTTTTCTCTGGTATATCATGATTAATAGCTATTGGTTATCACCATCCAACATCACATTATGTATCTGAGTTTGCTCAGGGTCAGTCAGTCTCCACCGCGAGAATGTAAATTTCATGAAGGCAGGGGTTTTGTCTTGTTCTGACTCCCCAGCGCCTAGAACGAGTCCAGGCCCACAGCATTCAATGAACATATGATAAATACATGAATTCAGCATATCTACAATATGTAAAGCATAGAGCATTCATCTTGTATTTGCATAATTTATTTACCATTCACACCCAGTCCACTAACAAGAGGAATTTGAGGATATTTGCTTTGCAGAGAGGACTTTTAACTTCAGAGTAAACTTTGTTCTTGTTGGAATTTATATTTTTTTAAATTTACATCTTTAGTTGGAGCCCGTTGGGATCCCCGGCTCTCTCGACCGACATATCAGCTATCCCTCTAAGTGTCAAGCCATTCACTCAAGAAGGACCCTCCACTACAGCCACCTGCTCTCCTTGTTATTCTTCAAGCACTCCAGGAAGGTTCTTCTAGTCCCAGGACCTTTGTTTCGGCTATTCCTTTCCTCTGCTGCACGCCCCGGGTCCAGCTACATCACCCAGTTCTGCACCTTCAAATCACCGTTCAAATGCTGTCTTCTTAGGAAACCTCACACTGGCCATCCTATTCAAACAGTAAAATGTCACCGTCTCCAGCACTATCGCCCTTGCCCAGCTCTATATTTTAACTTTGTCAATAGTTCTCGTTACCTTTTATTTTTTTTAATTTTGGGGACGCCTGGGTGGCTCCGTTAGTTGGCCGTCCGACTTCAGCTCAGGTCATGATCTCACAGCTCGTGGGTTCGAGCCCCACATCAGGCTCTGTGCTGGCAGCTCAGAGCCCAGAGACTGCTTCGGATTCTGTGTCTCCCTCTCTCTCTGCCCCTCCTCTGCTCGTGCTCTGTCTCTTTCTCTCTTTCAAAAATAAACATTAAAAGGGGCGCCTGGGTGGCTCAGTCGGTTAAGTGGCCGACTTCGGCTCAGGTCGTGATCTCGCGGTCCGTGGGTTCAAGCCCCGCGTCGGGCTCTGTGCTGACAGCTCAGAGCCTGGAGCCTGTTTCAGATTCTGTGTCTCCTTCTCTCTGACCCTCCCCCGTTCATGCTCTGTCTCTCTCTGTCTCAAAAATAAATAAACGTTAAAAAAAAAAATTTTTTTTAAATAAAAAAAAATAAACATTAAAAAGTTTTTTAAATAAATTTTTAAAAAAGTTTATTTATTTTGCGAGAGAAAGAGAGAGAGCAGGGGAGGGGCAGAGAGAGAATCCCGCCATTCGCGTGGAGCCTGACACAGGGCTCAATCTCCCAAATGGTGAGATCATGACCTGAGCCGAAATTAAGAGTTGGATGCTTAACCAATTGAGCCACCCAGGCACCCATCTCTTATTAACCCCCACCCTTTTTTTCAAGTTAGCATTACTTTTAAAAATTAGAACCTTAATATAAACCAGTAAAAAATGGGTCTGACTGAGCCTTGGGCAACCCCTGGGAAACCACCCCAAGTTGGACAGGAGTGAGAAGCCCAGCCCCCACCCCAACTTGGGCAGGAGTGAGGCAGGGTGGGGCCATCTCAGAGCCAGCCTCATGGGGCAGAACACTGACTGGAAGGGAGGGCCAGGAGGGACACAGAGGGGACAGCCTCTGTTTGCTCAGAACAAGCGAAGGCGCTCAGCTTCCCAGCCTAGCTGTGTCTCATTGCTCTTTCTTTGCCCCGGACCATGGCAAAGCCTTTCCCACAAGTCTGCTCCAGGCGCCTTAAGGGCAGGCTCACCAGGCCACCAATGAACAAGGGGCACTCTTATTACCTTTTAATGAATTTCTGACTTTGCTTAATTTTTGTGCATACTGCTTGCTGTCTGTCCTACCACTCCTACCCCTTGCTACACAAGGGGAAGATTTTTTTGCCCGTTTTGTTCTCTGGTGTATCCCAAGGACACAGCACGTAAAAGATGCTCAATAAATATTTTCTGAATGAATGAATGAATGGGCAACTGCTCTGGCCCTAGGAATGTATATGCCACCAAGATGGGACAGACCTCCCTTCCTCCAGAATGGCACCAGTCTAGAAACTAACTCTCTCAGTGCACAGTTTTTTTAATCAGTAAAACAAAATAAAACGAAACAACAATAATAACCCTATTTCAAAAAATATTTTAATGGCACTGGAAAATGCTCATCTTACATACAACATGATCCCGATTATAGGAAAGTACCAAAATGTTTACAGTGATCATTTCTAGATAGTAGGATTATGTTTCATCTTCTTTATATTTTCCAGAATTTCTAGAATAAGCAAGTATTTCTTGTACAGGAAGAGTTCCAGTATATGGGTATTTGTTGCCCTCGCTGTTATACCACTATCTAGACTGGGCCACATATGTCCTCACTAAGGCAGTGAGAACCCAGGTGACAGCTTCCTGAAATTGACCCTGCCCTCAGAAAGTTTCCATTCTAGTTAATATCGGTAACAGAAACTTTCCATTCTAGTTAATATCAGTAACAAATATATACACACATTCACTTTATTTTTTTAATGTTTATTTTTGAAAGAAAGAGTGAGATGAGAGAGAGAGCACGCGTGCACGCGGGGTCGGGGAGAGGCAGAAGATCCGAAGTGGGCTCTGTGCTGACAGCAGACAGCCCGACCTGGGGCTTGAACTCACGAACCGCGAGATCATGACCTGAGCCGAAGTCAGTTGCTTAACGGACTGAGCCACCTAGGTGCCCCTACATACATTCACTTTAATCTGAAAACAACTATGAGGAAGGTACCACGATCACCTTCATAGTATAGATAAAGAAACTGAGGCTCAGAGAGGTAAAACTCACTCACTCAAGGTTACCTATCTGAGCCTGGTCATGGATCTGAGCCTGGATTTTGAACATAGGCGGTCTCGCTCCAGAATGGAAGCTCTTAACCACCCCACTGTGCTCTACAAACTCAAACTAGCAGCTCCCAAGGAATGATGACAACAAATGAGTAGGGGTGAGGGTTATACTAGCAAAGGTGCTTGATATACATGACTTCATATAGTTCTCGAAACTACTCTGGGAAAAAGAAATTGTTTTCATCCCCCTGCTATAAATGAGGAAACTGAGACTCAGACGGGGGTCTGGACCTCTGCTGTTATGCTCCAAGCTTACTAAACCCTCTGCCCTCCAGTTCCTTCTGTTACAACATGGGGATAATAACAGTTGTTACCTCATTGACCGTTGGGGAGTACAAAGTGAGAAACAACAGATTCAAAGAGAACAACAGATTCAAAAGCACTCATTTTCATGCCTAGCGTATGTTAAATATTTCATAAATGGGGGCGCCTGGGTGGCTCAGTCATTAAGCGTCTGACTTCAGATCCATCTCTTTGTCGTGATCTCACGGTTCGTGAGTTCGAGCCCTGCATCCGCTCTGTGCTGACAGCACAGAGACTGGAACCTGCTTCGGATTCTGTGTCTCCGTCTCTCTCTGCTCCTCCCCTGCTCATGCTCTGTCTCTCTCTCTCAAAAATGAAATAAACATTAAAATTTTTTTAATTTTTAAATATTTCATAAATATTAGTTACTCCTCACATGATTATTTTTTTAAAGATTATTTATTTATTGGGGCGCCTGGGTGGCTCAGTCGGTTGAGCGGCCGACTTCGGCTCAGGTCATGATCTCACGGTCCGTGAGTTCGAGCCCCACGTCGGGCTCTGTGCTGACAGCTCAGAGCCTGGAGCCTGTTTCGGATTCTGTGTCTCCCTCTCTCTCTGACCCTCCCCCGTTCATGCTCTCTCTCTGTCTCAAAAAAAAATAAATAAATGTTAAAAAAAAAAAATTAAAAAAAAAAAAAGATTATTTATTTATTTATTTATTTTGAGAGAGAGAGAGAGAGAGAGTGAGCAGGGAAGGAGCAGAGAGAGAGGGAGAGAGAGAGAATCCTAAGTAGGCTCCACACTTTCAGCACAAAACTGAATGTGGAGCTCGAACCTACGAACCATGAGATCATGACCTGAGGCAAAGTCAAGAATGGAATGCTTAACCGACTGAGCAAGGAGCCACCCAGGCGCCCCTACTGCTAGCATGATTCTTGATTCCAAAGTTCACGCTCTTTTCAACTGCAACAGGTTGGCCTGCTAAGTGAGCAAAGGAGAGGGATTAATTCTAAGGGATGCCATCAGGACATGTTTGCTGAATTAATGGAATCACAGTGGAGGCGCCATCCGAAGGGGCCTTGATAGAGCAGCATTTCACGAGGTAGAGGAGGGCAAGGTGATGCCCTGAAGCACATAAAAAGGGACAGGTTTGCTCCTGTCCCTTGCCCTGGCTCTCTCCTGCTCTGCAGCCTGCTCCTCTCTGGCAGCCCTCTGCCTCTGTTCCTCACTGTGGCCTTCTGGTTCTCCTGTCCTCTCTGCCCTGGGTCCCTTGCTTCAGCTATTTCCTTAATCAGGGCCCCACAGCCCCTGCAGCAGGGAGTGGGAGCCCGGGCCCCTGGGATGGCCCCTGATAAACAGCTGGAGTCCTTGGTCGCAGAATCTGTCATCTGCAAAGGAAAAGCAGAAACAAACCACTAGAGCCGGGGCGATGGTTGATAATAAGTCACACTGCAACTGGGGGCCCCTCCATTCTATCCTCCAGCCTCTGCATCTGGGGCCTCCTGCTCATTCTTCAAGACCCAGAGCAACAGTGCCTTCTCTCCACAAAGCCTTCCTTGACTGAGCCCTCACTCCCTACCCCCTGCAAGTTTCCATTGCACGTAGCACAGAATCCATCCCTGCCATTTATTGCATTAAGTGGAAACTGCTCAGCCTGGGAGTTCCAGAAGGCAGGCATTTTGTCTCATGGGCCTAGCACAAAGCTTAGGAAACGGTGTGGGAATCCTGCAACAAGTAAGTAAAATATGGGTGGACTATGACGCAGGCATTGGAAAATATATATATTGACAGGGAAGTCTGTTAAAATGTTCTGTAGGTAGAAGTCAAAGCCTGGGAATTTTTCATTTTTCCAAAATAATAATTAACACTTTATATTTCAGCCATAAGATGTTCACTTGAGAGGGAAATTTCATTTGACTTGAGAAATCTAAGAATGCATTTTTCCTTTAGTTATTTTTTTATATATGCAAAACAAAATAAAAGAGGTATCTCCCATTACTTTTAAAAATATTTTAACTAGAGGGGTGCCTGGCTCGCTCAGTCAGTAGAGCATGCGAATCTTAATCTCAGGGTCATGAGCTCAAGCCCCATACTGGGTGTAGAGATTACTTTTAAAAATACTTTAACTAGATATTAAACGTTAAGGTTTTAAAATCATTTTGAGGGGTGCCTGGGTGGCTTGGTCGGTTGAGTGTCCGACTTCGGCTCAGGTCATGATCTCACAGTCTGTGAGTTTGAGCCCTGCGTTGGGCTCTGTGCTGACAGCTCAGAGCCTGGAGCCTGTTTCAGATTCTGTGTCTCCTTCTCTCTGTGACCCTCCCCCGTTCATGCTCTGTCTCTCTCTGTCTCAAAAATAAATAAAAATGTTTAAAAAAAATCATTTTGATTAATCAATGAGATAGTTCAGTCATGTTCCAAAATGTACAGATTAGATTTTCAGGCACACTACTCCAGATTTCCAAGCAGTCATTGTAAATTGCAGCCTATAACTGGTCCGTGTATCATTGGTATGGATTTGTTTTATACAATGTCAGATATTTAACTAAATTTACACAGTACAAAAAACGACGTATCCAAAAAAAAAAGGGAAATGCAACATGGGGCGTGCAAAACGACCCTAACTTTGTAAAAATAAAAATGGTTACACATAAACAATATTCTATGGTCTGATTTCAAAAGAATACACCTATGAGTGTACATGCACAGAAAAAAATGGTTCAGAGGACGCATACCGACTCCTAATACTGGTTTTCCCCAGGGATGGGACTTGGGACAGTGGGGTGGAATCGGCACCTTTACCTCTTCGTCTTCCTGTCTGTAATTTTTTTTTTAAGTTTTAATTTTTACTTATTTTGGGAGAGATATAGAAAGCAATCAAGGGAGGGGCAGAGAGGGAGGGAGACAGAACACCAACCAGGCGCTGTGCTCAGTGCACAGCCCGATGTGGGGCTCGGACTAATGAACTGAGATCACCACCTGAGCCGAAATCAAGAGTCGGACGCTCACCTGACTGAGCCACCCAGGCGCTCCTGCAACGTATTTGTAAAATGATAAAGCTTCTTTTACTGTTATAATTCTTCACTATTTAATAGGTTTCAGAATTAAATATAAAAATTCGCTACTTAAAGAGCTTTAAAGAGCTGTTTACATATCTGCATGACAATTATTTCAATAATAACGATATAAGACCAGAAAGAAACACACAGAATGTAAACCAGGGCTGTCTTTGGGTGGTAAGAACTACAAATGATTTTTCTAACTTTTCCAGTTTTCTATATCGTCCAACTTTCCTATACTGAGCAAGTATTCATTTTCTCATTTTTTCAAAACCTTCAAAATAAAGGCTGAATGAACAGATGAATGTAAGAATGAATGCATGACTTTCCCAAGGCCTGCTCTGAGTCCACATTTGATCCCACATGCAGGAGATTCTTGGCTATCTCTCAGTCCTCCCTTGCTTTGCCAGGTAGATCAGGTCCTTGGTAGGACCCTGTCCACAGATGTGCATGGTTCAATCCTCCGTCCACAGCGCCCTCCCTAGATCTGGACGCCTGTGTGGCGGTGGGGGACTGGAGCAAGAAATCGCGGGCTCTGGTCAAGACAGGCATGGCTCCCACCCCACCCTGGCCTCTGCCCTCCAATGCCCCCAACTCTACCTGTTTGCCTCCAAAGACTGCTCAGCTCTCAGAATCCTCCCCTTGCCCCCAGCTTTTGTGACTGTCCCTTGCTTCAGAATGCCCACAGCATAGAGAGTCTGGACTCCAAGACTTCATACTTGCATGTTCTGTTTCCCCTCACTCGTTTGTTCGACCCATCTTTATTGAGAGAGTATTATATGCAGTGACGGGCACTGCTGGAACACAAGGACCAGGGCCCGAAGGTGTTAGGCACAAGACGGTCGTCTTTCACGTGGGCTGAGTTAAAGAAGGGTGGAAGGCCAAGAAACAGAGCCTGTCCTCAAGCGGCTCACAGTCTAGAAAGGACAAGAAGCTGTACCCACACTTAACATCGACTAGGACAAACCCCCCAGGAGGCAGGTTAGGTGGCGGGAGCAGCAGAGTGGATTTAAAGTGAGCCTTGGGGCGTCTGGGTGGCTCAGCAGGTTATGCGTCTGACTCTTGATTTTGGCTCAAGTCATTATCTCCCGGTTCATGAGTTCGAGCCCCACGTCTCTCTCTGCCCCTCCCTCACTCCCTCTCTCTCAAAATAAACTTTAAAAACAAAAACAGTGAGCCTTGAAAAACGGCCACGTTTGGACAGATAGAGTAGACGGGAAGAAGATAGGGAAGACCACGGGTATTCCAGGAAGGGAGGACAATGAGAGCAATGTGATGGAAGCCGGAGCCCCACAGGATGGGTCAGGCATGCCGGGTGGCATGAGTTGGGTTGTAAAGGCTGATCGTGGGTCAAGGAACTAGAAAGGTGGGCTGTGCCCAGAGGCTAGGAAAACCAGAGCATCACGCTAAGTTGAATTTGATTTCACAGGCTCTGGGAAGCCTCTGCTGGTCTTTGAGCAGCAGTGCTGTAGAAATGCACAGTGATCCAGGCAGGTGCTCAGGAAGGTCTGAGGCAGGCAGGCAGCCACAGGAGTAGCGAAGAGAGGCAGAGGGAAAATCGCAAACCTTGTTCCCACGTGCACAGCACATCCTTAAAGGAAGAAACTCACTGGCATTGAGGGCTGACCGTGAGCACATCATTACTCTACTGACTTCAGTCCTTGAAACAGTCCTGTGAGATGAGCTCGCGTGATCCCACAAGTTAACTTGCCCGTGGTCACCTTGCTAATAAGCAGTCCAAGCGATGTGAATGCACAGGCCAAAGCACCCTTTCTCCACCTCCACTTTCTTTTAAAGGGATCTGTTCTATTCACCAGCATCTAGCACTGTGTTGGCTCAGTACACACTAGAATGAGTGAATGAAGCAACGAATGAACAAATGATTGGATCCCAGGGCGGTAACGAAAGCCTCCTGGCACATATCAAAAGGGTGGAGGTGGGGAAGAGATGTAAGGGCAAATGGAAAATAAAACAAACAATCGTTTTGTTACCACTTCCTCTGGGGCCGGGTCTCGGTTTTTAACAGTGTGCAGCGAGGCCCATACAGTCTGGCACACGCACATACACACAGACACACAGGGAGCTATTTATTTACTTCCTCTGTGAGGGGTAAATAAAGATCAGGTCAAAACAGGCCCCCCCAAACTGCCAGGGGGTCTTCCCCAGGTGTTGATGCAGCACTTGGCTGACAAAAGTCACAGGTGGCCGCCTGCTCATGTCACCCTACCTCCCTTTATGCATGTGTGGGTCTCACTCATCGGAGAGGACTCACGTGCAGTGGGGAAGTAGGGGGTGGGGTGAGGGGAGGAAGGCAGGGCAAGGCTTCCTCTCTCCTCCTCCAGTACAGGCCTGGGCAGCAAAAGGCACCCACCCATCCAAACGAGTCAACAGTGGCAGGGCAAAGATGCTGGCCTAAGAGCTGGCACAGGGTGCTGGAGGCCCCTGCTGGGCCAGGCAAGCCACTCTGAAGGTGCTGAGTGTTGCAGGGAGTTGCTGGGCAGCGGGTATATACCAACCCACGTAGAGGTATAGTCAATCCTCGTTATTCGTGGATTTTCTATTTGCAAATTTGCCTACTCGCTACGATTTATTTGGAACTCCCAAATCGACACTCGTGCTGTTCTCACAAGTCATTTGTGGACATGCATGGAGCCATGAAAAATTCGAGTCACCTGACGCTCAGGTTCTTAATTGAGGTCACATAGGGCACACTCTGCCTTCTTGTTTCAGCTCCCAAGCTGTAAAAATGTATCCTCTTCAGTCTATTTAGTGCCACCTTTCCCCGCATTTTTTTTTTTTTTTGTCTTTTTGTTGGTTTCGCTGTTTAAAATGGCCCCCAAGCATAGGGTTGATGTGCTGTCTAACGATGCTTAGCATATGAAGGCTGTGATATGTCTTCCAGAGAAAACATGTGCGTTGGATAAACTTTGTTCAAGCATGAGTTGTAGTGCCACTGTTGAGTTTAATGTTAACAAATCAACATTACCTTTTAAGTAAAGTGTCTTTAAATAGGAACACAAACAAAACAAGGCATTCAATCGGGCGCCTAGGTGGCTCAATCATTTGAGCATCTGACTCTTGATTTTGGCTCAGGTCATGATCCCAGGGTTGTGGGATCGAGCCTCACGGTGGGCTCCACACTGAGCATGGAGCCTGCTTAAGATTCTCTGTCTCCCACTCTGCCCCTCTCCCCTGCTCAGGCTCTCTGTCTCTAAAACACACACACATCCACACACACAGGGTATTGTATCAGTTGATGAAAACATTGTGACCAGAGGCCCAAAGGAACCCAAGCCTGTATTCCCCTAGGAGCAATGGCTCAGTATTCACTAGATCAGTGTTTGCAGCAACTTTATAGACCCTAACTACCATGAATAATGAGAACTGACCATACCTCAGGATTATAATAACTGGGCAGCCGTATCTTTGGGTACCTATAGATGCTAGTCGACATCTTCTTTATCTACCACCATCTACTGAACACCTGCTAAGTACAAAACCCTACACTACAAGCCAAAAATACAGAATGCCAACAGCGCCCTTGCCTTCTCACCGACCACAGAGGTAGGGGCACGTGCCTCAAAAGGTTTTACGTATTTAATTGGCCTAGATCCCTGGGTTTGGTGTCGGGGCCTAAAATTTCTGTCTATGTTTGGGGCGCCTGGCTGCCTCAGTCAGTGGAGCGTACGACTCTTGATCTCGGGTTGTGAGTTCAAGCCCCACACTGGGTGTGGAGCCTACTTTAAAGAAAACAAAAAACAAAAAACAACTCCTGTCAATGTTTTCATCATAATGGCAAACACCTGGATCATAATAAGAGCTGAACACTTGCTGTGTGTCAAGGACTGTTCTGAATACTATGTGTACACCAAGCCCCCTAAGGACCGTGTGAGGTACTAGCATTTTCCTCATCTCACAGATAGGGATGCTGAAGCATGAGGAGGGGGGTGTAGAGAGTTAAAAACTCACCCAGACTACACAGCCACTGGGAGGTAGAGACAGAGGGGTTTATGTCACTGCCAAGTGACAAGAAAGGTGAGAAGACAGACGGCAGGGCCGTCTGGGTGGCTTAGTCAGCTAAGCATCCAACTCTTGATTTCAGCTCAGGTCACGATCTTGCAGTTCGTGAGTTGGAGCCCTGCATCAGGCTCCACACCGAAGGCACAAGCCTGCTTGGGTTTCTCTCTCCCTCTCTCTCTCTCTGCCCCCTCCCCCTTCACTCTCTCAAAATCAATAAATAAACTTAAAAAGGGGGAGGGGGGCGCCTGGGTGGCTCAGTCGGTTAAACATCCGACTTTGGCTCAGGTAGTGAGTGATCTCACGGTTCCTGGGTTCGAGCCCCGCATCAGACTCTCTGCTGTCAGTGCAGAGCCTGCTTTGGATCTTCTGTCTCCCTCTCTCTGCTCCTGCCCTGCTCACGTTCTCTTGCCCTCTCTCTCTCTAAAAGACAAATTAGCATTAACAAAGAAAAAGAAGAAGACTGCCTCCTGTGAGGACCTCAGCCTGTCCTCTGATGAAGAGGGGTCCCTCTCCTCTCCTCCTCCAGGAACACTGGGAGGCCACTCAGAGGGCCAGGCAAGAGCAAGCAGGGCCTGAACTAGGCCAGGGAGCCAGGACAGTGCTGTGAGGGGGCAGGGGCATGGTGCCTCTCTTCCTGGACTAGTTGGGGGAACAGCAAGGCCAACAGGGGCCCAGAGAAGAACCTCAGAGACCAAAGGCCCCAGAGAGGAAGTGTCCCTACACAGATCTCCACTTCTCACACTACCCCCTTTTCTGGAGCAAAGAGATGCATTTGGTGAGCTGGGGTCACAGGCCCCCAGTTGGGAGGGACTCCACCCAAACTGGAACACTGGAGGAACAGCCAGGGTTGGAGGAGGGGGCGACAGGAGATACCTCCCCTCAGCTTGGGTGAGAAGTCACAAACCTCACCAACTGAGAAAACGCAGATTCCACACTGGTATGTGAGAGAGAAGTGAAACCCCAACTCCAATGCTGCTCACCCCCTCCCCACTGGCACCTCCGCCCTTCACCCAGCCCACAGTGCTCCCTGCTGCCCCCAAGATGGCAGGCATCCAGCTCCAAGGTGAGGGCCTGCCACATGTTTCCATGGGCTCCCACTGGGCCTTTTCAGCTCAGAGCCACAAAGCTGGCTCTCTTAAGAGCTATGATCACCTAGTCTGTCCTCAGTGGGGACCAGGGGAAACTGAGGGCTTATGTGCTCTATGAGATAAGGAACTGTGCCTGCCTTGTTCTTTTCTCTCTTGCCCACACGGAGCACAATGCTGGGTGCATCCCTGGTAGGCACCTAATACACAGACCTGGGTGGGTGGGTGGGTGCATGAGGGAGCACTGGATCCAGAAGACTGCCTTCTGGCATCAAGCCGCTGGGAGAGTCACATGATTTTTGACAAAGCTCGACCTCTTGCTACAACTCTGCTCACTTTCCATCCGTCTCAGACTGACACTGGCCTTGAAAGCTCTGGAATTCTGTCTCTCACCCTCTTGATGTCTCCACTTCCTGATGCTGGAGATAATGATTCCCTCGCTGAAGCGTGAGGATATGACCCTCCTCTACCCCTTCCCAGAACAGAACAGAAGGGCCCCCCGAAGGGGTGAATATGGTGCTCTTTGTTGAACCTCGCCCTCCTCCAATGGTGCTAGTGGGACAAGGGCTCCATTAAGGACCTCCAAGGGCTATTGGTGAGGGCAAGGGAGACTTGGACCCTCTACCTTTGACCAGAGATGAGGCAGTCCAGGGGACAGCGTATTAGCCTCTCTGCCTGACTCCTCACCCAGAGAGAACTCCATCTGAAAACACGTTTCTTAGAGCTTCCCCGTAGAAAGCCATCCTCATCATGTGACATCAGCTTTCTCGTCCGGCCCTTCTCCATCCACTGACAAAGGTTGTTAACTGCCCAACCCCCCAAATCCAATCCCTACACCTTTTGTACTAGAAGCCCCAGTATGTAGGATTCCCAAACTCTCTCACAGCTCAGGGTGGCAGGTGGCCGACTTTTGGCCACAGGGATAGGTGGGTGATCTGTCAATTTTTCAGTCATGTCCTGCAAAGGAAGGGCAGTGCCCCTCCTTCCCCTTCCTCCCCACTGGCAAGGTCTTGGACCCCAGACCCAGGAGATGGGGTGGTGCACCGTCTTCAACGTCCCAGTGCGTGGAGAAGCAACAGCGTGGGAGGAGCTTGGGTCTTCAACACTGCCAAGAGATCAGATCACCTGCCCAGACTTGTATGTGAGAAATTTCCATTTTGTTCGAACCCCTGATTTGGGGGTCTCTGTTATAGCAGTCTAACCACCCCCCCCCCACCTGTCCGAGTCCATTCTTTGGTGCCAGGGTGCTGATGGGTACAAGGTGTGTGAGGGGCCTTCTTTCTCGTGCATGTCCTCAGCCCTTCAGCTCCAATCACCTAACTCCATGAGGTCTGCTTGCCCAAGTGCCAGAGGGGGCCTTCCAGGTAGATAAGGCACCCTGGATCCCCGCCCGTTTAATGCAAAATGGAGGCAGGAGGTGAACGTCTGTCTCCCTCCCTCAGAATACAGTGTTTTCTTCCCTCAAACTGGCCATTTCCCGAACTATCCATTGCTTTTGAGAGAAAAGGCTCTTCCACACTCAGGGGACCACCGCACCTTGTCCGGTCCACCCTGTCCTATGAGGAAGACGGTGAGGAGGCGCTGGGGGTGCCTGGGCTTCAGATTGGGGCCCGAGTCTCTGCTTTCCCGCTTCTCAGCTGTGTGGCTCTGCACAATGTCTTAGCCTCTCTGGGCCTCCGTGGGATAACAATCCTTGTTCACAGGTTTGTGGAGGGAATCCAAGGTTACACGCGTGTGAAGTCCCTGGTGCCACGCGTGGCACGTAGCAGGTGATCTGTGGCTGTTGTTATTACGGAGGTAAGTGTGGGAATACCGAGGGCACAGCTGGAGCAGGGGCCTGACCCACCTCCCCGGTGAGGGGTGCCGGGAAAGCAATGGGGGAGACAGGCAGCGTGGAAGGTGAGAGCAGGGCAGAGCAGGGCAGAGCAGGGAGAGGGCGGAGGGCACAGCTGTGCTGTCTATCAGCTGCCGCCAGCTCACACGGTCCCTGTGCCCCATCTCCCCCAGCTCCACCCAGCACTTCTGCCGGGGTTGGCCACCCTCACCACTGCTACCACTGTCACCGCACCATCAGCTGCTGTTTCTTGCCTCATCTTCCTTCCTGCCCCTGATAGGGCAGAAAAGGGGACGGGAAGCAGCTGTTTTGCCCAGCAACCTCCCTACCCTACAGGCTGGGGTGGCCAGGGTGGTGGTTGAGAGCCCAGGAGCTGCTGCCAGTCAGGCTGGGTTCTGTCCCCTGCTCTGGTCCTTAAGAGCTGGTGACCTCAGCAAGTTATGTGGCTTGTCTAATCCCCCAATTTCCTTGTCTGCACAATAGGGATAGTCGGGCTGCTGAGAGGAAGGCATGAGACCACGCATGGTGAGCGCCTGGCCAGGTGCCTAGCAGGCGGCAAGTGGCCGATATACGTTAGCTACCCTCAGGGCTGGTTTCGTGGGCATGTGGCCTATGCGGTCACACAGAGACCCATGCTCAGAAGGGCCCTCCCGCTTGGTTTAATGCTCTACTGTCGCCATCTTGAAAATCTTCATACTTTAAGCTCTGTGCCCCACATGGGGCTCGAACTCACAACCCCGGGATCAAGTCACGTGCTTGACCTACAGGGAGCCACTCAGGCACCCCAAAAGTCTCAATAATTTTTTAACAAGGGGCTCTGCTAATTATGTAGTTGGTCCTGGCTATTACAGCATCTATTTATTGCGTCTGCTGGCCGAGGGGGTGGCTGCGGAAGGGAGGAGAGGCCCAGCAGTCTGCTGGAGCTGGGGGGCATTGGAGGGCCGCAGGGACTCAGGGGAGACATTTAAATACAGTGATGTGGGTCCCCGGCAGGTTGCCAGCACTTAGACTTAGGGTAGTGAGACCTCCCCCCCCCCGCCCCATATATACCCTCACTGGGCACTGGAGCAGAAGGAGTGCCCTCTCCTCAGACAGCCAGGCCAATGGGGCAGCCTCCAGAGTGCCCACCATTACCTCCCTCTTCCAACCATCCCCTGACCAAGGGCGAGGGCTTACCTCAGGCTGAGCACCGACCCAGGCCCCTGGATTTGATACTCTGGATGCCCAGCTCAGAGGCCACGTACATGCTCAGGAGTATGGGAGTTCTGTCGAGAATCTCTACATCTTTGGGCTGTTAAAGTACTACGTGATGGGAACCAGTGCTGCCCTGAAGCCCCACAGTGCCCAGGTCCAGCTGAGTCCTGCTGTTCAGGTGGGGACTAGTATGGGAGTGGCAGAGAGGAAGCTGTTAATTACTGCTCTGGGTGGCCCCAGGGGCTGGGTTGAGATAGAAAATATCTGCTCCTTCTATTGCCTTGATTTAAAATCCCAGTGCAGCATGTTTGGAAAGTAGCCTGGGGGGTCTGAGGCTGTGACTGGAACTCTCAAGAGACATGGGCCTTGCAGGGGTTCCTTAGAGCTGGAGGTACTCCTGAGCATTATGATGAGGGATCATCCCCCAGAGCTTCTAAAAACCACCTCAGGAGGCACATCTCATACCTGCTGTCTGCTCCCCTTCTGGACTGGGAGATCCCAGAGGGCAGGGCCCACCCAGAGGGAGGGCTGACCAGATAGATGTTTGCAGACCGGGCCATTAGCACCCATGCACATCCTCCTCCCCATCCACCCCACACCATCCCAGATCCTGCCTCAGCTTCCCCAGACTCGCTACCACAGCCCGGCCCTCTTCTGTTCTTGGGCCCACGTGTCAGTCTGAGGGTGGCCGAGGCTGGCAGGTGGAGCTGGGCCCTGGATGAGGCCCCTCTGCATCCGTCTCTGGCCACCTGTCCTGAATACTCACTCCCTTCCAGACAGCTGGAGAGCGCCCCAGAGTCTCTGGTTAAGGGGGGGGGGGGGGTGTGGGGGAAGGTTCTAAGGGAGCTAAGCCAAGGCTGAGGGGAGGCCCTTCTAGCGGATGGGGATGCTGAGTGTGCACGCATGGGGGTGGCTGGGGGAAGGCGCTTGGGAGAAGTGGGAATTGGGGGTGGGATCAGAGAATGGAATGTGGAGTTCATTCTCCTGGGGGCACAGCTGTTTATTTTGATCTTCCCAGTCAGCTGTTGCATATTCCTTATCTTGGGGCTCAATCCAGACTCCACCTCCTTCCCTGTTGCTGAGCTGGGGAAGGCAGATATTGTGGGATACAGCCCTACTCCCTATGCTCACTACCTTACTTTGCCCCTGCCCCAAGCTGCTCAAATAGACAAGGAGAAACCAGGTCCCTCAAAGAAATGCCTGTCCCACACTTCAGAGCCACTGTGTGCCCATCCATGGGTGACGGGGGCTTGAAAGTGAGTCGTCTAACATCAAGGACCCACCCCCCCAATTACCATGACAACCTGAGTTGGCCACCCCAGAGTTGCCTGGATATTTCAGTTTTATTGGTGCCACAGGACTTGAAGGGTCAGCAGTCAGTGCTTCGCTGGGAACATGAGGCAGAGGCAGTGGTCGCTCCCCAGGCCACACCAGGATCTCCCCTGGGCTGTCACACCAGGTTCCTCATGGCAACTTTTTACTTGGCATCTACTATCTCTGAGAAGACACTAAGAAAATAAGACTGGGGGTGCCTGGGTGGCTCAGTTGGTTAAGCGTCCAACTTCGGCTCAGGTCATGATCTCGCAGTTCGAGAGTTCAAGCCCCGTGTCGAGCTCTGTGCTGACAGCTCGGAGCCTGGAGCCTGCTTCGAATTCTGTGTCTCCCTCTCTCTCTGCCCCTCCCACACTCAAACTCCATCTCTCTCTCAAAAACAAATAAACATTTTTTAAAAATTAAAAGAAAAAGAAAAAGAAGACTGATTTCTATATACTTAGGGAAACATGACTCATGACCATCACATTTTTCATGTTATTACAGAACCAGAACATTTAAAAAACGGGTAAAAAGTAGGAAAAAAAGCATGCATAGTTCTACTGCCTCAAAAAACAACCACTGCTGGGGTGCCTGGGTGGCTCAGTTGGTTAAGTGTCCAACTCTTGGTTTCAGCTCAGGTCATGATCTCGAGGTTCGAGAGTTCCAGCCCCATGGAGGGCGCACTGGCAGTCGGGAGCCTGCTTGGGATTCTCTCTCTCCCTCTCTCTGCCCTTCCCCCCCGCTCATTCTCTGTCTCTTAAAATAAATTAAACAAAAACAACAACCACTGCTAACATTACAGTATATTTTCTTCTAGTCTCTTCTTGTGTGTGTGTGTGCATGTATATGTATGCATGTAAAATATATAGTTGCACTATATTGTTTGTACAATTTTGCATCCTGATTTTTCCCTTAATACTACTACAAAAGTAATTTTTGTGGTATCACATATTTTTGCAATTGACATTTTAATGGCTACCTAATATTCTCTTTATTGGATATGCCATACTTTACTTAATCATGTTCTATCGTGAAGCATGTTGGTTGTTCCAAATCTTTGTACCTAAGTGTTACTGTCTATAACACTTTGATAAAAATTGTCACAAAGGTTTTTTTTCCACATTTGGAATTATTTAAAATTAGGACAGAGCCTGGAAAGCAGAATTACTAAGGCAGAGGGTCAGAATATCATGGAAGCATGGGCCCTCTCCCCCGAAGGAGGCATGTGGTTCTGATACCTGTAGCCAAACTGCTTTCTGAAAGGAAAGTTTACCACATGCCAAGGCCACCAGCTGGGCAAGAACATGCCCACCATGTAGGTCAACTAGTGTGCAAGGACACCATTCGCTCACTCACTCACTGATAGACATCTTATTATGAGCATAAGCCATGATGCCTTTTCTAGACTCTTCTCTTTTGGTTGTCAAGCATCCAGCCTTCTTTCCTACAGCACTGCCACTTCCTTTTGGGGGATCTCCTCTTCCCTAATGCAAATCCAGGAGCCAGCCTGCCTCCCTGCACCACAGACACGGGAGGGGCCGGCCCGTCCATTCCCACCATGTGTGGCCAGGCAGAGGTAACCACTCATTTTTCTGCAGGAGCCTCCGCCCAGCCCTCAGGCACTTTTATCAGTTTCTGTCCATTTCCAAACATGCTTTTCCAGCCTTTTTGGCGTGTCTGAGTTCCTAACCTTCTCCCAATAAATTCCTTTTGCCTCATATTTGACGATCTATTTCTGTTGCTAACAGAACTTTGAAAATACTCAGTGAAACCTCGCCCACTTCGTGTTTTTCCAATTGCAAGTTAGGACACTCTACCGGGTCATGAAGTCATGAAGCTAATCATGACCAGTATTAAAAAAAAAAAAAAAAAAAGAAAAGAAAAGAAAAAAGAAACAACAGAATAAAAGAAAATACAAGACCTTATCTGAAGTAAGGGTAAGTATTGCTTAGTGGAACTTGTTTGTTTGGTATACATATACATGTGTGTTTGTACGTGGGTATATAAAATGGGTTAAAATGAAAACATTTCTAGTTTTGAAAAACAGTGCCCCAACTGAACTTGAGTTACTTGAGAACAAAGAGTGGAGCGATCTCTCCTAGATGTTTTTATATTTCTCCCTACATCTTTAGTACCCAGGAAAATGTACTTCCTTGCCAACAGAATGATATATTTCAAGACCCACCCACTACTTTCTCTCTATTCACAGCTTGACATCTTCTCTTACCCTTTTCTTCTTTACTTAGTAATACTTGATGATAATGGCTATCTTTTCCTCCTGAGCTTTACATTTCTATTAATGGCACCAACATTCTGCCAGCCACAGGGGCTGAAACATTCTGGGGTGGTCCTGACTACTCTCATTTATTGCGGGCATCCATGGTAGCCTAGTAGGAGAGACGGCCTGCAAGCAGAAAACTATGACATACTTCATCTTAGAAGGATGCCTGGTGCTCAGCTGGGGAAGGCAGAGCAATTTCACAGGGCAGATGATTATTCATACCTTCCTACCAAAAAATTACTAAGTTCTGTTGTTTTTACCTTCAAAATATTTTGCCAAATCACCCCCTTGTTTCCATATCTACTGGCCTCACCCTAGTTTCAATCCTTGTTACATCTCATGTAGACTCTTTCTTGCCAACTCCATTCTATTACTGCCCTAGAAATCATCTTAAAACAGTCTGACCGGGGCGCCTGGGTAGTTCAGTAGGGTTAAGTGTCTGACTCTTGATTTCAGCTCAGGTCATGATCTCACAGTTTATGAGTCCTGTGTCGGGCTCTGCATTGAAAGGGCGGAGCCTGCTTGGGATTCTCTCTCCCTCTCTCTCTCTGCCCCTCCCCACTCACAGTATCTGTCTCTCTCTCTCAAAATAAAAAAATAAACTTAAAAAAAAAAAACAAACAGAACAAAAAACAGTCCAGGGGCACCTGGGTGGCTCAGTCAGTTGAGCGTCTGACTGTAGCTCAGGTCACGATCTCACGGTTCATGGGCTCGAGCCCCACATGGGGCTCTGCACTGATAGCTTGGAGCCTGGAGCCTGCTTCAGATTCTGTGTCTCCCTCTCTCTCTCTGTCCTTCCCCTGCTTGTGTGCTCTCTCTGTCTCTAAAAAATAAATAAACATTAAAAAAAAAAAAGCCTGATCATGTCACTTCCTTGTTCAAAAGCCTTTAGTGGCTCCCCATTACCTACTAAATAAAGTCCAAAGTCCCCAACCCAACGCTGTTGATTTGGCTTCTTCACCAATCATTCTATGTTCCACTAGGGCCACAGGATCTAAACCAGTTCACAAATTCTCCCTTTCCAACCACATATCTGAGGCCAGGTTTTCTTCATATATATCAACCAAAAAAACACACTGCAACAAATTAAAACAGAAGCAGACATGATAATCCAGCTGTCTTCTATTAAGTCAGGCATTAAAGAGATTTGCAAAGATGTAAAATAAAGCCACACTTCTCACTAATTTTTATTTTATTAAGTAGGCTCCATGCCTAACATGGGGATTGAACTCATGAACCCTGATGACCCCGAGATCAAGAGTTGTATGCTCCACCGACTGAGCCAGCCAGGTGCCCCCACTCCACTAATTTTTAATAATTTAATAATATAATTATTTTATAAAAAATAGGATGCTACATTCGCATGCAGTGAGTTTTTTTACTGTTACTTTAAGTGAATTCATATCCTTTTAATTTCTCATTTAAAATTAGAATGTCCAGGGGCGCCTGGGTGGCTCAGTCGGTTAAGCGGCCGTCTTCGGCTCAGGTCATGATCTCGCGGTCTGTGAGTTCGAGCCCCGCGTCGGGCTCTGTGCTGACAGCTCAGAGCCTGGAGCCTGTTTCAGATTCTGTGTCTCCCTCTCTCTGACCCTCCCCCGTTCATGCTCTGTCTCTCTCTGCCTCAAAAATAAATAAACGTTAAAAAAAAATTAAAAAAAAAAAATTAGAATGTCAATAGCCACAACCTTCAAAAACAAAAATTCTTTGGGATTCTCAATAATCTGTAAGGGTGTAATGCCCCAGGCCTCTCCATTCTTTACAGCCATTCACGTCTCAACCTCTCTGGAGTCTTTAAACCATTAAAAAATAATAATAATAACAAGAAGTGACATAGTAAAAATAATTATTGTTATAAAAATAATAGTGATTCTAGAAATAGCCACTATTTTAGAAAGTAGCAACCACAACACAAAGAATAAGTAAGCCTAATGATTGTCATAGAAATAGGAATCGAAAAATGATTATTTCTACAGTGTGGCTCTCAGTAAAAAAACTCAGATATTCAAAGAAGTAAAAAATTACAAAAACCACACCATTTAAAATTGCTCCTGGGGATGGGGCGCCTGGGTGGCTCAGTCGACTGAGCAAGCAACTTCGGCTCAGGTCATGATCTCACGGTTTGTGAGTTCGAGCCCTGCATCAGGCCCTGTGCTGACAGCCTGGAGCCTGCTTCTGATTCTGTCTCCCTCTCTCTCTGCCTCTCCCCCACTCATGCTCTTCTCTCTCTGTCTCAGAAATAAGTAAACATTAAAAAAATTTATTTTAATAAAATAAAATAGCTCCTGGGGCGCCTGGCTGGCTCAGTCGGGAGAGTGTGCGACTCTTAAACTTGGGATTGTGAGCTGGTGTCCCACATTAGATGTAGAGATTACTATAAATAAATAAATACATAAACTTTAAAAGAAAAGAAAAGAAAACAGCTCCTGAATCATTTCTCCTGAAGTCCAGTCCTCTTTTATTTTCTCAAATGGTATCTCTGAGAAGAAATTTCTGGTTAATCCACCCAGAAGCAACTGCTCCTTCCTCCAGATTCCCCCAGCACTGCCACTCAAACCTTTCCTGTGGCCCAGGGAGCCCATAAGAACCCAGGAGCAAATGCCTACCGAATCCCTTAATGTGCCAATTTAACTATCACAAATTCAATTATATCCACTGGAAGGGATACTAATCAACCAGAGAAACTTAGGTATTATTTATACAATGCGATCCCTTACCTCAAGCTCAACATCATGTTCTACCAAGGACATGGCCATCTGTTCCAACGATAACTGTCTATGTTGGACATTCTCAGAGATGGGAGGGGAGAATGCCTAAACTATGTATCCTGTGTTTTATGAGTTTAAGGAGACTTTAATAATAATTTTGAGGTGGATTTGTTTTTACACTGACCTTGAACCCAGCACTGCATAAAATGTGGCTCTGCTATAAATGAGGAGTGAACAGGACCTCTGAGCCTTACAGATGTTGTTGGAGGGACATTCCAGGTGGGTGAGCCCAGGATCCTAGGCCTGCGCAGGCCTGTCCTCTGCACAGGGCATGTGGCATCCTTCCTGGGCCAGGGTGGCTGCCCATTTCTGGGTGGGGTATCTCGAAAGTAAAGTTTGCAGGGCCAGCAAGAGGACGCAGCTTAACCACTGACTCCAGAGATGTGCCCTCAGCCACTACCCTGGAGCCACACCCTGATCAAAGCCTGAGTCTGGGGGAGAGAAAGGAAAGGAAAAGGAGCGTTGGAGGGGGAGCTGGAGGAAAAACTGGTGTGCACCACCACCGCAGATGGGGCGGCTGTGGTCAGGCTGATTCATCCAGGGCTCCCCAGATAGGTCAGGGCCCCAGCCCCACCTAGCAAAGCTCATATCGCCACCACCCACTCCTGCTTCCTGGATCTTGTGTGACACCTGACCTGCCTGCTGGGGCAGGGCTGGGTCATTCTTGCTCCTTCCTTTCCTTCTCGCTTGGCTTAGTAGACAACCTTGAAGCTCCGGCCAAGAGCACCGAGGGATGGAGAAGGCCCTGGGATTGCCTGGGGTACGTGTACCCACACTGTCACAGCTCCGCACAGAGGTGCAACACACAAATACACTGTCACACAAGGAGGCAGCCCAGGCATGTACCAGCCTGCTCTGTGTGTCCTGACGCTGTGTTCCAAGACAGCGTCTCAACCCGACCTGAGGTTCCCCCTGGGAACCTGGGGTCTTCTCACACTCCCTCTGGCGGGTGGGCACACACTCAAGTGCACACACACAAGCACACACAACGTGCAGGAAAAGTCTGACTCGGGTCAGAATTCTTTCAGCTACCAGGCTCTCAGAATGGACTAGCTGTATGACCTCAGGCAAGTTACTTAACCTCTGTGCCTCAGTCTCTTCATCTGTAAAATAAGGGAACCTCGCAGGATTCTTGGGGAGAGTGAGAAATGAGTTAATAAACATGCATATTTTTTATAAACGTACTGACCTACTAACGGTACATTCTCTCCACAGGCATTCACAACAGTCCCTGGCATATGGAAGTATTGTGCAAAAGATATCATTATCTGCAATATGTTTGCTGCCATGTGCCTGGGAAGAAATGAAGGTTCAGAGAAAATCCACACAACAGATTCCCGCAAGGAATGCCAAAAATGACTCCCAGAAACTGTGTCAGAGGAAAGGCAGGGAAGAAGCAGGACTTTCTGAGGACGACCCAGGAGGCACTAAGCTCATGTCCAGTGGTTGCAAAGAGTTTTTTTGAGTTAGAACTCAAGAGGCTGGGCCCAAGCAGAAAAAGACTGTCTCCTTGGAGACAGAGAGACCCAAGAGAAAAACTCAGCCTGGTCCTAGAGGTGGAATCAAGTCAATTCCAGGAAAAAATAGAGGTTGCCTCTAGCACCAGCAGGTACCAGCTGACTAGAAGGAAAAGGGAGAGGGCCTGGTAAAAACTAGAGTGTTCCACACTCTGGCCTATGCTCAGCTACCCGGTACTTCTGAGAGTCTGTAACCCCAAGATCCTCTCTCACTGTGATGAAAATAGATTGCACATGTGAACAGCCTCCAAGTTTGTGGTTCTGCAATAGATACTGTTTAAAGAAAAGGGGATGGAGCTGGAAGGAAGGGGAAACACAGCCTTGACTCTCGGGGGCCTGGTGTTGGGAGGAAGCAGGCCTCCCTCCTCTCCATAATCCAAAGACAGCTTGTGATAGCCACTTGCCAGAGAGGCGTAAACCCTCCCCTGGGTCTTATCCAGAGCGGATTCCTTGGCCCCCAGCAGTGAGCTTAGGAAAGAGTCTGTGAAGGATAGACAGATGCCTTCCTGGGGACAGGCAGCCTGGGGGCCCTCTGCGCCCCCATCCTTTCTCCCCCGCGCCGGCCCCTCTTCCCATAGCCTCCAACACTTCCAGCTGGAGCCTAAGGTCTGCATCTGAGGCCCTGCTCTGCTTCCTTTCCCAGAACTCAGAGCCCCCAGGGGAGGGGCAGGAGGAGCAGCCTGGAGGGAAGAGAACAGAGGACAGGAGGGAGGGCGAGTTGGAGCAGACAAAGCTGGGGCCAGAACTGGGAGTTTCTGGGACAGTCCCAATTTCAAGTATTCTGTCCAACTGTCTGACCACAGGCCAGAACTTGTGGGCTGGTATTTATTGCAGAAGAAAGGATGAAATGGAGTCATAGGTAGGACAGTGAGGAAAGGAACCAGGGCTGTCTCTTTGTTTTGGGATAGCCCCCATGCCCACTGCCAGCAGCTCAGGCTGGAGGACGATGAGGAGGACAACATCCTAATGGAGGTGTCACTTATGGGGACTTATGACCTGTTTGGCACTCGGCAGGGCTTTGTGTGCATGATGTATACATGTGGTCCGCACCCTAGTGCACAGGGTGGGCTCCGAAGCCTCAGCTCCTTACTCTGTGTAACTACTGTGTGCCTCAGTTTCCTTGTCTGTAAAGACATAATAGTGCCTCCCTTGCAGAGATGCCATGAGGACAAAAAAAGATAGTACTTGTCATATAGTATGCATTCAAGGAATATCAGCCATTATTATTATTATTATTTTTTACTTTATTGTTTTTTAGGGAGAGAGAGCGTGCACAAGTTGGGGAGAAAGGCAGAGAGAGAATCTTAAGCAGGCTCCGTGCTCAGCACAGAGCCCGACGTAGGGCTCGATTCCACGACCCTGGGATCGTGACCTGAGCTGAAATCAAGGGTCAGACACTCAACCGACTGAGCCACCCAGGAGCCCCAATATCAGCCATTATTAATCCCCACAATGACCTAGCGAGGTAGGGACTAGAGTCATACTCACTTGACAGATGAGGAAATCAGTTTCACGCAAGCAGGAAGGAACCAGGCTCAGACTCAAACCGGTGTGGTTTCTCTAATGGGTGCTGGCTGTCTTGACCACTCCACAAGAGAAAGCACAGAGGAGGGGTTCTGTGCACAAACCTTACAGCCAAATGGCCAAGTCAGACTTTCAGCTCAGCCCCTGACCAGCTGTGTGAATAGAAGCCAGCTGCTTAACCCTTGTGCCTTGCTCTGTTCATCCACACAGTGGGCATCCTGCCTCATAAGATTGTTGGAGGGGGACACAGGAGTTATGAAATATTTTGAACATTACCTGTTATGGCCTCTTTCTCTGGGCCTGCCCTCCATGGTGCCCTCTGGCCACAGGGCTTGTAACTGCACTCTGTCCCTGTGCACACTGGGCCCTGCCTGCTGGTGCCTGGGCCACTGGCTCTATGCGTTTCTAAGGGCCTAAGGGGGCACCAAGCAACCCCTCTCCTACCCCTTGTTCCTAGACAAAGCCTGGGCCTCTGCTCTCTCATCTTAGGATGGCTGTCTCCGGGGAATTTCAAGCAGGGTGGGAGAAGTGGCCACTAAGGGCAAATGGTTTCAGAGCCACAGCTTTTGAGGCCCCTTAAAGGATACGACATGGCATGCCTTTGAAAGGTATGAAAGGCCATGCCCACAAGGGCTGCTGGCCTGGCCCCCTGCTCTCAAGGCATGGGTCCTTCTAGCTCAAGGGCAAAGGAAGGTCAGGGATAGGGAAAAGAAGGTGTGGGAGGGAGGGGCTCCAGGGTGGGAGACTAACAGTGCATTTTATGGGGGTTGCACTGGGTCAAAAGTGGCTCCCTGGTGTGTAGATGGTTGGGGATGGGACTGGGGAGAGGACCCATGAAACCAGCTGGCGGCTAAAGGACCAGATGGCGCTCTTTACCCAATTTTAGCAGTCTGTGGACAACACTCTGGGCAACAGCCCCACCTGGTGGACAGACAGGGACCATCATGGGCCAAGGAGCATGGCCAGCCAAGGGATGACCCGGAAGGGGGAAGGAAGCAGGTGAATAATCACATGGGAGGTCTGGAGGTGTTAGAAGCTTTGAGGTCTTCTCCTAGCTTAACAGAAGCCCCTCCTACACATGTGCCCTAGACCCCCCTAGACGAGGAGCTCACTTCTTCAGACGAGGATTAGGCAATTATTTGCTAGAAAGTTCTTATGCATTTTGGAAATCTGCCTCCACCAGTCCCCCACCCCCTACCCGGGGGCTTCCAAAGGCACCCTTTCAAATATTTGAACACAGCTATAATATCCCTCCTAAATCTTCTTATTCAACCATCCAGAGTTTGACCTCAACCCCTCACCCACTGTATCTTTTCTTCACATGGTGATCCTTTGTTAATATATTAATTTCCAAGGAATCGCTTCCAATTCTATACCTAAGCCACCCTCCCCTAGCAACAGCATTTTAAAAGCCTCTTTGGATCTCAACCTCCTACTCTTCAGGATCTGATATACGCTGATGCTCTGATTTGGGGGTTAATTTAAATGTCAAGAGCACAGGCTGTGAAATCAAATAGGCCAGTGTTCAAATCCGGGCTCTGCCACTTACTAGCTGTGTGACTTTGGTGAAGTTTCTCGGCCTCTCTGGGTTTCGATTTCCTCGTCTGTAAATGGGGTTAGAGGTATTTACCATCTGGTGTTGTGCTGAATGTCAAATGAGATAAGGCAAGTAAAACACTTGGGACCGCTCCTGGTAGAATAATGCACCTCCTAAGTGGCCATGATAAGCACATTTCTCTGAGTTTAGGGCTGGAGGGAATGCTTTGGGGAAGAGAGGTGAAAGGGCAGAGAAAAGGAGAAAAGAAGGCCTTCTGAAGTCACTCGGCCTTTACCAACCAGTGAGAATCCCAGGTGAAATCCAACAAAAGGGTACCTTGTTCTAGTCCCATTTCCAGGGAGGTTTCTGGCCAACCTCCCTCACTCCCCACCGCCACCACCACTGTAACAGGGGCAGGTCCTGACAACTCTTTGAAACTCGGAGGGTTTAAAATTTAAATGTCTTTGAGGGCAAGAGAAACACACCAAAATAAACATACCTACTTCTGAACAGAGAAAGGGAAACTTGGCAGGCGCCCCAGAACTTTCCCCACCCCCAACCCTCCCTAAACTTCCTCTTGTGGTTTCTCAAGAGTACAACCTGTTCTCCTCGGCCAAGAAAGCGTCTGGGGCAGGGGGCTGGGCATGCCAAGGGTTCCACCGCACCCTACCCTGTGACGAGGGAGAAAAGTATGTGTGGCAGAAAAGTCGCCTGGAGGTCTATATAGTTCTGAATGTCACAACCCGCTTACCTGTTATCTTGATGTGGCCACCCACTACCCTTAACTGCCAGCATCAGCACCCATCCCCCTCAAGACAGATGCACAAGGTGGTTTGACTGCAGGCATAGGGGGACCGCTTCAGGCCTCCCCAGATCCGTGCAGAGGGCTCTAGTGAAAAACCTAGAGTTTCAGAAAGGTAATGGAAAAGTGGCTGGAATCCCATGGAACCTCTGCCCTGTGGCCTGGCTCCCATCATGGGCAAGGTCCCAGCCTGCTTGGAGGGATGGGGTCAGAAACACAGATGTGGCTTTGGGATACAGCCTCTGTGGGGAAGACAGGGGAACATCTTAAGACTGCTTCTGCTACTTGGCCATGTTCCTTACTCAGCTACCAAGATGGACTGTTCCTCTTGGAATCTTCAAATATAAAAGTCTCTGCTATTCTCAAAGATTCCCAGCAAAAGAGGTATCTTGGTTTCCCACATCCCCAGATTCTAGCACATCACATCCATGTTGCTTTCTTCCTTGCATCACACCTATTTGTTCCTCTTAGTGAGTGAGGCTTATTCAAGAAATCCCATGCACTCGTGTGTGCGCACACACACACACACACACACGACCATAAGGAAGCATACCAGCTCTGTGTAGTCCTTACAAACCTACTCCAGACCTGCAGGGGCTCCAGGTAAACCGTTACCAGCACCAATGCTCAGCTAAAAGGTTTCTCTCCTCTGTACCACCCAAGACACAGGACCTTGTGGAAACTCCTAAGTCCCTGGCTCAAGTGGACATTCTTTTTTTTTTTAATAAATTTTTTTAACATTTATTTATTGAGAGACACAGAGCATGAGCAGGGGAGGGGCAAAGACAGGGGGAGACACAGAATCAGAAGCAGGCTCCAGGCTCTGACCTGTCAGCACAGAGCCCGATGCGGGGCTCGAACTCACAAACCGCGATATTGTGACCTGAGCCAAAGTCAGACGCTTAACCGACTGAGCCACCCAGGCGACCCATCAAGGGGACATTCTGTGTGGTCAATCAAGGAGGCAGGCTAGCCTGGTGGTTAGGTACAGGGGCTCCCAGGTCACGTGCCCTAGGTTTCAATCTCAGCTCTGCCATTTATTTCTCGTGTACTTTTTTTTCCTAATGTTTATTTATTTTGGGGAGAGAGAGCAAGCAGGGGAAGTGCAGAGAGAAAGGGGGATAGGTGATCAGAAGTGGGCTCTGCATTGACAACAGACAGCCCGCCGTGGGGCTGGAACCCACGAACTGTGAGATCATGACCGGAGCCAAAGTTGGACACTCAACTGACTGAGCCACACAGGTGTCCCTCTGGTGTACTCTTTAGAACAATGATTTATTGGGGCACCTGGATGGCTCAGTTCGTTAAGCGTCCAACTCTCGGTTTTGGCTCAGGTCATGATCTCATGGTTTGTGAGTTTGAGCCCCACATCGGGCTCTGTGCTGACAGTCCAGAGCCTGCTCGGGATTGTGTCTCTCTCTCCCTCTCTCTCTGCTCCTCCCCCACTCACGCTGTCTCTCTTTCAAAGTAAATAAATAAACTTAAAAATATAAAAGAAAGAAAAATGACTTATCTCCTCTGTGCCTAGATTTCTCATCTATACAATGGAGATAAGCCTACTGCTTACTTCATAGGACTTACGATTAAATGAGACATTACATCCCAAACATTTAGTACTATATTATGACAGTACTATAGAAGTGTCAACTGGTATTCTGAACCCTTCAGGTAAGGAAACAGAAAAGAGGAGGCACTTAGGACCACGGAGATCATGGTCTCAAGGACTAGGACCCTACTGGAATTCTCAGACATGCTTTTGATTCCAAATTCCAGGTAAAGTGGAAGTTCTGGCTTCTACTATCCCCAACATCTAGCCTGTGCAGACAGAGTATGACCATAGCAAACAGGTGGTGAATGAATTCATCAGATGTTGTGTCAGTCATCCCTCCAAGGAGCCCAGGGACTGAAAGAACAGAAGATTCTGCAGGAATGCATTGGGAGATCCAGTTCTCTTCACCCATGTCTGGTCCCTAAGAGAACTGAGGTGGGGGGCATAGAGGAAACCATGGAAACAGCCCTAGAGTCCAAAGATAAGGAGTGGGTACCCCAACACTGCGTGGATGGATTCTTAGGGACCAGCTCAGACACATGCCTTTCCCTGAATTCATCGTGTTCATTCCCACCTCTTCTTCATGCCTAGATGGTGGGTTAAAAACAGCAGGAATGCCTTCTGGGTCCTCATTGTATCCCAATGCCCAACACCACGGTCAGGGTTCAGTTCAGCTCTGCAGAAGGAACAAGTGCCCCTCAAAGACTTCCTACCACTTCTCTGCCTGGTGATTATCCATCACTCAGAATCTAACTCCATGTCCTCTTCTTTCTGAAGTCTTGCTAGCCAGCACAGCTTGGTGCTTTGTCTCGGTTGTTCCATGACCCACACTAGTTATAGAAGAATAACATCATGGCGCCCCTCAGCATTCCATAAACCCTAGACACAGAGGAGGTGCTCAGTGTTCGCAAATGAAACCATTATGCTTCCTTAGTAACGGTAACCAATTTCTGCAGGTAATTGTCTTGGCAATACATTAAAAGACACAGAAGAGGCTTCGGTACCCATCAGACACACCAGAGGGACGAACACTGAGGGGGCCCTCCTTCCAGTCCTGTCCTCTGACCTCCCCTCTCCGTTCTGCCTGGCAGGAGGACTCGAAGGCTCCTTGCCCACGTTGGTTCTGCCTTCCTACTCGCCTCCCGCCCCTATGTCTGAAGTATGAAGTATGAAGAACGACAACTCAGTGAAGGCCACTGGGCTTCTACATCAGCTTGGAGAGGGGCTGCAAGGACAGAGCTTGGGGCTTTGGGGGGCTACTCTGCCCTTCAAATACGTACAGAACGGCTCACTCGGAGAGAAAGTGAGTCTACCTTTAGGGCAACAACGGAGAGGTGATGACGGAGCGGCGACCTCCTTAACCCACCCATCTCGGACCCCTACCCCAGGCGTCCAGCCTGAGTTTGGAGGCCCCAGAGAAAGGTGAAGACGCTGACACCCCATCTATCTAGGCTGTTCCAGCCTTCAAGCCTACCTCCATAGCAGGTGAGCCCCCCGGAGCAAGGATTGTGGCCTCACTGTCCCGCCGCCTCGGGCTTCCTTCTTTGGGGGGGGGGGGGGGTCGCCACCTCCAGCTGTGCCGAGGGGCGTGCACCCCTCCGCCAGGCGCCTCAACATAACCAGTCTCCACCCCCGCAGGCGCCGCGTGTTTACAAAGTCCGCGCGGCGGATCCCGAGTTTAAAGCTGGGCAGGAAGTGGGGAAGAGGGGGCGGGGGAGACAAAGGAGCTGGGTGCTGGGTTCAGCTAAAGTTTGGGCCCCGACTCCTCCCCGCGCTGCGCGCGGCCCGCCCTGCAGACCCCGACCCACGTGCCCTAGGTGAGGGGGCGGGGAACGCCCCCAGGCTCAGGTGAGCGGATGGGGCGAGTGTGGCGCAGGTTCCCAGATCTCTGTCTTCTAGGCGCGCGCCTTTCGTTCACGCGTGGCGCAGGAAATGAACAGCAACTTTATGTGCTGTTTCTTGACTTACTGTATGTCTGGCACCGGGCCAGACCCTTTGTGTGTATTAGTTCATTTTCTTTTCTATCAATCCCACCCCAGTTTCACAAGAGGGAACTGAGGCACAGTAAGGTTAGGTAATGTGCCCTGACTCACATCTGGTGAGTGTTAGGTTTCAAACCCAGCGTCTGCGCCCTCCCAGGTACTCGCTGACGGAGCAAAATGAGGCGCGGTGCGGTCCCCCGTCCCTACACGGAGAACCCCCACCCAGAAGTGGCTGATGAGCGAGTACAACACAGAAAACCACGAGCACCGCGTGGACGCACCGCTCTGGGGAAAGAGGCAGGCACCGGACAGATGCCCGCCGCCTGCGCCTCCCGGCTTGCCCCGCAAATACCTGCGGATTGAAGGGGAGAAGGCAGCGGGATGCAGAGAAAGACCCGGGCTATCTGATCAGAAGGCTCTAGTTCCAAGTGGGCCACTGGCGGGCTGCGGGGCCGTCAGCACAAAACAGGGTTTCCCCAAATTGAATCACCTGGAGAGCTTCACAATACCGATTTCCAGGCCCCTTCCCCAGGGAGTGAGTCAGTGGGACCGAATGGGATCCAGCTAGGTGTTGCTAACAATCAGCCAAGTTTGGAGCGTTCCAGGAATGTGCTCTTTATGAGAAACGATTTCACCAGAAACAGGTGTGAGACCGAGGACGCATCTTCTTGGCCAAATCCGAGGCTCACTGGGTAGGCAAGAACCCACCACTCGCAGAAGGTCACGTGAGCTGGGGGCCTCAGATACACACACCCCACCGGCCTAGGCTTAGGGAAGCCCAGAGGGGTGCACGCCGCCACGCCCCGCTCTCCCCGCCCTCCCCGCTCTCCGCGCGCTCCACGCCCTCCCCGCTCTGCGACTACAAGTCCCGTCCTGCCCTGCGCTCGCGCACATTACGCCAGAGCAAGATGGCCGACACGGCGGCCACTGCCGGGGCCGGTGGCTCCGGAACGGTAAGCGCGGGAGGCGCGGGGCCGAAGCCGAGAGAGTCTGGGCATTCTGTAATTCCCCCCTAGTGTGGGCAACAACCTCATAGCTAGAAATCCAGCCCCACTCTGAGCTCCAAGTGGAGGAGGGTCTTTCAGGCCGTACATGCCCCCCTCCTTGGGACTTGGCGGCGGCCTCCTGAGTTCGCCGACCTGTGTACTGATTGGCTCCCTTCCTGTTGGGGGTTGGGAACCCGGAACACCTCCTGATTGGCTCGAAGACGCCAGTTTCGCCTTCTTATTGGCCAGCCAAACTTGGGAGGGATTCCCGTTTCAAAATATTTAGCTTTTCTACTTTTCTGTGCTGTTGTCGCTTGCCTTCCACTCCTCAGCGTCGTCTGGTGCTGTTTTAATGTTTCTTGTTAGTGAAATGGTGTGGTGATGGGAGGAACAATAGAGCATTTTCTTCTAAGAGATAGACATGAATTCAATCCCATCATGCATTTTTTTTTCAGCTATATATTCTGATAATCTGCTAAAATAGTAAAAATGGATATTTTGTGTTATTGGAATTTTAAGTTTAGGGTAGCCCCTTGGTACTTGATTACTCAGCTGGCTGAGATTTGTAAGTCTAAACGCCAGAGGTTACCACCTTTCATTAAGCACTGATAAATAAATATTTAGCAAGAGAACTTTTGCTTACCATTGATGATATGTGAACTACTTCATTGCATCCTTGTCCTGTAGGTGAAATTTATTGATTGATTGATTGATTGATTGATTTTAATGGTACTGATTTGCAGAGATCAGGAAGTAAACAGTCCACTAATCCTGCTGATAACTACCATCTGGCCCGGAGGCGAACCCTTCAGGTGGTCGTGAGCTCCTTGTTGACAGAGGCAGGGTTTGAGAGTGCCGAGAAAGCATCTGTGGAAACATTGACAGAGATGTTGCAGAGCTGTAAGTACCAGGAAACAATCGGCCCTCTTCAAGTCAACCAGACATCTTGTTCTGTGTCCTGCAATGTGATGGTGTAAGAGAGGGTTTAGGAATAAGAAGAACACAGTAAAGTGACTTACAGGCTTTAGAATCAGATGGACATGGGTGTAAGTTGTTGCTCTGCCCCTTCATAGCCTGAGCAAGTCGCTAAACCTCCTAAACTTCAATGTCCTTATTTGTCAAATAGGATAATAATTTGTATCTCAAGGAGTTGTGAGTATAAATGAGATGCATATGTAAAACATATGATGTTAGGAATATTGTAAGCTCGTGATGATTTGTAGGTGCTGTTACTGCTGTCTGTTCGCTGTGCTCAAAGAAGTTATTGTTTTGTTGCAGAGCTATGATTAATTCCCATGAAATAGATGCTACACGCTGCATAATCAAATGCTATAGTATGTGATTCAAAGAGGGACGGTAAAGAAGTTTTATAGAATGGAAAAACACCTTTATTTTTTATTTATATTTGAGAGGGGGGGTAGGGGCAGAGAGAAAGAGGCAGCCTCCCAAGCAGGCTCCATGTTGTCAGTGGAGAGCCTGACGCAGGGCTCAATCCCACACACGTAGGACCATGACCTGAGCAGACATCAAGGGCCAGATGATTAACCAACTGAGCCACCCAGACACCTCTGGAAAAAAACACTTTTAGAAGGAAACATGTTGGGGCACCTGGGTCGCTCAGTCAGTTAAGCTTCTGACTTCGCCTGAGGTCATGATCTCACGGTTCATGGGTTTGAGCCTCGCGTTGGGCTCTGTTCTGTCAACTTGGAGCCTGGAGCCTGCTTCAGATTCTGTGTCTCCCTCTAACTCTGCCCCTCCCCTGCTTACATTCTGTCTCTCTCTCTCTCAAAAATAAGTAAAAACATTAAAATAAGTAAATAAATAAATAAAGGAAACATGTTGAGGTTTAGGAGCCTGGAATGGTCTCACATAGCCTTTTCTGCTTATGCCATGTATTTCCCTGCTTGGGTTTTATTTCGGGTGGGAGGGATGAGGTAGGATGGAATGAGAGATGAGGGTATTTAAGGTGTCTTTTGGGAGATCAACACTTACAAATGTGAGAGAAAAGTTTAGGCAGGGGGAGAAGTTAACCGCAATTCAGGCCAAATAAAGAATTGGTCACCTCACTGGGGAGCTCTGGAGCAATTGTCCCCCATCAGAGTAGGCCACATCAGGCTGAAAAGGCCCTGCCTTTGTACTCAGATCTTGATCAGGCACTCAGTGTGGGCTGCCCCAGGAAGGACGTGGTCTGGGGTGAGGTGGCTCTCTGCAGCTGATGTTTGGAACTTTTAAATACCAAATGTTTTGGTCTTATGACCTCATTAGACTCTTAAATATCGAGGACCTGAGGAGTTTTGTCTACATGGGCTTTATGTAGAGAGATTTTTGCCACATTAGAAAGTAAAATTGAGAAAATTTCGAACGTATACATATGCAGGCCCACATTCCATTATCCCTCAGACCCATGATATCATCATCATAGGCCATATAGCCTCTGGAAAACTACATGAGAAACGAGAGTAAAAAAGTCAAAGAATGTCTTCACTTTATTATAAACATAGTTTTGGCCTGTGGACTTTGGAAAGGATTTTAGGGCTGCCTGGGGATTCCCAGACCACATGTTGAGAACTTTTGTCCTAAAGGAATGGACTAATAGTTCCCAACAGAGAAGAATTCAGTTCTTTTTTTTTTTTGTTCTTTTTTTTTAATGTGTGTTTAATTTTGAGAGCGAGAGAGCGTGAGTGGGAGAGGGGCAAAGAGAGAGAGAGGAAGACACAGAATCCAAAGCAGGCTCCAGGCTCTGAGCCATCAGCACAGAGCCTGACACGGGGCTCAAACTCACGAACCACAAGATCATGACCTGAGCCAAAGTCGGACGCTCAACTGACTGAGCCACCCAGGCACCCTGAGAATTCAGTTCTTGAAAAGATCTTGGAATTCAGAGTTTAAAGGTCATCATGGTTGAGGTCGTTCTTTCTTTTTCTTTTTTTTTTTTTTATAATTTTTTTTAATTTTTTTTTTAACGTTTTATTTTTGAGACAGAGAAAGACAGAGCATGAACAGGGGAGGGGCAGAGAGAGAGGGAGACACAGAATCTGAAACAGGCTCCAGGCTCTGAGCTGTCAGCACAGAGCCCGACGCGGGGCTCGAACCCACGGACCGTGAGATCATGACCTGAGCCGAAGTCGGACGCTTAACCGACCAAGCCACCCAGGCGCCCCGAGGTTGTTCTTTCTAATACCACTGGGCAAGAGGCCTTTTTTTCCTCTCAGAAGAAATGGTTGCCACTGAGAGGGATGAAGCTGAAGTAGCTGTGTTGGAAAAATGTGAATATTGAAACTAAAAGGTCTGAAAAGAGCATAAAAGTCTGCCACTTCATTCCAAGGAATACCAAGGATAGATGGCTTATGCCGGGGTCTTGCTGAGACTTGGGCACCTCCATGTTGGCAAGAGCTCTGGACATGGAGGGAACTAGAGGGTATTATGCTAAGTGAAGTAAGTCAGTCAGAGAAAGATAAATATCATATGATTTCACCCATATGTGGAATTTAAGAAACACAACAGATGAATATAGAGGAAGGAAAGGAATAAGATAAAAGATAAAAAATAAGTTAAGAGACTCCAAACTGAGGGTTGCTGGAGGGGAGGTAAGTGGGGGGATGGGCTAAATGGGGAATGGGCATTAAGGAGGACACTTGGTGGGATGAGCACTGGGTGTCATAGGTAAGAGATGAATCACTGAGTTCTACTCCTGAAACCACTACTACTCTAGATGTTAACTAACTTGAATTTAAATTAAAAAAAATAAAGATAAAAGAGCTCTGGATACAAAGTTTTAGGATTCGTGTTAGTATCTGCATCAGGCAGAGTGAGATCTGTGGACCCATCCCTGGAAAAGGGCTTTTCTGTAGGTGAAGTGCAGCACAATTTCAAGAGCTTTGATGGAATTACCCACCCACCTCCAGAGCCCATTTATGGAGCCCAGCTTCATACCTCCCCTTTTCCCTGAAGGACTTTGGTGTAATTCTGTTTGTTTTTTTTTTATTTTAAGATTTGATTTTATTTAACTTTTAGTTCTTTTTTTTTTTTTTTTTTTTAGCGCTTCTTTATTTTTGAGAGGGAGAGAGAGACAGTGCAAGCAGGGGAGGGACAGAGAGGGAGACACAGAATCTGAAGCAGACTCCAGACTCCAGACTCCAAGCTGTCAGCACAGAGCCCAACACGGGGCTCAAACCGCGAGATCATGACCTGAGCCAAAGTGAGATGCCTAAACAGACTGAGCCACCCAGCTGCCCGTTAAGATTTTATTTTTAAATAATCTCTAATCCCAACGTGGGGCTTGAACTTAACCCTGAGATCAAGAGTCGCATACTCTACCAACTAAGCCAGCCAAATGTTCCACTAACTCTTTTTTTTTTTTTTAAGTTTATTTATTTTAGAGAGAGAGAGAGAGAGAGAGACAGAGCATGGATGGGGGAGAGGAAGAGAGAGAGGGAGACACAGAATCTGAAACTGACTCCAGGCTCCAAGCTGTCAGCGCAGAGCCGGGCACGGGGCTTGAACTCATGAACCTCGAGACATGACCTGAGGCAAAGTCAGAGGCGTAACCAACTGAGCCACCCAGGCACTCCCATAACCATTTTTAAATGAACAATTCAGTGGCATTAAATACATTCACAGCTGTAAATACATGTACAACTGTACAACTGTCAGTACTATCCATTTCTAGAACCTTTTCATCATCTAAACAGAACACTGTATCCATAGCTTTGACTCCACATTCCTCCCTCCCTTAAGCGCCTGGTAACCTCGAATCCGCTTTTCATCTCTGTGGATTTTCTTTTTTCTAGGGACCTCATATTAGTAGAGTCTTAAAATATTTGACTTTCTGTGTCTGACTTATTTCACTTCGCATAACAATTTCAAGGTTTGTCCATGTAGCATGTATCAGAATTTCATTCCTTTTGAAGGCTGAATAATATTCCATTGTATGCATGGACCCCATTTTGCTTAACCATTCATCAGCTGATGAGTAACGGGCTGTTTCCACCTTTTGGCCATTGCAAATACTGCAGTGAACATTGGTGCACAAGTATCTGTTTTCAGTTCACTTGGGTGTATACCCAGGAGTGGAACTGCTGGCTCTTATGATAATTTTGTACTTAATTTCTTGGGAACTGAAAGTAAGATTTTATGCCTTTGATCCTTTCCTAGACATTTCAGAAATTGGGAGGAGCGCCAAGTCCTACTGTGAGCACACAGCCCGGACCCAGCCCACACTGTCAGATATTGTGGTCACGCTGGTTGAGATGGGTGAGTACACCTCCAGTTTCCAATTCTTCAGTGCAACTGAGTTGGAGTTAGGAGAGAAAGAAGAGTCCCCAGGAGTCAGCCACGTCTGCCGAGTGTTCTTGAGTTCCCTCGTGAGTCTCCTGGTTTGCTCTTAGCTTGAGAGAGGGCTCCCTCAAAAGAGGGTTCCTCTGAACCCATTTCACAGATCCCCTTCTTCCCTGTTGGGGGATTCTGCTGGAGCTGCTTTCGAGTGGCTGCAAAGCTCTCAAGCTGGGACTTGAACCTTTTCCACTGCCGTATGACTTCCCCTTCCATGGTCAATAGCCAGTGGTCTGGGCAGTGATTTTATCTTTCCTGTGTCTTAGGTTTCAACGTGGACACTCTCCCTGCCTATGCAAAACGGTCTCAGAGGATGGTCATCACTGCCCGTAAGTGCCTGTGAACTGAGGTACTCAGCAAGTGCTCAATTAATAGTCGTGGAATGAATTCATTGAATAGGACGGGGATCGGTTGGTAGCTACTTGCTTGTTACAGGCTCGCTCCCTTCCATTATCTGGGGCTGCCTGCAATATGATCTCTATTTAGATTAACAGGATTAGGGTGCAAAATTCAGTCACCAGAAAAGTAAACCATCTTGGAGGTGTTGCTGAGGTTCTTGTGCTTTAGCTCCAGAAGAGGGCCGTTTGAAAAATGCAAAAGTTCTCATTCTTCCCTAAATCAAGAAAACGATGGCCTGTAGGCCTAATGTGGGCCACTGCCTGTTTATGTAAATAAAGTTTTATTGGAACACAGCCATGTTTACGTATCATCCATGGTGGCTTTCATGCTATCATGGCAGAGTTAAGCAGTCACAGACTATATGGCTTGCAAAGCTTAAAATATTTACTCTCTATTCCTCATGCAAAAAGTTTGAAGACCTCTGTCTTCACTAAACTGAGTGCCATAAACTGACTTGGGAGTAACTAGTTTGGGCTTGTAGGACCTTAGGGAGAATATACTAGATTTTTTTCAGCACTCTTTTCATGCTGGCACCCTTTTAGAAAGGGCCATTTTCAATCCCCTCTTGCTTCCATTAGCACACACTGACATACCCTGGCCCAGTGTCTGTCTTTGTTATCTGGGTTCTGTGAAAAGACTGTTCCTAGCCCACCCAACTTCCTTAGTTCCTCAGCGTGCTTCCTTATATAGTGCTTGTCACAGCCACCCACTCACCTGCCTATGAGGCATGATGGCAGATGGCTGTATGTGGGGGTGACCTTCTCAGGTCCTCAAGGCATGAAAGGACTTTTATAGATAGAAATACAAAGTGCCTGCTCTACAAGGAGAACATCGAGGTCCAGCGTTTACTTTGAGCAAAGGAGGGACGGGGTAGAGACTCGCGGCCTGGGGTGGAGGAGTAACCGCTTGTGACTCTGTTGCAGCTCCAGTGACCAATCAACCAGTGACCCCCAAGGCCCTCACTGCGGGGCAGAACCGACCCCACCCGCCGCACATCCCCAGCCATTTTCCCGAGTTCCCTGACCCTCACACCTACATCAAAACTCCGGTGAGTGATTTGGCCCCCCTATTGGCAGGGGCCAATGCGGATGCAAAAGTAGTCAGTTCCTCCTGACTGTCAGACTGGAGTCCAAAAGTTTGTTGGCAAAGGGTAGTTCAGAGCTCAGAATGTCCTTCCTCGTTGACAGACAATTTGGCAAAGGAGAATTATGTTCTCCAGCGTTCGAATGTGTTTTCATTTGCCACACTAGCAGTTTCACCTCCCCTTGGGAAGGTGTGGTGTGCTCAGGGGTCTTCACATACTTCTGTCCTCCCCTCTACACCATGCACTAATGCAAATGTGCCCATCATGCAGGCTGTTGGGGCAAGTTCTCCAGAACATCTCTCCACACCTCAGGAATAGACGGCCACCCACCATTGCAACACAGCCATTGTCCTTGACCGGAAGTCTCTATTAGTGTCCTAGGGCTCCCTGCTGTAACAAAGTGCCACAAACTAGGTGGCCTAGGACAACGGAAATACATTGTCTTATGGTTCGAGAGGCTAAAAGTTCAAAATCAAGGTGTCAGCAGGCTCGCCTTGTAGGAGAATCCTTCCTTGCCTCTGCCTACCTTTGGGTGGTTTGTGGGCAGTCTGTGGCGTTCCTTGACTTGTAGATACATCATTCCAACTGTCTTCACGTGGCATTCTCTTTGGATCTCTCCTCACATGGCCATTTTCTTATAAGGGCACCAGTTACCTTGGATTAGTACCACTATACTCCAGTATGACCTCACATTAACTGATTACATCTTGCAATGACCCTATTTCCAAATAAGATCATATTCTGAGGTACTGGGGTTAGAACTTCAACAAATCTCTTTTTTGGGGAGAATACCGTTCAACCTACAGCAGTCCCTCACTCTTTTATAGTATATCTCGGTCAGTAAAAATATTAAGTACATATTCCAGTATTTGCTTATTACACAAATATTATAATGTAACACTATACCAAAATAATATACATTAAAAGATTATCTCACCCATATTAAAGGTTCAGGAAATGTATTACCTCTTTTATAATGACAACCATGGGATTGCCTCTGCTTTTTATTTTTTGAAATCTTTAATACTTGGTGGACCAGTAAGTTGGAAGTCTGATTCTTTCTTTTTTTTTAATATTTATTTATTTTTGAGGGGAGGGGTGGGTGACAGAGGATCTGAAGCAGGATCTGCGCTGAGAGCAGTGAGCCCGATGTGCAGCTCGAGCTCATGAACCATAAGATCATGACCTGAGCCGAAGTCAGACACTCAGCCGACTGAGCCACCTAGGCCCCCCTGGAGGTCTGATTCTAAAATTAGTTTGTTTTGGTACTTTTATAGCTCTCATGGTTGAAAAGGGCACATTACAAAGATATGCAGCATCGTCAGCTGCCCTTAAGAAATCATAAAACTCCTCAGTGCATAGAGCCAGCAGAGGCTCCCTCTTCCCTGAGCCAAACTGCCAGGGACACTGTGGATGTCTTTGGAAGGCTGAGAGGCAGCCCCAGCCCCTTTCTGTCCCAGCTCAGTTTGCAAAAGGCACTGACATGTAATTCTTCTCTGTTGTAAACTTTCCACTTAGTTTGTTTCTGATGATTAAATCTAAGTCATTTGAAAAAAAAATCATAAAACTAATTTTTTTCATTCTCATCTACAAATTATTTCAAGAATCTCTTTTAAAGCTTCCTATTAAATGTCCAGCTTCTTGAATGTCAAACAGTCATCTTAAAAATAATTGTAAGATCTTGAGGCTCCTGTGGGGGGGTCTCAGTCGGTTAAGCATCTGACTCTTGATTTGGGCTCAGATCATGATCTCGTAGCTTGTGGGTTTGAGCCCCACATCGAGCTCTATGCTGACAGCGCGGAGCCTGCTTGGAATCCTCTCTCTCTCTCTCTCTCTCTCTCTCTCTCTCTCTCTCTCTCTCTCTCTCTCCCTCTCCCCCCAAATAAATAAACACTTAAATAATTGTGGGATCGTGCATTTTAATGTGGTTAACAAGTATGTTCACAATCCACTCAAATTTTTTTTTTACTTGTTTCTGTGTTTAAGTGTGGACGGGGAACTGCACATATAGGTGAATTAACTTGAATTAACATTGCACTTGAATTAACATTGACAACAGTGGGAATGATTCCAATACCTTTTTTTTTTTAAGTAAACTTTTACTGAAGTATCACAAACATACAGAAAAGCACAAATAATAAATATACAGTTTGGTGAAGTTTTACAAAGTGCACACACATGTTGAACTAGTACCCAGAGCTCAAAAAAAACAAATAAATAAAACCACCAAAAACACCATAGAGGCCAGCTGACTGGCTCAGTCAGTGGAGCAGGTGACCTTTTTTTTTTTTAAATGTTTATTCATTTTTGAGAGACAGAGAGACAGAGCACAAGTGGGGAGGGAGGAAGGGCAGAGAGAAAGGAAGACACAGAATCTGAAGCAGGTTCCAGGCTCCGAGCTGTCAGCACAGAGCCTGATGCAGGGCTCGAAATCACAAACCGTGAGATCATGACCTGAGCCGAAGTCGGACACTTAACTGACTGAACCACCCAGGCGCCCCTGGATTTTAGCACTATAAGTTCAAGCCCCATATTAGGTGCAGAGATTGCTTAAAAATAAAATCGTAAAAAATAAATAAATAAATAAATAAATAAATAAATAAATAAATAAATAAAATCGTAAAAAAAAAAGAAAACCATAAACTATCATTCCAAAAGGCTCCATTCCCCTTCAGTGTTTAGCCCTCAAAGGTAATCTGATTTTTATCACCATAAATTCTTTTGTCTGTTTTTGTGCTTTGTATAAACTATGTATGTGGCTTCTTTCACTCAACATTATGTTTGTGAGCTTCCCCTCCAAGTGCTGAGTGTAGTTGAAATGTATTCAACATATACATAATCTTTCGGTACTTGAGGTAATCCAGGTTGTAGCTTATACAAATGGCACTGCTGTCAACATTCTAGCATTCGGTTAAACCATGGGAAACTGCAATTTTTGTAAATCGGCAATGTCAGATACTTGCAATTTTATACATAACGGTTCAACCTATTGCACATCTTTTAGTGCACATATATTTGCATTCCATTGAATGTATACTCAGGAGGGAGTGGGAGGGCTGGGTCATCAGGGATACACGTGTTCAGCTTTAGGAGATACTGCCAGGTGATTCCAACACCTCTTTTATTTTATTTTTATTTTTTTAACGTTTATTCATTTTTGAGAGACAGAGACAGAACATGAGTCGGGAGGGGCAAAGAGAGAGGGGGACACAGAATCCTAAGCAGGCTCCAGGCTCTGAGCTGTCAGCACAGAGCCCGACGCAGGGCTCGAACTCACGAACCGCGAGATCATGACCTGAGCCGAAGTCAGCATATGTTTCTAATTTTTAAACTTCAAAATAAATTAGCGATAGTTTCATCATTTTCGTTCTGCCCCTCCACTGCCCCTGGTGAGGGGTCTCGGCTCTCATTGACATCATTGGGTCATTGTAAGGGTAGAAGGACACAGCAGCAGCAAGGATGGTCCATCGATACTAATCTAGTGTCTTTGCTGTTCTCTTTATAGACGTACCGCGAGCCCGTGTCAGACTACCAGGTCCTACGGGAGAAGGCTGCGTCCCAGAGACGAGACGTGGAGCGGGCACTCACCCGTTTTATGGCAAAGACAGGCGAGACCCAGAGTCTCTTCAAAGACGACGTCAGCACGTTTCCATGTGAGAGTCTCTCCCCTCTGTGGACCCTGTCTTGTCACTTGAAATAATCACACCATCTTCCTTTTCTCTTGGCATGGTAGGAAGAAATGAAGGCTCTGGCTTTGTCTTAGGTGCCCCTTGTTCTTTGCACTTCTGGTTCCTTCTCCCAGGTCTTCAGGGCCTGTCCCTAACTGATAAAAGCAAAATGTTACGGCCTCTGTTGGGATCAGCTGCTTGAGGTTGAGTTTAAGCTACCTCGAGGATGACTCTGAGCCCCAGGTATCAGAGAGACTCATACAGTAGAAGCAACAGCCCTTGTAGTAGAAGGGACATTGGCATCGGGAGTGGGGCACTTACAGAACCTCCCCCAGTCTTTGCCCTTCATGTCCCTGCAGTTCTCATCTCCACACGGTCACGACACCGTGTGCCCACGTTACTTCATCTCCACAGGCTTCGCTTTTCTCAGAGGTGAACAGAGAGATTGGTTTGGGCGACTGGTTCGGTTAAGTCCTATTGAGCCCTATTGAGTGCTCGCTGCCTGCCTGGCCCTCGAGTACTAGCCGCTAACAGTTCATAAGGGCCAGATGCTGCGCCAGTCATCTCTCTTATATTGTCTCATTAAATCCTCTCGTGAGCCAACCTATGAGTTCAGAACTGTTGTCCCCACCATCGTAGGAAGCCGAGGCCTATAGAGAAAAGAAATGAGGTCATCTGCCCCAAGTCACACAGCTGGTAGATAGAATTCAACCTAGCTCTTTTGGACCACAGGACCTCACGTCTGAGCCATAGCCAAAATAATCTTAGAGTGTCTTCTGCTAATCACATTCTGCCATAGAAGTACACATAGGTGGTTTCTTTTCTTTTTTTTCTTTTTTATTAAAAATTTCTTTTCATCAATGCTTTTTGGAAGAACTGGAATGCTCACTTACTGTTAGCTCAGTGGATATACTTACATGCAGAGAGTTCTCAAGTCCAGTATTTGGACTTGAGTCCTTTACGGTGAAGAGATCGATATCCCTGCCCAGATATGAGGCTTAGCGGGGCTAACTGACCTGGGGTATAAGATCACTAAGCTGGTGCTTTGCTCAGATGCAGCCCATTTCTGTCTGAGTCTGGTTCTACTTGGTAAAAGTGGGCTCCGAGGTCATATTGCCCGAGTTGAGATGTCGCTCTGCCACTCTCTGTGTGCTCGAGGAGGTCGCTTTTCCGTGCCTCAGGTTCCTCATCTGTGAAACGGGGCTGGCAATTGTACTCAATAGGGTGGAGGCGAGGATTAAAGATAACGTGTAGGACGTGGCATGGCCCACGCTGAGTGTTTGGAGCGCGTTAGCCGTTACTGTTACTCGATGCTGTTGGTGGGATTGTCAGGCTCTCGGCCCGCTGCGAGGGCGCCGTGACTGGAATTGTGCCCCTCTTCCGATTTCCCAGTGATCGCTGCCAGGCCTTTCACCATCCCCTACCTGACAGCCCTCCTTCCTTCGGAGCTGGAGATGCAACAGATGGAAGAGACGGATTCCTCGGAGCAGGATGAGCAGACAGACACCGAGAACCTCCCTCTGCACATCAGCACGGTGGGTCCTGCCTTCTACCCACTTCACGGTACCCCCAAAAGTCTCCCGTGCTGCCCTCAGCCTGTCACCCCGGAAGCCTGAGATCAGGCTCGTGATGATCTCTTGCTTGAGAGACAAGTCCATGTCCTGGGGATTCATTCATTCATTCATTCATTCATTCATTCATTCACCAAATATTGAACAAGTGTCTGCCAGCCAGGCACAGTTCCGGGTGCTGGGGAAGTAACAGGAGACAAAATAGACAGCATTTTCTGCCCTCATGTAGCTAAGGAAAAATTATAAATTAGGAGATAGGAAGTAGTACAGTACGAGGGAAGGTCACCTGAGAAGGTGACATCAGAGTGAAGACCTAAAGGGAACAAGGCTTGTACAGATCAGGGAGTAGAGTACTCCTTGTAGAAGGCACAGGATATGCAGAGGCCCTGAGGTGGGAGCTGTTGTGTTGAAGGATAGCAATGCCATCAGGGTAGCATGAACAAAGGGGAGCTCTGGGGGGTGGGGGGGGGGGGCCACGCCTTAAAGGCTGTCTTAAACACTAGGCTTTTGCTCAGTAAGGTGGGAGCCATTGGGAATGCTGTGCGGAGGAGGGTCGGCGTCTGGTGTAGGTTTGTTAACAGGGTCAGTCGGGTTGCTATGTTGAGAATAGACTGTGGACGGCAAGGGCAGAAGCAGAGAGACCAGTGAGGAGGCTCCGCAGTAAACGGAAAGATGGTAGTAGAAGTGAAGATAAGGAGACGTGGTCAGATAGATGATTTGGTCAGATTCTAGACTATGTTCAGGGCAGAGCCAAGCGATGGTTTGGGTGTGAGATGTGTGAGAAGGAGAGCCAAAGAGAAATGCAAGGTATTTTGCCTGAACAACAGGAAAGACGGAATTGCCTTCAGCCAAGATCGGAAAGACCTGGGTGGGACAGGGATGGGGAAAAGGCATGGGTTCTGGTTAAACAGGGGAGCTTTGAGATGCTTGTTAGACAGCCAGGCGGTGATGTCAGGTGGCAAGATGGATATAGGGATTGCCGTGTGGGGAGCTGTTAAGGCTAGAGAGATGGGAATTTGGGGTCATCAGCGTGTAGATCGTGTTTAAAACCATGAGAGCGCCTTGGGTGTGGGTGAGGTGGAAAAGGACAAGAAAAATTGGACTCTGTAAGTATAGACTGTGCCGTCCGTTACGGTAGCCACGCGTCTATTTACACTGAAATTCGGGGCGCCCGGCTGGATCAGTCTGTGGAGTGTGTGACTCTTGATCTCAGAGTTGTGAGTTCGAGCCCCATGTTGGGTATAGAGATTACTTAAAAATAAAATCTAAATAAATAAGTAAACAAAGAAACTTAATGTCAGTGATATAAAACTAAAAATTCAGTTTTTTAGTCACATTGGCCACTTTTCAAATAGTCTCCTGTGGCTAATGGCTAGCATACAGGGCAGTGCAGATGGGAACGTTTATGTCATTGCAGAAAGTTCCACTGGACAGCACTCATATAGACAAGCGTTTCAAGGAATTTTGCTGTAAAGGGAAGGAGAAGAATGGAGTGGTGGCCAAAGGGGAAACATTAAGGAGTCGAGAGAGGTATATTTATTTTTGTTTGTTTCTTTAAGATTAAAGAAACAACAGCATGTCAGTACGCTGACGGGAATGATCTGGTAGAGAGGAAAAGTGGATGCAGGAAAGAAGGAAACATTTTGGAGTGATGTCCTTTGGTAGGTGAGAGGGTAAGGGACCTAGGGGACGAGGCGCGGTGGCAGGGTTGGCCTGGTTACGGGCATTTCGTTTCCAGGGGAGGAGATGAGAGTGCGTGGGCACAGAGACCAAGGCAGGTGAGATGTGGTCCTCCAAGCTTGTGGGTGTTCTCATCTGGTTAGCCGTGTGCTGTGCTCTGCACATAAGAGGCTGAGACCCCACTCGTGTTCCTGCATGTTTGCGAGAAAGAGCCAAGTAGAGCCAAAGAAGGGCTAGGAGCTCAAATGCCTTTAAGGCCTGCGGGACCCTGTGGTCAGCCTACCATAGTCACATCCATCCTTTAAGACTGGCCCTGGCTTCGGAGCAAAGGATGCCTTGGCGGTTGTCGTTGGACCAGGCATTCCCCGTGCTCTCTAAGATTCTGTGAGGCCTGTGGCAGCCAGCAGCTCCAGAATGCAGGGGAAAGGTGCCTACGCTCTCTCTGTGATGTGCCGATGGGCCTCCTTGCTTGGACACACGTTTCTTTAATGTTGGATTATTCCTTTCAGAATTAGGGCTGGAAGCCCATGGCTTTACATAAAGCAGAGGAACTTGATATTCTACACTTCTGTCTTGGACTCAGTTAATTTGGTCTGAGATATGGTGATGGGGTCATGGACTCAAATGAGGTTCACCCTAGGAGAAGGAGGAATCTTCTAAGCAGACATCACCATCCTTTTGTAAGTACAAAGCAGTTAAAAGGGCCCGCAGATGTGTTATCTGACCCCCCCAGGTCATGACATAGACGAGGTCATGGCAGTGAGTGGACCGGGGCTGAAAGAATGCTGGGAGCTGCCCGTGGACTGCAGGGTGGCCGAGAGGTCAAGTCAGACAGCAAAGACTGGCCTGCCTTCAAATCCAGACCGCACTGCTTTCCAGAGACTGTGACTTTGGTTGCCTTACCTAACGTGAGTCTGTTTCCTCACAAGTTCAAGCAGGAATAGGAACACCTAACTCAGCAATGAACGTCAGGTGTCCAGCAGCTCAGCTCACGGCACTCGCTGCTTCCCTCACCACCTACCCCGCCCCCACTGTTTTAGGCTGTACAAACACTTGCTCTTCTGTTAAAAGTAAATACGTGAATAAGAAGACCCCAAGGAGAGGATTCTAGCAACAGTTTATACACAATTGATTGGACTTGTCAGTGTTACTTTGTTGAACTGGCGCCCATAATCCTATGTTTGAAAATTCACGATGTAGAAAAAAATGTTTGGTAAAAATTTCTTTATGCCATCCGTGTTCCCTGTTCATCCACCCTCTCTCCTACAAAGCTGCCAGTGTCACCAGCCTTGTGTATCCTTCTAGAGACATAGTCTCCTCATTGTTATCAACACAAATAGCAAACCATGAACGGTTTTCCCTTCCTGTTTGCCCTTATCGCTGTATCTCGGTGATCATTCCATCTGTGTACAGCAGGCTGTTTCTTTATGGCTTCACATATTCCATTGAATGGATGTAACCATCGAATTTAACCAGCTCCCTATACACATCTATGTTTTCCGTCAATAGCGTTTGCAGACATTGTTACAGTGCATTAAATAGCTAGTATTGTAAGTTATTCTTTTACGTGTCAAGGGTGGCACTTCCTTCAAAGACTGTTGCCAGGGAGTTGCTTCCTTTAACCTGGTTCTGGTTTTTCCCATCTGCTTGAACATAAAGGGACTGTTCATTTTAAATTAGTGTATAAGAGAATTTTCTTGTACGTTTGAACTAGCGGCCTTCTGCCGACGCCAGATACCAGCGTCTCAACTTTTGCTCTTTTACGAACAATGTGCCATTCATTTACTCAACAAGTATTTGCTTAGTGTGGGTGTGTGCCCGATACTGTTGTGGGTGCTTGGGGGACCTCAGCCAACAGAGCAAACAAAACATCTGCCTTTTGGAAGCCCGTGGGTCGGCAGTGGGGCGACAACAATAAACGTAATATATAAATAAATCATTTACTGTATATTAAAGATGAAGCTGCTATTGTTGGCGCAAGGGGACCAAGTAGGGAAAGATCCAGGGTGAAAGATGGAAGTTTCAGCTTTAAATAGCGTGATCAGGGTGGACATCACTGAGGACACATCTGACAGGAGACTTGAAGGAAGTGAGCAAGTGAGCCCTGTAAATATCTGGGGAAGAGTGTTCTGGAAAGGGAGCAGCCAGTGCAAAGGCCCTAAGGAACAACACAGAGGTGAGTGTGGCTGTGGCCGCGGCTGAGGGAGGCAGAGGGAGAGAGGCAGAGGTCAGACCAGGTAGGACCCCGCAGGCAGCTTTAAGAGCTGGTCTTTAATTGGGTGAGACGGGAGTGGTGGGAGGGTGTGCAACAGGCAAGGGACATGTCTGACTTCCCTAGGGATCGCTGACTATGGGGAGGTCAGTTAGGATGCTGCTGCAGTGGTCTTAGAGAAAGAGTGTGGGTCCAGCAGGGCAGCTGCAGTAGAGAGGGTGGTGGTAGTCAGCCTGTACTTTGAAGGTAAGGCCAACAAGTTATCCTAACAGATTGGATGTGCGGGGGGTCTGAGAAAAGCAAGGATGACTGGAGTTTTGGCTTGAACAACTAGAAGGATGGAGTCGCCATGGAGGACTGTGGGAGGACCGGGCATAGGGGAAAGGCCGGAGTTCAGTTTCTGGCACAGAAGTTTGAGGTGCGTCCTTGACACCGGGTGGAGATGTCGAGGGAGCAGGTGGCTACGCCAGCCTGGGGGTCAGGAGAGCAGCGAGGGCAGAGAGGCCCACGTGGCAGTTGCTGGCATGGACACGGCGTTGGAAGGCGAGAGGCACCTCGGTCACCCCCAGGACGTGTGGGGCTCACCAGAGCTCACGTGCTCTGGCCTCCACAGGCTCCTGAGGGACTCTTCCGCTCCTACCTTTTTTAAGCAAATCTCAGTTTGGTACTTTACTTTTATCTACTCCTGTCCCTCCCTATCTCAAGGCTGCCTGTCCCTGAAGGAGGCAAGAAAGTGGCATTTCCAGCTCTACTTGGGAGAAGAGAAGCTGTTGTCCCATGACTCGGGACCCACATCCTGGCCTTGTGAGACAAGTGAGCCGCATGGAGAGGGCCTAGTGGCCTCCAGCAGAGGTCCCCAGGGCTGGCTTTTCCACGCCCGTGACTCTCCCCTTCCATCCATATTATCTCAGGAAACACTTTAAGGCAGCGTTGAAGTGAACTTTCAGCAACTTTGAGGATAGAGCGGTTGCAGTAAAGAGAAGACAGTAGCGAAGTAAATCAAGCCGTTCAGAACTTCAGAAAGATTGGGAGCCAAACATCCCAGGCAGGTCTGGTCATGGTCAGACCTTGTGTCCAGCATGAGCTAGGTTGACCTTGGAGCACTCGCTTTCAAGAGAGCCTCCAGAAGGTCCACAGTGGCTCTAGGTCACCTTGTGGTCCCACCAGACCAGGTGTTGGAGAGGGAAAGCCCAGGGACCCTGATTGGAACTGGGTCTTCGGGGAGAACAGAATTGGCGGGACAGTGAGGGGTGAGCAGCCGAACCTAGAAGTGAGCCATTTTCTTCAGGCTCACTAAACCTGGACAGGAGTCCCTGTCCTAGGCCTCCTGCCCCTTGTGGGACAGCCTGCTGTTCCTTTTATCCAATCGCAGCGTCCTCTACCCTGCTGTCTCCTGACAACAGAATTTCCTGGTTGAGGTCAGGCCCTCTTTTTGCCTCCATTACCTGACAGGAACCTCAGCGGCAGAACCCTTGGCCTGTCACCAGGGGGCGCAGCCCCACCAACTTCTGGTCACTCACAGTCTCTCAGGCCTGAGTTCTAGGTCATGCCCTCGGTATGGTTGTGTGATTTTTCTCCCCCTTCCCCTACAGCCTGTGCTCATTTTAAAGAACTTGGAAAATAGAAGAGCGTATAAATAAGGAAAAAGAGAAGCAATCATCCATATTCCTAGAACCAGTTTCAAATGTTTCAACCTATTTTTTCTATGTCTACACACATTACAAATAAAATGTTTTAATTGGGATCACGTTGGATACATGTAAACCTATAAACTTTTCTCCCAGATCGCTTTCCTCAAAAAGCAAACAGCGAAAGACCTGACCCACAGGTCACTGATGGGGATTATCGTTGCTCTTCCCGTGTTGGTTCCTGCATATGCCCTGCTTTGCCTGGGCCGGAACCCTCAGGGCTCAAGAAGTTTCTGGCCTCTGCTGCAATATGATCATTGGTACCTGTTGCAGGTACCAGACATTTGAGAATATGGAGGAAATTGATCATGATTTTCATTCCGTTTGGTCCGGGCGATTCCCTATGCACATGATTTGTTCTGGCCCTGTGTCCTGCAAAGCATCAGGGGTCACTTATCTTTGTCTTTATCTCCCCACAGACTGGGTGTCCTCCTTGAGCATCTAACTGTTAGCCCCTGACTCCCTGCCAAGACTCTATTCTAACTCATGTCCCTGTCTTCTCGAGAGGCTCAGAGTTTTGTGTTCTGTGCTCCCCTGTGTCCAGGCGGTTGGTCTCGTCTTCCTCTGATAGCCGGCCCCTGCCTGGGTCTCATCTCATCTGGGGCAGGGATAGGTGCATTAGCAAGAAAGTGGTCCCTGGGCTTCTAATTGCTTGACGAAAGGGATGCTAATAGTAGTTCTTACGATGGGCATGATCTCTTTCCTTATGCCATTGGTATTTTGCTTTATTTCGGCTTTTGCTCAAAGGATGATTCTGGAGCCGAGAAGGAGAACACCTCTGTCCTGCAGCAGAACCCCTCCTTGTCGGGAAGCCGGAATGGGGAGGAGAACATCATCGATAACCCTTATCTGCGACCTGTGAAGAAACCCAAGATTCGCAGGAAGAAGTGAGTTGGAGGCTGGGGTGCAGAGAGGCTTGTCTGGCCAACCGAGGTGGCCTTCTCTCCTCCTTGGCAGGAAAGAGAGGCTCCCCAGCAGGTCTGAAACGTGGGGAAAGCTCCTCTGGCGAGAGGAAATCTTTTCCCTTTTCCTCACCTCACTCATCCCCCCTCCCCCAATGTACCTCTTATTGCAAAGAGGTTGAGCATCCTGCAGCTGGGGGACAAGCCTTCACAGCCCTGGAGCCGTCCCCCTTAGAAGACGCAGGTGGGTCCCCCACCGGGCAGGCTCCATGGATTCTTCTTCTTTCTAGGTCCCTCTCGTGAGCCGAGAAGGAAGCCTGCCTTGTACAGAGACGCGGACACCACTCTCTCGGGGCCGTTAAAGCCACTCAAGGAAGAAGAGAGGGTGGCCTCCTTGAGGTCAAGCCCAGGCAGCCGGACGTGACTGGGCATGATTTTAATAGCAAACTCAATATTAAGATTACCTACTTGCACTGGATATTTGGGTGGAGGAAGACGGAACGGTAATGATCAGCTTCTCCTAATCAACCTGGCCGTACTGTGGGGCGCAGGAACGGCCAGTGACTTCAGTTATTATCACAGGACTTGATTCCTTTGAAACCTGGAAGGCCAGGGAAGGTGGCAGGAGAGAAAGGGTTCTTTGCCTGCTGTGCTTACTGCCAGAAAGACCGCTTGCCTCGTTTGTAGTTCAGGATACCTGGACCCCTCTTACTCACAGATAACTTGTGGCACCAATTTATTGCCCCAGAACCTCAATCTTACTTCTCTCCTCACCTGGGCTCCAAGTGCCCTGCGAGCTGATGGAAGGTGACTTTGTCCTCCCTCAGCCTGTTGGAAACAGGAGGCCCGCTCATCACAGTCTTGATCTGGGGCTGGCAGGAGTCAGGAGGCATGTGCAGGCATGTTAAAGGCAGAGGAGAATAAGGGCAGCACTGACTCTCACCGGCACTTGAACGCTCCCATAAAGCTGGGCAGCACTCTCTCCTGAGTGATTTGTCACTTATTGTCCCTCTGGGGGATGCATGCTTGGGAACTACCAAGCCCTGCCCCATCTCGGGAAAAGAAGTTTTCTCTGACAAGAGCCTAAATCAGTGGCTATATTATACTGTGACTTGTAGAAGAATCACCGATTGTAAACAATAGGAAAGGGATTTGATGGCAGGGGTCGGGGGAGGGTGAGATCTTGAAGGATGGGCCTGGCCGGTCTGCTGGAAGGCTGGCGTGTTCAGAAGGCTGTGGCCCCACCTTATGGTAGAGGTGGGCTCAGAGGAGCCTGCAGGCCAAGCCAGGGTGTTCTTCCAAAAGCAGGTCTGAATCTGTCCAACCTCTTTTCCTCCTGGGGAGAGAAGACTTTATCCTTGATGTACCCTACAAACCAAAAAAAAAAAAAAAAAAAAAAATGTTAAGGAAGATGCTGGGCAAGCTGATACCCTTTGGCTGGTCTCCAAAGGAAGAGATTTAAAAATCAAGTCCAAAGAAGAAAAATGCCAGTGACACCTGGAAGTTAACACAGGATGACCAAGGCGTTCCCTGGGTTAGTGACCTAAGGTCCATATTGAACTTTCCTTATGCTCCTCTTCCAGAGTAATCTCTCCGTTTTCCATGCTCTTGGTGAATTTGAAAACTTGAACTTGACAGCAGCTACCATGTCCCTCTGGCCTCACTGTAGCCCCAGGCACTCCATCCCTTTGCCTGGAAGGAAAGAGCTGCTTGTTAGTGACTGAAGACGACAGACTAAGTAGACATTTGGGTTCCCCACCTCTGGACCAAGGAAGCGTTTTTCAGGTTTGTAATGGCCTGGAACTCTTCCAGTTGGCCGCAGTCAGACTGGGCCTATGCTGAGTCTATGGTTCGGCTCTTGGCGATTCTTGGGCTGTGGAGTTTAAGTACAGTCCCACGTATGAGCTGTGGCAGGTACAGGGCTGAAACCTTCCCGGCTTGCTGCCCTCACAGCGCCGCCATCCCAACTAGCATTTCTGCAGTTCCTGTTTTGCCATGACTGTCCAAAACCAACACCTGCCCAGTGCCTGCCCAGTGCCGTGATGCTGAGGGTGGATGGTGGGTTGGGGCCAGAGCTGCCATTTCTGCTGTAGAGATTTCGGAGTCCGTCATTCTGTTTCGGATGAGAGGTCCTGGGAGATGATTAGACAGCTGGAAACATTGACCCGACTATTATTGTGTAAAAACTGTGCATAATTCTCAATGTGTATTTATAAATTTCTATTTTTTATAACTTTGGGAGACTTCTTGGAGGGAAAAAGTAGTAAGCAGAGCCAGATTAAGAATGTGATTTATGAGCTCTAAAGGTCATAAATAAAAGGTCCTAATAAAAACTTTGCAAATGAAATAGAATGATATACTTTGAACTTAATCTGTATTCAGAAGTTCCAGCAATGAGTAAGACTGTAGACAGATAAGGTTTAGTCCTTCTGTTGAACTAAGTACCCCTGGGAACTATATAAAACTTCTATTTTGGAAATTTTCAAATACAGAATGAGGAAAGTATATATGCTTTCCCTGAATATCCTTCACCCAGCATCAACACTTACTGACATCTTTTCAGTTCTGTTTCATCGATCTCTCCCACTTGTTTTTCCTTTATTTTTTCTTCCTGGAGGTTTTTTTTTTAAAGCAAACCCAAGACCTATGTCATTTAGGTCATCATGAATCTCACTCTGATGGACCTTTTTACTATTTTTAAAATTAGAGATTCACAGGGTGTTGGCAAAAACAAAAATGTTCAGGGGCACCTGCATGGCTCAGTTGGTTAAGCATCCGACTTGGGCTCAGGTCATGATCTCCCAGTTTGTGAGTTTAAGCCCTGCATTGGGCTCTCTGCTGTCAGCTCAAAGCCCGCTTCAGATCCTCTGTCTCCCTCTCTCTCTGCCCCCCTCCCCTGTCTCTGTCTCAAAAACAAGCAAACAAATAAAAATGTTCAGGGAGGTTCCATGTACCCTTTGCCCAGTTCCCCCCAGCGGTAGCATCTTGTATAACAAGTGCAGAATCAAACCCAGGAGATTGGCATTGGTACAACCCACAGAGCTTATTCGGATTTCATCTTGTCCTGTGTGTGTGTGTGTGTGTGTGTGTGTGTGTGTGTGTGCGCGCGCGCGCAGTTCTGTGCAGTTTGGTTATGTGTGGATTCACGTTAACAATCACCGCAATCAAGATGCAGAACATTTCTGTCAATACCACTACTCTCCCATTTTGCTGCTTCTCCATAACCGCATCCACCTCTCCCCCATCCCAAGCCCCTGGTGGCTACTCTTCTGTTCATCTTTATAATTTTATATAAAGATTATTAATATATAAATGGGGGCACCTGGCTGGCTCAGTCAGAGCATGCAATTCTTGATCTCAGGGGTCATGAGTTCAAGCCCCACGTTCGGCATAGAGTTTACTGGGGAAAAAAAAGATTGTTAATATAAATGGAATCATAAAGTTATAGCCTTTTAATTTCACTCAGCATGTAAGATAGCCATCCGAGGTTGTGTGTTTCAGTAGTTCCTTTGGTTTTATTGCTGAGTCATACTTCCTGGTATGGATATACCACAGTCTGTTTAACCATTCACACTTTGAGGAACATTGAGACCTGTGTCCAGTTTGGGCCTATTATGAATAAAGCAGCTAAGCACATTTGTGTATAGGTTTTTAGGTAAACATAAGTTTTGTTTCTCTGCAATAAACATCCAAGAATGCAATTGCTGGGCCCTGTGGTAACGGCACACTTAACGTTAAGAACTGAAACTCTTTCCCAGAGTAGCTGTGCTGTTCTGCATTCCTCCTAGCAGTGTATGAGTGATCCAATTTCCACATCCTCACCAATATTTGGTGTTACACTTTTTAGTTACTTTAGCCCTTCTGATAGGTGTGTAGTAATATCTCACTGTGACCTTAATTTGTATTTTTCTAATGGCTAGATGTGCTTATTTCCTAGCTGGTGGAATCTGTTTTTTGTTTTTTAATTTTTTTTTAATGTTTATTTATTTTTGAGACAGAGACAGAGTGCAAGTGGGGGAGGGTCAGAGAGAGAGGGAGACACAGAATCTGAAACAGGCTCCAGGCTCTGAGCTGTCAGCACAGAGCCCGACTCGGGGCTCGAACTCACGGACCGCGAGATCATGACCTGAGAGGAAGTCGGCCGCTTAACCGGCTGAGCCACCCAGGCACCTCCTAGCTGGTGGAATCCATTTGAGTCTTTTGCCTGTTGAATTTGAACTATCTCATTGGATTGTTTCTTTGTTTTGAGATTTCCTCATTCTAGATACAAGAACTTTGTCAGATGTGTGGTTTGCAAACACTTTGCCACTCCACAGCTTGCCTTTGTGTCCTCTCCACAGGCTCTTCAGCAAAGCACAGAGTTTTTAATTTTGAAGAGCAATTTATCAGTGTTTTCCTTTATGGGCATTTTTAGTTTTTTGTATAAAAAGGTTTTAGGTTTTAGGCATATCGAGTTTTTCAGGTCTAAAATCTATTCACCAAAGCCCTAGCTCCCAAAAATCTTTCTCTATTTTTTTGTAACGTGTTTATAGATTTATGTTTTACATTTTAGTTCTTGATCTATTTTGAGTATATTTTTATCTAAGATGTGAGGTTTAGGGCCACCTGACTGGTTCAGTCGGTGAACCATGCACCTCTTGATCTTGAGGTTGTGGGTTTGAGTTCCATGTTGGGTGCAGAGATTATTAAAAAAAAAAAAAAAAAACTTAAAAAAATTTAAAATATTTAAATAATATAAAATAATATTAAATATTTATATTTTTAAAAGATATGTGTATTTATTTTATATATTATATTCATTTGTAAATTTATATTTAAATAATATTAAAATGTTAATATTTAAACAAATTATAAATGTTAATATAAAATATATGCATAAATATTTAAATTTAAATATTTTATGAATATTTTTATTTATATATTTATAAACTTGTATTTATATTTAAATACTAAAATATTAAAGTATTAAATGATAAAAATAATATTTTTTACATCTTTAAAGAATGAACTCAAACCCTTCATATCTTTTTTTTTTTTAAGATCTGAAGTTTGAGTTCATTATTTTGCCTATAAATGTCCAATTGACCCAGCACCTTTTGTTGAAAAGCTACTTTCCTTCATTGAATTAATTACATTTATACCTTTGTCAAAAATTAGTTTTTTTGTGTGGGTTGGTAGACTTTTATTTAAAAAAAAAATTTTTTTAATGTTTATTTTTGAGAAAGGGAGCGTGAGCGGGGAGGGGCAGAGAGAGAGGAAGACACAGAATCCGAAGCAGGCCCCAGGCTCCAAGCTGTCAGCAGAGAGCCCGACGGGAGTCTCAAACCCACGAGCTATGAGATAATGACCTGAAGTCAGATGCTTAACCAACTGAGCCACCCAGGTGCCCTGATAGACTTTTTTAATTTATTTGTTTTTATTTTTGTTTTTTGTATTTTATTTATTTTAGAGAGAAAGAAACAGAGCGCAAGCAGGGAAGGGGCAGAAAGAAAGGGAGACAGAATCTGAAGCAGGCTTCAAACTGTCAGCATAAAGCCTGATGTGGGACTTGAACTCACCGCAAGATCATGACCCAAGCCAAAGTTGGATGCTTAACCAACTGAGCCACCCAGGCACCCCAAACTTTTTTTAAAACATAATTATCATGTCCATATCATTCTTAACAAATGAACAGTGATTTCATTATTTCATTTGAGTTCATATTCAAATTTTTCCGGTTGTCTAAAAAATGTTTCTGTTTGTTTTTAATAGTTGGCTTGCTTGACTCAAGATCAAAATAAGGGGTGCCTGGGTGGCTCAGTCAGTTAAGCATCAGACTTCAGCTCAGGTCATGATCTCACGGTTCGTGCGTTTGAGCCCCACGTCAGGCTCTGTGCTGACAGCTCGGAGCCTGGGGCCTGCTTCAGATTCTGTCTCCCTCTCTCTCTCTGACCTTTCCCTGCTTGCACTGTCTCTCTCTCTCAAAAATAAATGACATTAAAAAAAAATCAAAATAAGATCCACACACTGCACTTGGTTTTCTCATCTGTCTCTTTTTTATGTTTATTTATTTTTTGAGAGACAGAGTGTGAGTGGGGGAGGGGCAGAGGGAGAGAGGGAGACACAGAATCCGAAGCAGGCTCCAAGCAGGTTCCAAGCTGTCAGCAACGAGCGCGATGTGGGGCTCGAACTCACAAGCTGTAAGATCATGACCTGAGCCGAAGTCAGACGCTTAACTGACTGAGCCACCCAGGCACCTCGGGTTTTCTCGTCTCTTAAGTATACACCAGTCCCTCGACTGTTCACTGAGAAGTATGCCCCTTCCTCGACCCCACCTCCATCAGCAGCCCCAGTCTAGGCGGGGGCAGGGACACTCAGCAGACCCCTTGTCTTTGTTTCTGACTAAGGGGTAGTTACATAGTGAGCAGTGAAAACAGAAACCAGTAACAACATGGCCTGGCCTCGGGGAACAAGCGTAAAAGAACGGACAGACTTAAGCTTCGTTTTTCTAGAATCCTAGAGTTGCTCTAAGAGGCCATGTGACTCAGTAGAACAAACCTTGCTGACGTTTGTATCTATGGCCCCCTCAACTTGCCAGCTGTGAAATCTTGGGCAAATCACTAAACTACAAAACCAGGTTCTATAAAATGGGATAATTATGATACCTTGTCAGGAAGGTGTAATGAGAATGTCTGTAACTGTGGCTTCTAAATGACACTATTATTCCATTGCCAGACCTTTCCTTTTTCTGTTGCTTTAAAAATTACGCACAAAAACTGATACTGGGGTGCCTGGGTGGCTCAGTCGGTTAAGCGTCTGACTTCAGCCCAGGTCATGGTCGCACGGTTCATGAGTTTGAGCCCTGCGTCCGGCTCTGTGCTGACAGCTCAGAGCCTGGAGCCTGCTTTGGATTCTGTGTGTTCCTTTCTCTCTGCCCCTGCCCTGCTCATGCTCTGTCTCTTTCAAAAGTAAATAAACATTAAAAAAATAAAAAAACATACTAACTGGGATCCTAACTCTTGCCGATCACTGTTTTACACGTATTGACTCATTTACTCCTCACCGTTACCTCAATAGCAGATTTTCTTACCGTCTACATTTTCAGGTGGGGACATGGAGGTCCAGGGAGGTCGGTGACAACGCAGTCCACATGGCTGCTGAGTCATAAAGCTGCAGTCTGTGCCCAGCATTCTCCCAAGCTCATGCTTTTTACCTTTCGCTCTTGCTTCTTGACCCTACACGCCTCTGTTCCTCAAATGCATTGAGCACTACTTTGTACGAAGCGATCCCCCACCGCACACCCACACTGTCGTTGGCCTGCGGGTGGGGGGAGGAGGGAGCTAGAAACAACCAGTGGCAGAGAGGGTGACAGTGAGGCAGGCTGAGGCTGCTAATCACTGCTCTTGTCCATTCCTTGATGAATAGACCAAGGGCCAAAAACATTTATGAAGGATTTTGAGCAGTTTATGAATAGATAGATCTGTAACAGATTATTAAGGAGACTTAAGGATGCCCTGGCACGAGGAGAACGAGGATCTTAGGCAGGGGGAAGTGCCTGTGGCACCTTTCACGGCCCTGATCAAACTTTTGGTGTGATCTAAGGTGGTATTTCTACTGGATTAAATGATGTGTTCCAATATGAGTTGGGCTGCTCTTAAAAAAAAATCCGCAACTATAGTGGTGTAAGACAGAAAAGTATGCCTTCTATGAAAGCCTGAGTAGGTGGGTGCAGGCTGGCTTGATGGCCTGATGGTATCGTGTCCTTGTGTCCTGGCTCCTCCATCACCTCAGGTGACGTTCACACCCACGTGATGGAAGGCGGTTGCCACCCTGTCTCCTGGGTGTGCATTCCCGCCTGGGGGAAGGAGGCGGATGGGAGGTGTATGTAAAGGAGAACTCAACACCCAGAAGCTGCCCCATCCTAGTCAATGGCCCCACCGAACTGCAAGGGAAGTGAGGAAATGTGGGTTTCAGCGGAGCGGCTGGGTAAAATTTGGGAGCTATGCCCCCCTGGAGAGAACAAAGGAATGCATTTGGAGGACAAGTGGCAATCTGCCACAGATGAGGCCGAGGCCGTGTGCCAGGGAATGCCTTGGTGGGACAGGCAGCAAACACTTCCCGAACACGGAGGCCACCTGACTTGGCACCCTGGGCTCTCCCAGCCTGACCAGAGGCCATCAGTCAGCTCCTCTTCTAGGATGGGGCCCTCAGTGAAGTCTAACCCAGCGTTCGCCCTTGATGTGTGACCTTGTTGGCTGCCCCTTCCTTCAGAGTTGTTCCCTTGGCTTCCATGACATCGCTGTCCTTTCCTTGTCAGTCTGCCTCCGGGTTTCCCTTTTCTTTGCTGGCTATTCCTCCCGACCCACCCAGCTATGGACGGTCCCAAACGGTCCTCTGCTTTCACAAGGAGGTGGCTCATCTACTCCTCCACCTCCAGCTGATACCCCCAGGGGTCCTCAGCATCTTCTGTCTGTAGCTCGCTCTCCACCGAGCTGTCTGACCATACTCCCAATGCCACACAGATTGCATTTGATTCAGTGTCCCCTCAAACCGCGTCCGCTCCCCAGTTTTCCCACTTCCGCAGGAAGTTAGAAACAGGCCAAGAGCACCTGGCCCTTGAGTGTTTGCCTTGGGCCACGATGGCAGGCTTCACAGCATCGACCCATCCTGCCAGTCACCCAGCTAAACACTCTGGAGTCTTCACTCTTCCTCTGCATCCGGTCGGTCACCAAATTCTGCCACCCCTTCCCCGCCTGGCCAGTCTGATGCTGCACATCCCTGCTCTCCCCAGCCTGCGTCCCCTGAAGGCCCGTCTTCCTTCAAGCCCTTCCCCTCCCTGCAGGACGCCTTGTAGTTCTTCCCTACCCCGCTCCTTACCCCAAGTCCAGCCTGCCCGATCTGGCTTCCCAGGTCCAGTGTCAGTTCATTGTTTCTTTTGGATAACGAGTATCGCTTTCATTTATTCAACAAAGCCGGACCTAGTGCCTTGGGTGTATGCCAGAGACTGCCAGGCTCAAAGGATTCCACAGTAAACAAGACAGGCATGACCCCTGCCCCCAGGGCATTCATTCCAGTGAGACAAAACCCAGCGCATTAGAGATTGTGGAGAAAAGTGGAGAAGGACCTAATGGGGGTCTTTATGCCTTGAGGGGAGAAGGCCATTCTCATCACCGCTGCCCCCTGGGCCTTCATTTGTGTGCTTCCTGCCTCCCACCTCCTAAAATCTTACCTGTCCTTCCAGTCTCCATATCCTCTCTCCAGATTATATTGATCCTTCCCTTCCTCATTCATTCATTCAGCAAACTTTAACCGAGCTACTTACTGCATGCGGGGGCTGAGCCACACGTTGGGATACAGCACAGAGTAAGGCCGTTACCTCCTCTGACATCGTGGTCCAGTTGTGGGACAGACAGCCCACAAACAAGAGGCATGTAATGTCGGGTGGTGAAGTGGGGGCCTGCAGGGAAAGCCAGAGTGTACTTTGGGTGATTTAAGGAAGATCTAATAAAGGGATTACCTCCAACAGTGTGGGCAGAGGGTAGGGCGCCACTAGCCTGGGTGTACTTCCTGGATGACAGGGATGGGGGGTGGGGGGGAGCAGCTACCAGAACCCGGAGAGAGGCCTGTGTGGGCACCTTCTGCCAAGAGCCGAGGCCTTAGGTCATTGAGGTGCCAGGTCACACACAGCAACCCTACAGGGAAGGAGCCAGCTGGGAAATTAATAGACTGACCCCCGCCTCCTCCCTCCAAAATTCCGGTGTCCTGCCCATTCTCTGCCCAATGGAAGCTGGAAGCCAGAGGGCCAGCCTCCCAGGGCACAGCGCAGGGTGAAGGTGGGAGTGAGTGGATCTGGAGGAGCAGATGAGAGGACCTAGGTGCCGAAGGGGTCACGTTTTGTTTATTTTTGAGAGAGTGCACGCGTGAGCCTGGGAGGGACAGAGAGGTGGAGATCTGAAGCGGACTCTAGGCCGACAGCAGTGGGCCCGATGCAGGGCTCAAACCCACGAACCAGACCACGAGATCATGACCTGAGCCTGAGTCCAACACTCCACAGACTGAGCCGCCCAGGCGCCTCAGGGGTGGCTATTTTAGAAAAGGTGAGGGAGGAAAGCTGTCTCTGAGCAGGGCCCTGAATGCATCCATGAGGCAAGCCACCCATGGAAAAGCATTCCAGGGAGAAGGAAAGGCAAGCAAGCATGCAGGCTCTGAGGCAGGAGTGTCCGTGCCCCCGGGCAGTGAGAGGCTGTGTGCCTGCAGAAGGAAGAGAGGCTGGGGAAGAGCAGGGGTCACCTGGCACATAGCCTCCCAAGCCTGAGGAAGGGCTTTGGGTGTTATTCAGAGACGGGTAAAGAGGGAGCGTCAGGCTCATTCTGGCCGCTGGAGGGGCATGAGACTACTTGTCTTTAGTTACGTTTGCAAAGTTTGGCATGGAGCATACATGATTCAACTGGAGGGACAGCCAGTGCCCCCCAAAACTGGAGGCCCCGAGAGAGCCAACAAGGCTGAGTGTGACCTCTCCCTGCCGTCAGTCCTGGACTGAGGGGAGAGGGAGGAAACAAACACACAGTAAACTCCCTTCCCCCAGGCGCTCACACTGTAGTCAGGGAGACAAAGAAACACGAGAACCTGTTTAACTCAAGATGGGGGAACTGTCAGGAGAGGGATAGACTTGAGGGCTGAAGACTGCCCGTGTGGGGTGGGTTGGCAAGTGAAGCTTCTGGAAGAGGTGAGTAAGGGACAGGGGAGAGCCCAGATGGCCTGAGGGAAGGCGGGAGGGCAGGTGACCCTGCCTGAGAGCACTCAGGTGCTCAAGTCCCCACCATCCCCAAAGCCCCACCTGCTCCTGCACAGCACCCCCACCCCAGGCTCCTGTGCCCCTCCTGTAATGTCTTTGGAGGCTAGTTTGGTGTCAGCTATAACCAATTCTCTCCCTTGTAAATCTGGCAGAGGTCTCTTCCATGGCATTGGTCCTCAGGTGGCACCCCAGCTCAGTAGGTTAGGTTTGGGAACACGTCTGCCAGCTCTACAACAGTATTTCCCCAGAAAAGGGGTCATTTGAACTGGTGGGGCCTGGGGCTGGAAGGGGGCCCTGCTCCCGCGCATTTACCCAGTGAGTTCCTGATGATCTGTGAGGTTTAATAGAAGGATCAGGAGGTTCAGAGGCTCTTAGGACTAGTTGTGCCCTGGGTATAAGAGGCATGAGCTGATGGGGCACCCGCGTGGCTCAGTCTGTTAAGCGTCCAACTTCGGCTCAGGTCATGATCTTGCAGTTCTTGGGTTTGAGCCCCACGTTGGGCTCTGTGCTGACAGCTCAGAGCCTGGAGCCTGCTTCAGATTCTGTGTCTCCCCCTCTCTGTGCCCCTCCCCAGCTCGTGCTCTGTCTCTCAAAAATGAATAAATGTTTTAAAAAAATAAAAAAAAAAAAAAGAAGCATGAGCTGAGCCTTACCTGTTATTTGCCATCATGAAAGAGCCGGCGGCGGGGGCTGGCGGGGGGCAAATTCTAATTTCATTTCTTTAGGTTTTCATTATGCATTCATTTATGAATTTTCTTTGACTACTGATCGTGAGTTTATCGTTCTTCTGTTTTACTCAGGCTCATACTGAAACAGGTTCTTAATTCTCTGAACGTCAGCTCACATTGTGGGTGGAGGGGGCAGCCGGCCGGAGGGAATGATTTCCCATGGACATTCTCGCTTCTGGAGACACGTTCAAGGTATTTTTCCTCCTCCTGGAGCGAGTGGCTTAGCCTCAACTCCATTTTATTACTAGCTTTTCCTTCTTTCCTAAAAAAGTTATTTTATTTAATTTTGAATAGATATTATATGTACACAGTATAAAATTTAAAAGACAGGAAAAAGATCTAAGTGATGACTAAGCATCTCCTTCTTTCCCTGTTTCCCAGACTCCCAGTTCTCTTCCCTGGAGGCTACCAGTATGTTAGTATCAATATTATCTTACCTATTCTTCCAGAAATAGTCTGTGTTTCAAATGCAAATGCTTGTATATACTCGCTCCTCTTTTTACCCAGTGGCGGATACTATACAAACTATCCATGCTTTCTCCCGCACTTCTCAGTGTATCATTTGGCAATGGTTCCATGTCAGTAATAAAAAGTTTCTTTGTTCTGTTTCTTGGTCGCGTGGTGTTCCATAGTGTGGCTCTACCGTAACTTAGTCAACCTGTCCCCAGGGGATGGGCCCGTAGGGAGTCTCCAGCCTTCTACTGTTGCACACGGATGCAGTGAGCAGATCTGTGCGTAGGTCGTTTCTCTGTGCGCACCTGCTAAATGTGGACAGGGGTCCCCGGTTGCCCCGCGAGTCATGGCAACTTACGCTCTCGCCTCCGTGCCTGCCTCTTACAGTTCCACCTCCCGTGTCTCCAAACCTGTTGGGGTTAGTTCATCAGTCCGAGCGGTAGAAGATGGTGTCTTGCTGTGGCTTGTTTGAATGGACTTCAGTATCTTTTCGTGTCCATTTTATCGTAGCAAGCAAGTGCATGGGTACCAGCCAGGATCGGGGGCTTCATCACCATGCGGTGTGATGGTGCCCCACCGAGGGGCACCGCAGGCACTCTGGCATCACAAACGCCTTCTGGGCTGAGACTTTCCAGGGAGGGTGACACGTGAGCTGGCCCTTAAAGTTGACCAAGTCAAGCAAAGGAAGGAAGGACATTCCAGGCAGAGAGAACAGAGACCACTTCCTATGAGGGGGACGCGAGGCTGAGTGTGGAAATGAAGGTTAAAGGTAAGGTGGACCCTAAGGGTCTCATTGGCCTTGCTGAGGAGTGTCTGTTTTGATCCTGTAAGGGTCAGAATGCCAATGAGAAACCAAGATATATTTTGGAACCAATCCATTGGCACAGTGCCAGGGCCAGGCACCGTGCTAAGCTCTTCGCCTGGATTAGTCTGTGCATCCTCTCACTAGCCTGATAAGGTGGTACAATTATCCTCCCTGCTTACACACGTCCCGCCTCATTTATTAATAGCACCATCATTCTCGCTGCTTACCAGAAGAGGAAACAGAGGCTTAGAGGTTAAAGAACGAGGGTAAGGTCCCCAGACGCCCAAGTGGCTACAAGGGCTTCAAGCCCTGCTCCTTCCCGACCTCTGTCTGCCCCCTCTGGGAGCCGCAGGCTGGGCTCTTTCCTGGAAGGGTGGAGCCTGAAGGGGACGAAGGCCTTCTCAGGGAGCAGAGGCAGCTCCAGGACACCAGGCCCCCTCCCAACTTGCGGCCTGTGGTTCCCGCCGTCTAAGTTGCCTTCCAGCGATCTCCGTGCGCATCAAGCAAATCCAGACACGCGTCTTTCCCTTTTTCACACAGATGTTGGCATGCTGCATCCACTTTTCTGCATTTGTTCCCCACCCCCACTTAATATCTCTTGGAGTTCGTTCCGTATGGGTTCATAAAGAGCGTCCTTGTTGGTTTTGATGGCCGTAGAGCGTGCCGCTGTGTTGTCTTCTTCTAATTTATTGCCACTTATTTAGGGAAATTGAGACTCTCTCCAACAAACAATGCTGTCATGGCATGATGTCATTTTGCTGGGATTGCTGTCGCTGAACTTCCCAGAAGCGGCGCTCCTAGCCCACAATATGCATTTAGCATTTTGGTAGCTATTGCCAAATGCCCTCCCACAGGGATTGTGCCATTTTACCCTCGCTCCAGGGAAAAAGAGCCTGCTTCCTTCCACCCTGATCAACACAATGTGTGTGATCAAACTTTTGATCTTTTGCCAACCTACGTGAAAAAATGGTATTTTAGAATAGCTTTAGCTTCCGTTTCTATTATGGCCGAGGTAAACTTTTCCATGGTGGATTTTGTTTTATTTTTTAATGCTTTATTTATTTTTGAGAGAGAGGGAGAGAGAGAGAGAGAGAGAGAGAGAGAGAGTGTGTGTGTGAATGGGGGAGGGGCAGAGAGAAAGGGGACAGAGGATCCAAAGCAGGCTCTACGCTGACAGCAGTGAGCTCGATGTGGGGCTCAAACTCACAGACCGTAAGATCATGACCTGATCCGAAGTAGGACACTCAACCAACTGAGCCACCCAGGAGCCCCTCTGTGGTGGATTTTAGCATACAGTGTTCCCAGCACGACATCCCTGCTGAGGAGGGACCCAAGATGTTCTCTGGAACACAGCTTTCTCCACTGTCCCTGAGCTGCTGTGGACACCTGTCAGTCTTTTCGATTTACAAATTGTCCTGGTGTGCATGCACAGGGGTAAAGTGAGAATTCTCTCTGAAACTCTGCATTCTCAGAGGGAGGGATACTCCATATAAATCATCCTAGCTGCTGCCCCCAGCTACATTATCCATCCCTCTCCAACGCCAGAAGCTGCCCCCTTCCTTGATTATTCTCCCCTGAAAATCCAAATAGGATTACCAAAGCAGTGTTTCTTCTCCCTTTCCCCATGTTTCTTGGGCCAGGTACATTCTGGAGAATGAGTAGACATTGTCCTAAGCTACCGAGTGCTCTCAAGTTGGCCAGTCTCCAGGAGAGCAAAAAAGGTCGAAAAAGACATACATGTAAGCAAGCCCGAGTTTTCTACTCCTTCCAACCCTTGCTGGTGGAGGATACTGTCACCACAAGCTTGTGAGAGACAGCGGTTCCTGGGCCTGGGCCCTCTCTTGATCGCCCAGGTGACAAGACCAGCAGCAGCCCTCTGGAAAGTCATTCAGCCAACCCAGAGGATGTAGACCCCGTCCTCAAGGAGCCCAAGGCTAGTCCTGCTGTGTCCTCTGAAGTACTTAGTTTCTTCTCTCAGAGGCCCGAATGTACCAGGTCTCATGGTCTCCCCTGAAGTGTTCCTCTGGCTTCATGGAATGTTCTGGAAACTCTGGGATCTTGCCAGGGAGTGTGTCCCCAGCTTGTACGAGGGAGGCCTGCATCCCTCCAGAGCTCTCAGGAGCACCCTGCTCCGCTGCCCCCAGTAGCTCTCCTTGTAGCACCATCTGCAACCCATCCACCTGGACTGGGCCACCCCCACCCCCACCCCCACAGCCTGAGCTCTGCTCTCCCTTCCCTCCCAAGTTCTCCCCACCTCAGAATAATTTTATATGGTTTTTAAATAAGAGTGATGATAACTCGTACTTCTGTTGTACTTACTATGGGCCAGGTACTATTTAAATATTTATGCGGCACCTTGGGTGGCTCAGTAAGTTGAGTGTACAACTCTAGATTTTGGCTCAGGTCGTGATCCCAGGGTCATGGGATCAAGCCCTGTGTCAGGATCTGTGCTGAGCACGGAGCCTGCTTGGGATTCTCTTCTCTCTCCTTTGGCCCCTCCCCACCACTCATGCTTGCTCTCCCCACCGCCCCCAAAAAAAGTGGCTTTGAAAAAAAAATGATAAGTGGACACAGCACAAAATTCAAAAGGTAGAAGAAGATACCCAGTATAAATAAACTAAGCCTTCCTTCTTTTGTTTTTAAGGTTTATTTAGTTTTGAGAGAGACAGAGCACAAGTGGGGGAGAGGCAGGGAGAGGGAGACACAGAATCCGAAATAGGTTCCAGGCTCTGAGCTGTCAGCACAGAGCCGGACATGAGGCTCGAACTCACAAACCGTGAGATCATGACCAGAGCCGAAGTCGGATGCTTTACCGTCTGAGCCACCCCGGTGCCCCAGGAAATTTAGTGGCAGCTTCAGGCTTCTCCCCTAAAGCTTGAGAAGGTGGGATGGCATCCTGTTTCTTCCACTTTGCTGTTTGGAAATCTTGATAGAAAAATATTAGAAGGATTAGTCTAATGAATGGTTCATGTGATCATGAGCTAGTTCCTTTTTGTATTTCTTTTTATTCCACAATGGATTAGAGACGGTTGATGACAGACACAATAAACGATAAAAAGATTAATTAAAAAAACAGGACCAGTGGGAAAAAGGCATTAAATAAATCAGTGTGGGGGCGCCTGGGTGGCTCAGTCGGTTGAGCGTCTGACTTCGGCTCAGGTCATGATCTCGCGGTTTGTGAGTTCAAGCCCCGCATCGAGCTCTGTGCTGACGGCTCAGAGCCTGGAGCCTGCTTCAGATTCTGTGTCTCCCTCTCTCTCCACCCTTCCCCTACTTGCACTCTGTGTGTGTGTCTCTCTCTCCATCTCAAAATAAACATTTAAAAAAATAATAATAAAAAAATAAATCAGTGCGGAGGTAAGGGAGAGGAGGATAAACAAATCTATTGTACATTAGATAGTGATAAGTGCTGAGGAAAAAATAACACATGGTAATGAGAATGAGGAGGAGGCAGGGTATTATTGTCCTTTTGTGGAGCAGTTAGGGGAGGCCTTACCTCTCCAAGAGGGTAACATTTGGATTGAGACCAGATAGCTGGAAGAGACTATTCAGTGATGAAGGGACAGCAAGTGCAAAGGCCCTGAGGCAGGAGTGGCATTGGCATGTTAAGGAGGACAGTGTGGCCAGCAGGGAGAGGTAAGGGACAGAGTGGCAGGAGGAAGGTCAAAGGTGAAGAATGAGTGGATCATGTGGGGTCTTGTAGCCTTGTGATCTTTCCTTGAACCAACCTGGGCTTGCTGAGCTGACCTGTGGTTAACTTTTGAAGGAGGGAAAGAGCTGTCTCCAGGGCCCTCAGGTTCCTCTCTTCTCACTACACATATACTCTCTTGATGCTCCAGTTTCCTCACCTGTTAACTGGGGATAATACATGTTTTTCAAGGACTGCAAGGTAGGAGGTTTGCCCTCCAAACTCTCTATCAACCCCCAAACTCAAGTAGCTCTGGTCACCTTGACCAAGGCCTAGTCTCACTGGGACTTCTGGGAGACCAGGCTTTAACGTAGATTGCAGGGTTTCTCAACCTGACACTTTGGGCTGGATTTGGGGTGGGGTGGGGTGGGTGGCGGGCTACATTGTGTGTTGTAGGACGTGAGTAGCATCCCTGACTTCCATCTACTAAATGCCCTTACAGTTCCCCCAGGTCTGACAACCAAAAGTGTCCAGGCATTGACAAATGCCCTCTGGGGAGCAAAATTGCCCCCAGATGAGAACGCCTGGACTAAAATTAAGCACCAAGGCAGTGCATGTTTAGGCACCAGCAATAGGCTGCTGGAAAACAATTGGGGACAACAGAGGTTTTCCTCTGTTCAAATCAGAGTGTATCTTCAGCTGTTTCTTTTGTTTAACTTCCCTGAAGCTAGACCACAGGAATGTTCTGGAAGACAGTGTTATGTAATACTTTGGAGCTCTGGAGTCTGACCACTGCACAGGAACCCCAGCCCTGCCGGCTTGCTAGCTCTGTGACCTTGGGCAAGCTACTTAGCCTTTCTGTTCCTCTGTTTCTCATCCATAAACTGAGGATAACAAACATACCTACCTCCTGGGGCTGTTGCGAGGTTCCCATGAAACAATACATGTAAATGCTTGGAACAGTACATGACGAGTCTTTGCAGGACAGGTTCCCTGGGAGACAAAGATTTTTGTGTGCAGAAGTTTATTGGGGCGTGCCTTCAGAATGCACACGGGTGGAGGAAAGGGGGGGAGAAGTGGGGCTGTCTGAGCTTGCTCGAGACAGAGGCCATCAGAAGTCCCGGAGCTAGGGTGACCCTTCTGAGTTGTCCTGAGTTGGTGGGTGGGACGCCTCCATCAGTGAATGTGAGCTGCCCCCACAGAGCAGGTGCGACCTTGGGCAAAGATAGCTCTCTGGTGGAAAGGACCATCCCCAGGGAGGGACTCAGCTGAGTGAACTTCAGTCCTGAAAACAGAAGGGGGTGGGGTGCGGCACAGCACAACCTCCATGGGGGAGAGTGTGCATTGGCCAGGATTGTGAGACTAAATTTAAATAGAAGCAAAAGTGCTTTAAAAAAAATGTTTATTTATTTTTGAGAGGGAGAAGAGGGAGTGCAAACGGGGAAGGGGCAGAGAGAGAGGGACAGAGGATCCAAGCGGGCTCTGCGCTGACAGGCAGCAGAGCTCGAACTCACCAACCGGGAGATTATGACCTGAACCAAAGTTGGAGGCTCAACCAACTGAGCCACGCAGGCGCCCCCAAGCTAAAGTGTTTTTTTTTTTTAATTATGTTTATTTATTTTTGAGAGAGAGAAGTGTGTGTGTGAGAAAGCAGAGAAGGGGCAGAGAGAGAGGGAGACAGAATCTGAAGCAGGCTCCAGGCTCAGAGCTGTCAGCACAGAGCCTGACTTGGGGCTGGAACTCACCAACCGAGAGATCATGACCAGAGCGAAGTCAGAGGCATAACCGACTGAGCCACCCAGGTGCCCCTAAAGTGCTTTTAAATCACTGTGGACACCTGAGGAATTAGTCCCAGACTAATAGTGCCCCATGCCCGCTCCCAGTACCCTACTATCCCAAGCCTGCAATCTTTCACTGCCCTTCTGGGACAAGGGTGGGCACGATGCCCCAGCCGTGAGACCAAGGCTAGGTCACTTGGCCTGTGGGGACTTTAGATTCTTCCTTGGTATGTTGGGAGTGGTATTGTCAACCCAGAGTGGGGAGAGAAGATTAAATGGGATACTACACAGCAGCAGGTCTCAAAGTGTGGTCCCTCGGCCATCGGGACGGGCAGCCCCACCGGGGAACGTGTTGGAAATGTGAATTCTCGGTCCCCATCCCAAACCCACTGAATCAGGAGCTCTGGGAACAAGTTCTAGGAATCTGTGTTCTGACAAAGCCTCCAGGACTTGCACGCTCAGGTTTGAGAATTACTGGTGCACCAACTAGCACTTAGCTCTGAGCCTGGATCCTAGGAGGAGCCAGATCAACCTCAGCTCAGTCTGAACCTGAGCTCGGACCACCTGCCAGGCTTGAGGTCAGGCGCCTGTGAGCACAGCGCCACCTGCTGGTTACAGACGGCCGCTGTGCACGCGTAAGGCTCTCCCGCACGGAGCTTCGCGCTCTGAGAGCTACGCACGTGAGCGGGGAAGGCCGTGGGGGACACCAGGGCCCGTTCCACAGACGTCCTCTCCTCACACCCCTCCATTCTCCCTGGAGAAATCGGGTTAAAGTGAATGTCTAGGGCAGCTTTCAATGGCCAAGAGAGGTGACCAAAAGACAACAGCAGCGTGTGTGTTTGAGTCGGTGAGAACAGTACTCTTCAAAGAGGGTTTGGGTGCGGAACACTCTGTAGGGAAAAGCAAACAAATGGCAGCCACTTTTCCTCTGCCCCGCTTATCCATGTGCTCCCACTGGGGTCACAGAGCTGAGAGCAGCCTTGATGACCTGGTCATAGGCCAGCAAGAGGGGCCACCCACAATGCTAGGCCAACAGTGTCCCATGGGGTCACCTGCTCTGTTTGGCCACCCAGCTCTCTGGCTGGGAGAACTCTGTATTCTCCTGCTTTATATTCCTGGCGCCTGGCGCTCGTGTGTGTTTGTGTGTCTCCTGAACTCCACTGTGAGCCTTTTGCCAGGCTCTTTGGCTTGTACTGAAGAGCGCCCCCTAGCAGTGTTGAATGGACTCGATTGAGTTTTGTGTTAACCTTAGGTATTTGAGCCCAAACATGAAAAGATCACAGACGGAGTAGGGGAGAGACAGAAAGAGCGAGAGAGAACGAGCACCGAAGCCTACCAAATCTTCTTCGAGTAGCTCAGAAAATACGTAACAATGACAGGAAGTGGCAGGAGATATACCTGGGCTGTGAGGAAAGGTGAAAGGAACGGGGAGGCTCGGTGTGCGGAAGACGCGACTCAAGGAATCTAGTTTTGGAGAATGAGTAGGGCGCGTCCCGCAGAGAGTGCTGGCTGTGTCTCACCTCCCAGAGTAGCACTAGGGATAAGGATGCCAACGCAGAAGTGGAAGAAACTGAAAAGAGTGAGGCTGGTGGGTCCCCACTCTGCTCCTAGACCCTCCTACCCTGCGCAGGCAGCTGGCTGTTGAAGGAAGACTAGACCTGCGACTGTAAGGCTTTCCTCTTGAAGGAGGGCTCTCCAGGTGGGGAGGGCCGGCCAACAGGTGCTGTTCCTTCTCATTCTCTGGCACAAGTTGGGCAGAACCTTTGCCCTTGGTCCCTGATACATGGGCGGGATAGGCTGCAGGTCCAAATAACATTACCGGAGACTAAAGAAAATCAAAAGACGAGTAAACGCAGAGCGAGAGTCCTTTGGACAGTTGGAGCTGGCAGCTTCGGGAGGCTGGCCCACTTGCAGGGAGGGCAGGGGCCCTGACCTGATAAGAGGACTGCCGGACATCCTGGCCCCTTTTAAGGACCAGAACGGCCTCACCTGGTAGCATCACCCCCACCCCCCACCCCCAGCTCTTCCTGTCTCCACTTATAGAATTCTTTTTTCCCCCAAAGGTTTATTTATTTTTGAGGGGGGTGGGGAGGACAGAGGATCCGAAGCAGGCTCTGCGCTGACAGCAGCGAGCCCGATGTGGGGCGGGAACTCACAAACCGTGAGATCATAACCTGAGCCAAAATCAGACACTCAACTGACTGAGCCACCCAGACGCCCCTCTTCCTGTCTCCACTTAGAGGGCAGCGTGCCTCAGCCTATCAGGCAGGAGCTGCTCCAAGGCATCTTGACACCTTTGAAACCCAAGCCATCTCTAAAACCATAACTTTGTGCCACCCGAGAACCTCAGCATTAGGCCAGGTTACACACATCTAGAAACAAGACAGTTATGTGGTCACTAGTCCATGGGAGACCTGGCCTTTGCCCTCAAGGAACTTAAAGAGTTCCTTGACAGAACTTGATTAAATACTCACATGTATTCGTTCAACAATACCGTGCTGAGTAAGGCCGGCAGTCCTTGCATTTTAAAGCTTGCCAGCTGCAGGGGGAGGGAGATGAGGAGCGAGTAATGCCAACGGGAAGGGAACAGGGGGCCCCGGGAGCCTTTAGGAGGAGCCGATGTGGCCTAGGGGGCGAGGGATGTCTGAGTTGAGCCTGGAGGATGAGAAAGAGCCAGCCAAGGGAAGTGGGTGCAGAACAGCGGAGGGAGGCATCTCTGAGCAGCGCAGGGCTGCGAGGGGCTTCCTGTGGGAGCTCTGATTGAATCTGGAGTCAGCCTGAGGAAGCCAAAGAGCGAAGAGAAGCAGCAAGGCCAGAATCAGGATTTAGGGATAGCGGGGCCATGGGCCTGGCTGCTCTGGTCTCACGATTGTGTGAGAAGGAAGGAAGGGAAAAATAATCCCTTTTGGAAAGGCCGAATTGGAATGGCAGGCCAGGCATCCACATGGAAATGTCCGCGGGGGCAATTTCATGTGGGAAACGTGGTGCAGAGCGGCTCAGTCTTCTGAAGAACACTATAGACAAGGCAGACTGGAGGCCAAGGTCAGGGTGCTGAGACACCTGGGTGGAGGAAGGGGGCCAGCCTGAAGACAGAGAAGCCCGTAAGAAGCTCAGAGAGAGAATGGTTCTCCAGGAGGGCAAGGGGGAGGGGCTCCTCTGTGCCAAATGTTAAGGAAGCTTCTCGGGCCTCTGGGAATTGGCAGGGGAGCACGGGATTCTTCACGGAAATGAGCGAGCATTCGTAATGCATTCTCTTGGTCTCTACCCCTCTCCCAGAAGTGCACCTTCTCTCTCCTTCCTGGCTAAAAATATCCCCAGAGGCCCCAACACCAGGTCTGCAGCAGCTAGCCAGCCGTCCCTGGGGCTTTGGAAGGAGGAGGCCCAGGTTCTCTGCCTCGTATCAGCGGCCGCCCGTCCTGGACAGCTAATGATGGGACGCCAGCATTGCCTTTGAAAGTGGCCACCGGCTGCTGGGGGGTGGGTAGGCAGGTGGGGTGAGCAGGCAGGGGCAGTTCTGCCTGACAGCCCAGCACTGGGGTGACCTCTCTCCTGCACCCAGTGGTCCCAAGTCACCTCTATCCTACAGCTTCCCCCGGCGGGAGAAGCCTTTCCCCGTAAGGAAGTGGGGCCCTGGGGAGAGCTGTACTGCATCGTAGAGGATAGAGCTTTCATGCTCTGCTGACGGCAGGCCCCAGACTCCCAGCACAGCCTCCCTGCTGCTGCTCCGGGCCGGGCTGGGCCTCTCAGGAGAGGTGGGGTTCTGGCCACTGGGGCTCGGGCCACACCCAAGGAGCCGCTGGGAGGTTCCAGAAACCAAGGTGTGGCCAACCTGATCCAGGAACACCCGTGCCACCCACGCCAATTAACCTTTTCTGGCACCAGAGTCACTGTTCCCTCCCCAGGCCCTCCCACCCCCTGCTTTGCTAGAAAGACATAGGTTTGGGGTCGTGGCATGATGGGGCGAGGGAGGAGCGGTGCGTGGATACAGCCGGAAGGGAGGCGGCTGTAATGAAGTTTGCAGTTTGGACTCCGGCGGGCTATTCTGAGCAACTCACTTTTCTTCTTGAAGCCTTGATTTTCTCATCGATGCAATGGAATTAGGAGCGCGACAAGGCCAATGCGTTTCAGAGGATCGTGAATAAACAGAGAATGAAAGAACTTTTCAAACTGTCAAGGTCAAGTGTTGCTGGTTTCCGTGACCGCTGCTACATCAGGAGTTTTCAGGAGTGAAGTTTGCGGAGCCCTATTTGGAGGGCATCTGGGGCCTGCCTGAAATAACGTGTAAAAATGCATGTGGGGAGCGTCTCTCTGGGGTGAGGATCCATAGCTCTCAGCAGCTTTTTATTTTATTTCTATTTTCTTCTCTCCCCCATCAGCAGCTTTTTGAAGAGGTCTGGGTCCCAGGGCACCCGGGTGGTTCAATGTGTTGAGCGTCCGACTCTTCATGTGGGAGGGCTCAGGTAGTGATCTTGCAGTTGTGGGATCAAGCCCTGCGTTGGGCTCGTGCTGAGCATGGAGCCTGCCTGAGAGTCTCTCTCCCCCTCCCTCTGCCCCTCCCCTGCGCACACTCTCTCTCTTTAAAAACAATAAAGAGTAAAGAAGTCTGGGTCCCTACAAAGTCTAAGACCCACATGCAGCACAAGTCTGTCCCTGTCATTTTTCACATGAGTTAGCTGAGACCCATGGTCACACGGCTTGTCAGAGGGAGTGCCGTAGGTGGGAGACCAGGGCCCCTCCACGACTCCCCTCTGCCCCTCCCATGTCAGGTGAGGGGAGAGGAAAGTTAGGAATACCAGGGAGGGGTGAGCAGCTAGAGGCAGAGCCCTAAGTCCTACTGGGAGTGGGGGTCCCTGTCCTCTGTGTTACCAGGATGAGGGCCTCACGGCGGAAGGACAGGAGGAGGAGGAAGCCCCAGGATAGGGGAGGTCTGGGAGACCCCTCTTGGAAGCATAAGTTGATGAACAATGAGCCTCCCCCTGGTCTCCCCTGCCCCCCACCTGCCACAGAGGACTCAGACAGAGGAGGAAACACAACTCTCTCTCGGACACTGTCTCGAGATGACGACTCTGGTTCTGTTTTCTGGAAAAGCTTTAGATACCACGTCAGAGCTTTACGGGAAACTGTGGAAAGGCCCACACAAACATAAGGGAGTCATGAGCCAAAAATGCAATTTACTGAGCAACCACTGACCGCCAGACACTTGCTGGGTGTTTTGCCCAAATTGGCATAAATGTCACCACCTCAAGAGGCCTTCCCTGACCACCGGGTTAAAGTAGATCCACTCCTCTCTCCCTGCCCTCTGGTTATTCTCACGCACCCTGTCCCTTTTCCTCCCACCGATTATTACAATGTGTGATGCTTCTGGGTGTTCTTTTTAGCCCCTCCCTCCTCCACCAGACTTGCGGTGAGCAGGAGTCATGTATATCCACGCTAAGCACAGCGTCTGCCACCAAGAGTCACTCAAATACTCGTTAATGAGCGCACGACTGTCTCTGATCTTCTCAGCAGCCTTATTAGGTCCGTGTTATCATCATGCCCATTACACAGAAGAGACTGAGGTTCAGAGAGTCCAAGAGACTTGCTCAAGGACACAGTTTGTTATCACCAGACTGTAGCTCTGCTTCTTCCCCTTGAAGGCTTTCGAGACAGAACCTAAGGCTCAGAAGAGAAAGAGTGGGCCCCACAAAATGGCTCACCCGGTCAGGCACCCCCCCGTGCTCAGGCTTCCCCAGCGGAGCTCTCCCAACCTCTCATCACACCGAGGTAGCTCCCAGTCATCAATCCACAGCCACAGAGCTGAGGCCATTCCGCACTGGCCTGTTTATTTCCCAAGCCAAGTGACAGCCAGTCCTTCCCCTCCTACTCCAGAGCAACATACAGCTGGGAGCCCATGCCTCACCCTTCAAACCTTACACAGCAGATAAATTAGTGAACTCTTTTATAAAACATCGTACAGGGAAAATACATACATACATAGAGGGCCAGTGCTGGTCTGGGGCGGGGTTCGCTTCTTGAACACAGGTAACCAGATCCTGTGCCATCGGGGTGCCTGCGCTGTCCTTCCCTGAAGTGGCTCTCCTGCTGTCCCCACAACCTGTATCTTGGCTAGTGACCTCAAGTCCTAAAGGTCCAACACTGTGCCCCCACAGGGTGCTGCTTCCTGGCTGTCCTACCGGCCTGCTTCTCTGAGGCTGGCCACTCCCTCCCATTCCTCCTTACTGAGGCAGCCTGCCTTGACTGGTCCCAAGAATTCGGGTCTGGGACTGCCCATCTCTGCCGCCTCCCACTCCCCATCTTCCAGCATCTTCGCTATGCATTTTGAAGCCCAATAATATTGGGGACCTGTAGTGTTGGGATTGGGAGGGGTGGTTGGGTAGGATGCCCCCTCCAAATCCCAAATGGGTTCTGCCTAGGTTAGGCCTTGGTGTCCAGCTCCCAGGTCTTCTGGCTCCTTGGGCCCAATCCCCCAAATCATGGCTGCCTGGGTCTGAGTAGGAAAACAAGACTTAGTCCTGTCTCCCATCCTGTACTTGCCAAATCTTCCTTCTCTCTCTAGGCTTCCCTGTGGCTAAGGGCCAGCGCCAGGGAAAATGAACCATCCGCCCCGCTATCCCCACCCTTGGCCAATGCAAAGAACTCTGTTCCAGTACCTGCTCCACAGGTTGTAATGTGCACATTCCTGGTCCCACCTCAATGTGGCTTCTATGCTAGGAACCTAGGAATCACCTCTTGGGGTGACAAATGGTGGGCCGGCAGAGGCTAAAGAGCTCAACGTGTAGTGCCCCGCACCCTTACCCAGATGGAGCTGGGCCTCAGCCCTCTGGGAGCACTGGACAGACAATCACAGCCACTGGGATGGATTCCCATTCAGACTTAGTGCCCCACCCCTTGCTTTCAGGACCTGCTCAGGAGTCCACGCTGGTAAAACTGCTTTAAGTCGTGCTAAAGCAAACAGTACCAGAAAGCGGAAATTCGGGCTCCAGGCCCTTAAAGGTTCCTCCTCTCCTCCCTCCTTCCCCCTCCCATCCCCATGTGCAGACAGTCCACAGCCACGCCAGTGCTTTGGGAAACAGAAACCCACTGTGCATCTTCCCACGGCTTCTCACTCATCCTCCGTCTGTGTTCGGGTAACAAAGACTCCTGCATGTTTAAGTCAGGCCGCCTAACACCTGCTGCGTCCCTCCCACCCCCGCAAAAAACAAGTGCCCAGGTCTGACTCCTTGGAGTAGAGCTGAGAACACCCTGGGCTCAGGATGGGGCTTTCCGGTGGTTCCCCGAGTAGGCATAGGAGATAGGATGGCGGGTCCCAGGCCTCACGGTGAATGTATTGATGGGGCTTCCATAGTGGGGGGTTCCGTGGGGAGACCTGGGGAGGGGGAGCAGGAGAGAGGTGAGGTTAATATCTGCAGCTGGTTAACCAACAGCCCTCCCATCTCCTTCTGGGCGCAAGAGGGAAAGATATGGCTCAGCGCTATGGTATCTGCCCACACAAGCCCCGGTGGACAGGGTGGGACCCTAGTCCAGCAGTATTGATTCAACAGACACAGGGCTCCTCCTCCTGTCTAGGCTTGGCTGGCCACAGAGTACTTGCTTAATACCCTTCTATTCAGAACTCTTCACTCCTAGTCTGGATCCTTCTCTGTGCGGCTGGGAAATCCCCACAGCCAAGGACCACTCAGGTCTCCACCCACACCACTCTGAGCTTGAAGCCCTGAGCCTCTGGGGGATGGGAAAGAGGCAGCAGAAGAGGGGGAGCCAGCTGGTGGGGAAAGCAGGAGGATGGAGAAAGAGAGAACAAGTGAAATGGTGGGAAACGAGGACGCAGGTCAGGGAAACCCTTTCCAGGTAAAGAGCTCCTCGTGTTCCTTTCTCTGTCCAGAGAGCCAGAGAGGAGACAACCCAATGTCGCGGGACGGGTGGCCGTGGCCTGGTGGGCTTCTCTGTGGCCCGCGGGTGGACCCTTCCCTCACCTGGCTTCCCACCCCAGGTCTGTTCCTCGCCCCACTCCCAACTCACCTGCCGGCCGCAGGGGAGAAGCCGTAGTCGCCGCCGGGCGCCTTGAACTTGGCCTCCCCGCGGGCTGCGCCCTCCATGGACAGCCTCGGCGCGTGCAGGCCGCCGGGGGGCGCGCGGCCCGCCGAGTTGACGCGCCGCATTTCCGGGCCCCCAGGCGGCGGCCCGAAGCAGTTGGGGGAGCTCAGGCTGCGGGCGGTGCCGCCGCGGGGCTGCCCGGGGCTGCGCTGGGGCTCCCCGACGTACAGGCGCTTCTTGATGAGCGACCGGCCCCCGCCGGCGAAGCGCTCCAGGCCCCCGGCCCCGGCGTGGTGCGCCCCGGCTGGAAAGCGCGAGAAGCCCCGAGAAGCCAAGGGCTGCCCCAAGTCTAAGAAGTTGTTCTGAGGAGGGGATCCCCGGCGCCCCAGATACCGGAGGGCGGGGGCGGGGGGCTCCGGGTCGTTGCTGAACTCTGGCGGCGGCGGGATGACCTCAAAGCAGAACTCCCCCTCGTCGTCGTCGTCCTCCTCCTCTTCCCTCTTGCAGGAAGGAGAAGGGGGGGACGAGAAGGATTTGGGCAGCAGGCGGCCCTGGGGGAGGATGGAGAACGCCGGCTTTGCCCCCGCCTTTGTCCCGTTGTGTCTGTGGTTTGGCTCAGTGCCCTCTGGGTCCCCGGGGTGCTGGGGCTTCCACTGACTGGGTACCGGAGGCTGTGCTGAGGAGGCCGGCTGGGGGTCCTTCTCAGCCTCCTTGGGTGACTTGGGGACCACAGTGAAGGAGTTGGGCCGGCCCTCCTTGTGGAAGATGCTGTCAGAGCCTGCTTGGGGCTGGCTGCCGTGGCCCCGGAGACTCCCTGGCAGGGAGGACCGGCCCAGGGCGGCCCCTCCCGGCCTTCCCTTCTGTGCCCTCTGCCTGGCCGCAAGGAGCAGAGCCATGGGAGAGCCGGGCTGCACCACCTCCCCGGTCACCGGGTGCCTGAGCAGTTCATCGGCAGGCGGGGCTGAGGTTGGGGGTTTATCTGGCAGCCCCTGGGGCTCCTTCACCTCCACAGGTTCCCGTGACCCTCCCACCGACCCTGTGGCCAGCGCGCCCACTGCCACAGCAGCCTCTTGGCTGGGGCTTTCCTGGCTGCGATGGGGCTTGTAGAGAAATGCTACCCCTTTGCCGCCTGGGGATCTCTTTGGTGGGAGGGCTGGAGATGAGAGGGCTCCCAGTGCAGGAGGCTTACTGGCCTCTGAGGGGTGCCCTTCTGCCTCTGTCTGGGGGGCCACTGTAAGTTCCTGGGGGGTTGGCTTCTCCCACTGCCCAGCGGGGACCAGTTTCTTCTCTGCTGTCAGCTCGGATGATGTGGTGGGTACAGTTGTGGCTGCAGATGGTGTGGCTGGCTCAGGCACAGCCTTAGATGGTGTGGCTGGCCCCAGCGTGACCTTGGGTGGTGTGGCCGGTGCAGGCGTGACCTTGGGTGGTGTGGCCGGTGCAGGCGTGACCTTGGGTGGTGTGGCCGGTGCAGGCGTGACCTTGGGTGGTGTGGCCGGTGCAGGCGTGATCTTGGGTGGTGTGGCCGGTGCAGGCGTGACCTTGGGTGGTGTGGCCGGTGCAGGCGTGACCTTGGGTGGTGTGACCGGTGCAGGCGTGACCTTGGGCGGTGTGGCCGGTCCAGGTGTGGGCTTAGGTGGTGCGGCTGGCACAGATGTGGCCTTGGACTGTAGTGGTGTGGTTGGCAGAGGGGTGGTGGTTGGAGGCAGCAGATTCCTGGCCACAGGCTTAGAGAATTCGCCATTATCCGTCCTATGTTCAAAGATTCTTCCTGCTTCTAGCCGAGGCTTGGGAGGCAGAGACCCTATGCTGGGCTTGGCTTCCTTCTCTGCTGATGAGGAGAGCCGGGCCTCCAGCTCGCTCCGGATCTGCCGGACACTGGGAGCTGGGGGGTCTTGGGAGATGTAGTCCACAGGGGGAAGGGGCAGGCTGGTGGCAGCCACCTTCTCTTGCAGGCTGGAGGGACTCTTCTCGGGAACACTTGGGAGGATCTCCTTCTCCGGCAGGCTGGGGGGAGCCTCTTTCTCTGGCAGGCTGGGGCCCTTCTTGCCCTCCTTTTCCTGCGAAGCCGCTGTTGGGCCTGCCCTGTGACTGACAAATCGATCCTCCCTCCTGGAGCCACAGAGATAGGCTGCCAGCTCACTCCGCAGCTTTTCCATCTGGCTGGGATCCCGCCAGTCCACAGGCGCTGAAGACGCTGTGTCCTCCGGACTGGGGGGGTTAGGTTTGGGGTTGGGGGCTGGGGGGCTGGATTTGGAGTTTTTTGTAAACCTAGAAGGTGGAGGGGCTGCCTTCTCAGCAGCGGGCAAAGGAGGGGCAGCTGGGGGAAGTGGCGGTGCTGGGGGAGGGAGTGGGGGTGCAGGAGGGGGCAGGGGAGGGGCTGGCGGAGGAGTCTCGGTACATTCCTTAGTCTGGGACTGGGACTGGGACTGGCCCAGCCTGGGGCTGGCTGGTGCTGCAGGTCTGAGCTCCCCTGGGCAGTCAGGCTCAGGGGCCCTGTCCGGATAGGCCTGGGACGCTGGGCGGATGTGGAAGCTGGGAGGCAGTGGGAGTCGATTGGGGGCTTTCCTGGTGGCCCCTTCCTCCTCTGGAGACGTCCCCTGTGCTTCCTGAGTTGGGATGGACGAAGTCCTGACTGGGGTTGGGGGAGGCACCTTGAATGAGCGGGGGAAAGTGAGGTGGGGTTCTGGCTTAGGCCTCAGAAGACTCCCCTTTGGCTCAGCTGGGCTCTGGGGGGGGCTGGTTCTGGGGGTCTCCGGCTGCCTGCCATTCAGCGCTACCTCTGATTTCCACTTGGTGACACCCCCAGGGGGAAAGAAGCGAGTCCCCGTTGTATGAAGAGATGCTGGGGGTGCTGGGGCTGGCAAAAAGGGTGGAGGTGGGGCTAGAGAGGCCAAGGGTGGGGCAGGAGGAATGAAGTCAGGAGGGGTGGGTGTGGATGGGGAGGAAAGGGTGGATAGGGGGGCTTGGGCCCCCAATACTGGGGGCGGAGGTGGGGCCGTGGTGGGTGGGGGTGGGGGTTCCAGCAGCAGGGGAGGTGGTGGGGGAGCCATGGAAGGTGGAGGTGGGGGGGATTCCTCCCGAAGCTGTGAAAAGCCTGGGGGTGGCCCCGGGGCTGGGCCTGGGGGAGGGGGAGGGATGAGTGCGTCCTGCCCATAGTGCCCCGGCCTTAGGTCACCCACAGAGCTGTACAGGCGCAGGTTGCCGTTGACGAGTGAGCTGGTACCTGAAAGAAGGGAAAAGCAAAAGAAGAGGGAGGCCGGGAGGCCATGAGGTCCTGAGCTGTCCTGGGAGTGAGCCTCTCCTTTCCAGGGAGGGGGCCCCTGCCTATCCTGGGCTCGGCCTCCTCGGGAGCCTGTACTGAATATTCTCCGTTTGTTTCACTCTCCCCTGCCCTGCTCTGGCCCCGGGGGCTCCCTTATCCTCTGGCTCCAGGTGGGTTCAGCCAATGGTTGCTGCTGGCAGATCAGAGGGTGGGCGCAGAGAGGCCAGGGCATCGATCCCCCCACCCTCCCTTCTTGACGGGCCACAGTCGCCAAAGGCTGCCTTCCTGGCAGGTTAGCCCCGTCCCACAGCTCAAAGATACAGGAGTAGCTCCCCACTGCTCCCTCAGCCTCTGGGGCTTGTGTCACCACCCACTCCAGTCCCCGAACGCTGCCCCCCTCCTTGCATATCATCCTTTCATGAAACCCTTTGGTTATCCCCTTTGAGTATGCCATCTGTTTCTCATGGGGGCCTTGGCTGATACACAGCCAGAAAGGCCAGGGTTCAAATCCCAGCCCTACTGCTTAACCAGATGTGTGACCTTGGACACGCCAGCTAACCTTGCCGAGCCTCAGTCTCATCATCTGTAAAATGGGTATAATGTCAATGCTTACCACGTAAAGCTGTTGGGAGGATTAACCAGAGGATTCGTGTAAAAAGACGTAAAGGGCTTACCATGGTGCTAGGCCCATAGTAGGCACCTTATGAATGGCGACTGCTTGGATTACTAACCACCTGCACCTAACTGTTTAGGTTGTAAGACAGGACAAGTGGGAGGAAGACGGGAAGTCGTGGGTCAGGGGCCTGGAGACGTTCTCAGTAGAAAGTTTTGGGTGAAAGACTCATAGGAGGGAACATGGTCTTTCCATGGAAAACATGGAACCCCTGCTTTCCAAAGATCCCGAGTCTACCTAGAAGCCAGCTCTCCGCCTCACAGAGAGCTCCTGGGACAGAGTCTGGCCTGCGGGGTGGGATGGGGATATGTGGAAAGAAGGTGGCCTGACAGCCACGGGTGCTAGACAGATGCTGAGAACCTCTGGCCCCAGCGGCTCACACCCCTCCCTTCTTGGACCTGGTTCCCAGCCCTTCCCCACCCCCAACACCCTGAGTCTGCAGGCCACCAACAGGCCTGCTTACTTCTCTCTTAGGTGGCCTGTCCTCTGCCTCCCTCCTCTCACTTTGTAGCACAAGCCCGGGGAATGTGAAGCTCTGAAGGGCTTCTCCCAGCTGTCTGACTTCAAGACAAAACGAGAGTGGGGAGGAGGAAAAACTGACATTCATTAAGCACCCAAGCGGTAGGAGCTGCGAGACAGCAGTGCAAACAAAACAAAAGTAGTCAAAATACTGGCCCTGCTGGAGCTTACTATTTCTCTTTTAATATATAAAGTTTGTTTATTTATTTTGAGAGAGAGTGTGCAAGCAGGGGAGGGGCAGAGAGAGACACGTGTACAGGGGAACAGCAGCCGAGGCAGAGGGAACCGCAGTGCAGAGGCCCTGGGGTGGAAATGTGCAGGTGCTGAAGGGCAACAAGGATACCGGGTTGGCGGGAGCAGCGTGAGACCGGGAGAGAAAGCAGGCGATGAGGCCAGGTGAGGCCAGATTCTGGAAGTCCTGGCAAGAACCTCTGCTTTGAGCATCATGGGAAGTCATTGGTGGGTTCTGAGCCTCAGTGTGACAAGAAGTGACCAAAGTCCCATCCAGTACGTCACTGCCTCCTCCAGAACTGGATTTAGGTTTGCCATGGCTCATTTGCAGACACAGACGTGCGAGGGGTTAAATGACTTGCCCAAAGGGAACAAAGCTCATCTGTAGGAGGGCTGGGATTGAAAGCCAGGTGGGTCTGACTCCGGGTTCTTTCCGCCACTTCCTGCTGCCCTTGACCCTGCTCTGGTGTTGGCCCTCACCATCTTCCCCCCACTGGAATTGGCCTTAGCCAGCCTTGGCTCTGCTCAACCCCCACTGGTTGCAGCCAGCAGCCAAGAGGCCTGGGGACTCCGGCTTTATCACCAGCTGGGGTGGGCCAGATGCTTGGGCCGAAGGAGGAAAGAAAGATGGGAGAAGCCCCAAACCCATAGTCCCCTTACCTGTCACTTCTTTGTCTGCAAAGTCTCCTGGGACAGAGGGGGTGGGCACAGCCAGTCCATGGTTCTCCTGGGCATTCTGAAAGAGGGCAGAGAGATCAGGGAATGAGGAAAGACAGACAAATAATTCTTGCTGCTCTCGGAGGTCATTTTACTGCTCGAAAATCAGCAGTGGTGGTGATCGTTGCATAGCCTTGTGAATATACTAAAATATAAAAGGGCTCATTTAAAAGGGTGAATCTTATGTACAGGTGAGTCTTGTTATTTGCACAAATTATGGTTCCTAAAGTTGCTTCAGACACTGAATTAGAAAACGCCAAATCTGGGGCACCTGGGTGGCTCTGTCAGTTAAGCGTCAGACTTCAGCTCAGGTCATGATCTCACAGCTTGTGGGTTCGAGCCCCGCGTCGGGCTCTGTGCTGACATCTCAGAGCCTGGATCCTGCTTCGGATTCTGGGTCTCCCTCTCTCTCTGCCCTCGCTCCCCCCGCCTGTGTTCTCTCTCTTTCAAAAATAAATTAATTAAAAAAGAAATAAAGAAAGAAAAGAAAGAAAATGCAGAATCAGTGCCCCAAGGGAAACAGATTAGTTTCCTGCAAACTTGCATCATAGCATTTTCATCAACCGATCAATACATAACTTTATTTTATGTGTGTTTCTGTTTAAAGACACCTTATTTAATTTTTGGTTGACTCATTGATATTGAACTCAGGGCCAACAGCAGTATAACTCAAGCCTGAACAAAGCTTATCTAACATACATATTTTCTCTGTAAGGCACATCACAGCCTTCTTGCACTTAGGAATGTTAGCACATGGGCGCTATGCTTGGGGGCCATTTTAAATAGTGAAATCACCAACAAAAAACAAAGAAGTATGAAAAATATGGCACTAAAGAACAAAGGACACTTATTTACAGTATGAGAGCTGAAGCTAGAAGGCAAAATGTCTTGTTTGATCTCAGCCGGGACCATGCGCATCAGGTGACTCCAATTTTTCACAGCCGTGCACATGTCCAAAGTGTTTTGAGTAGTGCTTTGGGGGCTACAAATACATTTTAGCGAGTAGGCGAATTCGCAAATACAGAATCAGCAAATAATGAGAATCGACTGTCTATGAATTCTATCTCAATTAAAACAAAACAAAACAAAACAAACGAATCTGCCTTGCGCCCCAGGCACATCCACAAGCTAAAAGCCAAATTCTTCAGCCTGGCCTCCTGTTCACTCTTGGTTTTCATTAGGTATTTCCAGGAAACTAAATTAATTAAAAGTGGTGAACTGGAATATTTATAGTGCTGCAGATGCCCTTCTGATCTTAAGCCTAACAGACCACAATGTGTGTGCACAGCTGTCGGTTAGAACATACTATTTTATGTTCTATTTTTTTTTCCCCAAACACACATTTCCATACATCGACAAAGTCCACACACCTGTGCCTTGGAGAGCTGTGGAGCATTTTACGGTAGTTTCCAAGGCCCTCAACAACCTGGCCTCGCACTTCCCAGCCCCAGCTTTTACGTACCACTCACCTGTTACACCCATCTCACATTCTAGCTTGGACACCTCCCTCTCCACCGTCCTTCCAAACCGCACACGGAGTTCATGTTCATCCCGGATGCTTGGTCAGGCTGTGCCCCTCCTCCCGCCCTCCATTTCTAACAATAATACCCCTTTGCTCCATGCTCGAAACACGTTATCTCCACCACACTACTCTATGAAGAAGACGCTATGCCCATTTACCAGATGAGGACACTGAGGCTCAGAAGTATTTCCTAAGTTGTCTATAGTCACACAACTAGCACTACCAACCCCAGGTCTGTGGTGCTCCCATCCCTCGGTATTTTGTTTTTCTAAAATCTCTCATTCTTCAAGGATTAGCTGAGCGCCTCCGACAGGATGGCAGAGGTGAAAGGGGCTAAGGGCACTGGCTTTGGAGCTAGACTGTCTGGATTTGAATTGCAGATCTAGCTGGAATTCCCAACTAGCTGTAGGACTAGTAATTCCCAACTAGCTGTAGGACTGTGCCAACTGGTTAAGCTCTCTGTGCCTCAGTTTCCCTATAAGGTAGTGATAAAAATAGAATTTACCTATTCTAGGACAGGTGGGAGGATAAATGACACAATACACAAAAAGCACTCTGCTCCTGGCGTGTAGCGAAAGCCCATTAAATGTGAGCCCAGCAAACGTTATCACCAGGAGCCCTCACTGACCTGATGCTGTTTGGAGCAACCTACAGCCAAGCCCCTCAAAGGAAGATTTTTGTTTGCTCTCTTGTGAGGTGAGGTGAGGTGAGGTTGACCTTGGAGCCCAGGGACCTATGTGACCAATGTGAATCCCCCAAAGCTGGACACTTAGTAAGCCAAGTCGTTACTCACTGATGAGCCAATGGTGCTGACTCTCTGGGCTTAATGACCTAATAGCTTCAGATCTAAGACAGGAGATTCAAGAAAGATGTTTTGAAAATATCCATGAGAACCTGGGTTACAAAGGGCAACCTCAGAATTACCCTTTGGCCATCTGGGGGCCACAAACAACTCATCTCATTCTCAAAGAATTCTGAAGCTGAAATGACCTTGAGCCGTCATCTCTTGTCTGCCTCTTGGTAATTTTCTGCCTCTACTTGATTCACACGGCCACACACCTGTTTTCACATCTCTCAAACCCAGCGATCCAAACCGGGGGCAGGGACGGGGGCCAGCCCATCCGAGGAGTGTCTCCTAAGACCTTCTGAGATGCAACACACACACACACACACACACACACACACACACACACACACCACCGATTGTCTATTAACCTTCACCAAGTATGTACCCTCTGATTTTGATGAGGTGGGGGCCAGACCTTCAAAAGCCATGGTTGAGACTTCTGTTTACTCTTTTGAATATAATTGAAAAATAAAAAGACATGGGGATTCGGCATAGAAAGCCCGAGAGTCCATTTGTGCTCTGAATTTTGCCAGGGGTGTGACCTTGGCCAAGCAGTGGTGACGGCAATATCCAAGCATCATTTCTGTACCCACGGTGTGCCAGCACTAGGAGCTTTACCTATGTTATCTCCAGTCCCTTAACAGACCCAGGGTGCAAACCTAGGCCTCCCGACTTATCTTTTCTATAGATCACCCATGTTCTTCGCTTATAAAATGGAGATATTTCCTCCTTTGCAGGGCATTCTGAGGATCAAATGAGATAATATTCCTAACCCAGGAAGCCGGGGTTAGTTGAAGGGCTATGTCTTCCAATCTTCCTCTCCCACAAACGTGAACAAATTGTGAACAATCAAATATTTCTGGAATCCTTGAAACGCCTCCTGGGTCACACCAGGTGCTTAAGTATGATTCTGCGTAGAAGAGGGGGATGGGCGGACTTCATGGGCCAGAGATAGTACTGCCAACCCTACCCTTCGATCTTCAGGAACTCTGGAAATGCATTAGACTCCCAAGACCAGAGGATAAAAGCCTGTCTCATGAGCAGCCTTGGAAACAGCTGTGCGGGCAGAGGTCTGGCTTTTCAGGTCCCCCTGCCCCCACCGGCATGGGGGTCCCAGGACACGCCCACCATCTCACTGCACCGTTCCAGGTGCCATGGCCCTTCACTGTTCACCACCCTAGGGCACGTGCCTGAGTTCAACCTCATCTCCATCCAGCAGCTCCAAGCCCCAGCTGGCCCTGCCCCTTCCCACTCACGCCCACATAGCCCCAGAGGCTCACTCAGCCGTGTGTGTCCGGGAGAGGCAAATACAAACCCGTGTTAACTTTCATCCTAGAAAAACAGACCCAGGAGGTGAGCTCCCTTTTCTCCCCAGGAAGACCCAGGCAGCTGGCATTGAGTGTCCCAGCTTGGATGGTGCCCTGTTTCAGTGTGCAAATAAATGCACAGGTGTAGACAGCATCCACCTCCGTGGGCGCTGAATTCCCCGATGTGAGAACCGAGGAAAAGCCTCCTTAAGAAGAGGGCTCGCGGGTGACACCTCTGTGCAGTGTGTGATCCTGATTGGATCTTGGGGTGGGGGTGGGGAGTGTGTGCCATGAAGAACGAGAGGATTGGCAATAACAATATAAACATGCATTAGACAATAGTATCATACCCATATTAAATTCCTGAATTTGGTAGTTGTGCAGAAAATGTCTGCTCTTAGGCCACACAGGCTAAAGTATTTAGGAGCGGAGGGACACAATGTCTCAGCTTACTCTTGGATGGTTCAGGAAGAAACAATGTGTCTACATCAAGGATGGAGGGAGCAATTGGCAAAATGCGGGAATCTGGGCGGAGGCTCTAGAGAGTTCTTCCTACTCTTCCTGCAACTTTTCCGCACACTAGGATTGGTTGAAAGAAAAAGTTACTTAATGCCAGTGATGCAATGGTAACCAATTGCCAATGCAATGGTAACTTTTATGTTAGATGTAGCTCACAATTAAAAAAGTTAAAGGGCGCCTGGGTGGCTCAGTCAGTTAAGCGTCCGACTCCGGCTCAGGTCATAATCTCAGGGTTCATGAGTTCGAGCCCTGCGTCCGGCTCTGTGCTGACAGCTGGGAGTCTGGAGCCTGCTTTGGATTCTGTGTCTCCATCTCTCTCTGCCCCTCCCCAGCTCATGCTTGCATTCTGTCTCATAAATAAAATTAAAAAATTTAAAATAAAAAATAAAAAAAGTTACAAGCAAAGATAAGACCATCAAAAAGAGAGAAGGTGAGAAGGTGCAGAGAGGGCCTCAGAGCATCTCTATCCTCCGGATATCAGCGCCTCACACCTTCTCCCTCCATCCCCAGTCCTTCCAGTCTCAGCAATAATAACAGCAGCCGCTGACTTCCTAGTACTTACTCTGCACCAGGTGCTCTTTCTGTGTTTTCTTTTTTTAGTATTTTTTAAGTGTTTATTTATTTTTGAGAGAGAGATTGTGAATGGGGGAGAGACAGAGAGAGAGAGGAGAACAGAGGGCTGGAAGAGGGCTCTGCGCTGACAGCAGCGAGTGCGATGTGAGGTTCGAACTCGGGAACTGTGAGATCATGACCTCAGGTGAAGTTGGATGCTCAATGAACTGAGCCACCCAGATGCCCCCGTTCTGTGTTTTCTGTCTCTTGACTCATTTACTTTCCATCACAACCTGATGACATAGGTGCTGTTATTGCTCCCTCCGTTTTACAGAAAAGGAAAGAGGCACAGAGAGGTTAAGTGACTTCCCCAAGGACACACAGCCAGTTATATCACGGTCTTTCCAGGCAACCCAGTCATCACCCACACGCCCCGCTTGTCACCCAACTTTGCCAGGCACTTCCTGGGGCCCTCCCTCTTGCCACCCCTCAAGCTCATCCCTTCTTCAGTCCTCACTGTCTTGTCTCTTACCCAGACAGATAGACAGACTACTGTCATCATCTCCAGATACTTCCCTGGCCTCTGCCTCACTCCATTCTTCAAACCTGATGCCAGGATGTTCTTTGTAAAATGGATCTCAAAGCAAGCCGCTTCCCTGCTCAGAAGCCTTCCATTGGTCCAGAGGATGAAATTCAAGCACCTTCGCATGGCATTTGAGACCTTTTGTAAGCTGTCCCCTTTGCAGCTCCTGCCATCTTCTCCCCCCCTACCCCCCAATCCCTGGGCTCCAGCTAGTGGTTCTCATCCTTTTCCCATTCCAGTGCACGTGGGGACCCGACTCACTCATGAGCAAGTGGACTCCTCGCAGCAGGGATCCTGGGTAAGCCAGAGACACCACCCTTTGGAGGTTCTGGGGGACGGTGAATAGCTTGAAAAAGCCCCTAGATGATTTGGTCACACCTTCCTCCCCCACCTGTTGAGAACCACTGCAGCTGCTTGGGATTCATTCCCATGTCTTCTTGGGTCTCCTGAGAGCAAGAGCCTTGCTCTTGCCCTGATGTTGCCTAGGATGCTCTTCTTGGCCTGGAAAACTCCTAGTTACCCTTTAAGCCCCAGATTAAATGCCCCTTGTCCATGAAGCCTTCCATGGAGTTAATTTCTCTACCCCGTGTCTTCCTGTGTGCACTATTATCACAGCTGACAATTATTTACGTGCCTACTATGTGCTAGGCATGATTATGAGTACCTCACATGTAGCAGCCCAGTAAGTCCCCATGGTGACCCTACGAGGCAGGTTGTTTGTATTTTACAGAAGAGGAATCTGAGGCACAGAGAGGCTAAGAGCATTGCCCAAGGGCACACAGCTAGTCAGCGGCAGGGCCAAAACTGGAACGTCAGGGCCTACCCTCTTTGCCACCATAGTATTGCCCTCACGCTTCTCCAGCACAGACAGAACCTGTCATAGGTGAGTGTAGTCTCTGCTGTCCAAGCCCAGTCTCCTGTTGGGTTAAGTAACAGCTAATTCTTTGTTCATGCTGAGCACAGAATGGACAACGCAACAAGTTCGTTACGTGACTGAAAGGTCGAAAGAGTGCAGGAGAGGTGGAAAGCCTGTGTTCTGGAGCCAACCCTACCACCATTCAACTCCGAGCAAAGTCACTTGTCTCTGGGCCTCCCTGCCTCGTTTGTAACCGCTTGCTAAGGGTCGCTTCAACCATGGTGCTCCGAATGCAGGCCCAGAAGGTGTCCTGCCTGTGACTCGGCTCACCCTCCGCCTGGTGGGCAGTGGCCTAGGCACTCGGGGCCGCATTTCCATGACAGGAGGCGCCGTTGTCTCCAGATGGTTCTCTGTCTGGAATAAAGGAGGAGTTCCGGAGCCACAGGGTGAGGCCAAGCGGGCAGGGCTGGGCTTGAGGTCACTGCTGACCTCAGACAAGGGACTTTGACTGCGGCAGTCAGTTGAGCTGGCCGCGCGCCACTCGGCGAGCTGGTCCTGAGAAAATGACAGGCCCATGCCCCAGGGTGCTGTTGACGTTGGAGGCTGGCATGCGTCTCAAACATACACAGAGGAGAGGGGCGTGTGGCACTTCGAGGATGGCAGCCCACATCAAGAGAGGGGCACGCCGACTTATGTGCGGAGAAACCAACCAGAGGCAGGCGAAAGATCCTCTGAGCACCCCCTCTGCCCGCTGGCAGCCGGCCATGGCCACGCCCCTCCCGGCGTGACCGCCCCCCCCCCCCCCCCCGGTCATGGCCACGCCCCTCCCTGCTCTGCAGCCTGAGAGTGTTCCCCGCTTTAATGCCTGGGGCAGAGTCCAGCCCTGGCTCTGCCAGGTGGGGCATTCCACCTGAAACTGGGCCTCAGCCCCTCCCTGTCCCAACACCGGGACAACGCCTAGAAGCTAAGATCATTGATCATCTCACTCGCCCTGTTCACACAGGGTGCAAGTCAGCTCCGTGGCTCAGTCAAGCAGCCCTTTCCAAAGCATCACAGCCTAGTATATTGGAAAGCTATCCAGCAATGATTAGTTGCCGGGGAGGCTGGGGGCGGGGGCACCACTCCAAGAATATTTCTTTTTCTTTTCTTCCTTATACGTGTCTCTATTTCTCAGTTCTTAACAATGAACTTCTGTTTCCTTCATAATTAAAAAAAAAAATCCAATACAATAGTTATTTTTTTTTAAATATGAACTTGGGGCACCTGACTAGCTCAGTCGGTAGAGCATGAAACTCTTTTTTTTTTTTTTTTTTTTAATGCTTATTTATTTTTGAGAGAGACAGAGCATGAGCATGAGCATGAGCAGGGGAGGGGCAGAGAGAGAGGGAGGGAGACACAGTCTCCAAAGCAGGCTCCAGGCTCTGAGCTGTCAGCACAGAGCCCAACCCAGGCTAGAACTCATGAACCGCGAGATCATGACCTGAGCCAAAGTCAGACACCCAACCGACTGAGCCACCCAGGCGCCCCCAACTCTTGATCTCAGGGTCATGAGTTCAAGCCCCATGTTAGGAGTGGAGCCTACTTAACACAACACAACACAAAACAAAACAAAAAACACAACATAAACTTTGGAGTCAGGCAGACCAGACTGGCAATCTTAATTTAACTCCATCATCTCAAAGGAATCAAAGAGGTATCTGACACACGGTCAGTGCTCAGTAAGTGTGCCCCTCTCTCGCCTTCTAAGGATCGGTTTTCTTATTTGTAAGATGGAGATTTCCCACTTCCCTTGGGTTTGTTAGGACACCAGAGGTCACCACATACCTAAAGAGATCCTGCAGAGTTAGTAGTCAAGAAAGGTAATTTCCCCTAGCCTCTCTTCTCTCAGGTCCTAACATAGCTCAGGGGGTAGCGGTGGCCCAAGAACTTGGAGACTGCTCCAGGCACAGCCTCCAGGGTGTCTCTAGTTGAATCCTGAGACAGGTGCTTCCCTGTGGTTAGGGTCCCCTACTACCCTTGACTACAAATGTTTCAGAGTTGAGAAGGAGGAAGGGCAAAAAACACTCACTATTTGAGGGTAGGTTATCTTCCCTTTAAAGTTTTAGGGAGTCAGAGCCCCACCAAGGGCTCAGGAGGACAGGGCTTGCCCCACTGACGGCTACAGCCCTACCCTCTTGCCCTCCTCATGCCTGGGACACATACATCCTCATGCCTGGGATTCCTCAAAATCCAGCCAAACCCCAAGGGTGGGTCACCAAGGGCTTGGCCAATGGGCAACACATGGTTGACCTTGGGCGTGGGCCAGCTCTGAGTCTTAGCTGCACATTGTGGTAATAATGCAAGCCTCCTCACCACAGTGCTCCTGGAGCTTGGTTGGGGCACCTAACAAGGGGGGTGTGGATCTGCAGGGGGTAAGGGAAATGACCCTGAGTCAGATTTAGAATGGGCCATGATTGAGGGAACCACTGTTGTCTGCGGGAGCAGGGGGATGGAACCCCAGAGTGAGAGCCATAGGGAACCCCCCTCCGGGTACTCAAAGCCCCCAGCTGGTGAAGCCCAGCTAGTTGCTGCTTGGCTTTGACCAGCAGTGTGAGGGTAGGGGGTGCTGGCCAGGGGCAGGACGTAGAGGGTCAAGAAGGTCAACTGTGTGTTCTCCACAGAGACGCTTCTCTGAAGTGGGGCGCCAGTGAGCATTTTCTAAAAGAGCTTGATTTCTTCCTCCACTGTGGCTTCTACCTTCTGCCACAGCTCAAACTCCCTCCTGGGGGTCAGAGAAGAATCTCTACTAACGAGGTCATCTTTCTCTGAGCCTACCGGCTATCCCAAACTGCTCTTGGACGCAAGGCCCTGCCCCTAGACTCTGTGCTGTGGGGGCCCTGCTTTGGTTCTCTACAGGGAGAAGAGTCCATGGGATCAGGCGGACATGCCCTTGGAGCCCATACCACCCCCATCTTGACCTTGCCCCAGGCACAAAGGCCCCTAGACACGCCCCCATGCCCACTTAAATGGCCCCGAGTCCACTTCTAGGCTTCCTCCCCAGTTAGTCCTCCTGAGTGTGGCCCAAGTGGGGGCTACGCATATCCCTGAGCCCATAAAGTGGCCAAGGGGGTGCTGTCTGTGGGGAGGAGGGGGGTGGAAAGGTTCAAGGCAAGGCCCTCACTGTGAGGGAAGGAGCCAGGTGGGTAGAGGAGGCAGTGGGCTCCCATGGGCGTGGGAGGCTCCATGCATACTCCATCCTGTACCCCCACCCAAATAGTCCTCCCTCACCTCGAAATCCTTCCAGCTAACATCAGCCACATGAATCAGCCAAAAACCAATCATGACTGCCCTGCCAGGCTCACCCCAAGGAGCTCAAGCCCCAACCCCAAAGGGAGCCTGGGCCTTGAGTTCAGAGATGAGCTGAAAGGGGGGCAGAGTGGAAAGCAGAAATCCAGCTGACTCTGAGCTTCCAGGTGCAGGGGAAGAGGGGGGAGGGACCCAGAGCGGGTAGAGCTTCTTCCCCTGAGCCCAGCCTGACACCTCCCCAGGCACAGCCAGGCCTGCCTGACTCACAGGGTGGAGTGACCCAGGAAGCTCTCACCGCCTGGGGCACCCCTGGGGACCTGTCCAGCCAGTTTCCCTATATTTGCCACACTGACATTTAATTTTTAATTCCTCATATGCGTCACCCTGGAGATGGTTTGATTCAGACTAGGGGAGGGCAAGAGGGAGCCCCAGAGAGAAGTACAAGCTTCTCACTACTGGCTGTTCAATCAGCTCAGCTCTGGAAAGCTTGGGCAAGTTCTGGCTTGAGTCTTAGGTCCAGCCTCCCCTCAGGGGTAGCAGTAAGTGGAGACAAAGGATCCTTCCTCCACTCAGCCCAGGCCCATGGTGGCATGGACAGGACTGGATTGGGAGGAAACCAAGGCTCAGGTTTTGTTTCTGCCTCTACTGAGCTGTGTAACCTGGGCAGGACCCTCCCTATCCCAGGCCTCAGTTTTCTCATTCTTTATTTTATTTTATTTTATTTTATTTTATTTTATTTTATTTGTTATTATTTTATTTTATTTGTTATTATTTTTTTCAAGACAGAGCATGATCAGAGGAGGGGCAGAGAGAGAGGGAGACACAGAATCCAAAGCAGGCTCTAGGTTCTAAGCTTTCAGCACAGACCCTGATGCAGGGCTCGAACCCACAAACACGAGATCGTGACCTGAGCTGAAGTCGGGCACTCAACTGACTGAGCCACCCAGGCGCCCCAGGTTTTCTCATTCTGATGAGTGCCAGGGTCCTCCCCACTTCTGGGGTTTGGTGATTTTTTTTTTTTTAAGTTTATTTATTTTGAGAAAGAGGGAGTGAGCGAGCACAGATGGGGGAGGGGGAGAGAGAGAGGGAGAGAGAGAGAATCCCAGGCAGGCTCCACACTGTCAGCACAGAGCCCAATGCGGGGCTAGAACAAACGAGCCACGAGATCATGACCTGAGCAGAAGTTGGACACTTAACCGACTGAGCCACCCAGGCGCCCCTGAAGCTTGGTGATACTGACCCACATCTCAGGGCCCTCAGAGCAGGAAGCAGTGTGGCTGGAACACCCACTTTTCAGCAGTGGAAACAGAGCTCAAGCAGTGGTCCATGTGTTGTGAGGGGCCTGGCTTCTTGTGGGGGGCCTCCTGCATCACCATTAGGAGTTATTTTAACACAGAAAATCACAGCTGGGGAGACCCTGAACGACCACGTGGTATAACCCCCATTGATGGGTGAGGAGCCAGAGGCCCAAGGAGAGGAAGGTCTTGGCCTTTCCTGCAGCCCAGCGGCAGAGCCAGACCAGTGCCAGCTACTCGAGGATCAGTTGGGTCCCATCCCAGTCACCAAGGGATCCAGAGGTGCTTTTCATAACTGGCTTTTGGCTACCAGCTGCCTGCGAAAGTATTCCTTAGTTCTCTGCCCCTCCGTCTCAAGCAGAGTGAGGAAATGCCAGGAAGAGCATGGGCCTTGCTGGGCCTGTTACCTGGTTTCTTGGGCACTGCTGACTTGTGCCTCCCCTGCCCCGGGGTAGCCTGGCCTAGGAGGTGCCCTCTGAGAATGGGAAGGGAAGCTGGGGAGTGGTGAGGCCCGCCTGGCAGGGACAGTGTCAGGCAGGGCTTGGGCACCGGCCCAGCTCCCCACCCACCTTGACTTGGTGGGGCTGTGGGGGCGGGCTGCGCACACGTGTGTATCTGTGTGTGAACCCACACCAACGAGGACCTCGTCCTCCTGGTTCTCATTCTCACAGCCTCCTGTCCCAGCTGGAAGAAAGCAAACGACCGTGTCCAGAACCTAAGGGAGAGGAGTTGGGTGCCCCTGCATCCAGGAGCAGATGATGAAAGACGAGGTTGAGGCTGCTCTGTTATCTTGTGACCTGGATCAGGAGCACAGGGATGTCCCCAGGATATGAGCCATCAGGCTAAGGGTTCCTAGTCTAGAGGTTCGTCACTGGGGGGCTTCTGGGGGCCCCAGAGGGGCCTCTGCTGAAATTATAAGCAAAATTGCACTTATGTGGTCCACAGACTCATCAAGGTCTCAAAGGAGTCTATGACCCCAAAGAGGCAAGAGACCCTGGTGTCCAGTAGGCTCCAGATGCTGGGCAGGGGTTCAGAGAGGCAGGCGGGGGAGATGCAGGTGGCCTGCAGGCTGGTGCTGGGAGGGAAGAAAAAAGCTTCTGGATTGTGGCTGGAGGGCAGAATAGGAGGGCCTGAATAGAACTTGGATCCTGGAGCCTGGCTGTGGGACTCCAGATCCCAGCATTGCCGCTCATGAGCTGTGTGACCCTAAGCAAGTTACTTTCCCATTCTGTGCTCCAATTTCCCCATCTGTAAAATGGGAATTAACAACAGCGCCTTCCTGACGGGGTGGCTCTGTCGACTCTGTTAACACACTGGAGACACTTGAAACGGTGCCCGAGACACCGTAAGTGCTGGGGAGGGGGAGGGGCGGGGGGTGTTAGCCCCGATCACATGGTCATGCCCCTGGATGGGACCTCCCAAGCTGCTTCCCCTGCCTTTGCCTGTTCAGCTGGCACTGAAGGCAAGGGGTGAACTTCCCCTTTTAGGGTTGAATTCCTGCCTCTGTGAAATGAGGCTGGTGTGGACCCGATGAGTTTCTGTCGTCAACTCATCAGGACTTTCGTTCTCTTGCCCTCACCAGCTAGGGGCTGTGGATTTGCTGGGGAGAAGTCCCCCACCCCGTCTCCTGATTGGCTTAGAGCCTGGCCTGGAGGACTGGGCCCCAGAAAACGGTCTTGGATCTCCAGGCCTGACCAGCCAGCCAAGCCCACTCCAGTGTTTCCCCCTCCCCCTGCCCTCCATCAACTCCCCCCATGACCCCCCAGCCTTCGGCTCAGCCGGAGGTATGCTGCAGTGCCCCCAGGCCTGACCAGCCAGCCAAGCCCACTCCAGTGTTTCCCCCTCCCCCTGCCCTCCATCAACTCCCCCCATGCCCCCCCAGCCGGAGGTATGCTGCAGTGCCCCCAGGCCTGACCAGCCAGCCAAGCCCACTCCAGTGTTTCCCCCTCCCCCTGCCCTCCATCAACTCCCCCCATGCCCCCCCAGCCTTCGGCTCAGCCGGAGGTATGCTGCAGTCCCCCAAGCACACCTTGAAGGGCCCAAACCAGAAGAGAGGCGGGCAGAACTGCTGGGACACGCCCTTATTACCGAAGGACCGGAAGTGGGTGTGTCGGGTAGAGGCTTTCGGCCAATCAGAACAAACTCAGTGTGCCGCATTCACTATAACCCTTCAGTGGCTGGAGCCCCTCACGGGCAACAGTCATTTCTTTCAGTATTTTAACAACCAGAACGGGTATGGGTGGGTCTGTGTCTTGGGGGTGGGTGAGGGGAGAGGATCTAATTCACCATCAGCAACGGAAGATCTCAAAATTATTTCATCTGCATTTATGGGGGCAATGACACCTGTAGACAGTTTTATGCATCCCTAGAAACATAGGGGCTGACTCATTTGCTTTATACCTTTTTGTCGGTGGTGTTGTACTTCCTATATTTGTCTATAACGTCCATAAGTTGCAGAAAATAAATTACCCAAAGTTGTATTCCCAGAGGCCTGTGAGTCAGCCCTCCACATACAGGCCTTAGGGTTGCCACAAGGAGGATGTAAGACTCGGTCTCTCCCACCTAGAATCTCAGGGTCGGGTTGGTAAGGTTGGACAGACCAAAAAAATCAGGTGATGGAGAGGGAGGTAGTTGGCCAGGATGTGTTAGCGATCAGATGCCTTGCTAGTCTCCGTGGCACGAATCCTCATGGCCGGCAGTGATAATGTTGCCCCAACCAGGAACCAGTCCTGACAGACAGGAGCCAACCTGGAATTCATGGGGCTGTTTAGGCTCTAGACCTGGGCCACTATACTACAGTCCAATACAGTAGCCACTGGCCCCAGTGAAATGTCACTAGTCAGAAGTGGGATGCATATATTCTTTTTTTTTTTTAAGTTTATTTATTCATTTTGAGAGAGAGAGTGAGCCTGAGCCAGAGAGGGGCAGAGAGAGAGACGGGGGCAGGAATCGCAAGCAGGTTCCACACTGACAGTGAAGAGCCTGATGCGGGGCTCGAACTCACAAACTGTGAGATCATGCCCTGAGCTGAAACCAAGAGTGATGGCTTAACTGACCGAGCCACCCAGGCTCCCCATGTTCTAAGTGTAGTACATCAGTGCAAAGACTTAGTATGAAAAAACGAATGTAAAACATCTCAGTTAACACTAATTAAATGTTGACATGACAATCTTTTGAATATATCGGATTAAGTTAAATATATTATTAAAATTAATCTTGCCTATTTCTTTTTAAAAGTTTTTTTCAATGTTTATTTATTTTTGAGAGAGAAAGAGAAACTGAGCATGAGCGGGGGAGGAGCAGAGAGAGAGGGAGGCACAGAATCTGAAGCAGGCTCCAGGCTCCGAGCTGTCAGCAGAGAGCCCAACACGGGGCTTGAACTCACAAACCGTGTTATCGTGACCTGAGCCGAGGTTGGATGCTTAACTGACTGAGCCACCCAGGCGCCCCTAATCTTGCCTATTTCTTTTTACTTTCAGTGCAGTTCTAGAACATTTTATTTTTTATTTTATTTATTCATTTATTTTTTTAAACCTTATTAAAAATTTTTTTCACATTTATTTATTTTCAAGACCATGCGAGAGACAGAGTGCAAGCAGTGGAGGGGCAGACAGAGGGAGACACAGAATCCGAAGCAGGCTCCAGGCTCTGAGCTATCAGGCCAGAGCCCAATGCAGGGCTCGAACTCATGAACCATGAGATCATGACCCAAGCCAAAGTCGGACGCTTAACCTACTGAGCCACTCAGGTGCCCCAGTTACTAGAAAATTTTAAATGACATATGGGGCTTGTGTTATATTTCTATTGGACAGTGCTGGTCTATACTATCCCAGAAAACCCAGGAACTTGTATCACAGTAAATAGAACCAGTCAGCAGTTATTTTGAATCTATCTCTCTTGGGAAAAAAGGAAAAAAAAAAAAAAAAAGAGCCCAACCATGGCTCCAGAAGGGAGTTTTTGGTTTCCTGTGATTGCAGACCCACAAACAATTATTTCATCTGCATTTATGGGGGCAATGGGGACAAAAAAAAAAAAGAGAGAGAGAGCCCAACCACGGCTCCAGAAGGGAGTTTTTGGTTTCCTGTGATTGCAGACCCACAAAAAATTATTTCATCTGCATTATTCATATGCATCTGTCCCCGATGCCCTTCTCCCAAGGATCACTGCTATTTGTTCTTTAAGACAGCTCAGGGGTTACCTCTTCCGGGAAGTCCTCCTGACCACCTGTGGCTGGATTGGCTGCCTGTTCTCTGACCTATGTTGCAACAATGTTTACTCATTCTTGTCCTTCCCTGAGAGCTGGCTCAGTCACCTCTGTGTGCCTCTGTCCAATGCAAGGCCTGGTACGGAGCAGGCAGTGGTCGATGCAGAGCATGAATACGAATCCTGCTTGGCTAGAGGCACCCATCTCTGCATTGCCACTGCACACAAGGTCCCTGTAACCTCTCCTTGGGTTTCAACACGGAGGAGCAGACCCACCGCCCCAATCTCAGCCTTCCTGCTATAAGTCTCAACCATGCCTCCTCCCAGAAGCCACCCTGGTTGGCAGCAGGAAGGAAGCAAATGGACAGACGGTGAGGCTGATGTCCCCTTGGGCTAGGGCAGGTGGGGCTGCCTCCTCTGTGGCCTGTCTAGAGCAGACTCCCACACCCCAGTGCAGAACCGTACTCACAAGTGGAAGGAAGGTCAGCAGGGGCCGAACTCTTGGCCGAGCTTTCAGTGTGGCTGTCCCTGACTCACTCACAGAGTCAAACCGATTATCTCCATAATAGATCCCACCTGGAGGAGACAAGTGCAGGAGGCCGTGAGCTGGTGATCAAAGGCATGTGGGACAACTGAGTCAGCCTGCCCCGCAGTTCCAAGGGAGGAGAGCCAGGCTCTGCATTTGGCCCATCTGACTCAGCTCAGCACCTCTTACATAACAAGATCCTGTCAAGTGTTTGAACTTCTAATCTGGAACCAGCAGAGCAGGTGAGGTCACCTGCTGTCCCCAGTGGCCCCAGCACCTTCTGGACTGGGGTGCTGGGGCCCACCTTCTGGGCTCCTCTAACACAAGATTTCCTTAGCGCCCCCACAAACCATCAGCGGTGTGAACATGGCTCCATTTGTTTTACCGTCGAGGGCAGGGCAGAAAGACAGTAGGGCCCATGTGACCTAGTACAAATCCCCAGCTCAGCCACTCTCTGGCAGTGTTGTTTAAGCTCTCTGGGCCTTAGATTTCCTATCTGTACAATGGGAGTGATGTTAGTGCCAACCTTATAGGACTGTTATGAGGAGTCGGTGTGGTCAACACATAGTAAGTGCTCAACAGACACGGTCCCTTCCCCTGTAGGAAGACGCTGCAAAGGCCTTTCTCTTCCTCTGGTTCCTGGGTCTGTGTTCTGGGCTGTTTCTGTAGCAGTGGGGAGGGTGTGAGAAGCCATTCATATTTTCTCAACCAACCTTCCTCATGACCCTTAATGCTCATTGAAAAGGATTTCACAGGGGCGCCTGGGTGGCTCAGTCGGTTGAGCGTCCGACTTCAGCTCAGGTCACGATCTCGCGGTCCGTGAGTTCGAGCCGCACATCGGGCTCTGGGCTGATGGCTCAGAGCCTGGAGCCTGCTTCCGATTCTGTGTCTCCTTCTCTCTCTGCCCCTCCCCCATTCATGCTCTGTCTCTCTCTGTCTCAAAAATAAATAAAAATGTTAAAAAAAAAAAAAAAAGAAAAGGATTTCACAGCCTACCCCAGGTTCACACTTTCACCTCCGAGAAGCAGGGGTCCCTGTGGACGCCCGACTCTGTCGGTCATGAGCAAGGAAGGCTTTCACCCATTTAAGGGGGCACGAGGGACTTTCTGTTCCTCTTACAGCCAAAGGGGAAAGAGAAGAAAGGTCAAAATCCTGAGTAACCAGAATCCTAGAACTGGAACATTGAACAAATTGTGATTACTTTTCCCTTTGCACTTGACTTCAGGGGCAAAAATTGCAAGAAGGCCAAAAGATTTATTCAAGAAAGACTGGGCTTCTCAGGGGGGTCCCGAGATCAGAATACATTCACCCCAAATTCCAACACCTACAGCCACAGCCCTGTCTCTATGTGAGGATCTGGGTTTTGAATGTGACATAAAGGATCCTGAGAATGTCACAGGAACTTGACACAGAGCCCTTTGGGTGCCGCCCTATCAGGCAGAGAGTGGCTGGTGCATTCAAGATTCTCCACCTCTCAACAGGGTCCTAAATGGTGAGTTCTCTGTGCCGTGCGCCCCGCATGTCCCAGAAACTGCAGTTCCCAGCAGTGCCCTGCCCCACACCCTCCAGGCAGACACGGCTGTCTATTCCCTCCCAGACTCCACACCTGAGACCAGAGATGAAGCTCCCAGGGAGCAGGTGGGGGAAGAAGAGAGGAGGGATAAGAGTGCAGGTTTGGCCCAGTCAGAAACCAGAGAAGTAGAGATAATGGGAAAACTCAATAGCTCCCACTAAAGCCCGCCTGATTCTCTCTGGCTTCCCAGAGTCTGTGTGTTGACACTAGGATCTCCTGGGACATTCCCTAGATAGTGCTGTGTGGACACCAAAGTTCTAAATTCCACGTGTGTGATATGGCTGCTGGGCCCTTAACAGGACTAGGGGTGGGGTGGGGTTAACACAGGGATAGTGAGAGAGGCATCTCACAGGCTGACCTTTTTCTAATCATTTCATCTCTGCACTCGTGTTGGGATCTATGAAGCCTCCTCGCTACAGCTGAATTATCAGGATATCGGTGGCTAGTGTTACTGTGTGCCCGGGAGCTTTAGAAGGGGAGCAACCTGGCAAGATCACTGTAATAGTTGTAATAATATAATATTAGATAAAACTTATTGAGCAATTTCATTTTTTTTTAATGTTTATTGTTGAAAGAGAGAGAGATGGAGAGAGAGAAAGAGAGAGAACGACCAGGGGAAGGGCAGAGAGACAGGGCGACAGAGAATCCCAAGCAGGCTCTCCGAGGAGCCCAACACGGGGCCCAAACCCACAAGCCATAAGATGATGGTCTGAGCTGAAACCAAGGGTCGGATGCTTCACCAACGGAGCCACCCAGGAGCCCCTTACAGAGCAATTTTAATGGGCCAGGCACGGTTCTAAGCATCTTGCTCACCATTAATTCACTTAATTTTAAAAATAGTTCCGTGCAATTGGTAATCATCATCCCCATTTTACAGATGAGGAAACTGGGGCACAGAGAGGTCTAATCACTTGCCCAAAGTCTCAGAGTAAGTGGTGAAGCGGGGGTTTCTGTTCCAGGGCTGATCTCCGAACCATTACAGTCACTGCTTCCAGAGCAGGGAATCCTAATCCTGCGTGTACAGGGTGTGGATGGGAGGACGGGCTGTGAGGGGCACGGGGCTATCTGAGGGTAAGGGAGGCTTGGCTGGAGCCCCGGAGCGGCTCTGGGGGTGAAGGAGTTTGCCCCCGGCCATGCACAGGCCAGGGCCGAGCCGAATCTGACCCCCACGCGGACTCTGGCGCAGACACCCTAACCACCTCGCAGATTCCACGGCTCTAACTACCTCATAGATTCCATGACTCAGCCCTGACTGGGAGGCACTGTTGTCTTGGTCTGTGGTTGTTTTCACAAGGCGGACTGGAGGCAAGTGCCAGACTGGGGCACCTCTTGGAAATCCAGTTGGATTCCCCAGCTCTAAGAAGTGTGCCTGGGGTCAGGGCAGGACATGTGGTGACCGAAGCAGAGTCAGCGCGGTGTGATGTGAGAAACTGGCCATTGCTGGCTTTGAAGATGGAAGGGGCCGTGAGCCAAGGAAGGCAGGCGGCCTCTAGAAGCTGGAGAAGCTGAGAAAACAGGTTTTCCTCTACAACCTCCAGGAAGGAAGAGTCTTGTGGGCACTTTAATGTTAGCCCAGTGAGACCACTGTCAGACTTCTGACGACAGAACTTAAGATAATAAGTTTATGTTGTTTTAAGACAAAAAAGAGAGATGTGGCTAGAATCCGACAGACTTTCCCTGGGGCCCTCATACCTGGGCTCTGTTCCTGACTGGTAAAGGCCCACCAGCAGGTGAAGCAAGAGTGGCCACCACCATGAGCTAGGCCCTCCACGAGTTCAAGTCAGGGCTAGGCCTTTCCAAACCTCAAGGTCAAGGTCCAAACTAAACAGAAGGACGATTGAGTCCAACTGTGGGGACTTTCCTCTGAAGTAAATGAACTTGGCTCTAATCACAGTATCGGTGATGCTAGAATGGGCTTTCCTGAGAAGCAGCCCCCTCATCAACTGACGAGATAAAGGAGGGCCAGGCCACCTCTTGAAGCAGGAAGGGAAAGTGAGGAGGTGAAGGGAGGGAGAAAGAGGAGGGTGGACGACGTGCCCTCTGAAGACACAATGAGACTGCTCAATAAGAAAAGATGCTATCCTAGGGTCTTGTCCACCCTGAAACCTGGAAACTCCCTCTGTCTGTCTTTTTACTCGATCCCTTACCCACTGGAAGAGTCTTTGGGGATCGGGGAGGTCACAGCCCAGAGATACACCTGAGTCCCAGTGGGACTCAGAAGGCAGGAAAGTGGAGAGAACCACCATAGACCCAGAAGCTTCCAGAGAAAGGGGGCACTTTCAGGAAACCCCAGGAGCAATTCCAGCAGCCAGGAAGCCTTGGGAGACCCTGGGAGCAGGCTCTGAGCAGAGCCTGAGCCCCAGGTGGACCACAGCCCTGTCAAGATACAAACAAGCCTCTGTGTTTGGCAAACTCCTCTAAAGAGAACCAAGTGATAAAGGAGGAAATTCCGATCTGCCTCCATGTACCCAGACTTCATCATTAAAACAGTCCCAGCTTCCCTCCAAATGAAAGCCTCTAAGAAGATTGGACACGGGATCCCTTTGCGTTTGGTTACATTTCTCTCTCACAGATTGACAGGAAACAAAGGCAGCTTTTCATTTACACTTCCTCAAGGATTTGAGTTCACGTAAATACCACCTAATATCCAAAAACCTGGTTCAAAAATAACTCTGGGTGGCCACACCTGTTTCAGCAGGAAGACTTCCCCTCAGACATCAAGCTGCCTGGGGACGGCAGCTCCCCTTCTCCACGGCCCCCCCTAGAAGAACCTGATGCTGCCATCGGGCCAAGGGGTATTTACATGGAGGCTGAGGCTGCCTGGGCTCTGAGAAGGCCAAGGCAAAGCAAGGAGACACCCAGGCAGGCCACAGCTCCTCAGCCGGGAGGGGGAGGCAGGATGGTGTGGGGTCCAGGCTGCTGGTTTAGTGCCCAGATGAATGTGACTCAGTCCCTGCTCCGTCCCTTATTAACTGTGGGGCCCTGGGCATGTTGCTAGATCTCCCGAGGCCGCTTCCTCATGTCTGTAAACGTGAGCGATGATCCCTGCCGGGTGGGCTGGGGTAAGGCTGAATGACAGATAAACTGTGTAACAGGTGAGCACAGCGCCTAGCAGATCGTTTCTGCTCAGTAACTGGGAGGGCTGCCTATCACCATCACCATCATCATCACCATCATCATCATCATCATCATCATCATCATCACTATTAGCATCATGGCACTCCCTCTGCCCCACCTTAGCTGACTCTACCAAGGGTTTGGCTCTGAGCTTGAATCGGGGTGTGTCACTGGCAAATTAAGGGTAAATAACCTGTATCCATGGGTGACAGCCACGGGGAGGGTGGCCCTTTGCTCTCTTGTTGAAGAGAATTCTGAGTCCAGACATTTGGGGCTG